>NW_026947531.1:0-2400000 GCF_034190915.1 Cavia porcellus
CTCTAATAGGAGTGAGAAAAACATCACGGGGTGGTGCGCATTGTATGGGTGTGTGTTACATTACATTCACTAGTAGGAGTCAGAAAAACATCACGGGGTGGTGCGCATTGTATGGGTGTGTGTTACATTACATTCACTAGTAGGAGTGAGAAAAACATCACGGGGTGGTGCGCATTGTATGGTGTGTGTTACATTACATTCACTAGTAGGAGTGAGAAAAACATCACGGGGTGGTGTGAATCGGAGGGTCTGAATTAGGATAGGCAGTGAGTGGCAATGTAGGATGGAGAAAAGCACTGCGGGGTCGTCAGCATTGGGAGGTCAGGGAACATGAAGTGGCAAGGTAGGATAGGTTTCTGAAAAACATCACGGGGTGGTGCGCATTGTATGGGTGTGTGTTACATTACATTCACTAGTAGGAGTGAGAAAAACATCACGGGGTGGTGTGAATCGGAGGGTCTGCATTAGGATAGGCAGTGAGTGGCAATGTAGGATGGAGAAAAGCACTGCGGGGTGGTCAGCATGGGGAGGTCAGGGAACATGCAGTGGCAATGTAGGATAGGTTTCTGAAAAACATCACGTGGTGGTGCGCATTGTATGGGTGTGTGTTACATTACGTTCACTAGTAGGAGTGAGAAAAACATCATGGGGTGGTGCGCATTGTATGGGTGTGTGTTACGTTAGATTCACTAGTAGGAGTGAGAAAAACATCACGGGGTGGTGCGCATTGTATGGGTGTGTGTTACATTACATTCACTAGTAGGAGTGAGAAAAACATCACTGGGTGGTGCACATTGTATGGCTGTGTGTTACATTAGATTCACTAGTAGGAGTGAGAAAAACATCACCGGGTGGTGCGCATTGTATGGGTGTGTGTTACATTAGATTCACTAGTAGGAGTGAGAAAAACTTCACGGGGTGGTGCGCATTGTATGGGTGTGTGTTACATTAGATACACTAGTAGCAGTGAGAAAAACATCACGGGGTGGTGCGCATTGTATGGGTGTGTGTTACATTACATTCACTAGTAGGAGTGAGAAAAACATCACGGGGTGGTGCGCATTGTAAGAGTGTGTGTTACATTACATTCACTAGTAGGAGTGAGAAAAACATCACGGGGTGGTGCGCATTGTTTGGGTGTGTGTTACATTACTTTCATTAGTAGGAGTGAGAAAAACATCACGGGGTGGTGCGCATTGTATGGGTGTATGTTACATTACATTCACTAGTAGGAGTGAGAAAAACATCACGGGGTGGTGCGCATTGTATGGGTGGGTGTTACATTACATTCACTAGTAGGAGTGAGAAAAACATCACGGGGTGGTGCGCATTGTATGGGTGTGTGTTACATTACCTTCACTAGTAGGAGTGAGAAAAACATCACGGGGTGGTGCGCATTGTATGGGTGTGTGTTACATTACATTCACTAGTAGGAGTGAGAAAAACATCACGTGGTGGTGCGCATTGTATGGGTGTGTGTTACATTACATTCACTAGTAGCAGGGAGAAAAACATCACGGGGTGGTGCGCATTGTATGGGTGTGTGTTACATTACATTCACTAGTAGCAGTGAGAAAAACATCACGGGGTGGTGCGCATTGTATGGGTGTGTGTTACATTACATTCACTATTAGGAGTCAGAAAAACATCACGGGGTGGTGCGCATTGTATGGGTGTGTGTTACATTACATTCAATAGTAGCAGTGAGAAAAACATCACGGAGTGGTGCGCATTGTATGGGTGTGTGTTACATTACATTCACTAGTAGGAGTGAGAGAAACATCACGGGATGGTGTGAATCGGAGGGTCTGAATTAGGATAGGCAGTGAGCCGCAATGTAGGATGGAGAAAAGCACCGCGGGGTGGTCAGCACGGGGAGGTCAGGGAACATGCAGTGGCAATGTAGGATAGGTTTCTGAAAAACATCCCGGGGTGGTGCGCATTGTATGGGTGTGTGTTACATTACATTCACTAATAGGAGTGAGAAAAACATCATGGGGTGGTGCGCATTGTATGGGTGTGTGTTACATTACATTCACTAGTAGGAGTGAGAAAAACATCATGGGGTGGTGCGCATTGTATGGGTGTGTGTTACATTAGATTGACTAGTAGGAGTGAGAAAAAATCACCGGGTGGTGCTCATTGTATGGGTGTGTGTTACATTACATTCACTATTAGGAGTGAGAAAAACATCACGGGGGGTTGTGAATCGGACGGTCTGAATTAGGATAGGCAGTGAGTGGCAATGTAGGATGGAGAAAAGCACCGCGCGGTGGTCAGCATGGGGAGGTCAGGGAACATGCAGTGGCAATGTAGGATAGGTTTCTGAAAAACATCGCGGGGTGGTGCGCATTGTAACGTTTTGTGTTACATTACATTCACTAGTAGGAGTGAGAAAAACATCACGGGGTGGTGCGCATTGTATGGGTGTGTGTTACATTACATTCACTAGTAGGAGTCAGCAAAACATCACGGGGTGGTGCGCAATGTATGGGTGTGTGTTACATTACACTCACTAGTAGGAGTCAGCAAAACATCACGGGGTGGTGCGCATTGTATGGGTGTGTGTTACATTACACTCACTAGTAGGAGTGAGAAAAACATCACGGGGTGGTGCGCATTGTATGGGTGTGTGTTACATTACATTCACTAGTAGGAGTGAGAAAAACATCACGGGGTGGTGCGCATTGTATGGGTGTGTGTTACATTACATTCACTAGTAGGAGTGAGAAAAACATCACGGGGAGGTGCGCATTGTATGGGTGTGTGTTACTTTACATTCACTAGTAGGAGTGAGAAAAACATCACGGGGTGGTGCGCATTGTATGGGTGTGTGTTACATTACATTCCCTAGTAGGAGTGAGAAAAACATCACGGGGTGGTGCGAATTGTATGGGTGTGTGTTACATTACATTCACTAGTAGCAGTGAGAAAAATATCACGGGGTGGTGCGCATTGTATGGGTGTGTGTTACATTACATTCACTAGTAGCAGTGAGAAAAACATCACGGGGTGGTGCGCATTGTATGGGTGTGTGTTACGTTACATTCACTAGTAGGAGTGAGAAAAACATCACGGGGTGGTGCGCATTGTATGGGTGTGTGTTACGTTACATTCACTAGTAGGGGTGAGAAAAACATCACGGGGTGGTGCCCATTGTATGGGTGTGTGTTACGTTACATTCACAAGTAGGAGTGAGAAAAACATCACGGGGTGGTGCGCATTTTATGGGTGTGTGTTACGTTACATTCACTAGTAGGAGTGAGAAAAACATCACGGGGTGGTGCGCATTGTATGGGTGTGTGTTACATTACATTCACTAGTAGGAGTGAGAAAAACATCACGGGGTGGTGCGCATTGTAAGAGTGTGTGTTACATTACATTCACTAGTAGGAGTGAGAAAAACATCACGGGGTGGTGCGCATTGTTTGGGTGTGTGTTACATTACTTTCATTAGTAGGAGTGAGAAAAACATCACGGGGTGGTGCGCATTGTATGGGTGTATGTTACATTACATTCACTAGTAGGAGTGAGAAAAACATCACGGGGTGGTGCGCATTGTATGGGTGGGTGTTACATTACATTCACTAGTAGGAGTGAGAAAAACATCACAGGGTGGTGCGCATTGTATGGGTGTGTGTTACATTACCTTCACTAGTAGGAGTGAGAAAAACATCACGGGGTGGTGCGCATTGTATGGGTGTGTGTTACATTACATTCACTAGTAGGAGTGAGAAAAACATCACGTGGTGGTGCGCATTGTATGGGTGTGTGTTACATTACATTCACTAGTAGCAGGGAGAAAAACATCACGGGGTGGTGCGCATTGTATGGGTGTGTGTTACATTCACTAGTAGCAGTGAGAAAAACATCACGGGGTGGTGCGCATTGTATGGGTGTGTGTTACATTACATTCACTAGTAGGAGTCAGAAAAACATCACGGGGTGGTGCGCATTGTATGGGTGTGTGTTACATTACATTCAATAGTAGCAGTGAGAAAAACATCACGGAGTGGTGCGCATTGTATGGGTGTGTGTTACATTACATTCACTAGTAGGAGTGAGAGAAACATCACGGGATGGTGTGAATCGGAGGGTCTGAATTAGGATAGGCAGTGAGCCGCAATGTAGGATGGAGAAAAGCACCGCGGGGTGGTCAGCACGGGGAGGTCAGGGAACATGCAGTGGCAATGTAGGATAGGTTTCTGAAAAACATCCCGGGGTGGTGCGCATTGTATGGGTGTGTGTTACATTACATTCACTAATAGGAGTGAGAAAAACATCATGGGGTGGTGCGCATTGTATGGGTGTGTGTTACATTACATTCACTAGTAGGAGTGAGAAAAACATCATGGGGTGGTGCGCATTGTATGGGTGTGTGTTACATTAGATTGACTAGTAGGAGTGAGAAAAAATCACCGGGTGGTGCTCATTGTATGGGTGTGTGTTACATTACATTCACTACTAGGAGTGAGAAAAACATCACGGGGGGTTGTGAATCGGACGGTCTGAATTAGGATAGGCAGTGAGTGGCAATGTAGGATGGAGAAAAGCACCGCGCGGTGGTCAGCATGGGGAGGTCAGGGAACATGCAGTGGCAATGTAGGATAGGTTTCTGAAAAACATCGCGGGGTGGTGCGCATTGTAACGTTTTGTGTTACATTACATTCACTAGTAGGAGTGAGAAAAACATCACGGGGTGGTGCGCATTGTATGGGTGTGTGTTACATTACATTCACTAGTATGAGTCAGCAAAACATCACGGGGTGGTGCGCATTGTATGGGTGTGTGTTACATTACACTCACTAGTAGGAGTCAGCAAAACATCACGGGGTGGTGCGCATTGTATGGGTGTGTGTTACATTACACTCACTAGTAGGAGTGAGAAAAACATCACGGGGTGGTGCGCATTGTATGGGTGTGTGTTACATTACATTCACTAGTAGGAGTGAGAAAAACATCACGGGGTGGTGCGCATTGTATGGGTGTGTGTTACATTACATTCACTAGTAGGAGTGAGAAAAACATCACGGGGAGGTGCGCATTGTATGGGTGTGTGTTACTTTACATTCACTAGTAAGAGTGAGAAAAACATCACGGGGTGGTGCGCATTGTATGGGTGTGTGTTACATTACATTCACTAGTAGCAGTGAGAAAAATATCACGGGGTGGTGCGCATTGTATGGGTGTGTGTTACATTACATTCACTAGTAGCAGTGAGAAAAACATCACGGGGTGGTGCGCATTGTATGGGTGTGTGTTACGTTACATTCACTAGTAGGAGTGAGAAAAACATCACGGGGTGGTGCGCATTGTATGGGTGTGTGTTACGTTACATTCACTAGTAGGGGTGACAAAAACATCACGGGGTTGTGCCCATTGTATGGGTGTGTGTTACGTTACATTCACAAGTAGGAGTGAGAAAAACATCACGGGGTGGTGCGCATTTTATGGGTGTGTGTTACGTTACATTCACTAGTAGGAGTGAGAAAAACATCACGGGGTGGTGCGCATTGTATGGGTGTGTGTTACGTTACATTCACTAGTAGGAGTGAGAAAAACATCACGGGGTGGTGCGCATTATATGGGTGTGTGTTACGTTACATTCACTAGTAGGAGTGAGAAAAACATCACGGGGTGGTGCGCATTGTATGGGTGTGTGTGTTACGTTACATTCACTAGTAGGAGTGAGAAAAACATCACGGGGTGGTGCGCATTGTAAGAGTGTGTGTTACATTACATTCACTAGTAGGAGTGAGAAAAACATCACGGGGTGGTGCGCATTGTTTGGGTGTGTGTTACATTACATTCACTAGTAGGAGTGAGAAAAACATCACGGGGTGGTGCGCATTGTATGGGTGTGTGTTACATTACCTTCACTAGTAGGAGTGAGAAAAACATCACGGGGTGGTGCGCATTGTATGGGTGTGTGTTACATTACATTCACTAGTAGGAGTGAGAAAAACATCACGTGGTGGTGCGCATTGTATGGGTGTGTGTTACATTACATTCACTAGTAGCAGGGAGAAAAACATCACGGGGTGGTGCGCATTGTATGGGTGTGTGTTACATTACATTCACTAGTAGCAGTGAGAAAAACATCACGGGGTGGTGCGCATTGTATGGGTGTGTGTTACATTACATTCACTAGTAGGAGTCAGAAAAACATCACGGGGTGGTGCGCATTGTATGGGTGTGTGTTACATTACATTCAATAGTAGCAGTGAGAAAAACATCACGGAGTGGTGCGCATTGTATGGGTGTGTGTTACATTACATTCACTAGTAGGAGTGAGAGAAACATCACGGGATGGTGTGAATCGGAGGGTCTGAATTAGGATAGGCAGTGAGCCGCAATGTAGGATGGAGAAAAGCACCGCGGGGTGGTCAGCACGGGGAGGTCAGGGAACATGCAGTGGCAATGTAGGATAGGTTTCTGAAAAACATCCCGGGGTGGTGCGCATTGTATGGGTGTGTGTTACATTACATTCACTAATAGGAGTGAGAAAAACATCATGGGGTGGTGCGCATTGTATGGGTGTGTGTTACATTACATTCACTAGTAGGAGTGAGAAAAACATCATGGGGTGGTGCGCATTGTATGGGTGTGTGTTACATTAGATTGACTAGTAGGAGTGAGAAAAAATCACCGGGTGGTGCTCATTGTATGGGTGTGTGTTACATTACATTCACTATTAGGAGTGAGAAAAACATCACGGGGGGTTGTGAATCGGACGGTCTGAATTAGGATAGGCAGTGAGTGGCAATGTAGGATGGAGAAAAGCACCGCGCGGTGGTCAGCATGGGGAGGTCAGGGAACATGCAGTGGCAATGTAGGATAGGTTTCTGAAAAACATCGCGGGGTGGTGCGCATTGTAACGTTTTGTGTTACATTACATTCACTAGTAGGAGTGAGAAAAACATCACGGGGTGGTGCGCATTGTATGGGTGTGTGTTACATTACATTCACTAGTAGGAGTCAGCAAAACATCACGGGGTGGTGCGCAATGTATGGGTGTGTGTTACATTACACTCACTAGTAGGAGTCAGCAAAACATCACGGGGTGGTGCGCATTGTATGGGTGTGTGTTACATTACACTCACTAGTAGGAGTGAGAAAAACATCACGGGGTGGTGCGCATTGTATGGGTGTGTGTTACATTACATTCACTAGTAGGAGTGAGAAAAACATCACGGGGTGGTGCGCATTGTATGGGTGTGTGTTACATTACATTCACTAGTAGGAGTGAGAAAAACATCACGGGGAGGTGCGCATTGTATGGGTGTGTGTTACTTTACATTCACTAGTAGGAGTGAGAAAAACATCACGGGGTGGTGCGCATTGTATGGGTGTGTGTTACATTACATTCCCTAGTAGGAGTGAGAAAAACATCACGGGGTGGTGCGAATTGTATGGGTGTGTGTTACTTTACATTCACTAGTAGCAGTGAGAAAAATATCACGGGGTGGTGCGCATTGTATGGGTGTGTGTTACATTACATTCACTAGTAGCAGTGAGAAAAACATCACGGGGTGGTGCGCATTGTATGGGTGTGTGTTACGTTACATTCACTAGTACGAGTGAGAAAAACATCACGGGGTGGTGCGCATTGTATGGGTGTGTGTTACGTTACATTCACTAGTAGGGGTGAGAAAAACATCACGGGGTGGTGCCCATTGTATGGGTGTGTGTTACGTTACATTCACAAGTAGGAGTGAGAAAAACATCACGGGGTGGTGCGCATTTTATGGGTGTGTGTTACGTTACATTCACTAGTAGGAGTGAGAAAAACATCACGGGGTGGTGCGCATTGTATGGGTGTGTGTTACATTACATTCACTAGTAGGAGTGAGAAAAACATCACGGGGTGGTGCGCATTGTAAGAGTGTGTGTTACATTACATTCACTAGTAGGAGTGACAAAAACATCACGGGGTGGTGCGCATTGTTTGGGTGTGTGTTACATTACTTTCATTAGTAGGAGTGAGAAAAACATCACGGGGTGGTGCGCATTGTATGGGTGTATGTTACATTACATTCACTAGTAGGAGTGAGAAAAACATCACGGGGTGGTGCGCATTGTATGGGTGGGTGTTACATTACATTCACTAGTAGGAGTGAGAAAAACATCACGGGGTGGTGCGCATTGTATGGGTGTGTGTTACATTACCTTCACTAGTAGGAGTGAGAAAAACATCACGGGGTGGTGCGCATTGTATGGGTGTGTGTTACATTACATTCACTAGTAGGAGTGAGAAAAACATCACGTGGTGGTGCGCATTGTATGGGTGTGTGTTACATTACATTCACTAGTAGCAGGGAGAAAAACATCACGGGGTGGTGCGCATTGTATGGGTGTGTGTTACATTACATTCACTAGTAGCAGTGAGAAAAACATCACGGGGTGGTGCGCATTGTATGGGTGTGTGTTACATTACATTCACTAGTAGGAGTCAGAAAAACATCACGGGGTGGTGCGCATTGTATGGGTGTGTGTTACATTACATTCAATAGTAGCAGTGAGAAAAACATCACGGAGTGGTGCGCATTGTATGGGTGTGTGTTACATTACATTCACTAGTAGGAGTGAGAGAAACATCACGGGATGGTGTGAATCGGAGGGTCTGAATTAGGATAGGCAGTGAGCCGCAATGTAGGATGGAGAAAAGCACCGCGGGGTGGTCAGCACGGGGAGGTCAGGGAACATGCAGTGGCAATGTAGGATAGGTTTCTGAAAAACATCCCGGGGTGGTGCGCATTGTATGGGTGTGTGTTACATTACATTCACTAATAGGAGTGAGAAAAACATCATGGGGTGGTGCGCATTGTATGGGTGTGTGTTACATTACATTCACTAGTAGGAGTGAGAAAAACATCATGGGGTGGTGCGCATTGTATGGGTGTGTGTTACATTAGATTGACTAGTAGGAGTGAGAAAAAATCACCGGGTGGTGCTCATTGTATGGGTGTGTGTTACATTACATTCACTACTAGGAGTGAGAAAAACATCACGGGGGGTTGTGAATCGGACGGTCTGAATTAGGATAGGCAGTGAGTGGCAATGTAGGATGGAGAAAAGCACCGCGCGGTGGTCAGCATGGGGAGGTCAGGGAACATGCAGTGGCAATGTAGGATAGGTTTCTGAAAAACATCGCGGGGTGGTGCGCATTGTAACGTTTTGTGTTACATTACATTCACTAGTAGGAGTGAGAAAAACATCACGGGGTGGTGCGCATTGTATGGGTGTGTGTTACGTTACATTCACTAGTAGGAGTGAGAAAAACATCACGGGGTGGTGCGCATTGTATGGGTGTGTGTTACGTTACATTCACTAGTAGGAGTGAGAAAAACATCACGGGGTGGTGCGCAATGTATGGGTGTGTGTTACGTTACATTCACTAGTAGGAGTGAGAAAAACATCACGGGGTGGTGCGCATTGTATGGGTGTGTGTTACATTACATTCACTAGTAGGAGTGAGAAAAACATCTCGGTCTGGTGCGCATTGTATGGGTGTGTGTTACGTTACATTCACTAGTAGGAGTGAGAAAAACATCACGGGGTGGTGCGCATTGTATGGGTGTGTGTTACGTTACATTCACTAGTAGGAGTGAGAAAAACATCACGGGGAGGTGCGCATTGTATGGGTGTGTGTTACATTAAATTCACTAGTAGCAGTGAGAAAAACATCACGGGGTGGTGCGCATTGTATGGGTGTGTGTTACATTACATTCACTAGTAGGAGTGAGAAAAACATCACGGGGTGGTGCGCATTGTATGGGTGTGTGTTACATTACATTCACTAGTAGGAGTGAGAAAAACATCACGGGGTGGTGCGTTATGGGTGTGTGTTACATTACATTCACTCGTAGGAGTGAGAAAAACATCACGGGGTGGTGCGCATTGTATGGGTGTGTGTTACATTACATTCACTAGTAGGAGTGAGAAAAACATCACGGGGTGGTGCGCATTGTATGGGTGTGTGTTACATTACATTCACTAGTAGCAGTGAGAAAAACATCACGGGGTGGTGCGCATTGTATGGGTGTGTGTTACATTACATTCACTAGTAGCAGTGAGAAAAACATCACGGGGTGGTGCGCATTGTATGGGTGTGTGTTACATTACATTCACTAGTAGCAGTGAGAAAAACATCACGGGGTGGTGCGCATTGTATGGGTGTGTGTTACATTACATTCACTAGTAGCAGTGAGAAAAACATCACGGGGTGGTGCGCATTGTATGGGTGTGTGTTACATTACATTCACTAGTAGCAGTGAGAAAAACATCACGGGGTGGTGCGCATTGTATAGGGGTGTGTTACATTACATTCACTAGTAGGAGTGAGAAAAACATCACGGGGTGGTGCGCATTGTATGGGTGTGTGTTACATTACATTCACAAGTAGGAGTGAGAAAAACATCACGGGGTGGTGCGCATTGTATGGGTGTGTGTTACATTACATTCACTAGTAGGAGTGAGAAAAATATCACGGGGTGGTGCGCATTGTATGGGTGTGTGTTACATTACATTCACTAGTAGGAGTGAGCAAAACATCACGGGGTGGTGCGCATTGTATGGGTATGTGTTACATTACATTCACTAGTAGGAGTGAGCAAAACATCACGGGGTGGTGCACATTGTATGGGTGTGTGTTACATTACATTCACTAGTAGGAGTGAGCAAAACATCACGGGGTGGTGCGCATTGTATGGGTGTGTGTTACGTTACATTCACTAGTAGGAGTGAGAAAAACATCACGGGGTGGTGCGCATTGTATGGGTGTGTGTTACATTACATTCACTAGTAGGAGTGAGAAAAACATCACGGGGTGGTGCCCATTGTATGGGTGTGTGTTACGTTACATTCACTAGTAGGAGTGAGAAAAACATCTCGGGCTGGTGCGCATTGTATGGGTGTGTGTTACGTTACATTCACAAGTAGGAGTGAGAAAAACATCACGGGGTGGTGCGCATTGTATGGGTGTGTGTTACATTACATTCACTAGTAGGAGTGAGAAAAACATCACGGGGTGGTGCGCATTTTATGGGTGTGTGTTACATTACATTCACTAGTAGGAGTGAGAAAAACATCACGGGGTGGTGCGCATTGTATGGGTGTGTGTTACATTACATTCACTAGTAGGAGTGAGAAAAACATCACGGGGTGTTGCGCATTGTATGGGTGTGTGTTACATTACATTCACTAGTAGGAGTGAGAAAAACATCACGGGGTGGTGCGCATTGTATGGCTGTGTGTTACATTACATTCACTAGTAAGAGTGAGAAAAACATCACGGGGTGGTGCGCATTGTATGGGTGTGTGTTACATTACATTCACTAGTAGGAGTGAGAAAAACATCACGGGGTGGTGCGCATTGTATGGGTGTGTGTTACCTTACATTCACTAGTAGGAGTGAGAAAAACATCACGGGTTGGTGCGCATTGTATGGGTGTGTGTTACATTACATTCACTAGTAGTAGTGAGAAAAACATCACGGGGTGGTGCGCATTGTATGGGTGTGTGTTACATTACATTCACTAGTAGCAGTGAGAAAAACATCACGGGGTGGTGCGCATTGTATGGGTGTGTGTTACATTACATTCACTAGTAGCAGTGAGAAAAACATCACGGGGTGGTGCGCATTGTATGGGTGTGTGTTACATTACATTCACTAGTAGCAGTGAGAAAAACATCACGGGGTGGTGCGCATTGTATGGGTGTGTGTTACATTACATTCCCTAGTAGGTGTGAGAAAAACATCACGGGGTGGTGCGCATTGTATGGGTGTGTGTTACATTACATTCACTAGTAGGAGTGAGAAAAACATCACGGGGTGGTGCGCATTGTATGGGTGTGTGTTACATTACATTCACTATTAGGAGTGAGCAAAACACCACGGGGTGGTGCGCATTGTATGGGTGTGTGTTACATTACATTCACTAGTAGGAGTGAGAAAAACATCACGGGGTGGTGCGCATTGTATGGGTGTGTGTTACATTACATTCACTAGTAGGAGTGAGCAAAATATCACGGGGTGGTGCGCATTGTATGGGTGTGTGTTACATTACATTCACTAGTAGGTGTGAGCAAAACATCACGGGTTGGTGCGCATTGTATGGGTGTGTGTCACATTACATTCACTTGTAGGAGTGAGCAAAACATCACGGGGTGGTGCGCATTGTATGGGTGTGTGTTACATTACATTCACTAGTAGCAGTGAGAAAAACATCATGGGGTGGTGCGCATTGTATGGGTGTGTGTTACATTACATTCACTAGTAGCAGTGAGTAAAATATCAACGGGGTGGTGCGCATTGTATGGGTGTGTGTTACATTACATTCACTAGTAGGAGTGAGAAAAACATCACGGGGTGGTGCGCATTGTATGGGTGTGTGTTACATTACATTCACTAGTAGGAGTGAGAAAAACATCACGGGGTGGTGCGCATTGTATGGGTGTGTGTTACATTACATTCACTAGTAGCAGTGAGAAAAACATCACAGCGTGGTGCGCATTGTATGGGTGTGTGTTACATTACATTCACTAGTAGCAGTGAGAAAAACATCACGGGGTGGTGCGCATTATATGGGTGTGTGTTACATTACATTCACTAGTAGGAGTGAGAAAAACATCACGGGGTGGTGCGCATTGTATGGGTGTGTGTTATATTACATTCACTAGTAGGAGTGAGAAAAACATCACGGGGTGGTGCGCATTGTATGGGTGTGTGTTACATTACATTCACTAGTAGGAGTGAGAAAAATATCACGGGGTGGTGCGCATTGTATGGGTGTGTGTTACATTACATTCACTAGTAGGAGTGAGAAAAACATCACGGGGTGGTGCGCATTGTATGGGTGTGTGTTACATTACATTCACTAGTAGGAGTGAGAAAAACATCACGGGGTGGTGCGCATTGTATGGGTGTGTGTTACATTACATTCACTAGTAGGAGTGAGAAAAACATCACGGGGTGGTGCGCATTGTATGGGTGTGTGTTACATTACATTCACTAGTAGCAGTGAGAAAAACATCACGGGGTGGTGCGCATTGTATGGGTGTGTGTTACATTACATTCACTAGTAGCAGTGAGAAAAACATCACGGGGTGGTGCGCATTGTATGGGTGTGTGTTACATTACATTCACTAGTAGGAGTGAGAAAAACATCACGGGGTGGTGCGCATTGTATGGGTGTGTGTTACATTACATTCACTAGTAGGAGTGAGAAAAACATCACGGGGTGGTGCGCATTGTATGGGTGTGTGTTACATTACATTCACTAGTTGGAGTGAGCAAAACATCACGGGGTGGTGCGCATTGTATGGGTGTGTGTTACATTACATTCACTAGTAGGAGTGAGCAAAACATCACGGGGTGGTGCGCATTGTATGGGTGTGTGTTACATTACATTCACTAGTAGGAGTGAGCAAAACATCACGGGGTGGTGCGCATTGTATGGGTGTGTGTTACATTACATTCACTAGTAGGTGTGAGCAAAACATCACGGGTTGGTGCGCATTGTATGGGTGTGTGTTACATTACATTCACTTGTAGGAGTGAGCAAAACATCACGGGGTGGTGGGCATTGTATGGGTGTGTGTTACATTACATTCACTAGTAGCAGTGAGAAAAACATCACGGGGTGGTGCGCATTGTATGGGTGTGTGTTACATTACATTCACTAGTAGCAGTGAGTAAAATATCAACGGGGTGGTGCGCATTGTATGGGTGTGTGTTACATTACATTCACTAGTAGGAGTGAGAAAAACATCACGGGGTGGTGCGCATTGTATGGGTGTGTGTTACATTACATTCACTAGTAGGAGTGAGAAAAACATCACGGGGTGGTGCGCATTGTATGGGTGTGTGTTACATTACATTCACTACTAGCAGTGAGAAAAACATCACGGGGTGGTGCGCATTGTATGGGTGTGTGTTACATTACATTCAATAGTAGGAGTGAGAAAAACATCACGGGGTGGTGCGCATTGTATGGGTGTGTGTTACATTACATTCACTATTAGGAGTGAGAAAAGCATCACCGGGTGGTGCGCATTGTATGGGTGTGTGTTACATTACATTCACTACTAGGAGTGAGAAAAACATCACGGGGTGCTGCGCATTGTATGGGTGTGTGTTACATTAGATTCACTAGTAGCAGTGAGAAAAACATCACGGGGTGGTGCGCATTGCATGGGTGTGTGTTACATTAGATTCACTAGTAGGAGTGAGAAAAACATCACGGTGTGGTGCGCATTGTATGGGTGTGTGTTACATTACATTCACTAGTAGGAGTGAGAAAAACATCACGGGGTGGTGCGCATTGAATGGGTGTGTGTGTTACGTTACATTCACTAGTAGGAGTGAGAAAAACATCACGGGGTGGTGCGCATTGTATGGGTGTGTGTTACGTTACATTCACTAGTAGGAGTGAGAAAAACATCACGGGGTGGTGCGCATTGTATGGGTGTGTGTTACATTACATTCACTAGTAGGAGTGAGAAAAACATCACGGGGTGGTGCGCATTGTATGGGTGTGTGTTACGTTACATTCACTAGTAGGAGTGAGAAAAACATCACGGGGTGGTGCGCATTGTATGGGTGTGTGTTACGTTACATTCACTAGTAGGAGTGAGAAAAACATCACGGGGTGGTGCGCATTGTATGGGTGTGTGTTACGTTACATTCACTAGTAGGAGTGAGAAAAACATCACGGGGTGGTGCGCATTGTATGGGTGTGTGTTACGTTACATTCACTAGTAGGAGTGAGAAAAACATCACGGGGTGGTGCGCATTGTATGGGTGTGTGTTACATTACATTCACTAGTAGGAGTGAGAAAAACATCACGGGGTGGTGCGCATTGTATGGGTGTGTGTTACATTACATTCACTAGTAGGAGTGAGAAAAACATCACGGGGTGGTGCGCATTGTATGGGTGTGTGTTACATTACATTCACTAGTAGTAGTGAGAAAAACATCACGGGGTGGTGCGCATTGTATGGGTGTGTGTTACATTACATTCACTAGTAGGAGTGAGAAAAACATCACGGGGTGGTGCGCATTGTATGGGTGTGTGTTACGTTACATTCACTAGTAGGAGTGAGAAAAACATCACGGGGTGGTGCGCATTGTATGGGTGTGTGTTACATTACATTCACTAGAAGCAGTGAGAAAAACATCACGGGGTGGTGCGCATTGTATGGGTGTGTGTTACATTACATTCACTAGTAGCAGTGAGTAAAATATCAACGGGGTGGTGCGCATTGTATGGGTGTGTGTTACATTACATTCACTAGTAGGAGTGAGAAAAACATCACGTGGTGGTGCGCATTGTATGGGTGTGTGTTATATTACATTCACTAGTAGGAGTGAGAAAAACATCACGGGGTGGTGCGCATTGTATGGGTGTGTGTTACATTACATTCACTAGTAGCAGTGAGAAAAACATCACGGGGTGGTGCGCATTGTATGGGTGTGTGTTACATTACATTCACTAGTAGCAGTGAGAAAAACATCACGGGGTGGTGCGCATTGTATGGGTGTGTGTTACCTTACATTCACTAGTAGGAGTGAGAAAAACATCACGGGGTGGTGCGCATTGTATGGGTGTGTGTTACATTACATTCACTAGTAGGAGTGAGAAAAACATCACGGGGTGGTGCGCATTGTATGGGTGTGTGTTACGTTACATTCACCAGTAGGAGTGAGAAAAACATCACGGGGTGGTGCGCATTATATGGGTGTGTGTTACGTTACATTCACCAGTAGGAGTGAGAAAAACATCACGGGGTGGTGCGCATTGTATGGGTGTGAGTGTTACGTTACATTCACTAGTAGGAGTGAGAAAAACATCACGGGGTGGTGCGCATTGTATGGGTGTGTGTTACGTTACATTCACTAGTAGGAGTGAGAAAAACATCACGGGGTGGTGCGCATTGTATGGGTGTGTGTTACATTACATTCACTAGTAGGAGTGAGAAAAACATCACGGTTTGGTGCGCATTGTATGGGTGTGTGTTACATTACATTCACTAGTAGGAGTGAGAAAAACATCACGGGGTGGTGCGCATTGTATGGGTGTGTGTTACATTACATTCACTAGTAGGAGTGAGAAAAACATCACGGTGTGGTGCGCATTGTATGGGTGTGTGTTACATTACATTCACTAGTAGGAGTGGGAAAAATATCACAGGGTGGTGCGCATTGTATGGGTGTGTGTTACATTACATTCACTAGTAAGAGTGAGAAAAACATCACGGGGTGGTGCGCATTGTATGGGTGTGTGTTACATTACATTCACTAGTAGGAGTGAGAAAAACATCACGGGGTGGTGCGCATTGTATGGGTGTGTGTTACATTACATTCACTAGTAGGAGTGAGAAAAACATCACGGGGTGGTGCGCATTGTATGGGTGTGTGTTACATTACATTCACTAGTAGCAGTGAGAAAAACATCACGGGGTGGTGCACATTGTATGGGTGTGTGTTACATTACATTCACTACTAGCAGTGAGAAAAACATCACGGGGTGGTGCGCATTGTATGGGTGTGTGTTACATTACATTCACTAGTAGGAGTGAGAAAAGCATCACCGGCTGGTGCGCATTGTATGGGTGTGTGTTACATTACATTCACTACTAGGAGTGAGAAAAGCATCACCGGGTGGTGCGCATTGTATGGGTGTGTGTTACATTACATTCACTACTAGGAGTGAGAAAAACATCACGGGGTGGTGCGCATTGTATGGGTGTGTGTTACATTAGATTCACTAGTAGGAGTGAGAAAACATCACGGGGTGGTGCGCATTGTATGGGTGTGTGTTACGTTATATTCACTAGTAGGAGTGAGAAAAACATCACGGGGTGGTGCGCATTGTATGGGTGTGTGTTACATTACATTCACTAGTAGGAGTGAGAAAAACATCACGGGGTGGTGCGCATTGTATGGGTGTGTGTTACATTACATTCACTAGTAGGAGTGAGAAAAACATCACGGGGTGGTGCGCATTGTATGGGTGTGTGTTACATTACATTCACTAGTAGGAGTGAGAAAAACATCACGGGGTGGTGCGCATTGTATGGGTGTGTGTTACATTACATTCACTAGTAGTAGTGAGAAAAACATCACGGGGTGGTGTGAATCGTAGGGTCTGAATTAGGATAGGCAGTGAGTGGCAATGTAGGATGGAGAAAAACACTGCGGGGTGGTCAGCATGGGGAGGTCTGGGAACATGCAGTGGCAATGTAGGATAGGTTTCTGAAAAACATCACGGGTTGGTGCGCATTGTATGGGTGTGTGTTACATTACATTCACTAGTAGGAGTGAGAAAAACATCACGTGGTGGTGTGAATCGGAGGGTCTGAATTAGGATAGGCAGTGAGTCGCAATGTAAGATGGAGAAAAGCACCGCGGGGTGGTCAGCATGGGGAGGTCAGGGAACATGCAGTGGCAATGCAGGATAGGTTTCTGAAAAACATCAGGGGTGGTGCGCATTGTATGGGTGTGTGTTACATTACATTCACTAGTAGGAGTGAGATAAACATCACGGGGTGGTGCGCATTATATGGGTGTGTGTTACATTACATTCACTAGTAGGAGTGAGAAAAACATCACAGGGTGGTGCGCATTGTATGGGTATGTGTTACATTATATTCACTAGTATCAGTGATAAAAACATCTCGGCGTGGTGCGCATTGTATGGGTGTGTGTTACATTACATTCACTAGAAGGAGTGAGAAAAACATCACGGGGTGGTGCGCATTGTATGGGTGTGTGTTACATTACATTCACTAGTAGGAGTGAGAAAAACATCACAGGGTGTTGTGAATCGGAGGGTCTGAATTAGGATAGGCAGTGAGTGGCAATTTAGGATGGAGAAAAGCACTGCGGTGTCGTCAGCATGTTGAGGTCAGGGAACATGCAGTGCAATGTAGGATAGGTTTCTGAAAAACATCACAGGGTGGTGCGCATTGTATGGGAGTGTGTTACATTACATTCACTAGTAGGAGTGAGAAAAACATCACGGGGTGGTGTGAATCGGAGGGTCTGCATTAGGATAGGCAGTGAGTGGCAATGTAGGATGGAGAAAAGCACTGCGGGGTGGTCAGCATTGGGAGGTCAGGGAACATGCAGTGGCAATGTAGGATAGGTTTCTGAAAAACATCACGGGGTGGTGCGCATTGTATGGGTGTGTGTTACATTACATTCACTAGTAGGAGTGAGAAAAACTTCACGGGGTGGTGCGCATTGTATGGGTGTGTGTTACATTAGATTCACTAGTAGCAGTGAGAAAAACATCACGGGGTGGTGCGCATTGTATGGGTGTGTGTTACATTACATTCACTAGTAGCAGTGAGAAAAATATCACGGGGTGTTGCGCATTGTATGGGTGTGTGTTACATTACATTCACTAGTAGGAGTTAGAAAAACATCACGGGGTGGTGCGCATTGCATGGGTGTGTGTTACATTACATTCACTAGTAGCAGTGAGAAAAACATCTCGGGGTGGTGCGCATTCTATGGGTGTGTGTTACATTACATTCACTAGTAGGAGTGAGAAAAACATCACGGGGTGGTGCGCATTGTATGGGTGTGTGTTACATTACATTCACTAGTAGGAGTGAGAAAAACATCACAGGGTGGTGTGAATCGGAGTGTCTGAATTAGGATAGGCAGTGAGTGGGAATGTAGGATGGAGAAAAGCACTGCAGGGTCGTCAGCATGGGGAGGTCAGGGAACATGCAGTGGCAATGTAGGATAGGCTTCTGAAAAACATCACGGGGTGGTGCGCATTGTATGGGTGTGTGTTACATTACATTCACTAGTAGGAGTGAGAAAAACATTATGGGGTGGTGTTAATCGGAGGGTCTGCATTAGGATAGGCAGTGAGAGGCAATGTAGGATGGAGAAAAGCACTGCGGGGTGGTCAGCATGGGGAGGTCAGGGAACATGCAGTGGCAATGTAGGATAGGTTTCTGAAAAACATCACGGGGTGGTGCGCATTGTATGGGTGTGTGTTACATTACATTCACTAGTAGGAGTGAGAAAAACATCACGGGGTGGTGCGCATTGTATGGGTGTGTGTTACATTACATTCACTAGTAGGAGTGAGTAAAACATCACGGGGTGGTGCGCATTGTATGCGTGTGTGTTACATTACATCCACTAGTAGGAGTGAGAAAAACATCACGGGGTCGTGCGCATTGTATGGGTGTGTGTTACATTACATTCAATAGTAGCAGTGAGAAAAACATCACGGGGTGGTGCGCATTGTGCGGGTGTGTGTTACATTACATTCACTAGTAGGAGTGAGAAAAACATCACGGGGTGGTGTGCATTGTATGGGTGTGTGTTACATTACATTCACTAGTAGTAGTGAGAAAAACATCACGGGGTGGTGTGAATCGTAGGGTCTGAATTAGGATAGGCAGTGAGTGGCAATGTAGGATGGAGAAAAGCACTGAGGGGTGGTCAGCATGGGGAGGTCTGGGAACATGCAGTGGCAATGTAGGATAGGTTTCTGAAAAACATCACGGGGTGGTGCGCATTGTATGGGTGTGTGTTACATTACATTCACTAGTAGGAGTGAGAAAAACATCACGGGGTGGTGTGAATCGGAGGGTCTGAATTAGGATAGGCAGTGAGTGGCAATGTAAGATGGAGAAAAGCACCGCGGGGTGGTCAGCATGGGGAGGTCAGCGAACATGCAGTGGCAATGTAGGATAGGTTTCTGAAAAACATCACGGGGAGGTGCGCATTCTATGGGTGTGTGTTACATTACATTCACTAGTAGGAGTGAGAAAAACATCACGGGGTGGTGCGCATTATATGGGTGTGTGTTACATTACATTCACTAGTAGGAGTGAGAAAAACATCACAGGGTGGTGCGCATTGTATGGGTGTGTGTTACATTACATTCACTGGTAGCAGTGAGAAAAACATCTCGGGGTGGTGCGCATTGTATGGGTGTGTGTTACATTACATTCACTAGTAGGAGTGAGAAAAACATCACGGGTGGTGCGCATTGTATGGGTGTGTATTACATTACATTCACTAGTAGGAGTGAGAAAAACATCACAGGGTGTTGTGAATCGGAGGGTCTGAATTAGGATAGGCAGTGAGTGGCAATGTAAGATGGAGAAAAGCACTGCGGGGTCGTCAGCATGGCGAGGTCAGGGAACATGCAGTGGCAATGTAGGATAGGTTTCTGAAAAACATCACGGGGTGGTGCGCATTGTATGGGAGTGTGTTACATTACATTCACTAGTAGGAGTGAGAAAAACATCACGGGGTGGTGTGAATCAGAGGGTCAGCATTAGGATAGGCAGTGAGTGGCAATGTAGGATGGAGAAAAGCACTGCGGGGTGGTCAGCATGGGGAGGTCAGGGAACATGCAGTGGCAATGTAGGATAGGTTTCTGAAAAACATCACGGGGTGGTGCGCATTGTATGGGTGTGTGTTACATTACATTCACTAGTAGGAGTGAGAAAAACATCACGGGGTGGTGCGCATTGTATGGGTGTGTTATACGTTAGATTCACTAGTAGGAGTGAGAAAAACATCACGCGGTGGAGCACATTGTATGGGTGTGTGTTATATTACATTCACTAGTAGGAGTGAGAAAAACATCACGGGGTGGTGAGCATTGTATGGGTGTGTGTTACATTAGATTCACTAGTAGGAGTGAGAAAAACATCACGGGGTGGTGGGCATTGTATGGGTGTGTGTTACATTAGATTCACTAGCAGGAGTGAGAAAAACATCACGGGGTGGTGCGCATTGTATGGGTGTGTGTTACATTACATTCACTAGTATCAGTGAGAAAAACATCACGGGGTGGTGCGCATTGTATGGGTGTGTGTTACATTACATTCACTAGTAGGAGTTAGAAAAACATCACGGGGTGGTGCGCATTGTATGGGTGTGTGTTACATTAGATTCACTAGTACGAGTGAGAAAAACATCACGGGGTGGTGCGCATTGTACGTGTGTGTGTTACATTACATTCACTAGTAGGAGTGAGAAAAACATCACGGGGAGGTTCGCATTGTATGGCTGTGTGTTACATTACATTCACTAGTAGGAGTGAGAAAAAAATCACGCGGTGGTGCGCATTGTATGGGTGTGTGTTACATTAGATTCACTAGTAGGAGTGAGAAAAACATCAAGGGGTGGTGCGCATTGTATGGGTGTGTGTTACATTAGATTCAGTAGTAGGAGTGAGAAAAACATCAAGGGGTGGTGCGCATTGTATGGGTGTGTGTTACATTAGATTCAGTAGTAGGAGTGAGAAAAACATCACGGGGTGGTGCGCATTGTATGGGAGTGTGTTACATTACATTCACTACTAGGAGTGAGAAAAACATCACGGGGTGGTGTGAATCCGAGGGTCTGCATTAGAATAGGCAGTGAGTGGCAATGTAGGATGGAGAAAAGCACTGCGGGGTGGTCAGCATGGGGAGGTCAGGGAACATGCAGTGGCAATGTAGGATAGGTTTCTGAAAAACATCACGGGGTGGTGCGCATTGTATGGGTGTGTGTTACATTACCTTCACTAGTAGGAGTGAGAAAAACATCACGGGGTGGTGCGCATTGTATGGGTGTGTGTTACGTTAGATTCACTAGTAGGAGTGAGAAAAACATCATGCGGTGGAGCGCATTGTATGGGTGTGTGTTACGTTACACTCACTAGTACCAGTGAGAAAAACATCACGGGGTGGTGCGCATTGTATGGGTGTGTGTTACATTAGATTCACTAGTAGGAGTGAGAAAAACATCACGGGGTGGTGCGCATTGTATGGGTGTGTGTTACATTAGATTCACTAGTAGGAGTGAGAAAAACATCACGGGGTGGTGCGCATTGTATTGGTGTTTGTTACATTACATTCACTAGTATCAGTGAGAAAAACATCACGGGGTGGTGCGCATTGTATGGGTGTGTGTTACATTAGATTCACTAGTAGGAGTGAGAAAAACATCACGGGGTGGTGCGCATTGTATGGGTGTGTGTTACATTACATTCACTAGTAGGAGTGAGAAAAACATCACGGGGAGGTTCGCATTGTATGGCTGTGTGTTACATTACATTCACTAGTAGGAGTGAGAAAAACATCACGGGGTGGTGCGCATTGTATGGGTGTGTGTTACATTAGATTCACTAGTAGGAGTGAGAAAAACAACAAGGGGTGGTGCGCATTGTATGGGTGTGTGTTACATTAGATTCAGTAGTAGGAGTGAGAAAAACATCACGGGGTGGTGCGCATTGTATGGGTGTGTGTTACATTACATTCACTAGTAGGAGTGAGAAAAACATCACGGGGTGGTGCGCATTGTATTGGTGTGTGTTACATTACATTCACTAGTAGGAGTGAGAAAAACATCACGGGGTGGTGCGCATTGTATGGGTGTGTGTTACATTACATTCATTAGTAGGAGTGAGAAAAACATCACGAGGTGGTGCGCATTGTATGGGTGTGTGTTACATTACATTCACTAGTAGGAGTGAGAAAAACATCACGGGGTGGTGCGCATTGTATGGGTGTGTGTTACATTACATTCACTAGTAGGAATGAGCAAAACATCACGGGGTGGTGCGCATTGTATGGGTGTGTGTTACATTACATTCACTAGTAGGAGTGAGAAAAACATCACGGGGTGGTGCGCATTGTATGGGTGTGTGTTACATTACATTCACTAGTAGGAGTGAGAAAAACATCACGGGGTGGTGCGCATTGTATGGGTGTGTGTTACATTACATTCACTAGTAGGAGTGAGAAAAACATCACGGGGTGGTGCGAATTGTATGGGTGTGTGTTACATTACATTCACTACGAGGAGGGAGAAAAACATCACGGGGTGGTGCGCATTGTATGGGTGTGTGTTACATTACATTCACTAGTAGGAGTGAGAAAAACATCACGGGATGGTGCACATTGTATGGGTGTGTGTTACATTAGATTCACTAGTACGAGTGAGAAAAACATCACGGGGTGGTGCGCATTGTATGGGTGTGTGTTACAATACATTCACTAGTAGGAGTGAGAAAAACATCACGGGGTGGTGCGCATTGTATGGGTGTGTGTTACATTACATTCACTAGTAGGAGTGAGAAAAACATCACGGGGTGGTGCGCATTGTATGGGTGTGTGTTACATTACATTCACTAGTAGGAGTGAGAAAAACATCACTCGGTGGTGTGAATCGGAGTGTCTGAATTAGGATAGGCAGTGAGTGGCAATGTAGGTTGGAGAAAAGCACTGCGGGGTTGTCAGCATGGCGAGGTCAGGGAACATGCAGTGGCAATGTAGGATAGGTTTCTGAAAAACATCACGGGGTGGTGCGCATTGTATGGGAGTGTGTTACATTACATTCACTAGTAGGAGTGAGAAAAACATCACGGGGTGGTGTGAATCGGAGGGTCTGCATTAGGATAGGCAGTGAGTGGCAATGTAGGATGGAGAAAAGCACTGTGGGGTGGTCAGCATGGGGAGGTCAGGGAACATGCAGTGGCAATGTAGGATAGGTTTCTGAAAAACATCACGGGGTGGTGCGCATTGTATGGGTGTGTGTTACATTACATTCACTAGTAGGAGTGAGAAAAACATCCCGGGGTGGTGCGCATTGTATGGGTGTGTGTTACGTTAGATTCACTAGTAGGAGTGACAAAAACATCACGCGGTGGAGCGCATTGTATGGGTGTGTGTTACATTAGATTCACTAGTAGGAGTGAGAAAAACATCACGGGGTGGTGCGCATTGTATGGGTGTGTGTTACATTAGATTCACTAGTAGGAGTGAGAAAAAAATCACGGGGTGGTGCGCATTGTATGGGTGTGTGTTACATTACATTCACTAGTATCAGTGAGAAAAACATCACGGGGTGGTGCGCATTGTATGGGTGTGTGTTACATTACATTCACTAGTAGGAGTTAGAAAAACATCACGAGGTGGTGCGCATTGTATGGGTGTGTGTTACATTAGATTCACTAGTAGGAGTGAGAAAAACATCACGGGGTGGTGCGCATTGCATGGGTGTGTGTTACATTACATTCACTAGTAGGAGTGAGAAAAACATCACGGGGAGGTTCGCATTGTATGGCTGTGTGTTACATTACATTCACTAGTAGGAGTGAGAAAAACATCACGGGGTGGTGCGCATTGTATGGGTGTGTGTTACATTAGATTCACTAGTAGGAGTGAGAAAAACATCAAGGGGTGGTGCGCATTGTATGGGTGTGTGTTACATTAGATTCACTAGTAGGAGTGAGAAAAACATTACGGGGTGGTGCGCATTGTATGGGTGTGTGTTACATTACATTCACTAGTAGGAGTGAGAAAAACATCACGGGGTGGTGCGCATTGTATGGGTGTGTGTTACATTACATTCACTAGTGGGAGTGAGAAAAACATCACAGGGTGTTGTGAATCCGAGGGTCTGAATTAGGATAGGCAGTGAGTGGCAATGTAGGATGGAGAAAAGCACTGCGGGGTCGTCAGCATGGCGAGGTCAGGGAACATGCAGTGGCAATGTAGGATAGGTTTCTGAAAAACATCACGGGGTGGTGCGCATTGTATGGGTGTGTGTTACATTACATTCACTAGTAGGAGTGAGAAAAACATCACGGGGTGGTGCGCATTGTATGGGTGTGTGTTACGTTAGATTCACTAGTAGGAGTGAGAAAAACATCACGCGGTGGAGCGCATTGTATGGGTGTGTGTTATATTACATTCACTAGTAGGAGTGAGAAAAACATCACGGGGTGGTGCGCATTGTATGGGTGTGTGTTACATTAGATTCACTAGTAGGAGTGAGAAAAACATCATGGGGTGGTGCGCATTGTATGGGTGTGTGTTACATTAGATTCACTAGTAGGAGTGAGAAAACATCACGGGGTGGTGCGCATTGTATGGGTGTGTGTTACATTACATTCACTACTAGGAGTGAGAAAAACATCACGGGGTGTTGTGAATTGGAGGGTCTGAATTAGGATAGGCAGTGAGCGGCAATGTAGGATGGAGAAAAGCACCGTGCGGTGGTCAGCATGGGGAGGTCAGGGAACATGCAGTGGCAATGTAGGATAGGTTTCTGAAAAACATCGCGCGGTGGTGCGCATTGTAACGTTTTGTGTTACATTAGATTCACTAGTAGGAGTGAGAAAAACATCACGGGGTGGTGCGCATTGTATGGGTCTGTGTTACATTACATTCTCTAATAGGAGTGAGAAAAACATCACGGGGTGGTGCGCATTGTATGGGTGTGTGTTACATTACATTCACTAGTAGGAGTGAGAAAAACATCACGGGGTGGTGCGCATTGTATGGGTGTGTGTTACATTACATTCACTAGTAGGAGTGAGAAAAACATCACGGCGTGGTGTGAATCGGAGGGTCTGAATTAGGATAGGCAGTGAGTGGAAATGTAGGATGGAGAAAAGCACCGCGGGGTGGTCAGCATGGGGAGATCAGGTAACATGCAGTGGCAATGTAGGATAGGTTTCTGAAAAACATCGTGGGGTGGTGCGCATTGTATGGGTGTGTGTTACATTAGATTCACTAGTAGGAGTGAGAAAAACATCAAGGGGTGGTGCGCATTGTATGGGTGTGTGTTACATTAGATTCACTAGTAGGAGTGAGAAAAACATCACGGGGTGGTGCGCATTGTATGGGTGTGTGTTACATTACATTCACTAGTAGGAGTGAGAAAAACATCACGGGGTGGTGCGCATTGTATGGGTGTGTGTTACATTACATTCACTAGTAGGAGTGAGAAAAACATCACAGGGTGTTGTGAATCCGAGGGTCTGAATTAGGATAGGCAGTGAGTGGCAATGTAGGATGGAGAAAAGCACTGCGGGGTCGTCAGCATGGCGAGGTCAGGGAACATGCAGTGGCAATGTAGGATAGGTTTCTGAAAAACATCACGGGGTGGTGCGCATTGTATGGGTGTGTGTTACATTACATTCACTAGTAGGAGTGAGAAAAACATCACGGGGTGGTGCGCATTGTATGGGTGTGTGTTACGTTAGATTCACTAGTAGGAGTGAGAAAAACATCACGCGGTGGAGCGCATTGTATGGGTGTGTGTTATATTACATTCACTAGTAGGAGTGAGAAAAACATCACGGGGTGGTGCGCATTGTATGGGTGTGTGTTACATTAGATTCACTAGTAGGAGTGAGAAAAACATCATGGGGTGGTGCGCATTGTATGGGTGTGTGTTACATTAGATTCACTAGTAGGAGTGAGAAAACATCACGGGGTGGTGCGCATTGTATGGGTGTGTGTTACATTACATTCACTACTAGGAGTGAGAAAAACATCACGGGGTGTTGTGAATTGGAAGGTCTGAATTAGGATAGGCAGTGAGCGGCAATGTAGGATGGAGAAAAGCACCGTGCGGTGGTCAGCATGGGGAGGTCAGGGAACATGCAGTGGCAATGTAGGATAGGTTTCTGAAAAACATCGCGCGGTGGTGCGCATTGTAACGTTTTGTGTTACATTAGATTCACTAGTAGGAGTGAGAAAAACATCACGGGGTGGTGCGCATTGTATGGGTCTGTGTTACATTACATTCTCTAATAGGAGTGAGAAAAACATCACGGGGTGGTGCGCATTGTATGGGTGTGTGTTACATTACATTCACTACTAGGAGTGAGAAAAACATCACGGGGTGGTGCGCATTGTATGGGTGTGTGTTACCTTACATTCACTAGTAGGAGTGAGAAAAACATCACGGCGTGGTGTGAATCGGAGGGTCTGAATTAGGATAGGCAGTGAGTGGAAATGTAGGATGGAGAAAAGCACCGCGGGGTGGTCAGCATGGGGAGATCAGGGAACATGCAGTGGCAATGTAGGATAGGTTTCTGAAAAACATCGTGGGGTGGTGCGCATTGTATGGGTGTGTGTTACATTAGATTCACTAGTAGGAGTGAGAAAAACATCACGGGGTGGTGCGCATTGTATGGGTGTGTGTTACATTATATTCACTAGTAGGAGTGAGAAAAACATCACGGGGTGGTGTGAATCGGAGGGTCTGAATTAGGATAGGCAGTGATTGGCAATGTAGGATGGAGAAAAGCACCGCGGGGTGGTCAGCATGGGGAGGTCAGGGAACATGCAGTGGCAATGTAGGATAGGTTTCTGAAAAACATCCCGGGGTGGTGCGCATTGTATGGGTGTGTGTTACATTACACTCACTAATAGGAGTGAGAAAAACATCACGGGGTGGTGCGCATTGTATGGGTGTGTGTTACATTACATTCAATAGTAGGAGTGAGAAAAACATCATGGGGTGGTGCGCATTGTATGGGTGTGTGTTACATTAGATTCACTAGTAGGTGTGAGAAAACATCACGGGGTGATGCGCATTGTATGGGTGTGTGTTACTTTACATTCACTACTAGGAGTGAGAAAAACATCATGGGGTGGTGTGAATCGGAGGGTCTGAATTAGGATAGGCAGTGAGCGGCAATGTAGGATGGAGAAAAGCACTGCGGGGTTGTCAGGATGGGGAGGTCAGGGAACATGCAGTGGCAATGTAGGATAGGTTTCTGAAAAACATCGCGGGGTGGTGCGCATTGTAACGTTTTGTGTTACATTAGATTCACTGTAGGAGTGAGAAAAAAATCACGGGGTGGTGCGCATTGTATGGGTGTGTGTTACATTACATTCTCTAATAGGAGTGAGAAAAACATCACGGGGTGGTGCGCATTGTATGGGTGTGTGTTACATTACATTCACTAGTAGGAGTGAGAAAAACATCATGGGGTGGTGCGCATTGTTTGGGTGTTTGTTACATTAGATGCACTAGTAGGAGTGAGAAAACATCACGGGGTGGTGCGCATTGTATGTGTGTGTGTTACATTACATTCACTACTAGGAGTGAGAAAATCATCACGGGGTGGTGTGAATCGGAGGGTCTGAATTAGGATAGGCAGTGAGCGGCAATGTAGGATGGAGAAAAGCACCGCGGGGAGGTCAGCACGGGGAGGTCAGGGAACATGCAGTGGCAATGTAGGATAGGTTTCTGAAAAACATCCCGCAGTGGTGTGCATTGTATGGGTGTGTGTTACATTACATTCACTAATAGGAGTGAGAAAAACATCACGGGGTGGTGCGCATTGTATGGGTGTGTGTTACATTACATTCACTAGTAGGAGTGAGAAAAACATCACAGGGTGTTGTGAATCGGAGGGTCTGAATTAGGATAGGCAGTGAGTGGCAATGTAGGATGGAGAAAAGCACTGCGTGGTCGTCAGCATGTTGAGGTCAGGGAACAGGCAGTGGCAATGTATGATAAGTTTCTGAAAAACATCACAGGGTGTTGCGCATTGTATGGGAGTGTGTTACATTACATTCACTAGTAGGAGTGAGAAAAACATCACGGGATGGTGTGAATCGGAGGGTCTGCATTAGGATAGGCAGTGAGTGGCAATGTAGGATGTAGAAAAGCACTGCGGGGTGGTCAGCATTGGGAGGTCAGGGAACATGCAGTGGCAAGGTAGGATAGGTTTCTGAAAAACATCACGGGGTGGTGCGCATTGTATGGGTGTGTGTTACATTACATTCACTAGTAGGAGTGATAAAAACATCACGGGGTGGTGCGCATTGTATGGGTGTGTGTTACGTTAGATTCACTTGTAGGAGTGAGAAAAACATCACGCGGTGGAGCGCATTGTATGGGTGTGTGTTACATTACATTCACTAGTAGGAGTGAGAAAAACATCACGGGGTGGTGCGCATTGTATGGGTGTGTGTTACGTTACATTCACTAGTAGCAGTGAGAAAAACATCACGGGGTGGTGCGCATTGTATGGGTGTGTGTTACATTACATTCAGTAGTAGCAGTGAGAAAAATATCACGGGGTGGTGCGCATGGTATGGGTGTGTGTTACATTACATTCACTAGTAGGAGTTAGAAAAACATCACGGGGTGGTGCGCATTGCATGGGTGTGTGTTACATTACATTCACTAGTAGCAGTGAGAAAAACATCTCTGGGTGGTGCGCATTGTATGGGTGTGTGTTACATTACATTCACTAGTAGGAGTGAGAAAAACATCATGAGGTGGTGTGAATCGGAGGGTCTGCATTAGGATAGGCAGTGAGAGGCAATGTAGGATGGAGAAAAGCACTGCGAGGTGGTCAGCATGGGGAGGTCAGGGAACATGCAGTGGCAATGTAGGATAGGTTTCTGAAAAACATCACGGGGTGGTGCGCATTGTATGGGTGTGTGTTACATTACATTCACTAGTAGGAGTGAGAAAAACATCACGGGGTGGTGCGCATTGTATGGGTGTGTGTTACATTACATTCACTAGAAGGAGTGAGAAAAACATCACGGGGTGGTGCGCATTGTATGGGTGCGTGTTACATTACATTCACTAGTAGGAGTGAGAAAAACATCACGGGGTGGTGGGCATTGTATGGGTGTGTGTTACATTAGATTCACTAGTAGGAGTGAGAAAAACATCAAGGGGTGGTGCGCATTGTATGAGTGTGTGTTACATTAGATTCACTAGTAGGAGTGAGAAAAACATCACGGGGTGCTGTGAATCGGAGGGTCTGAATTAGGATAGGCAGTGAGTGGCAATGTAGGACGTAGAAAAGCACCGCGGGGTTGTCAGCATGGGAAGGTCAGGGAACATGCAGTGGCAATGTAGGATAGGTTTCTGAAAAACATCGCGGGCTGCTGCGCATTGTATGGGTGTGTGTTACATTAGATTCACTAGTAGGAGTGAGAAAAACATCACAGGGTGGTGCGCATTGTATGGGAGTGTGTGACATTACATTCACTAGTAGGAGTGAGAAAAACATCACGGGGTGGTGCGCATTTTATGGGTGTGTGTTACATTACATTCACTAGTAGGAGTGAGAAAAACACCACGGGGTGGTGCGCATTGTATGGGTGTGTGTTACATTACATTCACTAGTAGGAGTGAGAAAAACATCACGGGGTGGTGCGCATTGTATGGGTGTGTGTTACATTACATTCACTAGTAGGAGAGAGAAAAACATCATGGGGGGGTGCGCATTGTATGGGTGTGTGTTACATTACTTTCACTAATAGGAGTGAGAAAAACATCACGGGGTGGTGCGCATTGTATGGGTGTGTGTTACATTACATTCACTAGTAGGAGTGAGAAAAACATCACGGGGTGGAGCGCATTGTATGGGTGTGTGTTACATTACATTCACTAGTAGGAGTGAGAAAAACATCACGGGGTGGTGCGCATTGTATGGGTGTGTGTTACGTTACATTCACTAGTAGCAGTGAGAAAAACATCACGGGGTGGTGCGCATTGTATGGGTGTGGGTTACATTACATTCACTAGTAGCAGTGAGAAAAATATCACGGGGTGGTGCGCATGGTATGGGTGTGTGTTACATTACATTCACTAGTAGGAGTTAGAAAAACATCACGGGGTGGTGCGCATTGCATGGGTGTGTGTTACATTACATTCACTAGTAGCAGTGAGAAAAACATCTCTGGGTGGTGCGCATTGTATGGGTGTGTGTTACATTACATTCACTAGTAGGAGTGAGAAAAACATCATGAGGTGGTGTGAATCGGAGGGTCTGCATTAGGATAGGCAGTGAGAGGCAATGTAGGATGGAGAAAAGCACTGCGAGGTGGTCAGCATGGGGAGGTCAGGGAACATGCAGTGGCAATGTAGGATAGGTTTCTGAAAAACATCACGGGGTGGTGCGCATTGTATGGGTGTGTGTTACATTACATTCACTAGTAGGAGTGAGAAAAACATCACGGTGTTGTGTGCATTGTATGGGTGTGTGTTACATTACATTCACTAGTAGGAGTGAGAAAAACATCACGGGGTGGTGCGCATTGTATGGGTGTGTGTTACATTACATTCACTAGTAGGAGTGAGAAAAACATCACGGGGTGGTGGGCATTGTATGGCTGTGTGTTACATTACATTCACTAGTAGGAGTGAGAAAAACATCACGGGGTGGTGAGCATTGTATGGGTGTGTGTTACATTACATTCACTACTAGGAGTGAGAAAAACATCACGGTGTGGTGTGAATCGGAGGGTCTGAATTAGGATAGGCAGTGAGTGGCAATGTAGGATGGAGAAAAGCACCGCGGGGTGGTCAGCATGGGGAGGTTAGGGAACATGCAGTGGCAGTGTAGGATAGGTTTCTGAAAAACATCGTGGGGTGGTGCGCATTGTATGGGTGTGTGTTACATTAGATTTAAAAGTAGGAGTGAGAAAAACATCACGGGGTGGTGCGCATTGTATGGGTGTGTGTTACATTACATTCACTAATAGGAGTGAGAAAAACATCACGGGGTGGTGCGCATTGTATGGGTGTGTGTTACATTACATTCACTAGTAGGAGTGAGAAAAACATCACGGGGTGGTGCGCATTGTATGGGTGTGTGTTACATTAGATTTACTAGTAGGAGTGAGAAAAACATCACGGGGTGGTGCGCATTGTATGGGTGTGTGTTACATTACATTCACTAGTAGGAGTGAGAAAAACATCATGGGGTGGTGCGCACTGTATGGGTGTGTGTTACATTAGATTCACTAGTAGGAGTGAGAAAACATCACGGGGTGATGCGCATTGTATGGGTGTGTGTTACTTTACATTCACTACTAGGAGTGAGAAAAACATCACGGGGTGGTGTGAATCGGAGGGTCTGAATTAGGATAGGCAGTGAGCGGCAATGTAGGATGGAGAAAAGCACTGCGGGGTGGTCAGGATGGGGAGGTCAGGGAACATGCAGTGGCAATGTAGGATAGGTTTCTGAAAAACATCGCGGGGTGGTGCGCATTGTAACGTTTTGTGTTACATTAGATTCACTAGTAGGAGTGAGAAAAAAATCACGGGGTGGTGCGCATTGTATGGGTGTGTGTTACATTACATTCTCTAATAGGAGTGAGAAAAACATCACGGGGTGGTGCGCATTGTATGGGTGTGTGTTACATTACATTCACTAGTAGGAGTGAGAAAAACATCATGGGGTGGTGCGCATTGTTTGGGTGTGTGTTACATTAGATGCACTAGTAGGAGTGAGAAAACATCACGGGGTGGTGCGCATTGTATGTGTGTGTGTTACATTAAATTCACTACTAGGAGTGAGAAAAACATCACGGGGTGGTGTGAATCGGAGGGTCTGAATTAGGATAGGCAGTGAGCGGCAATGTAGGATGGAGAAAAGCACCGCGGGGAGGTCAGCACGGGGAGGTCAGGGAACATGCAGTGGCAATGTAGGATAGGTTTCTGAAAAACATCCCGCGGTGTTGTTCATTGTATGGGTGTGTGTTACATTACATTCACTAATAGGAGTGAGAAAAACATCACGGGGTGGTGCGCATTGTATGGGTGTGTGTTACATTACATTCACTAGTAGGAGTGAGAAAAACATCACGGGGTGGTGCGCATTGTATGGGTGTGTGTTACATTACATTCACTAGTAGGAGTGAGAAAAACATCACGGGGTGGTGCGCATTGTATGGGTGTGTGTTACATTACATTCACTAGTAGGAGTGAGAAAAACATCACGGGGTGGTGCGCATTGTATGGGTGTGTGTTACATTACATTCACTAGTAGGAGTGAGAAAAACATCACGGGGTGGTGCGCATTGTATGGCTGTGTGTTACATTACATTCACTAGTAGGAGTGAGAAAAACATCACGGGGTGGTGAGCATTGTATGGGTGTGTGTTACATTACATTCACTACTAGGAGTGAGAAAAACATCACGGTGTGGTGTGAATCGGAGGGTCTGAATTAGGATAGGCAGTGAGTGGCAATGTAGGATGGAGAAAAGCACCGCGGGGTGGTCAGCATGGGTAGGTTAGGGAACATGCAGTGGCAGTGTAGGATAGGTTTCTGAAAAACATCGTGGGGTGGTGCGCATTGTATGGGTGTGTGTTACATTAGATGTAAAAGTAGGAGTGAGAAAAACATCACGGGGTGGTGCGAATTGTATGGGTGTGTGTTACATTACATTCACTAATAGGAGTGAGAAAAACATCACGGGGTGGTGCGCATTGTATGGGTGTGTGTTACATTACATTCACTAATAGGAGTGAGAAAAACATCACGGGGTGGTGCGCATTGTATGGGTGTGTGTTACATTACATTCACTAGTAGGAGTGAGAAAAACATCACGGGGTAGTGCGCATTGCATGGGTGTGTGTTACATTAGATTCACTAGTAGGAGTGAGAAAACCATCACGGGGTGGTGCGCATTGTATGGGTGTGTGTTACATTACATTCACTAGTAGGAGTGAGAAAAACATTACGGGGTGGTGCGCATTGTATGGGTGTGTGTTAAATTACATTGACTACTAGGAGTGAGAAAAACATCACGGGGTGGTGCGCATTGTATGGGTGTGTGTTACATTACATTCAATAGTAGGAGTGAGAAAAACATCACGGGGTGGTGCGCATTGTATGGGTGTGTGTTACATTACATTCACTAGTAGGAGTGAGAAAAACATCACAGGGTGGTGCGCATTGCATGGGTTTGTGTTACATTACATTCACTAATAGGAGTGAGAAAAACATCACGGGGTGGTGCGCATTGTATGGGTGTGTGTTACATTACATTCACGAGTAGGAGTGAGAAAAACATCACGGGGTAGTGCGCATTGTATGGGTGTGTGTTACATTAGATTCACTAGTAGGAGTGAGAAAAACATCACGGCGTGGTGCGCATTGTATGGGTGTGTGTTACATTACATTCACTAGAAGGAGTGAGAAAAACATCACGGGGTGGTGCGCATTGTATGGGTGTGTGTTACATTACATTCACTAGTAGGAGTTAGAAAAACATCACGGGGTGGTGCGCATTGTATGGGTGTGTGTTACATTACATTCACTAGTAGGAGTGAGAAAAACATCACGGGGTGGTGCGCATGTATGGGTGTGTGTTACATTACATTCACTAGTAGGAGTGAGAAAAACATCACGGGGTGGTGCGCATTGTATGGGTGTGTGTTACATTACATTCACTAGTAGGAGTGAGAAAAACATCACGGGGTGGCGCGCATTGCTTGGGTTTGTGTTACATTACATTCACTAATAGGAGTGAGAAAAACATCACGGTGTGGTGCGCATTGTATGGGTATGTGTTACATTACATTCACTAGTAGGAGTGAGAAAAACATCACGGGGTGGTGCGCATTGTATGGGTGTGTGTTACATTACATTCACTAGAAGGAGTGAGAAAAACATCACGGGGTGGTGCGCATTGTATGGGTGCGTGTTACATTACATTCACTAGGAGGAGTGAGAAAAACATCACGGGGTGGTGGGCATTGTATGGGTGTGTGTTACATTAGATTCACTAGTAGGAGTGAGAAAAACATCACGGGGTGGTGCGCATTGTATGAGTGTGTGTTACATTAGATTCACTAGTAGGAGTGAGAAAAACATCACGGTGTGGTGTGAATCGGAGGGTCTGAATTAGGATAGGCAGTGAGTGGCAATGTAGGACGTAGAAAAGCACCGAGGGGTTGTCAGCATGGGAAGGTCAGGGAACATGCAGTGGCAATGTAGGATAGGTTTCTGAAAAACATCGCGGGCTGGTGCGCATTGTATGGGTGTGTGTTACATTAGATTCACTAGTAGGAGTGAGAAAAACATCACAGGGTGGTGCGCATTGTATGGGAGTGTGTTACATTACATTCACTAGTAGGAGTGAGAAAAACATCACGGGGTGGTGCGCATTTTATGGGTGTGTGTTACATTACATTCACTAGTAGGAGTGAGAAAAACATCACGGGGTGGTGCGCATTGTATGGGTGTGTGTTACATTACATTCACTAGTAGGAGTGAGAAAAACATCACGGTTTGGTGCGCATTGTATGGGTGTGTGTTACATTACATTCACTAGTAGGAGTGAGAAAAACATCATGGGGGGGTGCGCATTGTATGGGTGTGTGTTACATTACTTTCACTAATAGGAGTGAGAAAAACATCACGGGGTGGTGCGCATTGTATGGGTGTGTGTTACATTACATTCACTAGTAGGAGTGAGAAAAACATCACGGGGTGGTGCGCATTGTATGGGTGTGTGTTACATTAGATTCACTAGTACGAGTGAGAAAAACATCACGGAGTGGTGCGCATTGTATGGGTGTGTGTTACATTACATTCACTAGTAGGAGTGAGAAAAACATCATGGGGTGGTGCGCATTGTATGGGTGTGTGTTACATTAGATTCACTAGTACGAGTGAGAAAAACATCACGGGGTGGTGCGCATTGTATGGGTGTGTGTTACATTACATTCACTACTAGGAGTGAGAAAAACATCACGGGGTGGTGTGAATCGGAGTGTCTGAATTAGGAAAGGCAGTGAGTGGCAATGTAGGATGGAGAAAAGCACCGGGGGTGGTCAGCATGGGGAGGTCAGGGAACATGCAGTGGCAATGTAGGATAGGATTCTGAAAAACATCGCGGGGTGGTGCGCATTGTATGGGTGTGTGTTACATTACATTCACTAGTAGGAGTGAGAAAAACATCACGGGGTGGTGCGCATTGTATGGGTGTGTGTTACATTACATTCACTAGTAGGAGTGAGAAAAACATCACGGGGTGGTGCGCATTGTATGGGTGTGTGTTACATTACATTCACTCGTACGAGTGAGAAAAACATCACGGGGTGGAGCGCATTGTATGGGTGTGTGTTACATTACATTCACTAGTAGGAGTGAGAAAAACATCACGGGGTGGTGCGCATTGTATGGGTGTTTGTTACATTACATTCACTACTAGGAGTGAGAAAAACATCACGGTGTAGTGTGAATCGGAGGGTCTGAATTAGGATAGGCAGTGAGTGGCAATGTAGGATGGAGAAAAGCACCGCGGGGTGGTCAGCATGGGGAGGTTAGGGAACATGCAGTGGCAATGTAGGATAGGTTTCTGAAAAACATCGCGGGGTGATGCGCATTGTATGGGTGTGTGTTACATTAGATTCACTAGTAGGAGTGAGAAAAACATCACGGGGTGGTGCGCATTGTATGGGTGTGTGTTACATTAGATTCACTAGTACGAGTGAGAAAAACATCACAGGGTGGTGCGCATTGTATGGGTGTGTGTTACATTACATTCACTAGTAGGAGTGAGAAAAACATCACGGGGTGGTGCGCATTTTATGGGTGTGTGTTACATTACATTCACTAGTAGGAGTGAGAAAAACATCACGGGGTGGTGCGCATTGTATGGGTGTGTGTTACATTACATTCACTAGTAGGAGTGAGAAAAACATCATGGGGTGGTGCGCATTTTATGGGTGTGTGTTACATTACATTCACTAGTAGGAGTCAGAAAAACATCACGGCGTGGTGCGCATTGTATGGGTGTGTGTTACATTACATTCACTACTAGGAGTGAGAAAAACATCACGGGGTTTTGCGCATTGTATGGGTGTGTGTTACATTACATTCACTACTAGGAGAGAGAAAAACATCACGCGGTGGTGTGAATCGGAGGGTCTGAATTAGGATAGGCAGTGAGTGGCAATGTAGGATGGAGAAAACACCGCGGGGTGGTCAGCATGGGGAGGTCAGGGAACATGCAGTGGCAATATAGGACAGGTTTCTGAAAAACATAGCGCGGTGGTGCGCATTGTATGGGTGTGTGTTACATTAGAATCACTAGTAGGAGTGAGTAAAACATCACGGGGTGGTGCGCATTGTATGGGTGTGTGTTACATTAGATTCACTAAGAGGAGTGAAAAAACCATCACGGGGTGGTGCGCATTGTATGGTTGTGTGTTACATTACATTCACTAGTAGGAGTTAGAAAAACATCACGGGGTGGTGCGCATTGTTTGGGTGTGTGTTACATTACATTCACTAATAGGAGTGAGAAAAACATCACGGGGTGGTGCGCATTTTATGGGTGTGTGTTACATTACATTCACTAGTAGGAGTGAGAAAAACATCACGGGGTGGTGCGCATTGTATGGGTGTGTGTTACATTACATTCACTAGTAGGAGTGAGAAAAACATCACGGGGTGGTGCGCATTGTATGGGTGTGTGTTACATTACATTCACTCATACGAGTGAGAAAAACATCACGGGGTGGAGCGGATTGTATGGGTGTGTGTTACATTACATTCACTAGTAGGAGTGAGAAAAACATCACTGGGTGGTGCGCATTGTATGGGTGTGTGTTACATTACATTCACTACTAGGAGTGAGAAAAACATCACGGTGTAGTGTGAATCGGAGGGTCTGAATTAGGATAGGCAGTGAGTGGCAATGTAGGATGGAGAAAACACCGCGGGGTGGTCAGCATGGGGAGGTCAGGGAACATGCAGTGGCAATGTAGGACAGGTTTCTGAAAAACATCGCGGGGTGGTGCGCATTGTATGGGTGTGTGTTACATTAGAATCACTAGTAGGAGTGAGTAAAACATCACGGGGTGGTGCGCATTGTATGGGTGTGTGTTACATTAGATTCACTAAGAGGAGTGAAAAAAACATCACGGGGTGGTGCGCATTGTATGGTTTTGTATTACATTACATTCACTAGTAGGAGTTAGAAAAACATCACGGGGTGGTGCGCATTGTTTGGGTGTGTGTTACATTACATTCACTAATAGGAGTGAGAAAAACATCACGGGGTGGTGCGCATTTTATGGGTGTGTGTTACATTACATTCACTAGTAGGAGTGAGAAAAACATCACGGGTTGGTGCGCATTGTATGGGTGTGTGTTACTTTACATTGACTACTAGGAGTGAGAAAAACATCATGGGGTGGTGCGCATTGTATGGGTGTGTGTTACATTACATTCACTAGTAGGAGTGAGAAAAACATCACGGGGTGGTGCGCATTGTATGGGTGTGTGTTACATTACGTTCACTAGTAGGAGTGAGAAAAACATCACGGGGTGGTGCGCATTGCATGGGTGTGTGTTACATTACATTCACTAATAGGAGTGTGAAAAACATCACGGTGTGGTGCGCATTGTATGGGTGTGTGTTACATTACATTCACTAGTAGGAGTGAGAAAAACATCACGGGGTGGTGCGCATTGTATGGGTGTGTGTTACATTACATTCACTAGTAGGGGTGAGATAAACATCACGGGGTGGTGCGCATTGTATGGGTGTGTGTTACATTACATTCACTAGTAGGAGTGAGAAAAACATCACGGGGTGGTGCGCATTGTATGGGTGTATGTTACATTACATTCACTAGTAGGAGTGAGAAAAACATCACGGGGTGGTGCGCATTGTATGGGTGTGTGTTACATTACATTCACTACTAGGAGTGAGAAAAACATCACGGGGTGGTGTGAATCGGAGGGTCTGAATTAGGAAAGACAGTGAGTGGCAATATAGGATGGAGAAAAGCACCGTGGGGTGGTCAGCATGGGGAGGTCAGGGAACATGCAGTGGCAATGTAGGATAGGATTCTGAAAAACATTGCGGGGTGGTGCGCATTGTATGGGTGTGTGTTACATTACATTCACTAGTAGGAGTGAGAAAAACATCACGGGGTGGTGCGCATTGTATGGGTGTGTGTTATATTACATTCACTAGTAGGAGTGAGAAAAACATCACGGGGTGGTGCGCATTGTATGGGTGTGTGTTACATTACATTCACTCATAGGAGTGAGAAAAACATCACAGGGTGGTGCGCATTGTATGGGTGTGTGTTACATTACATTCACTAGTAGGAGTGAGAAAAACATCACGGGGTGGTGCGCATTGTATGGGTGTGTGTTACATTACATTCACTACTAGGAGTGAGAAAAACATCACGGTGTGGTGTGAATCGGAGGGTGTGAATTAGGATAGGCAGTGAGTGGCAATGTAGGATGGAGAAAAGCACCGCGGGGTGGTCAGCATGGGGAGGTTAGGGAACATACAGTGGCAATGTAGGATAGGTTTCTGAAAAACATCGCGGGGTGGTGCGCATTGTATGGGTGTGTGTTACATTAGATTCACTAGTAGGAGTCAGAAAAACATCACGGGGTGGTGCGCATTGTATGGGTGTGTGTTACATTACATTCACTAATAGGAGTGAGAAAAACATCACGGGGTGTTGCGCATTGTATGGGTGTGTGTTACATTACATTCACTAGTAGGAGTGAGAAAAACATCACGGGGTGGTGCGCATTGTATGGTTGTGTGTTACATTACATTCACTAGTAGGAGTGAGAAAAACATCACGGGGTGGTGCGCATTGTATGGGTGTGTGTTACATTACATTCACTAGTAGGAGTGAGAAAAACATCACGGGGTGGTGCGCATTGTATGGGTGTGTGTTACATTACATTGACTACTAGGAGTGAGAAAAACATCACGGGGTGGTGCGCATTGTATGGGTGTGTGTTACATTACATTCACTAGTGGGAGTGAGAAAAACATCACGGGGTGGTGCGCATTGTATGGGTGTGTGTTACATTACATTCACTAGTACGAGTGAGAAAAACATCACGGTGTGGTTCGCATTGCATGGGTGTGTGTTACATTACATTCACTAATAGGAGTGAGAAAAACATCACGGGGTGGTGCGCATTGTATGGGTGTGTGTTACATTACATTCACTAGTAGGAGTGAGAAAAACATCACGGGGTGGTGCGCATTGTATGGGTGTGTGTTACATTACATTCACTAGTAGGGGTGAGAAAAACATCACGGGGTGGTGCGCATTGTGTGGGTGTGTGTTACATTACATTCACTAGTAGGAGTGAGAAAAACATCACGGGGTGGTGGGCATTGTATGGGTGTGTGTTACATTGGATTCACTAGTAGGAGTGAGAAAAACAACACGGGGTGGTGCGGATTGTATGAGTGTGTGTTACATTAGATTCACTAGTAGGAGTGAGAAAAACATCACTGGGTGGTACGCATTGTATGGGTGTGTCTTACATTAAATTCACTAGTAGGAGTGAGAAAAACATCACGGGGTGGTGCGCATTGTATGGGTGTGTGTTACATTACATTCACTACTAGGAGTGAGAAAAACATCACGGGGTGGTGCGCATTGTATGAGTGTGTGTTACATTACATTCACTAGTAGACGTGAGAAAAAATCACGGGGTGGTGTGAATCGGAGGGTCTGAATAAGGATAGGCAGTGAGTGGCAATGTAGGATGGAGAAAAGCACCGCGGGGTGGTCAGCATGGGGAGGTCAGGGAACATGCAGTGGCAATGTAGGATAGGTTTCTGAAAAACATCGCGGGGTGGTGCGCATTGTATGGCTGTGTGTTACATTAGATTCACTAGTAGGAGTGAGAAAAACATCACAGGGTGGTGCGCATTGTATGGGTGTGTGTTACATTACATTCACTAGTAGGAGTGAGAAAAACATCACGGCGTGGTGAGCATTTTATGGGTGTGTGTTACATTACATTCACTAGTAGGATTGAGAAAAACATCATGGGGTGGTCCGCATTGTATGGGTGTGTGTTACATTACATTCACTAGTAGGAGTGAGAACAACATCACGGGGTGGTGCGCATTGTATGGGTGTGTGTTACATTACATTCACTAGTAGGAGTGAGAAAATCATCGCGGGGTGGTGCGCATTGTATGGGTGTGTGTTACATTACATTCACTACTAGGAGTGAGAAAAACATCACGGGGTGGTGCGCATTGTATGGGTGTGTGTTACATTACATTCAGTAATAGGAGTGAGAAAAACATCACGGGGTGGTGCGCATTGTATGGGTGTGTGTTACATTACATTCACTACTAGGAGAGAGAAAAACATCACGGGGTGGTGTGAATCGGAGGGTCTGATTTAGGATAGGCAGTGAGTGGCAATGTAGGATGGAGAAAAGCACCGCGGGGTGGTCAGCATGGGAAGGTCAGGGAACATGCAGTGGCAATGTAGGATAGGTTTCTGAAAAACATCGCGGGGTGGTGCTCATTGTATGGGTGTGTGTTACATTAGATTCACTAGTAGGAGTGAGAAAAACATCACGGGGTGGTGCGCATTGTATGGGTGTGTGTTACATTAGATTCACTAAGAGGAGTGAGAAAAACATCACGGGGTGGTGCGCATTGCATGGGTGTGTGTTACATTACATTCACTAATAGGAGTGAGAAAAACATCACGGGGTTGTGCGCATTGTATGGGTGTGTGTTACATTACATTCACTAGTAGGAGTGAGAAAAACATCACGGGGTGGTGCGCATTGTATGGGTGTGTGTTGCATTACATTCACCACTAGGAGAGAGAAAAACATCACGGGGTGGTGTGAATCGGAGGGTCTGATTTAGGATAGGCAGTGAGTGGCAATGTAGGATGGAGAAAAGCACCGCGGGGTGTTCAGCATGGGAAGGTCAGGGAACATGCAGTGGCAATGTAGGATAGGTTTCTGAAAAACATCACGGGGTGGTGCGCATTGTATGGGTGTGTGTTACATTAGATTCACTAGTAGGAGTGAGAAAAACATCACGGGGTGGTGCGCATTGTATGGTTGTGTGTTACATTACATTCACTAGTAGGAGTGAGAAAAACATCACGGGGTGGTGCGCATTGTATGCTTGTGTGTTACATTACATTCACTAGTAGGAGTGAGAAAAACATCACGGGATGGTGCGCATTGTATTGGTGTGTGTTACATTACATTCACTAGTAGGAGTGAGAAAAACATCACGGTGTGGTGCGCATTGTATGGGTGTGTGTTACATTACATTCACTAGTAGGAGTGAGAAAAACATCGCGGGGTGGTGCGCATTGTATGGATGTGTGTTACATTAAGTTCACTAGTAGGAGTGAGAGAAACATCACGGGGTCGTGCGCATTGTATGGGTGTGTGTTACATTACATTCACTAGTAGGAGTGAGAAAAACATCACGGGGTGGTGTGAATCGGAGGGTCTGAATTAGGATAGGCAGTGAGTGGGAATGTAGGATGGAGAAAAGCACCGCGGGGTGGTCAGCATGGGGAGGTCAGGGAACATGCAGTATCAATGTAGGATAGGTTTCTGAAAAACATCGCGGGGTGGTGCGCATTTTATGGGTGTGTGTTACATTACATTCACTAGTAGGAGTGAGAAAAACATCACGGGGTGGTGCGCATTGTGTGGGTGTGTGTTACATTACATTCACTAGTAGGAGTGAGAAAAACATCACGGGGTGGTGCGCATTGTACGGGTGTGTGTTACATTAGCTTCACTAGTAGGAGTGAGAAAAACATCACGGGGTTGTGTGAATCGGAGGGTCTGAATTAGGATAGGCAGTGAGTGGCAATGTAGGATGGAGAAAAGCCCCGCGGGGTTGTCAGCATGGGGAGTTCAGGGAACATGCAGTGGCAAAGTAGGATATGTTTCTGATAAACATCGCGGGGTGGTGCGCATTGTATGGGTGTGTGTTACATTAGATTCACTAGTAGGAGTGAGAAAAACACAACGGGGTGGTGCGCATTGTATGGGTGTGTGTTACATTAGATTCACTAAGAGGAGTGAGAAAAACATCACGGGGTGGTGCGCATTGTGTGGTTGTGTGTTACATTACATTCACTAGTAGGAGTGAGAAAAACATCACGGGGTGGTGCGCATTGTATGGGTGTGTGTTACATTACATTCACTAGTAGGAGTGAGAAAAACATCACGGTGTGGTGCGCATTGTATGGGTGTGTGTTACATTAGATTCACTAGTAGGAGTGAGAAAAACTTCACAGGGTTATGCGCATTGTATGGGTGTGTGTTACATTACATTCACTAGTAAGAGTGAGAAAAACATCACGGGGTGGTGAGCATTTTATGGGTGTGTGTTACATTACATTCACTAGTAGGATTGAGAAAAACATCATGGTGTGGTGCGCATTGTATGGGTGTGTGTTACATTACATTCACTAGTAGGAGTGAGAAAAACATCACGGGGTGGTGCGCATTGTATGGGTGTGTGTTACATTACATTCACTAGTAGGAGTGAGAAAATCATCACGAGGTGGTGCACATTGTATGGGTGTGTGTTACATTACATTCACTAGTAGGAGTGAGGAAAACATCGCGGGGTGGTGCGCATTGTATGGGTGTGTGTTACATTAGATTCACTAGTAGGAGTGAGAAAAACATCACGGGGTGGTGCGCATTGTAAGGTTGTGTGTTACATTACATTCACTAATAGGAGTGCGAAAAACATCACGGGGTGGTGCGCATTGTATGGGTGTGTGTTACATTACATTCACTAGTAGGAGTCAGAAAAACATCACGGGGAGGTGCGCATTGTATGGCTGTGTGTTACATTACATTCACTATTAGGAGTGAGAAAAACATCACGGGGTGGTGCGCATTGTATGGGTGTGTGTTACATTACATTCACTAGTAGGAGTGAGAAAAACATCACGGGGTGGTGCGCATTGTATGGGTGTGCGTTACATTACATTCACTACTAGGAGTGAGAAAAACATCACGGGGTGGTGCGCATTGTATGGGTGTGTGTTACAGTACATTCACTACTAGGAGAGAGAAAAACCTCACGGGGTGGTGTGAATCGGAGGGTCTGAATAAGGATAGGCAGTGAGTGGCAATGTAGGAGGGAGAAAAGCACTGCGGGGTGGTCAGCATGGGGAGGTCAGGGAACATGCAGTGGCAATGTAGGATAGGTTTCTGAAAAACATCGCGGGGTGGTGCGCATTGTATGGGTGTGTGTTACATTAGATTCACTAGTAGGAGTGAGAAAAACATCACGGGGTTGTGCGCATTGTATGGGTGTGTGTTACATTACATTCACTAGTAGGAGTGAGAAAAACATCACGGGGTGGTGGTCATTGTATGGGTGTGTGTTACATTAGATTCACTAGTAGGAGTGAGAAAAACATCACGGGGTGGTACGCATTGTATGGGTGTGTGTTACATTAGATTCACTAGTAGGAGTGAGAAAAACATCTCGGGGTGGTGTGAATTGGAGGGTCTGAAGTAGGATAGGCAGTGAGTGGCAATGTAGGATGGAGAAAAGCACCGCGGGGTGGTCAGCATGGGAAGGTCAGGGAACATGCAGTGGCAATGTAGGATAGGTTTCTGAAAAACATCGCGGTCTGGTGCGCATTGTATGGGTGTGTGTTACATTAGATTCACTAGTAGAAGTGAGAAAAACATCACGGGGTGGTGCGCATTGTGTGGGTGTGTGTTACATTACATTCACTAGTAGCAGTGAGGAAAACATCACGGGGTGGTGCGCATGGTATGGGTGTGTGTTACATTACATTCACTAGTAGGAGTGAGAAAAACATCACGGGGAGGTGCGCATTGTATGTGTGTGTGTTACATTACATTCACTACTAGGAGTGAGAAAAACATCACGGGGTGGTGAGCATTGTATGGGTGTGTGTTACATTACATTCACTAGTAGGAGTGAGAAAAACATCACGGGGTGGTACGCATGGTATGGTTGTGTGTTACATTAGATTCACTAGTAGGAGTTAGAAAAACATCACGGGGTGGTGCGCATTGTATGGGTGTGAGTTACATTACATTCACTACTAGGAGTGAGAAAAACATCAGGGGGTGGTGAGCATTGTATGGGTGTGTGTTACATTACATTCACTAGTTGGAGTGAGAAAAACATCACGGGGTGGTCCGTATTGTATGGGTGTGTGTTACATTACATTCACTACTAGGAGTGAGAAAAACATCACGGGGTTGTGCGCATTGTATGGGTGTGTGTTACATTACATTCACTACTAGGAGAGAGAAAAACATCACGGGGTGGTGTGAATCGGAGGGTCTGAATTAGGATAGGCAGTGAGTGGCAATGTAGGATGGAGAAAACACCGCGGGGTGGTCAGCATGGGGAGGTCAGGGAACATGCAGTGGCAATGTAGGACAGGTTTCTGAAAAACATCGCGGGGTGGTGCGCATTGTATGGGTGTGTGTTACATTAGAATCACTAGTAGGAGTGAGTAAAACATCACGGGGTGGTGCGCATTGTATGGGTGTGTGTTACATTAGATTCACTAAGAGGAGTGAAAAAAACATCACGGGGTGGTGCTCATTGTATGATTGTGTGTTACATTACATTCACTAGTAGGAGTTAGAAAAACATCACGGGGTGGTGCGCATTGTTTGGGTGTGTGTTACATTACATTCACTAATAGGAGTGAGAAAAACATCACGGGGTGGTGCGCATTTTATGGGTGTGTGTTACATTACATTCACTAGTAGGAGTGAGAAAAACATCACGGGTTGGTGCGCATTGTATGGGTGTGTGTTACTTTACATTGACTACTAGGAGTGAGAAAAACATCATGGGGTGGTGCGCATTGTATCGGTGTGTGTTACATTACATTCACTAGTAGGAGTGAGAAAAACATCACGGGGTGGTGCGCATTGTATGGGTGTGTGTTACATTACGTTCACTAGTAGGAGTGAGAAAAACATCACGGGGTGGTGCGCATTGCATGGGTGTGTGTTACATTACATTCACTAATAGGAGTGTGAAACACATCACGGTGTGGTGCGCATTGTATGGGTGTGTGTTACATTACATTCACTAGTAGGAGTGAGAAAAACATCACGGGGTGGTGCGCATTGTATGGGTGTGTGTTACATTACATTCACTAGTAGGGGTGAGATAAACATCACGGGTGGTGCGCATTGTATGGGTGTGTGTTACATTACATTCACTAGTAGGAGTGAGAAAAACATCACGGGGTGGTGCGCATTGTATGGGTGTATGTTACATTACATTCACTAGTAGGAGTGAGAAAAACATCACGGGGTGGTGCGCATTGTATGGGTGTGTGTTACATTACATTCACTACTAGGAGTGAGAAAAACATCACGGGGTGGTGTGAATCGGAGGGTCTGAATTAGGAAAGACAGTGAGTGGCAATGTAGGATGGAGAAAAGCACCGTGGGGTGGTCAGCATGGGGAGGTCAGGGAACATGCAGTGGCAATGTAGGATAGGATTCTGAAAAACATCGCGGGGTGGTGCGCATTGTATGGGTGTGTGTTACATTACATTCACTAGTAGGAGTGAGAAAAACATCACGGGGTGGTGCGCATTGTATGGGTGTGTGTTATATTACATTCACTAGTAGGAGTGAGAAAAACATCACGGTGTGGTGCGCATTGTATGGGTGTGTGTTACATTACATTCACTCATAGGAGTGAGAAAAACATCACAGGGTGGTGCGCATTTTATGGGTGTGTGTTACATTACATTCACTAGTAGGAGTGAGAAAAACATCACGGGGTGGTGCGCATTGTATGGGTGTGTGTTACATTACATTCACTACTAGGAGTGAGAAAAACATCACGGTGTGGTGTGAATCGGAGGGTGTGAATTAGGATAGGCAGTGAGTGGCAATGTAGGATGGAGAAAAGCACCGCGGGGTGGTCAGCATGGGGAGGTTAGGGAACATACAGTGGCAATGTAGGATAGGTTTCTGAAAAACATCGCGGGGTGGTGCGCATTGTATGGGTGTGTGTTACATTAGATTCACTAGTAGGAGTGAGAAAAACATCACGGGGTGGTGCGCATTGTATGGGTGTGTGTTACATTACATTCACTAATAGGAGTGAGAAAAACATCACGGGGTGGTGCGCATTGTATGGGTGTGTGTTACATTACATTCACTAGTAGGAGTGAGAAAAACATCACGGGGTGGTGCGCATTGTATGGTTGTGTGTTACATTACATTCACTAGTAGGAGTGAGAAAAACATCACGGGGTGGTGCGCATTGCATGGGTGTGTGTTACATTACATTCACTAATAGGAGTGAGAAAAACATCACGGGGTGGTGCGCATTGTATGGGTGTGTGTTACATTACATTCACTAGTAGGAGTGAGAAAAACATCACGGGGTGGTGCGCATTGTATGGGTGTGTGTTACATTACATTGACTACTAGGAGTGAGAAAAACATCACGGGGTGGTGCGCAATCTATGGGTGTGTGTTACATTACATTCACTAGTGGGAGTGAGAAAAACATCACGGGGTGGTGCGCATTGTATGGGTGTGTGTTACATTACATTCACTAGTACGAGTGAGAAAAACATCACGGCGTGGTTCGCATTGCATGGGTGTGTGTTACATTACATTCACTAATAGGAGTGAGAAAAACATCACGGGGTGGTGCGCATTGTATGGGTGTGTGTTACATTACATTCACTAGTAGGAGTGAGAAAAACATCACGGGGTGGTGCGCATTGTATGGGTGTGTGTTACATTACATTGACTACTAGGAGTGAGAAAAACATCACGGGGTGGTGCGCAATCTATGGGTGTGTGTTACATTACATTCACTAGTGGGAGTGAGAAAAACATCACGGGGTGGTGCGCATTGTATGGGTGTGTGTTACATTACATTCACTAGTACGAGTGAGAAAAACATCACGGCGTGGTTCGCATTGCATGGGTGTGTGTTACATTACATTCACTAATAGGAGTGAGAAAAACATCACGGGGTGGTGCGCATTGTATGGGTGTGTGTTACATTACATTCACTAGTAGGAGTGAGAAAAACATCACGGGGTGGTGCGCATTGTGTGGGTGTGTGTTACATTACATTCACTAGTAGGAGTGAGAAAAACATCACGGGGTGGTGGGAATTGTATGGGTGTGTGTTACATTGGATTCACTAGTAGGAGTGAGAAAAACATCACGGGGTGGTGCGGATTGTATGAGTGTGTGTTACATTAGATTCACTAGTAGGAGTGAGAAAAACATCACGGGGTGGTGCGCATTGTATGGGTGTGTGTTACATTAAATTCACTAGTAGGAGTGAGAAAAACATCACGGGGTGGTGCGCATTGTATGGGTGTGTGTTACATTACATTCACTACTAGGAGTGAGAAAAACATCACGGGGTGGTGCGCATTGTATGAGTGTGTGTTACATTACATTCACTAGTAGGCGTGAGAAAAACATCACGGGTGGTGTGAATCGGAGGGTCTGAATAAGGATAGGCAGTGAGTGGCAATGTAGGATGGAGAAAAGCACCGCGGGGTGGTCAGCATGGGGAGGTCAGGGAACATGCAGTGGCAATGTAGGATAGGTTTCTGAAAAACATCGCGGGGTGGTGCGCATTGTATGGGTGTGTGTTACATTAGATTCACTAGTAGGAGTGAGAAAAACATCACAGGGTGGTGCGCATTGTATGGGTGTGTGTTACATTACATTCACTAGTAGGAGTGAGAAAAACATCACGGGGTGGTGAGCATTTTATGGGTGTGTGTTACATTACATTCACTAGTAGGATTGAGAAAAACATCATGGGGTGGTGCGCATTGTATGGGTGTGTGTTACATTACATTCACTAGTAGGACTGAGAACAACATCACGGGGTGGTGCGCATTGTATGGGTGTGTGTTACATTACATTCAGTAGTAGGAGTGAGAAAATCATCGCGGGGTGGTGCGCATTGTATGGGTGTGTGTTACATTACATTCACTACTAGGAGTGAGAAAAACATCACGGGGTGGTGCGCATTGTATGGGTGTGTGTTACATTACATTCAGTAATAGGAGTGAGAAAAACATCACGGGGTGGTGCGCATTGTATGGGTGTGTGTTACATTAGATTCACTAAGAGGAGTGAGAAAAACATCACGGGGTGGTGCGCATTGCATGGGTGTGTGTTACATTACATTCACTAATAGGAGTGAGAAAAACATCACGGGGTTGTGCGCATTGTATGGGTGTGTGTTACATTACATTCACTAGTAGGAGTGAGAAAAACATCACGGGGTGGTGCGCATTGTATGGGTGTTTGTTGCATTACATTCACCACTAGGAGAGAGAAAAACATCACGGGGTGGTGTGAATCGGAGGGTCTGATTTAGGATAGGCAGTGAGTGGCAATGTAGGATGGAGAAAAGCACCGCGGGGTGTTCAGCATGGGAAGGTCAGGGAACATGCAGTGGCAATGTAGGATAGGTTTCTGAAAAACATCACGGGGTGGTGCGCATTGTATGGGTGTGTGTTACATTAGATTCACTAGTAGGAGTGAGAAAAACATCACGGGGTGGTGCGGATTGTATGGTTGTGTGTTACATTACATTCACTAGTAGGAGTGAGAAAAACATCACGGGGTGGTGCGCATTGTATGCTTGTGTGTTACATTACATTCACTAGTAGGAGTGAGAAAAACATCACGGGATGGTGCGCATTGTATTGGTGTGTGTTACATTACATTCACTAGTAGGAGTGAGAAAAACATCACGGGGTGGTGCGCATTGTACGGGTGTGTGTTACATTAGCTTCACTAGTAGGAGTGAGAAAAACATCACGGGGTTGTGTGAATCGGAGGGTCTGAATTAGGATAGGCAGTGAGTGGCAATGTAGGATGGAGAAAAGCACCGCGGGGTCGTCAGCATGGGGAGTTCAGGGAACATGCAGTGGCAAAGTAGGATATGTTTCTGATAAACATCGCGGGGTGGTGCGCATTGTATGGGTGTGTGTTACATTAGATTCACTAGTAGGAGTGAGAAAAACACAACGGGGTGGTGCGCATTGTATGGGTGTGTGTTACATTAGATTCACTAAGAGGAGTGAGAAAAACATCACGGGGTGGTGCGCATTGTGTGGTTGTGTGTTACATTACATTCACTAGTAGGAGTGAGAAAAACATCACGGGGTGGTGCGCATTGTATGGGTGTGTGTTACATTACATTCACTAGTAGGAGTGAGAAAAACATCACGGTGTGGTGCGCATTGTATGGGTGTGTGTTACATTAGATTCACTAGTAGGAGTGAGAAAAACTTCACAGGGTTATGCGCATTGTATGGGTGTGTGTTACATTACATTCACTAGTAAGAGTGAGAAAAACATCACGGGGTGGTGAGCATTTTATGGGTGTGTGTTACATTACATTCACTAGTAGGATTGAGAAAAACATCATGGTGTGGTGCGCATTGTATGGGTGTGTGTTACATTACATTCACTAGTAGGAGTGAGAAAAACATCACGGGGTGGTGCGCATTGTATGGGTGTGTGTTACATTACATTCACTAGTAGGAGTGAGAAAATCATCACGAGGTGGTGCACATTGTATGGGTGTGTGTTACATTACATTCACTAGTAGGAGTGAGGAAAACATCGCGGGGTGGTGCGCATTGTATGGGTGTGTGTTACATTAGATTCACTAGTAGGAGTGAGAAAAACATCACGGGGTGGTGCGCATTGTAAGGTTGTGTGTTACATTACATTCACTAATAGGAGTGAGAAAAACATCACGGGGTGGTGCGCATTGTATGGGTGTGTGTTACATTACATTCACTAGTAGGAGTCAGAAAAACATCACGGGGAGGTGCGCATTGTATGGCTGTGTGTTACATTACATTCACTATTAGGAGTGAGAAAAACATCACGGGGTGGTGCGCATTGTATGGGTGTGTGTTACATTACATTCACTAGTAGGAGTGAGAAAAACATCACGGGGTGGTGCGCATTGTATGGGTGTGCGTTACATTACATTCACTACTAGGAGTGAGAAAAACATCACGGGGTGGTGCGCATTGTATGGGTGTGTGTTACAGTACATTCACTACTAGGAGAGAGAAAAACCTCACGGGGTGGTGTGAATCGGGGGGTCTGAATAAGGATAGGCAGTGAGTGGCAATGTAGGAGGGAGAAAAGCACTGCGGGGTGGTCAGCATGGGGAGGTCAGGGAACATGCAGTGGCAATGTAGGATAGGTTTCTGAAAAACATCGCGGGGTGGTGCGCATTGTATGGGTGTGTGTTACATTAGATTCACTAGTAGGAGTGAGAAAAACATCACGGGGTTGTGCGCATTGTATGGGTGTGTGTTACATTACATTCACTAGTAGGAGTGAGAAAAACATCACGGGGTGGTGGTCATTGTATGGGTGTGTGTTACATTAGATTCACTAGTAGGAGTGAGAAAAACATCACGGGGTGGTACGCATTGTATGGGTGTGTGTTACATTAGATTCACTAGTAGGAGTGAGAAAAACATCTCGGGGTGGTGTGAATCGGAGGGTCTGAAGTAGGATAGGCAGTGAGTGGCAATGTAGGATGGAGAAAAGCACCGCGGGGTGGTCAGCATGGGAAGGTCAGGGAACATGCAGTGGCAATGTAGGATAGGTTTCTGAAAAACATCGCGGTCTGGTGCGCATTGTATGGGTGTGTGTTACATTAGATTCACTAGTAGGAGTGAGAAAAACATCACGGGGTGGTGCGCATTGTGTGGGTGTGTGTTACATTACATTCACTAGTAGCAGTGAGGAAAACATCACGGGGTGGTGCGCATGGTATGGGTGTGTGTTACATTACATTCACTAGTAGGAGTGAGAAAAACATCACGGGGAGGTGCGCATTGTATGTGTGTGTGTTACATTACATTCACTACTAGGAGTGAGAAAAACATCACGGGGTGGTGAGCATTGTATGGGTGTGTGTTACATTACATTCACTAGTAGGAGTGAGAAAAACATCACGGGGTGGTACGCATGGTATGGTTGTGTGTTACATTAGATTCACTAGTAGGAGTTAGAAAAACATCACGGGGTGGTGCGCATTGTATGGGTGTGAGTTACATTACATTCACTACTAGGAGTGAGAAAAACATCAGGGGGTGGTGAGCATTGTATGGGTGTGTGTTACATTACATTCACTAGTTGGAGTGAGAAAAACATCACGGGGTGGTCCGTATTGTATGGGTGTGTGTTACATTACATTCACTACTAGGAGTGAGAAAAACATCACGGGGTTGTGCGCATTGTATGGGTGTGTGTTACATTACATTCACTACTAGGAGAGAGAAAAACATCACGGGGTGGTGTGAATCGGAGGGTCTGAATTAGGATAGGCAGTGAGTGGCAATGTAGGATGCAGAAAACACCGCGGGGTGGTCAGCATGGGGAGGTCAGGGAACATGCAGTGGCAATGTAGGACAGGTTTCTGAAAAACATCGCGGGGTGGTGCGCATTGTATGGGTGTGTGTTACATTAGAATCACTAGTAGGAGTGAGTAAAACATCACGGGGTGGTGCGCATTGTATGGGTGTGTGTTACATTAGATTCACTAAGAGGAGTGAAAAAAACATCACGGGGTGGTGCGCATTGTATGATTGTGTGTTACATTACATTCACTAGTAGGAGTTAGAAAAACATCACGGGGTGGTGCGCATTGTTTGGGTGTGTGTTACATTACATTCACTAATAGGAGTGAGAAAAACATCACGGGGTGGTGCGCATTTTATGGGTGTGTGTTACATTACATTCACTAGTAGGAGTGAGAAAAACATCACGGGTTGGTGCGCATTGTATGGGTGTGTGTTACTTTACATTGACTACTAGGAGTGAGAAAAACATCATGGGGTGGTGCGCATTGTATGGGTGTGTGTTACATTACATTCACTAGTAGGAGTGAGAAAAACATCACGGGGTGGTGCGCATTGTATGGGTGTGTGTTACATTACGTTCACTAGTAGGAGTGAGAAAAACATCACGGGGTGGTGCGCATTGCATGGGTGTGTGTTACATTACATTCACTAATAGGAGTGTGAAACACATCACGGTGTGGTGCGCATTGTATGGGTGTGTGTTACATTACATTCACTAGTAGGAGTGAGAAAAACATCACGGGGTGGTGCGCATTGTATGGGTGTGTGTTACATTACATTCACTAGTAGGGGTGAGATAAACATCACGGGGTGGTGCGCATTGTATGGGTGTGTGTTACATTACATTCACTAGTAGGAGTGAGAAAAACATCATGGGGTGGTGCGCATTGTATGGGTGTATGTTACATTACATTCACTAGTAGGAGTGAGAAAAACATCACGGGGTGGTGCGCATTGTATGGGTGTGTGTTACATTACATTCACTACTAGGAGTGAGAAAAACATCACGGGGTGGTGTGAATCGGAGGGTCTGAATTAGGAAAGACAGTGAGTGGCAATGTAGGATGGAGAAAAGCACCGTGGGGTGGTCAGCATGGGGAGGTCAGGGAACATGCAGTGGCAATGTAGGATAGGATTCTGAAAAACATCGCGGGGTGGTGCGCATTGTATGGGTGTGTGTTACATTACATTCACTAGTAGGAGTGAGAAAAACATCACGGGGTGGTGCGCATTGTATGGGTGTGTGTTATATTACATTCACTAGTAGGAGTGAGAAAAACATCACGGGGTGGTGCGCATTGTATGGGTGTGTGTTACCTTACATTCACTCATAGGAGTGAGAAAAACATCACAGGGTGGTGCGCATTGTATGGGTGTGTGTTACATTACATTCACTAGTAGGAGTGAGAAAAACATCACGGGGTGGTGCGCATTGTATGGGTGTGTGTTACATTACATTCACTACTAGGAGTGAGAAAAACATCACGGTGTGGTGTGAATCGGAGGGTGTGAATTAGGATAGGCAGTGAGTGGCAATGTAGGATGGAGAAAAGCACCGCGGGGTGGTCAGCATGGGGAGGTTAGGGAACATACAGTGGCAATGTAGGATAGGTTTCTGAAAAACATCGCGGGGTGGTGCGCATTGTATGGGTGTGTGTTACATTAGATTCACTAGTAGGAGTGAGAAAAACATCACGGGGTGGTGCGCATTGTATGGGTGTGTGTTACATTACATTCACTAATAGGAGTGAGAAAAACATCACGGGGTGGTGCGCATTGTATGGGTGTGTGTTACATTACATTCACTAGTAGGAGTGAGAAAAACATCACGGGGTGGTGCGCATTGTATGGTTGTTTGTTACATTGCATTCACTAGTAGGAGTGAGAAAAACATCACGGGGTGGTGCGCATTGCATGGGTGTGTGTTACATTACATTCACTAATAGGAGTGAGAAAAACATCACGGGGTGGTGCGCATTGTATGGGTGTGTGTTACATTACATTCACTAGTAGGAGTGAGAAAAACATCACGGGGTGGTGCGCATTGTATGGGTGTGTGTTGCATTACATTCACTAGTAGGAGTGAGAAAAACATCACGGGGTGGTGCGCATTGTATGGGTGTGTGTTGCATTACATTCACCACTAGGAGAGAGAAAAACATCACGGGGTGGTGTGAATCGGAGGGTCTGATTTAGGATAGGCAGTGAGTGGCAATGTAGGATGGAGAAAAGCACCGCGGGGTGTTCAGCATGGGAAGGTCAGGGAACATGCAGTGGCAATGTAGGATAGGTTTCTGAAAAACATCACGGGGTGGTGCGCATTGTATGGGTGTGTGTTACATTAGATTCACTAGTAGGAGTGAGAAAAACATCACGGGGTGGTGCGCATTGTATGGTTGTGTGTTACATTACATTCACTAGTAGGAGTGAGAAAAACATCACGGGGTGGTGCGCATTGTATGCTTGTGTGTTACATTACATTCACTAGTAGGAGTGAGAAAAACATCACGGGATGGTGCGCATTGTATTGGTGTGTGTTACATTACATTCACTAGTAGGAGTGAGAAAAACATCACGGTGTGGTGCGCATTGTATGGGTGTGTGTTACATTACATTCACTAGTAGGAGTGAGAAAAACATCGCGGGGTGGTGCGCATTGTATGGATGTGTGTTACATTAAGTTCACTAGTAGGAGTGAGAGAAACATCACGGGGTCGTGCGCATTGTATGGGTGTGTGTTACATTACATTCACTAGTAGGAGTGAGAAAAACATCAAGGGGTGGTGTGAATCGGAGGGTCTGAATTAGGATAGGCAGTGAGTGGGAATGTAGGATGGAGAAAAGCACCGCGGGGTGGTCAGCATGGGGAGGTCAGGGAACATGCAGTATCAATGTAGGATAGGTTTCTGAAAAACATCGCGGGGTGGTGCGCATTTTATGGGTGTGTGTTACATTACATTCACTAGTAGGAGTGAGAAAAACATCACGGGGTGGTGCGCATTGTGTGGGTGTGTGTTACATTACATTCACTAATAGGAGTGAGAAAAACATAACGGGGTGGTGCGCCTTGTATCGGTGTGTGTTACATTACATTCACTAGTAGGAGTGAGAAAAACATCACGGGGTGGTGCGCATTGTATGGGTGTGTGTTACATTACATTCACTAGTAGGAGTGAGAGAAACATCACGGGGTGGTGCGCATTGTATGGGTGTGTGTTACATTACATTCACTAATAGGAGTGAGAAAAACATCACGGGGTGGTGCGCATTGTATGGGTGTGTGTTACATTACATTCACTAGTAGGAGTGAGAAAAACATCACGGGGCGGTGCGCATTGTACGGGTGTGTGTTACATTAGCTTCACTAGTAGGAGTGAGAAAAACATCACGGGGTTGTGTGAATCGGAGGGTCTGAATTAGGATAGGCAGTGAGTGGCAATGTAGGATGGAGAAAAGCACCGCGGGGTTGTCAGCATGGGGAGTTCAGGGAACATGCCGTGGCAAAGTAGGATATGTTTCTGATAAACATCGCGGGGTGGTGCGCATTGTATGGGTGTGTGTTACATTAGATTCACTAGTAGGAGTGAGAAAAACACAACGGGGTTGTGCGCATTGTATGGGTGTGTGTTACATTAGATTCACTAAGAGGAGTGAGAAAAACATCACGGGGTGGTGCGCATTGTGTGGTTGTGTGTTACATTACATTCACTAGTAGGAGTGAGAAAAACATCACGGTGTGGTGCGCATTGTATGGGTGTGTGTTACATTACATTCACTAGTAGGAGTGAGAAAAACATCACGGTGTGGTGCGCATTGTATGGGTGTGTGTTACATTAGATTCACTAGTAGGAGTGAGAAAAACTTCACAGGGTTGTGCGCATTGTATGGGTGTGTGTTACATTACATTCACTAGTAAGAGTGAGAAAAACATCACGGGGTGGTGAGCATTTTATGGGTGTGTGTTACATTACATTCACTAGTAGGATTGAGAAAAACATCATGGTGTGGTTTGCATTGTATGGGTGTGTGTTACATTACATTCACTAGTAGGAGTGAGAAAAACATCACGGGGTGGTGCGCATTGTATGGGTGTGTGTTACATTACATTCACTAGTAGGAGTGAGAAAATCATCACGAGGTGGTGCACATTGTATGGGTGTGTGTTACATTACATTCACTAGTAGGAGTGAGGAAAACATCGCGGGGTGGTGCGCATTGTATGGGTGTGTGTTACATTAGATTCACTAGTAGGAGTGAGAAAAACATCACGGGGTGGTGCGCATTGTAAGGTTGTGTGTTACATTACATTCACTAATAGGAGTGAGAAAAACATCACGGGGTGGTGCGCATTGTATGGGTGTGTGTTACATTACATTCACTAGTAGGAGTCAGAAAAACATCACGGGGAGGTGCGCATTGTATGGGTGTGTGTTACATTACATTCACTAGTTGGAGTGAGAAAAACATCACGGGGTGGTCCGCATTGTATGGGTGTGTGTTACATTACATTCACTAGTAGGAGTTAGAAAAACATCACGGGGTGGTGCGCATTGTATGGGTGTGTGTTACATTACATTCACTAGTAGGAGTGAGAAAAACATCACGGGGTGGTGTGAATCGGAGGGTCTGAATTAGGATAGGCAGTGAGTGGGAATGTAGGATGGAGAAAAGCACCGCGGGGTGGTCAGCATGGGGAGGTCAGGGAACATGCAGTATCAATGTAGGATAGGTTTCTGAAAAACATCGCGGGGTGGTGCGCATTTTATGGGTGTGTGTTACATTACATTCACTAGTAGGAGTGAGAAAAACATCACGGGGTGGTGCGCATTGTGTGGGTGTGTGTTACATTACATTCACTAATAGGAGTGAGAAAAACATAACGGGGTGGTGCGCATTGTATCGGTGTGTGTTACATTACATTCACTAGTAGGAGTGAGAAAAACATCACGGGGTGGTGCGCATTGTATGGGTGTGTGTTACATTACATTCACTAGTAGGAGTGAGAAAAATATCACGGGGTGGTGCGCATTATATGGGTGTGTGTTACATTACATTCACTAATAGGAGTGAGAAAAACATCACGGGGTGGTGCGCATTGTATGTGTGTGTGTTACATTAGCTTCACTAGTAGGAGTGAGAAAAACATCACGGGGTGGTGTGAATCGGAGGGTCTGAATTAGGATAGGCAGTGAGTGGCAATGTAGGATGGAGAAAAGCACCGCGGGGTTGTCAGCATGGGGAGTTCAGGGAACATGCAGTGGCAAAGTAGGATATGTTTCTGATAAACATCGCGGGGTGGTGCGCATTGTATGGGTGTGTGTTACATTACATTCACTAGTAGGAGTGAGAAAAACATCACGGGGTGGTGCGTATTGTATGGGTGTGTGTTACATTACATTCACTACTAGGAGTGAGAAAAACATCACGGGGTGATGTGAATCGGAGGGTCTGAATTAGGATAGGCAGTGAGTGGCAATGTAGGATGGAGAAAAGCACCGCGGGGTGGTGAGCATGGGGAGGTCAGGGAACATGCAGTGGCAATGTAGGATAGGTTTCTGAAAAACATCGCGGGGTGGTGCGCATTGTATGGGTGTGTGTTACATTAGATTCACTAGTAGGAGTGAGAAAAACATCACGGGGTGGTGCGCATTGTATGGGTGTGTGTTACATTAGATTCACTAAGAGGAGTGAGAAAAACATCACGGGGTGGTGCGCATTGTATGGTTGTGTGTTACATTACATTCACTAGTAGGAGTGAGAAAAACATCACGGGGTGGTGCGCATTGTATGGGTGTGTGTTACATTACATTCACTAGTAGGAGTGAGAAAAACATCACGGGGTGGTGCGCATTGTATGGGTGTGTGTTACATTACATTCACTAGTAGGAGTGAGAAAATCATCACGAGGTGGTGCACATTGTATGGGTGTGTGTTACATTACATTCACTAGTAGGAGTGAGAAAAACATCGCGGGGTGGTGCGCATTGTATGGGTGTGTGTTACATTAGATTCACTAGTAGGAGTGAGAAAAACATCACGGGGTGGTGCGCATTGTAAGGTTGTGTGTTACATTACATTCACTAATAGGAGTGAGAAAAACATCACGGGGTGGTGCGCATTGTATGGGTGTGTGTTACATTACATTCACTACTAGGAGTCAGAAAAACATCACGGGGAGGTGCGCATTGTATGGCTGTGTGTTACATTACATTCACTAGTAGGAGTGAGAAAAACATCACGGGGTGGTGCGCATTGTATGGGTGTGTGTTACATTACATTCACTAGTAGGAGTGAGAAAAACATCACGGGGTGCTGCGCATTGTATGGGTGTGCGTTACATTACATTCACTACTAGGAGTGAGAAAAACATCACGGGGAGGTGCGCATTGTATGGGTGTGTGTTACAGTACATTCACTACTAGGAGAGAGAAAAACATCACGGGGTGGTGTGAATCGGAAGGTCTGAATAAGGATAGGCAGTGACTGGCAATGTAGGAGGGAAAAAAGCACTGCGGGGTGGTCAGCATGTGGAGGTCAGGGAACATGCAGTGGCAATGTAGGATAGGTTTCTGAAAAACATCGCGGGGTGGTGCGCATTGTATGGGTGTGTGTTACATTAGATTCACTAGTAGGAGTGAGAAAAACATCACGGGGTGGTGCGCATTGTATGGGTGTGTGTTACATTACATTCACTAGTAGGAGTGAGAAAAACATCACGGGGTGGTGGTCATTGTATGGGTGTGTGTTACATTAGATTCACTAGTAGGAGTGAGAAAAACATCACGGGGTGGTACGCATTGTATGGGTGTGTGTTACATTAGATTCACTAGTAGGAGTGAGAAAAACATCTCGGGGTGGTGTGAATCGGAGGGTCTGAAGTAGGATAGGCAGTGAGTGGCAATGTAGGATGGAGAAAAGCACCGCGGGGTGGTCAGCATGGGAAGGTCAGGGAACATGCAGTGGCAATGTAGGATAGGTTTCTGAAAAACATCGCGGTCTGGTGCGCATTGTATGGGTGTGTGTTATATTAGATTCACTAGTAGGAGTGAGAAAAACATCACGGGGTGGTGCGCATTGTATGGGTGTGTGTTACATTACATTCACTAGTAGCAGTGAGAAAAACATCACGGGGTGGTGCGCATGGTATGGGTGTGTGTTACATTACATTCACTAGTAGGAGTGAGAAAAACATCACGGGGTGGTGCGCATTGTATGGCTGTGTGTTACATTAGCTTCACTAGTAGGAGTGAGAAAAACATCACGGGGTGGTGTGAATCGGAGGGTCTGAATTAGGATAGGCAGTGAGTGGCAATGTAGGATGGAGAAAAGCACCGCGGGGTTGTCAGCATGGGGAGTTCAGGGAACATGCAGTGGCAAAGTAGGATATGTTTCTGATAAACATCGCGGGGTGGTGCGCATTGTATGGGTGTGTGTTACATTACATTCACTAGTAGGAGTGAGAAAAACATCACGGGGTGGTGCGCATTGTATGGGTGTGTGTTACATTACATTCACTACTAGGAGTGAGAAAAACATCACGGGGTGATGTGAATCGGAGGGTCTGAATTAGGATAGGCAGTGAGTGGCAATGTAGGATGGAGAAAAGCACCGCGGGGTGGTGAGCATGGGGAGGTCAGGGAACATGCAGTGGCAATGTAGGATAGGTTTCTGAAAAACATCGCGGGGTGGTGCGCATTGTATGGGTGTGTGTTACATTAGATTCACTAGTAGGAGTGAGAAAAACACAACGGGGTGGTGCGCATTGTATGGGTGTGTGTTACATTAGATTCACTAAGAGGAGTGAGAAAAACATCACGGGGTGGTGCGCATTGTATGGTTGTGTGTTACATTACATTCACTAGTAGGAGTGAGAAAAACATCACGGGGTGGTGCGCATTGTATGGGTGTGTGTTAAATTACATTCACTAGTAGGAGTGAGAAAAACATCACGGGGTGGTGCGCATTGTATGGGTGTGTGTTACATTACATTCACTAGTAGGAGTGAGAAAATCATCACGAGGTGGTGCACATTGTATGGGTGTGTGTTACATTACATTCACTAGTAGGAGTGAGAAAAACATCGCGGGGTGGTGCGCATTGTATGGGTGTGTGTTACATTAGATTCACTAGTAGGAGTGAGAAAAACATCACGGGGTGGTGCGCATTGTAAGGTTGTGTGTTACATTACATTCACTAATAGGAGTGAGAAAAACATCACGGGGTGGTGCGCATTGTATGGGTGTGTGTTACATTACATTCACTAGTAGGAGTCAAAAAACATCACGGGGAGGTGCGCATTGTATGGCTGTGTGTTACATTACATTCACTAGTAGGAGTGAGAAAAACATCACGGGGTGGTGCGCATTGTATGGGTGTGTGTTACATTACATTCACTAGTAGGAGTGAGAAAAACATCACGGGGTGGTGCGCATTGTATGGGTTTGCGTTACATTACATTCACTACTAGGAGTGAGAAAAACATCACGGGGAGGTGCGCATTGTATGGGTGTGTGTTACAGTACATTCACTACTAGGAGAGAAAAAAACATCACGGGGTGGTGTGAATCGGAGGGTCTGAATAAGGATAGGTAGTGAGTGGCAATGTAGGAGGGAAAAAAGCACTGCGGGGTGGTCAGCATGGGGAAGTCAGGGAACATGCAGTGGCAATGTAGGATAGGTTTCTGAAAAACATCGCGGGGTGGTGCGCATTGTATGGGTGTGTGTTACATTAGATTCACTAGTAGGAGTGAGAAAAACATCACGGGGTGGTGCGCATTGTATGGGTGTGTGTTACATTACATTCACTAGTAGGAGTGAGAAAAACATCACGGGGTGGTGGTCATTGTATGGGTGTGTGTTACATTAGATTCACTAGTAGGAGTGAGAAAAACATCACGGGGTGGTACGCATTGTATGGGTGTGTGTTACATTAGATTCACTAGTAGGAGTGAGAAAAACATCTCGGGGTGGTGTGAATCGGAGGGTCTGAAGTAGGATAGGCAGTGAGTGGCAATGTAGGATGGAGAAAAGCACCGCGGGGTGTTCAGCATGGGAAGGTCAGGGAACATGCAGTGGCAATGTAGGATAGGTTTCTGAAAAACATCGCGGTCTGGTGCGCATTGTATGGGTGTGTGTTACATTAGATTCACTAGTAGGAGTGAGAAAAACATCACGGGGTGGTGCGCATTGTATGGGTGTGTGTTACATTACATTCACTAGTAGCAGTGAGAAAAACATCACGGTGTGGTGCGCATGGTATGGGTGTGTGTTACATTATATTCACTAGTAGGAGTGAGAAAAACATCACGGGGAGGTGCGCATTGTATGTGTGTGTGTTACATTACATTCACTACTAGGAGTGAGAAAAACATCACGGGGTGGTGAGCATTGTATGGGTGTGTGTTACATTACATTCACTAGTAGGAGTGAGAAAAACATCACGGGGTGGTACGCATGGTATGGTTGTGTGTTACATTAGATTCACTAGTAGGAGTTAGAAAAACATCACGGGGTGGTGCGCATTGTATGGGTGTGAGTTACATTACATTCACTACTAGGAGTGAGAAAAACATCACGGTGTGGTGAGCATAGTATGGGTGTGTGTTACATTACATTCACAAGTTGGAGTGAGAAAAACATCACGGGGTGGTCCGCATTGTATGGGTGTGTGTTACATTACATTCACTAGTAGGAGTTAGAAAAACATCACGGGGTGGTGCGCATTGTATGGGTGTGTGTTACATTACATTCACTAGTAGGAGTGAGAAAAACATCACTGGGTGGTGCGCATTGTATGGCTGTGTGTTACATTACATTCACTTGTAGGAGTGAGAAAAACATCACGGGGTGGTGCGCATTGTATGGGTGTGTGTTACATTACATTCACTCATAGGAGTGAGAAAAACAACACGGGGTGGTGCGCATTGTATGGGTGTGTGTTACATTACATTCACTAGTAGGAGTGAGAAAAACATCACGGGGTGGTGCGCATTGTATGGGTGTGTGTTACATTACATTCACTAGTAGGAGCGAGAAAAACATCACGGGGTGGTGCGCATTGTATGGGTGTGTGTTACATTTCATTCACTAGTAGGGGTGAGAAAAACATCACGGGGTGGTGCGCATTGTATGGGTGTGTGTTACATTACATTCACTACTAGGAGTGAGAAAAACATCACGGGGTGGTGGGCATTGTATGGGTGTGTGTTACATTGGATTCACTAGTAGGAGTAAGAAAAACATCACGGGGTGGTGCGCATTGTATGAGTGTGTGTTACATTAGATTCACTAGTAGGAGTGAGGAAAACATCACGGGATGGTGTGAATCGGAGGGTCTGAATTAGGATAGGCAGTGAGTGGCAATATAGGATGGAGAAAAGCACCGCGGGGTGGTCAGCATGGGAAGGTCAGGGAACATGCAGTGGCAATGTAGGATAGGTTTCTGAAAAACATCGCGGGGTGGTGCGCATTGTATGGGTGTGTGTTACATTAGATTCACTAGTAGGAGTGAGAAAAACACAACGGGGTGGTGCGCATTGTATGGGTGTGTGTTACATTACATTCACTAGTAGGAGTGAGAAAAACATCATGGGTTGGTGAGCATTTTATGGGTGTGTGTTACATTACATTCACTAGTAGGATTGAGAAAAACATCATGGGGTGGTGCGCATTGTATGGGTGTGTGTTACATTACATTCACTAGTAGGAGTGAGAAAAACATCACGGGGTGGTGCGCATTGTACGGGTGTGTGTTACATTACATTCACTAGTAGGAGTGAGAAAATCATCACGAGGTGGTGCACATTGTATGGGTGTGTGTTACATTACATTCACTATTAGGAGTGAGAAAAACATCGCGGGGTGGTGCGCATTGTATGGGTGTGTGTTACATTAGATTCACTAGTAGGAGTGAGAAAAACATCACGGGGTGGTGCGCATTGTATGGTTGTGTGTTACATTACATTCACTAATAGGAGTGAGAAAAACATCACGGGGTGGTGCGCATTGTATGGGTGTGTGTTACATTACATTCACTAGTAGGAGTCAGAAAAACATCACGTGGAGGTGCGCATTGTATGGGTGTGTGTTACATTACATTCACTAGTAGGAGTGAGAAAAACATCACGGGGTGGTGCGCATTGTATGGGTGTGTGTTACATTACATTCACTAGTAGGAGTGAGAAAAACATCACGAGGTGGTGCGCATTGTATGGGTGTGTGTTACATTACATTCACTACTAGGAGTGAGAAAAACATCACGGGGTGGTGTGCATTGTATAGGTGTGTGTTACATTACATTCACTACTAGGAGAGAGAAAAACATGACGGGGTGGTGTGAATCGGACGGTCTGAATTAGGATAGGCAGTGAGTGGCAATGTAGGATGGAGAAAAGCACTGCGGTGTGGTCAGCATGGGGAGGTCAGCGAACATGCAGTGGCAATGTAGGATAGGTTTCTGAAAAACATCACGGGGTGGTGCACATTGTATGGGTGTGTGTTACATTACATTCACTAGTAGGAGTGAGAAAAACATCACGGGGTGGTGTGAATCGGAGGGTCTGAATTAGGATAGGCAGTGAGTGGAAATGTAGGATGGAGAAAAGCACCGCGGGGTGGTCAGCATGGGGAGGTCAGGGAACATGCAGTATCAATGTAGGATAGGTTCCTGAAAAACATCGCGGGGTGGTGCGCATTTTATGGGTGTGTGTTACATTACATTCACTAGTAGGAGTGAGAAAAACATCACGGGGTGGTGCGCATTGTGTAGGTGTGTGTTACATTACATTCACTAATAGGAGTGAGAAAAACATCACGGGGTGGTGCGCATTGTATGGGTGTGTGTTACATTACATTCACTAGTAGGAGTGAGAAAAACATCACGGGGTGGTGCGCATTGTATGGGTGTGTGTTACATTACATTCACTAGTAGGAGTGAGAAAAACATCACGGGGTGGTGTGAATCGGAGGGTCTGAATAAGGATAGGCAGTGAGTGGCAATGTAGGATGGAGAAAAGCACTGCGGGGTGGTCAGCATGGCGAGGTCAGCGAACATGCAGTGGCAATGTAGGATAGGTTTCTGAAAAACATCACGGGGTGGTGCGCATTGTATGGGTGTGTGTTACATTACATTCACGAGTAGGAGTGAGAAAAACATCACGGGGTGGTGTGAATCGGAGGGTCTGAATTAGGATAGGCAGTGATTGAAAATGTAGGATGGAGAAAAGCACCGCGGGGTGGTCAGCATGGGGAGGTCAGGGAACATGCAATATCAATGTAGGATAGGTTTCTGAAAAACATCGCGGGGTGGTGTGCATTGTATGGGTGTGTGTTACATTACATTCATTAGTAGGAGTGAGAAAAACATCACGGGGTGGTGCGCATTGTGTGGGTGTGTGTTACATTACATTCACTAGTAGGAGTGAGAAAAACATCACGGGGTGGTGCGCATTGTATGGGTGTGTGCTACATTACATTCACTAGTAGGAGTGAGAAAAACATCACGGGGTGGTGCGCATTGTATGGGTGTGTGTTACATTACATTCACTAGTAGGAGTGATAAAAATATCACGGGGTGGTGTGAATCGGAGGGTCTGAATTAGGATAGGCAGTGAGTGGCAATGTAGGATGGAGAAAAGCACCGCGGGGTATTCAGCATGGGGAGGTCAGGGAACATGCAGTGGCAATGTAGGATAGGTTTCTGAAAAAATCGCGTGTTGGTGCGCATTGTATGGGTGTGTGTTACATTAGATTCACTAGTACGAGAGAGAAAAACATCACGGGGTGGTGCGCATTGTATGGATGTGTGTTACATTACATTCACTAGTAGGAGTGAGAAAAACATCACGGGGTGGTGAGCATTGTATGGGTGTGTGTTACATTACATTCACTATTCGGAGTGAGAAAAACATCGCGGGGTGGTGCGCATTGTATGGATGTGTGTTACATTACATTCACTAGTAGGAGTGAGAAAAGCATCACGGGTTGGTGCGCATTGTATGGGTGTGTGTTACATTACATTCACTCGTAGGAGTGAGAAAAACATCACGGGGTGGTGTGAATCGGAGGGTCTGAATTAGGATAGGCAGTGAGTGGCAAGGTAGAATGGAGAAAAGCACTGCGGGGTGGTCAGCATGGGGAGGTCAGCGAAAATGCAGTGGCAATGTAGGATAGGTTTCTGAAAAACATCACGGGGTGGTGCGGATTGTATGGGTGTGTGTTACATTACATTGACTAGTAGGAGTGAGAAAAACATAACGGGGTGGTGCGCATTGTATGGGTGTGTGTTACATTACATTCACTAGTAGGAGTGAGAAAAACATCACGGGGTGGTGCGCATTGTATGGGTGTGTGTTACATTACATTCACTAGTAGGAGTGAGAAAAACATCACGGGGTGGTGCGCATTGTATGGGTGTGTGTTACATTAGATGCACTAGTAGGAGTGAGAAAAACGTCACGGGCTGGTGCGCATTGTATGGGTGTGTGTTACATTAGATTCACTAGTAGGAGTGAGAAAAACATCACGGGGTGGTGCGCATTGTATGGGTGTGTGTTACAGTACATTCACTAGTAGGAGTGAGAAAAACATCACGGGGTGGTGCGCATTGTATGGGTGTGTGTTACATTACATTCACTACTAGGAGTGAGAAAAACATCACGGGGTGGTGTGCATTGTATGGGTGTGTGTTACATTACATTCACTACTAGGAGAGAGAAAAACATCACGGGGTGGTGTGAATCGGACGGTCTGAATTAGGATAGGCAGTGAGTGGCAATGTAGGATGGAGAAAAGCACTGCGGTGTGGTCAGCATGGGGAGGTCAGCGAACATGCAGTGGCAATGTAGGATAGGTTTCTGAAAAACATCACGGGGGGGTGCACATTGTATGGGTGTGTGTTACATTACATTCACTAGTAGGAGTGAGAAAAACATCACGGGGTGGTGTGAATCGGAGGGTCTGAATTAGGATAGGCAGTGAGTGGAAATGTAGGATGGAGAAAAGCACCGCGGGGTGGTCAGCATGGGGAGGTCAGGGAACATGCAGTATCAATGTAGGATAGGTTCCTGAAAAACATCGCGGGGTGGTGCGCATTTTATGGGTGTGTGTTACATTACATTCACTAGTAGGAGTGAGAAAAACATCACGGGGTGGTGCGCATTGTGTAGGTGTGTGTTACATTACATTCACTAATAGGAGTGAGAAAAACATCACTGGGTGGTGCGCATTGTATGGGTGTGTGTTACATTAGATTCACTAGTAGGAGTGAGGAAAACATCACGGGGTGGTGCGCATAGTATGGGTGTGTGTTACATTACATTCACTAGTAGGAGTGAGAAAAACATCACGGGGTGGTGTGAATCGGAGGGTCTGAATAAGGATAGGCAGTTAGTGGCAATGTAGGATGGAGAAAAGCACTGCGGGGTGGTCAGCATAGGGAGGTCAGCGAACATGCAGTGGCAATGTAGGATAGGTTTCTGAAAAACATCACGGGGTGGTGCGCATTGTATGGGTGTGTGTTACATTACATTCACGAGTAGGAGTGAGAAAAACATCACGGGGTGGTGTGAATCGGAGGGTCTGAATTAGGATAGGCAGTGATTGAAAATGTAGGATGGAGAAAAGCACCGCGGGGTGGTCAGCATGGGGAGGTCAGGGAACGTGCAATATCAATGTAGGATATGTTTCTGAAAAACATCGCGGGGTGGTGCGCATTGTATGGGTGTGTGTTACATTACATTCACTAGTAGGAGTGAGAAAAACATCACGGGGTTTTGCGCATTTTATGGGTGTGTGTTACATTACATTCACTAGTAGGAGTGATAAAAACATCAGGGGTGGTGTGAATCTGAGGGTCTGAATTAGGATAGGCAGTGAGTGGCAATGTAGGATGGAGAAAAGCACCGCGGGGTATTCAGCATGGGGAGGTCAGGGAACATGCAGTGGCAATGTAGGATAGGTTTCTGAAAAACATCGCGTGTTGGTGCGCATTGTATGGGTGTGTGTTACATTAGATTAACTAGTAGGAGTGAGAAAAACATCACGGGGTGGTGCACATTGTATGGATGTGTGTTACATTACATTCACTAGTAGGAGTGAGAAAAACATCACGGGGTGGTGAGCATTGTATGGGTGTGTGTTACATTACATTCACTATTCGGAGTGAGAAAAACATCGCGGGGTGGTGCGCATTGTATGGATGTGTGTTACATTACATTCACTAGTAGGAGTGAGAAAAACATCACGGGGTGGTGCGCATTGTATGGGTGTGTGTTACATTACATTCACTAGTAGGAGTGAGAAATACATCACGGGGTGGTGTGAATCGGAGGGTCTGTATTAGGATAGGCAGTGAGTGGCAAGGTAGGATGGAGAAAAGCACTGCGGGGTGGTCAGCATGGGGAGGTCAGCGAAAATGCAGTGGCAATGTAGGATAGGTTTCTGAAAAACATCACCGGGTGGTGCGGATTGTATGGGTGTGTGTTACATTACATTCACTAGTAGGAGTGAGAAAAACATAACGGGGTGGTGCGCATTGTATGGGTGTGTGTTACATTACATTCACTAGTAGGAGTGAGAAAAACATCACGGGGTGGTGCGCATTGTATGGGTGTATGTTACATTACATTCACTAGTAGGAGTGAGAAAAACATCACGGGGTGGTGCGCATTGTATGGGTGTGTGTTACATTAGATGCACTAGTAGGAGTGAGAAAAACATCACGGGCTGTTGCGCATTGTATGGGTGTGTGTTACATTAGATTCACTAGTAGGAGTGAGAAAAACATCACGGGGTGGTGCGCATTGTATGGGTGTGTGTTACAGTACATTCACTAGTAGGAGTGAGAAAAACATCACGGGGTGGTGCGCATTGTATGGGTGTGTGTTACATTACATTCACTAGAAGCAGTGAGAAAAACATCGCGGGGTGGTGCGCATTGTATGGGTGTGTGTTACATTACATTCACTAGTAGGAGTGAGAAAAACATCACGGGGTGGTGCGCATTGTATGTGTGTGTGTTACATTATATTTACTATTAGGAGTGAGAAAAACATCACGGGGTGGTGAGCATTGTATCGGTGTGTGTTACATTACCTTCACTAGTAGGAGTGAGAAAAGCATCATGGGGTGGTGCGCATTGTATGGGTGTGTGTTACATTACATTCACTAGTAGGAGTGAGAAAAACATCACGGGGTGGTGCGCATTGCATGGGTGTGTGTTACATTACATTCACTAGTAGGAGTGAGAAAAACATCACGGGGTGGTGCGCATTGTATTGGTGTGTGTTACATTACATTCACTAGTAGGAGTGAGAAAAACATCATGGGGTGGTGCGCATTGTATGGGTGTGTGTTACATTACATTCACTAGTAGGAGTGAGAAAAACATCATGGGGGAGTGCGCATTTTATGGGTGTGTGTTAAATTACATTCACTAGTAGGAGTGAGAAAAACATCGCGGGGTGGTGCGCATTGTATGGGTGTGTGTTACATTACATTCACTAGTAGGAGTGAGAAAAACATCACGGGGTGGTGTGAATCGAAGGGTCTGTATTAGGATCGGCAGTGAGTGGCAATGTAGGATAGAGAAAAGCACCACGGGGTGGTCAGCATGGGGAGGTCAGGGAACATGCAGTGGCAATGTAGGATAGGTTTCTGAAAAACATCACGGGGTGGGGCGCATTGTATGGGTGTGTGTTACATTACATTCACTAGTAGGAGTGAGAAAAACATCACGGGGTGGTGTGAATCGGAGGGTCTGAATTAGGATAGGCAGTGAGTGGCAATGTAGGATGGAGAAAAGCACCGCGGGGTGGTCAGCATGGGGAGTTCAGGGAACATGCAGTGGCAATGTAGGATAGGTTTCTGAAAAACATCGCGGGGTGGTGCACATTGTATGGGTGTGTGTTAAATTACATTCGCTAGTAGGAGTGAGAAAAACATCACGGGGTGGTGTGAATCGGAGTGTCTGAATTAGGATAGGCAGTGAGTAGCAATGTAGGATGGAGAAAAGAACCGCGGGGTGGTCAGCATGGGGAGGTCAGGGAACATGCAGTGGCAATGTAGGATAGGTTTCTGAAAAACATTGCTGGGTGGTGCGCATTGTATGGGTGTGTGTTACATTACATTCACTAATAGGAGTGAGAAAAACATAACGGTGTGGTGCGCATTTTATGGGTGTGTGTTACATTACATTCACTAGTAGGAGTGAGAAAAACATCACGGGGTGGTGCTCATTGTATGGGTGTGTGTTACATTACATTCACTAGTAGGAGTGAGAAAAACATCACGGTGTGGTGCGCATTGTGTAGGTGTGTGTTAAATTACATTCACTAATAGGAGTGAGAAAAACATAACGGTGTGGTGCGCATTTTATGGGTGTGTGTTACATTACATTCACTAGTAGGAGTGAGAAAAACATCACGGTGTGGTGCGCATTGTATGGGTGTGTGTTACATTACATTCACTAGTAGGAGTGAGAAAAACATCACGGGGTGGTGCGCATTGTATGGGTGTGTGTTACATTACATTCACTAATAGGAGTGAGAAAAACATCACAGGGTGGTGCGCATTGTATGGGTGTGTGTTACATTACATTCACTAGTAGGAGTGAGAAAAACATCACGGGGTGGTGCGCATTGTATGGGTGTGTGTTACATTACATTCACTAGTAGGAGTGAGAAAAACATCACGGGGTGGTGCGCATTGTGTAGGTGTGTGTTAAATTACATTCACTAATAGGAGTGTGAAAAACATAACGGTGTGGTGCGCATTGTATGGGTGTGTGTTACATTACATTCATTAGTAGGAGTGAGAAAAACATCACGGGGTGGTGCGCATTGTGTGGGTGTGTGTTACATTACATTCACTAGTAGGAGTGAGAAAAACATCACGGGGTGGTGCGCATTGTATGGGTGTGTGTTACATTACATTCACTAGTAGGAGTGAGAAAAACATCACGGGGTGGTGCGCATTGTATGGGTGTGTGTTACATTACATTCACTAGTAGGAGTGAGAAAAACATCACGGGGTTGTGCGCATTGTATGGGTGTGTGTTACATGACATTCACTAGTAGGAGTGAGAAAAACATCATGGGGGAGTGCGCATTGTATGGGTGTGTGTTACATTACATTCACTAGTAGGAGTGAGAAAAACATCGCGGGGTGGTGCGCATTGTATGGGTGTGTGTTACATTACATTCACTAGAAGGAGTGAGAAAAACATCAAGGGGTGGTGTGAATCGGAGGGTCTGAATTAGGATAGGCAGTGAGTGGCAATGTAGGATGGAGAAAAGCACCATGGGGTGGTCAGCATGGGGAGGTCAGGGAACATGCAGTGGCAATGTAGGATAGGTTTCTGAAAAACATCACGGGGTGGGGCGCATTGTATGGGTGTGTGTTACATTACATTCACTAGTAGGAGTGAGAAAAATATCACGGGGTGGTGTGAATCGGAGGGTCTGAATTAGGATAGGCAGTGAGTGGCAATGTAGGATGGAGAAAAGCACCGCGGGGTGGTCAGCATTTGGAGGTCAGGGAACATGCAGTGGCAATGTAGGATAGGTTTCTGAAAAACATCACGGGGTGGGGCGCATTGTATGGGTGTGTGTTACATTACATTCACTAGTAGGAGTGAGAAAAACATCACGGGGTGGTGTGAATCGGAGGGTCTGAATTAGGATAGGCAGTGAGTAGCAATGTAGGATGGAGAAAAGAACCGCGGGGTGGTCAGCATGGGGAGGTCAGGGAACATGCAGTGGCAATGTAGGATAGGTTTCTGAAAAACATTGCTGGGTGGTGCGCATTGTATGGGTGTGTGTTACATTACATTCACTAGTAGGAGTGAGAAAAACATCACGGTGTGGTGCGCATAGTATGGGTGTGTGTTACATTACATTCACTAGTAGGAGTGAGAAAAACATCACGGGGTGGTGTGAATCGGAGGGTCTGAATTAGGATAGGCAGTGAGTGGCAATGTACGATGGGGAAAAGCACCGCGGGGTGGTCAGCATGGGGAGGTCAGGGAACATGCAGTGGCAATGTAGGATAGGTTTCTGAAAAATATCGCGGGGTGGTGCGCATTGTACGGGTGTGTGATACATTACATTCACTAGTAGGAGTGAGAAAAACATCACGGGGTGGTGTGAATCGGAGGGTCTGAATTAGGATAGGCATTGAGTGGCAATGTAGGATGGAGAAAAGCACCGCGGGGTGGTCAGCATGGGGAGGTCAGGGAACATGCAGTGGCAATGTAGGATAGTTTTCTGAAAAATATCACGGGGTGGTGCGCATTGTATGGGTGTGTGTCACATTTCCTTCACTATTAGGTGTGAGAAAAAGATCACGGGGTGGTGTGAATCGGATGGTCTGAATTAGGATAGGCAGTGAGTGGCAATGTAGGATGGAGAAAAGCACCGCGGGGTGGTCAGCATGGGGATGTCAGGGAACATGCAGTGGCAATGTAGGATAGGTTTCTGAAAAACATCGCGGGGTGGTGCGCATTGTATGGGTGTGTGTTATATTACATTCATTAGTAGGAGTGAGAAAAACATCACAGGGTGGTGTGAATCGGAGGGTCTGTATTAGGATACACAGTGAGTGGCAATGTAGGATGGAGAAAAGCACCGCGATGTGGTCAGCATGGGGAGGTCAGGGAACATGCAGTGGCAATGTAGGATAGGTTTCTGAAAAACATCGCTGGGTGGTGCGCATTGTATGGGTGTGTGTTACAATACATTCACTAGTAGGAGTGAGAAAAACTTCACGGGGTGGTTCGCATTGTATGGGTGTGCATTATATTACATTCACTAGTAGGAGTGAGAAAAACATCACGGGGTGCTGTGAATCGGAGGGTCTGAATTAAGATAGGCAGTGAGTGGCAATGTAGGATGGAGAAAAGCACCGCGGGTTGGTCACCATGGGGAGGTCAGGGAACATGCAGTGGCAATGTATGATAGGTTTCTGAAAAATATCGTGGGGTGGTGCGCATTGTATGGGTGTGTGTTACATTACATTCACTAGTAAGAGTGAGAGAAACATCACAAGGTGGTGCGCATTGTATGGGTGTGTGTTACATTACATTCACTAGTAGCAGTGAGAAAAACATCGCGGGGTGGTGCGCATTGTATGGGTGTGTGTTACATTACATTCACTATTAGGAGTCAGAAAAACATCACGGGGTGGTGCGCATTGTATGGGTGTGTGTTACATCACATTCACTAGTAGGAGTGACAAAAACATCACGTGTTGGTGTGAATCGGAGGGTCTGAATTAGGATCAGCAGTGAGTGGCAATATAGGATGGAGAAAAGCACCGCGTGGTGCTCAGCATGGCAGGTCAGGGAACATGCAGTGGCAATGTAGGATAGGTTTCTGAAAAACATCGCGGGGTGGTGTGGATTGTATGGGTGTGTGTTACATTACATTCACTAGTAGGAGTGAGAAAAACATCACGGGGTCGTGCGCATTGTATGGGTGTGTGTTACATTACATTCACTAGTAGGAGTGAGAAAAACATCACGGGGTGGTGCGCATTGTATGGGTGTGTGTTACATTACATTCACTATTAGGAGTGAGAAAAACATCATGGGGTGGTGTGATTCGGAGGGTCTGATTTAGGATAGGCAGTGAGTGGCAATGTAGGATGGAGAAAAGCACCGAGGGGACGTCAGCATGGGGAGGTCAGGGAACATGCAGTGGCAATGTAGGATAGTTTTCTGAAAAACTTCACGGGGTGGTGCGCATTGTATGGATGTGTGTTACATTACATTCACTAGTAGGTGTGAGAAAAACATCACAGGGTGGTGCACATTGTATGGGTGTGTGTTACATTACATTCACTAGTAGGAGTGAGAAAAACATCACGGGGTGGTGCGCATTGTATGGGTGTGTGTTACATTACATTCACTACTAGGAGTGAGAAAAACATCACGGGGTGGTGAGCATTGTATGGGTGTGCGTTACATTACATTCACTACTAGGAGTGAGAAAAACGTCACGGGGTGGTGCGCATTGTATGGGTGTGTGTTACATTACATTCACTAGTAGGAGTGAGAAAAACATCACGGGGTGGTGCGCATTGTATGGGTGTGTGTTAAATTTCATTCACTAGTAGGGGTGAGAAAAACATCACGGGGTGGTGCGCATTGTATGGGTGTGTGTTACATTACATTCACTACTAGGAGTGAGAAAAACATCACGGGGGGGTGGGCATTGTATGGGTGTGTGTTACATTGGATTCACTAGTAGGAGTAAGAAAAACATCACGGAGTGGTGCGCATTGTATGAGTGTGTGTTACATTAGATTCACTAGTAGGAGTGAGAAAAACATCACGGGGTGGTGTGAATCGGAGGGTCTGAATTAGGATAGGCAGTGAGTGGCAATATAGGATGGAGAAAAGCACCGCGGGGTGGTCAGCATGGGAAGGTCAGGGAACATGCAGTGGCAATGTAGGATAGGTTTCTGAAAAACATTGCGGGGTGGTGCGCATTGTATGGGTGTGTGTTACATTAGATTCACTAGTAGGAGTGAGAAAAACATCACAGGGTGGTGCGCATTGTATGGGTGTGTGTTACATTACATTCACTAGTAGGAGTGAGAAAAACATCATGGGTTGGTGAGCATTTTATGGGTGTGTGTTACATTACATTCACTAGTAGGATTGAGAAAAACATCATGGGGTGGTGCGCATTGTATGGGTGTGTGTTACATTACATTCACTAGTAGGAGTGAGAAATACATCACGGGGTGGTGCGCATTGTATGGGTGTGTGTTACATTACATTCACTAGTAGGAGTGAGAAAATCATCACGAGGTGGTGCACATTGTATGGGTGTGTGTTACATTACATTCACTAGTAGGAGTGAGAAAAACATCGCGGGGTGGTGCGCATTGTATGGGTGTGTGTTACATTAGATTCACTAGCAGGAGTGAGAAAAACATCACGGGGTGGTGCGCATTGTATGGTTGTGTGTTACATTACATTCACTAATAGGAGTGAGAAAAACATCACGGGGTGGTGCGCATTGTATGGGTGTGTGTTACATTACATTCACTAGTAGGAGTCAGAAAAACATCACGTGGAGGTGCGCATTGTATGGGTGTGTGTTACATTACATTCACTAGTAGGAGTGAGAAATACATCACGGGGTGGTGCGCATTGTATGGGTGTGTGTTACATTACATTCACTAGTAGGAGTGAGAAAAACATCACGGGGTGGTGCGCATTGTATGGGTGTGTGTTACATTACATTCACTAGTAGGAGTGAGAAAAACATCACGGGGTGGTGCGCATTTTATGGGTGTTTGTTACATTACATTCACTAATAGGAGTGAGAAAACCATCACGGGGTGGTGCGCATTGTATGGGTGTGTGTTACATTACATTCACTAGTAGGAGTGAGAAAAACATCACGGGGTGGTGCGCATTGTATGGGTGTGTGTTACATTACATTCACTAGTAGGAGTGAGAAAAACATCACGTGTTGGTGTGAATCGGAGGGTCTGAATTAGGATAGGCAGTGAGTGGCAATGTAGGATGGAGAAAAGCACCGCGGGGTGGTCACCATGGGGAGGTCAGGGAACATGCAGTGGCAATGTAGGATAGGTTTCTGAAAAATATCGTGGGGTGGTGCGCATTGTATGGATGTGTGTTACATTACATTCACTAGTAGGTGTGAGAAAAACATCACAGGGTGGTGCACATTGGATGGGTGTGTGTTACATTACATTCACTAGTAGGAGTGAGAAAAACATCACGGGGTGGTGCGCATTGTATGGGTGTGTGTTACATTACATTCACTACTAGGAGTGAGAAAAACATCACGGGGTGGTGCGCATTGTATGGGTGTGCGTTACATTACATTCACTACTAGGAGTGAGAAAAACATCACGGGGTGGTGCGCATTGTATGGGTGTGTGTTACAGTACATTCACTACTAGGAGAGAGAAAAACATCACGGGGTGGTGTGAATTGGAGGGTCTGAATAAGGATAGGCAGTGAGTGGCAATGTAGGATGGAGAAAAGCACTGCGGGGTGGTCAGCATGGGGAGGTCAGCGAACATGCAGTGGCAATGTAGGATAGGTTTCTGAAAAACATCACGGGGTGGTGCGCATTGTATGGGTGTGTGTTACATTAGATTCACTAGTAGGAGTGAAAAAAACATCACGGGGAGGTACGCATTGTATGGGTGTGTGTTACATTAGATTCACTAGTAGGAGTGAGAAAAACATCTCGGGGTGGTGTGAATCGGAGGGTCTGAAGTAGGATAGGCAGTGAGTGGCAATGTAGGATGGAGAAAAGCACCGCGGGGTGGTCAGCATGGGAAGGTCAGGGAACATGCAGTGGCAATGTAGGATAGGTTTCTGAAAAACATTGCGGTCTGGTGCGCATTGTATGGGTGTGTGTTACATTAGATTCACTAGTAGGAGTGAGAAAAACATCACGGGGTGGTGCGCATTGTATGGGTGTGTGTTACATTACATTCACTAGTAGCAGTGAGAAAAACATCACGGGGTGGTGCGCATGGTATGGGTGTGTGTTACATTACATTCACTAGTAGGAGTGAGAAAAACATCACGGGGAGGTGCGCATTGTATGTGTGTGTGTTACATTACATACACTACTAGGAGTGAGAAAAACATCACGGGGTGGTGAGCATTGTATGGGTGTGTGTTACATTACATTCACTAGTAGGAGTGAGAAAAACACGGGGTGGTACGCATGGTATGGTTGTGTGTTACATTAGATTCACTAGTAGGAGTTAGAAAAACATCACGGGGTGGTGCGCATTGTATGGGTGTGAGTTACATTACATTCACTACTAGGAGTGAGAAAAACATCACGGGGTGGTGAGCATTGTATGGGTGTGTGTTACATTACATTCACAAGTTGGAGTGAGAAAAACATCACGGGGTGGTCCGCATTGTATGGGGGTGTGTTACATTACATTCACTAGTAGGAGTTAGAAAAACATCACGGGGTGGTGCGCATTGTATGGGTGTGTGTTACATTACATTCACTAGTAGGAGTGAGAAAAACATCACGGGGTGGTGCGCATTGTATGGGTGTGTGTTACATTACATTCACTTGTAGGAGTGAGAAAAACATCACGGGGTGGTGCGCATTGTATGGGTGTGTGTTACATTACATTCACTCATAGGAGTGAGAAAAACATCACGGGGTGGTGCGCATTGTATGGGTGTGTGTTACATTACATTCACTAGTAGGAGTGAGAAAAACATCACGGGGTGGTGCGCATTGTATGGGTGTGTGTTACATTACATTCACTACTAGGAGTGAGAAAAACATCACGGTGTGGTGTGAATCGGAGGGTCTGAATTAGGATAGGCAGTGAGTGGCAATGTAGGATGGAGAAAAGCACCGCGGGGTGGTCAGCATGGGGAGGTTAGGGCACATCCCGTGGCAATGTAGGATAGGTTTCTGAAAAACATCGCGGGGTGGTGCGCATTGTATGGGTGTGTGTTACATTAGATTCACTAGTAGGAGTGAGAAAAACATCACGGGGTGGTGCGCATTGTATGGGTGTGTGTTACATTACATTCACTAATAGGAGTGACAAAAACATCACGGGGTGGTGCGCATTGTATGGGTGTGTGATACATTACATTGACTACTAGCAGTGAGAAAAACATCACGGGGTGGTGCGCATTGTATGGGTGTGTGTTACATTAGATTCAGTAGTAGGAGTGAGAAAAACATCACGGGGTGGTGCGCATTGTATGGGTGTGTGTTACATTACATTCACTAGTAGGAGTGAGAAAAACATCACGGGGTGGTGCGCATTGTATGGGTGTGTGTTAAATTTCATTCACTAGTAGGGGTGAGAAAAACATCACGGGGTGGTGCGCATTGTATGGGTGTGTGTTACATTACATTCACTACTAGGAGTGAGAAAAACATCACGGGGGGGTGGGCATTGTATGGGTGTGTGTTACATTGGATTCACTAGTAGGAGTGAGAAAAACATCACGGGGTGGTGCGCATTGTATGAGTGTGTGTTACATTAGATTCACTAGTAGGAGTGAGAAAAACATCACGGGGTGGTGTGAATCGGAGGGTCTGAATTAGGATAGGCAGTGAGTGGCAATATAGGATGGAGAAAAGCACCGCGGGGTGGTCAGCATGGGAAGGTCAGGGAACATGCAGTGGCAATGTAGGATAGGTTTCTGAAAAACATCGCGGGGTGGTGCGCATTGTATGGGTGTGTGTTACATTAGATTCACTAGTAGGAGTGAGAAAAACATCACAGGGTGGTGCGCATTGTATGGGTGTGTGTTACATTACATTCACTAGTAGGAGTGAGAAAAACATCATGGGTTGGTGAGCATTTTATGGGTGTGTGTTACATTACATTCACTAGTAGGATTGAGAAAAACATCATGGGGTGGTGCGCATTGTATGGGTGTGTGTTACATTACATTCACTAGTAGGAGTGAGAAATACATCACGGGGTGGTGCGCATTGTACGGGTGTGTGTTACATTACATTCACTAGTAGGAGTGAGAAAATCATCACGAGGTGGTGCACATTGTATGGGTGTGTGTTACATTACATTCACTAGTAGGAGTGAGAAAAACATCGCGGGGTGGTGCGCATTGTATGGGTGTGTGTTACATTACATTCACTAGTAGGAGTGAGAAAAACATCACGGGGTGGTGCGCATTGTATGGGTGTGTGTTACATTACATTCACTACTAGGAGTGAGAAAAACATCACGTGGAGGTGCGCATTGTATGGGTGTGTGTTACATTACATTCACTAGTAGGAGTGAGAAATACATCACGGGGTGGTGCGCATTGTATGGGTGTGTGTTACATTACATTCACTAGTAGGAGTGAGAAAAACATCACGGGGTGGTGCGCATTGTATGGGTGTGTGTTACATTACATTCACTACTAGGAGTGAGAAAAACATCACGGGGTGGTGTGCATTGTATGGGTGTGTGTTACATTACATTCACTACTAGGAGAGAGAAAAACATCAGGGGGTGGTGTGAATCGGACGGTCTAAATTAGGATAGGCAGTGAGTGGCAATGTAGGATGGAGAAAAGCACTGCGGTGTGGTCAGCATGGGGAGGTCAGCGAACATGCAGTGGCAAAGTAGGATAGGTTTCTGAAAAACATCACGGGGTGGTGCACATTGTATGCGTGTGTGTTACATTACATTCACTAGTAGGAGTGAGAAAAACATCACGGGGTGGTGTGAATTGGAGGGTCTGAATTAGGATAGGCAGTGAGTGGAAATGTATGATGGAGAAAAGCACCGCGGGGTGGTCAGCATGGGGAGGTCAGGGAACATGCAGTATCAATGTAGGATAGGTTCCTGAAAAACATCGCGGGGTGCTGCGCATTTTATGGGTGTGTGTTACATTACATTCACTAGTAGGAGTGAGAAAAAAATCACGGGGTGGTGCGCATTGTGTAGGTGTGTGTTAAATTACATTCACTAATAGGAGTGAGAAAAACATAACGGTGTGGTGCGCATTTTATGGGTGTGTGTTACATTACTTTCACTAGTAGGAGTGAGAAAAACATCACGGGGTGGTGCGCATTGTATGGGTGTGTGTTACATTACATTCACTAGTAGGAGTGAGAAAAACATCACGGGGTGGTGCGCATTGTATGGGTGTGTGTTACATTACATTCACTAATAGGAGTGAGAAAAACATCACGGGGTGGTGCGCATTGTATGGGTGTGTGTTACATTACATTCACTAGTAGGAGTGAGAAAAACATCACGGGGTGGTGCGCATTGTATGGGTGTGTGTTACATTACATTCACTAGTAGGAGTGAGAAAAACATCACGGGGTGGTGCGCATTGTGTAGGTGTGTGTTAAATTACATTCACTAATAGGAGTGTGAAAAACATAACGGTGTGGTGCGCATTGTATGGGTGTGTGTTACATTACATTCACTAGTAGGAGTGAGAAAAACATCACGGGGTGGTGCGCATTGTATGTGTGTGTGTTACATTACATTCACTAGTAGGAGTGAGAAAAACATCACGGGGTGGTGCGCATTGTATGGGTGTGTGTTACATTACATTCACTAATAGGAGTGAGAAAAACATCACGGGGTGGTGCGCATTGTATGGGTGAGTGTTACATTACATTCACTAGTAGGAGTGAGAAAAACATCACGGGGTGGTGCGCATTGTATGGGTGTGTGTTACATTACATTCACTAGTAGGAGTGAGAAAAACATCACGGGGTGGTGCGCATTGTATGGGTGTGTGTTACATTACATTCACTAGTAGGAGTGAGAAAAACATCACGGGGTGGTTGAATCGGAGGGTCTGAATAAGGATAGGCAGTGAGTGGCAATGTAGGATGGAGAAAAGCACTGCGGGGTGGTCAGCATTTGGAGGTCAGCGAACATGCAGTGGCAATGTACGATAGGTTTCTGAAAAACATCACGGGGTGGTGCGCATTGTATGGGTGTGCGTTACATTACATTCACGAGTAGGAGTGAGAAAAACATCACGGGGTGGTGTGAATCGGAGGGTCTGAATTAGGATAGGCAGTGATTGAAAATGTAGGATGGAGAAAAGCACCGCGGGGTGGTCAGCATGGGGAGGTCAGGGAACATGCAATATCAATGTAGCATAGGATTCTGAAAAACATCGCGGGGTGGTGCGCATTGTATGGGTGTGTGTTACATTACATTCATTAGTAGGAGTGAGAAAAACATCACGGGGTGGTGCGCATTGTGTGGGTGTGTGTTACATTACATTCACTAGTAGGAGTGAGAAAAACATCACGGGGTGGTGCGCATTGTATGGGTGTGTGTTACATTACATTCACTAGTAGGAGTGAGAAAAACATCACGGGGTGGTGCGCATTGTATGGGTGTGTGTTACATTAAATTCACTAGTAGGAGTGAGAAAAACATCACGGGGTGGTGCGCATTGTATGGATGTGTGTTACATTACATTCACTAGTAGGAGTGAGAAAAACATCACGGGGTGGTGAGCATTGTATGGGTGTGTGTTACATTACATTCACTGTTCGGAGTGAGAAAAACATCGCGGGGTGGTGCGCATTGTATGGATGTGTGTTACATTACATTCACTAGTAGGAGTGAGAAAAACATCACGGGGTGGTGCGCATTGTATGGGTGTGTGTTACATTACATTCACTAGTAGGAGTGAGAAAAACATCACGGGGTGGTGTGAATCGGAGGGTCTGAATTAGGATAGGCAGTGAGTGGCAAGGTAGGATGGAGAAAAGCACTGCGGGGTGGTCAGCATGGGGAGGTCAGCGAAAATGCAGTGGCAATGTAGGATAGGTTTCTGAAAAACATCACGGGGTGGTGCGTATTGTATGGGTGTGTGTTACATTACATTCACTAGTAGGAGTGAGAAAAACATCACGGGGTGGTGCGCATTGTATGGGTGTGTGTTACATTACATTCACTAGTAGGAGTGAGAAAAACATCACGGGGTGGTGCGCATTGTATGGGTGTGTGTTACATTACATTCACTAGTAGGAGTGAGAAAAACATCACGGGGTGGTGCGCATTGTATGGGTGTGTGTTACATTAGATGCACTAGTAGGAGTGAGAAAAACATCACGGGCTGGTGCGCATTGTATGGGTGTGTGTTACATTAGATTCACTAGTAGGAGTGAGAAAAACATCACGGGGTGGTGCGCATTGTATGGGTGTGTGTTACAGTACATTCACTAGTAGGAGTGAGAAAAACATCACGGGGTGGTGCGCATTGTATGGGTGTGTGTTACATTACATTCACTAGTAGCAGTGAGAAAAACATCGCGGGGTGGTGCGCATTGCATGGGTGTGTGTTACATTACATTCACTAGTAGGAGTGAGAAAAACATCACGGGGTGGTGCGCATTGTATGGGTGTGTGTTACATTACATTCACTAGTAGGAGTGAGAAAAACATCACGGGGTGGTGCGCATTGTGTAGGTGTGTGTTAAATTACATTCACTAATAGGAGTGTGAAAAACATAACGGTGTGGTGCGCATTGTATGGGTGTGTGTTACATTACATTCACTAGTAGGAGTGAGAAAAACATCACGGGGTGGTGCGCATTGTGTAGGTGTGTGTTAAATTACATTCACTAATAGGAGTGTGAAAAACATAACGGTGTGGTGCGCATTGTATGGGTGTGTGTTACATTACATTCACTAGTAGGAGTGAGAAAAACATCACGGGGTGGTGCGCATTGTATGTGTGTGTGTTACATTACATTCACTAGTAGGAGTGAGAAAAACATCACGGGGTGGTGCGCATTGTATGGGTGTGTGTTACGTTACATTCACTAATAGGAGTGAGAAAAACATCACGGGGTGGTGCGCATTGTATGGGTGTGTGTTACATTACATTCACTAGTAGGAGTGAGAAAAACATCACGGGGTGGTGCGCATTGTATGGGTGTGTGTTACATTACATTCACTAGTAGGAGTGAGAAAAACATCACGGGGTGGTGCGCATTGTATGGGTGTGTGTTACATTACATTCACTAGTAGGAGTGAGAAAAACATCATGGGGTGGTGTGAATCGGAGGGTCTGAATAAGGATAGGCAGTGAGTGGCAATGTAGGATGGAGAAAAGCACTGCGGGGTGGTCAGCATGGGGAGGTCAGCGAACATGCAGTGGCAATGTAGGATAGGTTTCTGAAAAACATCACGGGGTGGTGCGCATTGTATGGGTGTGTGTTACATTACATTCACGAGTAGGAGTGAGAAAAACATCACGGGGTGGTGTGAATCGGAGGGTCTGAATTAGGATAGGCAGTGATTGAAAATGTAGGATGGAGAAAAGCACCGCGGGGTGGTCAGCATGGGGAGGTCAGGGAACATGCAATATCAATGTAGGATAGGTTTCTGAAAAACATCGCGGGGTGGTGCGCATTGTATGGGTGTGTGTTACATTACATTCATTAGTAGGAGTGAGAAATACATCACGGGGTGGTGCGCATTGTGTGGGTGTGTGTTACATTACATTCACTAGTAGGAGTGAGAAAAACATCACGGGGTGGTGCGCATTGTATGGGTGTGTGTTACATTACATTCACTAGTAGGAGTGAGAAAAACATCACGGGGTGGTGCGCATTGTATGGGTGTGTGTTACATTACATTCACTAGTAGGAGTGATAAAAACATCACGGGGTGGTGTGAATCGGAGGGTCTGAATTAGGATAGGCAGTGAGTGGCAATGTAGGATGGAGAAAAGCACCTCGCGGTATTCAGCATGGGGAGGTCAGGGAACATGCAGTGGCAATGTAGGATAGGTTTCTGAAAAACATCGCGTGTTGGTGCGCATTGTATGGGTGTGTGTTACATTAGATTCACTAGTAGGTGTGAGAAAAACATCACAGGGTGGTGCGCATTGTATGGATGTGTGTTACATTACATTCACTAGTAGGAGTGAGAAAAACATCACGGGGTGGTGAGCATTGTATGGGTGTGTGTTACATTACATTCACTGTTCGGAGTGAGAAAAACATCGCGGGGTGGTGCGCATTGTATGGATGTGTGTTACATTACATTCACTAGTAGGAGTGAGAAAAACATCACGGGGTGGTGCGCATTGTATGGGTGTGTGTTACATTACATTCACTAGTAGGAGTGAGAAAAACATCACGGGGTGGTGTGAATCGGAGGGTCTGAATTAGGATAGGCAGTGAGTGGCAAGGTAGGATGGAGAAAAGCACTGCGGGGTGGTCAGCATGGGGAGGTCAGCGAAAATGCAGTGGCAATGTAGGATAGGTTTCTGAAAAACATCACGGGGTGGTGCGTATTGTATGGGTGTGTGTTACATTACATTCACTAGTAGCAGTGAGAAAAACATCGCGGGGTGGTGCGCATTGCATGGGTGTGTGTTACATTACATTCACTAGTAGGAGTGAGAAAAACATCACGGGGTGGTGCGCATTGTATGTGTGTGTGTTACATTATATTCACTACTAGGAGTGAGAAAAACATCACGGGGTGGTGAGCATTGTATGGGTGTGTGTTACATTACATTCACTAGTAGGAGTGAGAAAAACATCACGGGGTGGTGCGCATTGTATGGGTGTGTGTTACATTACATTCACTAGTAGGAGTGAGAAAAACATCACGGGGTGGTGCGCATTGTATGGGTGTGTGTTACATTACATTCACTAGTAGGAGTGAGAAAAACATCACGGGGTGGTGCGCATTGTATTGGTGTGTGTTACATTACATTCACTAGTAGGAGTGAGAAAAACATCACGGCGTGGTGCGCATTGTATGGGTGTGTGTTACATTACATTCACTAGTAGGAGTGAGAAAAACATCATGGGGGAGTGCGCATTGTATGGGTGTGTGTTACATTACATTCACTAGTAGGAGTGAGAAAAACATCACGGGGTGGTGCGCATTGTATGGGTGTGTGTTACATTACATTCACTAGTAGGAGTGAGAAAAACATCACGGGGTGGTGTGAATCGGATGGTCTGTATTAGGATCGGCAGTGAGTGGCAATGTAGGATAGAGAAAAGCACCACGGGGTGGTCAGCATGGGGAGGTCAGGGAACATGCAGTGGCAATGTAGGATAGGTTTCTGAAAAACATCACGGGGTGTGGCGCATTGTATGGGTGTGTGTTACATTACATTCACTAGTAGGAGTGAGAAAAACATCACGGGGTGGTGTGAATCGGAGGGTCTGAATTAGGATAGGCAGTGAGTGGCAATGTAGGATGGAGAAAAGCACCGCGGGGTGGTCAGCATGGGGAGGTCAGGGAACATGCAGTGGCAATGTAGGATAGGTTTCTGAAAAACATCGCGGGGTGGTGCACATTGTATGGGTGTGTGTTAAATTACATTCGCTAGTAGGAGTGAGAAAAACATCACGGGGTGGTGTGAATCGGAGGGTCTGAATTAGGATAGGCAGTGAGTAGCAATGTAGGATGGAGAAAAGAACAGCTGGGTGGTCAGCATGGGGAGGTCAGGGAACATGCAGTGGCAATGTAGGATAGGTTTCTGAAAAACATTGCTGGGTGGTGCGCATTGTATGGGTGTGTGTTACATTACATTCACTAGTAGGAGTGAGAAAAACATCACGGTGTGGTGCGCATTGTATGGGTGTGTGTTACATTACATTCACTAGTAGGAGTGAGAAAAACATCACGGGGTGGTGTGAATCGGAGGGTCTGAATTAGGATAGGCAGTGAGTGGCAATGTACAATGGGGAAAAGCACCGCGGGGTGGTCAGCATGGGGAGGTCAGGGAACATGCAGTGGCAATGTAGGATAGGTTTCTGAAAAATATCGCGGGGTGGTGCGCATTGTACGGGTGTGTGATACATTACATTCACTAGTAGGAGTGAGAAAAACATCACGGGGTGGTGTGAATCGGAGGGTCTGAATTAGGATAGGCATTGAGTGGCAATGTAGGATGGAGAAAAGCACCACGGGGTGGTCAGCATGGGGAGGTCAGGGAACTTGCAGTGGCAATGTAGGATAGTTTTCTGAAAAATATCACGGGGTGGTGCGCATTGTATGGGTGTGTGTCACATTTCCTTCACTATTAGGAGTGAGAAAAACATCACGGGGTGGTGTGAATCGGATTGTCTGAATTAGGATAGGCAGTGAGTGGCAATGTAGGATGGAGAAAAGCACCGCGGGGTGGTCAGCATGGGGATGTCAGGGAACATGCAGTAGCAATGTAGGATAGGTTTCTGAAAAACATCGCGGGGTGGTGCGCATTGTATGGGTGTGTGTTATATTACATTCATTAGTAGGAGAGAGAAAAACATCACGGGGTGGTGTGAATCGGAGGGTCTGTATTAGGATACGCAGTGAGTGGCAATGTAGGATGGAGAAAAGCACCGCGATGTGGTCAGCATGGGGAGGTCAGGGAACATGCACTGGCAATGTAGGATAGGTTTCTGAAAAACATCGCGGGGTGGTGCGCATTGTATGGGTGTGTGTTACAATACATTCACTAGTAGGAGTGAGAAAACATCACGGGGTGGTGTGAATCGGAGTGTATGAATTAGGATAGGCAGTGAGTTGCAATGTAGGATGGAGAAAAGCACCGCGGGGTGGTCAGCATGGGGAAGTCAGGGAACTTGAGGTGGCAATGTAGGATAGTTTACTGAAAAACATCACGGGTAGGTGCGCATTGTATGGGTGTGTGTTACATTACATTCACTAATAGGAGTGAGAAAAACATCACGGGGTGGTGTGAATCGGAGGGTTTGAATTAGGATAGGCAGTGAGTGGCAATGTAGGATGGAGAAAAGCACCGCGGGGTGGTCAGCATGGGGAGGTCAGGGAACATGCAGTGGCAATGTAGGATAGGTTTCTGAAAAAGATCGCGTGGTGGTTCGCATTGTATGGGTGTGTGTTACATTACATTCACTAGTAGGTGTGAGAAAACGTCACGGGGTTGTGTGAATCGGAGGGTCTGAATTGGGATAAGCAGTGAGTGGCAATGTAGGATGGAGAAAAGCACCGCGGGATGGTCAGCATGGGGAGGTCAGGGAACATGCAGTAGCAATGTAGGATAGGTTTCTGAAAAACATCGCGAGGTGGTGCGCATTGTATGAGTGTGTGTTACATTACATTCACTAGGAGGAGTGAGAAAAACATCACGGTGTGGTGTGAATCCCATGGTCTGAATTAGGATAGGCCGTGAGTAGCAATGTAGTATAGAGAAAAGCAACGTGGGGTGGTCAGCAAGGGGAAGTCAGGGAACATGCAGTGGCAGTGTAGGATAGTTTTCTGAAAATCAGCACGGGGTGGTGCGCATTGTATGGGTGTGTGTTACATTGGATTCACTAGCAGGAGTGAGAAAAACATCACGGGGTGGTGTGAATCGGAAAGTCTGAATTAGGATAGGAAGTGAGTGGCAATGTAGGATAGAGAAAAGCACTGCGGGGTGGTCAGCATGCGGAGGTCAGGGAACATGCAGTGGCAATGTAGGATAGGTTACTGAAAAACATTGTGGGGTGGTGCGCATTGTATGGGTGTGTGTTACATTACATTCAGTAGTAGGACTGAGAAAAACATCACGGGGTAGTGTGAATCGGAGGGTCTGAATTAGAATAGGCAGTGAGTGGCAATGTATGATGGAGAAACGCACCGCGGGGTGTTCAGCATGGGGAGGTCAGGGAAAATGCAGTGGCAATGTAGGATAGGATTCTGAAAAACATCGCGGGGTGGTGCGCATTGTATGGGTGTGTGTTACATTACATTCACTAGTAGGAGTGAATAAAATATCAAGGGGTGGTGTGAATTAGAGCATCTGAATTAGGATAGGCAGTGAGTGGCAATGTAGGATGGAGTAAAGCACCGCGGGGTGGTCAGCATGGGGAGGTCAGGGAACATGAAGTGGCAATGTAGGATAGGTTTCTGTAAAACATCGCGGGGTGGTGCGCATTGTATGGGTGTGTGTTACATTACATTCATTAGTAGGAGTGAGAAAAACATCAGGGGGGGTGCGCATTGTATGGGTGTGTGTTACATTACATTAACTAGTAGGAGTGAGAAAAACATCACGGGGTGGTGCGCATTGTATGGGTGTGTGTTACATTACATTCACTAGTAGGAGTGAGAAAAACATCACGGGGTGGTGTGAATCGGATGGTCTGAATTAGGATAGGCAGTGAGTGGCAATGTATGATGGAGAAAAGCACTGCGCGGTGGTCAGCTTGGGGAGGTCAGGGAACATGCAGTGGCAATGTAGGATAGTCTTCTGAAAAACATCGTGGGGTGGTGCGCATTGTATGCGTGTGTGTTACATTACATTCACTAGTAGGAGTGAGAAAAACTTCACGGGGTGGTTCGCATTGTATGGGTGTGCATTACATTACATTCACTAGTAGGAGTGAGAAAAACATCACGGGGTGCTGTGAATCGGAGGGTCTGAATTAAGATAGGCAGTGAGTGGCAATGTAGGATGGAGAAACGCACCGCGGGGTGTTCAGCATGGGGAGGTCAGGGAAAATGCAGTGGCAATGTAGGGTAGGATTCTGAAAAACATCGCGGGGTGGTGCGCATTGTATGGGTGTGTGTTACATTACATTCACTAGTAGGAGTGAATAAAATATCAAGGGGTGGTGTGAATTAGAGCATCTGAATTAGGATAGGCAGTGAGTGGCAATGTAGGATGGAGTAAAGCACCGCGGGGTGGTCAGCATGGGGAGGTCAGGGAACATGAAGTGGCAATGTAGGATAGGTTTCTGTAAAACATCGCGGGGTGGTGCGCATTGTATGGGTGTGTGTTACATTACATTCATTAGTAGGAGTGAGAAAAACATCGCGGGGTGGTGCGCATTGTATGGGTGTGTGTTACATTACATTAACTAGTAGGAGTGAGAAAAACATCACGGGGTGGTGCGCATTGTATGGGTGTGTGTTACATTACATTCACTAGTAGGAGTGAGAAAAACATCACGGGGTGGTGTGAATCGGAGGGTCTGAATTAGGATAGGCAGTGAATGGCAATGTAGGATCGAGAAAAGAACCGCGGGGTGGTCAGCATGGGGAGGTCAGGGAACATGCAGTGGCAATGTAGGATAGTCTTCTGAAAAACATCGTGGGGTGGTGCGCATTGTATGCGTGTGTGTTACATTACATTCACTAGTAGGAGTGAGAAAAACTTCACGGGGTGGTTCGCATTGTATGGGTGTGCATTACATTACATTCACTAGTAGGAGTGAGAAAAACATCACGGGGTGCTGTGAATCGGAGGGTCTGAATTAAGATAGGCAGTGAGTGGCAATGTAGGATGGAGAAAAGCACCGCGGGTTGGTCACCATGGGGAGGTCAGGGAACATGCAGTGGCAATGTAGGATAGGTTTCTGAAAAATATCGTGGGGTGGTGCGCATTTTATGGGTGTGTGTTACATTACATTCACTAGTAGGGGTGAGAAAAACATCACGGGGTGGTGCGCATTGTATGGGTGTGTGTTACATTACATTCACTAGTAAGAGTGAGAGAAACATCACAAGGTGGTGCGCATTGTATGGGTGTGTGTTACATTACATTCACTAGTAGGAGTGAGAAAAACATCGCGGGGTGGTGCGCATTGTATGGGTGTGTGTTACATTACATTCACTAGTAGGAGTGAGAAAAACATCACGGGGTGGTGCGCATTGTATGGGTTTGTGGTACATTACATTCACAAGTAGGAGTGAGAAAAACATCACGGGGTGGTGTGAATTGGAGGGTTTGAATTAGGATAGGCAGTGAGTAGCAATGTAGGATGGAGAAAAGCACCGCGGGGTGGTCAGCATGGGGACGTCAGGGAACATGCAGTGGCAATGTAGGATAGGTTTCTGAAAAACATCGCGGGGTGGTGCACATTGTATGGGTGTGTGTTACATAACATTCCCTAGTAGGAGTGAGAAAAACATCACGGGGTGGTGTGAATCGGAGGGTCTGATTTAGGATAGGCAGTGAGTGGCAATGTCGGATGAAGAAAAGCACCGCGGGGTGGTCAGCATGGGGAGGTCAGGGAACATGCAGTTGCAATGTAGGATAGGTTTCTGAAAAACATCTTGGGGTGGTGCGCATTGTATGGGTGTGTGTTACATTACATTCACTAGTAGGAGTGAGAAAAACATCACGGGGTGGTTCGCATTGTATGGGTGTGTGTTACATTACATTCACTAGTAGGAGTGAGAAATACATCACGGGGTGGTGTGAATCGCAGGGTCTGAATTAGGTTAGGCAGTGAGTGGCAATGTAGGATGGGGAAAAGCACCACGGGGTGGTCAGCATGGGGAGGTCAGGGAACATGCAATGGCAATGTAGGATAGGTTTCTGAAAAACATCGCGGGGTGGTGCGCATTGTATGGTTGTGTGTTACATTACATTCACTAGTAGGAGTGAGAAAAACATCACGGGGTGGTGTGAATCGGAGGGTCTGAATTAGGATAGGCAGTGAGCGGCAATGAAGGATGGAGAAAAGCACCGCGGGTCCGTCAGCATGGGGAGGTCAGGGAACATGCAGTGGGAAAGTAGAATAGGTTTCTGAAAAACATCGCGGGGTGGTGCGCATTGTATGGGTGTGTGTTACATTACATTCACTCGTAGGAGTGAGAAAAACATCACGGGGTGGTGTGAATCGGACAGTCTGTATTAGGATAGGCAGTGAGTGGCAATGTAGGATGGAGAATAGCACCGCGGGATGGTCAGCATGGGGAGGTCAGGCAACATGCAGTGGCAATGTAGGATAGGTTTCTGAAAAAGATCGCGGGGTGGTGCGCATTGTATGGGTGTGTGTTACATTACATTCACTAGTAGGAGTGAGAAAAACATCACGGGGTGGTGCGCATTGTATGGGTGTGTGTTACATTACATTCACTAGTAAGAGTGAGAAAAACATCACAAGGTGGTGCGCATTGTATGGGTGTGTGTTACATTACATTCACTAGTAGGGGTGAGAAAAACATCACGGGGTGGTGTGAATCGGAGGGTCTGAATTAGGATCGGCAGTCAGTGGCAATGTAGGATGGAGAAAAGCACCGCGGGGTGGTGAGCATGGGGAGGTCAGGGAACATGCAGTGGCAATGTAGGATAGGTTTCTGAAAAACATCGCGGGGTGGTGCGCATTGTATGTGTGTGTGTTACATTACATTCACTAGGAGGAGTGAGAAAAACATCACGGGGTGGTGTGAATCGGAGGGTCTGTATTAGGATAGGCAGTGAATGGCAATGTATGATGGAGAAAAGCACCGCGGGGTGGTCACCATCGGGAGATCAGGGAACATCAGTGGCAATGTAGGATAGGTTTCTGAAAAACAGCGCGGGGTGGTGCGCATTGTATGGATGTGTGTTACATTACATTCACTAGTAGGAATGAGAAAAACATCACGGGGTGGTGTGAATCGGAGGGTATGAATTAGGATAGGCAGTGAGTGGCAATGTAGGATGGAGAAAAGCACCGTGGGGTGGTCAGCATGGGGAAGTCCGGGAACAGGCAGTGGCAATGTAGGATAGTTTTCTGAAAAACATCACGGGGTGGTGCGCATTGTATGGGTGTGTGTTACATTACATTCACTAGTAGGAGTGAGAAAAACATCACGGTGTGGTGTGAATCGGAGGGTCTGAATTAGGATAGGCAGTGAGTAGCCAAGTAGTATAGAGAAAAGCACCGCGGGGTGGTCAGCATGGGGAAGTCAGGGAACATGCAGTGGCAATGTAAGATAGTTTTCTGAAAATCATCACGGGGTCGTGCGCATTGTATGGGTGTGTGTTACATTATATTCACTAGTAGGAGTGAGAAAAACATCACGGGGTGGTGTGAATCGGAGAGTCTGAATTAGGACAGGGAGTGAGTGGCAATGTAGGATAGAGAAAAGCACTGCGGGGTGGTCAGCATGCGGAGGTCAGGGAACATGCAATGGCAATGTAGGATAGGTTACTGAAAAACATCGTGGGGTGGTGCGCATTGCATGGGTGTGTGTTACATTACATTCACTAGTAGGAGTGAGAAAAACATCACGGGGTGGTGTGAATCGGAGGGTCTGAATTAGGATAGGCAGTGAATGGCAATGTAGGATCGAGAAAAGAACCGCGGGGTGGTCAGCATGGGGAGGTCAGGGAACATGCAGTGGCAATGTAGGATAGTTTTCTGAAAAACATCGCGGGGTGGTGCGCATTGTATGGGTGTGTGTTACATTACATTCACTAGTAGGAGCGAGAAAAACATCACGGGGTGGTTCGCATTGTATGGGTGTGTGTTACATTACATTAACTAGGAGGAGTGAGAAAAACATCATGGGGTGGTTAGCATTGTATGGGTGTGTGTTACATTACAATACTAGTAGGAGTGAGAAAAACATCACGGAGTGGTGCGCATCGTATGGGTGTGTGTTACATTACATTCACTATTAGGAGTGAGAAAAACATCACGGAGTGGTTCGCATTGTATGGGTGTGTGTTACATTACATTCACTAGTAGCAGTGAGAAAAACATCACGGGGTGGTGTGAATTGGAGGGTCTGAATTAGGATAGGCAGTGAGTGGCAATGTAGGATGGAGAAAAGCACCGCGGGGTGGTCAGCATGGGGAGGTCAGGGAACATGCAGTGGCAATGTAGGATAGGTTTCTGAAAAACATCGTGGGGTGTTGCGCATTGTATGGGTGTGTGTTACATTACATTCACTAGTAGGAGTGAGAAAAACATCACGGGGTTGTGCGCATTGTATGGGTGTGTGTTACATTACATTCACTAGTAGGAGTGAGAAAAACATCACGGCGTGGTGTGAATCAGAGTGTCTGAATTAGGATAGGCAGGGAGTGGCAATGTAGGATGGAGAAAAGCACCGCGGGGTAGTCAGAATGGGGAGGTCAGGGAACATGCAGTGGCAATGTAGGATAGGTTTCTGAAAAACATCGCGGGGTTGTGCACATTGTATGGGTGTGTGTTACATAACATTCACTAGTAGGAGTGAGAAAAACATTACGGGGTGACGTGAATCGGAGGTTCTGATTTAGGATAGGCAGTGAGTGGCAATGTCGGATGGAGAAAAGCACCGCTGGGTGGTCAGCATGTGGAGGTCAGGGAACATCCAGTGGCAATGTAGGATAGGTTTCTGAAAAATGTCTCTGGGTGGTGCGCATTGTATGGGTGTGTGTTACATTACATTCACTAGTAGGAGTGAGAAAAACATCACAGGGTGGTGCGCATTGTATGGGTGTGTGTTACATTACATTCACTAGTAGGAGTGAGAAAAACATCACGGCGTGGTGTGAATCAGAGGGTCTGAATTAGGATAGGCAGGGAGTGGCAATGTAGGATGGAGAAAAGCACCGCGGGGTGGTCAGAATGGGGAGGTCAGGGAACATGCAGTGGCAATGTAGGATAGGTTTCTGAAAAATATCGCGGGGTGGTGCGCATTGTATGGGTGTGTGTTACATTACATTCACTAGTAGGAGTGAGAAAAACATCACGGGGTGGTGCGCATTGTATGGGTGTGTGTTGCATTACATTCACTTGTAGGAGTGAGAAAAACATCGCGGGGTGGTGCGCATTGTATGGGTGTGTGTTACATTACATTCACTAGTAGGAGTGAGAAAAACATCACGTTGTGGTGCGCATTGTATGGGTGTGTTTTACATTGCACTCACTAGTAGGAGTGAGAAAAACATCACGGGGTGGTGTGAATCGGATGGTCTGAATTAGGATAGGCAGTGAGTGGCAATGTAGGATGGAGAAAAGCACCGCGGGGTGGTCAGCATGGGGAGGTCAGGGAATATGCAGTGGCAATGTAGGATAGTCTTCTGAAAAACATCGCGGGGTGGTGCGCATTCTATGGGTGTGTGTTACATTACATTCACTAGTAGGAGTGAGAAAAACATCACGGGGTGGTGCGCATTGTATGGGTGTGTGTTACGTTACATTATTAGTAGGAGTGAGAAAAACATCACGGAGTGGTGTGCATTGTATGAGTGTGTGTTACATTACATTCACTAGTAGGAGTGAGAAAAACATCACGGGGTGGTTCGCATTGTATGGGTGTGTGTTACATTACATTCACTAGTAGCAGTGAGAAAAACATCACGGTGTGGTGCGCATTGTATGAGTGTGTGTTACATTACATTCCCTAGTAGGAGTGAGAAAAACATCACGGGTTGGTGCGCATTGTATGGGTGTGTGTTACATTACATTCACTAGTAAGAGTGAGAAAAACATCACGAGGTGGTGCGCATTGTATGGGTGTGTGTTTCATTACATTCACTAGTAGGAGTGAGAAAAACATCACGGGGTGGTGTGAATCGGAGGGTCTGAATTAGGATAGGCAGTGAATGGCAATGTAGGATGGAGAAAAGCACCGCGGGGTGGTGAGCATGGGGAGGTCAGGGAACATGCAGTGGCAATGTAGGATAGGTTTCTGAAGAACATCGCGGGGTGGTGCGCATTGTATGGGTGTGTGTTACATTACATTCACTAGTAGGACTGAGAAAAACATCACGGGGTGGTGTGAATCGGAGGGTCTGAATTAGGATAGGCAGTGAGTGGCAATGTAGGATGGAGAAAAGCACCGCGGGGTGGTCAGCATGGGGAGGTCAGGGAACATGCAGTGGCAATGTAGGATAGTCTTCTGAAAAACATCGCGGGGTGGTGCGCATTGTATGGGTGTGTGTTACATTTCATTCGCTAGTAGGAGTGAGAAAAACATCACGGGGTGGTTCGCATTGTATGGGTGTGTGTTACATTACATTCACTAGTAGGAGTGAGAAAAACATCACGGGGTGGTGTGAATCCGAGGGTCTGAATTAGGATAGGCAGTGAGTGGCAATGTAGGATGGAGAAAAGCACCGCGGGTTGGTCAGCATGGGGAGGTCAGGCAACATGCAGTGGCAATGTAGAATATGTTTCTGAAAAACATCGCGTGATGGTGCGCATTGTATGGGTGTGTGTTACATTACATTCACTAGTAGGAGTGAGAAAAACATCACGGGGTGGTGCGTATTGTATGGGTGTGTGTTACATTACATTCACTAGTAAGAGTGAGAAAAACATCACGAGGTGGTGCGCATTGTATGGGTGTGTGTTTCATTACATTCACTAGTAGGAGTGAGAAAAACATCACGGGGTGGTGTGAATCGGAGGGTCTGAATTAGGATAGGCAGTGAGTGGCAATGTAGGATGGAGAAAAGCACCGCGGGGTGGTGAGCATGGAGAGGTCAGGGAACATGCAGTGGCAATGTAGGATAGGTTTCTGAAGAACATCGCGGGGTGGTGCGCATTGTATGGGTGTGTGTTACATTACATTCACTAGTAGGACTGAGAAATACATCACGGGGTGGTGCGCATTTGATGGGTGTGTGTTACATTACATTCACTAGTAGGAGTGAGAAAAACATCACGGGGTGGTGTGAATCGGAGGGTATGAATTAGGATAGGCAGTGAGTGGCAATGTAGGATGGAGAAAAGCACCGTGGGGTGGTCAGCATGGCAGGTCAGGGAACATGCAGTGGCAATGTAGGATAGGTTTCTGAAAAACATCACGGGTTGGTGCACATTGTATGGGTGTGTGTTACATTACATTCACTAGTAGGAGTGAGAAAAACATCACGGGGTGGTGTGAATCGGAGGGTCTGAATTAGGATAGGCAGTGAGAGGCAATGTAGGATGGAGAAAAGCACCGCGGCGTGCTCAGCATGGGGAGGTCAGGGAACATGCAGTGGCAATGTAGGATAGGTTTCTGAAAAGCATCGCGGGGTGGTGCGCATTGTATGGATGTGTGTTACATTACATTCACTAGTACGAGTGAGAAAAACATCACGCGTTGGTGCGCATTGCATGGATGTGTGTTACATTACATTCACTAGTAGGAGTGAGAAAAACATCACGGGGAGGTGTGAATTGGAGGGTTTGAATTAGGATACCAGTGAGTCGCAATGTAGGATGGAGAAAAGCACCGCGTGTCCGTCAGCATGGGGAGGTCAGGGAACATGCAGTTTCAAAGTAGAATAGGTTTCTGAAAAACATCGCGGGGTGGTGCGCATATTATGGGTGTGTGTTACATTACATTCCCTAGTAGGAGTGAGAAAAACATCACGGGGTGGTGCGCATTGTATGGGTGTGTGTTACATTACATTCACTAGTAGGAGTGAGAAAAACATCACGGTGTGGTGCACATTGTATGGGTGTGTGTTACATTACTTTCACTAGTAGGAGTGAGAAAAACATCACGGGGTGGTGTGAATCAGAGGGTCTGAATTAGGATAGGCAGTGAGTGGCAATGTAGGATGGAGAAAAGCACCGCGGGGTGGTCAGAATGGGGAGGTCATGGAACAGGCAGTGGCAATGTAGGATATGTTTCTGAAAAACATCGCGGGGTGGTGCGCATTGTATGGGTGTGTGTTACATAACATTCACTAGTAGGAATGAGAAAAACATCACGGGGTGGTGCGAATTGTATGGGTGTGTGTTACATTACATTCACTAGTAGGAGTTAGAAAAACATCACGGTGTGGTGCGCATTGTATGGGTGTGTGTTACATTACATTCACTAGTAGGAGTGAGAAAAACATCACGGGGTGGTGTGAATCAGAGGGTCTGAATTAGGATAGGCAGTGAGTGGCAATGTAGGATGGAGAAAAGCACCGCGGGGTGGTCAGAATGGGGAGGTCATGGAACAGGCAGTGGCAATGTAGGATATGTTTCTGAAAAACATCGCGGGGTGGTGCGCATTGTATGGGTGTGTGTTACATTACATTCACTAGTAGGAATGAGAAAAACATCACGGGGTGGTGCGAATTGTATGGGTGTGTGTTACATTACATTCACTAGTAGGAGTGAGAAAAACATCACGGGGTGGGGCGCATTGTATGGGTGTGTGTTACATTACATTCACTAATAGGAGTGAGAAAAACATCACGGGGTGGTGTGAATCAGAGGGTCTGAATTAGGATAGGCAGTGAGTGGCAATGTAGGATGGAGAAAAGCACCGCGGGGTGGTCAGAATGGGGAGGTCATGGAACATGCAGTCGCAATGTAGGATAGGTTTCTGAAAACCATCGCGGGGTGGTGCGCATTGTATGGGTGTGTGTTACATTACATTCACTAGTAGGAATGAGAAAAACATCACGGGGTGGTGCGCATTGTATGCGTGTGTGTTACATTACATTCACTAGTAGGAGTGAGAAAAACATCACGGGGTGGTGCGCATTGTATGGGTGTGTGTTACATTACATTCACTAGTAGGAGTGAGAAAAACATCACGGGGTGGGGCGCATTGTATGGGTGTGTGTTACATTACATTCACTAGTAGGAGTGAGAAAAACATCACGCGGTGGTGTGAATCAGAGGGTCTGAATTAGGTTAGGCAGTGAGTGGCAATGTAGGATGGAGAAAAGCACCGCGGGGTGGTCAGAATGGGGAGGTCATGGAACATGCAGTGGCAATGTAGGATAGGTTTCTGAAAAACATCGCGGGGTGGTGCGCATTGTATGGGTGTGTGTTACATTACATTCACTAGTAGGAGTGAGAAAAACATCACGGGGTGGTGCGCATTGTGTGGGTGTGTGTTACATTACATTCACTAGTAGGAGTGAGAAAAACATCACGCGGTGATGCGCATTGTATGGGTGTGTGTTACATTACATTCACTAGTAGGAGTGAGAAAAACATCACGGGGTGGTGTGAATCGGAGGGTCTGAATTAGTATAGGCAGTGAGTGGCAATGTAGGATGGAGAAAAGCACCGCGGTGTGGTCAATATGGGGAGGTCAGGGAACATGCAGTGGCAATGTAGGATAGGTTTCTGAAAAGTGTCGCGGGGTGGTGCGCATTGTATGGGTGTGTGTTACATTACATTCACTAGTAGGAGTGAGAAAAACATCACGGGGTGGTGTGAATCGGAGGGTCTGAATTAGGACAGGCAGTGAGTGGCAATGTAGGATGGAGAAAAGCCCCGTGGGGTATTCAGCATGGGGAGGTCAGGGAACATGCAGTGGCAATGTAGGATAGGTTTCTGAAAAACATCGCGGGGTGGTGCGCATTGTATGGGTGTGTGTTACATTACATTCACTAGTAGGAGTGAGAAAAACATCGCGGGGTGGTGCGCATTGTATGGGTGTGTGTTACATTACATTCACTAGTAGGAGTGAGAAAAACATCACGGGGTGGTGCGCATTTTATGGGTGTGTGTTACATTACACTCTCTAGTAGGAGTGAGAAAAACATCACGGGGTGGTGTGAATCGGATTGTCTGAATTAGGATAGGCAGTGAGTGACAATGTAGGATGGAGAAAAGCACCGCGGGGTGGTCAGCATGGGGAGGTCAGGGAACATGCAGTGGCAATGTAGGATAGTCTTCTGAAAAACATTGCGGGGTGGTGCGCATTGTATGGGTGTCTGTTACATTACATTCACTAGTAGGAGTGAGAAAAACATCACGAGGTGGTTCGCATTGTATGGGTGTGTGTTACATTACATTCACTAGTAGGAATGAGCAAGAAATCACGGGCTGGTGTGAATCGGAGGGTCTGAAGTAGGATAGGCAGTGAGTGGCAATGTAGGATGGAGAAAATCACCGCGGGGTGGTCAGCATGGGGAGGTCAGGCAACATGCAATGGCAATGTAGGATAGTCTTCTGAAAAACATCGCGGGGTGGTGCGCATTGTATGGGTGTGTGTTACATTATATTCACTATTAAGAGTGAGAAAAACATCACGAGGTGGTGCGCATTGTATGGTTGTGTGTTACATTACATTCACTAGTAGGAGTGAGAAAAACATCACGGGGTGGTGTGAATCGGAGGGTCTGAATTAGGATCGGCATTGAGTGGCAATATAGGATGGAGAAAAGCACCGCCGTGTTGTGAGCATGGGGAGGTCAGGGAACATGCAGTGGCAATGTAGGATAGGTTTCTGAAAAACATCTCGGGGTGGTGCGCATTGTATGGGTGTGTGTTACATTACATTCACTAGTAGGACTGAGAAAAACATCACGGGGTGGTGCGCATTGTATGTGTGTGTGTTCCATTACATTCACTAGTAGGAGTGAGAAAAACATCACGGGGTGGTGCGCATTGTATGGGTGTGTGTTACATTACATTCACTAGTAGGAGGGAGAAAAACATCACGGGGTGGTGTGAATCGGAGGGTCTGAATTAGGATAGGCAGTGAGTGGCAATGTAGGATGGAGAAAAGCACCGCAGGGTGGTCAGCATGGGGAGGTCAGGGAACATGCAGTGGCAATGTAGGATAGGTTTCTGAAAAACATAACGGGGTGGTGCGCATTGTATGGGTGTGTGTTATATATCATTCACTAGTAGGAGTGAGAAAAACATCACGGGGTGGTGTGAATCGGAGGGTCTGATTTAGGATAGGCAGTGAGTGCCAATGTCGGATGGAGAAAAACACCGCGGGGTGGTCAGCATGGGGAGGTCAGGGAACATCCAGTGGCAATGTAGGATAGGTTTCTGAAAAACATCGCGGGGTGGTGCGCATTGTATGGGTGTGTGTTACATTACATTCAATAGTAGGAGTGAGAAAAACATCACGGGGTGGTTCGCATTGTATGGGTGTGTGTTACATTACATTCACTAGTAGGAGTGAGAAAAACATCACGGGGTGGTGTGAATCGGAGGGTCTGAATTAGGATAGGCAGTGAGTGGCAATGTAGGATGGAGAAAAGCACCACGGGGTGGTCTCCATGGGGAGGTCAGGGAACATGCAGTGGCAATGTAGGATAGGTTTCTGAAAAACATCGCGGTGTGGTGTGCATTGTATGGGTGTGTGTTACATTACATTCACTAGAAGGAGTGAGAAAAACATCAAGGGGTGGTGTGAATCGGAGGGTCTGAATTAGGATAGGCAGTGAGTGGCAATGTAGGATGGAGAAAAGCACCGCGGGGTGGTCAGCATGGGGAGGTCAGGGAACATGCAGTGGCAATGTAGGATAGGTTTCTGAAAAACATCGTGGGGTGGTGCGCATTGTATGGGTGTGTGTTACATTACATTCAGTAGTAGGAGTGAGAAAAACACGGGTTGGTGCGCATTGTATGGATGTGTGTTACATTACATTCACTAGTAGGAGTGAGAAAAACATCACGGGGTGGTGTGAATCGGAGGGTCTGAATTAGGATAGGCAGTGAGTGGCATTGTAGGATGGAGAAAAGCACCGAGGTGTGGTCAGCATGGGGAGGTCAGGGAACATGCAGAGGAAATGTTGGATAGTTTTCTGAAAAACATCGCGGGGTGGTGCACATTGTATGGGTGTGTGTTACATTACATTCACTAGTAGGAGTGAGAAAAACATCACCGGGTGGTTCGCATTGTATCTGTGTGTGTTACATTACATTCACTAGTAGGAGTGAGAAGAACATCATGGGGTGGTGTGAGTCGGAGGGTCTGAATTACGATAGGCAGTGAGTGGCAATGTAGGATGGAGAAAAGCACCACGGGGTGGTCACCATGGGGAGGTCAGGGAACATGCAGTGGCAATGTAGGATAGGTTTCTGAAAAACATTGCGGGGTGGTGCGCATTGTATGGGTGTGTGTTACATTACATTCACTAGTAGGAGTGAGAAAAACATCACGGGGTGGTGCGCATTGTATGGGTGTGTGTTACATTACACTCACTAGTAGGAGTGAGAAAAACATCACGGGGTGGTGTGAATCGGATGGTCTGCATTAGGATAGGCAATGAGTGGCAATGTAGGATGGAGAAAAGCACCGCGGGGTGGTCAGCATGGGGAGGTCAGGGAACATGCAGTGGCAATGTAGGATAGTCTTCTGAAAAACATCGCGGGGTGGTGCGCATTTTATGGGTGTGTGTTACATTACATTCACTAGTAGGAGTGAGAAAAACATCACGGGGTGGTTCGCATTGTATGGGTGTGTGTTACATTACATTCACTAGTAGGAGTGAGCAAAACATCACGGGGTGGTGTGAATCGGAGGGTCTGAATTAGGATAGGCAGTGAGTGGCAATGTAGGATGGAGAAAAGCACCACGGGGTGGTCAGCATGGGGAGGTCAGGCAACATGCAGTGGCAATGTAGGATAGGTTTCTGAAAAACATCGCGGGGAGGTGCGCATTTTATGGGTGTGTGTTACATTACATTCACTAGTAGGAGTGAGAAAAACACGGGTTGGTGCGCATTGTATGGATGTGTGTTACATTACATTCACTAGTAGGAGTGAGAAAAACATCACGGGGTGGTGTGAATCGGAGGGTCTTAATTAGGATAGGCAGTGAGTGGCATTGTAGGATGGAGAAAAGCACCGAGGGGGGGTCAGCATGTGGAGGTCAGGGAACATGCAGTGGCAATGTTGGATAGTTTTCTGAAAAACATTGCGGGGTGGTGCGCATTGTATGGGTGTGTGTTACATTACATTCACTAGTAGGAGTGAGAAAAACATCACAGTGTAGTTCGCATTGTATGGGTGTGTGTTACATTACATTCACTAGTAGGAGTGAGAAAAACATCACGGGGTGGTGTGAATCGGAGGGTCTGAATTAGGATAGGCAGTGAGTGGCAATGTAGGATGGAGAAAAGCAGCGCGGGGTGGTCACCATGGGGAGGTCAGGGAACATGCAGTGGCAATGTAGGATAGGTTTCTGAAAAACATCGCGGGGTTGTTGCGCATTGTATGGGTGTGTGTTACATTACATTCACTAGTAGGAGTGAGAAAAACACGGGTTGGTGCGCATTGTATGGATGTGTGTTACATTACATTCACTAGTAGGAGTGAGAAAAACATCACGGGGTGGTGTGAATCGGAGGGTTTGAATTAGGATAGGCAGTGAGTTGCATTGTAGGATGGAGAAAAGCACCTTGGGGTGGTCAGCATGGGGAGGTCAGGGAACATGCAGTGGCAATGTTGGATAGTTTTCTGAAAAACATCGCGGGGTGGTGCGCATTGTATGGGTGTGTGTTACATTACATTCACTAGTAGGAGTGAGATAAACATCACGGTGTGGTTCGCATTGTATGGGTGTGTGTTACATTACATTCACTTGTAGGAGTGAGAAAAACATCACGGGGTGGTGTGAATCGGAGGGTCTGAATTAGGATAGGGAGTGAGTGGCAATGTAGGATGGAGAAAAGCACCGCAGGGTGGTCACCATGGGGAGGTCAGGGAACATGCAGTGGCAATGTAGGATAGGTTTCTGAAAAACATCGCGGTGTGGTGTGCATTGTATGGGTGTGTGTTACATTACATTCACTAGAAGGAGTGAGAAAAACATCAAGGGGTGGTGTGAATCGGAGGGTCTGAATTAGGATAGGCAGTGAGTGGCAATGTAGGATGGAGAAAAGCACCGCGGGGTGGTCAGCATGGGGAGGTCAGGGAACATGCAGTGGCAATGTAGGATAGGTTTCTGAAAAACATCGCGGGCTGGTGCGCATTGTATGGGTGTGTGTTACATTACATTCAGTAGTAGGAGTGAGAAAAACACGGGTTGTTGCGCATTGTATGGATGTGTGTTACATTACATTCACTAGTAGGAGTGAGAAAAACATCACGGGGTGGTGTGAATCGGAGGGTCTGAATTAGGATAGGCAGTGAGTGGCATTGTAGGATGGAGAAAAGCACCGAGGTGTGGTCAGCATGGGGAGGTCAGGGAACATGCAGTGGAAATGTTGGATAGTTTTCTGAAAAACATCGCGGGGTGGTGCGCATTGTATGGGTGTGTGTTACATTACATTCACTAGTAGGAGTGAGAAAAACATCACGGGGTGGTTCGCATTGTATGGGTGTGTGTTACATTACATTCACTAGTAGGAGTGAGAAAAACATCACGGGGTGGTGTGAATCGGAGTGTCTGTATTAGGATAGGCAGTGAGTGGCAATGTAGGATGGAGAAAAGCACCACGGGGTGGTCACCATGGGGAGGTCAGGGAACATGCAGTGGAAATGTAGGATAGGTTTCTGAAAAACATCGCGGGGTGGTGCGCATTGTATGGGTGTGTGTTACATTACATTCACTAGTAGGAGTGAGAAAAACATCACGGGGTGGTGCGCATTGTATGGGTGTGTGTTACATTACACTCACTATTAGGAGTGAGAAAAACATCACGGGGTGGTGTGAATCGGATGGTCTGCATTAGGATAGGCAATGAGTGGCAATGTAGGATGGAGAAAAGCACCGCGGGGTGGTCAGCATGGGGAGGTCAGGGAACATGCAGTGGCAATGTAGGATAGTCTTCTGAAAAACATCGCGGGGTGGTGCGCATTTTATGGGTGTGTGTTACATTACATTCACTAGTAGGAGTGAGAAAAACATCACGGGGTGGTTCGCATTGTATGGGTGTGTGTTACATTACATTCACTAGTAGGAGTGAGCAAAACATCACGGGGTGGTGTGAATCGGAGGGTCTGAATTAGGATAGGCATTGAGTGGCAATGTAGGATGGAGAAAAGCACCACGGGGTGGTCAGCATGGGGAGGTCAGGCAACATGCAGTGGCAATGTAGGATAGGTTTCTGAAAAACATCGCGGGGAGGTGCGCATTGTATTGGTGTGTGTTACATTACATTCACTAGTAGGAGTGAGAAAAACACGGGTTGGTGCGCATTGTATGGATGTGTGTTACATTACATTCACTAGTAGGAGTGAGAAAAACCTCACGGGGTGGTGTGAATCGGAGGGTCTGAATTAGGATAGGCAGTGAGTGGCATTGTAGGATGGAGAAAAGCACCGAGGGGGGGTCAGCATGTGGAAGTCAGGGAACATGCAGTGGCAATGTTGGATAGTTTTCTTAAAAACATTGCGGGGTGGTGCGCATTGTATGGGTGTGTGTTACATTACATTCACTAGTAGGAGTGAGAAAAACATCACAGTGTAGTTCGCATTGTATGGGTGTGTGTTACATTACATTCACTAGTAGGAGTGAGAAAAACATCACGGGGTGGTGTGAATCGGAGGGTCTGAATTAGGATAGGCAGTGAGTGGCAATGTAGGATGGAGAAAAGCACCGCAGGGTGGTCAGCATGGGGACGTCAGGGAACATGCAGTGACAATGTAGGATAGGTTTCTGAAAAACATAACGGGGTGGTGCGCATTGTATGGGTGTGTGTTATATATCATTCACTAGTAGGAGTGAGAAAAACATCACGGGGTGGTGTGAATCGGAGGGTCTGATTTAGGATAGGCAGTGAGTGCCAATGTTGGATGGAGAAAAACACTGCGGGGTGGTCAGCATGGGGAGGTCAGGGAACATCCAGTGGCAATGTAGGATAGGTTTCTGAAAAACATCGCGGGGTGGTGCGCATTGTATGGGTGTGTGTTACATTACATTCACTAGTAGGAGTGAGAAAAACATCACGGGGTGGTTCGCATTGTATGGGTGTGTGTTACATTACATTCACTAGTAGGAGTGAGAAAAACATCACGGGGTGGTGTGAATCGGAGGGTCTGAATTAGGATAGGCAGTGAGTGGCAATGTAGGATGGAGAAAAGCACCACGGGGTGGTCTCCATGGGGAGGTCAGGGAACATGCAGTGGCAATGTAGGATAGGTTTCTGAAAAACATCGCGGGGTGGTGGGCATGGTATGGGTGTGTGTTACATTACATTCACTAGTAGGAGTGAGAAAAACATCACGGGGTGGTGCGCATTGTATGGGTGTGTGTTACATTACATTCACTAGAAGGAGTGAGAAAAACATCAAGGGGTGGTGTGAATCGGAGGGTCTGAATTAGGATAGGCAGTGAGTGGCAATGTAGGATGGAGAAAAGCACCGCAGGGTGGTCAGCATGGGGAGGTCAGGGAACATGCAGTGGCAATGTAGGATAGGTTTCTGAAAAACATCGTGGGGTGGTGCGCATTGTATGGGTGTGTGTTACATTACATTCACTAGTAGGAGTGAGAAAAACACGGGTTGGTGCGCATTGTATGGATGTGTGTTACATTACATTCACTAGTAGGAGTGAGAAAAACATCACGGGGTGGTGTGAATCGGAGGGTTTGAATTAGGATAGGCAGTGAGTTGCATTGTAGGATGGAGAAAAGCACCTTGGGGTGGTCAGCATGGGGAGGTCAGGGAACATGCCGTGGCAATGTAGGATAGGTTTCTGAAAAACATCGCGGTGTGGTGTGCATTGTATGGGTGTGTGTTACATTACATTCACTAGAAGGAGTGAGAAAAACATCAAGGGGTGTTGTGAATCGGAGGGTCTGAATTAGGATAGGCAGTGAGTGGCAATGTAGGATGGAGAAAAGCACCGCGGGGTGGTCAGCATGGGGAGGTCAGGGAACATGCAGTGGCAATGTAGGATAGGTTTCTGAAAAACATCGTGGGGTGGTGCGCATTGTATGGGTGTGTGTTACATTACATTCAGTAGTAGGAGTGAGAAAAACACGGGTTGGTGCGAATTGTATGGATGTGTGTTACATTACATTCACTAGTAGGAGTGAGAAAAACATCACGGGGTGGTGTGAATCGGAGGGTCTGAATTAGGATAGGCAGAGAGTGGCATTGTAGGATGGAGAAAAGCACCGAGGTGTGGTCAGCATGGGGAGGTCAGGGAACATGCAGAGGAAATGTTGGATAGTTTTCTGAAAAACATCGCGGGGTGGTGCGCATTGTATGGGTGTGTGTTACATTACATTCACTAGTAGGAGTGAGAAAAACATCACCGGGTGGTTCGCATTGTATCTGTGTGTGTTACATTACATTCACTAGTAGGAGTGAGAAGAACATCACGGGGTGGTGTGAGTCGGAGGGTCTGAATTACGATAGGCAGTGAGTGGCAATGTAGGATGGAGAAAAGCACCACGGGGTGGTCACCATGGGGAGGTCAGGGAACATGCAGTGGCAATGTAGGATAGGTTTCTGAAAAACATTGCGGGGTGGTGCGCATTGTATGGGTGTGTGTTACATTACATTCACTAGTAGGAGTGAGAAAAACATCACGGGGTGGTGCGCATTGTATGGGTGTGTGTTACATTACACTCACTAGTAGGAGTGAGAAAAACATCACGGGGTGGTGTGAATCGGATGGTCTGCATTAGGATAGGCAATGAGTGGCAATGTAGGATGGAGAAAAGCACCGCGGGGTGGTCAGCATGGGGAGGTCAGGGAACATGCAGTGGCAATGTAGGATAGTCTTCTGAAAAACATCGCGGGGTGGTGCGCATTTTATGGGTGTGTCTTACATTACATTCACTAGTAGGAGTGAGAAAAACATCACGGGGTGGTTCGCATTGTATGGGTGTGTGTTACATTACATTCACTAGTAGGAGTGAGCAAAACATCACGGGGTGGTGTGAATCGGAGGGTCTGAATTAGGATAGGCAGTGAGTGGCAATGTAGGATGGAGAAAAGCACCACGGGGTGGTCAGCATGGGGAGGTCAGGCAACATGCAGTGGCAATGTAGGATAGGTTTCTGAAAAACATCGCGGGGAGGTGCGCATTTTATGGGTGTGTGTTACATTACATTCACTAGTAGGAGTGAGAAAAACACGGGTTGGTGCGCATTGTATGGATGTGTGTTACATTACATTCACTAGTAGGAGTGAGAAAAACATCACGGGGTGGTGTGAATCGGAGGGTCTGAATTAGGATAGGCAGTGAGTGGCATTGTAGGATGGAGAAAAGCACCGAGGGGGGGTCAGCATGTGGAGGTCAGGGAACATGCAGTGGCAATGTTGGATAGTTTTCTGAAAAACATTGCGGGGTGGTGCGCATTGTATGGGTGTGTGTTACATTACATTCACTAGTAGGAGTGAGAAAAACATCACAGTGTAGTTCGCATTGTATGGGTGTGTGTTACATTACATTCACTAGTTGGAGTGAGAAAAACATCACGGGGTGGTGTGAATCGGAGGGTCTGAATTAGGATAGGCAGTGAGTGGCAATGTAGGATGGAGAAAAGCACCGCGGGGTGGTCACCATGGGGAGGTCAGGGAACATGCAGTGGCAATGTAGGATAGGTTTCTGAAAAACATCGCGGGGTTGTTGCGCATTGTATGGGTGTGTGTTACATTACATTCACTAGTAGGAGTGAGAAAAACACGGGTTGGTGCGCATTGTATGGATGTGTGTTACATTACATTCACTAGTAGGAGTGAGAAAAACATCACGGGGTGGTGTGAATCGGAGGGTTTGAATTAGGATAGGCAGTGAGTTGCATTGTAGGATGGAGAAAAGCACCTTGGGGTGGTCAGCATGGGGAGGTCAGGGAACATGCAGTGGCAATGTTGGATAGTTTTCTGAAAAACATCGCGGGGTGGTGCGCATTGTATGGGTGTGTGTTACATTACATTCACTAGTAGGAGTGAGAAAAACATCACGGTGTGGTTCGCATTGTATGGGTGTGTGTTACATTACATTCACTTGTAGGAGTGAGAAAAACATCACGGGGTGGTGTGAATCAGAGGGTCTGAATTAGGATAGGGAGTGAGTGGCAATGTAGGATGGAGAAAAGCACCGCAGGGTGGTCACCATGGGGAGGTCAGGGAACATGCAGTGGCAATGTAGGATAGGTTTCTGAAAAACATCGCGGTGTGGTGTGCATTGTATGGGTGTGTGTTACATTACATTCACTAGAAGGAGTGAGAAAAACATCAAGGGGTGGTGTGAATCGGAGGGTCTGAATTAGGATAGGCAGTGAGTGGCAATGTAGGATGGAGAAAAGCACCGCGGGGTGGTCAGCATGGGGAGGTCAGGGAACATGCAGTGGCAATGTAGGATAGGTTTCTGAAAAACATCGTGGGGTGGTGCGCATTGTATGGGTGTGTGTTACATTACATTCAGTAGTAGGAGTGAGAAAAACACGGGTTGTTGCGCATTGTATGGATGTGTGTTACATTACATTCACTAGTAGGAGTGAGAAAAACATCACGGGGTGGTGTGAATTGGAGGGTCTGAATTAGGATAGGCAGTGAGTGGCATTGTAGGATGGAGAAAAGCACCGAGGTGTGGTCAGCATGGGGAGGTCAGGGAACATGCAGTGGAAATGTTGGACAGTTTTCTGAAAAACATCGCGGGGTGGTGCGCATTGTATGGATGTGTGTTACATTACATTCACTAGTAGGAGTGAGAAAAACATCACGGGGTGGTTCGCATTGTATGGGTGTGTGTCACATTACATTCACTAGTAGGAGTGAGAAAAACATCACGGGGTGGTGTGAATCGGAGGGTCTGAATTAGGATAGGCAGTGAGTGGCAATGTAGCATGGAGAAAAGCACCACGGGGTGGTCACCATGGGGAGGTCAGGGAACATGCAGTGGAAATGTAGGATAGGTTTCTGAAAAACATCGCGGGGTGGTGCGCATTGTATGGGTGTGTGTTACATTACATTCACTAGTAGGAGTGAGAAAAACATCACGGGGTGGTGCGCATTGTATGGGTGTGTGTTACATTACACTCACTATTAGGAGTGAGAAAAACATCACGGGGTGGTGTGAATCGGATGGTCTGCATTAGGATAGGCAATGAGTGGCAATGTAGGATGGAGAAAAGCACCGCGGGGTGGTCAGCATGGGGAGGTCAGGGAACATGCAGTGGCAATGTAGGATAGTCTTCTGAAAAACATCGCGGGGTGGTGCGCATTTTATGGGTGTGTGTTACATTACATTCACTAGTAGGAGTGAGAAAAACATCACGGGGTGGTTCGCATTGTATGGGTGTGTGTTACATTACATTCACTAGTAGGAGTGAGCAAAACATCACGGGGTGGTGTGAATCGGAGGGTCTGAATTAGGATAGGCAGTGAGTGGCAATGTAGGATGGAGAAAAGCACCACGGGGTGGTCAGCATGGGGAGGTCAGGCAACATGCAGTGGCAATGTAGGATAGGTTTCTGAAAAACATCGCGGGGAGGTGCGCATTGTATGGGTGTGTGTTACATTACATTCACTAGTAGGAGTGAGAAAAACACGGGTTGGTGCGCATTGTATGGATGTGTGTTACATTACATTCACTAGTAGGAGTGAGAAAAACCTCACGGGGTGGTGTGAATCGGAGGGTCTGAATTAGGATAGGCAGTGAGTGGCATTGTAGGATGGAGAAAAGCACCGAGGGGGGGTCAGCATGTGGAAGTCAGGGAACATGCAGTGGCAATGTTGGATAGTTTTCTGAAAAACATTGCGGGGTGGTACGCATTGTATGGGTGTGTGTTACATTACATTCACTAGTAGGAGTGAGAAAAACATCACAGTGTAGTTCGCATTGTATGGGTGTGTGTTACATTACATTCACTAGTAGGAGTGAGAAAAACATCACGGGGTGGTGTGAATCGGAGGGTCTGAATTAGGATAGGCAGTGAGTGGCAATGTAGGATGGAGAAAAGCACCGCGGGGTGGTCACTATGGGGAGGTCAGGGAACATGCAGTGGCAATGTAGGATAGGTTTCTGAAAAACATCGCGGGGTGGTGCGCATTGTATGGGTGTGTGTTACATTACATTCACTAGAAGGAGTGAGAAAAAAATCAAGGGGTGGTGTGAATCGGAGGGTCAGAATTAGGATAAGCAGTGAGTGGCAATGTAGCATGGAGAAAAGCACCGCGGGCTGGTCAGCATGGGGAGGTCAGGGAAGATGCAGTGGCAATGTAGGATAGGTTTCTGAAAAACATCCTGGGGTGGTGCGCATTGTATGGGTGTGTGTTACATTACATTCTCTAGTAGGAGTGAGAAAAACACGGGTTGGTGCGCATTGTATGGATGTGTGTTACATTACATTCATTAGTAGGAGTGAGAAAAACATCACGGGGTGGTGCGCAATGTATGGGTGTGTGTTACATTACATTCACTTGTAAGAGTGAGAAAAACATCACGGGGTGGTGCGCATTGTATGGGTGCGTGTTACATTACATTCACTAGTAGGAGTGAGAAAAACATCACGGGGTGGTGTGAATCAGAGGGTCTGAATTAGGATAGGCAGTGAGTGGCAATGTAGGATGGAGAAAAGCACCGCGGGGTGGTCAGAATGGGGAGGTCATGGAACATGCAGTGGCAATGTAGGATAGGTTTCTGAAAAACATCGGGGGGTGGTGCACATTGTATGCGTGTGTGTTACATTACATTCACTAGTAGGAGTGAGAAAAACATCACGGGGTGGTGCGCATTGTATGGGTGTGTGTTACATTACATTCACTATTAGGAGTGAGAAAAACATCACGCAGTGGTGCGCATTGTATGGGTGTGTGTTACATTACATTCACTAGTAGGAGTGAGAAAAACATCACGGGGTGGTGTGAATCGGAGGGTCTGAATTAGTATAGGCAGTGAGAGGAAATGTTCGATGGAGAAAAGCACCGCGGTGTGGTCAGAATGGGGAGGTCAGGGAACATGCAGTGGCAATGTAGGATAGGTTTCTGAAAAATATCGCGGGGTGGTGCGCATTGTATGGGTGTGTGTTACATTACATTCACTAGTAGGAGTGAGAAAAACATCACGGGGTGTTGTGTTTCGGAGGGTCTGAATTAGGATAGGCAGTGAGTGGCAATGTAGGATGGAGAAAAGCACCGCGGGGTGGTCAGCATGGGGAGGTCAGGGAACATGAAGTGGCAATGAATGATAGTTTTCTGAAAAACATCACGGGGTGGTGCGCATTGTATGGGTGTGTGTTACATTACATTCACTAGTAGGAGTGAGAAAAACATCACGGGGTGGTGTGAATCGGAGGGTCTGAATTAGGACAGGCAGTGAGTGGCAATGTAGGATGGAGAAAAGCACCAAGGGGTGGTCAGCATGGGGAGGTCAGGGAACATGCAGTGGCAATGTAGGATAGGTTTCTGAAAAACATTGCGGGGTGGTGCGCATTGTATGCGTGTGTGTTACATTACATTCACTAGTAGGAGTGAGAAAAACATCACGGGGTGGTGTGAATCGGAGGGTCTGAATTAGAATAGGCAGTGAGTGGCAATGTAGGTTGGAGAAAAGCACCGCGGGGTGGTCAGCATGGGGAGGTCCGGGAACATGCAGTGGCAATGTAGGATAGGTTTCTGAAAAACATCGCGGGGTGGTGCGCATTGCATGGGTGTGTGTTACATTACATTCACTAGTAGGAGTGAGAAAAACATCATGGGGTGGTGCGTATTGTATGGGTGTGTGTTACATTACATTCACTAGTAGGATTTAGAAAAACATCACGGGGTGGTGTGAATCGGAGGGTCTGAATTAGGAAAGGCAGTGAGTGGCAATGTAGGATGGAGAAAAGCACCGCGGGGTGGTCAGCATGTGGACGTCAGGGAACATGCAGTGGCAATGTAGGATAGGTTTATGAAAAACATCGCGGGGTGGTGCGCATTGTATGGGTGTGTGTTACATAACATTCACTAGTAGGAGTGAGAAAAACATCACGGGGTGGTGTGAATCGGAGGATCTGATTCAGGATAGGCAGTGAGTGGCAATGTCGGATGCAGAAAAGCACCGCGGGGTGGTCAGCATGAGGAAGTCAGGGAACATGCAGTGGCAATGTAGGACAGTTTTATGAAAAACATCACGGGGTGGTGCGCATTGTATGGGTGTGTGTTACATTACATTCACTAGTAGGAGTGAGAAAAACAACACGGGGTGGTGTGAATTGGAGGGTCTGAATTAGGATAGGAAGAGAGTGGCAATGTAGGATGGAGAAAAGAACGGCGGGGTGGTCAGCATGGGGAGGTCAGGGAACATGCAGTGGCAATGTAGGATAGGTTTCTGAAAAACATCGCGGGGTGGTGCGCATTGTGTGTGTGTGTGTTACATTACATTCACTAGTAGGAGTGAGAAATACATCACGGGGTGGTGTGAATTGGAGGGTCTGAATTATAATAGGCAGTGAATGGCAATGTAGGATGGAGAAAAGAACCGCGGGGTGGTCAGCATGCGGAGGTCAGGGAACATGCAGTGGCAATGTAGGATAGGTTTCTAAAAAACATCACGTGGTGGTGCGCATTGTATGGATGTGTGTTACATTACATTCACTAATAGGAGTGAGAAAAACATCACGGGGTGGTGTGAATCGGAGGGTCTGAATTAGGATAGGCAGTGAGTGGCAATGTAGGATGGAGAAAAGCACCGTGGTGTGGCCAGCATGGGGAGGTCAGGGAACATGCAGTGGCAATGTAGGATACGTTTCTAATGTAACACACACCCATACAATGCGCACCACCCCGTGATGTTTTTCTCACTCCTACTAGTGAATGTAATGTAACACACACCCATACAATGCGGACCACCCCGTGATGTTTTTCTAACTCCTACTAGTGAATGTAATGTAACATACACCCATACAATGCGCACCACCCCGTGATGTTTTTCAGAAAACTATCATTCATTGCCACTTCATGTTCCCTGACCTCCCCATGCTGACCACCCCGCGGTGCTTTTCTCCATCCTAAAAGGTCACTCTCTGCCTATACTAATTCAGACCCTCCGATTCACACAACCCCGTGATGTTTTTCTCACTCCTAATAGTGAATGTAATGTAACACACACACATACAATGCGCACCACCCCGTGATGTTTTTCTCACTCCTACTAGTGAATGTAATGTAACACACACCCATACAATGCGCACCACCCCGTGATGTTTTTCTCACTCCTACTAGTGAATGTAATGTAACACACACCCATGCAATGCGCACCACCCCGTGATGTTTTTCTCACTCCTACTAGTGAATGTAATGTAACACACCCCCATACAATGCGCACCACCCCGCGATGTTTTTCAGAAACCTATCCTACTTTACCACTGCATGTTCCCTGACTTCCCCATGCTCACGGACCCGCGGTGCTTTTCTCCATTCTACATTGCCACTCACTGCCTATCCTAATGCAGACCCTCTGATTCACACCACCCCGTGATGTTTTTCTCACTCCTACTAGTGAATGTAATGTAACACACACCCATACAATGCGCACCACCCCGCGATGTTTTTCAGAAACCTATCCTACATTTCCACTGCAAGTTCCCTGACCTCCCCATGCTGACCACACCGCGGTGCTTTTCTCCATCCTACATTGCCACTCACTGCCTATCCTAATTCAGACCGTCCGATTCCCACCACCCCGTGATGTTTTTCTCACTCCTACTAGTTAATGTAATGTAACACACACCGATACAATGCGCACCACCCCGCGATTTTTTTCAGAAAATTATCCTACATTGCCACTGCATGTTCCCTGACCTCCCCATGCTGACCACCCCGCGGTGCTTTTCTCCATCCTACATTGCCACTCACTGCCTATCCTAATTCAGACCATCCGATTCACACCACCTCGTGATGTTTTTCTCACTCCTACTAGTGAATGTAATGTGACACACACCGATACAATGCGCACCACCGCACGATGTTTTTCAGAAACCTATCCTACATTGCCACTGCATGTTCCCTGACCTCCCCATGCTGACCACCCCGCGGTGCTTTTCTCCATCCTACATTGCCACTCACTGCCTATCCTAATTCAGACCCTCCAATTCACACCACCCCGTGATGTTTTTCTCACTCCTACTAGTGAATGTAATGTAACACACACCCATACAATGCGCACCATCCCGCAATGTTTTTCAGAAACCTATCCTACATTGCCACTGCATGTTCCCTGACCTCCCCATGTTGACCACCCCGCGGTGCTTTTCTCCATCCTACATTGCCACTCACTGCCTATCCTAATTCAGACCCTCCAATTCACACCACCCCGTGATGTTTTTCTCAATCCTACTAGTGAATGTAATGTAACACACACCCATACAATGCGCACCACCCCGCGATGTTTTTCAGAAACCTATCCTACATTGCCACTGCCTGTTCCCTGACCTCCCCATGCTGACCACCCCGCGGTGTTTTTCTCCATCCTACATTGCCACTCACTGCCTATCCTAATTCAGACCCTCCGATTCACACCACCCCGCGATGTTTTTCTCACTCCTACTAGTGAATGTCATTTAACGCACACCCATAATGCGAACCACCACGCGATGTTTTTCAGAAACGTATCCTACATTGCCACTGCATGTTCCCTGACTTCCCCATGCTGACCACCCCGCGGTGCTTTTCTCCATCCTACATTGCCACTCACTGCCTATCCTAATTCCGACCCTCCGATTCATACCACTCCGTGATGTTTTTCTCACTCCTACTAGTGAATGTAATGTAACACACACCCATACAATGCGCACCACCCCGTGATGTTTTTCTCACTCGTGCTAGTTAATGTAATGTAACACACACCCATACAATGCGCACCACCCCGTGATGTTTTTCTCACTCCTACTAGTGAATGTAATGTAACACACACCCATACAATGCGCACCACCCCGCGATGTATTTCAGAAACCTATCCTATTTTGCCACTGCATGTTCCTTGACTTCCCCATGCTGACGGACCCGCGGTGCTTTTCTCCATCCTACATTGCCACTCACTGCCTATCCTAATGAAGACCCTCTGATTCACACCACCCCGTGATGTTTTTCTCACTCCTACTAGTGAATGTAATGTAACACACACCCATACAATGCGCACCACCCCGTGATGTTTTTCTCACTCGTGCTAGTTAATGTAATGTAACACACACCCATACAATTCGCACCACCCCGTGATGTTTTTCTCACTCCTACTAGTGAATGTAATGTAACACACACCCATACAATGCGCACCACCCCGCGATGTATTTCAGAAACCTATCCTACTTTGCCACTGCATGTTCCTTGACTTCCCCATGCTGACGGACCCGCGGTGCTTTTCTCCATCCTACATTGCCACTCACTGCCTATCCTAATGCAGACCCTCTGAATCACACCACCCCGTGATCTTTTTCTCAATCCTAGTAGTGAATGTAATGTAACACACACCCATACAATGCGCACCACCCCGCGATGTTTTTAAGAAACCTATCCTACATTGCCACTGCATGTTCCCTGACCTCCCCATGCTGACCACCCCGCGGTGCTTTTCTCCATCCTACATTGCCACTCACTGCCTATCCTAATTCAGACCCTCCGTTTCACACCACCCCGCGTTGTTTTTCTCACTCCTACTAGTGAATGTCATTTAACACACACCCATAATGCGCACCACCACGCGATGTTGTTCAGAAACCTATCCTACATTGCCACTGCATGTTCCCTGACCTCCCCATGCTGACCAGTCCTCAGTGCTTTTCTCCATCCTACATTGCCACTCACTGCCTATCCTAATTCAGACCCTCCGATTCACAGCAACCCGTGATGTTTTTCTCCCTCCTACTAGTGAATGTAATGTAACACACACCCATACAATGCGCACCACCACGTGATGTTTTTCTCACTCGTACTAGTGAATGTAATGTAACACACACCCATACAATGCGCACTACCCCGTGATGTTTTTCTCACTCCTACTAGTGAATGTAATGTAACACACACCCATACAATGCGCACCACCCCGCGATGTTTTTCAGAAACCTATCCTACATTGCCACTGCATGTTCCCTGACCTCACCATGCTCACCACCCCGCGGTGCTTTTCTCCATCCTGCATTGCCACTCACTGCGTATCCTAATTCAGACCCTCCGATTCATACCACCCCGTGATGTTTTTCTCACTCCTACTAGTTAATGTAATGTAACACACACCCATACAATGCGCACCACCCCGCGATGTTTTTCAGAAAATTATCCTACATTGCCACTGCCTGTTGCCTGACCTCCCCATGCTGACCACCCCGCGGTGCTTTTCTCCATCCTACATTGCCACTCACTGCCTATCCTAATTCAGACACTCCGATTCACACCACCTCGTGATGTTTTTCTCACTCCTACTAGTGAATGTAATGTAACACACAGTGATACAATGCGCAACACCGCGCGATGTTTTTCAGAAACCTATCCTACATTGCCACTGCATGTTCCCTGACCTCCCCATGCTGACCAGCGCACGGTGATTTTCTCCATCCTACATTGCCACTCACTGCCTATCCTAATTCAGAAGCTCCGATTCACACCACCTCGTGATGTTTTTCTCACTCCTACTAGTGAATATAATGTAACACACACCGATACAATGCGCACCACACCGTGATGTTTTTCAGAAAACTATCCTACTTTGCCACTGCATGTTCCCTGACCTCCACATGCTGACCACCCCGCGGTGCTTTTCTCCATCCTACATTGCCATTCACTGCCTATCCTAATTCAGACCCTCCGATTCACACCACCCCGTGATGTTTTTCTCACTCCTACTAGTGAATGTAATGTAACACACACCCATACAATGCGCACCACCCCGCGATATTTTTCAGAAACCTATCCTACATTGCCACTGCATGTTCCCTGACCTCCCCATGCTGACCACCCCGCGGTGCTTTTCTCCATCCTACATTGCCACTCACTGCCTATCCTAATTCAGACCCTCCGATTCACACCACCCCGTGATGTTTTTCTCACTCCTACTAGTGAATGTAATATAACACACACCCATACAATGTGCACCACCCCGTGATATTTTTATCACTCCTACTAGTGAATGTAATGTAACACACACCCATACAATGCACACCACCCCGTGATGTTTTTCTCACTCGTGCTAGTTAATGTAATGTAACACATACCCATACAATGCGCACCACCCCGTGATGTTTTTCTCACTCCTACTAGTGAATGTAATGTAACACACACCCATACAATGCACACCACCCCGCGATGTTTTTCAGAAACCTATCCTACTTTGCCACTGCATGTTCCCTGACTTCCGCATGCTGACGGACCCGCGGTGCTTTTCTCCATCCTACATTGCCACTCACTGCCTATCCTAATGCAGACCCTCTAATTGACACCACCCCGTGATGTTTTTCTCCCTCCTACTAGTGAATGTAATGTAACACACACCCATACAATGCGCAGCACCCCGTGATGTTTTTCTCACTGGTAATAGTGAATGTAATGTAACACACACCTATACAATGCGCACCGCCCCGTGATGTTTTTCTCACTCCTACTAGTGAATGTAATGTAACACACACCCATACAATGCGCACCACCACGTGATGTTTTTCTCACTCGTACTAGTGAATGTAATGTAACACACACCCATACAATGCGCACCGCCCCGTGAAGTTTTTCTCACTCCTACTAGTGAATGTAATGGAACACACACCCATACAATGCGCACCACCCCGTGATGTTTTTCTCACTCCTACTAGTGAATGTAATGTAACACACACCTATACAATGCGCACCACCCCGCGATGTTTTTCAGAAACCTATCCTACATTGCCACTGCATGTTCCCTGACCTCCCCATTCTGACCACCCCGCGGTGCTTTTCTCCATCCTACATTGCCACTCACTGCCTATCCTAATTCAGACCTTACGATTGACACCACCCCGTGATGTTTTTCTCACTCGTGCTAGTTAATGTAATGTAACACACACCCATACAATGCGCACCACCCCGTGATGTTTTTCTCACTCCTACTAGTGAATGTAATGTAACACATAACCATACAATGCGCACCACCCCGTGATGTTTTTCTCACTGGTACTAGTGAATGTAACACACACCCATACAATGCGCACCACCACGTGATGTTTTTCTCACTCCTACAAGTGAATGTAATGTAACAGACACCCATACAATGCGCACCACCCCGTCATGTTTTTCTCACTCCTACTAGTGAATGTAATGTAACACACACCCATACAATGCACACCACCCCGCGATATTTTTCAGAAACCTATCCTACTTTGCCACTGCATGTTCCCTGACCTCCCCATGCTGACCACCCCGCGGTTCTTTTCTCCATCCTACATTGCCACTCACTGCCTATCCTAATTCAGACCCTCCGATTCACACCACGCCGTGATGTTTTTCTCACTCCTACTAGTGAATGTAATGTAACACACACCGATACAATGCGCACCACACCGTGATGTTTTTCAGAAAAATATCCTACATTGCCACTGCATGTTCCCTGACCTCCACATGCTGACCACCCCGCGGTGCTTTTCTCCATCCTACATTGCCACTCACCGCCTATCCTAATTCAGACCTTACGATTGACACCACCCCGTGATGTTTTTCTCACTCGTGCTAGCTAATGTAATGTAACACACACCCATACAACGCGCACCACCCCGCGATGTTTTTCAGAAACCTAACCTACATTGCCACTGCATGTTCCCTGACCTCCCCATGCTCACCACCCCGCGGTGCTTTTCTCCATCCTTCATTGCCACTCACTGCCTATCCTAATTCAGACCCTCCGATTCACACCACCCCGTGATGTTTTTCTCACTCCTACTAGTTAATGTAATGTAACACACAACCATACAATGCGCACCACCCCGCGATGTTTTTCAGAAATTTATCCTACATTGCCACTGCCTGTTCCCTGACCTCCCCATGCTGACCACCCCGCGGTGCTTTTCTCCATCCTACATTGCCACTCAGTGCCTATCCTAATTCAGACCCTCCGATTCACACCACCTCGTGATGTTTTTCTCACTCCTACTAGTGAATGTAATGTCACACACACCGATACAATGCGCACCAACGCGTGATGTTTTTCAGAAACCTATCCTACATTGCCACTGCATGTTCCCTGACCTCCCAATGCTGACCAGCGCGCGGTGATTTTCTCCATCCTATATTGCCACTCCCTGCCTATCCTAATTCGGACCCTCCGATTCACACCACGCCGTGATGTTTTTCTCACTCCTACTAGTGAATGTAATGTAACACACACCGATACAATGCGCACCACACCGTGATGTTTTTCAGAAAACTATCCTACATTGCCACTGCATGTTCCCTGACCTCCACAGGCTGACCACCCTGCGGTGCTTTTCTCCATCCTACATTGCCACTCACTGCCTATACTAATTCAGACACTCCGATTCACACCACCCCATGATGTTTTTCTAACTCCTACTAGTGAATGTAATGTAACACACACCCATACAATGCGCACCATCCCGTGATGTTTTTCTCACTGGTAATAGTGAATGTAATGTAAAACACACCCATACAATGCGCACCGCACCGTGATGTTTTTCTCACTCCTACTAGTGAATGTAATGTAACAAACACCCATACAATCCGCACCACCCCGTGATGGTTTTCTCACTCCTACTAGTGAATGTAATGTAATACACACCCATACAATGCGCACCACCCCGTGATGTTTTTCTCACTCCTACTAGTGAATGTCATTTAACACACACCCATAATGCGCACCACCACGCGATGTTGTTCAGAAACCTATCCTACATTGCCACTGCATGTTCCCTGACCTCCCCATGCTGACCAGTCCTCAGTGCTTTTCTCCATCCTACATTGCCACTCACTGCCTATCCTAATTCAGACCCTCCGATTCACAGCAACCCGTGATGTTTTTCTCCCTCCTACTAGTGAATGTAATGTAACACACACCCATACAATGCGCACCACCACGTGATGTTTTTCTCACTCGTACTAGTGAATGTAATGTAACACACACCCATACAATGCGCACTACCCCGTGATGTTTTTCTCACTCCTACTAGTGAATGTAATGTAACACACACCCATACAATGCGCACCACCCCGCGATGTTTTTCAGAAACCTATCCTACATTGCCACTGCATGTTCCCTGACCTCACCATGCTCACCACCCCGCGGTGCTTTTCTCCATCCTGCATTGCCACTCACTGCGTATCCTAATTCAGACCCTCCGATTCATACCACCCCGTGATGTTTTTCTCACTCCTACTAGTTAATGTAATGTAACACACACCCATACAATGCGCACCACCCCGCGATGTTTTTCAGAAAATTATCCTACATTGCCACTGCCTGTTGCCTGACCTCCCCATGCTGACCACCCCGCGGTGCTTTTCTCCATCCTACATTGCCACTCACTGCCTATCCTAATTCAGACACTCCGATTCACACCACCTCGTGATGTTTTTCTCACTCCTACTAGTGAATGTAATGTAACACACAGTGATACAATGCGCAACACCGCGCGATGTTTTTCAGAAACCTATCCTACATTGCCACTGCATGTTCCCTGACCTCCCCATGCTGACCAGCGCACGGTGATTTTCTCCATCCTACATTGCCACTCACTGCCTATCCTAATTCAGAAGCTCCGATTCACACCACCTCGTGATGTTTTTCTCACTCCTACTAGTGAATGTAATGTAACACACACCGATACAATGCGCACCACACCGTGATGTTTTTCAGAAAACTATCCTACTTTGCCACTGCATGTTCCCTGACCTCCACATGCTGACCACCCCGCGGTGCTTTTCTCCATCCTACATTGCCACTCACTGCGTATCCTAATTCAGACCCTCCGATTCACACCACCCCGTGATGTTTTTCTCACTCCTACTAGTGAATGTAATGTAACACACACCCATACAATGCGCACCACCCCGCGATGTTTTTCAGAAACCTATCCTACATTGCCACTGCATGTTCCCTGACCTCCCCATGCTGACCACCCCGCGGTGCTTTTCTCCATCCTACATTGCCACTCACTGCCTATCCTAATTCAGACCCTCCGATTCACACCACCCCGTGATGTTTTTCTCACTCCTACTAGTGAATGTAATATAACACACACCCATACAATGTGCACCACCCCGTGATATTTTTATCACTCCTACTAGTGAATGTAATGTAACACACACCCATACAATGCACACCACCCCGTGATGTTTTTCTCACTCGTGCTAGTTAATGTAATGTAACACATACCCATACAATGCGCACCACCCCGTGATGTTTTTCTCACTCCTACTAGTGAATGTAATGTAACACACACCCATACAATGCGCACCACCCCGCGATGTTTTTCAGAAACCTATCCTACTTTGCCACTGCATGTTCCCTGACTTCCGCATGCTGACGGACCCGCGGTGCTTTTCTCCATCCTACATTGCCACTCACTGCCTATCCTAATGCAGACCCTCTAATTGACACCACCCCGTGATGTTTTTCTCCCTCCTACTAGTGAATGTAATGTAACACACACCCATACAATGCGCAGCACCCCGTGATGTTTTTCTCACTGGTAATAGTGAATGTAATGTAACACACACCTATACAATGCGCACCGCCCCGTGATGTTTTTCTCACTCCTACTAGTGAATGTAATGTAACACACACCCATACAATGCGCACCACCACGTGATGTTTTTCTCACTCGTACTAGTGAATGTAATGTAACACACACCCATACAATGCGCACCGCCCCGTGAAGTTTTTCTCACTCCTACTAGTGAATGTAATGGAACACACACCCATACAATGCGCACCACCCCGTGATGTTTTTCTCACTCCTACTAGTGAATGTAATTTAACACACACCTATACAATGCGCACCACCCCGCGATGTTTTTCAGAAACCTATCCTACATTGCCACTGCATGTTCCCTGACCTCCCCATTCTGACCACCCCGCGGTGCTTTTCTCCATCCTACATTGCCACTCACTGCCTATCCTAATTCAGACCTTACGATTGACACCACCCCGTGATGTTTTTCTCACTCGTGCTAGTTAATGTAATGTAACACACACCCATACAATGCGCACCACCCCGTGATGTTTTTCTCACTCCTACTAGTGAATGTAATGTAACACATAACCATACAATGCGCACCACCCCGTGATGTTTTTCTCACTGGTACTAGTGAATGTAACACACACCCATACAATGCGCACCACCACGTGATGTTTTTCTCACTCCTACAAGTGAATGTAATGTAACAGACACCCATACAATGCGCACCACCCCGTCATGTTTTTCTCACTCCTACTAGTGAATGTAATGTAACACACACCCATACAATGCACACCACCCCGCGATATTTTTCAGAAACCTATCCTACTTTGCCACTGCATGTTCCCTGACCTCCCCATGCTGACCACCCCGCGGTGCTTTTCTCCATCCTACATTGCCACTCACTGCCTATCCTAATTCAGACCCTCCGATTCACACCACGCCGTGATGTTTTTCTCACTCCTACTAGTGAATGTAATGTAACACACACCGATACAATGCGCACCACACCGTGATGTTTTTCAGAAAAATATCCTACATTGCCACTGCATGTTCCCTGACCTCCACATGCTGACCACCCCGCGGTGCTTTTCTCCATCCTACATTGCCACTCACCGCCTATCCTAATTCAGACCTTACGATTGACACCACCCCGTGATGTTTTTCTCACTCGTGCTAGCTAATGTAATGTAACACACACCCATACAACGCGCACCACCCCGCGATGTTTTTCAGAAACCTAACCTACATTGCCACTGCATGTTCCCTGACCTCCCCATGCTCACCACCCCGCGGTGCTTTTCTCCATCCTTCATTGCCACTCACTGCCTATCCTAATTCAGACCCTCCGATTCACACCACCCCGTGATGTTTTTCTCACTCCTACTAGTTAATGTAATGTAACACACAACCATACAATGCGCACCACCCCGCGATGTTTTTCAGAAATTTATCCTACATTGCCACTGCCTGTTCCCTGACCTCCCCATGCTGACCACCCCGCGGTGCTTTTCTCCATCCTACATTGCCACTCAGTGCCTATCCTAATTCAGACCCTCCGATTCACACCACCTCGTGATGTTTTTCTCACTCCTACTAGTGAATGTAATGTCACACACACCGATACAATGCGCACCAACGCGTGATGTTTTTCAGAAACCTATCCTATATTGCCACTGCATGTTCCCTGACCTCCCAATGCTGACCAGCGCGCGGTGATTTTCTCCATCCTATATTGCCACTCCCTGCCTATCCTAATTCGGACCCTCCGATTCACACCACGCCGTGATGTTTTTCTCACTCCTACTAGTGAATGTAATGTAACACACACCGATACAATGCGCACCACACCGTGATGTTTTTCAGAAAACTATCCTACATTGCCACTGCATGTTCCCTGACCTCCACAGGCTGACCACCCTGCGGTGCTTTTCTCCATCCTACATTGCCACTCACTGCCTATACTAATTCAGACACTCCGATTCACACCACCCCATGATGTTTTTCTAACTCCTACTAGTGAATGTAATGTAACACACACCCATACAATGCGCACCATCCCGTGATGTTTTTCTCACTGGTAATAGTGAATGTAATGTAAAACACACCCATACAATGCGCACCGCACCGTGATGTTTTTCTCACTCCTACTAGTGAATGTAATGTAACAAACACCCATACAATCCGCACCACCCCGTGATGGTTTTCTCACTCCTACTAGTGAATGTAATGTAATACACACCCATACAATGCGCACCACCCCGTGATGTTTTTCTCACTCCTACAAGTGAATGTAATGTAACAGACACCCATACAATGCGCACCACCCCGTCATGTTTTTCTCACTCCTACTAGTGAATGTAATGTAACACACACCCATACAATGCACACCACCCCGCGATATTTTTCAGAAACCTATCCTACTTTGCCAATGCATGTTCCCTGACCTCCCCATGCTGACCACCCCGCGGTGCTTTTCTCCATCCTACATTGCCACTCACCGCCTATCCTAATTCAGACCCTCCGATTCACACCACACCATGATGTTTTTCTCACTCCTACTAGTGAATGTAATGTAACACATAACCATACAATGCGCACCACCCCGTGATGTTTTTCTCACTGGTACTAGTGAATGTAACACACACCCATACAATGCGCACCGCCCCGTGATGTTTTTCTCACTCCTACTAGTGAATGTAATGTAACAAACACCCATACAATGCGCACCACCCCGTGATGTTTTTCTCACTCCTACTAGTGAATGTAATGTAACACACACCCATACAATGCGCACCACCCCGCGATGTTTTTCAAAAACCTATCCTACATTGCCATTGCATGTTCCCTGACCTCCCCATGCTGACCACACCGCGGTGCTTTTCTCCATCCTACATTGCCACTCACTGCCTATCCTAATTCAGACCCTCGATTCACACCACTCCGCAATGTTTTTCTCACTCCTACTAGTGAATGTCCTTTAACACACACCCTTAATGCGCACCACCACGCGATGTTTTTCAGAAACCTACCCTACATTGCCCCTGCATGTTCCCTGACCTCCCCATGCTGCCCACCGCGCGGTGCTTTTCTCCATCCTACATTGCCACACACTGCCTATCCTAATTCAGACCCTCTGATTCACACCACCCCGTGATGTTTTTCTCACTCCTACTAGTGAATGTAATGTAACACACACCCATACAATGCGCACCACCCCGTGATGTTTTTCTCACTCCTACTAGTGAATGTAATGTAACACACACCCATACAATGCGCACCACCCAGCGTTGATTTTCAGAAACATATCCTACATTGCCACTGCATGTTCCCTGACCTCCCCATGCTGACCACCCCGTGGTGCTTTTCTCCATCCTACATTGCCACTCACTGCCTATCCTAATTCAGACCCTCCGATTCACACCACACCGTGATGTTTTTCTCACTCCTACAGGTGAATGTAATGTAACACACACCCATACAATGCGCACCACCACGTGATGTTTTTCTCACTCGTACTAGTGAATGTAATGTAACACACACCCATACAATGCGCACCTCCCCGTGAAGTTTTTCTCACTCCTACTAGTGAATGTAATGGAACACACACCCATACAATGCGCACCACCCCGTGATGTTTTTGTCACTCCTACTAGTGAATGTAATGTAACACACACCTATACAATGCGCACCACCCCGCGATGTTTTTCAGAAACCTATCCTACATTGCCACTGCATGTTCCCTGACCTCCCCATGCTGACCACCCAGCGGTGCTTTTCTCCATCCTACATTGCCACTGACTGCCTATCCTAATTCAGACCTTACGATTGACACCACCCCGTGATGTTTTTCTCACTCGTGCTAGTTAATGTAATGTAACACACACCCATACAATGTGCACCACCCCGTGATGTTTTTCTCACTCCTACTAGTGAATGTAATGTAACACATAACCATACAATGCGCACCACCCCGTGATGTTTTTCTCACTGGTACTAGTGAATGTAACACACACCCATACAATGCGCACCACCACGTGATATTTTTCTCACTCCTACAAGTGAATGTAATGTAACACACACCCATACAATGCGCACCACCCCGTGATGTTTTTCTCACTCCTACTAGTGAACGTAGTGTAACACACACCCATACAATACGCACCACCCCGCAATGTTTTTCAGAAACCTATCCTACATTGCCACTGCATGTTCCCTGACCTCCCCATGCTGACCACCCCGCGGTGCTTTTCTCCATCCTACATTGCCACTCACTGCCTATACTTATTCAGACACTCTGACGCACACCACCCCGTGATGTTTTTCTCACTCCTATTAGTGAATGTAATGTAACACACACCCATACAATGCGCACCACCCCGTGATGTTTTTCTCACTCCTACTAGTGAATGTAATGTAACACACACCCATACAATGAGCACCACCCCATGATGTTTTTCTCACTCCTACTAGTGAATGTAATGTAACACACACCCATACAATGCGCACCACCCCGCGATATTTTTCAGAAACCTATCCTACATTGCCACTGCATGTTCCCTGACCTCCCCATGCTGACCACCCCGCGGTGATTTTCTCCATCCTACATTGCCACTCACTGCCTATCCTAATTCAGACCCTCCGATTCACACCACCCCGCGTTGTTTTTCTCACTCCTACTAGTGAATGTCATTTAACACACACCCATAATGCGCACCACCACGCGATGTTGTTCAGAAACCTATCCTACATTGCCACTGCATGTTCCATGACCTCCCCATGCTGACCAGTCCTCGGTGCTTTTCTCCATCCTACATTGCCACTCACTGCCTATCCTAAATCAGACCCTCCGATTCACACCACCCCGTGATGATTTTCTCACTCCTACTAGTGAATGTAATGTAACACACACCCATACAATGCGCACCACCCCGTGATGTTTTTCTCACTCGTACTAGTGAATGTAATGTAACACACACCCATACAATGCGCACCGCCCCGTGATGTTTTTCTCACTCCTATTAGTGAATGTAATGTAACACACACCCATACAATGCGCACCACCTCGTGATGTTTTTCTCACTCCTACTAGTGAATGTAATGTAACACACACCCATACAATGCGCACCACCCCGCGATGTTTTTCAGAAACCTATCCTACATTGCCACTGCATGTTCCCTGACCTCCCCATGCTGACCACCCAGCGGTGCTTTTCTCCATCCTACATTGCCACTCACTGCCTATCCTAATTCAGACCTTACGATTGACACCACCCCGTGATGTTTTTCTCACTCGTGCTAGTTAATGTAATGTAACACACACCGATACAATGCGCACCACACCGTGATGTTTTTCAGAAAACTATCCTACATTGCCACTGCATGTTCCCTGACCTCCACAGGCTGACCACCCTGCGGTGCTTTTCTCCATCCTACATTGCCACTCACTGCCTATCCTAATTCAGACACTCCGATTCACACCACCCCATGATGTTTTTCTCACTCCTACTAGTGAATGTAATGTAACACACACCCATACAATGCGCACCACCCCGTGATGTTTTTCTCACTGGTAATAGTGAATGTAATGTAACACACACCCGTACAATGCGCACCGACCCGTGATGTTTTTCTCACTCCTACTAGTGAATGTAATGTAACAAACACCCATACAATCCGCACCACCCCGTGATGGTTTTCTCACTCCTACTAGTGAATGTAATGTAACACACACCCATACAATGCGCACCACCCCGTGATGTTTTTCTCACTCCTACAAGTGAATGTAATGTAACAGACACCCATACAATGCGCACCACCCCGTGATGTTTTTCTCACTCCTACTAGTGAATGTAATGTAACACACACCCATACAATGCACACCACCCCGCGATATTTTTCAGAAACCTATCCTACTTTGCCACTGCATGTTCCCTGACCTCCCCATGCTGACCACCCCTCGGTGCTTTTCTCCATCCTACATTGCCACTCACTGCCTATCCTAATTCAGACCCTCCGATTCACACCACATGGTGATGTTTTTCTCACTCCTACTAGTGAATGTAATGTAACACATAACCATACAATGCGCACCACCCCGTGATGTTTTTCTCACTGGTACTAGTGAATGTAACACACACCCATACAATGCGCACCGCCCCGTGATGTTTTTCTCACTCCTACTAGTGAATGTAATGTAACAAACACCCATACAATGCGCACCACCCCGCGATGTTTTTCTCACTCCTACTAGTGAATGTCCTTTAACACACACCCTTAATGCGCACCACCACGCGATGTTTTTCAGAAACCTATCCTACATTGCCCCTGCATGTTCCCTGACCTCCCCATGCTGCCCACCGCGCGGTGCTTTTCTCCATCCTACATTGCTACTCACTTCCTATCCTAATTCAGACCCTCCGATTCACACCACCCCGTGATGTTTTTCTCACTACTACTAGCGAATGTAATGTAACACACAACCATACATTGCGCACCACCCCGCGATGTTTTTCAGAAACCTTTCCTACATTGCCTCTGCATGTTCCCTGACCTCCCCATGCTGACCACACCGCGGTGCTTTTCTCCGTCCTACATTGCCACTCACTGCCTATCCTAATTCAGACCCTCTGATTCACACCACCCCGTGATGTTTTTCTCACTCCTACTAGTTAATGTAATGTAACACACACCCATACAATGCGCACCACCCCGTGATGTTTTTCTCACTAGTACTAGTGAATGTAATGTAACACACACCCATACAATGCGCACCACCCCGCGATGTTTTTCAGAAACCTATCCTACATTGCCACTGCATGTTCCCTGACCTCCCCATGCTGACCACCCCGTGGTGCTTTTCTCCATCCTACATTGCCACTCACTGCCTATCCTAATTCAGACCCTCCGATTCACACCACCCCGTGATGTTTTTCTCACTCCTACTAGTGAATGTAATGTAACACACACCCATACAATGCGCACCACCCTGCGATGTTTTTCAGAAACCTATCCTACTTTGCCACTGCATGTTCCCTGACTCCCCCATGCTGACGGACCCGTGGTGCTTTTCTCCATCCTACATTGCCACTCACTGCCTATCCTAATGCAGACCCTCTGATTCACACCACCCCATGATGTTTTTCTCACTCCTACTAGTGAATGTAATGTAACACACACCCATACAATGCGCACCAGCCCGTGATGTTTTTCTCACTCCTACTAGTGAATGTAATGTAACACACACCCATACAATGCGCACCAGCCCGTGATGTTTTTCTCACTTCTACTAGTGAACGTAGTGTAACACACACCCATACAATGCGCAGCACCCCGCGATGTTTTTCAGAAACCTATCCTACATTGCCACTGCATGTTCCCTGACCTCCCCATGCTCACCACCCCGCGGTGCTTTTCTCCATCCTACATTGCCACTCACTGCCTATCCTAATTCAGACCCTCCGATTCACACCACCTCGTGATGTTTTTCTCACTCCTACTAGTGAATGTAATCTAACACACACCGATACAATGCGCACCACCATGCGATGTTTTTCAGAAACCTATCTTACATTGCCACTGCATGTTCCCTGACCTCCCCATGCTGACCAGGGCGCAGTGATTTTCTCCATCCTATATTGCCACTCACTGCCTATCCTAATTCAGACCCTCCGATTCACACCACGCCGTGATGTTTTTCTCACTCCTACTAGTGAATGTAATGTAACACACACCGATACAATGCGCACCACACCGTGATGTTTTTCAGAAAAATATCCTACATTGCCACTGCATGTTCCCTGACCTCCCCATGCTGACCACCCCGCGGTGCTTTTCTCCATCCTACATTGCCACTCACTGCCTATACTTATTCAGACACTCTGACGCACACCACCCCGTGATGTTTTTCTCACTCCTACTAGTGAATGTAATGTAACACACACCCATACAATGCGCACCACCCCGTGATGTTTTTCTCACTCCTATTAGTGAATGTAATGTAACACACACCCATACAATGAGCACCACCCCATGATGTTTTTCTCACTCCTACTAGTGAATGTAATGTTACACACACCCATACAATGCGCACCACCCCGCGATATTTTTCAGAAACCTATCCTACATTGCCACTGCATGTTCCCTGACCTCCCCATGCTGACCAGCCCGCGGTGATTTTCTCCATCCTACATTGCCACTCACTGCCTATCGTAATTCAGACCCTCCGATTCACACCACCCCGCGTTGTTTTTCTCACTCCTACTAGTGAATGTCATTTAACACACACCCATAATGCGCACCACCACGCGATGTTGTTCAGAAACCTATCCTACATTGCCACTGCATGTTCCATGACCTCCCCATGCTGACCAGTCCTCGGTGCTTTTCTCCATCCTACATTGCCACTCACTGCCTATCCTAAATCAGACCCTCCGATTCACACCACCCCGTGAAAATTTTCTCACTCCTACCAGTGAATGTAATGTAACACACACCCATACAATGCGCACCACCCCGTGATGTTTTTCTCACTCGTACTAGTGAATGTAATGTAACACACACCCATACAATGCGCACCGCCCCGTGATGTTTTTCTCACTCCTATTAGTGAATGTAATGTAACACACACCCATACAATGCGCACCACCCCGTAATGTTTTTCTCACTCCTACTAGTGAATGTAATGTAACACACACCCATACAATGCGCAGCACCCCGCGATGTTTTTCAGAAACCTATCCTACATTGCCACTGCATGTTCCCTGACCTCCCCATGCTCACCACCCAGCGGTGCTTTTCTCCATCCTACATTGCCACTCACTGCCTATCCCAATTCAGACCCTCCGATTCACACCACCCCGTGATGTTTTTCTCACTCCTACTAGTTAATGTAATGTAACACACAACCATACAATGCGCACCACCCCGCGATGTTTTTCAGAAAATTATCCTACATTGCTACTGCCTGTTCCCTGACCTCCCCGTGCTGACCACCCCGCGGTGCTTTTCTCCATCCTACATTGCCACTCAGTGCCTATCCTAATTCAGACCCTCCGATTCACAAAACCTCGTGATGTTTTTCTCACGCCTACTAGTGAATGTAATGTAACACACACAGATACAATGCGCACCAACGCGCGATGTTTTTCAGAAACCTATCCTATATTGCCACTGCAAGTTCCCTGACCTCCCAATGCTGACCAGCGCGCGGTGATTTTCTCCATCCTACATTGCCACTCACTGCCTATCCTAATTCAGACCCTCCGATTCACACCACGCCGTGATGTTTTTCTCACTCCTACTAGTGAATGTAATGTAACACACACCGATACAATGCGAACCACACCGTGATGTTTTTCAGAAAACTATCCTACATTGCCACTGCATGTTCCCTGACCTCCACAGGCTGACCACCCTGCGGTGCTTTTCTCCATCCTACATTGCCACTCACTGCCAATCCTAATTCAGACACTCCGATTCACATCACCCCATGATGTTTTTCTAACTCCTACTAGTGAATGTAATGTAACACACACCCATACAATGCGCACCACCCCGTGATGTTTTTCTCACTGGTAATAGTGAATGTAATGTAACACACACCCATACAATGCGCACCGCCCCGTGATGTTTTTCTCACTCCTACTAGTGAATGTAATGTAACAAACACCCATACAATCCGCACCACCCGTGATGGTTTTCTCACTCCTACTAGTGAATGTAATGTAACACACACCCATACAATGCGCACCACCCCCTGAAGTTTTTCTCACTCCTACAAGTGAATGTAATGTAACAGACACCCATACAATGCGCACCACCCCGTGATGTTTTTCTCACTCCTACTAGTGAATGTAATGTAACACACACCCATACAATGCACACCACCCCGCGATATTTTTCAGAAACATATCCTACTTTGCCACTGCATGTTCCCTGACCTCCCCATGCTGACCACCCCGCGGTGCTTTTCTCCATCCTAAATTGCCACTCACTGCCTATCCTAATTCAGACCCTCCGATTCACACCACACCGTGATGTTTTTCTCACTCCTACTAGTGAATGTAATGTAACACATAACCATACAATGCGCACCACCCCGTGATGTTTTTCTCACTGGTACTAGTGAATGTAACACACACCCATACAATGCGCACCGCCCCGTGATGTTATTCTCACTCCTACTAGTGAATGTAATGTAACAAACACCCATACAATGCGCACCACCCCGTGATGTTTTTCTCACTCCTACTAGTGAATGTAATGTAACACACACCCATACAATGCGCCCCACCCAGTGATATTTTTCAGAAATCTATCCTACATTGCCACTGCATGTTCTCTGACCTCCCCGTCCGGACCACCCCGCGGTGCTTTTCTCCATCCTACATTGCCACTCACTGCTTATCCTAATTCAGACCCTCGATTCACACCACTCCGCGATGTTTTTCTCACTCCTACTAGTGAATGTCCTTTAACACACACCCTTAATGCGCACCACCACGCGATGTTTTTCAGAAACCTATCCTACATTGCCCCTGCATGTTCCCTGACCTCCCCATGCTGTCCACCGCGCGGTGCTTTTCTCCATCCTACATTGCCACACACTGCCTATCCTAATTCAGACCCTCTGATTCACACCACCCCGTGATGTTTTTCTCACTCCTACTAGTGAATGTAATGTAACACACACCCATACAATGCGCACCACCCCGTGATGTTTTTCTCACTCCTACTAGTGAATATAATGTAACACACACCCATACAATGCGCACCACCCAGCGTTGATTTTCAGAAACATATCCTACATTGCCACTGCATGTTCCCTGACCTCCCCATGCTGACCACCCCGCGGTGCTTTTCTCCATCCTACATTGCCACTTACTGCCTATCCTAATTCAGGCCCTCCGATTCACACCACCCCGTGATATTTTTCTCACTCCTACTAGTGAATGTAATGTAACACACACCCATACAATGCACACCACCCCGTGATGATTTTTTCACTCGAAATAGAGAATGTAATGTAACACACACCCATACAATGTGCACAACCCCGTGATGTTTTTCTCCCTCCTACTAGTGTATGTAATGTAACACACATCCATACAATGCGCACCAACCCGCGATGTTTTTAAGAAACCTATCCTTCATTGCCACTGCATGTTCCCTGACCTCCCCATGCTGACCACCCCGTGGTGCTTTTCTCCATCCTACATTGCCACTCACTGCCTATCCTAATTCAGACCCTCCGATTCACACCACCCCGTGATGTTTTTCTCACTCCTACTAGCGAATGTAATGTAACACACAAGCATACATTGCGCACCACCCCGCGATGTTTTTCAGAAACCTATCCTACATTGCCACTGCATGTTCCCTGACCTCCCCATGCTGACCACACCGCGGTGCTTTTCTCCATCCTACATTGCCACTCACTGCCTATCCTAATTCAGACCCTCTGATTCACACCACCCCGTGATGTTTTTCTCACTCCTACTAGTTAATGTAATGTAACACACACCCATACAATGCGCACCACCCCCTGATGTTTTTCTCACTAGTACTAGTGAATGTAATGTAACACACACCCATACAATGTGCACCACCCCTCGATGTTTTTCAGAAACCTATCCTACATTGCCACTGCATGTTCCCTGACCTCCCCAAGCTGACCACCCCGTGGTGCTTTTCTCCATCCTACATTGCCACTCACTGCCTATCCTAATTCAGACCCTCCGATTCACACCACCCCGTGATGTTTTTCTCACTCCTACTAGTGAATGTAATGTAACACACACCCATACAATGCGCACTACCCCGTGATGTTTTTCTCAATCCTACTAGTGAATGTAATGTAACACACACCCATACAATGCGCACCACCCCGTGATGTTTTTCTCTCTCCTACTAGTGAATGTAATGTAACACACACCCATAAAATGCACACCACCCCGCGATGTTTTTCAGAAACCTATCCTACATTGCCACTGCATGTTCCCTGACCTCCCCATGCTGACCACCCCGTGGAGCTTTTCTCCATCCTACATTGCCACTCACTGCCTATCCTAATTCAGACCCTCCGATTCACACCACCCCTTGATGTTTTTCTCACTGCTAATAGTGAATGTAATGTAACACACACCCATACAATGCGCACCACCCCGTGATGTTTTTCTCACTCCTACTAGTGAATGTAATGTAACACTCACCCATACAATGCGCACCACCCCGTGATGTTTTTCAGAAACCTATCCTACATTGCCACTGCATGTTTCCGGACCTCCCCATGCTGACCACACCGCGGTGCTTTTCTCCATCCTACATTGCCATTCCCTGCCTATCCCAATTCAGACCCTCCGATTCACACCACCCCGTGATGTTTTTCTCACTCCTCCTACTGAATGTAATGTAACACACACCCATACAATGCGCACCACCCCGCGATGTTTTTCAGAAACCTATCCTGCATTGCCACAGCATGTTCCCTGACTTCCCCATTCTGACCACACCGCTGTGCTTTTCTCCATCCTACATTGCCACTCACTGCATATCCTATTTCAGACTCTCCGATTCACACCACCCCGTGATGTTTTTCTACTCCTACTAGTGAATGTAATGTAACACACACCCATAAAATGCGCACCACCCCGTGATGTTTTTCAGAATACTATCCTACATTGCCACTGCATGTTCCCTGACCTCCCTATGCTGACCACCCCGCGGTGCTTTTCTCCATCCTACATTGCCACTCACTGCCTATCCTAATTCAGTCCCTCCGATTCACACAACCACCTTATGTTTTTCTCACTCCTACTAGTGAATGTAATGTAACACACACCCATGCAATGCGCACCACCCCGTGATGTTTTTCTCACTCCTCCTAGTGAATGTAATGTAACACACACCCATACAATGCGCACCACCCCGCGATGTTTTTCTCAGTCCTACTAGTGAATGTAATGTAACACACACCCATACAATGCGCACCAACACGCGAAGTTTTTCAGAAACCTATCCTACATTGCCACTGCATGTTCCCTGACCTCCCCATGCTGACCACCCCGCTGTGCTTTTCTCTATCCTACATTGCCACTCTCTCCCTATCCTAATTCAGAACCTCCGATTCACACCACCCCGTGATGTTTTTCTCACTCCTACTCGTGAATGTAATGTAACACACACCCATACAATGAGCACCACCCCGTGATGTTTTTCTCACTCCAAATAGTGAATGTAATGTAACACACACCCATACAATGCGAGCCACCCTATGATCATTTTCTCACTCCTACTAGTGAATGTAATGTAACACACACCCATACAATGCGCACCATCCCGCGATGTTTTTCAGAAACCTATCCTACATTGCCACTGCATGTTCCCTGACCTCCCCATGCTGACCACCCCGCGGTGCTTTTCTCCATCCTACATTGCCACTCACTGCCTATCCTATTTCAGACCCTCCGATACACACCACCCCGCGATGTTTTTCTCACTCCTACTAGTGAATGTCATTTAACACACAACCATACAATGCGCACCACCACGCGATGTTTTTCAGAAACCTATCCTAAATTGCCACTGCATGTTCCCTTACCTCCGCATGCTGACCACCCCGCAGTGCTTTTCTCCATGCTATATTGCCACTCACTGCCTATCCTAATTCAGACCCTGAGATTCACACCACCCCGTGATGTTTTTCTCACTCCTACTAGTGAATGTAATGTAACACACACCCATACAATGCGCACCACCCCATGATGTTTTTCTCACTCCTACTAGTGAATGTAATGTAACACACACCCATACAATGCGCACCACCCCGTGATGTTTTTCTCACTCCTACTAGTGAATGTAATGTAACACACACCCATACAATGCGCACCACCCCGCGATGTTTTTCAGAAACCTATCCTACATTGCCACTGCATGTTCCCTGACCTCCCCATGCTGACCACCCCGCGGTGCTTTTCTCCATCCTACATTGCCACTCATTGCCTATCCTACTTCATTCCCTCCGATTCACACCACCCCGTGATGTTTTTCTCACTCCTTCTAGTGAATGTAATGTAACACACACCCATAGAATGCGCACCAGCCCGCGATGTTTTTCAGAAACCTATCCTACATTGCCACTGCATGTTCCCTGACCTCCCCATGCTGACCACCCCACGGTGCTTTTCTCCATCCTACATTGCCACTCACTGCCTATCCTAATGCAGACCCTCAGATTCACACCACCCCGTGATGTTTTTCTCACTCCTACTAGTGAATGTAATGTAACACACACCCATACAATGCGCCCCACCCCGTGATATTTTTCAGAAATCTATCCTACATTACCACTGCATGTTCTCTGACCTCCCCGTCCGGACCACCCCGCGGTGCTTTTCTCCATCCTACATTGCCACTCACTGACTATCCTAATTCAGACCCTCCGATTCACACCAACCCGTGATGTTTTTCTCACTCCTACTAATGAATGTAATGTAACACACACCCATACAATGCGCACCACCCCGTGATGTTTTTCTCACTCCTACTATTGAATGTAATGTAACACACACCCATACAATGCGCACTACCCCGCGTTGTTTTTCAGAAACCTATCCTACATTGCCACTGCCTGTTCCCTGACCTCCCCATGCTGCCCACCCCGCGGTGCTTTTCTCCATCCTACATTGCCACTCACTGCCTATCCTAATTCAGACCCTCCGATTCACATCACCCCGTGATGTTTTTCTCACTCCTACTAGTGAATGTAATGTAACACACACCCATACAATGCGCACCACCCCGTGATGTTTTTCTCACTCCTACTAGTGAATGTAATGTAACACACACCCATACAATGCGCACCACCCCGTGATGATTTTCTCACTCCTACTAGTGAATGTAATGTAACACACACCCATACAATGCGCACCACCCCGCGATGTTTTTCAGAAACCTATCCTACATTGCCACTGCATGTTCCCTGACCTCCCCATGCTGACCACCACGCGGTGCTTTTCTCCATCCAACATTGCAACTCACTGCCTATCCTAATTGAGACCCTCCGATTAACACCACCCCAAGATGTTTTTCTCACTCCTATTAGTGAATGTAATGTAACACACACCCATACAATGAGAACCACTTCGTGATGTTTTTCTCACTCCTACTCGTGAATGTAATGTAACACACACCCATACAATGCGCACCACCCCGTGATGTTTTTCAGAAACCTATCCTACATTGCCACTGCATGTTCCCTGACCTCAACATGCTGACCACCCCACGGTGCTTTTCTCCATCCTACATTGCCACTCCCTGCCTATCCTAATTCAGACCCTCCGATTCACACCACCCCGTTATGTTTTTCTCACTCCTACTCGTGAATGTAATGTAACACACACCCATACAATGCGCACCACCCCGTGATGATTTTCTCACTCCGACTAGTGAATGTAATGTAACATACACCCATACAATGCGCACCACCCCGTGATGTTTTTCTCACTCCTACTAATGAATGTAATGTAACACACACCCATACAATGCACACCACCCCGCGATGTTTTTCAGAAACCTATCCTACATTGCTACTGCATGTTCCCTGACCTCCCCATGCTGACCACCCCGCGGTGCTTTTATCCATCCTACATTGCCACTCACTGCCTATACTAATTCAGACCCTCCGATTCACACCACCCCGTGATGTTTTTCTCAATCCTACTAGTGAATGTAATGTAACACACACCCATACAATGCGCACCACCCCGTGATGTTTTTCTCACTCCTACTAGTGAATGTAATGTAACACACATGCATACAATGCGCACCACCCCGCGATGTTTTTCAGAAACCTATCCTACATTGCCCCTGCATGTTCCCTGACCTCCCCTTGCTGACCACCCCGCGGTGCTTTTCTCCATCCTACATTGCCACTCACTGCCTATCCTAATTCAGACCCTTCGATTCACACTACGCCGTGATGTTTTTCTCACTCCTACTAGTGAATGTAATGTAACACACACCCATACAATGCGCACCACCCCGCGAAGTTTTTCAGAAACCTATCTTACATTGCCACTGCATGTTTCCTGACCTCCCCATGCTGACCACCCTGTGGTGCTTTTCTCCATCCTACATTGCCACTCACTCCCTATCCTAATTCAGAACCTCCGATTCACACCACCCCGTGATGTTTTTCTCACTCCTACTCGTGAATGTAATGTAACTCACACCCATACAATGAGCACCACCCCGTGATGTTTTTCTCACTCCTACTAGTGAATGTAATGTAACACACACCCATACAATGCGAGCCACCCCGTGATCATTTTCTCAATCCTACTAGTGAATGTAATGTAACACACACCCATACAATGTGCACAACCCCGTGATGTTTTTCTCACTCCTACTAGTGGATGTAATGTAACACACACCCGTACAATGCACACCACCCCGCGATGTTTTTCAGAAACCTATCCTACATTGCCACTGGATGTTCCCTGACCTCCCCATGCAGACCACACCGCGGTGCTTTTCTCCATCCTACATTGCCACTCATTGCCTATCCTAATTCAGACCCTCCGATTCACACCACCCCATGATGTTTTTCTCACTCCTACTAGTGAATGTAATGTTACACACACCCATACATTGCGCACCACCCCGTGATGTTTTTCTCACTCCTACTAGTGAATGTAATGTAACACACACCCATACAATGCGCACCACACCGCAATGTTTTTCAGAAACCTATCCTACATTCCCACTGCATGTTCCCTGACCTCCCCATGCTGACCACCCCGCGGTGCTTTTCTCCATCCTACATTGCCACTCAGTGCCAATCCTAATTCAGACCCTCCGATTCACACCACCCCGTGATGTTTTTCTCACTCCTACTAGTGAATGTAATGTAACACACACCCATACAATGCGCAGCACCCCGCGATGTTTTTCAGAAACCTATCGTACATTGCCACTGCATGTTCCCTGACCTCCACATGCTGACCACCCCGCGGTGCTTTTCTCCATCCTACATTGCCACTCATGGCCTATCCTAATTCAGACCCTCTGATACACACCACCCCGCGATGTTTTTCTCACTCCTAGTAGTGAATGTCATTTAACACACACCAATACAATGCGCACCACAATGCGATGTTTTTCAGAAACCTATCCTACATTGCCACTGCATGTTCCCTGACCTCCCCATGCTGAGCACCTCGCGGTGCTTTTCTCCATTCTACATTGCCACTCACTGCCTATCCTAATTCAGACCCTCAGATTCACACCACCACGTGATGTTTTTCTCACTCCTACTAGTGAATGTAATGTAACACACCCCCATACAATGCGCACCACCCCGTGATGTTTTTCTCACTCGTACTAGTGAATGTAATGTAACACACACCCATACAATGCGCAACACCCCGTGATGTTTTTCTCACTCCTACTAGTGAATGTAATGTAACACACACCCATACAATGCGCACCACCCCGCGATGTTTTTCAGAAACCTATCCTACATTGCCACTGCATGTGCCGTGACCTCCCCATGGTGACCACCCCGCGGTGCTTTTCTCCATCCTACATTGCCACTCACTGCCTATCCTTATTCAGACCCTCCGATTCACACCACCCCGTGATGTTTTTCTCATTCCTACTAGTGAATGTAATGTAACACACACCCATACAATGCACACAACCCCGTGATGTTTTTCTCACTCCTACTAGTGAATGTAATGTAACACACACCCATACAATGCGCACCACCCCGCGAAGTTTTTCAGAAACCTATCTTACATTGCCACTGCATGTTTCTTGACCTCCCCATGCTGACCACCCTGCGGTGCTTTTCTCCATCCTACATTGCCACTCACTACCTATCCTAATTCAGAACCTCCGATTCACACCACCCCGTGATGTTTTTCTCACTCCTACTCGTGAATGTAATGTAACTCACACCCATACAATGAGCACCACCCCGTTATGTTTTTCTCACTCCTACTAGTGAATGTAATGTAACACACACCCATACAATGTGAGCCACCCCGTGATCATTTTCTCACTCCTACTTGTGAATGTAATGTAACAAACACCCATACAATGTGCACCACCCCGTGATATTTTTCTCACTCCTACTAGTGAATGTAATGTAACACACACCCATACAATGCACACCACCCCGCGGTGCTTTTCAGAAACCTATCCTACATTGCCACTGCATGTTCCCTGACCTCCCCATGCTGATCACACCGCGGTGCTTTTCTCCATCCTACATTGCCACTCACTGCCTATCCTAATTCAGACCCTCCGATTCACACCACCCCATGATGTTTTTCTCACTCCTACTAGTGAATGTAATGTAACACACACCCATACAATGCGCACCACCCCGTGATGTTTTTCTCACTCCTACTAGTGAATGTAATGTAACATACACCCATACAATGCGCACCACACCGCGATGTTTTTCAGAAACCTATCCTACATTCCCACTGCATGTTCCCTGACCTCCCCATGCTGACCACCCCGCGGTGCTTTTCTCCATCCTACATTGCCACTCACTGCCAATCCTAATTCAGACCCTCTGATACACACCACCCCGCGATGTTTTTGTCACTCCTACTAGTGAATGTCATTTAACACACACCCATACAATGCGCACCACCACGCGATGTTTTTCAGAAACCTATCCTACATTGCCACTGCATGTTCCCTGACCTCCCCATGCTGAGCACCCCGCGGTGCTTTTCTCCATTCTACATTGCCACTCACTGCCCATCCTAATTCAGACCCTCAGATTCACACCACCCCGTGATGTTTTTCTCACTCCTACTAGTGAATGTAATGTAACACACACCTATACAATGCGCTCCACCCTATGATGTTTTTCTAACTCCTACTAGTGAATGTAATGTAACACACACCCATACAATGCGCACCACCCCGTGATGTTTTTCTCACTCCTACTAGTGAATGAAATGTAACACACACCCATACAATGCGCAGCACCCCGCGATGTTTTTCAGAAACCTATCCTACATTACCACTGCATGTTCCCTGACCTCCCCTTGCTGACCACCCCGCGGTGCCTTTCGCCATCCTACATTGCCACTCACTGCCTATCCTAATTCAGACCCTCCGATTCACACCACCCCGCGATGTTTTTCTCTTCCTACTAGTGAATGTAATTTAACACACACCCATACAATGCGCACCACCACGCGATGTTTTTCAGAAACCTATCATACATTGCCACTGCATGTTCCCTGACCTCCCCATGCTGACCACACCGCGGTGCTTTTCTCCATCCTACATTGCCACTCACTGCCTATCCTAATTCAGACCCTCCGATTCACACCACCCCGTGATGTTTTTCTCACTCCTACTAGTGAATGTAATGTAACACACACCCATACAATGCGCACCACTCCGTGATGTTTTTCTCACTCCTACTAGTGAATGTAATGTAACACACACCCATACAATGCGCACCACCCCGTGATGTTTTTCTCACTCCTACTAGTGAATGTAATGTAACACACACCCATAAAATGCGCACCACCCCGCGATGTTTTTCAGAAACCTATCCTACATTGCCACTGCGTGTTCCCTGACCTCCCCTTGCTGACCACCCTGCGGTCCTTTTCTCCATCCTACATTGCCACTCACTGCCTATCCTAATTCAGACCCTCCGATTCACACTACGCCGTGATGTTTTTCTCACTCCTACTAGTGAATGTAATGTAACACACACCCATACAATTCGCACCACCCCGCGAAGTTTTTCAGAAACCTATCTTACATTGCCACTGCATGTTTCCTGACCTCCCCATGCGGACCACCCTGCGGTGCTTTTCTCCATCCTACATTGCCACTCACTCCCTATCCTAATTCAGAACCTCCGATTCACACCACCCTGTGATGTTTTTCTCACTCCTACTCGTGAATGTAATGTAACTCACACCCATACAATGAGCACCACCCCGTGATGTTTTTCTCACTCCTACTAGTGAATGTAATGTAACACACACCCATACAATGCGAGCCACCCCGTGATCATTTTATCACTCCTACTAGTGAATGTAATGTAACACACACCCATACAATGTGCACCATCCCGTGATGTTTTTCTCACTCCTACTAGTGAATGTAATGTAACACACACCCATACAATGCACACCACCCCGTGATGTTTTTCAGAAACCTATCCTACATTGCCACTGCATGTTCCCTGACCTCCCCATGCAGACCACACCGCGGTGCTTTTCTCCATCCTACATTGCCACTCATTGCCTATCCTAATTCAGACCCTCCGATTCACACCACCCCATGATGTTTTTCTCACTCCTACTAGTGAATGTAATGTAACACACACCCATACAATGCGCACCACCCCGTGATGTTTTTCTCACTCCTACTAGTGAATGTAATGTAACACACACCCATACAATGCGCAGCACCCCGCGATGTTTTTCAGAAACCTATCGTACATTGCCACTGCATGTTCCCTGACCTCCCCATGCTGACCACCCCGCGGTGCTTTTCTCCATCCTACATTGCCTCTCACTGCCTATCCTAATTCAGACCCTCTGATACACACCAACCCCGCGATGTTTTTCTCACTCCTACTAGTGAATGTCATTTAACACACACCCATACAATGCGCACCACAATGCGATGTTTTTCAGAAACCTATCCTACATTGCCACTGCATGTTCCCTGACCTCCCCATGCTGAGCACCCCGCGGTGCTTTTCTCCATTCTACATTGCCACTCACTGCCTATCCTAATTCAGACCCTCAGATTCACACCACCCCGTGATGTTTTTCTCACTCCTACTAGTGAATGTAATGTAACACACACCCATACAATGCGCACCACCCCGTGATGTTTTTCTCACTCCTACTAGTGAATGTAATGTAACACACACCCATACAATGCGCACCACCCCGCGAAGTTTTTCAGAAACCTATCTTACATTGCCACTGCATGTTTCTTGACCTCCCCATGCTGACCACCCTGCGGTGCTTTTCTCCATCCTACATTGCCACTCACTCCCTATCCTAATTCAGAACCTCCGATTCACACCACCCCGTGATGTTTTTCTCACTCCTACTCGTGAATGTAATGTAACTCACACGCATACAATGAGCACCACCCCGTTATGTTTTTCTCACTCCTACTAGTGAATGTAATGTAACACACACCCATACAATGCGAGCCACCCCGTGATCATTTTCTCACTCCTACTAGTGAATGTAATGTAACACACACCCATACAATATGCACCACCCCGTGATGTTTTTCTCACTCCTACTAGTGAATGAAATGTAACACACACCCATACAATGCGCACCACCCCGCGATGTTTTTCAGAAACCTATCCTACATTGCCACTGCATGTTCCCTGACCTCCCCATGCTGACCACACCGCGGTGCTTTTCTCCATCCTACATTGCCACTCACTGCCTATCCTAATTCAGACCCTCCGATTCACACCACCCCATGATGTTTTTCTCACTCCTACTAGTGAATGTAATGTAACACACACCCATACAATGCGCACCACACCGCGATGTTTTTCAGAAACCTATCCTACATTCCCACTGCATGTTCCCTGACCTCCCCATGCTGACCACCCCGCGTTGCTTTTCTCCATCCTACATTGCCACTCACTGCCTATCCTAATTCAGACCCTCCGATTCACACCACCCCGTGATGTTTTTCTCACTCCTACTAGTGAATGTAATGTAACACACACCCATACAATGCGCACCACTCCGTGATGTTTTTCTCACTCCTACTAGTGAATGTAATGTAACACACACCCATACTATGCGCACTACCCCGTGATGTTTTTCTCACTCCTACTAGTGAATGTAATGTAACACACACCCATAAAATGCGCACCACCCCGCGATGTTTTTCAGAAACCTATCCTACATTGCCACTGCATGTTCCCTGACCTCCCCTTGCTGACCACCCCGCGGTGCTTTTCTCCATCCTACATTGCCACTCACTGCCTATCCTAATTCAGACCCTCCGATTCACACTACGCCGTGATGTTTTTCTCACTCCTACTAGTGAATGTAATGTAACACACACCCATACAATGCACACCACCCCGCGAAATTTTTCAGAAACCTATCTTACATTGCCACTGCATGTTTCCTGACCTCCCCATGCTGACCACCCTGCGGTGCTTTTCTCCATCCTACATTGCCACTCACTCCCTATCCTAATTCAGAACCTCCGATTCACACCACCCCGTGATGTTTTTCTCACTCCTACTCGTGAATGTAATGTAACTCACACCCATACAATGAGCACCACCCCGTGATGTTTTTCTCACTCCTACTAGTGAATGTAATGTAACACACACCCATACAATGCGAGCCACCCCGTGATCATTTTCTCACTCCTACTAGTGAATGTAATGTAACACACACCCATACAATGTGCACCATCCCGTGATGTTTTTCTCACTCCTACTAGTGAATGTAATGTAACACACACCCATACAATGCACACCACCCCGTGATGTTTTTCAGAAACCTATCCTACATTGCCACTGCATGTTCCCTGACCTCCCCATGCAGACCACACCGCGGTGCTTTTCTCCATCCTACATTGCCACTCCTTGCCTATCCTAATTCAGACCCTCCGATTCACACCACCCCATGATGTTTTTCTCACTCCTACTAGTGAATGTAATGTAACACACACCCATACAATGCGCACCACCCCGTGATGTTTTTCTCACTCCTACTAGTGAATGTAATGTAACACACACCCATAAAATGCGCACCACACCGCGATGTTTTTCAGAAACCTATCCTACATTCCCACTGCATGTTCCCTGACCTCCCCATGCTGACCACCCCGCGGTGCTTTTCTCCATCCTACATTGCCACTCAGTGCCAATCCTAATTCAGACCCTCCGATTCACACCACCCCGTGATGTTTTTCTCACTCCTACTAGTGAATGTAATGTAACACACACCCATACAATGCAAGGCACCCCGCGATGTTTTTCAGAAACCTATCGTACATTGCCACTGCACGTTCCCTGACCTCCCCATGCTGACCACCCCGCGGTGCTTTTCTCCATCCTACATTGCCACTCACTGCCTATCCTAATTCAGACCCTCTGATACACACCAAACCCGCGATGTTTTCTCACTCCTACTAGTGAATGTCATTTAACACACACCCATACAATGCGCACCACAATGCGATGTTTTTCAGAAACCTATCCTACATTGCCACTGCATGTTCCCTGACCTCCCCATGCTGAGCACCCCGCGGTGCTTTTCTCCATTCTACATTGCCACTCACTGCCTATCCTAATTCAGACCCTCAGATTCACACCACCCCGTGATGTTTTTCTCACTCCTACTAGTGAATGTAATGTAACACACACCCATACAATGCGCACCACCCCGTGATGTTTTTCTCACTCGTACTAGTGAATGTAATGTAACACACACCCATACAATGCGCAACACCCCGTGATGTTTTTCTCACTCCTACTAGTGAATGTAATGTAACACACAACCATACAATCCGCACCACCGCGTGATGTTTTTCTCACTCCTAGTAGTGAATGTAATGTAACACACACCCATACAATGCGCACCACACCGCGATGTTTTTCAGAAACCTATCCTACATTCCCACTGCATGTTCCCTGACCTCCCCATGCTGACCACCCCGCGGTGCTTTTCTCCATCCTACATAGCCACTCAGTGCCAATCCTAATTCAGACCCTCCGATTCACACCACCCCGTGATGTTTTTCTCACTCCTACTAGTGAATGTAATGTAACACACACCCATAAAATGCGCAGCACTCCGCGATGTTTTTCAGAAACCTATCCTACATTGCCACTGAATTTTCCCTGACCTCCCCATGCTGACCGCCCCGCGGTGCTTTTCTCCATCGTACATTGCCACTCTCTGCCTATCCCAATTCACACCTTCTGATACACACCACCCCGCGATGTTTTTCTCACTCCTACTAGTGAATGTCATTTAACACACACCCATACAATGCGCACCACCACGCGATGTTTTTCAGAAACCTATCCTACATTGCCACTGCATGTTCCCTGACCTCCCAATGCTGAGCACCCCGCGGTGCTTTTCTCCATTCTACATTGCCACTCACTGCCTATCCTAATTCAGACCCTCAGATTCACACCACCCCGTGATGTTTTTCTCACTCCTACTAGTGAATGTAATGTAACACACACCCATACAATGCGCTCCACCCCGTGATGTTTTTCTAACTCCTACTAGTGAATGTAATGTAACACACACCCATACAATGCGCACCACCCCGTGATGTTTTTCTCACTCCAACTAGTGAATGTAATGTAACACACACCCATACAATGCCCACCACCCCGCGATGTTTTTCAGAAACCTATCCTACATTGCCACTGCATGTTCCCTGACCTCCACATGCTGACCACCCCGCGGTGCTTTTCTCCATCCGACATTGCCACTCACTGCCTATCCTAATTCAGACCCTCCGATTCACACCACCCCGTGATGTTTTTCTCACTCCTACTAGTGAATGTAATGTAAAACACACCCATAAAATGCGCACCACACCGCGATATTTTTCAGAAACTTATCCTACATTACCACTGCATGTTCCCTGACCTCCCAATACTGACCACCCCGCGGTGCTTTTCTCCATCCTACATTGCCACTCACTGCCTATCCTAATTCAGACCCTCCGATTCACACCACCCCGTGATGTTTTTCTCACGCCTACTAGTGAATGTAATGTAACACACACCCATACAATGCGCACCACCCCGCGATATTTTTCAGAAACCTATCCTACATTGCCACTGCATGTTCCCTGACCTCCCCATGCTGACCACCCGGCGGTGCTTTTCTCCATCCTACATTGCCACTCACTGCCTATCCTAATTCAGACCCTCCGATTCACACCACCCCGTGATGTTTTTCTCACTCCTACTAGTGAATGTAATGTAACACACCCATACAATGCGCACCACCCCGTGATGTTTTTCTCACTCTACTAGTTAATGTAATGTAACACACACCCATACAATGCACACCACCCCGCGATATTTTTCAGAAACCTCTCCTACATTGCCACTGCATGTTCCCTGACCTCCCCTTGGTGACCACCCCGCGGTGCTTTTCTCCATCCTACATTGCCACTCACTGCCTTTCCTAATTCAGACCCTCCGATTCACACCACACCGTGATGTTTTTCTCACACCTATTAGTGAATGTAATGTAACACACACCCATATAATGCGCACCACCCCGTGATGTTTTTCTTACTCCTACTAGTGAATGTAATGTAACACACACCCATACAATGCGCACCACCCAGTGATGTTTTTCTCACTCCTACTAGTGAATGTAATGTAACACACACCCATACAATGCACACCACCCCGCGATGTTTTTCAGAAACCTATCCTACATTGCCACTGCATGTTCCCTGACCTCCCCATGCTGACCACCCCGCGGTGCTTTTCTCCATCCTACATTGCCACTCACTGCCTATCCTAATTCAGACCCTCCGATTCACACCACCCCGTGATGTTTTTCTCACTCCTACTAGTGAATGTAATGTAACACACACCCATACAATGCTCACCACCCCGGGATGTTTTTCAGAAACCTATCCTACATTGCCACTGCATGTTCCCTGACCTCCCCTTGCTGACCACCCCGCGGTGCTTTTCTCCATCCTACATTGCCACTCATTGCCTATCCTAATTCAATCCCTTCGATTCACACCACCAGTGATGTTTTTCTCACTCCAACTAGTGAATGAAATGTGAAACACACCCATAGAATGCGCACCAGCCCGCGATGTTTTTCAGAAACCTATCCTACATTGCCACTGCATGTTCCCTGACCTCCCCATGCTGACCACCCTGCGGTGCTTTTCTCCATCCTACATTGCTACGCACTCCCTATCCTAATTCAGAACCACCGATTCACAACACCCCGTGATGTTTTTCTCACTCCTACTCGTGAATGTAATGTAACACACACCCATGCAATGCGCACCACCCCGTGATGTTTTTCAGAAACCTATCCTACATTGCCACTGCTTGTTCCCTGACCTCCCCATGCTGACCACCCCGCGGTGCTTTTCTCCATCCTACATTGCCACTCATTGCCTATCCTAATTCCGACCCTTCGATTCACACTACCCCGTGATGTTTTTCTCACTCCTACTAGTGAATGTAATATAACACACACCCATACAATGCGCACCACCCCGCGAAGTTTTTCAGAAACCTATCTTACATTGCCACTGCATGTTTCCTGACCTCCCCATGCTGACCACCCTGCGGTGCTTTTCTCCATCCTACATTGCCACTCACTCCCTATCCTAATTCAGAACCTCCGATTCACACCACCCCGTGATGTTTTTCTCACTCCTACTAGTGAATGTAATGTAACACACACCCATACAATGCGAGCCACCCCGTGATCATTTTATCACTCCTACTAGTGAATGTAATGTAACACACACCCATACAATGTGCACCATCCCGTGATGTTTTTCTCACTCCTACTAGTGAATGTAATGTAACACACACCCATACGATGCACACCACCCCGTGATGTTTTTCAGAAACCTATCCTACATTGCCAATGCATGTTCCCTGACCTCCCCATGCAGACCACACCGCGGTGCTTTTCTCCATCCTACATTGCCACTCATTGCCTATCCTAATTCAGACCCTCCGATTCACACCACCCCATGATGTTTTTCTCACTCCTACTAGTGAATGTAATGTAACACACACCCATACAATGCGCACCACCCCGTGATGTTTTTCTCACTCCTACTAGTGAATGTAATGTAACACACACCCATACAATGCGCACCACACCGCGATGTTTTTCAGAAACCTATCCTACATTCCCACTGCATGTTCCCTGACCTCCCCATGCTGACCACCCGGCGGTGCTTTTCTCCATCCTACATTGCCACTCAGTGCCAATCCTAATTCAGACCCTCCGATTCACACCACCCCGTGATGTTTTTCTCACTCCTACTAGTGAATGTAATGTAACACACACCCATACAATGCGCACCACCCCGTGATGTTTTTCTCACTCCTACTAGTGAATGTAATGTAACACACACCCATACAATGCGCACCACCCCGCGAAGTTTTTCAGAAACCTATCTTACATTGCCACTGCATGTTTCTTGACCTCCCCATGCTGACCACCCTGCGGTGCTTTTCTCCATCCTACATTGCCACTCACTCCCTATCCTAATTCAGAACCTCCGATTCACACCACCCCGTGATGTTTTTCTCACTCCTACTCGTGAATGTAATGTAACTCACACCCATACAATGAGCACCACCCCGTTATGTTTTTCTCACTCCTACTAGTGAATGTAATGTAACACACACCCATACAATGCGAGCCACCCCGTGATCATTTTCTCACTCCTACTAGTGAATGTAATGTAACACACACCCATACAATATGCACCACCCCGTGATGTTTTTCTCACTCCTACTAGTGAATGAAATGTAACACACACCCATACAATGCGCACCACCCCGCGATGTTTTTCAGAAACCTATCCTACATTGGCACTGCATGTTCCCTGACCTCCCCATGCTGACCACACCGCGGTGCTTTTCTCCATCCTACATTGCCACTCACTGCCTATCCTAATTCAGACCCTCCGATTCACACCACCCCATGATGTTTTTCTCACTCCTACTAGTGAATGTAATGTAACACACACCCATACAATGCGCACCACCCCGTGATGTTTTTCTCACTCCTACTAGTGAATGTAATGTAACACACACCCATACAATGCGCACCACACCGCGATGTATTTCAGAAACCTATCCTACATTCCCACTGCATGTTCCCTGACCTCCCCATGCTGACCACCCCGCGGTGCTTTTCTCCATCCTACATAGCCACTCAGTGCCAATCCTAATTCAGACCCTCCGATTCACACCACCCCGTGATGTTTTTCTCACTCCTACTAGTGAATGTAATGTATCACACACCCATAAAATGCGCAGCACCCCGCGATGTTTTTCAGAAACCTATCCTACATTGCCACTGCATTTTCCCTGACCTCCCCATGCTGACCACCCCGCGGTGCTTTTCTCCATCGTATATTGCCACTCACTGCCTATCCTAATTCAGACCCTCAGATTCACACCACCCCGTGATGTTTTTCTCACTCCTACTAATGAATGTAATGTAACACACACCCATACAATGCGCTTCACCCCGTGATGTTTTTCTAACTCCTACTAGTGAATGTAATGTAACACACACCCATACAATGCGCACCACCCCGTGATGTTTTTCTCACTCCAACTAGTGAATGTAATGTAACACACACCCATACAATGCCCACCACGCCGCGATGTTTTTCAGAAACCTATCCTACATTGCCACTGCATGTTCCCTGACCTCCACATGCTGACCACCCCGCGGTGCTTTTCTCCATCCGACATTGCCACTCACTGCCTATCCTAATTCAGACCCACCGATTCACACCACCCCGTGATGTTTTTCTCACTCCTACTAGTGAATGTAATGTAAAACACACCCATAAAATGCACACCACACCGCGATGTTTTTCAGAAACTTATCCTACATTACCACTGCATGTTCCCTGACCTCCCCATACTGACCACCCCGCGGTGCTTTTCTCCATCCTACATTGCCACTCAGTGCCAATCCTAATTCAGACCCTCCGATTCACACCACCCCGTGATGTTTTTCTCACTCCTACTAGTGAATGAAATGTAACACACACCCATACAATGCGCAGCACCCCGCGATGTTTTTCAGAAACCTATCCTACATTTCCACTGCATGTTCCCTGACCTCCCCTTGCTGACCACCCCGCGGTGCCTTTCGCCATCCTACATTGCCACTCACTGCCTATCCTAATTCAGACCCTCCGATTCACACCACCCCGCGATGTTTTTCTCTTCCTACTAGTGAATGTAATTTAACACACACCCATACAATGCGCACCACCACGCGATGTTTTTCAGAAACCTATCCTACATTGCCACTGCATGTTCCCTGACCTCCCCATGCTGACCACCCCGCGGTGCTTTTCTCCATCCTACATTGCCACTCACTGCCTATCCTAATTCAGACCCTCCGATTCACACCACCCCGTGATGTTTTTCTCACTCCTACTAGTGAATGTAATGTAACACACACCCATACAATGCGCACCACTCCGTGATGTTTTTCTCACTCCTACTAGTGAATGTAATGTAACACACACCCATACTATGCGCACTACCCCGTGATGTTTTTCTCACTCCTACTAGTGAATGTAATGTAACACACACCCATAAAATGCGCACCACCCCGCGATGTTTTTCAGAAACCTATCCTACATTGCCACTGCATGTTCCCTGACCTCCCCTTGCTGACCACCCCGCGGTGCTTTTCTCCATCCTACATTGCCACTCACTGCCTATCCTAATTCAGACCCTCCGATTCACACTACGCCGTGATGTTTTTCTCACTCCTACTAGTGAATGTAATGTAACACACACCCATACAATGCACACCACCCCGCGAAGTTTTTCAGAAACCTATCTTACATTGCCACTGCATGTTTCCTGACCTCCCCATGCTGACCACCCTGCGGTGCTTTTCTGCATCCTACATTGCCACTCACTCCCTATCCTAATTCAGAACCTCCGATTCACACCACCCCGTGATGTTTTTCTCACTCCTACTCGTGAATGTAATGTAACTCACACCCATACAATGAGCACCACCCCGTGATGTTTTTCTCACTCCTACTAGTGAATGTAATGTAACACACACCCATACAATGCGAGCCACCCCGTGATCATTTTCTCACTCCTACTAGTGAATGTAATGTAACACACACCCATACAATGTGCACCATCCCGTGATGTTTTTCTCACTCCTACTAGTGAATGTAATGTAACACACACCCATACAATGCACACCACCCCGTGATGTTTTTCAGAAACCTATCCTACATTGCCACTGCATGTTCCCTGACCTCCCCATGCAGACCACACCGCGGTGCTTTTCTCCATCCTACATTGCCACTCATTGCCTATCCTAATTCAGACCCTCCGATTCACACCACCCCATGATGTTTTTCTCACTCCTACTAGTGAATGTAATGTAACACACACCCATACAATGCGCACCACCCCGTGATGTTTCTCTCACTCCTACTAGTGAATGTAATGTAACACACACCCATACAATGCGCACCACACCGCGATGTTTTTCAGAAACCTATCCTACATTCCCACTGCATGTTCCCTGACCTCCCCATGCTGACCACCCCGCGGTGCTTTTCTCCATCCTACATTGCCACTCAGTGCCAATCCTAATTCAGACCCTCCGATTCACACCACCCCGTGATGTTTTTCTCACTCCTACTAGTGAATGTAATGTAACACACACCCATACAATGCGCAGCACCCCGCGATGTTTTTCAGAAACCTATCGTACATTGCCACTGCACGTTCCCTGACCTCCCCATGCTGACCACCCCGCGGTGCTTTTCTCCATCCTACATTGCCACTCACTGCCTATCCTAATTCAGACCCTCTGATACACACCAAACCCGCGATGTTTTTCTCACTCCTACTAGTGAATGTCATTTAACACACACCCATACAATGCGCACCACAATGCGATGTTTTTCAGAAACCTATCCTACATTGCCACTGCATGTTCCCTGACCTCCCCATGCTGAGCACCCCGCGGTGCTTTTCTCCATTCTACATTGCCACTCACTGCCAATCCTAATTCAGACCCTCAGATTCACACCACCCCGTGATGTTTTTCTCACTCCTACTAGTGAATGTAATGTAACACACACCCATACAATGCGCACCACCCCGTGATGTTTTTCTCACTCGTACTAGTGAATGTAATGTAACACACACCCATACAATGCGCAACACCCCGTGATGTTTTTCTCACTCCTACTAGTGAATGTAATGTAACACACACCCATACAATGCGCACCACCCCGCGATGTTTTTCAGAAACCTATCCTACATTGCCAATGCATGTGCCGTGACCTCCCCATGCTGACCACCCCGCGGTGCTTTTCTCCATCCTACATTGCCACTCACTGCCTATCCTTATTCAGACCCTCCGATTCACACCACCCCGTGATGTTTTTCTCATTCCTACTAGTGAATGTAATGTAACACACACCCATACAATGCACACCACCCCGTGATGTTTTTCTCACTCCTACTAGTGAATGTCATGTAACACACACCCATACAATGCCCACCACCCCGCGAAGTTTTTCAGAAACCTATCTTACATTGCCACTGCATGTTTCTTGACCTCCCCATGCTGACCACCCTGCGGTGCTTTTCTCCATCCTACATTGCCACTCACTCCCTATCCTAATTCAGAACCTCCGATTCACACCACCCCGTGAAGTTTTTCTCACTCCTACTCGTGAATGTAATGTAACTCACACCCATACAATGAGCACCACCCCGTTATGTTTTTCTCACTCCTACTAGTGAATGTAATGTAACACACACCCATACAATGCGAGCCACCCCGTGATCATTTTCTCACTCCTAATAGTGAATGTAATGTAACACACACCCATACAATGTGCACCATCCCGTGATGTTTTTCTCACTCCTACTAGTGAATGTAATGTAACACACACCCATACAATGCACACCACCCCGCGATGTTTTTCAGAAACTTATCCTACATTGCCACTGCATGTTCCCTGACCTCCCCATGCTGACCACACCGCGGTGCTTTTCTCCATCCTACATTGCCACTCACTGCCTATCCTAATTCAGACCCTCCGATTCACACCACCCCATGATGTTTTTCTCACTCCTACTAGTGAATGTAATGTAACACACACCCATACAATGCGCACCACCCCGTGATGTTTTTCAGAAACCTATTCTACATTGCCACTGCATGTTCCCTGACCTCCCCATACTGACCACCCAGCGGTGCTTTTCTCCATCCTACATAGCCACTCACTGCCTATCCTAATTCAGACCCTCCGATTCACACCACCCCGTGATGTTTTTCTCACTCCTACTAGTGAATGTAATGTAACACACACCCATACAATGCGCAGCACTCCGCGATGTTTTTCAGAAACCTATCCTACATTGCCACTGAATTTTCCCTGACCTCCCCATGCTGACCGCGCCGCGGTGCTTTTCTCCATCGTACATTGCCACTCTCTGCCTATCCCAATTCAGACCTTCTGATACACACCACCCCGCGATGTTTTTCTCACTCCTACTAGTGAATGTCATTTAACACACACCCATACAATGCGCACCACCACGCGATGTTTTTCAGAAACCTATCCTACATTGCCACTGCATGTTCCCTGACCTCCCCATGCTGAGCACCCCGCGGTGCTTTTCTCCATTCTAAATTGCCACTCACTGCCTATCCTAATTCAGACCCTCAGATTCACACCACCCCGTGATGTTTTTCTCACTCCTACTAGTGAATGTAATGTAACACACACCCATACAATGCGCTCCACCCCGTGATGTTTTTCTAACTCCTACTAGTGAATGTAATGTAACACACACCCATACAATGCGCACCACCCCGTGATGTTTTTCTCACTCCAACTAGTGAATGTAATGTAACACACACCCATACAATGCCCACCACCCCGCGATGTTTTTCAGAAACCTATCCTACATTGCCACTGCATGTTCGCTGACCTCCACATGCTGACCACCCCACGGTGCTTTTCTCCATCCGACATTGCCACTCACTGCCTATCCTAATTCAGACCCTCCGATTCACACCACCCCGTGATGTTTTTCTCACGCCTACTAGTGAATGTAATGTAAAACACACCCATAAAATGCGCACCACACCGCCATATTTTTCAGACACTTATCCTACATTACCACTGCATGTTCCCTGACCTCCCAATACTGACCACCCCGCGGTGCTTTTCTCCATCCTACATTGCCACTCACTGCCTATCCTATTTCAGACCCTCCGATTCACACCACCCCGTGATGTTTTTCTCACGCCTACTAGTGAATGTAATGTAACACACACCCATACAATGCGCACCACCCCGCGATATTTTTCAGAAACCTATCCTACATTGCTACTGCATGTTCCCTGACCTCCCCATGCTGACCACCCGGCGGTGCTTTTCTCCATCCTACATTGCCACTCACTGCCTATCCTAATTCAGACCCTCCGATTCACACCACCCCGTGATGTTTTTCTCACTCCTACTAGTGAATGTAATGTAACACACACCCATACAATGCGCACCACCCCGTGATGTTTTTCTCACTCTACTAGTTAATGTAATGTAACACACACCCATACAATGCACACCACCCCGCGATATTTTTCAGAAACCTCTCCTACATTGCCACTGCATGTTCCCTGACCTCCCCTTGGTGACCACCCCGCGGTGCTTTTCTCCATCCTACATTGCCACTCACTGCCTTTCCTAATTCAGACCCTCCGATTCACACCACACCGTGATGTTTTTCTCACTCCTATTAGTGTATGTAATGTAACACACACCCATATAATGCGCACCACCCCGTGATGTTTTTCTTACTCCTACTAGTGAATGTAATGTAACACACACCCATACGATGCGCACCACCCAGTGATGTTTTTCTCACTCCTACTAGTGAATGTAATGTAACACACACCCATACAATGCGCACCACCCCGGGATGTTTTTCAGAAACCTATCCTACATTGCCACTGCATGTTCCCTGACCTCCCCTTGCTGACCACCCCGCGGTGCTTTTCTCCATCCTACATTGCCACTCATTGCCTATCCTAATTCAATCCCTTCGATTCACACCACCAGTGATGTTTTTCTCACTCCAACTAGTGAATGAAATGTGAAACACACCCATAGAATGCGCACCAGCCCGCGATGTTTTTCAGAAACCTATCCTACATTGCCACTGCATGTTCCCTGACCTCCCCATGCTGACCACCCTGCGGTGCTTTTCTCCATCCTACATTGCCACGCACTCCCTATCCTAATTCAGAACCACCGATTCACAACACCCCGTGATGTTTTTCTCACTCCTACTCGTGAATGTAATGTAACACACACCCATGCAATGCGCAGCACCCCGTGATGTTTTTCAGAAACCTATACTACATTGCCACTGCTTGTTCCCTGACCTCCCCATGCTGACCACCCCGCAGTGCTTTTCTCCATCCTACATTGCCACTCATTGCCTATCCTAATTCAGACCCTTCGATTCACACTACCCCGTGATGTTTTTCTCACTCCTACTAGTGAATGTAATGTAACACACACCCATACAATGCGCACCACCCCGTGATGTTTTTCTCACTCCTACTAGTGAATGTAATGTAACACACACCCATACAATGCGCACCACCCCGCGATGTTTTTCAGAAACCTATCCTACATTGCCACTGCATGTTCCCTAACCTCCCCATGCTGACCACCCCGCAGTGCTTTTCTCCATCCTACATTGCCACTCACTGCCTATCCTAATTCAGACCCTCCAATTCACACCACCCCTTGATGTTTTTCTCACTCCTACTAATGAATGTAATTTAACACACACCCATACAATGCGCACCACCCCGCGATATTTTTCAGAAACCTATCCTACATTGCCACTGCATGTTCCCTGACCTCCCCTTGCTGACCACCCCGCGGTGCCTTTCGCCATCCTACATTGCCACTCACTGCCTATCCTAATTCAGACCCTCCGATTCCACCACCCCGCGATGTTTTTCTCTTCCTACGAGTGAATGTAATTTAACACACACCCATACAACGCGCACCACCACGCGATGTTTTTCAGAAACATATCCTACATTGCCACTGCATGTTCCCTGACCTCTCCATGCTGACCACCCCGCGGTGCTTTTCTCCATCCTACATTGCCACTCACTGCCTATCTTAATTCAGACCCTCCGATTCACACCACCCCGTGATGTTTTTCTCACTCCTACTAGTGAATGTAATGTAACACACACCCATACAATGCGCACCACTCCGTGATGTTTTTCTCACTCCTACTAGTGAATGTAATGTAACATACACCCATACAATGCGCACCACCCCGTGATGTTTTTCTCACTCCTACTAGTGAATGTAATGTAACACACACCCATACAATGCGCACCACCCCGCGATGTTTTTCAGAAACCTATCCTACATTGCCACTGCATGTTCCCTGACCTCCCCTTGCTGACCACCCCGCGGTGCTTTTCTCCATCCTACATTGCCACTCACTGCCTATCCTAATTCAGACCATCCGATTCACACTACTCCGTGATGTTTTTCTCACTCCTACTAGTGAATGTAATGTAACACACACCCATACAATGCGCACCACCCCGTGATGTTTTTCTCACTCCAACTAGTGAATGTAATGTAACACACACCCATACAATGCCCACCACCCCGCGATGTTTTTCAGAAACCTATCCTACATTGCCACTGCATGTTCCCTGACCTCCACATGCTGACCACCCCGCGGTGCTTTTCTCCATCCGACATTGCCACTCACTGCCTATCCTAATTCAGACCCTCCGATTCACACCACCCCGTGATGTTTTTCTCACTCCTACCAGTGAATGTAATGTAAAACACACCCATAAAATGCGCACCACACCGCGATATTTTTCAGAAACTTATCCTACATTACCACTGCATGTTACCTGACCTCCCCATACTGAACAACCCGCGGTGCTTTTCTCCATCCTACATTGCCACTCACTGCCTATCCTTATTCAGACCCTCCGATTCACACCACCCCGTGATGTTTTTCTCACGCCTACTAGTTAATGTAATGTAACACACACCCATACAATGCGCACCACCCCGCGATATTTTTCAGAAACCTATCCTACATTGCCACTGCATGTTCCCTGACCTCCCCATGCTGACCACCCGGCGGTGCTTTTCTCCATCCTACATTGCCACTCACTGCCTATCCTAATTCAGACCCTCCGATTCACACCACCCCGTGATGTTTTTCTCACTCCTACTAGTGAATGTAATGTAACACACACCCATACAATGCGAGCCACCCCGTGATGATTTTCTCACTCCTACTAGTGAATGTAATGTAACACACACCCATACAATGCGCACCACCCCGTGATTTTTTTCTCACTCTACTAGTTAATGTAATGTAACACACACCCATACAATGCACACCACCCCATGATATTTTTCAGAAACCTATCCTACATTGCCTCTGCATGTTCCCTGACCTCCCCTTGGTGACCACCCCGCGGTGCTTTTCTCCATCCTATATTGCCACTCACTGCCTTTCCCAATTCAGACCCTCCGATTCACACCACACCGTGATGTTTTTCTCACCCCTATTAGTGAATGTAATGTAACACACACCCATATAATTCGCACCACCCCGTGATGTTTTTCTTACTCCTACTAGTGAATGTAATGTAACACACACCCATACAATGCGCACAACCAGTGATGTTTTTCTCACTCCTACTAGTGAATGTAATGTAACACACACCCATACAATGCACACCACCCCGCGATGTTTTTCAGAAACCTATCCTACATTGCCACTGCATGTTCCCTGACCTCCCCATGCTAACCACCCCGCGGTGCTTTTCTCCATCCTACATTGCCACTCACTGCCTATCCTAATTCAGACCCTCCGATTCACACCACCCCGTGATGTTTTTCTCACTCCTACTAGTGAATGTAATGTAACACACACCCATACAATGCGCACCACCCCGGCATGTTTTTCAGAAACCTATCCTACATTGCCACTGCATGTTCCCTGACCTCCCCTTGCTGACCACCCCGCGGTGCTTTTCTCCATCCTACATTGCCACTCACTGCCTATCCTAAATCAGACCCTCCGATTCACACTACGCCGTGATGTTTTTCTCACTCCTACTAGTGACTGTAATGTAACACACACCCATACAATGCGCACCACCCCGCGAAGTTTTTCAGAAACCTATCTTACATTGCCACTGCATGTTTCCTGACCTCCCCATGCTGACCACCCTGCGGTGCTTTTCTCCATCCTACATTGCCACTCACTCCCTATCCTTATTCAGAACCTCCGATTCACACCAACACGTGATGTTTTTCTCACTCCTATTCGTGAATGTAACGTAACTCACACCCATACAATGAGCACCACCCCGTGATGTTTTTCTCACTCCTACTAGTGAATGTAATGTAACACACACCCATACAATGTGCACCACCCCGTGATGTTTTTCTCACTCCTACTAGTGAATGTAATGAAACACACACCCATACAATGCACACCACCCCGCGATGTTTTTCAGAAACCTATCCTACATTGCCACTGCATGTTCCCTGACCTCCCCATGCTGACCACACCGCGGTGCTTTTCTCCATCCTACATTGCCACTCACTGCCTATCCTAATTCAGACCCTCCGATTCACACCACCCCATGATGTTTTTCTCACTCCTACTAGTGAATGTAATGTAACACACACCCATACAATGCGCACCACCCCGTGATGTTTTTCTCACTCCTACTAGTGAATGTAATGTAACACACACCCATACAATGCGCACCACACCGCGATGTTTTTCAGAAACCTATCCTACATTCCCACTGCATGTTCCCTGACCTCCCCATGCTGACCACCCCGCGGTGCTTTTCTCCATCCTACATTGCCACTCAGTGCCAATCCTAATTCAGACCCTCTGATACACACCACCCCGCGATGTTTTTCTCACTCCTACTAGTGAATGTCATTTAACACACACCCTTACAATGCGCACCACCACGCGATGTTTTTCAGAAACCTATCCTACATTGCCACTGCATGTTCCCTGAGCTCCCCATGCTGAGCACCCCGCGGTGCTTTTCTCCATTCTACATTGCCACTCACTGCCTATCCTAATTCAGACCCTCAGATTCACACCACCCCGTGATGATTTTCTCACTCCTACTAGTGAATGTAATGTAACACACACCCATACAATGCGCTCCACCCCGTGATGTTTTTCTAACTCCTACTAGTGAATGTAATGTAACACACACCCATACAATGCGCACCACCCAGTGATGTTTTTCTCACTCCAACTAGTGAATGTAATGTAACACACACCCATACAATGCCCACCACCCCGCGATGTTTTTCAGAAACCTATCCTACATTGCCACTGCATGTTCCCTGACCTCCACATGCTGACCACCCCGCGGTGCTTTTCTCCATCCGACATTGCCACTCACTGCCTATCCTAATTCAGACCCTCCGATTCACACCACCCCGTGTTGTTTTTCTCACTCCTACTAGTGAATGTAATGTAAAACACACCCATAAAATGCGCACCACACCGCGATATTTTTCAGAAACTTATCCTACATTACCACTGCATGTTCCCTGACCTCCCCATACTGACCACCCCGCGGTGCTTTTCTCCATCCTACATTGCCACTCACTGCCTATCCTTATTCAGACCCTCCGATTCACACCACCCCGTGATGTTTTTCTCACGCCTACTAGTGAATGTAATGTAATACACACCCATACAATGCGCACCACCCCGCGATATTTTTCAGAAACCTATCCTACATTGCCACTGCATGTTCCCTGACCTCCCCATGCTGACCACCCGGCGGTGCTTTTCTCCATCCTACATTGCCACTCACTGCCTATCCTAATTCAGACCCTCCGATTCACACCACCCGGTGATGTTTTTCTCACTCCTACTAGTGAATGTAATGTAACACACACCCATACAATGCGCACCACCCCGGGATGTTTTTCAGAAACCTATCCTACATTGCCACTGCATGTTCCCTGACCTCCCCTTGCTGACCACCCCGCGGTGCTTTTCTCCATCCTACATTGCCACTCATTGCCTATCCTAATTCAATCCCTTCGATTCACACCACCAGTGATGTTTTTCTCACTCCTACTAGTGAATGTAATGTGAAACACACCCATAGAATGCGCACCAGCCCGCGATGTTTTTCAGAAACCTATCCTACATTGCCACTGCATGTTCCCTGACCTCCCCATGCTGACCACCCTGCGGTGCTTTTCTCCATCCTACATTGCCACGCACTCCCTATCCTAATTCAGAACCACCGATTCACACCACCCCGTGATGTTTTTCTCACTCCTACTCGTGAATGTAATGTAACACACACCGATGCAATGCGCACCACCCCGTGATGTTTTTCAGAAACCTATCCTACATTGCCACTGCTTGTTCCCTGACCTCCCCATGCTGACCACCCCGCGGTGCTTTTCTCCATCCTACATTGCAACTCACTGCCTATCCTAATTCAGACCCTTCGATTCACACTACCCCGTGATGTTTTTCTCACTCCTACTAGTGAATGTAATGTAACACACACCCATACAATGCGCACCACCCCGTGATGTTTTTCTCACTCCTACTAGTGAATGTAATGTAACACACACCCATACAATGCGCACCACCCCGCGATGTTTTTCAGAAACCTATCCTACATTGCCACTGCATGTTCCCTAACCTCCCCATGCTGACCACCCCGCAGTGCTTTTCTCCATCCTACATTGCCACTCACTGCCTATCCTAATTCAGACCCTCCAATTCACACCACCCCTTGATGTTTTTCTCACTCCTACTAGTGAATGTAATGTAACACACACCCATACAATGTGCACCACCCCGTGATGTTTTTCTCACTCCTACTAGTGAATGTAATGTAACACACACCCATACAATGCACACCACCCCGCGATGTTTTTCAGAAACCTATCCTACATTGCCACTGCATGTTCCCTTACCTCCCCATGCTGACCACACCGCGGTGCTTTTCTCCATCCTACATTGCCACTCACTGCCTATCCTAATTCAGACCCTCCGATTCACACCACCCCATGATGTTTTTCTCACTCCTACTAGTGAATGTAATGTAACACACACCCATACAATGCGCACCACCCCGTGATGTTTTTCTCACTCCTACTAGTGAATGTAATGTAACACACACCCATACAATGCCCAACACCCTGCGATGTTTTTCAGAAACCTATCCTACATTGCCGCTGCATGTTCCCTGACCTCCCCATGTTGAGCACCCCGCGGTGCTTTTCTCCATTCTACATTGCCACTCACTGCCTATCCTAATTCAGACCCTCAGATTCACACCACCCCGTGATGTTTTTCTCACTCCTACTAGTGAATGTAATGTAACACACACCCATACAATGCGCACCACCCCGTGATGTTTTTCTCACTCGTACTAGTGAATGTAATGTAACACACACCCATACAATGCGCAACACCCCGTGATGTTTTTCTCACTCCTACTAGTGAATGTAATGTAACACACACCCATACAATGCGCACCACCCTGCGATGTTTTTCAGAAACCTATCCTACATTGCCACTGCATGTGCCCTGACCTCCCCATGCTGACCACCCCGCGGGGCTTTTCTCCATCCTACATTGCCACTCACTGCCTATCCTTATTCAGACCCTCCGATTCACACCACCCCGTGATGTTTTTCTCATTCCTACTAGTGAATGTAATGTAACACACACCCATACAATGCACACAAACCCGTGATGTTTTTCTCACTCCTACTAGTGAATGTAATGTAACACACACCCATACAATGCGCACCACCCCGCGATGTTTTTCAGAAACCTATCCTACATTGCCACTGCATGTTCCCTGACCTCCCCATGCTGACCACACCGCGGTTCTTTTCTCCATCCTCCATTGCCACTCACTGCCTATCCTAATTCAGACCCTCCGATTCACACCACCCCGTGATGTTTTTCTCACTCCTACTAGTGAATGTAATGTAACACACACCCATACAATGCGCACCACCCCGTGATGTTTTTCTCACTCCTACTAGTGAATGTAATGTAACACACACCCATACAATGCGCACCACCCCGTGATGTTTTTCTCACTCCAACTAGTGAATGTAATGTAACACACACCCAGACAATGCCCACCACACCGCGATGTTTTTCATAAACCTATCCTACATTGCCACTGCATGTTCCCTGACCTCCCCATGCTGACCACCCCGCGGTGCTTTTCTCCATCCGACATTGCCACTCACTGCCTATCCTTATTCAGACCCTCCGATTCACACCACCCCGTGATGTTTTTCTCACTCCTACTAGTGAATGTAATGTAACACACACCCATACAATGCGAGCCACCCCGTGATGATTTTCTCACTCCTACTAGTGAATGTAATGTAACACACACCCATACAATGCACATCACCCTGCGATATTTTTCAGAAACCTATCCTACATTGCCACTGCATGTTCCCTAACCTCCCCATGCTGACCACACCGCGGTGCTTTTCTCCATCCTACATTGCCACTCACTGCCTATCCTAATTCAGGCCCTCCGATTCACACCACCCCGTGATGTTTTTCTCACTCCTACTAGTGAAAGTAATGTAACACACACCCATACAATGCGCACCAGCCCGTGATGTTGTTCAGAAACCTATCCTACATTGCCACTGCAAGTTCCCTGACCTCCCCTTGGTGACCACCCCGCGGTGCTTTTCTCCATCCTACATTGCCACTCACAGCCTATCCTAATTCAGACCCTCCGATTCACACCACACCGTGATGTTTTTCTCACTCCTATTAGTGAATGTAATGTAACACACACCCATATAATGCGCACCACCCCGTGATGTTTTTCTGACTCCTACTAGTGAATGAAATGTAACACACACCCATACAATGCACACCACCCCGCGATGTTTTTCAGAAACCTATCCTACATTGCCACTGCATGTTCCCTGACCTCCCCATGCTGACCACCCCGCGGTGCTTTTCTCCATCCTACATTGCCACTCACTGCCTATCCTAATTCAGACCCTCCGATTCACACGACCCCGTGATGTTTTTCTCACTCCTACTAGTGAATGTAATGTAACACACACCCATACAATGCGCACCACCCCGCGATGTTTTTCAGAAACCTATCCTACATTGCCACTGCATGTTCCCTGACCTCCCTTGCTGACCACCCCGCGGTGCTTTTCTCCATCCTACATTGCCCCTCATTGCCTATCCTAATTCAATCCCTTCGATTCACACCACCACGTGATGTTTTTCTCACTCCTACTAGTGAATGTAATGTAAAATACAAACATAGAATGCGCACCAGCCCGCGATGTTTTTCAGAAACCTATCCTACATTGCCACTGCATGTTCCCTGACCTCCCCATGCTCACCACCCCGCAGTGCTTTTCTCCATCCTACATTGCCACTCACTGCCTAGCCTAATTCAGACCCACCGATTCACACCACGCCGTGATGTTTTTCTCACTCCTACTAGTGAATGTAATGTAACACACCCATACAATGCGCACCACCCCGCGAAGTTTTTCAGAAACCTATCTTACATTGCCACTGCATGTTTCCTGACCTCCCCATGCTGACCACCCTGCGGTGTTTTTCTCCATCCTACATTGCCACTCACTCCCTATCCTTATTCAGAACCTCCGATTCACAAAACCCCGTGATGTTTTTCTCACTCCTATTCGTGAATGTAACGTAATTCACACCCATACAATGAGCACCACCCCGTGATGTTTTTCTCACTCCTACTAGTGAATGTAATGTAACACACACCCATACAATGTGCACCACCCCGTGATGTTTTTCTCACTCCTACTAGTGAATGTAATGTAACACACACCCATACAATGCACACCACCCCGCGATGTTTTTCAGAAACCTATCCTACATTGCCACTGCATGTTCCCTTACCTCCCCATGCTGACCACACCGCGGTGCTTTTCTCCATCCTACATTGCCACTCACTGCCTATCCTAATTCAGACCCTCCGATTCACACCACCCCATGATGTTTTTCTCACTCCTACTAGTGAATGTAATGTAACACACACCCATACAATGCGCACCACCCTATGATGTTTTTCTCAATCCTACTAGTGAACGTAATGTAACACACACCCATACAATGCCCACCACCCTGCGATGTTTTTCAGAAACCTATCCTACATTGCCACTGCATGTTCCCTGACCTCCCCATGCTGACCACCCCGCGGTGCTTTTCTCCATCCTACATTGCCACTCACTGCCTATCCTAATTCAGACCCTCTGATACACACCACCCCGCGATGTTTTTCTCACTCCTACTAGTGAATGTCATTTAACACACACCCATACAATGCGCACCACCACGCGATGTTTTTCAGAAACCTATCCTACATTGCCACTGCATGTTCCCTGACCTCCCCATGCTGAGCACCCCGCGGTGCTTTTCTCCATTCTACATTGCCACTCACTGCCTATCCTAATTCAGACCCTCAGATTCACACCACCCCGTGATGTTTTTCTCACTCGTACTAGTGAATGTAATGTAACACACACCCATACAATGCGCAACACCCCGTGATGTTTTTCTCACTCCTACTAGTGAATGTAATGTAACACACACCCATACAATGCGCACCACCCTGCGATGTTTTTCAGAAACCTATCCTACATTGCCACTGCATGTGCCCTGACCTCCCCATGCTGACCACCCCGCGCTGCTTTTCTCCATCCTACATTGCCACTCACTGCCTATCCTTATTCAGACCCTCCGATTCACACCACCCCGTGATGTTTTTCTCATTCCTACTAGTGAATGTAATGTAACACACACCCATACAATGCACACAAACCCGTGATGTTTTTCTCACTCCTACTAGTGAATGTAATGTAACACACACCCATACAATGCGCACCACCCCGCGATGTTTTTCAGAAACCTATCCTACATTGCCACTGCATGTTCCCTGACCTCCCCATGCTGACCACACCGCGGTTCTTTTCTCCATCCTCCATTGCCACTCACTGCCTATCCTAATTCAGACCCTCCGATTCACACCACCCCGTGATGTTTTTCTCACTCCTACTAGTGAATGTAATGTAACACACACCCATACAATGCGCACCACCCCGTGATGTTTTTCTCACTCCTACTAGGGAATGTAATGTAACACACACCCATACAATGCGCACCACCCCGTGATGTTTTTCTCACTCCAACTAGTGAATGTTATGTAACACACACCCAGACAATGCCCACCACCCCGCGATGTTTTTCAGAAACCTATCCTACATTGCCACTGCATGTTCCCTGACCTCCCCATGCTGACCACCCCGCGGTGCTTTTCTCCATCCGACATTGCCACTCACTGCCTATCCTTATTCAGACCCTCCGATTCACACCACCCCGTGATGTTTTTCTCACTCCTACTAGTGAATGTAATGTAACACACACCCATACAATGCGAGCCACCCCGTGATGATTTTCTCACTCCTACTAGTGAATGTAATGTAACACACACCCATACAATGCACATCACCCTGCGATATTTTTCAGAAACCTATCCTACATTGCCACTGCATGTTCCCTAACCTCCCCATGCTGACCACACCGCGGTGCTTTTCTCCATCCTACATTGCCACTCACTGCCTATCCTAATTCAGACCCTCCAATTCACACCACCCCGTGATGTTTTTCTCACTCCTACTAGTGAAAGTAATGTAACACACACCCATACAAGGCGCACCAGCCCGTGATGTTGTTCAGAAACCTATCCTACATTGCCACTGCAAGTTCCCTGACCTCCCCTTGGTGACCACCCCGCGGTGCTTTTCTCCATCCTACATTGCCACTCACAGCCTATCCTAATTCAGACCCTCCGATTCACACCACACCGTGATGTTTTTCTCACTCCTATTAGTGAATGTAATGTAACACACACCCATATAATGCGCACCACCCCGTGATGTTTTTCTGACTCCTACTAGTGAATGTAATGTAACACACACCCATACAATGCACACCACCCCGCGATGTTTTTCAGAAACCTATCCTACATTGCCACTGCATGTTCCCTGACCTCCCCATGCTGACCACCCCGCGGTGCTTTTCTCCATCCTACATTGCCACTCACTGCCTATCCTAATTCAGACCCTCCGATTCACACGACCCCGTGATGTTTTTCTCACTCCTACTAGTGAATGTAATGTAACACACACCCATACAATGCGCACCACCCCGCGATGTTTTTCAGAAACCTATCCTACATTGCTACTGCATGTTCCCTGACCTCCCCTTGCTGACCACCCCGCGGTGCTTTTCTCCATCCTACATTGCCACTCACTGCCTATCCTAATACAGACCATCCGATTCACACCACCCCGTGATGTTTTTCTCACTCCTCCTAGTGAATTTAATGTAACACACACCCATACAATGCGCACCACCCCGTGATGTTTTTCTCACTCCTACTAGTGAATGTAATGTAACACACACCCATACAATGCCCACCACCCTGCGATGTTTTTCAGAAACCTATCCTACATTGCCACTGCATGTTCCCTGACCTCCCCATGCTGACCACCCCGCGGTGCTTTTCTCCATCCTACATTGCCACTCACTGCCTATCCTAATTCAGACCCTGTGATACACACCACCCCGCGATGTTTTTCTCACTCCTACTAGTGAATGTCATTTAACACACACCCATACAATGCGCACCACCACGCGATGTTTTTCCGAAACCTATCCTACATTGCCACTGCATGTTCCCTGACCTCCCCATGCTGAGCACCCCGCGGTGCTTTTCTCCATTCTACATTGCCACTCACTGCCTATCCTAATTCAGACCCTCAGATTCACACCACCCCGTGATGTTTTTCTCACTCCTACTAGTGAATGTAATGTAACACACACCCATACAATGCGCACCACCCCGTGATGTTTTTCTCACTCGTACTAGTGAATGTAATGTAACACACACCCATACAATGCGCAACACCCCGTGATGTTTTTCTCACTCCTACTAGTGAATGTAATGTAACACACACCCATACAATGAGCACCACCCCGTGATGTTTTTCTCACTCCTACTAGTGAATGTAATGTAACACACACCCATACAATGCGAGCCACCCCGTGATCATTTTCTCACTCCTAATAGTGAATGTAATGTAACACACAACCATACAATGCGAGCCACCCCGTGATCATTTTCTCACTCCTACTAGTGAATGTAATGTAACACACACCCATACAATGAGCACCACCCCGTGATGTTTTTCTCACTCCTACTAGTGAATGTAATGTAACACACAACCATACAATGCGAGCCACCCCGTGATCATTTTCTCACTCCTACTAGTGAATGTAATGTAACACACAACCATACAATGCGAGCCACCCCGTGATCATTTTCTCACTCCTACTAGTGAATGTAATGTAACACACACCCATACAATGTGCACCACCCCGTGATGTTTTTCTCACTCCTACTAGTGAATGTAATGTAACACACACCCATACAATGCACACCACCCCGCGATGTTTTTCAGAAACCTATCCTACATTGCCACTGCATGTTCCCTGACCTCCCCATGCTGACCACCCCGCGGTGCTTTTCTCCATCCTACATTGCCCCTCATTGCCTATCCTAATTCAATCCCTTCGATTCACACCACCCCGTGATGTTTTTCTCACTCCTACTAGTGAATGTAATTTAACACACACCCATACAATGCGCACCACCACGCGATGTTTTTCAGAAAACTATCCTACATTGCCACTGCATGTTCCCTGACTTCCCCATGCTGACCACCCCGCGGTGCTTTTCTCCATCCTACATTGCCACTCACTGCCTATCCTAATTCAGACCCTCCGATTCACACCACCCCGTGATGTTTTTGTTACTCCTACTACTTAATGTAATGTAACACACACCCATACAATGCGGACCACCCCGCGAAGTTTTTGAGAAACCTATCTTACATTGCCACTGCATGTTTCCTGACCTCCCCATGCTGACCACCCTGCGGTGCTTTTCTCCATCCTACATTGCCACTCACTCCCTATCCTAATTCAGAACCTCCGATTCACACCACCCCGTGATGTTTTTCTCACTCCTACTCGTGAATGTAACGTAACTCACAACCATACAATGAGCACTATCCCGTGATGTTTTTCTCACTCCTACTAGTGAATGTAATGTAACACACACCCATACAATGTGCACCACCCCGTGATGTTTTTCTCACTCCTACTAGTGAATGTAATGTAACACACACCCATACAATGCACACCACCCCGCGATGTTTTTCAGAAACCTATCCTACATTGCCACTGCATGTTCCCTGACCTCCCCATGCTGACCACACCGCAGTGCTTTTCTCCATCCTACATTGCCACTCACTGCCTATCCTAATTCAGACCCTCCGATTCACACCACCCCATGATGTTTTTCTCACTCCTACTAGTGAATGTAATGTAACACACACCCATACAATGCGAGCCACCCCGTGATGATTTTCTCACTCCTACTAGTGAAATTAATGTAACACACACCCATACAATGCACACCACCCCGCGATGTTTTTCAGAAAACTATCCTACATTGCCACTGCATGTTCCCTTACCTCCCCATGCTGACCACCCCTCGGTGCTTTTCTCCATCCTACATTGCCACTCAATGCCTATCCTAATTCAGACCCTGCGATTCACACGACCCCGTGATGTTTTTCTCAATCCTACTAGTGAATGTAATGTAACACACACCCATACAATGCGCACCACCCCGCGATGTTTTTTCAGAAACCTATCCTACATTGCCACTGCATGTTCCCTGACCTCCCCTTGCTGACCACCCCACGGTGCTTTTCTCCATCCTACATTGCCACTCACTGCCTATCCTAATTCAGACCATCCGATTCACACCACCCCGTGAAGTTTTTCTCACTCCTCCTAGTGAATTTAATTTAACACACACCCATACAATGCGCACCACCCCGCGATGTTTTTCAGAAACCTATCCTACATTGCCACTGCATGTTCCCTGACCTCCCCATGCTGACCACTCCGCGGTGCTTTTCTCCATCCTACATTGCCCCTCATTGCCTATCCTAATTCAATCCCTTCAATTCACACCACCCCGTGATGTTTTTCTCACTCCTACTAGTGAATGTAATGTAAAACACACCCATAGAATGCGCACCAGCCCGCGATGTTTTTCAGAAACCTATCCTACATTGCCATTGCATGTTCCCTGACCTCCCCATGCTGACCATCCTGCGGTGCTTTTCTCCATCCTACATTGCCACTCACTCCCTATCCTAATTCAGACCCTCCGATTCACACCACCACGTGATGTTTTTCTCACTCCTACTAGTGAATGTAATGTAACACACACCCATACAATGCGCACCACCCCGTGATGTTTTTCTCACTCCTACTAGTGAATGTAATGTAACACACACCTATACAATGCGCACTACCCCGTGATGTTTTTCTCCCTCCAACTAGTGAATGTAATGTAAAACACACCCATACAATGCACACCACCCCGCGATGTTTTTCAGAAACCTATCCTACATTGCCACTGCATGTTCCCTGACCTCCCCATGCTGACCACACCGCGGTGCTTTTCTCCATCCTACATTGCCACTCACTGCCTATCCTAATTCAGACCGTCCGATTCACACCACCCCGTGATTTTTTTCTTACTCCTACTAGTGAATGTAATGTAACACACACCCATACAATGCGAGCCACACCGTGATGATTTTCTCACTCCTACTTGTGAATGTAATGTAACACACACCCATACAATGCGCACCACCCCATGATGTTTTTCTCACTCTACTATTTAATGTAATGTAACACACACCCATACAATGCACATCACCCCGCGATATTTTTCAGAAACCTATCCTACATTGCCACTGCATGTTCCCTGACATCCCCATGCTGACCACACCGCGGTGCTTTTCTCCATCCTACATTGCCACTCACTGCCTATCCTAATTCAGACCCTCCGATTCACACCACCCCGTGATGTTTTTCTCACTCCTACTAGTGAAAGTAATGTAACACACACCCATACAATGCGCACCACCCCGTGATGTTGTTCAGAAACCTATCCTACATTGCCACTGCATGTTCCCTGACCTCCCCTTGGTGACCACTCCGCGGTGCTTTTCTCCATCCTACATGCCACTTATGGCCTATCCTAATTCAGACCCTCCGATTCACACCACACCGTGATGTTTTTCTCACTCCTATTAGTAAATGTAATGTAACACACACCCATATAATGCGCACCACCCCGTGATGTTTTTCTTACTCCTAATAGTGAATGTAATGTAACACACACCCATACAATGCGCACCACCCCGTGATGTTTTTCTCACTCCTACTAGTGAATGTAATGTAACACACACCCATACAATGCACATCACCCCGCGATATTTTTCAGAAACCTATCCTACATTGCCACTGCATGTTCCCTGACCTCCCCATGCTGACCACCCCGCCGTGCTTTTCTCCATCCTACATTGCCACTCACTGCCTATCCTAATTCAGACCCTCCGATTCACACGATCCCGTGATGTTTTTCTCACTCCTACTAGTGAATGTAATGTAACACACACCCATACAATGCGCACCACCCCGCGATGTTTTTCAGAAACCTATGCTACATTGCCACTGCATGTTCCCTGACCTCCCCTTGCTGACCACCCCGCGGTGCTTTTCTCCATCCTACATTGCCACTCACTGCCTATCCTAATTCAGACCATCCGATTCACACCACCCCGTGATGTTTTTCTCACTCTTCATGGTGAATTTAATGTAACACACACCCATACAATGCGCACCACCCCGCGATGTTTTCAGAAACCTATCCTACATTGCCACTGCATGTTCCCTGACCTCCACATGCTGACCACCCCGCGGTGCTTTTCTCCATCCTACATTGCCCCTCATTGCCTATCCTAATTCAATCCCTTCGATTCACACCACCCCGTGTTGTTTTTCTCACTCCTACTAGTGAATGTAATGTAAAACACACCCATAGAATGCGCACCAGCCCGCGATGTTTTTCAGAAACCTATCCTACATTGCCACTGCATGTTCCCTGACCTCCCCATGCTCACCACCCCGCAGTGCTTTTCTCCATCCTACATTGCCACTCACTGCCTAGCCTAATTCAGACCCTCCGATTCACACCACCCCGTGATGTTTTTCTCACTCCTACAAGTTAATGTAATGTAACACACACCCATACAATGCGCACCACCCCGTGATGTTTTTCTCACTCCTACTAGTGAATGTAATGTAACACACAGCCATACAATGTGCACCACCCCGCGATATTGTTCAGAAACCTATCCTACATTGCCACTGCATGTTCCCTGACCTCCCCTTGGTGACCACCCCGCGGTGCTTTTCTCCATCCTACATTGCCACTCACTGCCTATCCTAATTCAGACCCTCCGATTCACACCACACCATGATGTTTTTCTCACTCCTATTAGTGAATGTAATGTAACACACACCTATATAATGCGCACCACCCCGTGATGTTTTTCTTACTCCTACTAGTGAATGTAATGTAACACACACCCATACAATGCGCACCACCCCGTGATGTTTTTCTCACTCCTACTATTGAATGTAATGTAACACACACCCATACAATGCACACCACCCCGCGATGTTTTTCAGAAAACTATCCTACATTGCCACTGCATGTTCCCTTACCTCCCCATGCTGACCACCCCGCGGTGCTTTTCTCCATCCTACATTGCCACTCACTGCCTATCCTAATTCAGACCCTGCGATTCACACGACCCCGTGATGTTTTTCTCACTCCTACTAGTGAATGTAATGTAACACACACCCATACAATGCGCACCACCCCGCGATGTTTTTTCAGAAACCTATCCTACATTGCCACTGCATGTTCCCTGACCTCCCCTTGCTGACCACCCCGCGGTGCTTTTCTCCATCCTACATTGCCACTCACTGCCTATCCTAATTCAGACCATCCGATTCACACCACACCGTGATGTTTTTCTCACTCCTCCTAGTGAATTTAATGTAACACACACCCATACAATGCGCACCACCCCGCGATGTTTTTCAGAAACCTATCCTACATTGCCACTGCATGTTCCCTGACCTCCCCATGCTGACCACCCCGCGGTGCTTTTCTCCATCCTACATTGCCCCTCATTGCCTATCCTAATTCAATCCCTTTGATTCACACCACCCCGTGATGTTTTTCTCACTCCTACTAGTGAATGTAATGTAAAACACACCCATAGAATGCGCACCAGCCCGCGATGTTTTTCAGAAACCTATCCTACATTGCCACTGCATGTTCCCTGACCTCCCCATGCTGACCACCCTGCGGTGCTTTTCTCCATCCTACATTGCCACTCACTCCCTATCCTAATTCAGAACCTCCGAATCACACCATCCCATGATGTTTTTCTCACTCCTACTCTTGAATGTAATGTAACTCACACCCATACAATGAGCACCACCCCGTGATGTTTTTCTCACTCCTACTAGTGAATGTAATGTAACACACAACCATACAATGCGAGCCACCCCGTGATCATTTTCTCACTCCTACTAGTGAATGTAATGTAACACACAACCATACAATGCGAGCCACCCCGTGATCATTTTCTCACTCCTACTAGTGAATGTAATGTAACACACACCCATACAATGTGCACCACCCCGTGATGTTTTTCTCACTCCTACTAGTGAATGTAATGTAACACACACCCATACAATGCACACCACCCCGCGATGTTTTTCAGAAACCTATCCTACATTGCCACTGCATGTTCCCTGACCTCCCCATGCTGACCACACCGCGGTGCTTTTCTCCATCCTACATTGCCACTCACTGCCTATCCTAATTCAGACCCTCCGATTCACACCACCCCATGATGTTTTTCTCACTACTACTAGTGAATGTAATGTAACACACACCCATACAATGCGCACCAACCCGTGATGTTTTTCTCATTCCTACTAGTGAATGTAATGTAACACAGACCCATACAATGCGCAGCACCCCGCGATGTTTTTCAGAAACCTATCCTACATTGCCAGTGCATGTTCCCTGACCTCCCCATGCTGACCACCCCGCGGTGCTTTTCTCCATCCTACATTGCCACTCACTGCCTATCCTAATTCAGACCCTCTGATACACACCACCCCGCGATGTTTTTCTCACTCCTATGAGTGAATGTAATGTAACACACACCCATACAATGCGCACCACCCCGTGATGTTTTTCTCACTCGTACTAGTGAATGTAATGTAACACACACCCATACAATGCGCAACACCCCGTGATATTTTTCTCACTCCTACTAGTGAATGTAATGTAACACACACCCATACAAAGCGCACCACCCCGCGATGTTTTTCAGAAACCTATCCTACATTGCCACTGCATGTTCCCTAACCTCCCCATGCTGACCACCCCGAAGTGCTTTTCTCCATCCTACATTGCCACTCACTGCCTATCCTAATTTAGACCCTCCAATTCACACCACCCCTTGATGTTTTTCTCACTCCTACTAGTGAATGTAATTTAACACACACCCATACAATGCGCACCACCACGCGATGTTTTTCAGAAACCTATCCTACATTGACACTGCATGTTCCCTGACCTCCCCTTGCTGACCACCCCGCGGTGCCTTTCGCCATCCTACATTGCCACTCACTGCCTATCCTAATACAGACCCTCCGATTCACACCACCCCGCGATGTTTTTCTCTTCCTACTAGTGAATGTAATTTAACACACACCCATACAATGCGCACCACCACGCGATGTTTTTCAGAAAACTATCCTACATTGCCACTGCATGTTCCCTGACCTCCAGATGCTGACCACCCCGCGGTGCTTTTCTCCATCCTACATTGCCACTCACTGCCTATCCTAATTCATACACTCCGATTCACACCACCCCGTGATGTTTTTCTCACTCCTACTAGTTAATGTAATGTAACACACACCCATACAATGCGCACCACCCCGCGAAGTTTTTCAGAAACCTATCTTACATTGCCACTGCATGTTTCCTGACCTCCCCATGCTGACCACCCTGCGGTGCTTTTCTCCATCCTACATTGCCACTCACTCCCTATCCTAATTCAGAACCTCCGATTCACACCACCCCGTGATGTTTTTCTCACTCCTACTCGTGAATGTAACGTAACTCACAACCATACAATGAGCACCACCCCGTGATGTTTTTCTCACTCCTACTAGTGAATGTAATGTAACACACACCCATACAATGTGCACCACCCCGTGATGTTTTTCTCACTCCTACTAGTGAATGTAATGTAACACACACCCATACAATGCACACCACCCCGCGATGTTTTTCAGAAACCTATCCTACATTGCCACTGCATGTTCCCTGACCTCCCCATGCTGACCACACCGCGGTGCTTTTCTCCATCCTACATTGCCACTCACTGCCTATCCTAATTCAGACCCTCCGATTCACACCACCCCATGATGTTTTTCTCACTCCTACTAGTGAATGTAATGTAACACACACCCATACAATGCGAGCCACCCCGTGATGATTTTCTCACTCCTACTAGTGAATGTAATGTAACACACACCCATACAATGCACATCACCCTGCGATATTTTTCAGAAACCTATCCTACATTGCCACTGCATGTTCCGTGACCTCCCCATGCTGACCACACCGCGGTGCTTTTCTCCATCCTACATTGCCACTCACTGCCTATCCTAATACAGACCCTCCGATTCACACCACCCCATGATGTTTTTCTCACTCCTACTAGTGAAATTAATGTAACACACACCCATACAATGCGCACCACCCCGCGATGTTGTTCAGAAACCTATCCGACATTGCCACTGCATGTTCCCTGACCTCCCCTTGGTGACCACCCGCGGTGCTTTTCTCCATCCTACATTGCCACTCACAGCCTATCCTAATTCAGACCCTCCGATTCAAAACACACCGTGATGTTTTTCTCACTCCTATTAGTGAATGTAATGTAACACAAACCCATATAATGCGCACCACCCCGTGATGTTTTTCGGACTCCTACTATTGAATGTAATGTAACACACACCCATACAATGCGCACCACCCCGTGATGTTTTTCTCACTCCTACTAGTGAATGTAATGTAACACACACCCATACAAGGCACACCACCCTGCGATGTTTTTCAGAAACCTATCCTACATTGCCACTGCATGTTCCCTGACCTCCCCATGCTGACCACCCCGCGGTGCTTTTCTCCATCCTACATTGCCACTCACTGCCTATCCTAATTCAGACCCTCCGATTCACACGACCCCGTGATGTTTTTCTCACTCCTACTAGTGAATGTAATGTAACACACACCCATACAATGCGCACCACCACGCGATGTTTTTCAGAAACCTATCCTACATTGCCACTGCATGTTCCCTGACCTCCCCTTGCTGACCACCTCGCGGTGCTTTTCTCCATCCTACATTGCCACTCACTGCCTATCCTAATTCAGACCATCCGATTCACACCACCCCATGATGTTTTTCTCACTCCTCCTAGTGAATTTAATGTAACACACACCCATACAATGCGCACCACCCCGCGATGTTTTTCAGAAACCTATCCTACATTGCCACTGCATGTTCCCTGACCTCCCCATGCTGACCACCCCGCGGTGCTTTTCTCCATCCTACATTGCCCCTCATTGCCTATCCTAATTCAATCCCTTCGATTCACACCACCCCGTGATGTTTTTCTCACTCCTACTAGTGAATGTAATTTAACACACACCCATACAATGCGCACCACCACGCGATGTTTTTCAGAAAACTATCCTACATTGCCACTGCATGTTCCCTGACTTCCCCATGCTGACCACCCCGCGGTGCTTTTCTCCATCCTACATTGCCACTCACTGCCTATCCTAATTCAGACCCTCCGATTCACACCACCCCGTGATGTTTTTGTTACTCCTACTAGTTAATGTAATGTAACACACACCCATACAATGCGCACCACCCCGCGAAGTTTTTCAGAAACCTATCTTACATTGCCACTGCATGTTTCCTGACCTCCCCATGCTGACCACCCTGCGGTGCTTTTCTCCATCCTACATTGCCACTCACTCCCTATCCTAATTCAGAACCTCCGATTCACACCACCCCGTGATGTTTTTCTCACTCCTACTCGTGAATGTAACGTAACTCACAACCATACAATGAGCACTATCCCGTGATGTTTTTCTCACTCCTACTAGTGAATGTAATGTAACACACACCCATACAATGTGCACCACCCCGTGATGTTTTTCTCACTCCTACTAGTGAATGTAATGTAACACACACCCATACAATGCACACCACCCCGCGATGTTTTACAGAAACCTATCCTACATTGCCACTGCATGTTCCCTGACCTCCCCATGCTGACCACACTGCGGTGCTTTTCTCCATCCTACATTGCCACTCACTGCCTATCCTAATTCAGACCCTCCGATTCACACCACCCCATGATGTTTTTCTCACTCCTACTAGTGAATGTAATGTAACACACACCCATACAATGCGAGCCACCCCGTGATGATTTTCTCACTCCTACTAGTGAATGTAATGTAACACACACCCATACAATGCACATCACCCTGCGATATTTTTCAGAAACCTATCCTACATTGCCACTGCATGTTCCGTGACCTCCCCATGCTGACCACACCGCGGTGCTTTTCTCCATCCTACATTGCCACTCACTGCCTATCCTAATACAGACCCTCCGATTCACACCACCCCGTGATGTTTTTCTCACTCCTACTAGTGAAAGTAATGTAACACACACCCATACAATGCGCACCACCCCGCGATGTTGTTCAGAAACCTATCCTACATTGCCACTGCATGTTCCCTGACCTCCCCTTGGTGACCAGCCCGCGGTGCTTTTCTCCATCCTACATTGCCACTCACAGCCTATCCTAATTCAGACCTTCCGTTTCACACCACACCGTGATGTTTTTCTCACTCCTATGAGTGAATGTAATGTAACACACACCCATATAATGCGCACCACCCCGTGATGTTTTTCGGACTCCTACTAGTGAATGTAATGTAACACACACCCATACAATGCGCACCACCCCGTGATGTTTTTCTCACTCCTACTAGTGAATGTAATGTAACAGACACCCATACAATGCACACCACCCCGCGATGTTTTTCAGAAACCTATCCTACATTGCCACTGCATGTTCCCTGACCTCCCCATGCTGACCACCCCGCGGTGCTTTTCTCCATCCTACATTGCCACTCACTGCCTATCTTAATTCAGACCCTCCGATTCACACGACCCCGTGATGTTTTTCTCACTCCTACTAGTGAATGTAATGTAACACACACCCATACAATGCGCACCACCCCGCCTTGTTTTTCAGAAACCTATCCTACATTGCCACTGCATGTTCCCTGACCTCCCCTTGCTGACCACCCCGCGGTGCTTTTCTCCATCCTACATTGCCACTCACTGCCTATCCTAATTCAGACCATCCGATTCACACCACCCCGTGATGTTTTTCTCACTCCTCCTAGTGAATTTAATGTAACACACACCCATACAATGCGCACCACCCCGCGATGTTTTTCAGAAACCTATCCTACATTGCCACTGCATGTTCCCTGACCTCCCCATGCTGACCACCCCGTGGTGCTTTTCTCCATCCTACATTGCCCCTCATTGCCTATCCTAATTCAATCCCTTCGATTCACACCACCCCGTGATGTTTTTCTCACTCCTACTAGTGAATGTAATGTAAAACACACCCATAGAATGCGCACCAGCCCGCGATGTTTTTCAGAAACCTATCCTACATTGCCACTGCATGTTCCCTGACCTCCCCATGCTCACCACCCCGCAGTGCTTTTCTCCATCCTACATTGCCACTCACTGCCTAGCCTAATTCAGACCCTCCGATTCACACCACCCCGTGATGTTTTTCTCACTCCTACAAGTTAATGTAATGTAACACACACCCATGCAATGCGCACCACCCCGTGATGTTTTTCTCACTCCTACTAGTGAATGTAATGTAACACACACCCATACAATGCGCACCACCCCGCGATGTTGTTCAGAAACCTATCCTACATTGCCACTGCATGTTCCCTGACCTCCCCTTGGTGACCACCCCGCGGTGCTTTTCTCCATCCTACATTGCCACTCACGGCCTATCCTAATTCAGACCCTCCGATTCACACCACACCGTGATGTTTTTCTCACTCCTATTAGTGAATGTAATGTAACACACACCCATATAATGCGCACCACCCCGTGATGTTTTTCTTACTCCTACTAGTGAATGTAATGTAACACACACCCATACAATGCACACCACCCCGCGATGTTTTTCAGAAAACTATCCTACATTGCCACTGCATGTTCCCTTACCTCCCCATGCTGACCACCCCTCGGTGCTTTTCTCCATCCTACATTGCCACTCAATGCCTATCCTAATTCAGACCCTGCGATTCACACGACCCCGTGATGTTTTTCTCAATCCTACTAGTGAATGTAATGTAACACACACCCATACAATGCGCACCACCCCGCGATGTTTTTTCAGAAACCTATCCTACATTGCCACTGCATGTTCCCTGACCTCCCCTTGCTGACCACCCCACGGTGCTTTTCTCCATCCTACATTGCCACTCACTGCCTATCCTAATTCAGACCATCCGATTCACACCACCCCGTGAAGTTTTTCTCACTCCTCCTAGTGAATTTAATTTAACACACACCCATACAATGCGCACCACCCCGCGATGTTTTTCAGAAACCTATCCTACATTGCCACTGCATGTTCCCTGACCTCCCCATGCTGACCACTCCGCGCTGCTTTTCTCCATCCTACATTGCCCCTCATTGCCTATCCTAATTCAATCCCTTCAATTCACACCACCCCGTGATGTTTTTCTCACTCCTACTAGTGAATGTAATGTAAAACACACCCATAGAATGCGCACCAGCCCGCGATGTTTTTCAGAAACCTATCCTACATTGCCACTGCATGTTCCCTGACCTCCCCATGCTGACCATCCTGCGGTGCTTTTCTCCATCCTACATTGCCACTCACTCCCTATCCTAATTCAGACCCTCCGATTCACACCACCCCGTGATGTTTTTCTCACTCCTACTAGTGAATGTAATGTAACACACACCCATACAATGCGCACCACCCCGTGATGTTTTCCTCACTCCTACTAGTGAATGTAATGTAACACACACCTATACAATGCGCACCACCCCGTGATGTTTTTCTCCCTCCAACTAGTGAATGTAATGTAAAACACACCCATACAATGCACACCACCGCGATGTTTTTCAGAAACCTATCCTACATTGCCACTGCATGTTCCCTGACCTCCCCATGCTGACCACACCGCGGTGCTTTTCTCCATCCTACATTGCCACTCACTGCCTATCCTAATTCAGACCGTCCGATTCACACCACCCCGTGATTTTTTTCTTACTCCTACTAGTGAATGTAATGTAACACACACCCATACAATGCGAGCCACACCGTGATGATTTTCTCACTCCTACTTGTGAATGTAATGTAACACACACCCATACAATGCGCACCACCCCATGATGTTTTTCTCACTCTACTAGTTAATGTAATGTAACACACACCCATACAATGCACATCACCCCGCGATATTTTTCAGAAACCTATCCTACATTGCCACTGCATGTTCCCTGACATCCCCATGCTGACCACACCGCGGTGCTTTTCTCCATCCTACATTGCCACTCACTGCCTATCCTAATTCAGACCCTCCGTTTCACACCACCCCGTGATGTTTTTCTCACTCCTACTAGTGAAAGTAATGTAACACACACCCATACAATGCGCACCACCCCGTGATGTTGTTCAGAAACCTATCCTACATTGCCACTGCATGTTCCCTGACCTCCCCTTGGTGACCACTCCGCGGTGCTTTTCTCCATCCTACATGCCACTTATGGCCTATCCTAATTCAGACCCTCCGATTCACACCACACCGTGATGTTTTTCTCACTCCTATTAGTAAATGTAATGTAACACACACCCATATAATGCGCACCACCCCGTGATGTTTTTCTTACTCCTACTAGTGAATGTAATGTAACACACACCCATACAATGCGCACCACCCCGTGATGTTTTTCTCACTCCTACTAGTGAATGTAATGTAACACACACCCATACAATGCGCATCACCCCGCGATATTTTTAAGAAACCTATCCTACATTGCCACTGCATGTTCCCTGACCTCCCCATGCTGACCACCCCGCCGTGCTTTTCTCCATCCTACATTGCCACTCACTGCCTATCCTAATTCAGACCCTCCGATTCACACGATCCCGTGATGTTTTTCTCACTCCTACTAGTGAATGTAATGTAACACACACCCATACAATGCGCACCACCCCGCGATGTTTTTCAGAAACCTATGCTACATTGCCACTGCATGTTCCCTGACCTCCCCTTGCTGACCACCCCGCGGTGCTTTTCTCCATCCTACATTGCCACTCACTGCCTATCCTAATTCAGACCATCCGATTCACACCACCCCGTGATGTTTTTCTCACTCTTCCTAGTGAATTTAATGTAACACACACCCATACAATGCGCACCACCCCGCGATGTTTTTCAGAAACCTATCCTACATTGCCACTGCATGTTCCCTGACCTCCACATGCTGACCACCCCGCGGTGCTTTTCTCCATCCTACATTGCCCCTCATTGCCTATCCTAATTCAATCCCTTCGATTCACACCACCCCGTGATGTTTTTCTCACTCCTACTAGTGAATGTAATGTAAAACACACCCATAGAATGCGCACCAGCCCGCGATGTTTTTCAGAAACCTATCCTACATTGCCACTGCATGTTCCCTGACCTCCCATGCTGACCACCCTGCGGTGCTTTTCTCCATCCTACATTGCCACACACTCCCTATCCTAATTCAGAACCTTCGATTCACACCACCCCGTGATGTTTTTCTCACTCCTACTCGTGAATGTAATGTAACTCACACCCATACAATGAGCACCACCCCGTGATGTTTTTCTCACTCCTACTAGTGAATGTAATGTAACACACACCCATACAATGCGAGCCACACCGTGATCATTTTCTCACTCCTACTAGTGAATGTAATGTAACACACACCCATACAATGTGCACCACCCCGTGATGTTTTTCTCACTCCTACTAGTGAATGTAATGTAACACACACCCATACAATGCACACCACCCCGCGATGTTTTTCAGAAACCTATCCTACATTGCCACTGCATGTTCCCTGACCTCCCTATGCTGACCACACCGCGGTGCTTTTCTCCATCCTACATTGCCACTCACTGCCTATCCTAATTCAGACCCTCCGATTCACACCACCCCATGATGTTTTTCTCACTCCTACTAGTGAATGTAATGTAACACACACCCATACAATGCGCACCACCACGTGATGTTTTTCTCACTCCTACTAGTGAATGTAATGTAACACACACCCATACAATGCGCACCACACCGCGATGTTTTTCAGAAACCTATCCTACATTCCCACTGCATGTACCCTGACCTCCCCATGCTGACCACCCCGCGGTGCTTTTCTCCATCTTACATTGCCACTCAGTGCCAATCCTAATTCAGACCCTCCGATTCCCACCACCCCGTGATGTTTTTCTCACTCCTACTAGTGAATGTAATGTAACACACACACATACAATGCGCAGCACCGGGCGATGTTTTTCAGAAACCTATCCTACATTGCCACTGCATGTTCCCTGACCTCCCCATGCTGACCACCACGCGGTGCTTTTCTCCATCCTACATTGCCACTCACTGCCTATCCTAATTCAGACCCTCTGATACACACCACCCCGCGATGTTTTTCTCACTCCTACTAGTGAATGTCATTTAACACACACCCATACAATGCGCACCACCACGCGATGTTTTTCAGAAACCTATCCTACATTGCCACTGCATGTTCCCTGAACTCCCCATGCTGAGCACCCCGCGGTGCTTTTCTCCATTCTACATTGCCACTCACTGCCTATCCTAATTCAGACCCTCAGATTCACACCACCCAGTGATGTTTTTCTCACTCCTACTAGTGAATGTAATGTAACACACAACCATACAATGCGCACCACCCTGTGATGTTTTTCTCACTCATACTAGTGAATGTAATGTAACACACACCCATACAATGCGCAACACCCCGTGATGTTTTTCTCACTCCTACTAGTGAATGTAATGTAACACACACCCATACAATGCGCACCACCCCGCGATGTTTTTCAGAAACCTATCCAACATTGCCACTGCATGTGCCCTGACCTCCCCATGCTGACCACCCCGCGGTGCTTTTCTCCATCCTACATTGCCACTCACTGCCTATCCTTATTCAGACACTCCGATTCACACCACCCCGTGAAGTTTTTCTCATTCCTACTAGTGAATGTAATGTAACACACACCCATACAATGCACACAACCCCGTGATGTTTTTCTCACTCCTACTAGTGAATGTAATGTAAAACACACCCATACAATGCGCACCACCCCGCGATGTTTTTCAGAAACTTATCCTACATTGCCACTGCATGTTCCCTGACCTCCCCATACTGACCACCCAGCGGTGCTTTTCTCCATCCTACATTGCCACTCACTGCCTATCCTAATTCAGACCCTCCGATTCACACCACCCCGTGATGTTTTTTTCACGCCTACTAGTGAATGTAATGTAACACACACCCATACAATGCGCACCACCCCGCGATGTTTTTCAGAAACCTATCCTACATTGCCACTGCATGTTCCCTGACCTCCCCATGCTGACCACCCGGCAGTGCTTTTCTCCATCCTACATTGCCACTCACTGCCTATCCTAATTCAGACCCTCCGATTCACACCACCCCGTGATGTTTTTCTCACTCCTACTAGTGAATGTAATGTAACACACACCCATACAATGCGAGCCACCCCTTGATGATTTTCTCACTCATACTAGTGATTGTAATGTAACACACACCCATACAATGCGCACCACCCCGTGATGTTTTTCTCACTCTACTAGTTAATGTAATGTAACACACACCCATACAATGCACATCACCCCGCGATATTTTTCAGAAACCTATCCTACATTGCCACTGCATGTTCCCTGACCTCCCCATGCTGACCACACCGCGGTGCTTTTCTCCATCCTAAATTGCCAATCACTGCCTATCCTAATTCAGACCTTCCGATTCACACCACCCCGTGATGTTTTTCTCACTCCTACTAGTGAAAGTAATGTAACACACACCCATACAATGCGCACCACCCCGCGATGTTTTTCAGAAACCTATCCTACATTGCCACTGCATGTTCCCTGACCTCCCCATGCTCACCACCCCGCAGTGCTTTTCTCCATCCTACATTGCCACTCACTGCCTAGCCTAATTCAAACCCTCCGATTCACACCACCCCATGATGTTTTTCTCACTCCTACCAGTGAATGTAATGTAACACACACCCATACAATGCACACCACCCCGTGATGTTTTTCTCACTCCTACTAGTGAATGTAATGTAACACACACCCATACAATGCGCACCATCCCGCGATGTTGTTCAGAAACCTATCCTACATTGCCACTGCATGTTCCCTGACCTCCCCTTGGTGACCACCCCGCGGTGATTTTCTCCATCCTACATTGCCACTCACGGCCTATCCTAATTCAGACCCTCCGATTCACACCACCCCGTGATGTTTTTCTCACTCCTATTAGTGAATGTAATGTAACACACACCCATATAATGCGCACCACCCCGTGATGTTTTTCTTACTCCTACTAGTGAATGTAATGTAACACACACCCATACAATGCGCACCACCCCGTGATGTTTTTCTCACTCCTACTAGTGAATGTAATGTAACACACACCCATACAATGCACACCACCCCGCGATGTTTTTCAGAAACCTACCCTACATTGCCACTGCATGTTCCCTGACCTCCCCATGATGACCACCCCTCGGTGCTTTTCTCCATCCTACATTGCCACTCACTGCCTATCCTAATTCAGACCATCCGATTCACACCACCTCGTGATGTTTTTCTCACTCCTCCTAGTGAATTTAGTGTAACACACACCCATACAATGCGCACCACCCCGCGATGTTTTTCAGAAACCTATCCTACATTGCCACTGCATGTTCCCTGACCTCCCCATGCTGACCACCCCGCGGTGCTTTTCTCCATCCTACATTGCCCCTCATTGCCTATCCTAATTCAATCCCTTCGATTCACACCACGCCGTGATGTTTTTCTCACTCCTACTAGTGAATGTAATGTAAAACACACCCATAGAATGCGCACCAGCCCGCGATGTTTTTCAGAAACCTATCCTACATTGCCACTGCATGTTCCCTGACCTCCCCATGCTGACCACCCTGCGGTGCTTTTCTCCATCCTACATTGCCACTCACTACCTATCCTAATTCAGAACCTCCGATTCACACCACCCCGTGATGTTTTTCTCACTCCTACTCGTGAATGTAATGTAACTCACACCCATACAATGAGCACCACCCAGTGATGCTTTCCTCACTCCTACTAGTGAATGTAATGTAACACACACCCATACAATGCGAGCCACCCCGTGATCATTTTCTCACTCCTACTAGTGAATGTAATGTAACACACACCCATACAATGCACACCACCCCGCGATGTTTTTCAGAAACCAATCCTACATTGCCACTGCATGTTCCCTGACCTCCCCATGCTGACCACACCGCGGTGCTTTTCTCCATCCTTCATTGCCACTCACTACATATCCTAATTCAGACCCTCCGATTCACACCACCCCATGATGTTTTTCTCACTCCTACTAGTGAATGTAATGTAACACACACACATAAAATGCGTACCACCCCGTGATGTTTTTCTGACTCCTACTAGTGAATGTAATGTAACAAGAACCCATACAATGCGCACCACACCGCGATGTTTTTCAGAAAGCTATCCTACATTCCCACTGCATGTTCCCTGACCTCCCCATGCTGACCACCCCGCGGTGCTTTTCTCCATCCTACATTGCCACTCAGTGCCAATCCTAATTCAGACCCTCCGATTCACACCACCCCGTGATGTTTTTCTCACTCCTACTAGTGAATGTAATGTAACACACACCCATACAATGCGCAGCACCCCGCGATGTTTTTCAGAAACCTATCCTACATTGCCACTGCATGTTCCCTGACCTCCCCATGCTGACCACCCCGCGGTGCTTTTCTCCATCCTACATTGCCACTCACTGCCTATCCTAATTCAGACCCTCTGATACACACCACCCCGCGATGTTTTTCTCACTCCTACTAGTGAATGTCATTTAACACACACCCATAGAATGCGCACCACCACGCGATGTTTTTCAGAAACCTATCCTACAATGCCACTGCATGTTCCCTGACCTCCCCATGCTGAGCACCCCGCGGTGCTTTTCTCCATTCTACATTGCCACTCACTGCCTATCCTAATTCAGACCCTCAGATTCACACCACCCCGTGATGATTTTCTCACTCCTACTAGTGAATGTAATGTATCACACACCCATACAATGCGCACCACCCCGTGATGATTTTCTCACTCGTACTAGTGAATGTAATGTAACACACACCCATACAATGCGCAACACCCCGTGATGATTTTCTCACTCCTACTAGTGAATGTAATGTAACACACACCCATACAATGCGCACCACCCCACGACGTTTTTCAGAAACCTATCCTACATTGCCACTGCATGTGCCCTGACTTCCCCACGCTGACCACCCCGTGGTGCTTTTCTCCATCCTACATTGCCACTCACTGCCTATCCTTATTCAGACCCTCCGATTCACACCACCCCGTGATGTTTTTCTCACTCCTACTAGTGAATGTAATGTAACACACACCCATACAATGCACACAACCCCGTGATGTTTTTCTCACTCCTACTAGTGAATGTAATGTAACACACACCCATACAATGCGCACCACCCCGCGATGTTTTTGAGAAACCTATCCTACATTGCCACTGCATGTTCCCTGACATCCCCATGCTGACCACCCCGCGGTTCTTTTCTCCATCCTCCATTGCCACTCACTGCCTTTCCTAATTCAGACCCTCCGATTCACACCACCCCGTGATGTTTTTCTCACTCCTACTAGTGAATGTAATGTAACACACACCCATACAATGCGCACCACCCCGTGATGTTTTTCTCACTCCTACTAGTGAATGTAATGTAACACACACCCATACAATGCGCACCACCCCGTGATGTTTTTCTCACTCCTACTAGTGAATGTAATGTAACACACACCAATACAATGCGCACCACCCCGCGATGTTTTTCAGAAACCTATCCTACATTGCCACTGCATGTTCCAGGACCTCCCAATGCTGACCACCCCGCGGTGCTTTTCTCCATCCGACATTGCCACTCACTGCCTATCCTAATTCAGACCCTCCGATTCACACCACCCCGTGATGTTTTTCTCACTTCTACTAGTGAATGTAATGTAAAACACACCCATACAATGCGCACCACCCCGCGATGTTTTTCAGAAACTTATCCTACATTGCCACTGCATGTTCCCTGACCTCCCCATACTGACCACCCCGCGGTGCTTTTCTCCATCCTACATTGCCACTCACTGCCTATCCTAATTCAGACACTCCGATTCACACCACCCCGTGATATTTTTCTCATGCCTACTAGTGAATGTAATGTAACACACACCCATACAATGCGCACCACCCCGCGATGTTTTTCAGAAACCTATCCTACATTGCCACTGCATGTTCCCAGACCTCCCCATGCTGACCACCCGGCGCTGCTTTTCTCCATCCTACATTGCCACTCACTGCCTATCCTAATTCAGACCCTCCAATTCACACCACCCCGTGATGTTTTTCTCACTCCTACTAGTGAATGTAATGTAACACACACCCATACAATGCGAGCCACACCATGATCATTTTCTCACTCCTACTAGTGAATGTAATGTAACACACACCCATACAATGTGCACCACCCCGTGATGTTTTTCTCACTCCTACTAGTGAATGTAATGTAACACACACCCATACAATGCACACCACCCCGCGATGTTTTTCAGAAACCTATCCTACATTGCCACTGCATGTTCCCTGACCTCCCCATGCTGACCACACCGCGGTGCTTTTCTCCATCCTACATTGCCACTCACTGCCTATCCTAATTCAGACCCTCCGATTCACACCACCCCATGATGTTTTTCTCACTCCTACTAGTGAATGTAATGTAACACACACCCATACAATGCGCACCACCCCGTGATGTTTTTCTCACTCCTACTAGTGAACGTAATGTAACACACACCCATACAATGCGCACCACACCGCGATGTTTTTCAGAAACCTATCCTACATTCCCACTGCATGTACCCTGACCTCCCCATGCTGACCACCCCGCGGTGCTTTTCTCCATCTTACATTGCCACTCAGTGCCAATCCTAATTCAGCCCCTCCGATTCCCACCACCCCGTGATGTTTTTCTCACTCCTACTAGTGAATGTAATGTAACACACACACATACAATGCGCAGCACCCCGCAATGTTTTTCAGAAACCTATCCTACATTGCCACTGCATGTTCCCTGACCTCCCCATGCTGACCACCCCGCAGTGCTTTTCTCCATCCTACATTGCCACTCACTGCCTATCCTAATTCAGACCCTCTGATACACACCACCCCGCGATGTTTTTCTCACTCCTACTAGTGAATGTCATTTAACACACACCCATACAATGCGCACCACCACGCGATGTTTTTCAGAAACCTATCCTACATTGCCACTGCATTTTCCCTGAACTCCCCATGCTGAGCACCCCGCAGTGCTTTTCTCCATTCTACATTGCCACTCACTGCCTATCCTAATTCAGACCCTCAGATTCACACCACCCAGTGATGTTTTTCTCACTCCTACTAGTGAATGTAATGTAACACACAACCATACAATGCGCACCACCCTGTGATGTTTTTCTCACTCATACTAGTGAATGTAATGTAACACACACCCATACAATGCGCAACACCCCGTGATGTTTTTCTCACTCCTACTAGTGAATGTAATGTAACACACACCCATACAATGCGCACCACCCCGCGATGTTTTTCAGAAACCTATCCTACATTGCCACTGCATGTTCCCTGACCTCCCCATGCTGACCACCCGGTGGTGCTTTTCTCCATCCTATATTGCCACTCACTGCCTATCCTAATTCAGACCCTCCGATTCACACCACCCCGTGATGTTTTTCTCACTCCTACTATTGAATGTAATGTAACACACACCCATACAATGCGCACCATCCCGCGATGTTGTTCAGAAACCTATCCTACATTGCCACAGCATGTTCCCTGACCTCCCCTTGGTGACCACCCCGCGTTGCTTTTCTCCATCCTACATTGCCACTCACGGCCTATCCTAATTCAGACCCTCCGATTCACACCACCCCGTGATGTTTTTCTCACTCCTACTCGTGAATGTAATGTAACTCACACCCATACAATGAGCACCACCCCGTGATGTTTTTCTCACTCCTACTAGTGAATGTAATGTAACACACACCCATACAATGCGAGCCACCCCGTGATCATTTTCTCACTCCGAATAGTGAATGTAATGTAACACACACCCATACAATGTGCACCACCCCGTGATGTTTTTCTCACTCCTACTAGTGAATGTAATGTAACACACACCCATACAATGCACACCACCCCGCGATGTTTTTCAGAAACCTATCCTACATTGCCACTGCATGTTCCCTGACCTCCCCATGCTGACCACACCGCGGTGCTTTTCTCCATCCTTCATTGCCACTCACTGCCTATCCTAATTCACACCCTCCGATTCACACCACCCCATGATGTTTTTCTCACTCCTACTAGTGAATGTAATGTAACACACACCCATAAAATGCGCACCACCCCGTGATGTTTTTCTCACTCCTACTAGTGAATGTAATGTAACACACACCCATACAATGCGCACCACACCGCGATGTTTTTCAGAAACCTATCCTACATTCCCACTGCATGTTCCCTGACCTCCCCATGCTGACCACTCCGCGGTGCTTTTCTCCATCCTACATTGCCACTCAGTGCCAATCCTAATTCAGACCCTCCGATTCACACCACCCCGTGATGTTTTTCTCACTCCTACTAGTGAATGTAATGTAACACACACCCATACAATGCGCAGCACCCCGCGATGTTTTTCAGAAACCTATCCTACATTGCCACTGCATGTTCCCTGACCTCCCCATGCTGACCACCCCGCGGTGCTTTTCTCCATCCTACATTGCCAAACACTGCCTATCCTAATTCAGACCCTCTGATACACACCACCCCGCGATGTTTTTCTCACTCCTACTAGTGAATGTCATTTAACACACACCCATAGAATGCGCACCACCACGCGATGTTTTTCAGAAACCTATCCTACAATGCCACTGCATGTTCCCTGACCTCCCCATGCTGAGCACCCCGCGCTGCTTTTCTCCATTCTACATTGCCACTCACTGCCTATCCTAATTCAGACCCTCAGATTCACACCACCCCGTGATGATTTTCTCACTCCTACTAGTGAATGTAATGTATCACACACCCATACAATGCGCACCACCCCGTGATGTTTTTCTCACTCGTACTAGTGAATGTAATGTAACACACACCATACAATGCGCAACACCCCGTGATGTTTTTCTCACTCCTACTAGTGAATGTAATGTAAAACACACCCACAGAATACGCACCATCCCGCGATGTTGTTCAGAAACCTATCCTACATTGCCACAGCATGTTCCCTGACCTCCCCTTGGTGACCACCCCGCGTTGCTTTTCTCCATCCTACATTGCCACTCACGGCCTATCCTAATTCAGACCCTCCGATTCACACCACCCCGTGATGTTTTTCTCACTCCTACTCGTGAATGTAATGTAACTCACACCCATACAATGAGCACCACCCCGTGATGTTTTTCTCACTCCTACTAGTGAATGTAATGTAACACACACCCATACAATGCGAGCCACCCCGTGATCATTTTCTCACTCCGAATAGTGAATGTAATGTAACACACACCCATACAATGTGCACCACCCCGTGATGTTTTTCTCACTCCTACTAGTGAATGTAATGTAACACACACCCATACAATGCACACCACCCCGCGATGTTTTTCAGAAACCTATCCTACATTGCCACTGCATGTTCCCTGACCTCCCCATGCTGACCACACCGCGGTGCTTTTCTCCATCCTTCATTGCCACTCACTGCCTATCCTAATTCACACCCTCCGATTCACACCACCCCATGATGTTTTTCTCACTCCTACTAGTGAATGTAATGTAACACACACCCATAAAATGCGCACCACCCCGTGATGTTTTTCTCACTCCTACTAGTGAATGTAATGTAACACACACCCATACAATGCGCACCACACCGCGATGTTTTTCAGAAACCTATCCTACATTCCCACTGCATGTTCCCTGACCTCCCCATGCTGACCACTCCGCGGTGCTTTTCTCCATCCTACATTGCCACTCAGTGCCAATCCTAATTCAGACCCTCCGATTCACACCACCCCGTGATGTTTTTCTCACTCCTACTAGTGAATGTAATGTAACACACACCCATACAATGCGCAGCACCCCGCGATGTTTTTCAGAAACCTATCCTACATTGCCACTGCATGTTCCCTGACCTCCCCATGCTGACCACCCCGCGGTGCTTTTCTCCATCCTACATTGCCAAACACTGCCTATCCTAATTCAGACCCTCTGATACACACCACCCCGCGATGTTTTTCTCACTCCTACTAGTGAATGTCATTTAACACACACCCATAGAATGCGCACCACCACGCGATGTTTTTCAGAAACCTATCCTACAATGCCACTGCATGTTCCCTGACCTCCCCATGCTGAGCACCCCTCGCTGCTTTTCTCCATTCTACATTGCCACTCACTGCCTATCCTAATTCAGACCCTCAGATTCACACCACCCCGTGATGATTTTCTCACTCCTACTAGTGAATGTAATGTATCACACACCCATACAATGCGCACCACCCCGTGATGTTTTTCTCACTCGTACTAGTGAATGTAATGTAACACACACCATACAATGCGCAACACCCCGTGATGTTTTTCTCACTCCTACTAGTGAATGTAATGTAAAACACACCCACAGAATACGCACCAGCCCGCGATGTTTTTCAGAAACCTATCCTACATTGCCACTGCATGTTCCCTTACCTCCCCATGCTGACCACCCTGGGGTGCTTTTCTCCATCCTACATTGCCACTCACTCCCTATCCTAATTCAGAACCTCCGATTCACACCACCCCGTGATGTTTTTCTCACTCCTACTCGTGAATGTAATGTAACTCACACCCATACAATGAGCACCACCCCGTGATGTTTTTCTCACTCCTACTAGTGAATGTAATGTAACACACACCCATACAATGCGAGCCACCCAGTGATCATTTTCTCACTCCGACTAGTGAATGTAATGTAACACACACCCATACAATGTGCACCACCCCGTGATGTTTTTCTCACTCCTACTAGTGAATGTAATGTAACACACACCCATACAATGCACACCACCCCGCGATGCTTTTCAGAAACCTATCCTACATTGCCACTGCATGTTCCCTGACCTCCCCATGCTGACCTCACCGCGGTGCTTTTCTCCATCCTTCATTGCCACTCACTGCCTATCCTAATTCAGACCCTCCGATTCACACCACCCCATGATGTTTTTCTCACTCCTACAAGTGAATGTAATGTAACACACACCCATAAAATGCGCACCACCCCGTGATGTTTTTCTCACTCCTACTAGTGAATGTAATGTAACACACACCCATACAATGCGCACCACACCGCGATGTTTTTCAGAAACCTATCCTACATTCCCACTGCATGTTCCCTGACCTCCCCATGCTGACAACCCCGCGGTGCTTTTCTCCATCCTACATTGCCACTCAGTGCCAATCCTAATTCAGACCCTCCGATTCACACCACCCCGTGATGTTTTTCTCACTCCTACTAGTGAATGTAATGTAACACACACCCATACAATGCGCAGCACCCCGCGCTGTTTTTCAGAAACCTATCCTACATTGCCACTGCATGTGCCCTGACCTCCCCATGCTGACCACCCCGCGGTGCTTTTCTCCATCCTACATTGCCACTCACTGCCTATCCTTATTCAAACCCTCCGATTCACACCACCCCGTGATGTTTTTCTCATTCCTGCTAGTGAATGTAATGTAACACACACCCATACAATGCACACAACCCCGTGATGTTTTTCTCACTCCTACTAGTGAATGTAATGTAACACACACCCATACAATGCGCACCACCCCGCGATGTTTTTCAGAAACCTATCCTACATTGGCACTGCATGTTCCCTGACCTCCCCATGTTGACCACACCGCGGTTCTTTTCTCCATCCTCCATTGCCACTCACTGCCTATCCTAATTCAGACCCTCCGATTCACACCACCCCGTGATGTTTTTCTCACTCCTACTAGTGAATGTAATGTAACACACACCCATACAATGCGCACCACCCCGTGATGTTTTTCTCACTCCTACTAGTGAATGTAATGTAACACACACCTATACAATGCGCACCACCCCGTGATGTTTTTCTCCCTCCAACTAGTGAATGTAATGTAAAACACACCCATACAATGCGCACCACCCCGCGATGTTTTTCAGAAACCTATCCTACATTGCCACTGCATGTTCCCTGACCTCCCCATGCTGACCACCCGGCGGTGCTTTTCTCCATCCTGCATTGCCACTCACTGCCTATCCTAATTCAGACCGTCCGATTCACACCACCCCGTGATTTTTTTCTTACTCCTACTAGTGAATGTAATGTAACACACACCCATACAATGCGAGCCACACCGTGATGATTTTCTCACTCCTACTTGTGAATGTAATGTAACACACACCCATACAATGCGCACCACCCCATGATGTTTTTCTCACTCTACTAGTTAATGTAATGTAACACACACCCATACAATGCACATCACCCCGCGATATTTTTCAGAAACCTATCCTACATTGCCACTGCATGTTCCCTGATCTCCCCATGCTGACCACACCGCGGTGCTTTTCTCCATCCTACATTGCCACTCACTGCCTATCGTAATTCAGACCCTCCGATTCACACCACCCCGTGATGTTTTTCTCACTCCTACTAGTGAAAGTAATGTAACACACACCCATACAATGCGCACCACCCCGTGATGTTGTTCAGAAACCTATCCTACATTGCCACTGCATGTTCCCTGACCTCCCCTTGGTGACCACTCCGCGGTGCTTTTCTCCATCCTACATGCCACTTATGGCCTATCCTAATTCAGACCCTCCGATTCACACCACACCGTGATGTTTTTCTCACTCCTATTAGTAAATGTAATGTAACACACACCCATATAATGCGCACCACCCCGTGATGTTTTTCTTACTCCTACTAGCGAATGTAATGTAACACACACCCATACAATGCGCACCACCCCGTGATGTTTTTCTCACTCCTACTAGTGAATGTAATGTAACACACACCCATACAATGCACACCACCCCGCGATGTTTTTCAGAAACCTATCCTACATTGCCACTGCATGTTCCCTGACCTCCCCATGCTGACCACCCCGCCGTGCTTTTCTTCATCCTACATTGCCACTCACTGCCTATCCTAATTCAGACCCTCAGATTCACACCACCCCGTGATGATTTTCTCACTCCTACTAGTGAATGTAATGTATCACACACCCATACAATGCGCACCACCCCGTGATGTTTTTCTCACTCGTACTAGTGAATGTAATGTAACACACACCATACAATGCGCAACACCCCGTGATGTTTTTCTCACTCCTACTAGTGAATGTAATGTAAAACACACCCACAGAATACGCACCAGCCCGCGATGTTTTTCAGAAACCTATCCTACATTGCCACTGCATGTTCCCTTACCTCCCCATGCTGACCACCCTGCGGTGCTTTTCTCCATCCTACATTGCCACTCACTCCCTATCCTAATTCAGAACCTCCGATTCACACCACCCCGTGATGTTTTTCTCACTCCTACTCGTGAATGTAATGTAACTCACACCCAAACATGAGCACCACCCCGTGATGTTTTTCTCACTCCTACTAGTGAATGTAATGTAACACACACCCATACAATGCGAGCCACCCCGTGATCATTTTCTCACTCCGACTAGTGAATGTAATGTAACACACACCCATACAATGTGCACCACCCCGTGATGTTTTTCTCACTCCTACTAGTGAATGTAATGTAACACACACCCATACAATGCACACCACCCCGCGATGCTTTTCAGAAACCTATCCTACATTGCCACTGCATGTTCCCTGACCTCCCCATGCTGACCACACCGCGGTGCTTTTCTCCATCCTTCATTGCCACTCACTGCCTATCCTAATTCAGACCCTCCGATTCACACCACCCCATGATGTTTTTCTCACTCCTACAAGTGAATGTAATGTAACACACACCCATAAAATGCGCACCACCCCGTGATGTTTTTCTCACTCCTACTAGTGAATGTAATGTAACACACACCCATACAATGCGCACCACACCGCGATGTTTTTCAGAAACCTATCCTACATTCCCACTGCATGTTCCCTGACCTCCCCATGCTGACAACCCCGCGGTGCTTTTCTCCATCCTACATTGCCACTCAGTGCCAATCCTAATTCAGACCCTCCGATTCACACCACCCCGTGATGTTTTTCTCACTCCTACTAGTGAATGTAATGTAACACACACCCATACAATGCGCAGCACCCCGCGCTGTTTTTCAGAAACCTATCCTACATTGCCACTGCATGTGCCCTGACCTCCCCATGCTGACCACCCCGCGGTGCTTTTCTCCATCCTACATTGCCACTCACTGCCTATCCTTATTCAAACCCTCCGATTCACACCACCCCGTGATGTTTTTCTCATTCCTGCTAGTGAATGTAATGTAACACACACCCATACAATGCACACAACCCCGTGATGTTTTTCTCACTCCTACTAGTGAATGTAATGTAACACACACCCATACAATGCGCACCACCCCGCGATGTTTTTCAGAAACCTATCCTACATTGCCACTGCATGTTCCCTGACCTCCCCATGTTGACCACACCGCGGTTCTTTTCTCCATCCTCCATTGCCACTCACTGCCTATCCTAATTCAGACCCTCCGATTCACACCCCCCCGTGATGTTTTTCTCACTCCTACTAGTGAATGTAATGTAACACACACCCATACAATGCGCACCACCCCGTGATGTTTTTCTCACTCCTACTAGTGAATGTAATGTAACACACACCTATACAATGCGCACCACCCCGTGATGTTTTTCTCCCTCCAACTAGTGAATGTAATGTAAAACACACCCATACAATGCGCACCACCCCGCGATGTTTTTCAGAAACCTATCCTACATTGCCACTGCATGTTCCCTGACCTCCCCATGCTGACCACCCGGCGGTGCTTTTCTCCATCCTGCATTGCCACTCACTGCCTATCCTAATTCAGACCGTCCGATTCACACCACCCCGTGATTTTTTTCTTACTCCTACTAGTGAATGTAATGTAACACACACCCATACAATGCGAGCCACACCGTGATGATTTTCTCACTCCTACTTGTGAATGTAATGTAACACACACCCATACAATGCGCACCACCCCATGATGTTTTTCTCACTCTACTAGTTAATGTAATGTAACACACACCCATACAATGCACATCACCCCGCGATATTTTTCAGAAACCTATCCTACATTGCCACTGCATGTTCCCTGACCTCCCCATGCTGACCACACCGCGGTGCTTTTCTCCATCCTACATTGCCACTCACTGCCTATCGTAATTCAGACCCTCCGATTCACACCACCCCGTGATGTTTTTCTCACTCCTACTAGTGAAAGTAATGTAACACACACCCATACAATGCGCACCACCCCGTGATGTTGTTCAGAAACCTATCCTACATTGCCACTGCATGTTCCCTGACCTCCCCTTGGTGACCACTCCGCGGTGCTTTTCTCCATCCTACATGCCACTTATGGCCTATCCTAATTCAGACCCTCCGATTCACACCACACCGTGATGTTTTTCTCACTCCTATTAGTAAATGTAATGTAACACACACCCATATAATGGGCACCACCCCGTGATATTTTTCTTACTCCTACTAGTGAATGTAATGTAACACACACCCATACAATGCGCACCACCCCGTGATGTTTTTCTCACTCCTACTAGTGAATGTAATGTAACACACACCCATACAATGCACACCACCCCGCGATGTTTTTCAGAAACCTATCCTACATTGCCACTGCATGTTCCCTGACCTCCCCATGCTGACCACCCCGCCGTGCTTTTCTTCATCCTACATTGCCACTCACTGCCTATCCTAATACAGACCCTCCGATTCACACGATCCCGTGATGTTTTTCTCACTCCTACTAGTGAATGTAATGTATCACACACCCATACAATGCGCACCACCCCGTGATGTTTTTCTCACTCGTACTAGTGAATGTAATGTAACACACACCATACAATGCGCAACACCCCGTGATGTTTTTCTCACTCCTACTAGTGAATGTAATGTAAAACACACCCACAGAATACGCACCAGCCCGCGATGTTTTTCAGAAACCTATCCTACATTGCCACTGCATGTTCCCTTACCTCCCCATGCTGACCACCCTGGGGTGCTTTTCTCCATCCTACATTGCCACTCACTCCCTATCCTAATTCAGAACCTCCGATTCACACCACCCCGTGATGTTTTTCTCACTCCTACTCGTGAATGTAATGTAACTCACACCCATACAATGAGCACCACCCCGTGATGTTTTTCTCACTCCTACTAGTGAATGTAATGTAACACACACCCATACAATGCGAGCCACCCCGTGATCATTTTCTCACTCCGACTAGTGAATGTAATGTAACACACACCCATACAATGTGCACCACCCCGTGATGTTTTTCTCACTCCTACTAGTGAATGTAATGTAACACACACCCATACAATGCACACCACCCCGCGATGCTTTTCAGAAACCTATCCTACATTGCCACTGCATGTTCCCTGACCTCCCCATGCTGACCTCACCGCGGTGCTTTTCTCCATCCTTCATTGCCACTCACTGCCTATCCTAATTCAGACCCTCCGATTCACACCACCCCATGATGTTTTTCTCACTCCTACAAGTGAATGTAATGTAACACACACCCATAAAATGCGCACCACCCCGTGATGTTTTTCTCACTCCTACTAGTGAATGTAATGTAACACACACCCATACAATGCGCACCACACCGCGATGTTTTTCAGAAACCTATCCTACATTCCCACTGCATGTTCCCTGACCTCCCCATGCTGACAACCCCGCGGTGCTTTTCTCCATCCTACATTGCCACTCAGTGCCAATCCTAATTCAGACCCTCCGATTCACACCACCCCGTGATGTTTTTCTCACTCCTACTAGTGAATGTAATGTAACACACACCCATACAATGCGCAGCACCCCGCGCTGTTTTTCAGAAACCTATCCTACATTGCCACTGCATGTGCCCTGACCTCCCCATGCTGACCACCCCGCGGTGCTTTTCTCCATCCTACATTGCCACTCACTGCCTATCCTTATTCAAACCCTCCGATTCACACCACCCCGTGATGTTTTTCTCATTCCTGCTACTGAATGTAATGTAACACACACCCATACAATGCACACAACCCCGTGATGTTTTTCTCACTCCTACTAGTGAATGTAATGTAACACACACCCATACAATGCGCACCACCCCGCGATGTTTTTCAGAAACCTATCCTACATTGGCACTGCATGTTCCCTGACCTCCCCATGTTGACCACACCGCGGTTCTTTTCTCCATCCTCCATTGCCACTCACTGCCTATCCTAATTCAGACCCTCCGATTCACACCACCCCGTGATGTTTTTCTCACTCCTACTAGTGAATGTAATGTAACACACACCCATACAATGCGCACCACCCCGTGATGTTTTTCTCACTCCTACTAGTGAATGTAATGTAACACACACCTATACAATGCGCACCACCCCGTGATGTTTTTCTCCCTCCAACTAGTGAATGTAATGTAAAACACACCCATACAATGCGCACCACCCCGCGATGTTTTTCAGAAACCTATCCTACATTGCCACTGCATGTTCCCTGACCTCCCCATGCTGACCACCCGGCGGTGCTTTTCTCCATCCTGCATTGCCACTCACTGCCTATCCTAATTCAGACCGTCCGATTCACACCACCCCGTGATTTTTTTCTTACTCCTACTAGTGAATGTAATGTAACACACACCCATACAATGCGAGCCACACCGTGATGATTTTCTCACTCCTACTTGTGAATGTAATGTAACACACACCCATACAATGCGCACCACCCCATGATGTTTTTCTCACTCTACTAGTTAATGTAATGTAACACACACCCATACAATGCACATCACCCCGCGATATTTTTCAGAAACCTATCCTACATTGCCACTGCATGTTCCCTGATCTCCCCATGCTGACCACACCGCGGTGCTTTTCTCCATCCTACATTGCCACTCACTGCCTATCGTAATTCAGACCCTCCGATTCACACCACCCCGTGATGTTTTTCTCACTCCTACTAGTGAAAGTAATGTAACACACACCCATACAATGCGCACCACCCCGTGATGTTGTTCAGAAACCTATCCTACATTGCCACTGCATGTTCCCTGACCTCCCCTTGGTGACCACTCCGCGGTGCTTTTCTCCATCCTACATGCCACTTATGGCCTATCCTAATTCAGACCCTCAGATTCACACCACCCCGTGATGATTTTCTCACTCCTACTAGTGAATGTAATGTATCACACACCCATACAATGCGCACCACCCCGTGATGTTTTTCTCACTCGTACTAGTGAATGTAATGTAACACACACCATACAATGCGCAACACCCCGTGATGTTTTTCTCACTCCTACTAGTGAATGTAATGTAAAACACACCCACAGAATACGCACCAGCCCGCGATGTTTTTCAGAAACCTATCCTACATTGCCACTGCATGTTCCCTTACCTCCCCATGCTGACCACCCTGCGGTGCTTTTCTCCATCCTACATTGCCACTCACTCCCTATCCTAATTCAGAACCTCCGATTCACACCACCCCGTGATGTTTTTCTCACTCCTACTCGTGAATGTAATGTAACTCACACCCAAACATGAGCACCACCCCGTGATGTTTTTCTCACTCCTACTAGTGAATGTAATGTAACACACACCCATACAATGCGAGCCACCCCGTGATCATTTTCTCACTCCGACTAGTGAATGTAATGTAACACACACCCATACAATGTGCACCACCCCGTGATGTTTTTCTCACTCCTACTAGTGAATGTAATGTAACACACACCCATACAATGCACACCACCCCGCGATGCTTTTCAGAAACCTATCCTACATTGCCACTGCATGTTCCCTGACCTCCCCATGCTGACCACACCGCGGTGCTTTTCTCCATCCTTCATTGCCACTCACTGCCTATCCTAATTCAGACCCTCCGATTCACACCACCCCATGATGTTTTTCTCACTCCTACAAGTGAATGTAATGTAACACACACCCATAAAATGCGCACCACCCCGTGATGTTTTTCTCACTCCTACTAGTGAATGTAATGTAACACACACCCATACAATGCGCACCACACCGCGATGTTTTTCAGAAACCTATCCTACATTCCCACTGCATGTTCCCTGACCTCCCCATGCTGACAACCCCGCGGTGCTTTTCTCCATCCTACATTGCCACTCAGTGCCAATCCTAATTCAGACCCTCCGATTCACACCACCCCGTGATGTTTTTCTCACTCCTACTAGTGAATGTAATGTAACACACACCCATACAATGCGCAGCACCCCGCGCTGTTTTTCAGAAACCTATCCTACATTGCCACTGCATGTGCCCTGACCTCCCCATGCTGACCACCCCGCGGTGCTTTTCTCCATCCTACATTGCCACTCACTGCCTATCCTTATTCAAACCCTCCGATTCACACCACCCCGTGATGTTTTTCTCATTCCTGCTAGTGAATGTAATGTAACACACACCCATACAATGCACACAACCCCGTGATGTTTTTCTCACTCCTACTAGTGAATGTAATGTAACACACACCCATACAATGCGCACCACCCCGCGATGTTTTTCAGAAACCTATCCTACATTGCCACTGCATGTTCCCTGACCTCCCCATGTTGACCACACCGCGGTTCTTTTCTCCATCCTCCATTGCCACTCACTGCCTATCCTAATTCAGACCCTCCGATTCACACCCCCCCGTGATGTTTTTCTCACTCCTACTAGTGAATGTAATGTAACACACACCCATACAATGCGCACCACCCCGTGATGTTTTTCTCACTCCTACTAGTGAATGTAATGTAACACACACCTATACAATGCGCACCACCCCGTGATGTTTTTCTCCCTCCAACTAGTGAATGTAATGTAAAACACACCCATACAATGCGCACCACCCCGCGATGTTTTTCAGAAACCTATCCTACATTGCCACTGCATGTTCCCTGACCTCCCCATGCTGACCACCCGGCGGTGCTTTTCTCCATCCTGCATTGCCACTCACTGCCTATCCTAATTCAGACCGTCCGATTCACACCACCCCGTGATTTTTTTCTTACTCCTACTAGTGAATGTAATGTAACACACACCCATACAATGCGAGCCACACCGTGATGATTTTCTCACTCCTACTTGTGAATGTAATGTAACACACACCCATACAATGCGCACCACCCCATGATGTTTTTCTCACTCTACTAGTTAATGTAATGTAACACACACCCATACAATGCACATCACCCCGCGATATTTTTCAGAAACCTATCCTACATTGCCACTGCATGTTCCCTGACCTCCCCATGCTGACCACACCGCGGTGCTTTTCTCCATCCTACATTGCCACTCACTGCCTATCGTAATTCAGACCCTCCGATTCACACCACCCCGTGATGTTTTTCTCACTCCTACTAGTGAAAGTAATGTAACACACACCCATACAATGCGCACCACCCCGTGATGTTGTTCAGAAACCTATCCTACATTGCCACTGCATGTTCCCTGACCTCCCCTTGGTGACCACTCCGCGGTGCTTTTCTCCATCCTACATGCCACTTATGGCCTATCCTAATTCAGACCCTCCGATTCACACCACACCGTGATGTTTTTCTCACTCCTATTAGTAAATGTAATGTAACACACACCCATATAATGGGCACCACCCCGTGATGTTTTTCTTACTCCTACTAGTGAATGTAATGTAACACACACCCATACAATGCGCACCACCCCGTGATGTTTTTCTCACTCCTACTAGTGAATGTAATGTAACACACACCCATACAATGCACACCACCCCGCGATGTTTTTCAGAAACCTATCCTACATTGCCACTGCATGTTCCCTGACCTCCCCATGCTGACCACCCCGCCGTGCTTTTCTTCATCCTACATTGCCACTCACTGCCTATCCTAATACAGACCCTCCGATTCACACGATCCCGTGATGTTTTTCTCACTCCTACTAGTGAATGTAATGTAACACACACCCATACAATGTGCACCACCCCGCGATGTTTTTCAGAAACCTATCCTACATTGCCACTGCTTGTTCCCTGACCTCCCCTTGCTGACCACCCCGCGGTGCTTTTCTCCATCCTACATTGCCACTCACTGCCTATCCTAATTCAGACCATCCGATTCACACCACCCCGTGATGTTTTTCTCACTCTTCCTAGTGAATTTAATGTAACACACACCCATACAATGCGCACCACCCCGCGATGTTTTTCAGAAACCTATCCTACATTGCCACTGCATGTTCCCTGACCTCCACATGCTGACCACCCCGCGGTGCTTTTCTCCATCCTACATTGCCCCTCATTGCCTCTCCTAATTCAATCCCTTCGATTCACACCACCCCGTGATGTTTTTCTCACTCCTACTAGTGAATGTAATGTAAAACACCCCCATAGAATGCGCACCAGCCCGCGATGTTTTTCAGAAACCTATCCTACATTGCAACTGCATGTTCCCTTACTTCCCCATGCTGACCACCCTGCGGTGCTTTTCTCCATCCTACATTGCCACACACTCCCTATCCTAATTCAGAACCTTCGATTCACACCACCCCGTGATGATTTTCTCACTCCTACTCGTGAATGTAATGTAACTCACACCCATACAATGAGCACCACCCCGTGATGTTTTTCTCACTCCTACTAGTGAATGTAATGTAACACACACCCATACAATGCGAGCCACACCGTGATCATTTTCTCACTCCTACTAGTGAATGTAATGTAACACACACCCATACAATGGGCACCACCCCGTGATGTTTTTCTCACTCCTACTAGTGAATGTAATGTAACACACACCCATACAATGCACACCACCCCGCGATGTTTTTCAGAAACCTATCCTACATTGCCACTGCATGTTCCCTGACCTCCCCATGCTGACCACACCGCGGTGCTTTTCTGCAGCCTACATTGCCACTCACTGCCTATCCTAATTCAGACCCTCCAATTAACACCACCCCATGATGTTTTTCTCACTCCTACTAGTGAATGTAATGTAACACACACCCATACAATGCGCACCACCCCGTGATGTTTTTCTCACTCCTACTAGTGAATGTAATGTAACACACACCCATACAATGCGCACCACACCGCGATGTTTTTCAGAAACCTATCCTACATTCCCACTGCATGTTCCCTGACCTCCCCATGCTGACCACCCCGCGGTGCTTTTCTCCATCTTACATTGCCACTCAGTGCCAATCCTAATTCAGACCCTCCGATTCCCACCACCCCGTGATGTTTTTCTCACTCCTACTAGTGAATGTAATGTAACACACAAACATACAATGCACAGCACCCCGCGATGTTTTTCAGAAACCTATCCTACATTGCCACTGCATGTTCCCTGACCTCCCCATGCTGACCACCCCTCGGTGCTTTTCTCCATCCTACATTGCCACTCACTGCCTATCCTAATTCAGACCCTCTGATACACACCACCCCGCGATGTTTTTCTCACTCCTACTATTGAATGTCATTTAACACACACCCATACAATGCGCACCACCACGCGATGTTTTTCAGAAACCTATCCCAAATTGCCACTGCATGTTCCCTGAACGACCCATGCTGAGCACCCCGCGGTGCTTTTCTCCATTCTACATTGCCACTCACTGCCTATCCTAATTCAGACCATCAGATTCACACCACCCAGTGATGTTTTTCTCACTCCTACTAGTGAATGTAATGTAACACACAACCATACAATGCGCACCACCCTGTGATGTTTTTCTCACTCATACTAGTGAATGTAATGTAACACACACCCATACAATGCGCAACACCCCGTGATGTTTTTCTCACTCCTACTAGTGAAGGTAATGTAACACACACCCATACAATGCGCACCACCCCGCGATGTTTTTCAGAAACCTATCCAACATTGCCACTGCATGTGCCCTGACCTCCCCATGCTGACCACCCCGCGGTGCTTTTCTCCATCCTACATTGCCACTCACTGCCTATCCTTATTCAGACCCTCCGATTCACACCACCCCGTGATGTTTTTCTCATTCCTACTAGTGAATGTAATGTAACACACACCCATACAATGCACACAACCCCGTGATGTTTTTCTCACTCCTACTAGTGAATGTAATGTAACACACACCCATACAATGCGAGCCACCCCGTGATGATTTTCTCACTCCTACTAGTGAATGTAATGTAACACACACCCATACAATGCGCACCACCCCGTGATGTTTTTCTCACTCTACTAGTTAATGTAATGTAACACACACCCATACAATGCACATCACCCCGCGATATTTTTCAGAAACCTATCCTACATTGCCACTGCATGTTCCCTGACCTCCCCATGCAGACCACACCGCGGTGCTTTTCTCCATCCTACATTGCCACTCACTGCCTATCCTAATTCAGACCCTCCGATTCACACCACCCCGTGATGTTTTTCTCACTCCTACTAGTGAAAGTAATGTAACACACACCCATACAATGCGCACCACCCCGCGATGTTTTTCAGAAACCTATCCTACATTGCCACTGCATGTTCCCTGACCTCCCCATGCTCACCACCGCGCAGTGCTTTTCTCCATCCTACATTGCCACTCACTGCCTAGCCTAATTCAAACCCTCCGATTCACACCACCCCGTGATGTTTTTCTCACTCCTACCAGTGAATGTAATGTAACACACACCCATACAATGCACACCACCCCGTGATGTTTTTCTCACTCCTACTAGTGAATGTAATGTAACACACACCCATACAATGCGCACCATCCCGCGATGTTGTTCAGAAACCTATCCTACATTGCCACTGCATGTTCCCTGACCTCCCCTTGGTGACCACCCCGCGGTGCTTTTCTCCATCCTACATTGCCACTCACGGCCTATCCTAATTCAGACCCTCCGATTCACACCACCCCGTGATGTTTTTCTCACTCCTATTAGTGAATGTAATGTAACACACACCCATATAATGCGCACCACCCCGTGATGTTTTTCTTACTCCTAATAGTGAATGTAATGTAACACACACCCATACAATGCGCACCACCCCGTGATGTTTTTCTCACTCCTACTAGTGAATGTAATGTAACACACACCCATACAATGCACACCACCCCGCGATGTTTTTCAGAAACCTATCCTACATTGCCACTGCATGTTCCCTGACCTCCCCATGATGACCACCCCTCGGTGCTTTTCTCCATCCTACATTGCCACTCACTGCCTATCCTAATTCAGACCATCCGATTCACACCACCCCGTGATGTTTTTCTCACTCCTCCTAGTGAATTTAGTGTAACACACACCCATACAATGCGCACCACCCCGCGATGTTTTTCAGAAACCTATCCAACATTGCCACTGCATGTGCCCTGACCTCCCCATGCTGACCACCCCGCGGTGCTTTTCTCCATCCTACATTGCCACTCACTGCCTATCCTTATTCAGACCCTCCGATTCACACCACCCCGTGATGTTTTTCTCATTCCTACTAGTGAATGTAATGTAATACACACCCATACAATGCACACAACCCCGTGATGTTTTTCTCACTCCTACTAGTGAATGTAATGTAACACACACCCATACAATGCGAGCCACCCCGTGATGATTTTCTCACTCCTACTAGTGAATGTAATGTAACACACACCCATACAATGCGCACCACCCCGTGATGTTTTTCTCACTCTACTAGTTAATGTAATGTAACACACACCCATACAATGCACATCACCCCGCGATATTTTTCAGAAACCTATCCTACATTGCCACTGCATGTTCCCTGACCTCCCCATGCTGACCACACCGCGGTGCTTTTCTCCATCCTACATTGCCACTCACTGCCTATCCTAATTCAGACCCTCCGATTCACACCACCCCGTGATGTTTTTCTCACTCCTACTAGTGAAAGTAATGTAACAAACACCCATACAATGCGCACCACCCCGCGATGTTTTTCAGAAACCTATCCTACATTGCCACTGCATGTTCCCTGACCTCCCCATGCTCACCACCGCGCAGTGCTTTTCTCCATCCTACATTACCACTCACTGCCTAGCCTAATTCAAACCCTCCGATTCACACCACCCCGTGATGTTTTTCTCACTCCTACCAGTGAATGTAATGTAACACACACCCATACAATGCACACCACCCCGTGATGTTTTTCTCACTCCTACTAGTGAATGTAATGTAACACACACCCATACAATGCGCACCATCCCGCGATGTTGTTCAGAAACCTATCCTACATTGCCACTGCATGTTCCCTGACCTCCCCTTGGTGACCACACCGCGGTGCTTTTCTCCATCCTACATTGCCACTCACGGCCTATCCTAATTCAGACCCTCCGATTCACACCACCCCGTGATGTTTTTCTCACTCCTATTAGTGAATGTAATGTAACACACACCCATATAATGCGCACCACCCCGTGATGTTTTTCTTACTCCTACTAGTGAATGTAATGTAACACACACCCATACAATGCGCACCACCCCGTGATGTTTTTCTCACTCCTACTAGTGAATGTAATGTAACACACACCCATACAATGCACACCACCCCGCGATGTTTTAGAAACCTATCCTACATTGCCACTGCATGTTCCCTGACCTCCCCATGATGACCACCCCTCGGTGCTTTTCTCCATCCTACATTGCCACTCACTGCCTATCCTAATTCAGACCATCTGATTCACACCACCCCGTGATGTTTTTCTCACTCCTCCTAGTGAATTTAGTGTAACACACACCCATACAATGCGCACCACCCCGCGATGTTTTTCAGAAACCTATCCTACATTGCCACTGCATGTTCCCTGACCTCCCCATGCTGACCACCCCGCGGTGCTTTTCTCCATCCTACATTGCCCCTCATTGCCTATCCTAATTCAATCCCTTCGATTCACACCACGCCGTGATGTTTTTCTCACTCCTACTAGTGAATGTAATGTAAAACACACCCATAGAATGCGCACCAGCCCGCGATGTTTTTCAGAAACCTATCCTACATTGCCACTGCATGTTCCCTGACCTCCCCATGCTGACCACCCTGCGGTGCTTTTCTCCATCCTACATTGCCACTCACTCCCTATCCTAATTCAGAACCTCCGATTCACACCACCTCGTGATGTTTTTCTCACTCCTACTCGTGAATGTAATGTAACTCACACCCATACAATGAGCACCACCCCGTGATGCTTTTCTCACTCGTACTAGTGAATGTAATGTAACACACACCCATACAATGCACACCACCCCGCGATGTTTTTCAGAAACCAATCCTACATTGCCACTGCATGTTCCCTGACCTCCCCATGCTGACCACACCACGGTGCTTTTCTCCATCCTTCATTGCCACTCACTGCCTATCCTAATTCAGACCCTCCGATTCACACCACCCCATGATGTTTTTCTCACTCCTACTAGTGAATGTAATGTAACACACACCCATAAAATGCGTACCACCCCGTGATGTTTTTCTGACTCCTACTAGTGAATGTAATGTAACACACACCCATACAATGCGCACCACACCGCGATGTTTTTCAGAAACCTATCCTACATTCCCACTGCATGTTCCCTGACCTCCCCATGCTGACCACCCCGCAGTGCTTTTCTCCATCCTACATTGCCACTCAGTGCCAATCCTAATTCAGACCCTCCGATTCACACCACCCCGTGATGTTTTTCTCACTCCTACTAGTGAATGTAATGTAACACACACCCATACAATGCGCAGCACCCCGCGATGTTTTTCAGAAACCTATCCTACATTGCCACTGCATGTTCCCTGACCTCCCCATGCTGACCACCCCGCGGTGCTTTTCTCCATCCTACATTGCCACTCACTGCCTATCCTAATTCAGACCCTCTGATACACACCACCCCGCGATGTTTTTCTCACTCCTACTTGTGAATGTCATTTAACACACACCCATAGAATGCGCACCACCACGCGATGTTTTTCAGAAACCTATCCTACAATGCCACTGCATGTTCCCTGACCTCCCCATGCTGAGCACCCCGCGGTGCTTTTCTCCATTCTACATTGCCACTCACTGCCTATCCTAATTCAGACCCTCAGATTCACACCACCCCGTGATGATTTTCTCACTCCTACTAGTGAATGTAATGTATCACACACCCATACAATGCGCACCACCCCGTGATGTTTTTCTCACTCGTACTAGTGAATGTAATGTAACACACACCCATACAATGCGCAACACCCCGTGATGTTTTTCTCACTCCTACTAGTGAATGTTATGTAACACACACCCATACAATGCGCACCACCCCACGACGTTTTTCAGAAACCTATCCTACATTGCCACTGCATGTGCCCTGACCTCCCCATGCTGACCACCCCGTGGTGCTTTTCTCCATCCTACATTGCCACTCACTGCCTATCCTTATTCAGACCCTCCGATTCACACCACCCCGTGATGTTTTTCTCACTCCTACTAGTGAATGTAATGTAACACACACCCATACAATGCACACAACCCCGTGATGTTTTTCTCACTCCTACTAGTGAATGTAATGTAACACACACCCATACAATGCGCACCACCCCGCGATGTTTTTGAGAAACCTATCCTACATTGCCACTGCATGTTCCCTGACATCCCCATGCTGACCACCCCGCGGTTCTTTTCTCCATCCTCCATTGCCACTCACTGCCTATCCTAATTCAGACCCTCCGATTCACACCACCCCGTGATGTTTTTCTCACTCCTACTAGTGAATGTAATGTAACACACACCCATACAATGCGCACCACCCCGTGATGTTTTTCTCACTCCTACTAGTGAATGTAATGTAACACACACCCATACAATGCGCACCACCCCGTGATGTTTTTCTCACTCCTACTAGTGAATGTAATGTAACACACACCAATACAATGCCCACCACCCCTCGATGTTTTTCAGAAACCTATCCTACATTGCCACTGCATGTTCCCTGACCTCCCAATGCTGACCACCCCGCGGTGCTTTTCTCCATCCGACATTGCCACTCACTGCCTATCCTAATTCAGACCCTCCGATTCACACCACCTCGTGATGTTTCTCTCACTTCTACTAGTGAATGTAATGTAAAACACACCCATACAATGCGCACCACCCCGCGATGTTTTTCAGAAACTTATCCTACATTGCCACTGCATGTTCCCGGACCTCCCCATACTGACCACCCCGCGGTGCTTTTCTCCATCCTACATTGCCACTCACTGCCTATCCTGATTCAGACCCTCCGATTCACACCACCCCGTGATATTTTTCTCACGCCTACTAGTGAATGTAATGTAACACACACCCATACAATGCGCACCACCCCGCGATGTTTTTCAGAAACCTATCCTACATTGCCACTGCATGTTCCCAGACCTCCCCATGCTGACCACCCGGCGCTGCTTTTCTCCATCCTATATTGCCACTCACTGCCTATCCTAATTCAGACCCTCCAATTCACACCACCCCGTGATGTTTTTCTCACTCCTACTAGTGATTGTAATGTAACACACACCCATACAATGCGAGCCACCCCGTGATGATTTTCTCACTCCTACTAGTGAATGTAATGTAACACACACACATACAATGCACACCACCTCGTGATGTTTTTCTCACTCTACTAGTTAATGTAATGTAACACACACCCATACAATGCACACCACCCCGCGATATTTTTCAGAAACCTATCCTACATTGCCACTGCATGTTCCCTGACCTCCCCATGCTGACCACACCGCGGTGCTTTTCTCCATCCTACATTGCCACTCACTGCCTATCCTAATTCAGACCCTCCGATTCACACCACCCCGAGATGTTTTTCTCACTCCTACTAGTGAAAGTAATGTAACACACACCCATACAATGCGCACCACCCGGCGATGTTTTTCAGAAACCTATCCTACACTGCCACTGCATGTTCCCTGACCTCCCCATGCTCACCACCCCGCAGTGCTTTTCTCCATCCTACATTGCCACTCACTCCTAGCCTAATTCAGACCCTCCAATTCACACCACCTCGTGATGTTTTTCTCACTCCTACAAGTTATTGTAATGTAACACACACCCATACAATGCGCACCACCCCGTGATGTTTTTCTCACTCCTACTAGTGAATGTAATGTAAAACACACCCATAGAATGCGCACCAGCCCGCGATGTTTTTCAGAAACCTATCCTACTTTGCCACTGCATGTTCCCTGACCTCCCCATGCTGACCACCCTGCGGTGTTTTTCTCCATCCTACATTGCCACTCACTCCCTATCCTAATTCAGAACCTCCGATTCACACCACCCCGTGATGTTTTTCTCACTCCTACTCGTGAATGTAATGTAACTCACACCCATACAATGAGCACCACCCCGTGATGTTTTTCTCACTCCTACTAGTGAATGTAATGTAACACACACCCATACAATGCGAGCCACCCCGTGATCATTTTCTCACTCCGACTAGTGAATGTAATGTAACACACACCCATACAATGTGCACCACCCCGTGATGTTTTTCTCACTCCTACTAGTGAATGTAATGTAACACACACCCATACAATGCACACCACCCCGCGATGTTTTTCAGAAACCTATCCTACATTGCCACTGCATGTTCCCTGACCTCCCCATGCTGACCACTCCGCGGTGCTTTTCTCCATCCTACATTGCCACTCAGTGCCAATCCTAATTCAGACCCTCCGATTCACACCACCCCGTGATGTTTTTCTCACTCCTACTAGTGAATGTAATGTGACACACACCCATACAATGCGCAGCACCCCGCGATGTTTTTCAGAAACCTATCCTATATTGCCACTGCATGTTCCCTGACCTCCCCATGCTGACCACCCCGCGGTGCTTTTCTCCATCCTACATTGCCAAACACTGCCTATCCTAATTCAGACCCTCTGATACACACCACCCCGCGATGTTTTTCTCACTCCTAGTAGTGAATGTCATTTAACACACACCCATAGAATGCGCACCACCACGCGATGTTTTTCAGAAACCTATCCTACAATGCCACTGCATGTTCCCTGACCTCCCCATGCTGAGCACCCCGCGCTGCTTTTCTCCATTCTACATTGCCACTCACTGCCTATCCTAATTCAGACCCTCAGATTCACACCACCCCGTGATGATTTTCTCACTCCTACTAGTGAATGTACTGTATCACACACCCATACAATGCGCACCACCCCGTGATGTTTTTCTCACTCGTACTAGTGAATGTAATGTAACACACACCCATACAATTGCGCAACACCCCGTGATGTTTTTCTCACTCCTACTAGTGAATGTAATGTAACACACACCCATACAATGCACACCACCCCGCGATGCTTTTCAGAAACCTATCCTACATTGCCACTGCATGTTCCCTGACCTCCCCATGCTGACCACACCGCGGTGCTTTTCTCCATCCTTCATTGCCACTCACTGCCTATCCTAATTCAGACCCTCCGATTCACACCACCCCATGATGTTTTTCTCACTCCTACTAGTGAATGTAATGTAACACACACCCATAAAATGCGCACCACCCCGTGATGTTTTTCTCACTCCTACTAGTGAATGTAATGTAACACACACCCATACAATGCGCACCACACCGCGATGTTTTTCAGAAACCTATCCTACATTCCCACTGCATGTTCCCTGACCTCCCCATGCTGACCACCCCGCGGTGCTTTTCTCCATCCTACATTGCCACTCAGTGCCAATCCTAATTCAGACCCTCCGATTCACACCACCCCGTGATGTTTTTCTCACTCCTACTAGTGAATGTAATGTAACACACACCCATACAATGCGCAGCACCCCGCGATGTTTTTCAGAAACCTATCCTACATTGCCACTGCATGTTCCCTGACCTCCCCATGCTGACCACCCCGCGGTGCTTTTCTCCATCCTACATTGCCACTCACTGCCTATCCTAATTCAGACCCTCTGATACACACCACCCCGCGATGTTTTTCTCACTCCTACTTGTGAATGTCATTTAACACACACCCATAGAATGCGCACCACCACGCGATGTTTTTCAGAAACCTATCCTACAATGCCACTGCATGTTCCCTGACCTCCCCATGCTGAGCACCCCGCGGTGCTTTTCTCCATTCTACATTGCCACTCACTGCCTATCCTAATTCAGACCCTCAGATTCACACCACCCCGTGATGATTTTCTCACTCCTACTAGTGAATGTAATGTATCACACACCCATACAATGCGCACCACCCCGTGATGTTTTTCTCACTCGTACTAGTGAATGTAATGTAACACACACCCATACAATGCGCAACACCCCGTGATGTTTTTCTCACTCCTACTAGTGAATGTTATGTAACACACACCCATACAATGCGCACCACCCCACGACGTTTTTCAGAAACCTATCCTACATTGCCACTGCATGTGCCCTGACCTCCCCATGCTGACCACCCCGTGGTGCTTTTCTCCATCCTACATTGCCACTCACTGCCTATCCTTATTCAGACCCTCCGATTCACACCACCCCGTGATGTTTTTCTCACTCCTACTAGTGAATGTAATGTAACACACACCCATACAATGCACACAACCCCGTGATGTTTTTCTCACTCCTACTAGTGAATGTAATGTAACACACACCCATACAATGCGCACCACCCCGCGATGTTTTTGAGAAACCTATCCTACATTGCCACTGCATGTTCCCTGACATCCCCATGCTGACCACCCCGCGGTTCTTTTCTCCATCCTCCATTGCCACTCACTGCCTATCCTAATTCAGACCCTCCGATTCACACCACCCCGTGATGTTTTTCTCACTCCTACTAGTGAATGTAATGTAACACACACCCATACAATGCGCACCACCCCGTGATGTTTTTCTCACTCCTACTAGTGAATGTAATGTAACACACACCCATACAATGCGCACCACCCCGTGATGTTTTTCTCACTCCTACTAGTGAATGTAATGTAACACACACCAATACAATGCCCACCACCCCTCGATGTTTTTCAGAAACCTATCCTACATTGCCACTGCATGTTCCCTGACCTCCCAATGCTGACCACCCCGCGGTGCTTTTCTCCATCCGACATTGCCACTCACTGCCTATCCTAATTCAGACCCTCCGATTCACACCACCTCGTGATGTTTCTCTCACTTCTACTAGTGAATGTAATGTAAAACACACCCATACAATGCGCACCACCCCGCGATGTTTTTCAGAAACTTATCCTACATTGCCACTGCATGTTCCCGGACCTCCCCATACTGACCACCCCGCGGTGCTTTTCTCCATCCTACATTGCCACTCACTGCCTATCCTGATTCAGACCCTCCGATTCACACCACCCCGTGATATTTTTCTCACGCCTACTAGTGAATGTAATGTAACACACACCCATACAATGCGCACCACCCCGCGATGTTTTTCAGAAACCTATCCTACATTGCCACTGCATGTTCCCAGACCTCCCCATGCTGACCACCCGGCGCTGCTTTTCTCCATCCTATATTGCCACTCACTGCCTATCCTAATTCAGACCCTCCAATTCACACCACCCCGTGATGTTTTTCTCACTCCTACTAGTGATTGTAATGTAACACACACCCATACAATGCGAGCCACCCCGTGATGATTTTCTCACTCCTACTAGTGAATGTAATGTAACACACACACATACAATGCACACCACCTCGTGATGTTTTTCTCACTCTACTAGTTAATGTAATGTAACACACACCCATACAATGCACACCACCCCGCGATATTTTTCAGAAACCTATCCTACATTGCCACTGCATGTTCCCTGACCTCCCCATGCTGACCACACCGCGGTGCTTTTCTCCATCCTACATTGCCACTCACTGCCTATCCTAATTCAGACCCTCCGATTCACACCACCCCGAGATGTTTTTCTCACTCCTACTAGTGAAAGTAATGTAACACACACCCATACAATGCGCACCACCCGGCGATGTTTTTCAGAAACCTATCCTACACTGCCACTGCATGTTCCCTGACCTCCCCATGCTCACCACCCCGCAGTGCTTTTCTCCATCCTACATTGCCACTCACTCCTAGCCTAATTCAGACCCTCCAATTCACACCACCTCGTGATGTTTTTCTCACTCCTACAAGTTATTGTAATGTAACACACACCCATACAATGCGCACCACCCCGTGATGTTTTTCTCACTCCTACTAGTGAATGTAATGTAAAACACACCCATAGAATGCGCACCAGCCCGCGATGTTTTTCAGAAACCTATCCTACTTTGCCACTGCATGTTCCCTGACCTCCCCATGCTGACCACCCTGCGGTGTTTTTCTCCATCCTACATTGCCACTCACTCCCTATCCTAATTCAGAACCTCCGATTCACACCACCCCGTGATGTTTTTCTCACTCCTACTCGTGAATGTAATGTAACTCACACCCATACAATGAGCACCACCCCGTGATGTTTTTCTCACTCCTACTAGTGAATGTAATGTAACACACACCCATACAATGCGAGCCACCCCGTGATCATTTTCTCACTCCGACTAGTGAATGTAATGTAACACACACCCATACAATGTGCACCACCCCGTGATGTTTTTCTCACTCCTACTAGTGAATGTAATGTAACACACACCCATACAATGCACACCACCCCGCGATGTTTTTCAGAAACCTATCCTACATTGCCACTGCATGTTCCCTGACCTCCCCATGCTGACCACTCCGCGGTGCTTTTCTCCATCCTACATTGCCACTCAGTGCCAATCCTAATTCAGACCCTCCGATTCACACCACCCCGTGATGTTTTTCTCACTCCTACTAGTGAATGTAATGTGACACACACCCATACAATGCGCAGCACCCCGCGATGTTTTTCAGAAACCTATCCTATATTGCCACTGCATGTTCCCTGACCTCCCCATGCTGACCACCCCGCGGTGCTTTTCTCCATCCTACATTGCCAAACACTGCCTATCCTAATTCAGACCCTCTGATACACACCACCCCGCGATGTTTTTCTCACTCCTAGTAGTGAATGTCATTTAACACACACCCATAGAATGCGCACCACCACGCGATGTTTTTCAGAAACCTATCCTACAATGCCACTGCATGTTCCCTGACCTCCCCATGCTGAGCACCCCGCGCTGCTTTTCTCCATTCTACATTGCCACTCACTGCCTATCCTAATTCAGACCCTCAGATTCACACCACCCCGTGATGATTTTCTCACTCCTACTAGTGAATGTACTGTATCACACACCCATACAATGCGCACCACCCCGTGATGTTTTTCTCACTCGTACTAGTGAATGTAATGTAACACACACCCATACAATTGCGCAACACCCCGTGATGTTTTTCTCACTCCTACTAGTGAATGTAATGTAACACACACCCATACAATGCACACCACCCCGCGATGCTTTTCAGAAACCTATCCTACATTGCCACTGCATGTTCCCTGACCTCCCCATGCTGACCACACCGCGGTGCTTTTCTCCATCCTTCATTGCCACTCACTGCCTATCCTAATTCAGACCCTCCGATTCACACCACCCCATGATGTTTTTCTCACTCCTACTAGTGAATGTAATGTAACACACACCCATAAAATGCGCACCACCCCGTGATGTTTTTCTCACTCCTACTAGTGAATGTAATGTAACACACACCCATACAATGCGCACCACACCGCGATGTTTTTCAGAAACCTATCCTACATTCCCACTGCATGTTCCCTGACCTCCCCATGCTGACCACCCCGCGGTGCTTTTCTCCATCCTACATTGCCACTCAGTGCCAATCCTAATTCAGACCCTCCGATTCACACCACCCCGTGATGTTTTTCTCACTCCTACTAGTGAATGTAATGTAACACACACCCATACAATGCGCAGCACCCCGCGATGTTTTTCAGAAACCTATCCTACATTGCCACTGCATGTTCCCTGACCTCCCCATGCTGACCACCCCACGGTGCTTTTCTCCATCCTACATTGCCACTCACTGCCTATCCTAATTCAGACCCTCTGATACACACCACCCCGCAATGTTTTTCTCACTCCTACTAGTGAATGTCATTTAACACACACCCATAGAATGCGCACCACCACGCGATGTTTTTCAGAAACCTATCCTACAATGCCACTGCATGTTCCCTGACCTCCCCATGCTGAGCACCCCGCGGTGCTTTTCTCCATTCTACATTGCCACTCACTGCCTATCCTAATTCAGACCCTCAGATTCACACAACCCCGTGATGATTTTCTCACTCCTACTAGTGAATGTAATGTATCACACACCCATACAATGCGCACCACCCCGTGATGTTTTTCTCACTCGTACTAGTGAATGTAATGTAACACACACCCATACAATGCGCAACACCCCGTGATGTTTTTCTCACTCCTACTAGTGAATGTAATGTAACACACACCCATACAATGCGCACCACCCCGCGACGTTTTTCAGAAACCTATCCTACATTACCACTGCATGTGCCCTGACCTCCCCATGCTGACCACCCCGTGGTGCTTTTCTACATCCTCCATTGCCACTCACTGCCTATCCTAATTCAGACCCTCCGATTCACACCACCCCGTGATGTTTTTCTCACTCCTACTAGTGAATGTAATGTAACACACACCCATACAATGCGCACCACCCCGTGATGTTTTTCTCACTCCTACTAATGAATGTAATGTAACACACACCCATACAATGCGCACCACCCCGTGATGTTTTTCTCACTCCTACTAGTGAATGTAATGTAACACACACCCATACAATGCCCACCACCCCGCGATGTTTTTCAGAAACCTATCCTACATTGCCACTGCATGTTCCCTGACCTCCCAATGCTGACCACCCCGCGGTGCTTTTCTCCATCCGACATTGCCACTCACTGCCTATCCTAATTCAGACCCTCCGATTCACACCACCCCGTGATGTTTTTCTCACTTCACTAGTGAATGTAATGTAAAACACACCCATACAATGCGCACCAGCCCGCGATGTTTTTCAGAAACTTATCCTACATTGCCACTGCATGTTCCCTGACCTCCCCATACTGACCACCCCGCGGTGCTTTTCTCCATCCTACATTGCCACTCACTGCCTATCCTAATTCAGACCCTCCGATTCACACCACCCCGTGATGTTTTTCTCACGCCTACTAGTGAATGTAATGTAACACACACCCATACAATGCGCACCACCCCGCGATGTTTTTCAGAAACCTATCCTACATTGCCACTGCATGTTCCCAGACCTCCCCATGCTGACCACCTGGCGCTGCTTTTCTCCATCCTACATTGCCACTCACTGCCTAGCCTAATTCAGACCCTCCAATTCACACCACCTCGTGATGTTTTTCTCACTCCTACATGTTATTGTAATGTAACACACACCCATACAATGCGCACCACCCCGTGATGTTTTTCTCACTCCTACTAGTGAATGTAATGTAACACACACCCATACAATGCGCACCACCCTGCGATGTTGTTCAGAAACCTATCCTACATTGCCACTGCATGTTCCCTGACCTCCCCTTGCTGACCAACCCGCGGTGCATTTCTCCATCCTACATTGCCATTCAAAGCCTATCCTAATTCAGACCCTCCGATTCACACCACAACGTGATGTTTTTCTCACTCCTATTAGTGAATGTAATGTAACACACACCCATATAATGCGCACCAGCCCGCGATGTTTTTCAGAAACCTATCCTACATTGCCACTGCATGTTCCCTGGCCTCCCCATGCTGACCACACCACGGTGCTTTTCTCAATCCTACATTGCCACTCACTGCCTATCCTAATTCAGACCCTCCGATTCACACCACTCCGTGATGTTTTTCTCACTCCTACTAGTGAATGTAATGTAACACACACCCATACAATGCGCCCCACCCCGTGAAGTTTTTCAGAAAACTATCCTACATTGCCACTGCATGTTCTCTGACCTCCCCAACCTGACCACCCCGCGGTGCTTTTCTCCATCCTACATTGCCACTCACTGACTATCCTAATTCAGACCCTCCGATTCACACCACCCCGTGATGTTTTTCTCACACCTACTAGTGAATGTAATGTAACACACACCCATACAATGCGCACCACCCCGTGATGTTTTTCTCACTCCTACTATGGAACATAATGTAACAAACACCCATACAATGCGCACTACCCCGCGATGTTTTTCAGAAACCTATCCTACATTGCCACTGCCTGTTCCCTGACCTCCCCATGCTGACCACCCCGCGGTGCTTTTCTCCATCCTACATTGCCACTCACTGCCTAACCTAATTCAGACCCTCCGATTCACATCACCCCGTGATGTTTTTCTCACTCCTACTAGTGAATGTAATGTAACACACACCCATACAATGCGCACCACCCCGTGATGTTTTTCTCACTCCTACTAGTGAATGGAATGTAACACACACCCATACAATGCGCACCACACCGCGATGTTTTTCAGAAACCTATCCTACATTGCCACTGCATGTTCCCTGACCTCCCCATGCTGACCACCACGCGGTGCTTTTCTCCATCCAACATTGCAACTCACTGCCTATCCTTATTGAGACCCTCCGATTAACACCACCCCGTGATGTTTTTCTCACTCCTACTAGTGAATGTAATGTAACACATACCCATACAATGAGAACCACTTCGTGATGTTTTTCTCACTCCTACTCGTGAATGTAATGTAACACACACCCATACAATGCACACCACACCGCAATGTTTTTCAGAAACCTATGCTACATTGCCACTGCATGTTCACTGACCTCAACATGCTGACCAAACCGCGGTGCTTTTCTCCATCCTACATTGCCACTCCTTGCCTATCCTAATTCAGACACTCTGATTCACACCACCCCGTGATGTTTTTCTCACTCCTACTAGTGAATGTAATGTAACACACACCCATACAATGCGCACCACCTCGTGATGATTTTCTCACTCCGACTAGTGAATGTAATGTAACACACACCCATACAATGCGAGCCACCCCATGATGAGTTTCTCACTCCCACTAGTGAATGTAATGTAACACACACCCATACAATGCACACCACCTCGTGATGTTTTTCTCACTCTACTAGTTAATGTAATGTAACACACACCCATACAATGCACACCACCCCGCGATATTTTTCAGAAACCTATCCTACATTGCCACTGCATGTTCCCTGACCTCCCCATGCTGACCACACCGCGGTGCTTTTCTCCATCCTACATTGCCACTCACTGCCTATCCTAATTCAGACCCTCCGATTCACACCACCCCGAGATGTTTTTCTTACTCCTACTAGTGAAAGTAATGTAACACACACCCATACAATGCGCACCACCCCGCGATGTTTTTCAGAAACCTATCCTACACTGCCACTGCATGTTCCCTGACCTCCCCATGCTCACCACCCCGCAGTGCTTTTCTCCATCCTACATTGCCACTCACTCCCTATCCTAATTCAGAACCTCCGATTCACACCAACCCGTGATGTTTTTCTCACTCCTACTCGTGAATGTAATGTAACTCCCACCCATACAATGAGCACCACCCCGTGATGTTTTTCTCACTCCTACTAGTGAATGTAATGTAACACACACCCATACAATGCGAGCCACCCCGTGATCATTTTCTCACTCCGACTAGTGAATGTAATGTAACACACACCCATACAATGTGCACCACCCCGTGATGTTTTTCTCACTCCTACTTGTGAATGTAATGTAACACACACCCATACAATGCACACCACCCCGCGATGTTTTTCAGAAACCTATCCTACATTGCCACTGCATGTTCCTTGACCTCCCCATGCTGACCACACCGCGGTGCTTTTCTCCATCCTTCATTGCCACTCACTGCCTATCCTAATTCAGACCCTCCGATTCACACCACCCCATGATGTTTTTCTCACTCCTACTAGTGAATGTAATCTAACACACACCCATAAAATGCGCACCACCCCGTGATGTTTTTCTCACTCCTACTAGTGAATGTAATGTAACACACACCCATACAATGCGCACCACACCGCGATGTTTTTCAGAAACCTATCCTACATTCCCACTTCATGTTCCCTGACCTCCCCATGCTGACCAACCCGCGGTGCTTTTCTCCATCCTACATTGCCACTCAGTGCCAATCCTAATTCAGACCCTCCGATTCACACCACCCCGTGATGTTTTTCTCACTCCTACTAGTGAATGTAATGTAACACACAACAATACAATGCGCAGCACCCCTCGATGTTTTTCAGAAACCTATCCTACATTGCCACTGCATGTTCCCTGACCTCCCCATGCTGACCACCCCGCGGTGCTTTTCTCCATCCTACATTGCCACTCACTGCCTATCCTAATTCAGACCCTCTGATACACACCACCCCGCGATGTTTTTCTCACTCCTACTAGTGAATGTCATTTAACACACACCCATAGAATGCGCACCACCACGCGATGTTTTTCAGAAACCTATCCTACAATGGCACTGCATGTTCCCTGACCTCCCCATGCTGAGCACCCCGCGGTGCTTTTCTCCATTCTACATTGCCACTCACTGCCTATCCTAATTCAGACCCTCAGATTCACACCACCCCGTGATGATTTTCTCACTCCTACTAGTGAATGTAATGTATCACACACCCATACAATGCGCACCACCCCGTGATGTTTTTCTCACTCGTACTAGTGAATGTAATCTAACATACACCCATACAATGCGCAACACCCCGTGATGTTTTTCTCACTCCTACTAGTGAATGTAATGTAACACACACCCATACAATGCGCACCACCCCGCGATGTTTTTCAGAAACCTATCCTACATTGCCACTGCATGTGCCCTGATCTCCCCATGCTGACCACCCCGTGGTGCTTTTCTCCATCCTACATTGCCACTCACTGCCTATCCTTATTCAGACCCTCCGATTCACACCACCCCGTGATGTTTTTCTCACTCCTACTAGTGAATGTAATGTAACACACACCCATACAATGCACACAACCCCGTGATGTTTTTCTCACTCCTACTAGTGAATGTAATGTAACACACACCCATACAATGCGCACCACCCCGCGATGGTTTTGAGAAACCTATCCTACATTGCCACTGCATGTTCCCTGACATCCCCATGCTGACCACCCCGCGGTTCTTTTCTCCATCCTCCATTGCCACTCACTGCCTATCCTAATTCAGACCCTCCGATTCACACCACCCCGTGATGTTTTTCTCACTCCTACTAGTGAATGTAATGTAACACACACCCATACAATGCGCACCACCCCGTGATGTTTTTCTCACTCCTACTAGTGAATGTAATGTAACACACACCCATACAATGCGCACCACCCCGTGATGTTTTTCTCACTCCTACTAGTGAATGTAATGTAACACACACCCATACAATGCCCACCACCCCGCGATGTTTTTCAGAAACCTATCCTACATTGCCACTGCATGTTCCCTGACCTCCCCATGCTGACCACCCCGCGGTGCTTTTCTCCATCCGACATTGCCACTCACTGCCTATCCTAATTCAGACCCTCCGATTCACACCACCCCGAGATGTTTTTCTCACTCCTACTAGTGAAAGTAATGTAACACACACCCATACAATGCGCACCACCCCGCGATGTTTTTCAGAAACCTGTCCTACACTGCCACTGCATGTTCCCTGACCTCCCCATGCTCACCACCCCGCAGTGCTTTTCTCCATCCTACATTGCCACTCACTGCCTAGCCTAATTCAGACCCTCCAATTCACACCACCTCGTGATGTTTTTCTCACTCCTACAAGTTATTGTAATGTAACACACACCCATACAATGCGCACCACCCCGTGATGTTTTTCTCACTCCTACTAGTGAATGTAATGTAACACACACCCATACAATGCGCACCACCCTGCGATGTTGTTCAGAAACCTATCCTACATTGCCACTGCATGTTCCCTGACCTCCCCTTGCTGACCAACCCGCGGTGCATTTCTCCATCCTACATTGCCATTCACAGCCTATCCTAATTCAGACCCTCCGATTCACACCACAACGTGATGTTTTTCTCACTCCTATTAGTGAATGTAATGTAACACACACCCATATAATGCGCACCACCCCGTGATGTTTTTCTTACTTCTACTAGTGAATGTAATGTAACACACACCCATACAATGCGCACCACCCCGTGATGTTTTTCTCACTCCTACTAGTGAATGTAATGTAACACACACCCATACAATGCACACCACCCCGCGATGATTTTCAGAAACCTATCCTACATTGCCACTGCATGTTCCGTGACCTCCCCATGCTGACCACCCCGCGGTGCTTTTCTGCATCCTACATTGCCACTCACTGCCTATCCTAATTCAGACCCTCCGATTCACACGACCCCGTGATGTTTTTCTCACTCCTACTAGTGAATGTAATGTAACACACACCCATACAATGCGCACCACCCCGCGATGTTTTTCAGAAACCTATCCTACATTGCCACTGCATGTTCCCTGACCTCCCCTTGCTGACCACCCCGCGGTGCTTTTCTCCATCCTACATTGCCACTCACTGCCTATCCTAATTCAGACCATCCGATTCACACCACCCCGTGATGTTTTTCTCACTCCTCCTAGTGAATTTAATGTAACACACATCCATACAATGCGCACCACCCCGCGAGGTTTTTCAGAAACCTATCCTACATTGCCACTGCATGTTCCCTGACCTCCCCATGCTGACCACCCCGCGGTGCTTTTCTCCATCATACATTGCCACTCATTGCCTATCCTAATTCAATCCCTGCGATTCACACCACCCCGTGATGTTTTTCTCACTCCTACTAGTGAATGTAATGTAAAACACACCCATAAAATGCGCACCAGCCCGCGATGTTTTTCAGAAACCTATCCTACATTGCCACTGCATGTTCCCTGACCTCCCCATGCTGACCACCCCACGGTGCTTTTCTCCATCCTACATTGCCACTCACTGCCTATCCTAATTCAGACCCTCCGATTCACACCACTCCGTGATGTTTTTCTCACTCCTACTAGTGAATGTAATGTAACACACACCCATACAATGCGCCCCACCCCGTGATGTTTTTCAGAAAACTATCCTACATTGCCACTGCATGTTCTCTGACCTCCCCAACCTGACCACCCCGCGGTGCTTTTCTCCATCCTACATTGCCACTCACTGACTATCCTAATTCAGACCCTCCGATTCACACCACCCCGTGATGTTTTTCTCACACCTACTAGTGAATGTAATGTAACACACACCCATACAATGCGCACCACCCCGTGATGTTTTTCTCACTCCTACTATGGAATGTAATGTAACACACACCCATACAATGCGCACTACCCCGCGATGTTTTTCAGAAACCTATCCTACATTGCCACTGCCTGTTCCCTGACCTCCCCATGCTGACCACCCCGCGGTGCTTTTCTCCATCCTACATTGCCACTCACTGCCTAACCTAATTCAGACCCTCCGATTCACATCACCCCGTGATGTTTTTCTCACTCCTACTAGTGAATGTAATGTAACACACACCCATACAATGCGCACCACCCCGTGATGTTTTTCTCACTCCTACTAGTGAATGGAATGTAAAACACACCAATACAATGCGCACCACCCCGCGATGTTTTTCAGAAACCTATCCTACATTGCCACTGCATGTTCCCTGACCTCCCCATGCTGACCACCACGCGGTGCTTTTCTCCATCCAACATTGCAACTCACTGCCTATCCTTATTGAGACCCTCCGATTAACACCACCCCGTGATGTTTTTCTCACTCCTACTAGTGAATGTAATGTAACACACACCCATACAATGAGAACCACTTCGTGATGTTTTTCTCACTCCTACTCGTGAATGTAATGTAACACACACCCATACAATGCGCACCACACCGCGATGTTTTTCAGAAACCTATCCTACATTGCCACTGCATGTTCACTGACCTCAACATGCTGACCAAACCGCGGTGCTTTTCTCCATCCTACATTGCCACTCCTTGCCTATCCTAATTCAGACCCTCTGATTCACACCACCCCGTGATGTTTTTCTCACTCCTACTAGTGAATGTAATGTAACACACACCCATACAATGCGCACCACCTCGTGATGATTTTCTCACTCCGACTAGTGAATGTAATGTAACACACACCCATACAATGCGAGCCACCCCGTGATGATTTTCTCACTCCTACTAGTGAATGTAATGTAACACACACCCATACAATGCACACCACCTCGTGATGTTTTTCTCACTCTACTAGTTAATGTAATGTAACACACACCCATACAATGCACACCACCCCGCGATATTTTTCAGAAACCTATCCTACATTGCCACTGCATGTTCCCTGACCTCCCCATGCTGACCACACCGCGGTGCTTTTCTCCATCCTACATTGCCACTCACTGCCTATCCTAATTCAGACCCTCCGATTCACACCACCCCGAGATGTTTTCTTACTCCTACTAGTGAAAGTAATGTAACACACACCCATACAATGCGCACCACCCCGCGATGTTTTTCAGAAACCTATCCTACACTGCCACTGCATGTTCCCTGACCTCCCCATGCTCACCACCCCGCAGTGCTTTTCTCCATCCTACATTGCCACTCACTCCCTATCCTAATTCAGAACCTCCGATTCACACCAACCCGTGATGTTTTTCTCACTCCTACTAGTGAATGTAATGTAACACACCCATACAATGCGCACCACCCCGTGATGTTTTTCTCACTCTACTAGTTAATGTAATGTAACACACACCCATACAATGCACACCACCCCGCGATATTTTTCAGAAACCTCTCCTACATTGCCACTGCATGTTCCCTGACCTCCCCTTGGTGACCACCCCGCGGTGCTTTTCTCCATCCTACATTGCCACTCACTGCCTTTCCTAATTCAGACCCTCCGATTCACACCACACCGTGATGTTTTTCTCACACCTATTAGTGAATGTAATGTAACACACACCCATATAATGCGCACCACCCCGTGATGTTTTTCTTACTCCTACTAGTGAATGTAATGTAACACACACCCATACAATGCGCACCACCCAGTGATGTTTTTCTCACTCCTACTAGTGAATGTAATGTAACACACACCCATACAATGCACACCACCCCGCGATGTTTTTCAGAAACCTATCCTACATTGCCACTGCATGTTCCCTGACCTCCCCATGCTGACCACCCCGCGGTGCTTTTCTCCATCCTACATTGCCACTCACTGCCTATCCTAATTCAGACCCTCCGATTCACACCACCCCGTGATGTTTTTCTCACTCCTACTAGTGAATGTAATGTAACACACACCCATACAATGCTCACCACCCCGGGATGTTTTTCAGAAACCTATCCTACATTGCCACTGCATGTTCCCTGACCTCCCCTTGCTGACCACCCCGCGGTGCTTTTCTCCATCCTACATTGCCACTCATTGCCTATCCTAATTCAATCCCTTCGATTCACACCACCAGTGATGTTTTTCTCACTCCAACTAGTGAATGAAATGTGAAACACACCCATAGAATGCGCACCAGCCCGCGATGTTTTTCAGAAACCTATCCTACATTGCCACTGCATGTTCCCTGACCTCCCCATGCTGACCACCCTGCGGTGCTTTTCTCCATCCTACATTGCTACGCACTCCCTATCCTAATTCAGAACCACCGATTCACAACACCCCGTGATGTTTTTCTCACTCCTACTCGTGAATGTAATGTAACTCACACCCATACAATGAGCACCACCCCGTGATGTTTTTCTCACTCCTACTAGTGAATGTAATGTAACACACACCCATACAATGCGAGCCACCCCGTGATCATTTTCTCACTCCGACTAGTGAATGTAATGTAACACACACCCATACAATGTGCACCACCCCGTGATGTTTTTCTCACTCCTACTTGTGAATGCAATGTAACACACACCCATACAATGCACACCACCCCGCGATGTTTTTCAGAAACCTATCCTACATTGCCACTGCATGTTCCCTGACCTCCCCATGCTGACCACACCGCGGTGCTTTTCTCCATCCTTCATTGCCACTCACTGCCTATCCTAATTCAGACCCTCCGATTCACACCACCCCATGATGTTTTTCTCACTCCTACTAGTGAATGTAATGTAACACACACCCATAAAATGCGCACCACCCCGTGATGTTTTTCTCACTCCTACTAGTGAATGTAATGTAACACACACCCATACAATGCGCACCACACCGCGATGTTTTTCAGAAACCTATCCTACATTCCCACTTCATGTTCCCTGACCTCCCCATGCTGACCACCCCGCGGTGCTTTTCTCCATCCTACATTGCCACTCAGTGCCAATCCTAATTCAGACCCTCCGATTCACACCACCCCGTGATGTTTTTCTCACTCCTACTAGTGAATGTAATGTAACACACACCCATACAATGAGAACCACTTCGTGATGTTTTTCTCACTCCTACTCGTGAATGTAATGTAACACACACCCATACAATGCGCACCACCCCGTGATGTTTTTCTCACTCCTATTAGTGAATGTAATGTAACACACACCCATACAATGCACACCACCCGCGATGTTTTTCAGAAACCCATCCTACATTGCCACTGCCTGTTCCCTGACCTCCCCATACTGACCACCCCGCGGTGCTTTTATCCATCCTACATTGCCACTCACTGCCTATCCTAATTCAGACCCTCCGATTCACACCACCCCGTGATGTTTTTCTCACTCCTACTAGTGAATGTAATGTAACACACACCCATACAATGCGCACCACCCTGTGATGTTTTTCTCACTGCTACTAGTGAATGTAATGTAACACACACCCATACAATGCGCACCACCCCGCGATGTTTTTCAGAAACCTATCCTACATTGCCACTGCTTGTTCCCTGACCTCCCCATGCTGACCACACCGCTGTTCTTTTCTACATCCTACATTGCCACTCACTGCCTATCCTAATTCAGACCCTCCGATTCACACTACCCCGTGATGTTTTTCTCACTCCTACTAGTGAATGTAATGTAACACACACCCATAAAATGCGCAAAACCCAGCGATGTTTTTCAGAAACCTATCCTACATTGCCACTGCATGTTCCCTGAATTCCCCTTGCTGACCACCCCGCGGTGCTTTTCTCCATCCTACATTGCCACTCACTGCCTATCTTAATTCAGACCCTCCGATTCACACCTCCCCGTGATGTTATTCTCACTCCTCCTAGTTAATTTAATATAACACACACCCATACAATGCGCACCACCGTGCGATGTTTTTCAGAAACCTATCCTACATTGCCACTGCATGTTCCCTGACCTCCCCATGCTGACCACCCCGCGGTGCCTTTCGCCATCCTACATTGCCACTCACTGCCTATCCTAATTCAGACCCTCCGATTCACACCACCCCGCGATGTTTTTCTCATCCTACTAGTGAATGTAATTTAACACACCCCCATACAATGCGCACCACCACGCGATGCTTTTCAGAAACATATCCTACATTGCCACTGCATGTTCCCTGACCTCCCCATGCTGACCACCCTGTGGTGCTTTTCTCCATCCTACATTGCCACTCACTGCCTATCCTATTTCAGACCCTCCGATTCACACCACCATGTGATGTTTTTCTCACTCCTACTAATGAATGTAATGTAACACACACCCATACAATGCGCACCACACCGTGATGTTTTTCTCACTCCTACTAGTGAATGTAATGTAAGACACACCCATACAATGCGCACCACCCCGTGAGGTTTTTCTCACTCCTACTAGTGAATGTAATGTAACACACACCCATACAATGCCCACCACCCCGCGATGTTTTTCAGAAACCTATCCTACATTGCCACTGCATGTTCCCTGACCTCCCCATGCTGACCACCCCGCGGTGCTTTTCTCCATCCGACATTGCCACTCACTGCCTATCCTAATTCAGAGCCTCCGATTCACACCACCCCGAGATGTTTTTCTCACTCCTACTAGTCAAAGTAATGTAACACACACCCATACAATGCGCACCACCCCACGATGTTTTTCAGAAACCTGTCCTACACTGCCACTGCATGTTCCCTGACCTCCCCATGCTCACCACCCCGCAGTGCTTTTCTCCATCCTACATTGCCACTCACTGCCTAGCCTAATTCAGACCCTGCAATTCACACCACCTCGTGATGTTTTTCTCTCTCCTACAAGTTATTGTAATGTAACACACACCCATACAATGCGCACCACCCCGTGATGTTTTTCTCACTCCTACTAGTGAATGTAATGTAACACACACCCATACAATGCGCACCATCCCGCGATGTTGTTCAGAAACCTATCCTACATTGCCACTGCATGTTCCCTGACCTCCCCTTGCTGACCAACCCGCGGTGCATTTCTCCATCCTACATTGCCATTCACAGCCTATCCTAAATCAGACCCTCCGATTCACACCACAACGTGATGTTTTTCTCACTGCTATTAGTGAATGTAATGTAACACACACCCATATAATGCGCACCACCCCGTGATGTTTTTCTTACTCCTACTATTGAATGTAATGTAACACACACCCATACAATGCGCACCACCCCGTGATGTTTTTCTCACTCCTACTAGTGAATGTAATGTAACACACACCCATACAATGCCCACCACCCCGCGATGTTTTTCAGAAACCTATCCTACATTGCCACTGCATGTTCCCTGACCTCCCCATGCTGACCACCCCGCGGTGCTTTTCTGCATCCTACATTGCCACTCACTGCCTATCCTAATTCAGACCCTCCGATTCACACGACCCCGTGATGTTTTTCTCACTCCTACTAGTGAATGTAATGTAACACACACCCATACAATGCGCACCACCCCGCGATGTTTTTCAGAAACCTATCCTACATTGCCACTGCATGTTCCCTGACCTCCCCTTGCTGACCACCCCGCGGTGCTTTTCTCCATCCTACATTGCCACTCACTGCCTTTCCTAATTCAGACCATCCGATTCACACCACCCCGTGATGTTTTTCTCACTCCTCCTAGTGAATTTAATGTAACACACACCCATACAATGCGCACCACCCCGCGAGGTTTTTCAGAAACCTATCCTACATTGCCACTGCATGTTCCCTGACCTCCCAATGCTGACCACCCCGCGGTGCTTTTCTCCATCCTACATTGCCACTCATTGCCTATCCTAATTCAATCCCTGCGATTCACACCACCCCGTGATGTTTTTCTCACTCCTACTAGTGAATGTAATGTAAAACACACCCATAAAATGCGCACCAGCCCGCGATGTTTTTCAGAAACCTATCCTACATTGCCACTGCATGTTCCCTGACCTCCCCATGCTGACCACCCCACGGTGCTTTTCTCCATCCTACATTGCCACTCACTGCCTATCCTAATTCAGACCCTCCGATTCACACCACTCCGTGATGTTTTTCTCACTCCTACTAGTGAATGTAATGTAACACACACCCATACAATGCGCCCCACCCCGTGATGTTTTTCAGAAAACTATCCTACATTGCCACTGCATGTTCTCTGACCTCCCCAACCTGACCACCCCGCGGTGCTTTTCTCCATCCTACATTGCCACTCACTGACTATCCTAATTCAGACCCTCCGATTCACACCACCCCGTGATGTTTTTCTCACACCTACTAGTGAATGTAATGTAACACACACCCATACAATGCGCACCACCCCGTGATGTTTTTCTCACTCCTACTATGGAATGTAATGTAACACACACCCATACAATGCGCACTACCCCGCAATGTTTTTCAGAAACCTATCCTACATTGCCACTGCCTGTTCCCTGACCTCCCCATGCTGACCACCCCGCGGTGCTTTTCTCCATCCTACATTGCCACTCACTGCCTAACCTAATTCAGACCCTCCGATTCACATCACCCCGTGATGTTTTTCTCACTCCTACTAGTGAATGTAATGTAACACACACCCATACAATGCGCACCACCCCGTGATGTTTTTCTCACTCCTACTAGTGAATGGAATGTAACACACACCCATACAATGCGCACCACCCCGCGATGTTTTTCAGAAACCTATCCTACATTGCCACTGCATCTTCCCTGACCTCCCCATGCTGACCACCACGCGGTGCTTTTCTCCATCCAACATTGCAACTCACTGCCTATCCTTATTGAGACCCTCCGATTAACACCACCCCGTGATGTTTTTCTCACTCCTACTAGTGAATGTAATGTAACACACACCCATACAATGAGAACCACTTCGTGATGTTTTTCTCACTCCTACTCGTGAATGTAATGTAACACACACCCATACAATGCGCACCACACCGCGATGTTTTTCAGAAACCTATCCTACATTGCCACTGCATGTTCACTGACCTCAACATGCTGACCAAACCGCGGTGCTTTTCTCCATCCTACATTGCCACTCCTTGCCTATCCTAATTCAGACCCTCTGATTCACACCACCCCGTGATGTTTTTCTCACTCCTACTAGTGAATGTAATGTAACACACACCCATACAATGCGCACCACCTCGTGATGATTTTCTCACTCCGACTAGTGAATGTAATGTAACACACACCCATACAATGCGCACCACCCCGTGATGTTTTTCTCACTCCTATTAGTGAATGTAATGTAACACACACCCATACAATGCGCACCACCCCGCGATGTTTTTCAGAAACCTATCCTACATTGCCACTGCATGTTCCCTGACCTCCCCATGCTGACCACCCCGCAGTGCTTTTCTCCATCCTACATTGCCACTCACTGCCTGTCCTAATTCAGACCCTCCGATTCACACCACCCCGTGATGTTTTTCTCACTCTTACTAGTGAATGTAATGTAACACACACCCATACAATGCGCACCACCCCGCGATGTTTTTCAGAAACCTATCCTACATTGCCACTGCTTGTTCCCTGACCTCCCCATGCTGACCACTCCGCTGTGCTTTTCTCCATCCTACATTGCCACTCACTGCCTATCCTAATTCAGACCCTCCGATTCACACTATCCCGTGATGTTTTTCTCACTCCTACTAGTGAATGTAATGTAACACACACCCATACAATGCGCAAAACCCAGCGATGTTTTTCAGAAACCTATCCTACATTGCCACTGCATGTTCCCTGAACTCCCCTTGCTGACCACCCCGCGGTGCTTTTCTCCATCCTACATTGCCACTCACTGCCTATCTTAATTCAGACCCTCCGATTCACACCACCCCGTGATGTTTTTCTCACTACTACTAGTGAATGTAATGTAACACACACCCATACAATGCTCACCACCCCGTGATGTTTTTCTCACTCCTACTAGTGAATGTAATGTAACACACACCCATACAATGTGCACCACCCCGTGATGTTTTTCTCACTCCTACTAGTGAATGTAATGTAACACACACGCATTCAATGCACACCACCCCGCGATGTTTTTCAGAAACCTATCCTACATTGCCACTGCATGTTCCCTGACCTCCCCATGCTGACCACCGCTCGGTACTTTTCTCCATACTACATTGCCACTCACTGTCTATCCTAATTCAGAACCTCCGATTCACACCACACCGTGATGTTTTTTCTCACTCCTACTAGTGAATGTACTGTAACACACACCCATACAATGCGCACCACCCCGCGATGTTTTTCAGAAACCTATCCTACATTGCCACTGCATGTTTCCTGACATCCCCATGCTGACCAGCCCGCGGTGCTTTTCTCCATCCTACATTGCCACTCACTGCCTATCCTAATTCAGACCCTCCGATTCACACCACCCTCGTGATGTTTTTCTCATTCTTACTAGTGAATGTAATGTAACACACACCCATACAATGCACACCACCACGTGATGTTTTTCTCACTCCTTCTAGTGAATGTAATGTAACACACACCCATACAATGCGCAACACCCCGTGATGTTTTTCTCACTCCTACTACTGAATGTAATGTAACACACACCCATACAATGCACACGACCCCGCGATTTTTTCAGAAACCTATCCTACATTGCCACTTCATGTTCCCTGTCCTCCCCATGCTGACCACCCCTCAGTGCTTTTCTCCATCCTACATTGCCACTCACTGCCTATCCTAATTCAGACCCTCCGATTCACACCACCCCGTGATGTTTTTCTCACTCCTACTAGTGAATGTAATGTAACACACACCCGTACAATGCGCACCACCCCGTGATGTTTTTCTCACTCCTATTAGTGAATGTAATGTAACACACACGCATACAATGCGCACCACCCCACGATGTTTTTCAGAAACCTATCCTACATTGCCACTGCATGTTCCCTGACCTCCCCATTCTGACAACCCCGCGGTGCCTTTCGCCATCCTACATGGCCACTCACTGCCTATCCTAATTCAGACCCTCCGATTCACACCACCCCGCGATGTTTTTCTCATCCTACTAGTGAATGTAATTTAACACACACCCATACAATGCACACCACCACGCGATGTTTTTCCGAAACATATCCTACATTGCCACTGCATGTTCCCTGACCTCCCCATGCTGACCACCCTGCGGTGCTTTTCTCCATCCTACATTGCCACTCACTGCCTATCCTAATTCAGACCCTCCGATTCACACCACCCTGTGATGTTTTTCTCACTCCTACTAGTGAATGTAGTGTAACACACACCCATACAATGCGCACCACTCCGTGATGTTTTTCTCACTCCTACTAGTTAATGTAATGTAACACACACCCATACAATGCGCACCACACTGCGATGTTTTTCAGAAACCTATCCTACATTGCCACTGCATGTTCCCTGACCTCCCCATGCTGACCACCCCACGGTGCCTTTCGCCATCCTACATGGCCACTCACTGCCTATCCTAATTCAGACCCTCAGATTCACACCACCCCCTGATGTTATTCTCACTCCTCCTAGTGAATTTAATATAACACACACCCATACAATGCGCACCACCGCGCGATATTTTTCAGAAACCTATCCTACATTGCCAATGCATGTTCCCTGACCTCCCCATGCTGACCACCCCGCGGTGCCTTTCGCCATCCTACATGGCCACTCACTGCCTATCCTAATTCAGACCCTCCGATTCACACCACCCCGTGATGTTTTTCTCACTCCTACTAGTGAATGTAATGTAACACACACCCATACAATGCGCACCACCCCGTGATGTTTTTCTCACTCCTATTAGTGAATGTAATGTAACACACACGCATACAATGCGCACCACCCCGCGATGTTTTTCAGAAACCTATCCTACATTGCCACTACATGTTCCCTGACCTCCCCATGCTGACCACCCCGCGGTACTTTTCTCCATCTTACATTGCCACTCACTGCCTATCCTAATTCAGAACCTCCGATTCACCCCACCCCGTGATGTTTTTCTCACTCCTACTAGTGAATGTAATATAACACACACCCATACAATGCGCACCACGCCGTGTTGTTTTTCAGAAACCTATCCTACATTGCCACTGCATGCTCCCTGACCTCCCCTTGCTGACCACCCCGCGGTGCTTTTCTCCATCCTATATTGCCACTCACTGCCTATCCTAATTCAGACCCTCTGATTCACACTACGCCGTGATGTTTTTCTCACTCCTACTAGTGAATGTAATGTAACACACACCCATACAATGCGCACCACACCGCGATGTTTTTCAGAAACCTATCCTACATTGCCACTGCATGTGCCCTGACCTCCCCATGCTGACCACCCCGCGGTGCTTTTCTCCATCCTACATTGCCACTCACTGCCTATCCTTATTCAGACCCTCCGATTCACACCACCCCGTGATGTTTTTCTCACTCCTACTAGTGAATGTAATGTAACACACACCGATACAATGCACACAACCCCGTGATGTTTTTCTCACTCCTACTAGTGAATGTAATGTAAAACACACCCATACAATGCGCACCACCCCGCGATGTTTTTCAGAAACCTATCCTACATTGCCACTGCATGTTCCCTGAACTCCCCTTGCTGACCACCCCGTGGTGCTTTTCTCCATCCTACATTGCCACTCACTGCCTATCCTAATTCAGACCCTCCGATTCACACCACCCCGTGATGTTTTTCTCACGCCTACTAGTGAATGTAATGTAACACGCACCCATACAATGTGCACCACCCCACGATGTTTTTCAGAAACCTATCCTACATTGCCACAGCATGTTCCCTGACCTCCCCATGCTGACCACCCCGCGGTGCCTTTCGCCATCCTACATTGCCACTCACTGCCTATCCTAATTCAGACCCTCCGATTCACACAACCCCGCGATTTTTTTCTCTTCCTACTAGTGAATGTAATTTAACACACACCCATACAATGCGCACCACCCCGTGATGTTTTTCAGAAACCTATCCTACATTGCCACTGCATGTTCCCTGAACTCCCCTTGCTGACCACCCCGTGGTGCTTTTCTCCATCCTACATTGCCACTCACTGCCTATCCTAATACAGACCCTCCGATTCACACCACCCCGCGATGTTTTTCTCATCCTACTAGTGAATGTAATTTAACACACACCCATACAATGCGCACCACCACGCGATGTTTTTCAGAAACATATCCTACATTGCCACTGCATGTTCCCTGACCTCCCCATGCTGACCACCCTGTGGTGCTTTTCTCCATCCTACATTGCCACTCACTGCCTATCCTAATTCAGACCCTCCGATTCACACCACCCTGTGATGTTTTTCTCACTCCTACTAATGAATGTAATGTAACACACACCCATACAATGCGCACCACACCGTGATGTTTTTCTCACTCCTACTAGTGAATGTAATGTAACACACACCCATACAATGCGCACCACCCCGTGATGTTTTTCTCACTCCTACTAGTGAATGTAATGTAACACACACCCATACAATGCGCACCACCCCACGATGTTTTTCAGAAACCTGTCCTACACTGCCACTGCATGTTCCCTGACCTCCCCATGCTAACCACCCCGCAGTGCTTTTCTCCATCCTACATTGCCACTCACTGCCTAGCCTAATTCAGAACCTCAAATTCACACCACCTCGTGATGTTTTTCTCTCTCCTACAAGTTATTGTAATGTAACACACACCCATACAATGCGCACCACCCCGTGATGTTTTTCTCACTCCTACTAGTGAATGTAATGTAACACACACCCATACAATGCGCACCACCCCGCGATGTTGTTCAGAAACCTATCCTACATTGCCACTGCATGTTCCCTGACCTCCCCTTGCTGACCAACCCGCGGTGCATTTCTCCATCCTACATTGCCATTCACAGCCTATCCTAATTCAGACCCTCCGATTCACACCACAACGTGATGTTTTTCTCACTGCTATTAGTGAATGTAATGTAACACACACCCATATAATGCGCACCACCCCGTGATGTTTTTCTTACTCCTACTATTGAATGTAATGTAACACACACCCATACAATGCGCACCACCCCGTGATGTTTTTCTCACTCCTACTAGTGAATGTAATGTAACACACACCCATACAATGCACACCACCCCGCGATGATTTTCAGAAACCTATCCTACATTGCCACTGCATGTTCCCTGACCTCCCCATGCTGACCACCCCGCGGTGCTTTTCTGCATCCTACATTGCCACTCACTGCCTATCCTAATTCAGACCCTCCGATTCACACGACCCCGTGATGTTTTTCTCACTCCTACTAGTGAATGAAATGTAACACACACCCATACAATGCGCACCACCCCGCGATGTTTTTCAGAAACCTATCCTACATTGCCACTGCATGTTCCCTGACCTCCCCTTGCTGACCACCCCGCGGTGCTTTTCTCCATCCTACATTGCCACTCACTGCCTTTCCTAATTCAGACCATCCGATTCACACCACCCCGTGATGTTTTTCTCACTCCTCCTAGTGAATTTAATGTAACACACACCCATACAATGCGCACCACCCCGCGAGGTTTTTCAGAAACCTATCCTACATTGCCACTGCATGTTCCCTGACCTCCCCATGCTGACCACCCCGCGGTGCTTTTCTCCATCCTACATTGCCACTCATTGCCTATCCTAATTCAATCCCTGCGATTCACACCACCCCGTGATGTTTTTCTCACTCCTACTAGTGAATGTAATGTAAAACACACCCATAAAATGCGCACCAGCCCGCGATGTTTTTCAGAAACCTATCCTACATTGCCACTGCATGTTCCCTGACCTCCCCATGCTGACCACCCACGGTGCTTTTCTCCATCCTACATTGCCACTCACTGCCTATCCTAATTCAGACCCTCCGATTCACACCACTCCGTGATGTTTTTCTCACTCCTACTAGTGAATATAATGTAACACACACCCATACAATGCGCCCCACCCCGTGATGTTTTTCAGAAAACTATCCTACATTGCCACTGCATGTTCTCTGACCTCCCCAACCTGACCACGCCGCGGTGCTTTTCTCCATCCTACATTGCCACTCACTGACTATCCTAATTCAGACCCTCCGATTCACACCACCCCGTGATGTTTTTCTCACACCTACTAGTGAATGTAATGTAACACACACCCATACAATGCGCACCACCCCGTGATGTTTTTCTCACTCCTACTATGGAATGTAATGTAACACACACCCATACAATGCGCACTACCCCGCAATGTTTTTCAGAAACCTATCCTACATTGCCACTGCCTGTTCCCTGACCTCCCCATGCTGACCACCCCGCGGTGCTTTTCTCCATCCTACATTGCCACTCACTGCCTAACCTAATTCAGACCCTCCGATTCACATCACCCCGTGATGTTTTTCTCACTCCTACTAGTGAATGTAATGTAACACACACCCATACAATGCGCACCACCCCGTGATGTTTTTCTCACTCCTACTAGTGAATGGAATGTAACACACACCCATACAATGCGCACCACCCCGCGATGTTTTTCAGAAACCTATCCTACATTGCCACTGCATGTTCCCTGACCTCCCCATGCTGACCACCACGCGGTGCTTTTCTCCATCCAACATTGCAACTCACTGCCTATCCTTATTGAGACCCTCCGATTAACACCACCCCGTGATGTTTTTCTCACTCCTACTAGTGAATGTAATGTAACACACACCCATACAATGAGAACCACTTCGTGATGTTTTTCTCACTCCTACTCGTGAATGTAATGTAACACACACCCATACAATGCGCACCACACCGCGATGTTTTTCAGAAACCTATCCTACATTGCCACTGCATGTTCACTGACCTCAACATGCTGACCAAACCGCGGTGCTTTTCTCCATCCTACATTGCCACTCCTTGCCTATCCTAATTCAGACCCTCTGATTCACACCACCCCGTGATGTTTTTCTCACTCCTACTAGTGAATGTAATGTAACACACACCCATACAATGCGCACCACCTCGTGATGATTTTCTCACTCCGACTAGTGAATGTAATGTAACACACACCCATACAATGCGCACCACCTCGTGATGTTTTTCTCACTCCTATTAGTGAATGTAATGTAACACACACCCATACAATGCACACCAGCCCGCGATGTTATTCAGAAACCTATCCTACATTGCCACTGCATGTTCCCTGACCTCCCCATACTGACCACCCCGCGGTGCTTTTATCCATCCTACATTGCCACTCACTGCCTATCCTAATTCAGACCCTCTGATTCACACCACCCCGTGATGTTTTTCTCACTCCTACTAGTGAATGTAATGTAACACACACCCATACAATGCGCACCACCCTGTGATGTTTTTCTCACTGCTACTAGTGAATGTAATGTAACACACACCCATACAATGCGCACCACCCCGCGATGTTTTTCAGAAACCTATCCTACATTGCCACTGCTTGTTCCCTGACCTCCCCATGCTGACCACCCCGCTGTGCTTTTCTCCATCCTACATTGCCACTCACTGCCTATCCTAATTCAGACCCTCCGATTCACACTACCCCGTGATGTTTTTCTCACTCCTACTAGTGAATGTAATGTAACACACACCCATACAATGCGCAAAACCCAGCGATGTTTTTCAGAAACCTATCCTACATTGCCACTGCATGTTCCCTGAACTCCCCTTGCTGACCACCCCGCGGTGCTTTTCTCCATCCTACATTGCCACTCACTGCCTATCTTAATTCAGACCCTCCGATTCACACCTCCCCGTGATGTTATTCTCACTCCTCCTAGTTAATTTAATATAACACACACCCATACAATGCGCACCACCGCGCGATGTTTTTCAGAAACCTATCCTACATTGCCACTGCATGTTCGCTGACCTCCCCATGCTGACCACACCGCGGTGCCTTTCGCCATCCTACATTGCCACTCACTGCCTATCCTAATTCAGACCCTCCGATTCACACCACCTCGCGATGTTTTTCTCATCCTACTAGTGAATGTAATTTAACACACACCCATACAATGCGCACCACCACGCGATGTTTTTCAGAAACATATCCTACATTGCCACTGCATGTTCCCTGACCTCCCCATGCTGACCACCCTGTGGTGCTTTTCTCCATCCTACATTGCCACTCACTGCCTATCCTAATTCAGACCCTCCGATTCACACCACCCTGTGATGTTTTTCTCACTCCTACTAATGAATGTAATGTAACACACACCCATACAATGCGCACCACACCGTGATGTTTTTCTCACTCCTACTAGTGAATGTAATGTAACACACACCCATACAATGCGCACCACCCCGCGATCTTTTTCAGAAACCTATCCTACATTGCCACTGCATGTTCCCTGACCTCCCCATGCTGACCAGCCCGCGGTGCTTTTCTCCATCCTACATTGCCACTCACTGCCTATCCTAATTCAGACCCTCCAATTCACACCACCCGTGATGTTTTTCTCACTCCTACTAGTGAATGTAATGTAACACACACCCATACAATGCGCACCACCCCGTGATGTTTTTCTCACTGCTACTAGTGAATGTAATGTAACACACACCCATACAATGCGCACCACACCGCGATGTTTTTCAGAAACCTATCCTACATTGCCACTGCATGTTCCCTGACCTCCCCATGCTGACCACACCGCGGTGCTTTTCTCCATCCTACATTGCCACCCACTGCCTATCCTAATTCAGACCCTCCGATTCACACCACCCTGCGATGTTTTTCTCACTCCTACTAGTGAATGTAATTTAACACACAACCATACAATGCGCACCGCCCCGCGATGCTTTTCAGAAACCTATCCTACATTGCCACTGCATTTTCCCTGACCTCCCCATGCTGACCACCTCGCGGTGCTTTTCTCCATCCTACATTGCCACTCACTGCCTATCCTAATTCAGACCCTCCGATTCACACCACCCCGTGATGTTTTTCTCACTACTACTAGTGAATGTAATGTAACACACACCCATACAATGCTCACCACCCCGTGATGTTTTTCTCACTCCTACTAGTGAATGTAATGTAACACACACCCATACAATGTGCACCACCCCGTGATGTTTTTCTCACTCCTACTAGTGAATGTAATGTAACACACACGCATTCAATGCACACCACCCCGCGATGTTTTTCAGAAACCTATCCTACATTGCCACTGCATGTTCCCTGACCTCCCCATGCTGACCACCACTCGGTACTTTTCTCCATACTACATTGCCACTCACTGTCTATCCTAATTCAGAACCTCTGATTCACACCACACCGTGATGTTTTTTCTCACTCCTACTAGTGAATGTACTGTAACACACACCCATACAATGCGCACCACCCCGCGATGTTTTTCAGAAACCTATCCTACATTGCCACTGCATGTTCCCTGACCTCCCCATGCTGACCACCCCGCGGTGCTTTTCTCCATCCTACATTGCCACTCATTGCCTATCCTAATTCAATCCCTGCGATTCACACCACCCCGTGATGTTTTTCTCACTCCTACTAGTGAATGTAATGTAAAACACACCCATAAAATGCGCACCAGCCCGCGATGTTTTTCAGAAACCTATCCTACATTGCCACTGCATGTTCCCTGACCTCCCCATGCTGACCACCCACGGTGCTTTTCTCCATCCTACATTGCCACTCACTGCCTATCCTAATTCAGACCCTCCGATTCACACCACTCCGTGATGTTTTTCTCACTCCTACTAGTGAATGTAATGTAACACACACCCATACAATGCGCCCCACCCCGTGATGTTTTTCAGAAAACTATCCTACATTGCCACTGCATGTTCTCTGACCTCCCCAACCTGACCACCCCACGGTGCTTTTCTCCATCCTACATTGCCACTCACTGACTATCCTAATTCAGACCCTCCGATTCACACCACCCCGTGATGTTTTTCTCACACCTACTAGTGAATGTAATGTAACACACACCCATACAATGCGCACCACCCCGTGATGTTTTTCTCACTCCTACTATGGAATGTAATGTAACACACACCCATACAATGCGCACTACCCCGCAATGTTTTTCAGAAACCTATCCTACATTGCCACTGCCTGTTCCCTGACCTCCCCATGCAGACCACCCCGCGGTGCTTTTCTCCATCCTACATTGCCACTCACTGCCTAACCTAATTCAGACCCTCCGATTCACATCACCCCGTGATGTTTTTCTCACTCCTACTAGTGAATGTAATGTAACACACACCCATACAATGCGCACCACCCCGTGATGTTTTTCTCACTCCTACTAGTGAATGGAATGTAACACACACCCATACAATGCGCACCACCCCGCGATGTTTTTCAGAAACCTATCCTACATTGCCACTGCATGTTCCCTGACCTCCCCATGCTGACCACCACGCGGTGCTTTTCTCCATCCAACATTGCAACTCACTGCCTATCCTTATTGAGACCCTCCGATTAACACCACCCCGTGATGTTTTTCTCACTCCTACTAGTGAATGTAATGTAACACACACCCATACAATGAGAACCACTTCGTGATGTTTTTCTCACTCCTACTCGTGAATGTAATGTAACACACACCCATACAATGCGCACCACACCGCGATGTTTTTCAGAAACCTATCCTACATTGCCACTGCATGTTCACTGACCTCAACATGCTGACCAAACCGCGGTGCTTTTCTCCATCCTACATTGCCACTCCTTGCCTATCCTAATTCAGACCCTCTGATTCACACCACCCCGTGATGTTTTTCTCACTCCTACTAGTGAATGTAATGTAACACACACCCATACAATGCGCACCACCTCGTGATGATTTTCTCACTCCGACTATTGAATGTAATGTAACACACACCCATACAATGCGCACCACCCCGTGATGTTTTTCTCACTCCTATTAGTGAATGTAATGTAACACACACCCATACAATGCACACCACCCCGCGATGTTTTTCAGAAACCTATCCTACATTGCCACTGCATGTTCCCTGACCTCCCCATACTGACCACCCCGCGGTGCTTTTATCCATCGTACATTGCCACTCACTGCCTATCCTAATTCAGACCCTCCGATTCACACCACCCCGTGATGTTTTTCTCACTCCTACTAGTGAATGTAATGTAACACACACCCATACAATGCGCACCGCCCTGTGATGTTTTTCTCACTGCTACTAGTGAATGTAATGTAACACACACCCATACAATGCGCACCACCCCGCGATGTTTTTCAGAAACCTATCCTACATTGCCACTGCTTGTTCCCTGACCTCCCCATGCTGACCACCCCGCTGTGCTTTTCTCCATCCTACATTGCCACTCACTGCCTATCCTAATTCAGACCCTCCGATTCACACTACCCCGTGATGTTTTTCTCACTCCTACTAGTGAATGTAATGTAACACACACCCATACAATGCGCAAAACCCAGCGATGTTTTTCAGAAACCTATCCTACATTGCCACTGCATGTTCCCTGAACTCCCCTTGCTGACCACCCCGCGGTGCTTTTCTCCATCCTACATTGCCACTCACTGCCTATCTTAATTCAGACCCTCCGATTCACACCTCCCCGTGATGTTATTCTCACTCCTCCTAGTTAATTTAATATAACACACACCCATACAATGCGCACCACCGCGCGATGTTTTTCAGAAACCTATCCTACATTGCCACTGCATGTTCGCTGACCTCCCCATGCTGACCACACCGCGGTGCCTTTCGCCATCCTACATTGCCACTCACTGCCTATCCTAATTCAGACCCTCCGATTCACACCACCTCGCGATGTTTTTCTCATCCTACTAGTGAATGTAATTTAACACACACCCATACAATGCGCACCACCACGCGATGTTTTTCAGAAACATATCCTACATTGCCACTGCATGTTCCCTGACCTCCCCATGCTGACCACCCTGTGGTGCTTTTCTCCATCCTACATTGCCACTCACTGCCTATCCTAATTCAGACCCTCCGATTCACACCACCCTGTGATGTTTTTCTCACTCCTACTAATGAATGTAATGTAACACACACCCATACAATGCGCACCACACCGTGATGTTTTTCTCACTCCTACTAGTGAATGTAATGTAACACACACCCATACAATGCGCACCACACCGCGATCTTTTTCAGAAACCTATCCTACATTGCCACTGCATGTTCCCTGACCTCCCCATGCTGACCAGCCCGCGGTGCTTTTCTCCATCCTACATTGCCACTCACTGCCTATCCTAATTCAGACCCTCCAATTCACACCACCCGTGATGTTTTTCTCACTCCTACTAGTGAATGTAATGTAACACACACCCATACAATGCGCACCACCCCGTGATGTTTTTCTCACTGCTACTAGTGAATGTAATGTAACACACACCCATACAATGCGCACCACACCGCGATGTTTTTCAGAAACCTATCCTACATTGCCACTGCATGTTCCCTGACCTCCCCATGCTGACCACCCCGCGGTGCTTTTCTCCATCCTACATTGCCACCCACTGCCTATCCTAATTCAGACCCTCCGATTCACACCACCCTGCGATGTTTTTCTCACTCCTACTAGTGAATGTAATTTAACACACAACCATACAATGCGCACCGCCCCGCGATGCTTTTCAGAAACCTATCCTACATTGCCACTGCATTTTCCCTGACCTCCCCATGCTGACCACCCCGCGGTGCTTTTCTCCATCCTACATTGCCACTCACTGCCTATCCTAATTCAGACCCTCCGATTCACACCACCCCATGATGTTTTTCTCACTACTACTAGTGAATGTAATGTAACACACACCCATACAATGCTCACCACCCCGTGATGTTTTTCTCACTCCTACTAGTGAATGTAATGTAACACACACCCATACAATGTGCACCACCCCGTGATGTTTTTCTCACTCCTACTAGTGAATGTACTGTAACACACACCCATACAATGCGCACCACCCCGCGATGTTTTTCAGAAACCTATCCTACATTGCCACTGCATGTTTCCTGACATCCCCATGCTGACCAGCCCGCGGTGCTTTTCTCCATCCTACATTGCCACTCACTGCCTATCCTAATTCAGACCCTCCGATTCACACCACCCTCGTGATGTTTTTCTCATTCTTACTAGTGGATGTAATGTAACACACACCCATACAATGCACACCACCACGTGATGTTTTTCTCACTCCTTCTAGTGAATGTAATGTAACACACACCCATACAATGCGCACCACCCCGTGATGTTTTTCTCACTCTACTAGTTAATGTAATGTAACACACACCCATACAATGCACACCACCCCGCGATGTTTTTCAGAAAACTATCCTACATTGCCACTGCATGCTCCCTGACCTCCCCTTGCTGACCACCCCGCGGTGCTTTTCTCCATCCTATATTGCCACTCACTGCCTATCCTAATTCAGAACCTCCGATTCACCCCACCCCGTGATGTTTTTCTCACTCCTACTAGTGAATGTAATATAACACACACCCATACAATGCGCACCACCCCGTGTTGTTTTTCAGAAACCTATCCTACATTGCCACTGCATGCTCCCTGACCTCCCCTTGCTGACCACCCCGCGGTGCTTTTCTCCATCCTATATTGCCACTCACTGCCTATCCTAATTCAGACCCTCTGATTCACACTACGCCGTGATGTTTTTCTCACTCCTACTAGTGAATGTAATGTAACACACACCCATACAATGCGCACCACACTGCGTTGTTTTTCAGAAACCTATCCTACATTGCCACTGCATGTGCCCTGACCTCCCCATGCTGACCACCCCGCGGTGCTTTTCTCCATCCTACATTGCCACTCACTGCCTATCCTTATTCAGACCCTCCGATTCACACCACCCCGTGATGTTTTTCTCACTCCTACTAGTGAATGTAATGTAACACACACCGATACAATGCACACAACCCCGTGATGTTTTTCTCACTCCTACTAGTGAATGTAATGTAAAACACACCCATACAATGCGCACCACCCCGCGATGTTTTTCAGAAACCTATCCTACATTGCCACTGCATGTTCCCTGACCTCCCCATACTGACCACCCCGCGGTGCTTTTCTCCATCCTACATTGCCACTCACTGCCTATCCTAATTCAGACCCTCCGATTCACACCACCCCGTGATGTTTTTCTCACGCCTACTAGTGAATGTAATGTAACACACACCCATACAATGTGCACCACCCCACGATGTTTTTCAGAAACCTATCCTACATTGCCACAGCATGTTCCCTGACCTCTCCATGCTGACCACCCCGCGGTGCCTTTCGCCATCCTACATTGCCACTCACTGCCTATCCTAATTCAGACCCTCCGATTCACACAACCCCGCGATTTTTTTCTCTTCCTACTAGTGAATGTAATTTAACACACACCCATACAATGCGCACCACCCCGCGATGTTTTTCAGAAACTTATCCTACATTGCCACTGCATGTTCCCTGACCTCCGCATACTGACCACCCCGCGGTGCTTTTCTCCATCCTACATTGCCACTCACTGCCTATCGTAATTCAGACCCTCCGATTCACATCAGCCCGTGATGTTATTCTCACTCCTCCTAGTGAATTTAATATAACACACACCCATACAATGCGCACCACACCGCGATGTTTTTCAGAAACCTATCCTACATTGCCACTGCATGTTCCCTGACCTCCCCATGCTGACCACCCCGCGGTGCCTTTCGCCATCCTACATGGCCACTCACTGCCTATCCTAATTCAGACCCTCCGATTCACACCACCCCGTGATGTTTTTCTCACTCCTACTAGTGAATGTAATGTAACACACACCCATACAATGCGCACCACCCCGTGATGTTTTTCTCACTCCTATTAGTGAATGTAATGTAACACACACGCATACAATGCGCACCACCCCGCGATGTTTTTCAGAAACCTATCCTACATTGCCACTGCATGTTCCCTGACCTCCCCATGCTGACCACCCCGCGGTACTTTTCTCCATCTTACATTGCCACTCACTGCCTATCCTAATTCAGAACCTCCGATTCACACCACCCCGTGATGTTTTTCTCACTCCTACTAGTGAATGTAATATAACACACACCCATACAATGCGCACCACCCCGTGTTGTTTTTCAGAAACCTATCCTACATTGCCACTGCATGCTCCCTGACCTCCCCTTGCTGACCACCCCGCGGTGCTTTTCTCCATCCTACATTGCCACTCACTGCCTATCCTAATTCAGACCCTCCGATTCACACTATGCCGTGATGTTTTTCTCACTCTTACTAGTGAATGTAATGTAACACACACCCATACAATGCACACAACCCCGTGATGTTTTTCTCACTCCTACTAGTGAATGTAATGTAACACACACCCTTACAATGCGCACCACCCCGCGATGTTTTTCAGAAACCTATCCTACATTGCCACTGCATGTTCCCTGACCTCCCCATGCTGACCACCCCGTGGTTCTTTTCTCCATCCTCCATTGCCACTCACTGCCTATCCTAATTCAGACCCTCCGATTCACACCACCCCGTGATGTTTTTCTCACTCCTACTAGTGAATGTAATGTAACACACACCCATACAAGGCGCACCACAACGTGATGTTTTTCTCACTCCTACTAGTGAATGTAATGTAACACACACCAATACAATGCGCACCACCCCGTGATTTTTTTACTCACTCCTACTAGTGAATGTAATGTAACACACACCCATACAATGCCCACCACCCCGCGATGTTTTTAAGAAAGCTATCCTACATTGCCACTGCATGTTCCCTGACCTCCCCATGCTGACCACCGCGCGGTGCTTTTCTCCATCCTACATTGCCACTCACTGCCTATCCTAATTCAGACCCTCCGATTCACACCACCCCGTGATGTTTTTCTCACTCCTACAAGTGAATGTAATGTAAAACACACCCATACAATGCGCACCACCCCGCGATGTTTTTCAGAAACTTATCCTACATTGCCACTGCATGTTCCCTGACCTCCGCATACTGACCACCCCGCGGTGCTTTTCTCCATCCTACATTGCCACTCACTGCCTATCGTAATTCAGACCCTCCGATTCACATCAGCCCGTGATGTTTTTCTCACGCCTACTAGTGAATGTAATGTAACACACACCCATACAATGTGCACCACCCCGCGATGTTTTTCAGAAACCTATCCTACATTGCCACTGCATGTTCCCTGACCTCCCCATGCTGACCACCCGGCGGTGCTTTTCTCCATCCTACATTGCCACTCACTGCCTATCCTAATTCAGACCCTCCGAATCACACCACCCCGTGATGTTTTTCTCACTCCTACTAGTGAATGTAATGTAACACACACCCATACAATGTGAGCCACCCCGTGATGATTTTCTAACTCCTACTAGTGAATGTAATGTAACACACACTCATACAATGCGCACCACCCCGTGATGTTTTTCTCACTCTACTAGTTAATGTAATGTAACACACACCCATACAATGCACACCACCCCGCGATGTTTTTCAGAAAACTATCCTACATTGCCACTGCATGTTCCCTGACCTCCACATGCTGACCACACCGCGGTGCTTTTCTCCATCCTACATTGCCACTCACTGCCTATCCTAATTCAGTCCCTCCGATTCACACCACCCCGTGATGTTTTTCTCACTCCTACTAGTGAAAGTAATGTAACACACACCCATACAATGCGCACCACCCGGCGATGTTTTTCAGAAACCTATCCTACATTGCCACTGCATGTTCCCTGACCTCCCCATGCTCACCAACCCGCAGTGCTTTTCTCCATCCTACATTGCCACTCACTGCCTAGCCTAAATCAGACCCTCCGATTCACACCTCCCCGTGATGTTTTTCTCACTCCTACAAGTTAATGTAATGTAACACACACCCATACAATGCGCCCCACCCCGTGATGTTTTTCTCACTCCTACTAGTGAATGTAATGTAACACACACCCATACAATGCGCACCACCCCGCGATATTGTTCAGAAACCTATCCTACATTGCCACTGCATGTTCCCTGACCTCCCCATGCTGACCACCCGGCGGTGCTTTTCTCCATCCTACATTGCCACTCACTGCCTATCCTAATTCAGAAACTCCGATTCACACCACACCGTGATGTATTTCTCACTCCTATTAGTGAATATAATGTAACACACACCCATATAATTCGCACCACCCCGTGATGTTTTTCTTACTCCTACTAGTGAATGTAATGTAACACACACCCATACAATGCGCACTACCCCGTGATGTTTTTCTTACTCCTACTAGTGAATGTAATGTAACACACACCCATACAATGCCCACCACCCCGCGATGTTTTTCAGAAAACTATCCTACATTGCCACTGCATGTTCCCTGACCTCCCCATGCTGACCACCCCGCGGTGCTTTTCTCCATCCTACATTGCCACTCACTGCCCATCCTAATTCAGACCCTCCGATTCACACCACCCCGTGATGTTTTTCTCACTCCTACTAGTGAATGTAATGTAAAACACACCCATACAATGCGCACCACCCCGCGATGTTTTTCAGAAACCTACCCTCCATTGCCACGGCATGTTCCCTGACCTCCCCATACTGACCACCCCGCGGTGCTTTTCTCCATCCTACATTGGCACTCACTGCCTATCCCAATTCAGACCCTCCTATTCACACCACCCCGTGATGTTTTTCTCACTCCTACTAGTGAATGTAATGTAACACACACCCATACAATGCGAGCCACCCCGTGATGATTTTCTAACTCCTACTAGTGAATGTAATGTAACACACACCCATACAATGTGCACCACCCCGTGATGTTTTTCACACTCTACTAGTTAATGTAATGTAACACACACCCATACAATGCACACCACCCCGCGATGTTTTTCAGAAACCTATCCTACATTGCCACTGCATGTTCCCTGACCTCCACATGCTGACCACACCGCGGTGCTTTTCTCCATCCTACATTGCCACTCACTGCCTATCCTAATTCAGAATCTCCGATTCACACCACACCGTGATGTTTTTCTCACTCCTTTTAGTGAATGTAATGTAACACACACCCATATAATGCGCACCACCCCGTGATGTTTTTCTTACTCCTACTAGTGAATGTAATGTAACACACACCCATACAATGCGCACCACCCCGTGATGTTTTTCTTACTCCTACTAGTGAATGTAAGGTAACACACACCCATACAATGCCCACCACCCCGCGATGTTTTTCAGAAAACTATCCTACATTGCCACTGCATGTTCCCTGACCTCCCCATGCTGACCACCCCGCGGTGCTTTTCTCCATCCTACATTGCCACTCACTGCCCATCCTAATTCAGACCCTCCGATTCACACCACCCCGTGATGTTTTTCTCACTCCTACTAGTGAATGTAATGTAAAACACACCCATACAATGCGCACCACCCCGCGATGTTTTTCAGAAACCTATCCTACATTGCCACTGCATGTTCCCTGACCTCCCCATACTGACCACCCCGCGGTGCTTTTCTCCATCCTACATTGCCACTCACTGCCTATCCTAATTCAGACCCTCCGATTCACACCACCCCGTGATGTTTTTCTCACGCCTACTAGTGAATGTAATGTAACACACACCCATACAATGTGCACCACCCCGCGATGTTTTTCAGAAACCTATCCTACATTGTCACAGCATGTTCCCTGACCTCCCCATGCTGACCACCCCGCGGTGCCTTCCGCCATCCTACATTGCCACTCAGTGCCTATCCTAATTCAGACCCTCCGATTCACACAACCCCGCGATTTTTTTCTCTTCCTACTAGTGAATGTAATTTAACACACACCCATACAATGCGCACCACCCCGTGATGTTTTTCAGAAACCTATCCTACATTGCCACTGCATGTTCCCTGAACTCCCCTTGCTGACCACCCCGCGGTGCTTTTCTCCATCCTACATTGCCACTCACTGCCTATCCTAATACAGACCCTCCGATTCACACCACCCCGTGATGTTATTCTCACTCCTCCTACTGAATTTAATATAACACACACCCATACAATGCGCACCACCGCGCGATGTTTTTCAGAAACCTATCCTACATTGCCACTGCATGTTCCCTGACCTCCCCATGCTGACCACCCCGCGGTGCCTTTCGCCATCCTACATGGCCACTCACTGCCTATCCTAATTCAGACCCTCCGATTCACACCACCCCGCGATGTTTTTCTCTTCCTACTAGTAAATGTAATTTAACACACACCTATACAATGCGCACCACCCCGTGATGTTTTTCAGAAACCTATCCTACATTGCCACTGCATGTTCCCTGAACTCCCCTTGCTGACCACCCCGCGGTGCTTTTCTCCATCCTACATTGCCACTCACTGCCTATCCTAATACAGACCCTCCGATTCACACCACCCCGTGATGTTATTCTCACTCCTCCTAGTGAATTTAATATAACACACACCCATACAATGCAAACCACCGCGCGATGTTTTTCAGAAACCTCTCCTACATTGCCACTGCATGTTCCCTGACCTCCCCATGCTGACCACCCCGCGGTGCCTTTCGCCATCCTACATGGCCACTCACTGCCTATCCTAATTCAGACCCTCCGATTCACACCACCCCGCGATGTTTTTCTCATCCTACTAGTGAATGTAATTTAACACACACCCATACAATGCACACCACCACGCGATGTTTTTCCGAAACATATCCTACATTGCCACTGCATGTTCCCTTACCTCCCCATGCTGACCACCCTGCGGTGCTTTTCTCCATCCTACATTGCCACTCACTGCCTATCCTAATTCAGACCCTCCGATTCACACCACCCTGTGATGTTTTTCTCACTCCTACTAGTGAATGTAATGTAACACACACCCATACAATGCGCACCACTCCGTGATGTTTTTCTCACTCCTACTAGTTAATGTAATGTAACACACACCCATACAATGCGCACCACACCGCGATGTTTTTCAGAAACCTATCCTACATTGCCACTGCATGTTCCCTGACCTCCCCATGCTGACCACACCGCGGTGCCTTTCGCCATCCTACATGGCCACTCACTGCCTATCCTAATTCAGACCCTCCGATTCACACCACCCCCTGATGTTATTCTCACTCCTCCTAGTGAATTTAATATAACACACACCCATACAATGCGCACCACCGCGCGATATTTTTCAGAAACCTATCCTACATTGCCAATGCATGTTCCCTGACCTCCCCATGCTGACCACCCCGTGGTGCCTTTCGCCATCCTACATGGCCACTCACTGCCTATCCTAATTCAGACCCTCCGATTCACACCACCCCGTGATGTTTTTCTCACTCCTACTAGTGAATGTAATGTAACACACACCCATACAATGCGCACCACCCCGTGATGTTTTTCTCACTCCTATTAGTGAATGTAATGTAACACACACGCATACAATGCGCACCACCCCGCGATGTTTTTCAGAAACCTATCCTACATTGCCACTGCATGTTCCCTGACCTCCCCATGCTGACCACCCCGCGGTACTTTTCTCCATCTTACATTGCCACTCACTGCCTATCCTAATTCAGAACCTCCGATTCACACCACCCCGTGATGTTTTTCTCACTCCTACTAGTGAAATTAATATAACACACACCCATACAATGCGCACCACCCCGTGTTGTTTTTCAGAAACCTATCCTACATTGCCACTGCATGCTCCCTGACCTCCCCTTGCTGACCACCCCGCGGTGCTTTTCTCCATCCTACATTGCCACTCACTGCCTATCCTAATTCAGACCCTCCGATTCACACTACGCCGTGATGTTTTTCTCACTCCTACTAGTGAATGTAATGTAACACACACCCATACAATGCGCACCGCACCGCGATGTTTTTCAGAAACCTATCCTACATTGCCACTGCATGTGCCCTGACCTCCCCATGCTGACCACCCCGCGGTGCTTTTCTCCATCCTACATTGCCACTCACTGCCTATCCTTATTCAGACCCTCCGATTCACACCACCCCGTGATGTTTTTCTCACTCCTACTAGTGAATGTAATGTAACACACACCCATACAATGCACACAACCCCGTGATGTTTTTCTCACTCCTACTAGTGAATGTAATGTAACACACACCCATACAATGCGCACCACCCCGCGATGTTTTTCAGAAACCTATCCTACATTGCCACTGCATGTTCCCTGACCTCCCCATGCTGACCACCCCGTGGTTCTTTTCTCCATCCTCCATTGCCACTCACTGCCTATCCTAATTCAGACCCTCCGATTCACACCACCCCGTGATGTTTTTCTCACTCCTACTAGTGAATGTAATGTAACACACACCCATACAAGGCGCACCACAACGTGATGTTTTTCTCACTCCTACTAGTGAATGTAATGTAACACACACCAATACAATGCGCACCACCCCGTGATTTTTTTACTCACTCCTACTAGTGAATGTAATGTAACACACACCCATACAATGCCCACCACCCCGCGATGTTTTTCAGAAACCTATCCTACATTGCCACTGCATGTTCCCTGACCTCCCCATGCTGACCACCCCGTGGTTCTTTTCTCCATCCTCCATTGCCACTCACTGCCTATCCTAATTCAGACCCTCCGATTCACACCACCCCGTAATGTTTTTCTCACTCCTACTAGTGAATGTAATGTAACACACACCCATACAATGCGCACCACCCCGTGATGTTTTTCTCACTGCTACTAGTGAATGTAATGTAACACACACCCATACAATGCGCACCACACCGTGATGTTTTTCAGAAACATATCCTACATTGCCACTGCATGTTCCCTGACCTCCCCATGCTGACCACCCCGCGGTGCTTTTCTCCATCCTACATAGCCACTCACTGCCTATCCTAATTCATACCCTCCGATTCTCACCACCCCGCGATGTGTTTCTCACTCTTACTAGTGAATGTAATTTAACACACACCCATACAATGCGCACCACCCCGCGATGTTTATCAGAAACCTATCCGACATTGCCACTGCATTTTCCCTGACCTCCACATGCTGACCACCCCGCGGTGCTTTTCTCCATCCTACATTGCCACTCACTGCCTTTCCTAATTCAGACCCTCCGATTCACACCACCCCGTGATGTTTTTTCTCACTCCTACTATTGAATGTAATGTAACACACACCCATACAATGCGCACCACCCCGTGATGCTTTTCTCACTCCTACTAGTGAATGTAATGTAACACAAACCCATACAATGCGCAACACCGCGCGATGTCTTTCAGAAACCTATCCTGCATTGCCACTGAATTTTCCCTGACCTCCCCATGCTGACCACCCCGCGGTTCTTTTCTCCATCCTCCATTGCCACTCACTGCCTATCCTAATTCAGACCTTCCGATTCACACCACCCCGTGATGTTTTTCGCACTCCTACTAGTGAATGTAATGTAACACACACCCATACAATGCGCACCACCCCGTGATGATTTTCTCACTCCGACTAGTGAATGTAATGTAACACACACCCATACAATGCGCACCACCCCGTGATGTTTTTCTCACTCCTACTAGTGAATGTAATGTAACACACACCCATACAATGCACACCACCCAGCGATATTTTTCCGAAACCTATCCTACATTGCCACTGCATGTTGCCTGACCTCCCCATGCTGACCACCCCGCGGTGCTTTTATCCATCCTACATTGCCACTCACTGCCTATCCTAATTCAGACCCTCAGATTCACACCACACCGTGATGTTTTTCTCACTCCTACTAGTGAATGTAATGTAACACACACCCATACAATGCGCACCACCCCGCGATGTTTTTCAGAAACCTATCCTACATTGCCACTGCATGTTTCCTAACTCCCCATGCTGACCACCCCGCAGTGCTTTTCTCCATCCTACATTGCCACTCACTGCCTATCCTAATTCAGACCCTACGATTCACACCACCCCGTGATGATTTTCTCACTCCTACTAGTGAATGTAATTTAACACACACCCATACAATGCGCACCACCCCGCGATGTTTTTCAGAAACCTATCCTACATTGCCACTGCATGTTCCCTGACCTCCCCAAGCTGACCACCCCGCAGTGCCTTTCGCCATCCTACATTGCCACTCACTGCCTATCCTAATTCAGACCCTCCGATTCACACAACCCCGCGATGTTTTTCTGATCCTACTAGTGAATGTAATTTAACACACACCCCTACAATGTGCACAACCACGCGATGTTTTTCAGAAACCTATCCTACATTGCCACTGCATGTTCGGTGACCTCCCCATGCTGACCACCCCGCGGTGCTTTTCTCCATCCTACATTGCCACTCACTGCCTATCCTAATTCAGACCCTCCGATTCACACCACCCTGTGATGTTTTTCTCACTCCTACTAGTGAATGTACTGTAACACACACCCATACAATGCGCACCACTCGGTGATGTTTTTTTCACTCCTACTCGTGAATGTAATGTAACACACACCCATACAATGCGCACCACCCCGTGATGTTTTTCTCACTCCTACTAGTGAATGTACTGTAACACACACCCATACAATGCGCACCACCCCGTGATGTTTTTCTCACTCCTACTAGTGAATGTAATGTAACACACACCCATACAATGCGCCCCACCCCGCGATGTTTTTCAGAAACCTATCCTACATTGACACTGCATGTTCCCTAACCTCCCCATGCTGACCACCCCGCGGTGCTTTTCTCCATCCTACATTGCCACTCACTGCCTATCCTAATTCAGACCTTCCGATTCACACCACCCCATGATGTTTTTCTCATTCCCACTAGTGAATGTAATGTAACACACACCCATACAATGCACACCACCCCGTGATGTTTCTCTCACTCCTACTAGTGAATGTAATGTAACACACACCCATACAATGCGCACCACCCCGTGATGTTTTTCTCACTCCTACTAGTGAATGTAATGTAACACACACCCATACAATGCACACGACCCCGCGATGTTTTTCAGAAACCTATCCTACATTGCCACTGCATGTTCCCTGTCCTCCCCATGCTGACCACCCCTCAGTGCTTTTCTCCATTCTACAGTGCCACTCACTGCCTATCCTAATTCAGACCCTCCGATTCACACCACCCCGTGATGTTTTTCTCACTCCTACTAGTGAATGTAATGTAACACACACCCATACAATGCGCACCACAACGTGATGTTTTTCTCACTGCTACTAGTGAATGTAATGTAACACACACCCATACAATGCGCACCACCCCGCGATGTTTTTCAGAAACCTATCCTACATTGCCACTGCATGTTCCCTTACCTCCCCATGCTGACCACCCCGCGGTGCTTTTCTCCATCCTACATTGCCACTCACTGTCTATCCTAATTCAGACCCTCCGATTCACACCACCCCGTGATGTTTTTCTCACTCCTACTAAAGAATGTAATTTAACACACACCCACACTATGCGCACCACCCCGCGATATTTTTCACAAACCTATCCTACATTGCCACTGCATGTTCCCTGACCTCCCCATGCTGACCACCCCGCGGTACTTTTCTCCATCCTACATTGCCACTCACTGCCTATCCTAATTCAGACCCTCCGATTCACACCACCCCGTGATGTTTTTCTCACTCCTACTAGTGAATGTAATGTAACAGACACCCATACAATGCGCACCACCCCGTGATGTTTTTCTCAGTCCTACTAGAGAATGTAATGTAACAGACACCCATACAATGCGCACCTCTCCGCGATGTTTTTCAGAAACCTATCCTACATTGCCTTGCATGTTCCCTGACCTCCCCATGCTGACCACCCCGCGGTGCTTTTCTCCATCCTACATTGCCACTCACTGCCTATCCTAATTCAGACCCTCCGATTCACACCACCCCGTGATGTTTTTCTCACTCCTTCTAGTGAATATAATGTACCACACACCCATACAATGCGAACCACCCCGTGATGTTTTTCAGAACACTATCCTACATTGCCACTGCATGTTCCCTGAACTCCCCATGCTGACCACCCCGCGGCGCTTTTCTCCATCCTATATTGCCACTCACTGCCTATCCAAATTCAGACCCTCCGATTCACACCATACCGTGATATTTTTCTCACTCCTACTAGTCAATGTAATGTAACACACACCCATGCAATGCGCACCACCCAGTGATGTTTTTCTCACTCCTACTAGTGAATGTACTGTAACACACACCCATACAATGCGCACCACTCGGTGATGTTTTTTTCACTCCTACTAGTGAATGTAATGTAACACACACCCATACAATGCGCACCACCCCGTGATGTTTTTCTCACTCCCACTAGTGAATGTAATGTAACACACACCCATACAATGCGCACCACCCCGTGATGTTTTTCTCACTCCTACTATTGAATGTAATGTAACAAACACCCATACAATGCGCACGACCCCGCGCTATTTTTTAGAAACCTATCCTACATTGCCACTGCATGTTCCCTGACCTCCCCATGCTGACCACACCACGGTGCTTTTTTCCAATCCTACATTGCCACTCACTGCCTATCCTAATTCAGACCCTCCGATACACACCACCCCATGATGTTTTCTCACTCCTACTAGTGAATGTAATGTAACACACACCCATACAATGCGCACCACCCCGCGATGTTTTTCAGAAACCTATCCTACATTGCCACTGCATGTTCCCTGACCTCCCCATGCTGAAAACCCCGCGGTGCTTTTCTCCATCCTACATTGCCACTCACTGCCTATCCTAATTCAGACCCTCCGATTCACACCACCCCGTGATGTTTTTCTCACTCCTACTAGTGAATGTAATGTAACACACACCCATACAATGCGCACCACCCCGTGATGTTTTTCAGAAAACTATCCTACATTGCCACTGCATGTTCCCTGACCTCCCCATGCTGACCACTCCGCGGTGCTTTTCTCCATCCCACATTGCCACTCACTGCCTATCCTAATACAGACACTCTGATTCACACCACCCCGTGATGTTTTTCGCACTCCTACTAGTGAATGTAATGTAACACACACCCATACAATGCGCACCACCCCGTGATGTGTTTCAGAAACCTATCCTACATTGCCACTGCATGTTCCCTGACCTCCCCATGCTGACCACCCTGCGGTGCTTTTCTCCATCTTACATTGCCACTCACTGCCTATCCTAATTCAGACCCTCCGATTCACACCACCCAGTGATGTTTTTCTCACTCTTACTTGTGAATGTAATGTAACACACACCCATACAATGCGCACCACCCCGTGATGTTTTTCAGAAACCTATCCTACATTTCCACTGCATGTTCCCTGACCTCCCCATGCTGACCATCCTGCGGTGCTTTTCTCCATCCCACATTGCCACTCACTGCCTATCCTAATTCAGACACTCTGATTCACAACACCCCGTGATGTTTTTCTCACTCCTACTAGTGAATGTTATGTAACACACACCCATACAATGCGCACCACCCCGTGATGTTTTTCTCACTCCTACTAGTGAATGTAATGTAACACACACCCATAAAATGCGCACCACCCCGCGATGTATTTCAGAAACCTATCCTACATTGCCACTGCATGTTCCCTGACCTCCCCATGCTGACCACCCCGCGGTGCTTTTCTCCATCCTACATTGCCACTCACTGCCTATCCTAATTCAGACCCTCCGATTCACACCACCCCTGATGTTTTTCTCACTCCTACTAGTGAATGTAATGTAACACACACCCATACAATGCGCACCACCCCGTGATGTTTTTCTCAATCCTACTAGTGAATGTAATGTAACACACACCCATACAATGCGCACCACCCCGCGATATTTTTCAGAAACCTATCCTACATTGCCACTGCATGTTCCCTGACCTCCCCATGCTGACCACCCCGCGGTGCTTTTCTACATCCTACATTGCCACTCACTGCCTATCCTAATTCAGACCCTCCGATTCACACCACCCCGTTATGTTTTTCTCACTCCTACTAGTGAATGTAATATAACACACACCCATACAATGTGCACCACCCCGTGATATTTTTCTCACTCCTACTAGTGAATGTGATGTAACACACACCCATACAATGCGCACCACCCCGCGATGTTTTTCAGAAACCTATCCTACAATGCCACTGCATGTTCCCTGACCTCCCCATGCTGACCAACCCGCTTTGCTTTTTTCAATCCTACATTGCCACTCACTTCCTATCCTAATTCAGACCCTCCGATACACACCACCCCGTGATGTTTTTCTCACTACTACTAGTGAATGTAATGTAACCACACCCATACAATGCGCACCACCCCGCGATGTTTTTCAGAAACCTATCCTACACTGCCACTGCATGTGCCCTGACCTCCCCATGCTGACCACCCCGCGGTGCTTTTCTCCATCCCACATTGCCACTCACTGCCTATCCTAATTCAGACACTCTGATTCACACCACCCCGTGATGTTTTTCTCACTCCTGCTAGTGAATGTTATGTAACACACACCCATACAATGCGCACCACACCATGATGTTTTTCTCACTCCTACTAGTGAATGTAATGTAACACACACCCATACAATGCGCACCACCCCGCGATGTTTTTCAGAAACCTATCCTACATTGCCACTGCATGTTCCCTGACCTCCCCATGCTGACCACCCCGCGGTGCTTTTCTCCATCCTACATTGCCACTCACTGACTATCCTAATTCAGACCCTCCGATTCACACCACCCCGTGATGTTTTTCTCACTCCTACTAGTGAATGTAATGTAACACACACCCATACAATGCGCACCACCCCGTGATGTTTTTCTCACTCGTACGAGTGAATGTAATGTAACACACACCCATACAATGCGCACCACCCCGTGATGTTTTTCTCACTCCTAAGAGTGAATGTAATGTAACACACACCCATACAATGCGCAACACCCCGTGATGTTTTTCTCACTCCTACTAGTGAATGTAATGTAACACACACCCATACAATGCACACGACCCCGAGCTGTTTTTTAGAAACCTATCCTACATTGCCACTGCATGTTCCCTGACCTCCCCATGCTGAACCACCCCGCGGTGCTTTTCTCCATCCTACATTGCCACTCACTGCAAATCCTAATACAGACCCTCCGATTCACACCACCCCGCGATGTTTTTCTCACTCCTACTAGTGAATGTAATGTAACACACACCCATAAAATGCGCACCACCCCGTGATGTTTTTCTGACTCCTAGTAGTGAATGTAATTTAACACACACCCATACAATTCGCACCACCCCGCGATGTTTTTCAGAAACCTATCCTACATTGCCAATGCATGTTCCCTGACCTCCCCAAGCTGACCACCCCGCGGTGCTTTTCTCCATCCTACATTGCCACTCACTGCCTATCCTAATTCGAACCCTCCGATTCACACCATACCGTGAGGTTTTTCTCACTCCTACTAGTGAATGTAATGTAGCACACACCCATACAATGTGCACCACCCCGTGATGTTTTTCTCACTCCTACTAGTGAATGTAATGTAACACACACCCATACAATGCGCACAACGCCGTGATGTTTTTCTCACTCCTACTAGTGAATGTAATGTAACACACACCCATACAATGCGCACCACCCCGTGATGTTTTTCTCACTCCTACTAGTGAACGTAATGTAACACACACGATTACAATGCGCCCCATCCCGCGATGCTTTCAGAAAGCTATCCTACATTGCCACTGCATGTTCCCTGACCTCCCCATGCTGACCAGCCCGCGGTGCTTTTCTCCATCCTACATTGCCACTCACTGCAAATCCTAATACAGACCCTCCGATTCACACCACCCCGCGATGTTTTTCTCACTCCTACTAGTGAATGTAATGTAACACACCCCCATACAATGCGCAGCACCCCGTGATGTTTTTCTCACTCCTACTAGTGAATGTAATGTAACACACACCCATACAATGTGCACCACCCCGTGACGTTTTTCTCACTCCTACTAGTGAATGTAATGTAACACACTCCCATACAATGCACACCACCCCGTGATGTTTTTCTCACTCCTACTAGTGAATGTAATGTAACACACACCCATACAATGCGCACCACCCCGTGATGTTTTTCTCACTCCTACTAGTGAATGTAATGTAACATACACCCATACAATGCGCACCACCCCGTGATTTTTTTCTCACTCCTACTACTGAATGTAATGTAACACACACCCATAAAATGCGCACCACCCCGCGATGTTTTTCAGAAACCTATCCTACATTGCCACTGCATATTCCCTGACCTCCCCATGCTGACCACCCCGCGGTGCTTTTCTCCATCCTACATTGCCACTCACTGCATATCCTAATTCAGACCCTCCGATTCACACCACCCCGTGATGTTTTTCTCACTCCTACTAGTGAATGTAATGTAACACACACCCATACAATGCGCACCACCCCGTGATCTTTTTCTCACTCTTACTAGTGAATGTAATGTAACACACACCCATACAATGCGCACCACCATGCGATGTTTTTCAGAAACCTATCCTACACTGCCACTGCATGTTCCCTGACTTCCCCATGCTGACCACCCCGCGGTGCTTTTCTCCATCCCACATTGCCACTCACTGCCTATCCTAATTCAGACACTCTGATTCACACCACCCCGTGATGTTTTTCTCACTCCTGCTAGTGAATGTTATGTAACACACACCCATACAATGCGCACCACACCGTGATGTTTTTCTCACTCCTACTAGTGAATGTAATGTAACACACACCCATACAATGCGCAACACCCCGTGATGTTTTTCTCACTCCTACTCGTGAATGTAATGTAACACACACCCATACAATGCGCACGACCCCGAGCTGTTTTTTAGAAACCTATCCTACATTGCCACTGCATGTTCCCCGACCTCCCCATGCTGACCACCCCGCGGTGCTTTTCTCTATCCTACATTGCCACTCACTGCCTATCCTAATTCAGACCCTCCAATTCACACCACCCCGTGATGTTTTTCTCACTCCTACTAGTGAATGTAATGTAACACACACCCATACAATGCGCACCACCCCGCGATGTTTTTCAGAAACCTATCCTACATTGCCACTGCATGTTCCCTGACCTCCCCATGCTGACCACCCCGCGGTGCTTTTCCACATCCTACATTGCCACTCACTGCCTATCCTAATTAAGACCCTCCGATTCACACCACCCCGTGATGATTTTCTCACTCCTACTAGTGAATGTAAAATAACACACACCCATACAATGCGCACCACCACGTGATGTTTTTCACACTCCTACTTGTGAATTTAATGTAACACACACCCATACAATGCGCACCACCCCGTGATGTGTTTCAGAAACCTATCCTACATTGCCACTGCATGTTCCCTGACCTCCCCATGCTGACCACCCCGTGGTGCTTTTCTCCATCCTACATTGCCACTCACTGCCTATCGTAATTCAGACCCTCCGATTCACACCACCCAGTGATGTTTTTCTTACTCTTACTTGTGAATGTAATGTAACACACACCCATACAATGCGCACCACTCCGTGATGTTTTTCAGAAACCTATCCTACATTGCCACTGCATGTCCCTGACCTCCCCATGCTGACCACCCCGCGGTGCTTTTCTCCATCCCACATTGCCACTCACTGCCTATCCTAATTCAGACACTCTTATTCACACCACACCGTGATGTTTTTCTCACTCCTACTAGTGAATGTTATGTAACACACACCCATACAATGCGCACCACCCCGTGATGTTTTTCTCACTCCTACTAGTGAATGTAATGTAACACACACCCATAAAATGCGCACCACCCCGCGATGTTTTTCAGAAACCTATCCTACATTGCCACGGCATGTTCCCCGACCTCCCCATGCTGACCACCCCGCGGTGCTTTTCTCCATCCTACATTGCCACTCACTGCCTATCCTAATTCAGACCCTCCGATTCACACCACCTCGTGATGTTTTTCTCATTCCTACTAGTGAATATAATGTAACACACACCCATACAATGCGCACCACCCCGCGATGTTTTTCAGAAAGCTATCCTACATTGCCACTGCATGTTCCCTGACGTCCCCATGCTGACCACCCCACCGTGCTTTTCTCCATCCTACATTGCCACTCACTGCCTATCCTAATTCAGACACTCCGATTCACACCACCCCATGATGTTTTTCTAACTCCTACCAGTGAATGTAATGTAACACACACCCATGCAATGCGCACTACCCCGTGATGATTTTCTCACTCTTACTAGTGAATGTAATGTAACACACACCCATACAATGCGCACCACCCCGTGATGTTTTTCTCACTCCTACTAGTGAATGTAATGTAACACACACCCATACAATGCGCACCACCCCACGATGTTTTTCAGAAACCTATCCTGCATTGCCACTGCATGTTCCCTGACCTCCCCATGCTGACCACCCCGCTTTGCTTTTCTCCCACCTACATTGCCACGCACTGCCTATCCTAATTGAGACCATCCGATTCACACCACCCCGTGATGTTTTTCTCACTCCTACTAGTGAATGTTATGTAACACACACCCATACAATGCGCACCACCCCGTGATGTTTTTCTCACTCCTACTAGTGAATGTAATGTAACACACACCCATAAAATGCGCACCACCCCGCGATGTTTTTCAGAAACCTATCCTACAATTCCACGGCATGTTCCCCGACCTCCCCATGCTGACCACCCCGCGGTGCTTTTCTCCATCCTACATTGCCACTCACTGCCTATCCTAATTCAGACCCTCCGATTCACACCACCTCGTGATGTTTTTCTCACTCCTACTAGTGAATGTAATGTAACACACACCCATACAATGCGCACCACCCCGTGATGATTTTCTCACTCCTACTAGTGAATGTAATGTAACACACACCCATACAATGCGCACCACCCCGTGATGTTTTTTCTCACTCCTACTAGTGAATGTAATGTAACACACACCCATACAATGCGCACCACCCCGTGATGATTTTCTCACTCCTACTAGTGAATGTAATGTAACACACACCCATACAATTCGCACCACCCCGCGATGTTTTTCAGAAACCTATCCTGCATTGCCACTGCATGTTCCCTGACCTCCCCATGCTGACCACCCCGCTTTGCTTTTCTCCATCCTACATTGCCACTCACTGCCTATCCTAATTCGAACCATCCGATTCACACCACACCGTGATGTTTTTGTCACTCCTACTAGTGAATGTAATGTAGCACACACCCATACAATGTGCACCACCCCGTGATGTTTTTCTCACTCCTACTAGTGAATGCAATGTAACACACACCCATACAATGCGGACCACCCCGGGATGTTTTTCTCACTCCTTCTAGTGAATGTAATGTAACACACACCCATACAATGCGTACAACCCCGTGATGTTTTTCTCACTCCTAATAGTGAATGTAATGTAACACACACCCATACAATGCACACCAACCCATGATGTTTTTCTCACTCCTACTAGTGAACGTAATGTAACACACACGATTACAATGCGCACCACCACGTGATGTTTTTCAAAAACATATCCTACATTGCCACTGCTTGTTCCCTGACCTCCCCATGCTGAGCACCCCGCGGTGCGTTTCTCCATCCTACATTGCCACTCACTGCCTATCCTAATTCAGACACTCCGATTCACACCATACCGTGATATTTTTCTCACTCCTACTAGTGAATGTAATGTAACACACACCCATGCAATGCGCACCACCCAGTGATGTTTTTCTCACTCCTACTTGTGAATGTAATGTAACACACACCCATACAATGCGCACCACCCCATGATGTTTTTCAGAAACCTATCCTACATTGCCACTGCATGTTCCCTGACCTCCCCATGCTGACCACCCCGCGGTGCTTTTCTCCATCTTACATTGCCACTCAGTGCCAATCCTAATTCAGACCCTCCGATTCCCACCACCCCGTGATGTTTTTCTCACTCCTACTAGTGAATGTAATGTACCACACACCCATACAATGCGCACCACCCCGTGATGTTTTTCTCACTCCTACTACTGAATGTAATGTAACACACACCCATACAATGCGCACCACACCGCGATGTTTTTTAGAAACCTATCCTACATTGCCACTGCATGTTCCCTGACCTCCCCATGCTGACCACCCCACGGTGCTTTTTTCCATCCTAGATTGCCACTCACTGCCTATCCTAATTCAGACCCTCCGATACACACCACCCCGTGATGTTTTTCTCACTCCTACTAGTGAATGTAATGTAACACACGCCCATACAATGCGCACCACCCCGCGATGTTTTTCAGAAACTTATCCTACATTGCCACTGCATGTTCCCTGACCTCCCCATGCTGAAAACCTCGCGGTGCTTTTCTCCATCCTACATTGCCACTCACTGCCTATCCTAATTCAGACCCTCCGATTCACACCACCCCGTGATGTTTTTCTCACTCCTTCTAGTGAATGTAATGTAACACACACCCATACAATGCGCACCACCCCGTGATGTTTTTCAGAAAACTATCCTACATTGCCACTGCATGTTCCCTGACCTCCCCATGCTGACCACCCCGCGGTGCTTTTCTCCATCCCACATTGCCGCTCACTGCCTATCCTAATTCAGACACGCTGATTCACACCACCCCGTGATGTTTTTCTCACTCCTACTAGTGAATGTAATGTAACACACACCCATACAATGCGCACCACCCCGTGATGTGTTTCAGAAACCTATCCTACATTGCCACTGCATGTTCCCTGACCTCCCCATGCTGACCACACCGCGGTGCTTTTCTCCATCCTACATTGCCACTCACTGCCTATCCTAATTCAGACCCTCCGATTCACACCACCCAGTGATGTTTTTCTCACTCTTACTTGTGAATGTAATGTAACACACACCCATACAATGCGCACCACCCCGTGATGTATTTCAGAAACCTATCCTACATTGCCACTGCATGTTCCCTGACCTCCCCATGCTGACCATCCCGCGGTGCTTTTCTCCATCCCACATTGCCACTCACTGCCTATCCTAATTCAGACACTCTGATTCACACCACCCCGTGATGTTTTTCTCACTCCTACTAGTGAATGTTATGTAACACACACTCATACAATGCGCACCACCCCGTGATGTTTATCTCACTCCTACTAGTGAATGTAATGTAACACACACCCATAAAATGCGCACCACCCCGCGATGTTTTTCAGAAACCTATCCTACATTGCCACTGCATGTTCCCCGACCTCCCCATGCTGACCACGCCGCGTTGCTTTTCTCCATCCTACATTGCCATTCACTGCCTATCCTAATTCAGACCCTCCGATTCACACCACCCCGTGATGTTTTTCTCACTCCTACCAGTGAATGTAATGTAACACACACCCATACAATGCGCACCACCCCGCCATGTTTTTCAGAAACCTATCCTACATTGCCACAGCATGTTCCCTGACCGCCCCATGCTGACCACCCCACCGTGCTTTTCTCCATCCTACATTGCCACTCACTGCCTATCTTAATTCCGACCCTCCGATTCACACCACCCCATGATGTTTTTCTCACTCCTACTAGTGAAAGTAATGTAACACACACCCATCCAATGCGCACCACCCCGTGATGATTTTCTCACTCCTACTAGTGAATGTAATGTAACACACACCCATACAATGCGCACCACCCCGCGATGTTTTTCAGAATCCTATCCTGCATTGCCACTGCATGTTCCCTGACCTCCCCATGCTGACCACCCCGCTTTGCTTTTCTCCATTCTACATTGCCACTCACTGCCTATCCTAATTCGAACTATCCGATTCACACCACCCCGTGATGTTTTTCTCACTTCTACTAGTGAATGTAATGTAGCACACACCCATACAATGTGCACCACCCCGTGATGTTTTTCTCACTCCTACTAGTGAATGTAATGTAACACACACCCATACAATGCGCACGACCCCGTGATGTTTTTCTCACTCCTACTAGTGAATGTAATGTAACACACACCCATACAATGCGCACAACGCCGTGATGTTTTTCTCACTCCTACTAGTGAATGTAATGTAACACACACCCATACAATGCGCACCACCCCATGATGTTTTTCTCACTCCTACTAGTGAACGTAATGTAACACACACGATTACAATGCGCACCATCCCGCGATGTTTTTCAGAAAGCTATCCTACATTGCCACTGCATGTTCCCTGACCTCCCCATGCTGACCACCCCGCGGTGCTTTTCTCCATCCTACATTGCCACTCACTGCAAATCCTAATTCAGACCCTCCGATTCACACCACCCCGCGATGTTTTTCTCACTCCTACTAGTGAATGTAATGTAACACACCCCCATACAATGCGCAGCACCCCGTGATGATTTTCTCACTCCTACTAGTGAATGTAATGTAACACACACCCATACAATGTGCACCACCCCGTGACGTTTTTCTCACTCCTACTAGTGAATGTAATGTAACACACACCCATACAATGCGCAGCACCCCGTGATGTTTTTCAGAAACCTACCCTACATTGCCACTGTGTGTTCCCTGACCTCCCCATCTTGACCACCCCACGGTGCTTTTCTCCATCCTACATTGCCACTCACTGCCTATCCTAATTCAGACCCTCCGATTCACACCAGCCCGTGATGTTTTTCTCACTCCTACTAGTGAATGTAATGTAACACACACCCATACAATGCGCACCACCCCTTGATGTTTTTCTCACTCCTACTAGTGAACGTAATGTAACACACACGATTACAATGCGCCACATCCCGCGATGTTTTTCAGAAAGCTATCCTACATTGCCACTGCATGTTCCCTGACCTCCCCATGCTGAACACCCCGCGGTGCTTTTCTCCATCCTACATTGCCACTCACTGCAAATCCTAATTCAGACCCTCCGATTCACACCACTCCGCGATGTTTTTCTCACTCCTACTAGTGAATGTAATGTAACACACCCCCATACAATGCGCAGCACCCCGTGATGTTTTTCTCACTCCTACTAGTGAATGTAATGTAACACACACCAATACAATGTGCACCACCCCGTGACGTTTTTCTCACTCCTACTATTGAATGTAATGTGACACACTCCCATACAATGCACACCACCCCGTGATGTTTTTCTCACTCCTACTAGTGAATGTAATGTAACACACACCCATACAATGCGCACCACCCCGTGACGTTTTTCAGAAACCTACCCTACATTGCCACTGTGTGTTCCCTGACCTCCTCATCTTGACCACCCCGCGGTGCTTTTCTCCATCCTACATTGCCACTCACTGCCTATCCTAATTCAGACCCTCCGATTCACACCAGCCCGTGATGTTTTTCTCACTCCTACTAGTGAATGTAATGTAACACACACCCATACAATGCGAACCACGCCCTGATGTTTTTCTCACTCCTACTAGTGAATGTAATGTAACACACACCCATACAATGCGCACCACCCCGTGATTTTTTTCTCACTCCTACTACTGAAAGTAATGTAACACACACCCATACAATGCGCACCACCCCGCGATGTTTTTCAGAAACCTATCCTATATTGCCACTGCATATTCCCTGACCTCCCCATGCTGACCACCCCGCGGTGCTTTTCTCCATCCTACATTGCCACTCTCTGCCTATCCTAATTCAGACCCTCCGATTCACACCACCCCGTGATGTTTTTCTCACTCCTACTAGTGAATGTAATGAAACACACACCCATACAATGCGCACCACCCCGTGATGTTTTTCTCACTCCTAATAGTGAATGTAATGTAACACACACCCATACAATGCGCACCACCCCGCGATATTTTTCAGAAACCTATCCTACATTGCCACTGCATGTTCCCTCACCTCCCCATGCTGACCACCGCGCGGTGCTTTTCTACATCCTACATTGCCACTCACTGCCTATCCTAATTCAGACCCTCCGATTCACACCACCCCGTGATGTTTTTCTCACTCCTACTAGTGAATGTAATATAACACACACCCATACAATGTGCACCACCCCGTGATATTTTTCTCACTCCTACTAGTGAATGTAATGTAACACACACCCATACAATGCGCAACACCCCGCGATGTTTTTCAGAAACCTATCCTACATTGCCACTGCATGTTCCCTGACCTCCCCATGCTGACCACCCCGCGGTGCTTTTCTCCATCCTACATTGCCACTCACTGACTATCCTAATTCAGACCCTCCGATTCACACCACCCCGTGATGTTTTTCTCACTCCTACTAGTGAATGTAATGTAACACACACCCATATAATGCGCACCACCCCGTGATGTTTTTCTCACTCCTACTAGTGAATGTAATGTAACACACACCCATACAATGCGCAACACCCCGTGATGTTTTTCTCACTCCTACTCGTGAATGTAATGTAACACACACCCATACAATGCGCACGACCCCGAGCTGTTTTTTAGAAACCTATCCTACATTGCCACTGCATGTTCCCTGACCTCCCCATGCTGACCACCCCTCAGTGCTTTTCTCTATCCTACATTGCCACTCACTGCCTATCCTAATTCAGACCCTGCGATTCACACCACCCCGTGATGTTTTTCTCACTGCTACTAGTGAATGTAATGTAACACACACCCATACAATGCGCACCACCCCGCGATGTTTTTCAGAAACCTATCCTACATTGCAACTGCATGTTCCCTGACCTCCCCATGCTGACCACCCCGCGGTGCTTTTCTACATCCTACATTGCCACTCACTACCTATCCTAATTAAGACACTCCGATTCACACCACCCCGTGATGATTTTCTCACTCCTACTAGTGAATGTAAAATAACACACACCCATACAATGCGCACCACCACGTGATGTTTTTCACACTCCTACTAGTGAATGTAATATAACACACACCCATACAATGTGCACCACCCCGCGATATTTTTAAGAAACCTATCCTACATTGCCACTGCATGTTCCCTGACCTCCCCATGCTGACCACCCCGCGGTGCTTTTTTCCATCCTACATTGCCACTCACTGCCTTTCCTAATTCAGACCCTCCGATACACACCACCCCGTGATGTTTTTCTCACTCCTACTAGTGAATGTAATGTAACACACACCCATACAATGCGCACCACCCCGCGATGTTTTTCAGAAACCTATCCTACATTGCCACTGCATGTTCCCTGACCTCCCCATGCTGACCACCCCGCGGTGCTTTTCTCCATCCTACATTGCCACTCACTGCCTATCCTAATTGAGACCCTCCGATTCACACCACCCCGTGATGTTTTTCTCACTCCTTCTAGTGAATGTAATGTAACACACACCCATACAATGCGCACCACCCCGTGATGTTTTTCAGAATACTATCCTACATTGCCACTGCATGTTCACTGACCTCCCCATGCTGACCACCCCGCGGTGCTTTTCTCCATCCCACATTGCCACTCACTGCCTATCCTAATTCAGACACTGTGATTCACACGACCCCGTGATGTTTTTCTCACTCCTACTAGTGAATGAAATGTAACACACACCCATACAATGCGCACCACCCCTTGATGTGTTTCAGAAACCTATCCTACATTGCCACTGCATGTTCCCTGACGTCCCCATGCTGACCACCCCGTGGTGCTTTTCTCCATCCTACATTGCCACTCACTGCCTATCGTAATTCAGACCCTCCGAATCACACCACCCAGTGATGTTTTTCTCACTCTTACTTGTGAATGTAATGTAACACACACCCATACAATGCGCACCACTCCGTGATGTTTTTCAGAAACCTAACCTACATTGCCACTGCATGTCCCTGACCTAACCATGCTGACCACCCCGCGGTGCTTTTCTCCATCCCACATTGCCACTCACTGCCTATCCTAATTCAGACACTCTTATTCACACCACCCCGTGATGTTTTTCTCACTCTTACTAGTGAATGTTATGTAACACACACCCATACAATGCGCACCACCCCGTGATGTTTTTCTCACTCCTACTAGTGAATGTAATGTAACACACATCCATAAAATGCGCACCACCCCGCGATGTTTTTCAGAAACCTATCCTACATTGCCACTGCATTTTCCCCGACCTCCCCATGCTGACCACCCCGCGGTGCTTTTCTCCATCCTACATTGCCACTCACTGCCTATCCTAATTCAGACCCTCCGATTCACACCACCTCGTGATGTTTTTCTCATTCCTACTAGTGAATGTAATGTAACACACACCAATACAATGCGCACCACCCCGCGATGTTTTTCAGAAAGCTATCCTACATTGCCACTGCATGTTCCCTGACCTCCCCATGCTGACCACCCCACCGTGCTTTTCTCCATCCTACATTGCCACTCTCTGCCTATCCTAATTCAGACACTCCGATTCACACCACCCCATGATGTTTTTCTAACTCCTACCAGTGAATGTAATGTAACACATACCCATACAATGCGCACAACCCCGTGATGATTTTCTCACTCCTACTAGTGAATGTAATGTAACACACACCCATACAATGCGCACCACCCCGTGATGTTTTTCTCACTCCTACTAGTGAATGTAATGTAACACACACCCATACAATGCGCACCACCCCACGATGTTTTTCAGAAACCTATCCTGCATTGCCACTGCATGTTCCCTGACCTCCCCAAGCTGACCACCCCGCTTTGCTCTTCTCCCACCTACATTGCCACGCACTGCCTATCCTAATTGAGACCCTCCTATTCACACCACCCCGTGATGTTTTTCTCACTCCTACTAGTGAATGTTATGTAACACACACCCATACAATGCGCACCACCCCGTGATGTTTTTCTCACTCCTACTAGTGAATGTTATGTAACACACACCCATACAATGCGCACCACCCGGTGATGTTTTTCTCACTCCTACTAGTGAATGTAATGTAACACACACCCATACAATGCGCACCACCCCGCGATGTTTTTCAGAAACCTATCCTACATTGCCACTGCATGTTCCCTGACCTCCCCATGCTGCCCACCCCACCGTGCTTTTCTCCATCCTACATTGCCACTCACTGCCTATCCTAATTCAGACCCTCCGATTCACACCACCCCATGATGTTTTTCTCACTCCTACTAGTGAATGTAATGTAACACACACCCATACAATGCGCACCACCCCGTGATGATTTTCTCACTCCTACTAGTCAATGTAATGTAACACACACCCATACAATGCGCACCATCCCGTGATGTTTTTTCTCACTCCTACTAGTGAATGTAATGTAACACACACCCATACAATGCGCACCACTCCGCGATGTTTTTCAGAAACCTATCCTGCATTGCCACTGCATGTTCCCTGACATCGCCATGCTGACCACCCCGCTTTGCTTTTCTCCATCCTACATTGCCACTCACTGCCTATCCTAATTCGAACCCTCCGATTCACACCACACCGTAATGTTTTTCTCACTCCTACTAGTGAATGTAATGTAACACACACCCATACAATGTGCACCACCCCGTGATGTTTTTCTCACTCCTACTAGTGAATGCAATGTAACACACACCCATACAATGCGCACCACCCCGGGATGTTTTTCTCACTCCTACTAGTGAATGTAATGTAACACACACCCATACAATGCGCACTACCCCGTGATGTTTTTCTCACTCCTACTAGTGAATGTAATGTAACACACACCCATACAATGCGCACCACCCCGTGACGTTTTTCAGAAACCTACCCTACATTGCCACTGTGTGTTCCCTGACCTCCCCATCTTGACCACCCCGCGGTGCTTTTCTCCATCCTACATTGCCACTCACTGCCTATCCTAATTCAGACCCTCCGATTCACACCAGCCCGTGATGTTTTTCTCACTCCTACTAGTGAATGTAATGTAACACACACCCATACAATGCGCCCCACCCCGTGATGTTTTTCAGAAACCTATCCTACATTGCCACTGCATGTTCCCTGACCTCCCCATGCTGAACACCCCGTGGTGCTTTTCTCCATCCTACATTGCCACTCACTGCAAATCCTAATTCAGACCCTCCGATTCACACCACTCCGCGATGTTTTTCTCACTCCTACTAGTGAATGTAATGTAACACACACCAATACAATGTGCACCACCCCGTGACGTTTTTCTCACTCCTACTATTGAATGTAATGTGACACACTCCCATACAATGCACACCACCCCGTGATGTTTTTCTCACTCCTACTAGTGAATGTAATGTAACACACACCCATACAATGCGCACCACCCCGTGATTTTTTTCTCACTCCTACTACTGAAAGTAATGTAACACACACCCATACAATGCGCACCACCCCGCGATGTTTTTCAGAAACCTATCCTATATTGCCACTGCATATTCCCTGACCTCCCCATGCTGACCACCCCGCGGTGCTTTTCTCCATCCTACATTGCCACTCTCTGCCTATCCTAATTCAGACCCTCCGATTCACACCACCCCGTGATGTTTTTCTCACTCCTACTAGTGAATGTAATGAAACACACACCCATACAATGCGCACCACCCCGTGATGTTTTTCTCACTCCTAATAGTGAATGTAATGTAACACACACCCATACAATGCGCACCACCCCGCGATATTTTTCAGAAACCTATCCTACATTGCCAATGCATGTTCCCTCACCTCCCCATGCTGACCACCGCGCGGTGCTTTTCTACATCCTACATTGCCACTCACTGCCTATCCTAATTCAGACCCTCCGATTCACACCACCCCGTGATGTTTTTCTCACTCCTACTAGTGAATGTAATATAACACACACCCATACAATGTGCACCACCCCGTGATATTTTTCTCACTCCTACTAGTGAATGTAATGTAACACACACCCATACAATGCGCACCACCCCGCGATGTTTTTCAGAAACCTATCCTACATTGCCACTGCATGTTCCCTGACCTCCCCATGCTGACCACCCCGCGGTGCTTTTCTCCATCCTACATTGCCACTCACTGACTATCCTAATTCAGACCCTCCGATTCACACCACCCCGTGATGTTTTTCTCACTCCTACTAGTGAATGTAATGTAACACACACCCATACAATGCGCACCACCCCGTGATGTTTTTCTCACTCCTACTAGTGAATGTAATGTAACACACACCCATACAATGCGCAACACCCCGTGATGTTTTTCTCACTTCTACTCGTGAATGTAATGTAACACACACCCATACAATGCGCACGACCCCGAGCTGTTTTTTAGAAACCTATCCTACATTGCCACTGCATGTTCGCTGACCTCCCCATGCTGACCACCCCTCAGTGCTTTTCTCCATCCTACATTGCCACTCACTGCCTATACTAATTCAGACCCTCCGATTCACACCACCCAGTGATGTTTTTCTCACTCCTACTAGTGAATGTAATGTAACACACACCCATACAATGCGCACCACCCCGTGATGTGTTTCAGAAACCTATCCTACATTACCACTGCATGTTCCCTGACCTAGCCATGCTGACCACCCCGCGGTGCTTTTCTCCATCTTACATTGCCACTCACTGCCTATACTAATTCAGACCCTCCGATTCACACCACCCAGTGATGTTTTTCTCACTCCTACTAGTGAATGTAATGTAACACACACCCATACAATGCGCACCACCCCGTGATGTTTTTCTCACTCCTACTAGTTAATGTAATGTAACACACACCCATACAATGCGCACCACCCCATGATGTTTTTCCCACTCCTACTCGTGAATGTAATGTAACACACACCCATACAATGCGCACCACCCCGTGATGTTTTTCTCACTCCTACTAGTGAATGTAATGTAACACACACCCATACAATGCGCACCACCCCGTGATGTTTTTCAGAAACCTACCCTTCATTGCCACTGCGTGTTCCCTGACCTCCCCATCCTGACTACCCCGCGGTGCTTTTCTCCATCCTACATTGCCACTCACTGCCTATCCTAATTCGTTCCCTCCGATTCACACCAGCCCGTGATGTTTTTCTCACTCCTACTAGTGAATGTAATGTAACACACACCCATACAATGCGCACCACACCGTGATGTTTTTCTCACTCCTACTAGTTAATGTAATGTAACACACACCCATACAATGCGCACCACCCCGTGATGTTTTTCTCACTCCTACTAGTGAATGTAATGTAACACACACCCATACAATGCGCACCACCCCGCGATGTTTTTCAGAAACCTATACTACATTGCCTTGCATGTTCCCTGACCTCCCCATGCTGACCACCCCGCAGTGCTTTTCTCCATCCTACATTGCCACTCACTGCCTATCCTAATTCAGACCCTCCGATTCACACCACCCCGTGATGATTTTCTCACTCCTTCTAGTGAATGTAATGTAACACACACCCATACAATGCGAACCACCCCGTGATGTTTTTCAGAACACTATCCTACATTGCCACTGCATGTTCCCTGAACTCCCCATGCTGACCACCCCGCGGCGCTTTTCTTCATCCTATATTGCCACTCACTGCCTATCCAAATTCAGACCCTCCGATTCACACCATACCGTGATATTTTTCTCACTCCTACTAGTGAATGTAATGTAACACACACCCATGCAATGCGCACGACCCCGTGATGTTTTTCTCACTCCTACTAGTGAATGTAATGTACCACACACCCATACAATGCGAACCACCCCGTGATGTTTTTCTCACTCCTACTAGTGAATGTAATGTAACACACACCCATACAATGCGCACCACACCGCGATGTTTTATAGAAACCTATCCTACATTGCCACTGCATGTTCCCTGACCTCCCCATGCTGACCACCCCACGGTACTTTTTTCCATCCTACATTGCCACTCACTGCCTATCCTAATTCAGACCCTCCGATACACACCACCCCGTGATGTTTTTCTCACTCCTACTAGTGAATGTAATGTAACACACGCCCATACAATGCGCACCACCCCACGATGTTTTTCAGAAAGCTATCCTACATTGCCACTGCATGTTCCCTGACCTCCCCATGCTGAAAACCTCGCGGTGCTTTTCTCCATCCTACATTGCCACTCACTGCCTATCCTAATTCAGACCCTCCGATTCAAACCACCCCGTGATGTTTTTCTCACTCCTTCTAGTGAATGTAATGTAACACACACCCATACAATGCGCACCACCCCGTGATGTTTTTCAGAAAACTATCCTACATTGCCACTGCATGTTCCCTGACCTCCCCATGCTGACCACCCCGCGGTGCTTTTCTCCATCCCACATTGCCGCTCACTGCCTATCCTAATTCAGACACTCTGATTCACACCACCCCGTGATGTTTTTCTCACTCCTACTAGTGAATGTAATGTAACACACACCCATAGAATGCGCACCACCCCGTGATGTGTTTCAGAAACCTATCCTACATTGCCACTGCATGTTCCCTGACCTCCCCATGCTGACGACCCCGCGGTGCTTTTCTCCATCTTACATTGCCACTCACTGCCTATCCTAATTCAGACCCTCCGATTCACACCACCCAGTGATGTTTTTCTCACTCTTACTTGTGAATGTAATGTAACACACACCCATACAATGTGCACCACCCCGTGATGTTTTTCAGAAACCTATCCTACATTGCCACTGCATGTTCCCTGACCTCCCCATGCTGACCACCCCGCGGTGCTTTTCTCCATCCTACATTGCCACACACTGCCTGTCCTAACTCAGACCCTCAGATTCACACCACCCCGTGATGTTTTTCTCACTCCTACTAGTGAATGTAATGTAACACACACGCATACAATGCGCACCACCCCGCGATGTTTTTCAGAAACCTATACTACATTGCCTTGCATGTTCCCTGACCTCCCCATGCTGACCACCCCGCGGTGCTTTTCTCCATCCTACATTGCCACTCACTGCCTATCCTAATTCAGACCCTCCGATTCACACCACCCCGTGATGTTTTTCTCACTCCTTCTAGTGAATGTAATGTAACACACACCCATACAATGCGAACCACCCCGTGATGTTTTTCAGAACACTATCCTACATTGCCACTGCATGTTCCCTGAACTCCCCATGCTGACCACCCCGCGGCGCTTTTCTCCATCCTATATTGCCACTCACTGCCTATCCAAATTCAGACCCTCTGATTCACACCATACCGTGATATTTTTCTCACTCCTACTAGTGAATGTAATGTAACACACACCCATGCAATGCGCACCACCCAGTGATGTTTTTCTCACTCCTACTTGTGAATGTAATGTAACACACACCCATACAATGCGCACCACCCCATGATGTTTTCCAGAAACCTATCCTATATTGCCACTGCATGTTCCCTGACCTCCCCATGCTGACCACCCCGCAGTGCTTTTCTCCATCCCACATTGCCACTCACTGCCTATCCTAATTCAGACACTCTGATTCACACCACCCCGTGATGTTTTTCTCACTCCTGCTAGTGAATGTTATGTAACACACACCCATACAATGCGCACCACCCCGTGATGTTTTTCTCACTCCTACTAGTGAATGTAATGTAACACACACCCATACAATGCGCACCACCCCGCGATGTTTTTCAGAAACCTATCCTACATTGCCACTGCATGTTCGCTGACCTCCCCATGCTGACCACCCCGCCGGGCTTTTCTCCATCCTACAATGCCACTCACTGCCTATCCTAATTCAGACCCTCCGATTCCCACCACCCCGTGATGTTTTTCTCACTCCTAAGAGTGTATGTAATGTAACACACACTCATACAATGCGCACCACCCCGTGATGTTTTTCTCACTCCTACTAGTGAATGTAATGTACCACACACCGATACAATGCGAACCACCCCGTGATGTTTTTCTCACTCCTACTAGTGAATGTAATGTAACACACACCCATACAATGCGCACGACACCGCGATGTTTTTTAGAAACCTATCCTACATTGCCACTGCATGTTCCCTGACCTCCCCATGCTGACCACCCCACGGTGCTTTTTTCCATCCTACATTGCCACTCACTGCCTATCCTAATTCAGACCCTCCGATACACACCACCCCGTGATGTTTTTCTCACTCCTACTAGTGAATGTAATGTAACACACGCCCATACAATGCGCACCACCCCGCGATGTTTTTCAGAAACCTATCCTACATTGCCACTGCATGTTCCCTGACCTCCCCATGCTGAAAACCTCGTGGTGCTTTTCTCCATCCTACATTGCCACTCACTGCCAATCCTAATTCAGACCCTCCGATTCACACCACCCCGTGATGTTTTTCTCACTCCTTCTAGTGAATGTAATGTAACACACACCCATACAATGCGCACCACCCCGTGATGTTTTTCAGAAAACTATCCTACATTGCCACTGCATGTTCCCTGACCTCCCCATGCTGACCACCCCGCGGTGCTTTTCTCCATCCCACATTTCCGCTCACTGCCTATCCTAATTCAGACACTCTGATTCACACCACCCCGTGATGTTTTTCTCATTCCTACTAGTGAATGTAATGTAACACACACCCATACAATGCGCACCACCCCGTGATGTGTTTCAGAAACCTATCCTACTTTGCCACTGCATGTTCCCTGACCTCCCCATGCTGACCACCCCGCGGTGCTTTTCTCCATCTTACATTGCCACTCACTGCCTATCCTAATTCAGACCCTCCGATTCACACCACCCAGTGATGTTTTTCTCACTCTTACTTGTGAATGTAATGTAACACACACCCATACAATGCGCACCACCCCGTGATGTTTTTCAGAAACCTATCCTACATTGCCACTGCATATTCCCTGACCTCCCCATGCTGACCATCCCGCAGTGCTTTTCTCCATCCCACATTGCCATTCACTGCCTATCCTAATTCAGACACTCTGATTCACACCACCCCGTGATGTTTTTCTCACTCCTACTAGTGAATGTTATGTAACACACACCCATACAATGCGCACCACCCCGTGATGTTTTTCTCACTCCTACTAGTGAATGTAATGTAACACACACCCATAAAATGCGCACCACCCCGCGATGTTTTTCAGAAACCTATCCTACATTGCCACTGCATGTTCCCCGACCTCCCCATGCTGACCACGCCGCGTTGCTTTTCTCCATCATATATTGCCACTCACTGCCTATCCTAATTCAGACCCTCTGATTCACACCACCCCGTGATGTTTTTCTCACTCCTACCAGTGAAAGTAATGTAACACACACCCATACAATGCGCACCACCCCGCCATGTTTTTCAGAAACCTATCGTACATTGCCACTGCATGTTCCCTGACCGCCCCCTGCTGACCACCCCACCGTGCTTTTCTCCATCCTACATTGCCATTCACTGCCTATCCTAATTCAGACCCTCTGATTCACACCACCCCATGATGTTTTGCTCACTCCTACTAGTGAAAGTAATGTAACACACACCCATCCAATGCGCACCACCCCGTGATGATTTTCTCACTCCTACTAGTGAATGTAATGTAACACACACCCATACAATGCGCACCACCCCGCGATGTTTTTCAGAATCCTATCCTGCATTGCCACTGCATGTTCCCTGACCTCCCCATGCTGACCACCCCGCTTTGCTTTTCTCCATCCTACATTGCCACTCACTGCCTATCCTAATTGAGACCCTCCGATTCACACCACCCCGTGATGTTTTTCTCACTCCTACTAGTGAATGTAATGTAACACACACCCATAAAATGCGCACCACCCCGTGATGTTTTTCTGACTCCTAGTAGTGAATGTAATTTAACACACACCCATACAATGCGCACCACCCCGCGATGTTTTTCAGAAACCTATCCTACATTGCCAATGCATGTTCCCTGACCTTCCCAAGCTGACCACCCCGCGGTGCTTTTCTCCATCCTACATTGCCACTCACTGCCTATCCTAATTCGAACCCTCCGATTCACACCACACCGTGATGTTTTTCTCACTCCAATAGTGAATGTAATGTAGCACACACCCATACAATGTGCACCACCCCGTGATGTTTTTCTCACTCCTACTAGTGAATGAAATGTAACACACACCCATACAATGCGCACCACCCCGTGATGTTTTTCTCACTCCTACTAGTGAACGTAATGTAACACACACCCATACAATGCGCACAACGCCGTGATGTTTTTCTCACTCCTACTAGTGAATGTAATGTAACACACACCCATACAATGCGCACCACCCCATGATGTTTTTCTCACTCCTACTAGTGAACGTAATGTAACACACACGATTACAATGCGCACCATCCCGCGATGTTTTTCAGAAAGCTATCCTACATTGCCATTGCATGTTCCCTGACCTCCCCATGCTGACCACCGCGCGGTGCTTTTCTCCATCCTACATTGCCACTCACTGCAAATCCTAATTCAGACCCTCCGATTCACACCACCCCGCGATGTTTTTCTCACTCCTACTAGTGAATGTAATGTAACACACCCCCATACAATGCGCAGCACCCCGTGATGTTTTTCTCACTCCTACTAGTGAATGTAATGTAACACAAACCCATACAATGTGCACCACCCCGTGACATTTTTCTCACTCCTACTAGTGAATGTAATGTAACACACACCCATACAATGCGCACCACCCCGTGACGTTTTTCAGAAACCTACCCTCCATTGCCACTGTGTGTTCCCTGACCTCCCCATCTTGACCACCCCGCGGTACTTTTCTCCATCCTACATTGCCACTCACTGCCTATCCTAATTCAGACACTCCGATTCACACCAGGCGTGATGTTTTTCTCACTCCTACTAGTGAATGTAATGTAACACAAACCCATACAATGCGCACCACCCCATGATGTTTTTCTCACTCCTACTAGTGAACGTAATGTAACACACACGATTACAATGCGCCCCATCCCGCGATGTTTTTCAGAAAGCTATCTTACAGTGCCACTGCATGTTCCCTGACCTCCCCATCCTGACCACCCCGCGGTGCTTTTCTCCATCCTACATTGCCACTCACTGCAAATCCTAATTCAGACCCTCCGATTCACACCACTCCGCGATGTTTTTCTCACTCCTACTAGTGAATGTAATGTAACACACCCCCATACAATGCGCAGCACACCGTGATGTTTTTCTCACTCCTACTAGTGAATGTAATGTAACACACACCAATACAATGTGCACCACCCCGTGACGTTTTTCTCACTCCTACTAGTGAATGTAATGTGACACACTCCCATACAGTGCACACCACCCCGTGATGTTTTTCTCACTCCTACTAGTGAATGTAATGTAACACACACCCATACAATGCGCACCACCCCGTGACGTTTTTCAGAAACCTACCCTACATTGCCACTGTGTGTTCCCTGACCTTCCCATCTTGACCACCCCGCGGTGCTTTTCTCCATCCTACATTGCCACTCACTGCCTATCCTAATTCAGACACTCCGATTCACACCAGCCCGTGATGTTTTTCTCACTCCTACTAGTGAATGTAATGTAACACACACCCATACAATGCGCACCACGCCGTGATGTTTTTCTCACTCCTACTAGTGAATGTAATGTAACACACACCCATACAATGCGCACAACCCCGTGATTTTTTTCTCACTCCTACTACTGAATGTAATGTAACACACACCCATGCAATGCACACCACCCCGCGATGTTTTTCAGAAACCTATCCTATATTGCCACTGCCTATTCCCTGACCTCCCCATGCTGACCACCCCGCGGTGCTTTTCTCCATCCTACATTGCCACTCACTGCCTATCCTAATTCAGACCCTCCAATTCACACCACCCCGTGATGTTTTTCTCACTCCTACTAGTGAATGTAATGTAACACACACCCATACAATGCGCACCACCCCGTGATGTTTTTCTCACTCCTAATACTGAATGTAATGTAACACACACCCATACAATGCGCACCACCCCGCGATATTTTTCAGAAACCTATCCTACATTGCCACTGCATGTTCCCTGACCTCCCCATGCTGACCACCGCGCGATGCTTTTCTACATCCTACATTGCCACTCACTGCCTATCCTAGTTCAGACCCTCCGATTCACACCACCCCGTGATGTTTTTCTCACTCCTACTAGTGAATGTAATATAACACACACCCATACAATGTGCACCACCCCGTGATATTTTTCTCACTCCTACTAGTGAATGTAATGTAACACACACCCATACAAAGCGCACCACCCCGCGATGTTTTTCAGAAACCTATCCTACAATGCCACTGCATGTTCCCTGACCTCCCCATGCTGACCACCCCGCGGTGCTTTTTTCAATCCCACATTGCCACTCACTTCCTATCCTAATTCAGACCCTCCGATACACACCACCCCGTGATGTTTTTCTCACTCCTACTAGTGAATGTTATGTAACACACATCCATACAATGCGCACCACACCGTGATGTTTTTCTCACTCCTACTAGTGAATGTAATGTAACACACACCCATACAATGCGCACCACCCCGCGATGTTTTTCAGAAACCTATCCTACATTGCCACTGCATGTTTCCTGACCTCCCCATGCTGACCACCCCGCGGTGCTTTTCTCCATCCTACATTGCCACTCACTGACTATCCTAATTAAGACCCTCCGATTCACACCACCCCGTGATGTTTTTCTCACTCCTACTAGTGAATGTAATGTAACACACACCCATACAATGCGCACCACCCCGTGATGTTTTTCTCACTCCTACTAGTGAATGTAATGTAACACACACCAATACAATGCGCAACACCCCATGATGTTTTTCTCACTCCTACTAGTGAATGTAATGTAACACACAACCATACAATCCGCACCACCGCGTGATGTTTTTCTCACTCCTAGTAGTGAATGTAATGTAACACACACCCATACAATGCGCACCACACCGCGATGTTTTTCAGAAACCTATCCTACATTGCCACTGCATGTTCCCTGACCTCCCCATGCTGACCACCCGGCGGTGCTTTTCTCCATCCTACATTGCCACTCACTGCCTATCCTAATTCAGACCCTCCGATTCACACCACCTCGTGATGTTTTTCTCACTCCTACTAGTGAATGTAATGTAACACACACCCATACAATGCGCAGCACCCCGCGATGTTTTTCAGAAACCTATCCTACATTGCCACTGCATTTTCCCTGACCTCCCCATGCTGCCCACCCCACCGTGCTTTTCTCCATCCTACATTGCCACTCACTGCCTATCGTAATTCAGACCCTCCGATTCACACCACCCCATGATGTTTTTCTCACTCCTACTAGTGAATGTAATGTAACACACACCCATACAATGCGCACCACCCCGTGATGATTTTCTCACTCCTACTAGTGAATGTAATGTAACACATACCCATACAATGCGCACCACCCCGCGATATTTTTCAGAAACCTATCCTACATTGCCACTGCATGTTCCCTGACTTCACCATGCTGACCACCCCGCGGTGCTTTTCTACATCCTACATTGCCACTCACTGCCTATCCTAATTAAGACCCTCCGATTCACACCACCCCTTGATGATTTTCTCACTCCTACTAGTGAATGTAAAATAACACACACCCATACAATGCGCACCACCACGTGATGTTTTTCTCACTCCTACTAGTGAATGTAATATAACACACACCCATACAATGTGCACCACCCCGCGATGTTTTTCAGAAACCTATCCTACATTGCCACTGCATGTTCCCTGACCTCCCTATGCTGACCACCCCGCGGTGCTTTTTTCCATCCTAGATTGCCACTCACTGCCTATCCTAATTCAGACCCTCCGATACACACCACCCCGTGATGTTTTTCTCACTCCTACTAGTGAATGTAATGTAACACACACCCATACAATGCGCACCACCCCGCGATGTTTTTCAGAAACCTATCCTACATTGCCACTGCATGTTCCCTAACCTCCCCATGCTGACCACCCCGCGGTGCTTTTCTCCATCCTACATTGCCACTCACTGCCTATCCTAATTGAGACCCTCCGATTCACACCACCCCGTGATGTTTTTCTCACTCCTTCTAGTGAATGTAATGTAACACACACCCATACAATGCGCACCACCCCGTGATGTTTTTCAGAATACTATCCTACATTGCCACTGCATGTTCACTGACCTCCCCATGCTGAGCACCCCGCGGTGCTTTTCTCCATCCTACATTGCCACTCACTGCCTATCGTAATTCAGACCCTCCGATTCACACCACCCTGTGATGTTTTTCTCACTCTTACTTGTGAATGTAATGTAACACACACCCATACAATGTGCACCACTCCGTGATGTTTTTCAGAAACCTATCCTACATTGCCACTGCATGTTCCCTGACCTCCCCATGCTGACCACCCCGCGGTGCTTTTCTCCATCCCACATTGCCACTCACTGCCTATCCTAATTCAGACACTCTGATTCACAACACCCCATGATGTTTTTCTCACTCCTACTAGTGAATGTTATGTAACACACACCCATACAATGCGCACCACCCCGTGATGTTTTTCTCACTCCTACTAGTGAATGTAAGGTAACACACACCCATAAAATGCGCAACACCCCGCGATGTTTTTCAGAAACCTATCCTACATTGCCACTGCATGTTCCCCGACCTCCCCATGCTGACCACCCCGCGGGGCTTTTCTCCATCCTACATTGCCACTCACTGCCTATCCTAATTCAGACCCTCCGATTCACACCACCTCGTGATGTTTTTCTCATTCCTACTAGTGAATTTAATGTAACACACACCCATACAATGCGCACCACAACGCGATGTTTTTTAAAAAGCTATCCTACATTGCCACTGCATGTTCCCTGACCTCCCCATGCTGACCACCCCACCGTGCTTTTCTCCATCCTACATTGCCACTCACTGCCTATCCTAATTCAGACCCTCCGATTCACACCACCCCATGATGTTTTTCTAACTCCTACCAGTGAATGTAATGTAACACACACCCATACAATGCGCACTACCCCGTGATGATTTTCTCACTCCTACTAGTGAATGTAATGTAACACACACCCATACAATGCGCACCACCCCGTGATGTTTTTCTCACTCCTACTAGTGAATGTAATGTAACACACACCCATACAATGCGCACCACCCCACGATGTTTTTCAGAAACCTATCCTGACTTGCCACTGCATGTTCCCTGACCTCCCCATGCTGACCACCCCGCTTTGCTTTTCTCCCACCTACATTGCCACGCACTGCCTATCCTAATTGAGACCCTCCGATTCACACCACCCTGTGATGTTTTTCTCACTCCTAATAGTGAATGTTATGTAACACACACCCATACAATGCGCACCACCCCGTGATGTTTTTCTCACTCCTACTAGTGAATGTAATGTAACACACACCCATACAATGCGCACCACCCCGCGATGTTTTTCAGAAACCTATCCTACATTGCCACTGCATGTTCCCTGACCTCCCCATGCTGCCCACCCCACCGTGCTTTTCTCCATCCTACATTGCCACTCACTGCCTATCCTAATTCAGACCCTCCGATTCACACCACCCCATGATGTTTTTCTCACTGCTACTAGTGAATGTAATGTAACACACACCCATACAATGCGCACCACCCCGTGATGATTTTCTCACTCCTACTAGTGAATGTAATGTAACACACACCCATACAATGCGCACCACCCCGTGATGTTTTTTCTCACTCCTATTAGTGAATGTAATGTAACACACACCCATACAATGCGCACCACCCCGCGATGTTTTTCAGAAACCTATCCTGCATTGCCACTGCATGTTCCCTGACCTCCCCATGCTGACCACCCCGCTTTGCTTTTCTCCATACTACATTGCCACTCACTGCCTAACCTAATTCGAACCCTCCGATTCACACCACACCGTGATGTTTTTCTCACTCCTACTAGTCAATGTAATGTAGCACACACCCATACAATGTGCACCACCCCGTGATGTTTTTCTCACTCCTACTAGTGAATGCAATGTAACACACACCCATACAATGCGCACCACCCCGGGATGTTTTTCTCACTCCTACTAGTGAATGTAATGTAACACACATCCATACAATGCGCACAACCCCGTGATGTTCTTCTCACTCCTACTAGTGAATGTAATGTAACACACACCCATACAATGCGCACCGAACCATGATGTTTTTCTCACTCCTACTAGTGAACGTAATGTAACACACACGATTACAATGCGCACCACCCCGCGATGTTTTTCAGAAACCTATCCTACATTGCCACTGCTTGTTCCTTGAACTCCCCATGCTGAGCACCCTGCGGTGCGTTTCTCCATCCTACATTGCCACTCACTGCCTATCCTAATTCAGACACTCCGATTCACACCACCCCGCTTAGTTTTTCTCACTCCTACTAGTGAATGTAATGTAACACACATCCATACAATGTGCACCACCCCGTGATGTTTTTCTCACTCCTACTAGTGAATGTAATGTAACAGACACCCATACAATGCGCACCACCCCGTGATGTTTTTCTCACTCCTACTAGTGAATGTAATGTAACACACACCCATACAATGCACACCACCCCGTGATGTTTTTCAGAAACCTACCCTTCATTGCCACTGCGTGTTCCCTGACCTCCCCATCCTGACCACCCCGCGGTGCTTTTCTCCATCCTACATTGCCACTCACGGCCTATCCTAATTCGGACCCTCCGATTCACAACAGCCCGTGATGTTTTTCTCACTCCTACTAGTGAATGTAATGTAACACACACCCATACAATGCGCACCACCCCGTGATGTTTTTCTCACTCCTACTAGTTAATGTAATGTAGCACACACCCATACAATGCGCACCACCCCATGATGTTTTTCTCACTCCTACTCGTGAATGTAATGTAACACACACCCATACAATGCGCACCACCCCGCGATGTTTTTCAGAAACCTATACTACATTGCCTTGCATGTTCCCTGACCTCCCCATGCTGACCACCCCGCGGTGCTTTTCTCCATCCTACATTGCCACTCACTGCCTATCCTAATTCAGACTCTCCGTTTCACACCACCCCGTGATTTTTTTCTCACTCCTTCTAGTGAATGTAATGTAACACACACCCATACAATGCGAACCACCCCGTGATGTTTTTCAGAACACTATCCTACATTGCCACTGCATGTTCCCTGAACTCCCCATGCTGACAAACCCGCGGCGCTTTTCTCCATCCTATATTGCCACTCACTGCCTATCCAAATTCAGACCCTCCGATTCACACCATACCGTGATATTTTTCTCACTCCTACTAGTGAATGTAATGTAACACACACCCATGCAATGCGCACCACCCAGTGATGTTTTTCTCACTCCTACTTGTGAATGTAATGTAACACACACCCATACAATGCTCACCAACCCATGATGTTTTTCAGAAACCTATCCTACATTGCCACTGCATGTTCCCTGACCTCCCCATGCTGACCACCCCGCAGTGCTTTTCTCCATCCCACATTGCCACTCACTGCCTATCCTAATTCAGACACTCTGATTCACACCACCCCGTGATGTTTTTCTCACTCCTGCTAGTGAATGTTATGTAACACACACCCATACAATGCGCACCACCCCGTGATGTTTTTCTCACTCCTACTAGTGAATGTAATGTAACACAAACCCATACAATGCGCACCACCCCGCGATGTTTTTCAGAAACCTATCCTACATTGCCACTGCATGTTCGCTGACCTCCCCATGCTGACCACCCCGCGGGGCTTTTCTCCATCCTACAATGCCACTCACTGCCTATCCTAATTTAAACCCTCCGATTCACACCACCCCGTGATGTTTTTCTCACTCCTAAGAGTGAATGTAATGTAACACACACCCATACAATGCGCACCACCCCGTGATGTTTTTCTCACTCCTACTAGTGAATGTAATGTACCACACACCCATACAATGCGCACCACCCCGTGATGTTTTTCTCACTCCTACCAGTGAATGTAATGTAACACACACCCATACAATGCGCACCACACCGCGATGTTTTTTAGAAACCTATCCTACATTGCCACTGCATGATCCCTGACCTCCCCATGCTGACCACCACACGGTGCTTTTTTCCATCCTACATTGCCACTCACTGCCTATCCTAATTCAGACCCTCCGATACACACCACCCCGTGATGTTTTTCTCACTCCTACTAGTGAATGTAATGTAACACACACCCATACAATGCGCACCACCCCGCGATGTTTTTCAGAAACCTATCCTACGTTGCCACTGCATGTTCCCTGACCTCCCCATGCTGAAAACCCCGCGGTGCTTTTCTCCAACCTACATTGCCACTCACTGCCTATCCTAATTCAGACCCTCCGATTCACACCACCCCGTGATGTTTTTCTCACTCCTTCTAGTGAATGTAATGTAACACACACCCATACAATGCGCACCACCCCGTGATGTTTTTCAGAAAACTATCCTACATTGATACTGCATGTTCCCTGACCTCCGCATGCTGACCACCCCGCGGTGCTATTCTCCATCCCACATTGCCACTCACTGCCTATCCTAATTCAGACACTCTGATTCACACCACCCCGTGATGTTTTTCTCACTCCTACTAGTGAATGTAATGTAACACACACCCATACAATGTGCACCACCCCGTGATGTGTTTCAGAAACCTATCCTACATTGCCACTGCATGTTCCCTGACCTCCCCATGCTGACCACCCCGCGGTGCTTTTCTCCATCTTACATTGCCACTCACTGCCTATTCTAATTCAGACCCTCCGATTCACACCACCCAGTGATGTTTTTCTCACTCTTACTTGTGAATGTAATGTAACACACACCCATACAATGCGCACCACCCCGTGATGTTTTTCAGAAACCTATCCTACATTGCCACTGCATGTTCCCTGACCTCCCCATGCTGACCATCCCGCGGTGCTTTACTCCATCCCACATTGCCACTCACTGCCTATCCTAATTCAGACACTCTGATTCACACCACCCCGTGATGTTTTTCTCACTCCTACTAGTGAATGTTATGTAACACACACCCATACAATGCGCACCACCCCGTGATGTTTTTCTCACTCCTACTAGTGAATGTAATGTAACACACACCCATAAAATGCGTACCACCCCGCGATGTTTTTCAGAAACCTATCCTACATTGCCACTGCATGTTCCCCGACCTCCCCATGCTGACCACGCCGCGGTGCTTTTCTCCATCCTACATTGCCACTCACTGCCTATCCTAATTCTGACCCTCCGATTCACACCACCCCGTGATGTTTTTCTCACTCCTACTAGTGAATGTAATGTAACACACACCCATACAATGCGCACCACCCCGCCATGTTTTTCAGAAACCTATCCTACATTGCCACTGCATGTTCCCTGTCCGCCCCATGCTGACCACCCCACCGTGCTTTTCTCCATCCTACATTGCCAGTCACTGCCTATCCTAATTCAGACACTCCGATTCACACCACCCCATGATGTTTTTCTCACTCCTACTAGTGAAAGTAATGTAACACACACCCATCCAATGCGCACCACCCCGTGATGATTTTCTCACTCCTACTAGTGAATGTAATGTAACACACACCCATACAATGCGCACCACCCCGCGATGTTTTTCAGAATCCTACCCTGCATTGCCACTGCATGTTCCCTGACCTCCCCATGCTGACCACCCCGCTTTGCTTTTCTCCATCCTACATTGCCACTCACTGCCTATCCTAATTGAGACCCTCCGATTCACACCACCCCGTGATGTATTTCTCACTCCTACTAGTGAATGTAATGTAACACACACCCATAAAATGCGCACCACCCCGTGATGTTTTTCTGACTCCTAGTAGTGAATGTAATTTAACACACACCCATACAGTGCGCACCACCCCGCGATGTTTTTCAGAACCTATCCTACATTGCCAATGCATGTTCCCTGACCTCCCCAAGCTGACCACCCCGCGGTGCTTTTCTCCATCCTACATTGCCACTCACTGCCTATCCTAATTCAGACCCTCCGATTCACACCACTTCGTGATGTTTTTCTCACTCCTACTAGTGAATGTAATGTAACACACACCCATACAATGCGCACCACCCCGTGATGTTTTTCTCACTCCTACTAGTGAATGTAATGTAACATACACCCATACAATGCGCACCACCCCACGATATTTTTCAGAAACCTATCCTACATTGCCACTCACTGCCTATCCTAATTCAGACACTCCGATTCACACCACCCCGCTTAGTTTTTCTCACTCCTACTAGTGAATGTAATGTAACACACACCCATACCTTGCGCACCACTCGGTGATGTTTTTCTCACTCCTACTAGTGAATGTAATGTAACACACACCCATACAATGTGCACCACCCCGTGATGTTTTTCTCACTCCTACTAGTGAATGTAATGTAACACACACCCATACAATGCGCACCACCCCGTGATGTTTTTCTCACTCCTACTAGTGAATGTAATGTAACACACACCCATACAATGCGCACCACCCCGTGATATTTTTCAGAAACCTACCCTTCATTGCCACTGGGTGTTCCCTGACCTCCCCATCCTGACCACCCCGCGGTGCTTTTCCCCATCCTACATTGCCACTCACTGCCTATCCTAATTTGGACCCTCCGATTCACACCAGCCCGTGATGTTTTTCTCACTCCTACTAGTGAATGTAATGTAACACACACCCATAAAATGCGCACCACCCCGCGATGTTTTTCAGAAACCTATACTACATTGCCTTGCATGTTCCCTGACCTCCCCATGCTGACCACCCAGCGGTGATTTTCTCCATCCTACATTGCCACTCACTGCCTATCCTAATTCAGACCCTCCGATTCACACCACCCCGTGATGTTTTTCTCACTCCTTCTAGTGAATGTAATGTAACACACACCCATACAATACGAACCACCCCGTGATGTTTTGCAGAACACCATCCTACATTGCCACTGCATGTTCCCTGAACTCCCCATGCTGACCACCCCGCGGCGCTTTTCTCCATCCCACATTGCCACTCACTGCCTATCCAAATTCAGACCCTCCGATTCACACCATACCGTGATATTTTTCTCACTCCTACTAGTGAATGTAATGTAACAAACACCCATGCAATGCGCACCACCCAGTGATGTTTTTCTCACTCCTACTTGTGAATGTAATGTAACACACACCCATACAATGCGCACCACCCCATGATGTTTTTCAGAAACCTATCCTACATTGACACTGCATGTTCCCTGACCTCCCCATGCTGACCACCCCGCGGTGCTTTTCTCCATCCCACATTGCCACTCACTGCCTATCCTAATTCAGACACTCTGATTCACACCACCCCGTGATGTTTTTCTCACTCCTGCTAGTGAATGTTATGTAACACACACCCATACAATGCGCACCACCCCGTGATGTTTTTCTCACTCCTAATAGTGAATGTAATGTACCACACACCCATACAATGCGCACCACCCCGTGATGTTTTTCTCCCTCCTACTAGTGAATGTAATGTAACACACACCCATACAATGCGCACCACACCGCGATGTTTTTTAGAAACCTATCCTACATTGCCAATGCATGTTCCCTGACCTCCCCATGCTGACCACCCCACGGTGCTTTTTTCCATCCTACATTGCCACTCACTGCCTATCCTAATTCAGACCCTCCGATACACACCACCCCGTGATGTTTTTCTCACTCCTACTAGTGAATGTAATGTAACACACACCCATACAATGCGCACCACCCCGCGATGTTTTTCAGAAACCTATCCTACGTTGCCACTGCATGTTCCCTGACCTCCCCATGCTGAAAACCCCGCGGTGCTTTTCTCCATCCTACATTGCCACTCACTGCCTATCCTAATTCAGACCCTCCGATTCACACCACCCCGTGATGTTTTTCTCACTCCTTCTAGTGAATGTAATGTAACACACACCCATACAATGCGCACCACCCCGTGATGTTTTTCAGAAAACTATCCTACATTGCCACTGCATGTTCCCTGACCTGCCCATGCTGACCAACCGCGGTGCTTTTCTCCATCCCACATTGCCACTTACTGCCTATCCTAATTCAGACACTCTGATTCACACCACCCCGTGATGTTTTTCTCACTCCTACTAGTGAATGTAATGTAACACACACCCATACAATGCACACCACCCCGTGATGTGTTTCAGAAACCTATCCTGCATTGCCACTGCATGTTCCCTGACCTCCCCATGCTGACCACACCGCTTTGCTTTTCTCCATCCTACATTGCCACTCACTGCCTATCCTAATTGAGACCCTCCGATTCACACCCCCCCGTGATGTTTTTCTCACTCCTACTAGTGAATGTAATGTAACACACACCCATAAAATGCGCACCACCCCGTGATGTTTTTCTGACTCCTAGTAGTGAATGTAATTTAACACACACCCATACAATGCGCACCACCCTGCGATGTTTTTCAGAAACCTATCCTACATTGCCAATGCATGTTCCCTGACCTCCCCAAGCTGACCACCCCGCGGTGCTTTTCTCCATCCTACATTGCCACACACTGCCTGTCCTAATTCGAACCCTCCGATTCACACAACACCGTGATGTTTTTCTCACTCCTACTAGTGAATGTAATGTAGCACACACCCATACAATGTGCACCACCCTGTGCTGTTTTTCTAACTCCTACTAGTGAATGTAATGTAACACACACCCATACAATGCGCACCACCCAGTGATGTTTTTCTCACTCCTACTAGTGAATGTAATGTAACACACACCCATACAATGCGCACCACCCCGTGACGTTTTTCAGAAACCTACCCTACATTGCCACTGTGTGTTCCCTGACCTCCCCATCTTGACCACCCCGCGGTGCTTTTCTCCATCCTACATTGCCACTCACTGCCTATCCTAATTCAGACCCTCCAATTCACACCACCTCGTGATGTTTTTCTCACTCCTACTAGTGAATGTAATGTAACACACACCCATACAATGCGCACCACCCCGCGAAGTTTTTCAGAAACCTATCCTACATTGCCACTGCATGTTCCCTGACCTCCCCATGCTGCCCACCCCACCGTGCTTTTCTCCATCCTACATTGCCACTCACTGCCTATCCTAATTCAGACCCTCCGATTCACACCACCCCATGAGGTTTTTCTCACTCCTACTAGTGAATGTAATGTAACACACACCCATACAATGCGCACCACCCCGTGATGATTTTCTCACTCCTACTAGTGAATGTAATGTAACACACACCCATACAATGCGCACCACCCCGTGATGTTTTTTCTCACTCCTATTAGTGAATGTAATGTAACACACACCCATAAAATGCGCTCCACCCCGCGATGTTTTTCAGAAACCTATCCTGCATTGCCACTGCATGTTCCCTGACCTGCCCATGCTGACCACCCCGCTTTGCTTTTCTCCATCCTACATTGCCACTCACTGCCTATCCTAATTCGAACCCTCCGATTCACACCACACCGTGATGTTTTTCTCACTCCTACTATTGAATGTAATGTAGCACACACCCATACAATGTGCACCACCCCGTGATGTTTTTCTCACTCCTACTAGTGAATGCAATGTAACACACACCCATACAATGCGCACCACCCCGGGATGTTTTTCTCACTCCTACTAGTGAATGTAATGTAACACACACCCATACAATGCGCACAACCCCGTGATGTTTTTCTCACTCCTACTAGTGAATGTAATGTAACACACACCCATACAATGCGCACCAACCCATGATGTTTTTCTCACTCCTACTAGTGAACGTAAGGTAACACACACGATTACAATGCGCACCACCCCGCGATGTTTTTCAGAAACCTATCCTACATTGCCACTGCTTGTTCCCTGACCTCCCCATGCTGAGCACCCCGCGGTGCGTTTCTCCATCCTACATTGCCACTCACTGCCTATCCTAATTCAGACACTCCGATTCACACCACCCCGCTTAGTTTTTCTCACTCCTACTAGTGAATGTAATGTAACACACACCCATACCTTGCGCACCACTCGGTGATGTTTTTCTCACTCCTACTAGTGAATGTAATGTAACACACACCCATACAATGTGCACCACCCCGTGATGTTTTTCTCACTCCTACTAGTGAATGTAATGTAACACACACCCATACAATGCGCACCACCCCGTGATGTTTTTCTCACTCCTACTAGTGAATGTAATGTAACACACACCCATACAATGCGCACCACCCCGTGATATTTTTCAGAAACCTACCCTTCATTGCCACTGGGTGTTCCCTGACCTCCCCATCCTGACCACCCCGCGGTGCTTTTCCCCATCCTACATTGCCACTCACTGCCTATCCTAATTTGGACCCTCCGATTCACACCAGCCCGTGATGTTTTTCTCACTCCTACTAGTGAATGTAATGTAACACACACCCATAAAATGCGCACCACCCCGCGATGTTTTTCAGAAACCTATACTACATTGCCTTGCATGTTCCCTGACCTCCCCATGCTGACCACCCAGCGGTGATTTTCTCCATCCTACATTGCCACTCACTGCCTATCCTAATTCAGACCCTCCGATTCACACCACCCCGTGATGTTTTTCTCACTCCTTCTAGTGAATGTAATGTAACACACACCCATACAATACGAACCACCCCGTGATGTTTTGCAGAACACCATCCTACATTGCCACTGCATGTTCCCTGAACTCCCCATGCTGACCACCCCGCGGCGCTTTTCTCCATCCCACATTGCCACTCACTGCCTATCCAAATTCAGACCCTCCGATTCACACCATACCGTGATATTTTTCTCACTCCTACTAGTGAATGTAATGTAACAAACACCCATGCAATGCGCACCACCCAGTGATGTTTTTCTCACTCCTACTTGTGAATGTAATGTAACACACACCCATACAATGCGCACCACCCCATGATGTTTTTCAGAAACCTATCCTACATTGACACTGCATGTTCCCTGACCTCCCCATGCTGACCACCCCGCGGTGCTTTTCTCCATCCCACATTGCCACTCACTGCCTATCCTAATTCAGACACTCTGATTCACACCACCCCGTGATGTTTTTCTCACTCCTGCTAGTGAATGTTATGTAACACACACCCATACAATGCGCACCACCCCGTGATGTTTTTCTCACTCCTAATAGTGAATGTAATGTACCACACACCCATACAATGCGCACCACCCCGTGATGTTTTTCTCCCTCCTACTAGTGAATGTAATGTAACACACACCCATACAATGCGCACCACACCGCGATGTTTTTTAGAAACCTATCCTACATTGCCAATGCATGTTCCCTGACCTCCCCATGCTGACCACCCCACGGTGCTTTTTTCCATCCTACATTGCCACTCACTGCCTATCCTAATTCAGACCCTCCGATACACACCACCCCGTGATGTTTTTCTCACTCCTACTAGTGAATGTAATGTAACACACACCCATACAATGCGCACCACCCCGCGATGTTTTTCAGAAACCTATCCTACGTTGCCACTGCATGTTCCCTGACCTCCCCATGCTGAAAACCCCGCGGTGCTTTTCTCCATCCTACATTGCCACTCACTGCCTATCCTAATTCAGACCCTCCGATTCACACCACCCCGTGATGTTTTTCTCACTCCTTCTAGTGAATGTAATGTAACACACACCCATACAATGCGCACCACCCCGTGATGTTTTTCAGAAAACTATCCTACATTGCCACTGCATGTTCCCTGACCTGCCCATGCTGACCAACCGCGGTGCTTTTCTCCATCCCACATTGCCACTTACTGCCTATCCTAATTCAGACACTCTGATTCACACCACCCCGTGATGTTTTTCTCACTCCTACTAGTGAATGTAATGTAACACACACCCATACAATGCACACCACCCCGTGATGTGTTTCAGAAACCTATCCTGCATTGCCACTGCATGTTCCCTGACCTCCCCATGCTGACCACACCGCTTTGCTTTTCTCCATCCTACATTGCCACTCACTGCCTATCCTAATTGAGACCCTCCGATTCACACCCCCCCGTGATGTTTTTCTCACTCCTACTAGTGAATGTAATGTAACACACACCCATAAAATGCGCACCACCCCGTGATGTTTTTCTGACTCCTAGTAGTGAATGTAATTTAACACACACCCATACAATGCGCACCACCCTGCGATGTTTTTCAGAAACCTATCCTACATTGCCAATGCATGTTCCCTGACCTCCCCAAGCTGACCACCCCGCGGTGCTTTTCTCCATCCTACATTGCCACACACTGCCTGTCCTAATTCGAACCCTCCGATTCACACAACACCGTGATGTTTTTCTCACTCCTACTAGTGAATGTAATGTAGCACACACCCATACAATGTGCACCACCCTGTGCTGTTTTTCTAACTCCTACTAGTGAATGTAATGTAACACACACCCATACAATGCGCACCACCCAGTGATGTTTTTCTCACTCCTACTAGTGAATGTAATGTAACACACACCCATACAATGCGCACCACCCCGTGACGTTTTTCAGAAACCTACCCTACATTGCCACTGTGTGTTCCCTGACCTCCCCATCTTGACCACCCCGCGGTGCTTTTCTCCATCCTACATTGCCACTCACTGCCTATCCTAATTCAGACCCTCCGATTCACACCAGCCCGTGATGTTTTTCTCACTCCTACTAGTGAATGTAATGTAACACACACCCATACAATGCGCACCACCCCGTGATGTTTTTCTCACTCCTACTAGTGAATGTAATGTAACACACACCCATACAATGCGCACCACCCCGTGATTTTTTTCTCACTCCTACTACTGAATGTAATGTAACACACACCCATACAATGCGCACCACCCCGCGATGTTTTTCAGAATCCTATCCTACATTGCCACTGCATGTTCCCTGACCTCCCCATGCTGACCTACGCGTGGTGCTTTTCTCCATCCTACATTGCCACTCACTGCCTATCCTAATTCAGACCCTCCGATTCACACCACCCCGTGATGTATTTCTCACTCCTAGTAGTGAATGTAATGTAACACACACCCATACAATGCGCACCACCCCGTGGTGTTTTTCTCACTCCTACTAGTGAATGTAATGTAACACACACCCGTACAATGCGCACCACCCCACGATATTTTTCAGAAACCTATCCTACATTGCCACTGCATGTTCCCTGACCTCCCCATGCTGACCACCCCGCGGTGCTTTTCTACATCCTACATTGCCACTCACTGCCTATCCTAATTCAGACCCTCCGATTCACACCACCCCATGATGTTTTTCTCACTCCTACTAGTGAATGTAATATAACACACACCCATACAATGTGCACCACCCCGTGATATTTTTCTCACTCCTACTAGTGAATGTAATGTAACACACACCCATACAATGCGCACCACCCCGCGATGTTTTTCAGAAACCTATCCTATACTGCCACTGCATGTTCCCTGACCTCCCCATGCTGACCACCCCGCGGTGCTTTTCTCCATCCCACATTGCCACTCACTGCCTATCCTAATTCAGACACTCTGATTCACTCCACCCCGTGATGTTTTTCTCACTCCTGCTAGTGAATGTTATGTAACACACACCCATACAATGCGCACCACCCTGTGATGTTTTTCTCACTCCTACTAGTGAATGTAATGTAACACACACCCATACAATGCGCACCACCCCGCGATGTTTTTCAGAAACCTATCCTACATTGCCACTGCATGTTCCCTGACCTCCCCATGCTGACCACCCCGCGGTGCTTTTCTCCATCCTACATTGCCACTCACGGACTATCCTAATTCAGACCCTCCGATTCACACCACCCCGTGATGTTTTTCTCACTCCTACTAGTGAATGTAATGTAACACACACCCATACAATGCGCACCACCCCGTGATGTTTTTCAGAAAACTATCCTACATTGCCACTGCATGTTCACTGACCTCCCCATGCTGACCACCCCGTGGTGCTTTTCTCCATCCCACATTGCCACTCACTGCCTATCCTAATTCAGACACTCTGATTCACACGAACCCGTGATGTTTTTCTCAGTCCTACTAGTGAATGTAATGTAACACACACCCAAACAATGCGCACCACCCCGTGATGTGTTTCAGAAACCTATCCTACATTGCCACTGCATATTCCCTGACCTCCCCATGCTGACCACCCCGTGGTGCTTTTCTCCATCCTACATTGGCACTCACTGCCTATCCTAATTCAGACCCTCCGATTCACACCACCCAGTGATGTTTTTCTCACTCTTACTTGTGAATGTAATGTAACACACACGCATACAATGCGCACCACTCCGTGATGTTTTTCAGAAAACTATCCTACATTGCCACTGCATGTTCCATGACCTCCCCATGCTGACCACCCCGCGGTGCTTTTCTCCATCCCACATTGCCACTCACTGCCTATCCTAATTCAGACACTCTGATTCACACCACCCCGTGATGTTTTTCTCACTCCTACTAGTGAATGTTATGTAACACACACCCATACAATGCGCACAACCCCGTGATGTTTTTCTCACTACTACTAGTGAATGTAATGTAGCACACACCCATAAAATGCGCACCACCCCGCGATGTTTTTCAGAAACCTATCATACATTGCCACGGCATGTTCCCCGACCTCCCCATGCTGACCACCGCGCGGTGCTTTTCTCCATCCTACATTGCCACTCACTGCCTATCCTAATTCAGACTTCCGATTCACACCACCTCGTGATGTTTTTCTCATTCCTACTAGTGAATGTAATGTAACACACACCCATACAATGCGCACCACCCCGCGATGTTTTTCAGAAAGCTATCCTACATTGCCACTGCATGTTCCCTGACCTCCCCATGCTGACCACCACACCGTGCTTTCCTCCATCCTACATTGCCACTCACTGCCTATCCTAATTCAGACCCTCCGATTCACACCACCCCATGATGTTTTTCTAACTCCTACTAGTGAATGTAATGTAACACACACCCATACAATGCGCACTACCCCGTGATGATTTTCTCACTCCTACTAGTGAATGTAATGTAACACACACCCATACAATGCGCACCACCCCGTGATGTTTTTCTCACTCCTACTAGTGAATGTAATGTAACACACACCCATACAATGCGCACCACCCCGCGATGTTTTTCAGAAACCTATCCTGCATTGCCACTGCATGTTCCCTGACCTCCCCATGCTGACCACCCCGCTTTGCTTTTCTCCCACCTACATTGCCACTCACTGCCTATCCTAATTGAGACCCTCCGATTCACACCACACGTGATGTTTTTCTCACTCCTACTAGTGAATGTTATGTAACACACACCCATACAATGCGCACCACCCCGTGATGTTTTTCTCACTCCTACTAGTGAATGTAATGTAACACACACCCATAAAATGCGCACCACCCCGAGATGTTTTTCAGAAACCTATCCTACAATTCCACGGCATGTTCCCCGACCTCCCCATGCTGACCACCCCGCGGTGCTTTTCTCCATCCTACATTGCCACTCACTGCCTATCCTAATTCAGACCCTCCGATTCACACCACCCCATGATGTTTTTCTCACTGCTACTAGTGAATGTAATGTAACACACACCCATACAATGCGCACCACCCCGCGATCTTTTTCAGAAACCTATCCTACATTGCCACTGCATGTTCCCTGACCTCCACATGCTGACCACCCCGCGGTGCTTTTCTACATCCTACATTGCCACTCACTGCCTATCCTAATTAAGACCCTCCGATTCACACCACCCCGTGATGTTTTTCTCACTCCTACTAGTGAATGTTATGTAACACACACCCATACAATGCGCACCAACCCGTGATGTTTTTCTCACTCCTACTAGTGAATGTAATGTAACACACACCCATAAAATGCGCACCACCCCGCGATGTTTTTCAGAAACCTATCCTACAATTATACGGCATGTTCCCCGACCTCCCCATGCTGACCACCCCGCGGTGCTTTTCTCCATCCTACATTGCCACTCACTGCCTATCCTAATTCAGACCCTCCGATTCACAACACCTCGTGATGTTTTTCTCACTCCTACTAGTGAATGTAATGTAACACACACCCATACAATGCGCGCCACCCCGCGATGTTTTTCAGAAACCTATCCTACATTGCCACTGCATGTTCGCTGACCTCCCCATGCTGACCACCCCACCGTGCTTTTCTCCATCCTACATTGCCACTCACTGCCTATCCTAATTCAGACCCTCCGATTCACACCACCCCATGATGTTTTTCTCACTCCTAATATTGAATGTAATGTAACACACACCCATACAATGCGCACCACCCCGTGATGATTTTCTCACTCCTACTAGTGAATGTAATGTAACACACACCCATACAATGCGCACCACCCCGTGATGTTTTTCTCACTCCTACTAGTGAATGTAATGTAACACACACCCATACAATGCGCACCACCCCGTGATGTTTTTCAGAAACCTATCCTGCATTGCCACTGCATGTTCCCTGACCTCCCCATGCTGACCACCCCGCTTTGCTTTTCTCCATCCTACATTGTCACTCACTGCCTATCCTAATTCGAACCGTCAGATTCACACCACACCCTGACGTTTTTCTCACTCCTACTAGTGAATGTAATGTAGCACACACCCATACAATGTGCACCACCCCGTGATGTTTTTCTCACTAGTACTAGTGAATGCAATGTAACACACACCCATACAATGCGCACCACCCCGGGATGTTTTTCTCACTCCTACTAGTGAATGTAATGTAACACACACCCGTACAATGCGCACAACCCCGTGATGTTTTTCTCACTCCTACTAGTGAATGTAATGTAACACACACCCATACAATGCGCACCAACCCATGATGTTTTTCTCACTCCTACTAGTGAACGTAATGTAACACACACGATTACAATGCGCACCACCCCGCGATGTTTTTCAGAAACCTATCCTACATTGCCACTGCATGTTCCCTGACCTCCCCATGCTGAGCACCCCGCGGTGCGTTTCTCCATCCTACATTGCCACTCACTGCCTATCCTAATTCAAACCCTCCGATTCACACCACCCCGCGATGTTTTTCTCACTCCTACTATTGAATGTAATGTAACACACACCCATACAATGCACACCACCCGGTGATGTTTTTCTCACTCCTACTAGTGAATGTAATGTAACACACACCCATACAATGTGCACCACCCCGTGATGTTTTTCACACTCCTACTAGTGAATGTAATGTAACACACACCCATACAATGCGCACCACCCCGTGATGTTTTTCTCACTCCTACTAGTGAATGTAATGTAACACACACCCATACAATGTGCACCACCCCGTGATGTTTTTCAGAAACCTACCCTACATTGCCACTGCATGTTCCCTGACCTCCCCATGATGAGCACCCCGCGGTGCTTTTCTCCATCCTACATTGCCACTCACTGCCTGTCCTAATTCAGACCCTCAGATTCACACCACCCCGTGATGTTGTTCTCACTCCTACTAGTGAATGTAATGTAACACACACCCATACAATGCGCACCACCTCGTGATGTTTTTCTCACTCCTACTAGTGAATGTAATGTAACACACCCCCATACAATGCGCACCACCCCGTGATGTTTTTCTCACTCCTACTATTGAATGTAATGTAACACACACCCATATAATGCGCACCACCCCGTGATGTTGTTCTCACTCCTACTAGTGAATGTAATGTAACACACAACCATACAATGCGCACCACCCCGCGATATTTTTCAGAAACCTATCCTACATTGCCACGGCATGTTCCCCGACCTCCCCATGCTGACCACCCCGCGGTGCTTTTCTCCATCCTACATTGCCACTCACTGCCTATCCTAATACAGACCCTGCGATTCACACCACCTCGTGATGTTTTTCTCACTCCTACTAGTGAATGTAATGTAACACACACCCATACAATGCGCACCCCCCCGCGATGTTTTTCAGAAACCTGTCCTACATTGCCACTGCATGTTCCCTGACCTCCCCATGCTGACCACCCCACCGTGCTGTTCTCCATCCTACATTGCCACTCACTGCCTATCCTAATTCAGACCCTCCGATTCACACCACCCCATGATGTTTGTCTCACTCCTACTAGTGAATGTAATGTAACACACACCCATACAATGCGCACCACCTCGTGATGATTTTCTCACTTCTACTAGTGAATGTAATGTAACACACACCCATACAATGCGCACCACCCCGTGATGTTTTTCTCACTCCTACTAGTGAATGTAATGTAACACACAACCATACAATGCGCACCACCCCGCGATGATTTTCAGAAACCTATCCTACATTGCCACTGCATGTTCCCTGACCTCCCCATGCTGACCACCCCGCGGTGCTTTTCTCCATCCTACATTGCCACTAACTACCTGTCCTAATTCAGACCCTCCGATTCACCCCAACCCGTGATGTTTTTCTCACTCCTACTAGTGAATGTAATGTAACACACCCCCATACAATGCGCACCACCCCGTGATGTTTTTCTCACTCCTACTATTGAATGTAATGTAACACACACCCATATAATGCGCACCACCCCGTGATGTTGTTCTCACTCCTACTAGTGAATGTAATGTAACACACAACCATACAATGCGCACCACCCCGCGATATTTTTCAGAAACCTATCCTACATTGCCACGGCATGTTCCCCGACCTCCCCATGCTGACCACCCCACGGTGCTTTTCTCCATCCTACATTGCCACTCACTGCCTATCCTAATACAGACCCTGCGATTCACACCACCTCGTGATGTTTTTCTCACTCCAACTAGTGAATGTAATGTAACACACACCCATACAATGCGCACCCCCCCGCGATGTTTTTCAGAAACCTGTCCTACATTGCCACTGCATGTTCCCTGACCTCCCCATGCTGACCACCCCACCGTGCTTTTCTCCATCCTACATTGCCACTCACTGCCTATCCTAATTCAGACCCTCCGATTCACACCACCCCATGATGTTTTTCTCACTCCTACTAGTGAATGTAATGTAACACACACCCATACAATGCGCACCACCTCGTGATGTTTTTCAGAAACCTGTCCTACATTGCCACTGCATGTTCCCTGACCTCCCCATGCTGACCACCCCACCGTGCTTTTCTCCATCCTACATTGCCACTCACTGCCTATCCTAATTCAGACATTCAGATTCACACCACCCCATGATGTTTTTCTCACTCCTACTAGTGAATGTAATGTAACACACACCCATACAATGCGCACCACCTCGTGATGATTTTCTCACTTCTACTAGTGAATGTAATGTAACACACACCCATACAATGCGCACCACCCTGTGAGGTTTTTCTCACTCCTACTAGTGAATGTAATGTAACACACACCCATACAATGCGCACCACCCCGCGATGTTTTTCAGAAACCTATCCTGCATTGCCACTGCATGTTCCCTGACCTCCCCATGCTGACCACCCCGCTTTGCTTTTCTCCATCCTACATTGCCACTCACTTCCTATCCTAATTCGAACCCTCCGATTCCCACCACACCGTGATGTTTTTCTCACTCCTACTAGTGAATGTAATGTAGCACACACCCATACAATGTGCACCACCCCGTGATGTTTTTCTCACTCCTACTAGTGAATGTAATGTAACACACCCCCATATAATGCGCACCACCCCGTGATGTTTTTCTCACTCCTACTAGTGAATGTAATGTAACACACACCCATATAATGCGCACCACCCCGTGATGTTTTTCTCACTCCTACTAGTGAATGTAATGTAACACACAACCATACAATGCGCACCACACCGCGATGTTTTCCAGAAACCTATCCTACATTGCCAGTGCATGTTCCCTGACCTCTCCATGCTGACCACCCCGCTGTGCTTTTCTCCATCCTACATTGCCACTCACTGCCTATCCTAATTCAGACCCTCCGATTCACCCCAACCCGTAATGTTTTTCTCACTCCTTCTAGTGAATGTAATGTAACACTCACCCATACAATGCGCACCACCCCGGGATGTTTTTCTCAATCCTACTAGTGAATGTAATGGAACACACACCCATACAATGCGCACAACCCCGTGATGTTTTTCTCACTCCTACTAGTGAATGTAATGTAACACACACCCATACAATGCGCACCACCCCATGATGTTTTTCTCACTTCTACTAGTGAACGTAATGTAACACACACGATTACAATGCGCACCACCTCGCGATGTTTTTCAGAAACCTATCCTACATTGCCACTGCATGTTCCCTGACCTCCCCATGCTGACCACCCCGCGGTCATTTCTCCATCCTACATTGCCACTCACTGCCTATCCTAATTCAGACACTCCGATTCACACCACCCTGCGATGTTTTTCTCACTCCTACTAGTGAATGTAATGTAACACACACCCATACAATGCGCACCACCCCGTGATGTTTTTCTCACTCCTACTAGTGAATGTAATGTATAACACACCCATACAATGTGCACCACCCCGTGATGTTTTTCTCACTCCTAAAAGTGAATCTAATGTAACACACACCCATACAATGCGCACCACCCCGTGATGTTTTTCTCACTCCTACTAGTGAATGTAATGTTACACACAACCATACAATGCGCACCACCCCGCGATGATTTTCAGAAACCTATCCTACATTGCCACTGCATGTTCCCTGACCTCCCCATGCTGACCACCCCGCGGTGCTTTTCTCCATCCTACATTGCCACTAACTACCTATCCTAATTCAGACCCTCCGATTCACCCCAACCCGTGATGTTTTTCTCACTCCTACTAGTGAATGTAATGTAACACACACCCATACAATGCGCACCACCCCATGATGTTTTTCTCACTCCTACTAGTGAATGTAATGTAACAAACACCCATACAATGCGCACCACCCCGTGATGTTTTTCTCACTCCTACTAGTGAATGTAATGTAACACACACCCATACAATGCGCACCACCCCGCGATGTTTTTCAGAAACCTATCCTACATTGCCACTGCATGTTCCCTGACCTCCCCATGCAGACCAACCCGCGGTGCTTTTCTCCATCCTATATTGCCACTCACTGCCTATCCTAATTCAGACCCTCCGATTCACACCACCCCGTGATGTTTTTCTCACTCCTACTAGTGAATGTAATGTAACACACACCCATACAATGCGCACCACCCCGTGATGTTTTTCTCACTCCTACTAGTGAATATAATGTAACACACACCCATACAATGCACACTACCCCGTGATTTTTTCTCACTCCTACTAGTGAACGTAATGTAACACACACCCATACAATGCGCAAGACCCCGAGCTGTTTTTTAGAAACCTATCCTACATTGCCACTGTATGTTCCCTGACCTCCCCATGCTGACCACCCCGCGGTGCTTTTCTCTATCCTACATTGCCACTCACTGCCTATCCTAATTCAGACCCTCCGATTCACACCACCCCGTGATGTTTTTCTCACTGCTACTAGTGAATGTAATGTAACACACACCCATACAATGCGCACCACCCAGCGATGTTTTTCAGAAACCTATCCTACATTGCCACTGCATGTTCCCTGACCTCCCCATGCTGACCACCCCGCGCTGCTTTTCTACATCCTACATTGCCACTCACTGCCTATCCTAATTAAGACCCTCCGATTCACACCACCCCGTGATGATTTTCTCACTCCTAATATTGAATGTAATATAACACACACCCATACAATGCGCACCACCCTGTGATGTTTTTCTCACTCCTACTAGTGAATGTAATGTAACACACACCCATACAATGTGCACCACCCCGCGATGTTTTTCAGAAACCTATCCTACATTGCCACTGCATGTTCCCTGACCTCCACATGCTGACCACCTCGCGGTGCTTTTTTCCATCCTACATTGCCACTCACTGCGTATCCTAATTCAGACCCTCCGATACACACCACCCCTTGATGTTTTTCTCACTCCTACTAGTGAATGTAATGTAATACACACCCATACAATGCGCACCACCCTGGGATGTTTTTCAGAAACCTATCCTACATTGCCACTGCATGTTCCCTGACCTCCCCATGCTGACCACCCCGCGGTGCGTTTCTCCATCCTACATTGCCACTCACTGCCTATCCTAATTTAGACTCTCCGATTCACACCACCACGCGATGTTTTTCTCACTCCTACTGGTGAATGTAATGTAACACACACCCATACAATACGCACAACCCTGTGATGTTTTTCTCACTCCTACTAGTGAATGTAATGTAACACACACCCATACAATGTGCACCACCCCGTGATGATTTTCTCACTCCTACTAGTGAATGTAATGTAACACACACCCATACAATGCGTACCACCCCGTGATGTTTTTCTCACTCCTACTAGTGAATGTAATGTAACACACACCCATACAATGCGCACCACCCCGTGATGTTTTTCTCACTCCTACTAGTGAAGGTAATGTAACACACACTCATACAATGTGCACCACCCCGTGATTATTTTCTCACTCCTACTAGTGAATGTAATGTAACACACACCCATACAATACGCACAACCCTGTGATGTTTTTCTCACTCCTACTAGTGAATGTAATGTAACACACACCCATACAATGTGCACCACCCCGTGATGATTTTCTCACTCCTACTAGTGAATGTAATGTAACACACACCCATACAATGCGCACCACCCCATGATGTTTTTCTCACTTCTACTAGTGAACGTAATGTAACACACACGATTACAATGCGCACCACCCCGCGATATTTTTCAGAAACCTATCCTACATTGCCACGGCATGTTCCCCGACCTCCCCATGCTGACCACCCCGCGGTGCTTTTCTCCATCCTACATTGCCACTCACTGCCTATCCTAATACAGACCCTGCGATTCACACCACCTCGTGATGTTTTTCTCACTCCTACTAGTGAATGTAATGTAACACACACCCATACAATGCGCACCCCCCCGCGATGTTTTTCAGAAACCTGTCCTACATTGCCACTGCATGTTCCCTGACCTCCCCATGCTGACCACCCCACCGTGCTTTTCTAAATCCTACATTGCCACTCACTGCCTATCCTAATTCAGACCCTCCGATTCACACCACCCCATGATGTTTTTCTCACTCCTACTAGTGAATGTAATGTAACACACACCCATACAATGCGCACCACCTCGTGATGATTTTCTCACTCCTACTAGTGAATGTAATGTAACACACGCCCATACAATGCGCACCACCTCGTGATGATTTTCTCACTCCTACTAGTGAATGTAATGTAACACACACCCATACAATACGCACAACCCTGTGATGTTTTTCTCACTCCTACTAGTGAATGTAATGTAACACACACCCATGCAATGTGCACCACCCCGTGATGTTTTTCTCACTCCTACTAGTGAATGTAATGTAACACACACCCATACAATGCGCACCACCCCGCGATGTTTTTCAGAAACCTATCCTGCATTGCCACTGCATGTTCCCTGACCTACCCATGCTGACCACCCCGCTTTGCTTTTCTCCATCCTACATTGCCACTCACTGCCTATCCTAATTCGAACCCTCCGATTCACACCACACCGTGATGTTTTTCTCACTCCTACTAGTGAATGTAATGTAGCACACACCCATACAATGTGCACCACCCCATGATGTTTTTCTCACTACTACTAGTGAATGTAATGTAACACACCCCCATATAATGCGCACCACCCCGTGATATTTTTCTCACTCCTACTAGTGAATGTAATGTAACACACACCCATATAATGCGCACCACCCCGTGATGTTTTTCTCCCTCCTACTAGTGAAGGTAATGTAACACACAACCATACAATGCGCACCACCCCGCGATGTTTTTCAGAAACCTATCCTACATTGCCACTGCATGTTCCCTGACCTCTCCATGCTGACCACCCCGCTGTGCTTTTCTCCATCCTAAATTGCCACTCACTGCCTATCCTAATTCAGACCCGCCGATTCACCCCAACCCGTGATGTTTTTCTCACTCCTACTAGTGAATGTAATGTAACACTCACCCATACAATGCGCACCACCCCGGGATGTTTTTCTCACTCCTACTAGTTAATGTAATGTAACACACACCCATACAATGCGCACCACCCCGTGATGTTTTTCAGAAACCTACCCTACATTGCCACTGCGTGTTCCCTGACCTCCCCATCCTGACCACCCCGCGGTGCATTTCTCCACCCTACATTGCCACTCACTGCCTATCCTAATTCAGACCTTCCGATTCACACCAGCTCGTGATGTTTTTCTCACTCCTACTAGTGAATGTAATTTAACACACACCCATACAATGCGCACCACCCCGTGATGTTTTTCTCACTCCTACTCGTGAATGTAATGTAACACACCCATATACAATGCACACATACCCATGATGTTTTTCTCACTCCTACTCGTGAATGTAATGTAACACACACCCATACAATGCGCACCACCCCGCGATGTTTTTCAGAAACGTATCCTACATTTTCACTGCATGTTCCCTGACCTCCCCATGCTGAGCACCCCGCGGTGCTTTTCTCCATCCTACATTGCCACTCACTGCCTGTCCTAATTCAGACCCTTAGATTCACACCACCCCGTGATGTTTTTCTCACTCCTACTAGTGAATGTAATGTAACACACACCCATACAATGCGCACCACCCCGTGATGTTTTTCTCACTCCTACTAGTGAATGTAATGTAACACACCCCCATACAATGCGCACCACCCCGTGATGTTTTTCTCACTCCTACTAGTGAATGTAATGTAACACACACCCATATAATGCGCACCACCCCGTGATGTTTTTCTCACTCCTACTAGTGAATGTAATGTAACACACAACCATACAATGCGCACCACCCCGCGATGATTTTCAGAAACCTTCCTACATTGCCAATGCATGTTCCCTGACCTCCCCATGCTGACCACCCCGCGGTGCTTTTCTCCATCCTACATTGCCACTAACTACCTATCCTAATTCAGACCCTCCGATTCACCCCAACCCGTGATGTTTTTCTCACTCCTACTAGTGAATGTAATGTAACACACACCCATACAATGCGCACCACCCCATGATGTTTTTCTCACTCCTACTAGTGAATGTAATGTAACAAACACCCATACAATGCGCACCACCCCGTGATGTTTTTCTCACTCCTACTAATGAATGTAATGTAACACACACACATACAATGCGCACCACCCCGCGATATTTTTCAGAAACCTATCCTACATTGCCACTGCATGTTCCCTGACCTCCCCACGCAGACCAACCCTCGGTGCTTTTCTCCATCCTATATTGCCACTCACTGCCTATCCTAATTCAGATCCTCCGATTCACACCACCCCGTGATGTTTTTCTCACTCCTACTAGTGAATGTAATGTAACACACACCCATACAATGCGCACCACCCCGTGATGTTTTTCTCACTCCTACTAGTGAATGTAATGTAACACACACCCATACAATGCGCACCACCCCGTGATTTTTTCTCACTCCTACTAGTGAATGTAATGTAACACACACCCATACAATGCGCACCACCCCGCGATGTTTTTCAGAAACCTATCCTACATTGCCACTGCATGTTCCCTGACCTCCCCATGCTGACCACCCCGCGGTGCTTTTCTACATCCTACATTGCCACTCACTGCCTATCCTAATTAAACCCTCCGATTCACACCACCCCGTGATGATTTTCTCACTCCTAATATTGAATGTAATATAACACACACCCATACAATGCGCACCACCCTGTGATGTTTTTCTCACTCCTACTAGTGAATGTAATGTAACACACACCCATACAATGTGCACCACCCCGCGATGTTTTTCAGAAACCTACCCTACATTGCCACTGCATGTTCCCTGACCTCCACATGCTGACCACCTCGCGGTGCTTTTTTCCTTCCTACATTGCCACTCACTGCGTATCCTAATTCAGACCCTCCGAAACACACCACCCCGTGATGTTTTTCTCACTCCTACTAGTGAATGTAATGTAATACACACCCATACAATGCGCACCACCCTGCGATGTTTTTCAGAAACCTATCCTACATTGCCACTGCATGTTCCCTGACGTCCCCATGCTGACCACCCCGCGGTGCGTTTCTCCATCCTACATTGCCACTCACTGCCTATCCTAATTCAGACTCTCCGATTCACACCACCCCGCGATGTTTTTCTCACTCTTACTAGTGAATGTAATGTAACACACACCCATACAATACGCACAACCCTGTGATGTTTTTCTCACTCCTACTAGTGAATGTAATGTAACACACACCCATACAATGTGCACCACCCCGTGATGTTTTTCTCACTCCTACTAGTGAATGTAATGTAACACACACCCATACAATGCATACCACGCCGTGATGTTTTTCTCACTGCTACTAGTGAATGTAATGTAACACACACCCATACAATGCGCACCACCCCGTGATGTTTTTCAGAAACCTACCCTACATTGCCACTGCGTGTTCCCTGACCTCCCCATCCTGTCCACCCCGCGGAGCTTTTCTCCATCCTACATTGCCACTCACTGCCTATCCTAATTCAGACCCTCCCATTCACACCAGCTCGTGATGTTTTTCTCACTCCTACTAGTGAATGTAATGTAACACACACCCATACAATGCGCACCACCCCGTGATGTTTTTCTCACTCCTACTAGTGAATGTAATGTAACACACACCCATACAATGCGCACCACCCCGTGATGTTTTTCTCACTCCTACTAGTGAATGTAATGTAACACACACCCATACAATGCGCACCACCCCGTGATGTTTTTCTCACTCCTACTAGTGAATGTAATGTAACACACCCCCTTATAATGTGCACCACCCCGTGATGTTTTTCTCACTCCTACTCATGAATGTAATGTAACACACACCCATATAATGCGCACCACCCCGTGATGTTTTTCTCACTCCTACTAGTGAATGTAATGTAACACACAACCATACAATGCGCACCACCCCGCGATGTTTTTCAGAAACCTATCGTACATTGCCACTGCATGTTCCCTGACCTCTCCATGCTGACCACCCCGCGGTGCTTTTCTCCATCCTACATTGCCACTCACTGCCTATCCTAATTCAGACCCTCCGATTCACCCCAACCCGTGATGTTTTTCTCACTCCTACTAGTGAATGTAATGTAACACACACCCATACAATGCGCACCACCCCATGATGTTTTTCTCACTCCTACTAGTGAATGTAATGTAACAAACACCCATACAATGCGCACCACCCCGTGATGTTTTTCTCACTCCTACTAGTGAAGGTAATGTAACACACACCCATACAATGCGCACCACCCCGCGATGTTTTTTTTAGAAACCTATCCTACATTGCCACTGCATGTTCCCTGACCTCCCCATGCAGACCACCCCGCGGTGCTTTTCTCCATCCTACATTGCCACTCACTGCCTATCCTAATTCAGACCCTCCGATTCACACCACCCCGTGATGTTTTTCTCACTCCTACTAGTGAATGTAATGTAACACACACCCATACAATGCGCACCACCCCGTGATGTTTTTCTGACTCCTACTAGTGAATGTAATGTAACACACACCCATACAATGCGCACCACCCCGTGATGTTTTTCTCACTCCTACTAGTGAATGTAATGTAACACAAACCCATACAATGCGCACGACCCCGAGCTGTTTTTTAGAAACCTATCCTACATTGTCACTGCATGTTCCCTGACCACCCCATGCTGACCACCCCGTGGGGCTTTTCTTTATCCTAAATTGCCTCTCCCTGCCTATCCTAATTCAGACCCTCCAATTCACACCACCCCTTGATGTTTTTCTCACTGCTACTAGTGAATGTAATGTAACACACACCCATACAATGCGCACCACCCCGCGTTTTTTTTCAGAAAACTATCGTACATTGCCACTGCATGTTCCCTGACCTCCCCATGCTGACCACCCCGCGGTGCTTTTCTCCATCCTACATTGTCACTCAGTGCCTATCCTAAATCAGGCCCTCCGATTCACACCACCCGGTGATGTTTTTCTCACTCCTACTAGTGAATGTAATGTAACACACACCCATACAATGCGCACCACCCCGTGATGTTTTTCTCACTCCTACTAGTGAATGTAATGTAACACACACCCATACAATGCTCACCACCCCGCGATGTTTTTCAGAAACCTATCCTGCATTGCCACTGCATGTTCCCTGACCTCCCCATGCTGACCACCCCGCGGTGCTTTTCTCCATCCTACATTACCACTCATTGCCTATCCTAATTCAGACCCTCCGATTCACACCACCCGGTGATGTTTTTCTCACTCCTACTAGTGAATGTAATGTAACACACACACATACAATGCGCACAACCCCGTGATGTTTTTCTCACTCCTACTAGTGAATGTAATGTAACACACACCCAAACAATGCGCACCACCCCGCGATGTTTTTCAGAAACCTATCCTACATTGCCACTGCATATTCCCCGACCTCCCCATGCTGACCAACCCGCGGTGCTTTTCTCCATCCTACATTTCCACTCACTGCCTATCCTAATTCAGACCCTCCGATTCACACCACCCCGTGATGTTTTTCTCACTCCTACTAGTGAATGTAATGTAACACACACCCATACAATGCGCAGCACCCCGTGATGTTTTTCTCACTACTACAATTGAATGTAATGTTACACACACCCATATAATGCGCACCACCCCGCAATTTTTTTCTGAACCCTATCCTACATTGCCACTGCATGTTCCCTGACCTCCCCATGCTGACCACCCCCGGTGCTTTTCTCCATCCTACATTGCCAATCACTGCCTATCCTAATTCAGACCCTACGATTCACATCACCCCGTGATGTTTTTCTCACTCCTACTAGTGAATGTAATGTAACACACACCGATACAATGTGCACCACCCCGTGATGTTTTTCTCACTCCTACTAGTGAATGTAATGTAACACACACCCATACAATGCGCACCACCCCGTGATGTTTTTCTCACACCTAATAGTTAATGTAATGTAACACACACCCATACAATGCGCACCAACCTGCGATGTTTTTCAGAAACCTATCCTACATTGCCACTGCATGTTCTCTGACCTCCCCATGCTGACCAACCCGCGTTGCTTTTCTCAATCCTACATTGCCACTCACTGCCTATCCTAATTCAGACCCTCCGATTCACACGACCCCGTGATGTTTTCTCACTCCTACTAGTGAATGTAACGTAACACACACCCATAGAATGCGCACCACCCCGCGATGTTTTTCAGAAACCTATCCTACATTGCCACTGCATGTTCCATGACCTCCCCATTCTGACCACCCCGCGGTTCTTTTCTCCAACCTACATTGCCACTCACTGCCTATCCTAATTCAGACCCTCCGATTCACACCACCCCGTGATGTTTTTCTCACTTCTTCTAGTGAATGTAATGTAACACACACCTATACAATGCGCACCACCCCGTGATGTTTTTCAGAAAACTATCGTTCATTGCCACTGCATGTTCCCTGACCTCCCCATGCTGACTACCCCACGGTGCTTTTCTCCATCCTACATTGCCACTCACTGCCTATCCTAATTCAGACCCTCCGATTCACACCACCCCGTGATGTTTTTCTCACTCCTACTAGTGAATGTAATCTAACACACACCCATATAATGCGCACCACCCCGTGATGTTTTTCTCACTGCTACTAGTGAATGTAATGTAACACACACCCATGCAATGCGCACCACCCCTCGATGTTTTTCAGAAACTTATCCTACATTGCCACTGCATGTTCCCTGACCTCCCCATGCTGACCACCTCGCGGTGCTTTTCTACATCCTACATTGCCACTCAGTGCCTATCCTAATTCAGACCCTCCGATGCACACCACCCCGTGAATGTTTTTCTAGCTGCTACTAGTGAATGTAATGTAACACACACCCATACAATGCGCACCACCCCGTGATGTTTTTCTCACTCCTACTAGTGAATGTAATGTAAAACACACCCATATAATGCGCACCACCCCGCGATGTTTTTCAGAAACCTATCCTGCATTGCCACTGCATGTTCCCTGACCTCCGCATGCTGACCACCCCGCGGTGCTTTTCTCCATCCTACATTGCCACTCACTGCCTATCCTAATTCAGACCCTCCGATTCACACCACCCCGTGATGTTTTTCTCACTCCTACTAGTGAATGTAATGTAACACACACCCATACAATGCACACCTACCCGTGATGTTTTTCTCACTCCTACTAGTGAATGTAATGTAACACACAACCATACAATGCGCACGAACCCGCCATGTTTTTCAGAAACCTATCCTACTTTGCCACTGCATGTTCACTGACCTCCCCATGCTGACCACCCTGCGGTGCATTTCTCCATCCTACATTGCCACTCACTGGCTATCCTAATTCAGACCCTCCGATTCACACCACCCCGTGATGTTTTTCTTACTCCTACTAGTGAATGTAATGTAACACACACCCATACAATGCGCACCACCCCGTGATGTTTTTCTCACTCCTACTAGTGAATGTAATGTAACACAGACCCATACAATGCGCACCACCCCGTGATGTTTTTCTCACTCCTACTTATGAATGTAATGTAACACACACCAATACAATGCGCACCACCCCGTGATGTTTTTCTCACTCCTACTAGTTAATGTAATGTAACACACACCCATACAATGCGCACCACCCTGCGATGTTTTTCAGAAACCTATCCTACATTGCCACTGCATGTTACCTGACCTCCCCATGCTGACCACCCCGCGTTGCTTTTCTCCATCCTACATTACCACTCACTGCCTATCCTTATTCAGTACCTCCGATTCACACGACCCCTTGTTGTTTTCTCACTTCTACTAGTGAATGTAACGTAACACACACCCATAGAATGCGCAACACCCCGCGATGTTTTTCAGAAACCTATCCTACATTGCCACTGCATGTTCCATGACCTCCCCATGCTGACAACCCCGCGATTCTTTTCTCCAACCCACATTGCCACTCACTGCCTATCCTAATTCAGACCCTCCGATTCACACCACCCCGTGATGTTTTGCTCACTCCTACTAGTGAATGTAATGTAACACACACCTATACAATGCGCACCACCCAGTGATGTTTTTCAGAAAAGTATCCTACATTGCCACTGCATGTTCCCTGACCTCCCCATGCTGACCACCACTTGGTGCTTTTCTCCATCCTACATTGCCACTCCCTGCCTATCCTAATTCAGACCCTTCGATTCACACCACCCCGTGATGTTTTTCTCACTCCTACTAGTGAATGTAATGTAACACACACCCATACAATGCGCACCACCCCGTGATGTTTTTCTCACTTCTACTAGTGAATGTAATGTAACACACAACAATGTAATGCGCACTACCCCTCGATGTTTTTCAGAAACCTATCCTACATTGCCACTGCATGTTCCCTGACCTCCCCAAGCTGACCACCCCGCGGTGCTTTTCTCCATCCTACATTGCCACTCAGTGCCTATCCTAATTCAGACCCTCCGATTCACACCACCCCGTGATGTTTTTCTCACTCCTACTAGTGAATGTAATGTAACACACACCCATACAATGCGCACCACCCCGTGATGTTTTTGTCACTCCTACTAGTGAATGTAATGTACAACACACCCATACAATGCGCACCACCCCGCGATGTTTTTCAGCAACCTATCCTGCATTGCCACTGCATGTTCCCTGACCTCCCCAAGCTGACCACCCCGCGGTGCTTTTCTCCATCCTACATTGCCACTCATTGCCTATCCTAATTCAGACCCTCCGATTCACGCCACCCCGTGATGTTTTTCTCACTCCTACTAGTGAATGTAATGTAACACACACCCATACAATGCGCACCTACCCGTGATGTTTTTCTCACTAATACTAGTGAATGTAACGCAACACACACCCATACAATGCGCACCACACAGCGATGTTTTTTCAGAAACCTATCCTACATTGCCACTGCATGTTCCCTGACCTCCCCATGCTGACCACCCCGCGGTGCTTTTCTCCATCCTACATTGCCACTCACTGCCTATCCTAATTCAGAACCTCCGATTCACACCAACCCGTGATGTTTTTCTCACTCCTACTAGTGAATGTAATGTAACACACACCCATACAATGCGCACCACCCCGTGATGTTTTTCTCACTCCTACTAGTGAATGTAATGTAACACACACCCATACAATGCGCACCACACAGCGATGTTTTTCAGAAACCTATCCTACATTGCCACTGCATGTTCCCTGACCACCTCCATGCTGACCACCCCGCGGTGCTTTTCTCCATCCTACATTGCCAGTCACTGCCTCTACTAATTCAGAACCTCCGATTCACACCAAACCGTAATGTTATTCTCACTCCTACTAGTGAATGTAATGTTACACACACCCATACAGTGCGCACTATCCCGTGATGTTTTTCTGACTCCTACTAATGAATGTAATGTAACACACACCCATGCAATGTGCACCACCCCGCCATATTTTTCAGAAACCTATCCTACATTGCCACTGCATGTTCCCTGACTTCCCCATGCTGACCACCCCGCAGTGCTATTCTCCATCCTACATTGCCTCTCACTGCCTATCCTAATTCAGACCCTCCGATTCACACCACCCCGTGATGTTTTTCTCACTATTACTAGTGAATATAATGTAACACACAACCATACAATGCGCACCACCCCGTGATGTATTTCTCACTCCTACTAGTGAATGTAATGTAACACACACCCATACAATGCGCACCACCCCGTGATGTTTTTCTCCTCCTACTAGTGACTGTAATGTAACACACACCCATACAATGCGCACCACCCCGTGATGTTTTTCTCAATACTACTAGTGAATGTAATGTAACAGACACCCATAAAATGCGCACAACCCCGAGATGTTTTTCAGAAACCTATCCTACATTGCCACTGCATGTTCCCTACCTCCCCATGCTGACCACACCGCGGTGCTTTTCTCCATCCTACATTGCCACTCACTGCCTATCCTAATTCAGATCCTCCAATTCACACCACCCCGTGATGTTTTTCTCACTCCTAATATTGAATGTAATATAACATACACCCATACAATGCGCACCACCCCGTGAAGTTTTTCTCACTCCTACTAGTGAATGTAATGTAACTGACACCCATACAATGCACACCACCCCGCGATGTTTTTCAGAAAACTATCCTACATTGCCACTGCATGTTCCCTGACCTCCCCATGCTGACCACCCCGCGGTGCTTTTCTCCATCCTACATTGCCACTCACTGCCTATCCTAATTCAGACACTCCGATTCACACCACCCCGTGATGTTTTTCTCACTCCTACTAGTGAATGTAATGTAACACACACCCATACAATGCGCACCACCCCGTGAAGTTTTTCTCAGTACTACAAGTGAATGTAACGTTACACACACCCATACAATGCGCACTAGCCCGCAATGTTTTTCAGAAACCTATCCTACATTGCCACTGCATGTTCCCTGACCTCCCCATGCTGACAACGCCATGGTGCTTTTCTCCATCCTACATTGCCACTCACTGCCTATACTAATTCAGACCCTACGATTCACACCACCCCTTGATGTTTTTCTCACTCCTACTAGTGAATGTAATGCAAAACACACCCATACAATGCGCACCACCCCGTGATGTTTTTCTCACTCCTACTAGTGAATGTAATGTAACACACAGCCATACAATGCGCACCACCCGGTGATGTTTTTCTCATTCGTACTAGTGAATGTAATGTAACACACACCCATACAATGCGCACCACCCCGCGATGTTTTTCAGAGAACTATCGTACATTGCCACTGCATGTTCCCTGACCTCCCCATGCTGACCACCCCGCGGTGCTTTTCTCCATCCTGCATTGCCACTCACTACCTATCCTAATTCAGACCCTCCGATTCACACCACCCCGTGATGTTATTCTCACTCCTACTAGTGAATGAAATGTAACACACACCCATGCAATGCGCACCACCCCGTGATGTTTTTCGCACTCCTACTAGTGAATGTATGTAACACACACCCATACAATGCGCACCACCTCGTGATGTTTTTCTCACTCCTACTAGTGAATGTAATGTAACACACACCTATACAATGCGCACCACGCCGCGATGTTTTTCAGAAACCTATCCTACATTGCCACTGCATGTTCCCTGACCTCCCCATGCAGACCACCCCGCGGTGCTTTTCTCCATCCTACATTGCCACTCACTGCCTATCCAAATTCAGACCCTCCGATTCACACCACCCCGTGATGTTTTTCTCACTCCTAGTAGTGAATGTAATGTAACACACACCCATACAATGCGCACCACCCCGTCATGTTTTTCTCACTCCTACTAGTGAATGTAATGTAACACACACCCATACAATCCGCACCACCCCGTGATGTTTTTCTCACTCCTACTAGTAAATGTAATGTAACACACACCCATACAATGCGCACCACCCCGTGATGTTTTTCTCACTCCTACTAGTGAATGTAATGTAACACACACCCATACAATGCGCACCACCCCGGGATGTTTTTCTCACTCCTACGAGTGAATGTAATGTAACACACACCCATACAATGCGCACCACCCCGTGACGTTTTTCTCACTCCTACGACTGAATGTAATGTAACACACACCCGTACAATGCGCACCACCCCGTGATGTTTTTCTCACTCCTACTAGTGAATGTAATGTAACACACACCCATACAATACGCACCACCCCGTGATGTTTTTCTCACTCCTACTAGTGAATCTAATGTAACACACACCCATACAATGCGCACCACCCCGCGATGTTTTTCAGAATCCTATCCTACATTGCCACTGCATGTTCCCTGACCTCCCCATGCTGACCACCCCGCGGTGCTTTTCTCCATCCTACATTGCCACTCACTGCCTTTCCTAATTCAGACCCTCCGATTCACACCACCCCGTGATGTTTTTCTCACTCCTAGTAGTGAATGTAATGTAACACACACCCATACAATGCGCACCACCCCGTGATGTTTTTCTCACTCCTACTAGTGAATGTAATGTAACACACACCCATACAATGCGCACCACCCCGTGATATTTTTCTTACTCCTACTAGTGAATGTAATGTAACACACACCCATACAATGCGCACCACCCCGTGATGTTTTTCTCACTCCTACTAGTGAATGTAATGTAACACACACCCATACAATGCGCACCACCCCATGATGTTTTTCTAACTCCTACTAGTGAATGTAATGTAACACACACCCATACAATGCGCACCACCCCGTGATGTTTTTCTCACTCCTACTAGTGAATGTAATGTAACACACACCCATACAATGCTCACCACCCCGTGATGTTTTCTCACTCCTAGTAGTGAATGTAATGTAACACACACACATACAATGTGCACCACCCCGTGATGTTTTTCTAAATCCTACTAGTGAATCTAATGTAACACACACCCATACAATGCGCACCACCCCGTGATGTTTTTCTCACTACTACAAGTGAATGTAATGTTACACACACCCATACAATGCGCACTACCCCGCAATGTTTTTCAGAAACCTATCCTACATTGCCACTGCATGTTCCCTGACCTCCCCATGCTGACCACCCCACGGTGCTTTTCTCCATCCTACATTGCCACTCACTGCCTATACTAATTCAGACCCTACGATTCACACCACCCCTTGATGTTTTTCTCACTCCTACTACTGAATGTAATGTAACACACACCCATACAATGTGCACCACCCCATGATGTTTTTCTCACTCCTACTAGTGAATATAATGTAACACACACCCATACAATGCGCACCACCCCGTGATGTTTTACAGAAAACTATCCTACATTGCCACTGCATGTTCCCTGACCTCCCCATGCTGACAACCCCGCGGTGCTTTTCTCCATCCTACATTGCCACTCACTGCCTATCCTAATTCAGACCCTCCGATTCACACCACCCCGTGATGTTTTTCTCACTCCTACTAGTGAATGAAATGTAACACACACCCATACAATGCGCACCACCCCGTGATATTTTTCTCACTCCTACTAGTGCATGTACTGTAACACACACCGATACAATGCGCACCACCCCGAGATGTTTTTCTCACTCCTACTAGTTAATCTCATGTAACACACACCCATACAATGCGCACCACCCCCTGATGTTTTTCTCACTCCTACTAGTTAATCTCATGTAACACACACCCATACAATGCGCACCACCCCGTGATGTTTTTCTCACTCCTACTAGTGAATGTAATGTAACACACACCCATACAATCCGCACCACCCCGTGATGTTTTTCTCACTGCTACTAGTGAATGTAATGTAACACACACCCATACAATGCGCACCACCCCGTGATGTTTTTCTCACTCCTAGTAGTGAATGTAATGTAACACACACCCATACAATGCACACCACCCCGTGATGTTTTTCTCACTCCTACTAGTGAATCTAATGTAACACACACCCATACAATGCGCACCACCACGTGATGTTTTTCTCACTCCTTCTAGTGAATTAATGTAACACACACCCATACAATGCGCACCACCCCGTGATGTTTTTCTCACTCCTACTAGTGAATGTAATGTAACACACACCCATACAATGCGCACCACCCCGTGATGTTTTTCTCACTCCTACGAGTGAATGTATTGTAACACACACCCATACAATGCGCACCATCCCGTGACGTTTTTCTCACTCCTACGACTGAATGTAATGTAACACACACCCATACAATGCGCACCACCCCGCTTTGTTTTTCAGAATCCTATCCTACATTGCCACTGCATGTTCCCTGACCTCCCCATGCTGACCAGCCCGCAGTGCTTTTCTCCATCCTACGTTGCCACTCACTGCCTTTCCTAATTCAGACCCTCCGATTCACACCACCCCGTGATGTTTTTCTCACTCCTACTAGTGAATGTAATGTAACACACACCCATACAATGCGAACCACCCCGTGATGTTTTTCTCACTCCTACTAGTAAATGTAATGTAACACACAACCATACAATGCGCACCACCCCGTGATGTTTTTCTCACTCCTAGTAGTGAATGTAATGTAACACACACCCATACAATGCGCACCACCCCGTGATGTTTTTCTCACTCCTACTAGTGAATGTAATGTAACACACACCCATACAATGCGCACCACCCCATGATGTTTTTCTAACTCCTACTAGTGAATGTAATGTAACAAACACCCATACAATGCGCACCACCCCGTGATGTTTTTCTCACTCCTACTAGTGAATGTAATGTAACACACACTCATACAATGCTCACCACCCCGTGATGTTTTCTCACTCCTAGTAGTGAATGTAATGTAACACACACACATACAATGTGCACCACCCCGTGATGTTTTTCTAACTCCTACTAGTGAATCTAATGTAACACACACCCATACAATGCGCACCACCCCGTGATGTTTTTCTCACTCCTACTAGTGAATGTAATGTAACACACAACCATACAATGCTCACCACCCCGTAATGTTTTTCTCACTCCTAGTGGTGAATGTAATGTAACACACACACATACAATGCGCACCACCCCGTGATGTTTTTCTCACTCCTGCTAGTGAATGTAATGTAACACACACCCATACAATGCGCACCACCCCGTGATGTTTTTCTCACTCCTACTAGTGAATGTAATATAACAAACACCCATACAATGCGCACCACCCCGTGATGTTTTTCTCACTCCTACTAGTGAATGTAATGTAACACACACCCATACAATGCGCACCACCCCGTGATGTTTTTCAGAAACCTATCCTCCATTGCCACTGCATGTTCCCTGACCTCCCCATGCTGCCCACCCCGCGGTGCTTTTCTCCATGCTACATTTCCATTCACTGCCTATCCTAATTCAGACCCTCCGATTCACACCACCCCATGATGATTTTCTCACTCCTAGTAGTGAATGTAATGTAACACACACCCATACAATCCGCACCACCCCGTGATGTTTTTCTCACTCCTACTAGTGAATGTAATGTAACACACACCCATACAATGCGCACCACCCCGTGATGTTTTTTCACTACTACTAGTGAATGTAATGTAACACACACCCATACAATGCGCAACACCCCGTGATGTTTTTCTCACTTCTACTAGTGAATGTAATGTAACACACAACAATGCAATGCGCACCACCCCTCGATGTTTTTCAGAAACCTATCCTACATTGCCACTGCATGTTCCCTGACCTCCCCATGCTGACCACCCCGCGGTGCTTTTCTCCATCCTACATTTCCACTCAGTGCCTATCCTAATTCAGACCCTCCGATTCACACGACCCCGTGATGTTTTCCTCACTCCTACTAGTGAATGTAATGTAACACACACTCGTACAATGCGCACCATCCCGTGATGTTTTTCTCACTCCTACTAGTGAATGTAATGTAAAACACACCCATACAATGCGCACCACACAGCGATGTTTTTCAGAAACCTATCCTACATTGCCACTGCATGTTCCCTGACCACCTCCATGCTGACCAACCCGCGGTGCTTTTCTCCATCCTACATTGCCACTCACTGCCTCTCCTAATTCAGACCCTCCGATTCACACCACACGGTAATGTTATTCTCATTCCTACTAGTGAATGTAATGTTACACACATCCATACAATGCGCACTATCCCGCGATGTTTTTCTCACTCCTACTAGTGAATGTAATGTAACACACACCCATACAATGCGCACCACCCCGCCATGTTTTTCAGAAACCTATCCTACATTGCCACTGCATGTTCCCTGACCTCCCCATGCTGACCACCCCGCGGTGCTTTTCTCCATCCTACATTGCCACTCACTGCCTATCCTAATTCAGAACCTCCGATTCACACCACCCCGTGATATTTTTCTCACTCCTACTAGTGAATGTAATGTAACACACACCGATACAATGCGCACCACCCCGAGATGTTTTTCTCACTCCTACTAGTTAATCTCATGTAACACACACCCATACAATGCGCACCACCCCCTGATGTTTTTCTCACTCCTACTAGTTAATCTCATGTAACACACACCCATACAATGCGCACCACCCCGTGATGTTTTTCTCACTCCTACTAGTGAATGTAATGTAACACACACCCATACAATCCGCACCACCCCGTGATGTTTTTCTCACTGCTACTAGTGAATGTAATGTAACACACACCCATACAATGCGCACCACCCCGTGATGTTTTTCTCACTCCTACTAGTGAATGTAATGTAACACACACCCATACAATGCGCACCACCCCATGATGTTTTTCTAACTCCTACTAGTGAATGTAATGTAACACACACCCATACAATGCGCACCACCCCGTGATGTTTTCTCACTCCTAGTAGTGAATGTAATGTAACACACACACATACAATGTGCACCACCCCGTGATGTTTTTCTAAATCCTACTAGTGAATCTAATGTAACACACACCCATACAATGCGCACCACCCCGTGATGTTTTTCTCACTACTACAAGTGAATGTAATGTTACACACACCCATACAATGCGCACTACCCCGCAATGTTTTTCAGAAACCTATCCTACATTGCCACTGCATGTTCCCTGACCTCCCCATGCTGACCACCCCACGGTGCTTTTCTCCATCCTACATTGCCACTCACTGCCTATACTAATTCAGACCCTACGATTCACACCACCCCTTGATGTTTTTCTCACTCCTACTACTGAATGTAATGTAACACACACCCATACAATGTGCACCACCCCATGATGTTTTTCTCACTCCTACTAGTGAATATAATGTAACACACACCCATACAATGCGCACCACCCCGTGATGTTTTACAGAAAACTATCCTACATTGCCACTGCATGTTCCCTGACCTCCCCATGCTGACAACCCCGCGGTGCTTTTCTCCATCCTACATTGCCACTCACTGCCTATCCTAATTCAGACCCTCCGATTCACACCACCCCGTGATGTTTTTCTCACTCCTACTAGTGAATGAAATGTAACACACACCCATACAATGCGCACCACCCCGTGATATTTTTCTCACTCCTACTAGTGAATGTAATGTAACACACACCGATACAATGCGCACCACCCCGAGATGTTTTTCTCACTCCTACTAGTTAATCTCATGTAACACACACCCATACAATGCGCACCACCCCCTGATGTTTTTCTCACTCCTACTAGTTAATCTCATGTAACACACACCCATACAATGCGCACCACCCCGTGATGTTTTTCTCACTCCTACTAGTGAATGTAATGTAACACACACCCATACAATCCGCACCACCCCGTGATGTTTTTCTCACTGCTACTAGTGAATGTAATGTAACACACACCCATACAATGCGCACCACCCCGTGATGTTTTTCTCACTCCTAGTAGTGAATGTAATGTAACACACACCCATACAATGCACACCACCCCGTGATGTTTTTCTCACTCCTACTAGTGAATCTAATGTAACACACACCCATACAATGCGCACCACCACGTGATGTTTTTCTCACTCCTTCTAGTGAATGTAATGTAACACACACCCATACAATGCGCACCACCCCGTGATGTTTTTCTCACTCCTACTAGTGAATGTAATGTAACACACACCCATACAATGCGCACCACCCCGTGATGTTTTTCTCACTCCTACGAGTGAATGTATTGTAACACACACCCATACAATGCGCACCATCCCGTGACGTTTTTCTCACTCCTACGACTGAATGTAATGTAACACACACCCATACAATGCGCACCACCCCGCTTTGTTTTTCAGAATCCTATCCTACATTGCCACTGCATGTTCCCTGACCTCCCCATGCTGACCAGCCCGCAGTGCTTTTCTCCATCCTACGTTGCCACTCACTGCCTTTCCTAATTCAGACCCTCCGATTCACACCACCCCGTGATGTTTTTCTCACTCCTACTAGTGAATGTAATGTAACACACACCCATACAATGCGAACCACCCCGTGATGTTTTTCTCACTCCTACTAGTAAATGTAATGTAACACACAACCATACAATGCGCACCACCCCGTGATGTTTTTCTCACTCCTAGTAGTGAATGTAATGTAACACACACCCATACAATGCGCACCACCCCGTGATGTTTTTCTCACTCCTACTAGTGAATGTAATGTAACACACACCCATACAATGCGCACCACCCCATGATGTTTTTCTAACTCCTACTAGTGAATGTAATGTAACAAACACCCATACAATGCGCACCACCCCGTGATGTTTTTCTCACTCCTACTAGTGAATGTAATGTAACACACACTCATACAATGCTCACCACCCCGTGATGTTTTCTCACTCCTAGTAGTGAATGTAATGTAACACACACACATACAATGTGCACCACCCCGTGATGTTTTTCTAACTCCTACTAGTGAATCTAATGTAACACACACCCATACAATGCGCACCACCCCGTGATGTTTTTCTCACTCCTACTAGTGAATGTAATGTAACACACAACCATACAATGCTCACCACCCCGTAATGTTTTTCTCACTCCTAGTGGTGAATGTAATGTAACACACACACATACAATGCGCACCACCCCGTGATGTTTTTCTCACTCCTGCTAGTGAATGTAATGTAACACACACCCATACAATGCTCACCACCCCGTGATGTTTTTCTCACTCCTACTAGTGAATGTAATATAACAAACACCCATACAATGCGCACCACCCCGTGATGATTTTCTCACTCCTACTAGTGAATGTAATGTAACACACACCCATAAAATGCGCACCACCCCGTGATGTTTTTCAGAAACCTATCCTCCATTGCCACTGCATGTTCCCTGACCTCCCCATGCTGCCCACCCCGCGGTGCTTTTCTCCATGCTACATTTCCATTCACTGCCTATCCTAATTCAGACCCTCCGATTCACACCACCCCATGATGATTTTCTCACTCCTAGTAGTGAATGTAATGTAACACACACCCATACAATCCGCACCACCCCGTGATGTTTTTCTCACTCCTACTAGTGAATGTAATGTAACACACACCCATACAATGCGCACCACCCCGTGATGTTTTTTCACTACTACTAGTGAATGTAATGTAACACACACCCATACAATGCGCAACACCCCGTGATGTTTTTCTCACTTCTACTAGTGAATGTAATGTAACACACAACAATGCAATGCGCACCACCCCTCGATGTTTTTCAGAAACCTATCCTACATTGCCACTGCATGTTCCCTGACCTCCCCATGCTGACCACCCCGCGGTGCTTTTCTCCATCCTACATTTCCACTCAGTGCCTATCCTAATTCAGACCCTCCGATTCACACGACCCCGTGATGTTTTCCTCACTCCTACTAGTGAATGTAATGTAACACACACTCGTACAATGCGCACCATCCCGTGATGTTTTTCTCACTCCTACTAGTGAATGTAATGTAAAACACACCCATACAATGCGCACCACACAGCGATGTTTTTCAGAAACCTATCCTACATTGCCACTGCATGTTCCCTGACCACCTCCATGCTGACCAACCCGCGGTGCTTTTCTCCATCCTACATTGCCACTCACTGCCTCTCCTAATTCAGACCCTCCGATTCACACCACACCGTAATGTTATTCTCATTCCTACTAGTGAATGTAATGTTACACACATCCATACAATGCGCACTATCCCGCGATGTTTTTCTCACTCCTACTAGTGAATGTAATGTAACACACACCCATACAATGCGCACCACCCCGCCATGTTTTTCAGAAACCTATCCTACATTGCCACTGCATGTTCCCTGACCTCCCCATGCTGACCACCCCGCGGTGCTTTTCTCCATCCTACATTGCCACTCACTGCCTATCCTAATTCAGAACCTCCGATTCACACCACCCCGTGATATTTTTCTCACTCCTACTAGTGAATGTAATGTAACACACACCGATACAATGCGCACCACCCCGAGATGTTTTTCTCACTCCTACTAGTTAATCTCATGTAACACACACCCATACAATGCGCACCACCCCCTGATGTTTTTCTCACTCCTACTAGTTAATCTCATGTAACACACACCCATACAATGCGCACCACCCCGTGATGTTTTTCTCACTCCTACTAGTGAATGTAATGTAACACACACCCATACAATCCGCACCACCCCGTGATGTTTTTCTCACTGCTACTAGTGAATGTAATGTAACACACACCCATACAATGCGCACCACCCCGTGATGTTTTTCTCACTCCTAGTAGTGAATGTAATGTAACACACAACCATACAATGCACACCACCCCGTGATGTTTTTCTCACTCCTACTAGTGAATCTAATGTAACACACACCCATACAATGCGCACCACCCCGTGATGTTTTTCTCACTCCTACTAGTGAATGTAATGTAACACACACCCATACAATGCGCACCACCCCGTGATGTTTTTCTCACTCCTACGAGTGAATGTATTGTAACACACACCCATACAATGCGCACCATCCCGTGACGTTTTTCTCACTCCTACGACTGAATGTAATGTAACACACACCCATACAATGCGCACCACCCCGCTTTGTTTTTCAGAATCCTATCCTACATTGCCACTGCATGTTCCCTGACCTCCCCATGCTGACCAGCCCGCAGTGCTTTTCTCCATCCTACGTTGCCACTCACTGCCTTTCCTAATTCAGACCCTCCGATTCACACCACCCCGTGATGTTTTTCTCACTCCTAGTAGTGAATGTAATGTAACACACACCAATACAATGCGCACCACCCCGTGATGTTTTTCTCACTCCTACTAGTGAATGTAATGTAACACACACCCATACAATACGCACCACCCCGTGATATTTTTCTTACTCCTATTAGTGAATGTAATGTAACACACACCCATACAATGCGCACCACCCCGTGATGTTTTTCTCACTCCTACTAGTGAATGTAATGTAACACACACCCATACAATGCGCACCACCCCATAATGTTTTTCTAACTCCTACTAGTGAATGTAATGTAACAAACACCCATACAATGCACACCACCCCGTGATGTTTTTCTCACTCCTACTAGTGAATGTAATGTAACACACACTCATACAATGCTCACCACCCCGTGATGTTTTCTCACTCCTAGTAGTGAATGTAATGTAACACACACACATACAATGTGCACCACCCCGTGATGTTTTTCTAACTCCTACTAGTGAATCTAATGTAACACACACCCATACAATGCGCACCACCCCGTGATGTTTTTCTCACTCCTACTAGTGAATGTAATGTAACACACAACCATACAATGCTCACCACCCCGTAATGTTTTTCTCACTCCTAGTGGTGAATGTAATGTAACACACACACATACAATGCGCACCACCCCGTGATGTTTTTCTCACTCCTACTAGTGAATGTAATGTAACACACACCCATACAATGCGCACCACCCCGTGATGTTTTTCTCACTCCTACTAGTGAATGTAATATAACAAACACCCATACAATGCGCACCACCCCGTGATGTTTTTCTCACTCCTACTAGTGAATGTAATGTAACACACACCCATACAATGCGCACCACCCCGCGATGTTTTTCAGAAACCTATCCTCCATTGCCACTACATGTTCCCTGACCTCCCCATGCTGCCCACCCCGCGGTGCTTTTCTCCATGCTACATTTCCATTCACTGCCTATCCTAATTCAGACCCTCCGATTCACACCACCCCATGATGATTTTCTCACTCCTAGTAGTGAATGTAATGTAACACACACCCATACAATCCGCACCACCCCGTGATGTTTTTCTCACTCCTACTAGTGAATGTAATGTAACACACACCCATACAATGCGCACCACCCCGTGATGTTTTTTCACTACTACTAGTGAATGTAATGTAACACACACCCATACAATGCGCACCACCCCGTGATGTTTTTCTCACTTCTACTAGTGAATGTAATGTAACACACAACAATGCAATGCGCACCACCCCTCGATGTTTTTCAGAAACCTATCCTACATTGCCACTGCATGTTCCCTGACCTCCCCATGCTGACCACCCCGCGGTGCTTTTCTCCATCCTACATTTCCACTCAGTGCCTATCCTAATTCAGACCCTCCGATTCACACGACCCCGTGATGTTTTTCTCACTCCTACTAGTGAATGTAATGTAACACACACTCATACAATGCGCACCACCCCGTGATGTTTTTCTCACTCCTACTAGTGAATGTAATGTAAAACACACCCATACAATGCGCACCACACAGCGATGTTTTTCAGAAACCTATCCTACATTGCCACTGCATGTTCCCTGACCACCTCCATGCTGACCAACCCGCGGTGCTTTTCTCCATCCTACATTGCCACTCACTGCCTCTCCTAATTCAGACCCTCCGATTCACACCACACCGTAATGTTATTCTCATTCCTACTAGTGAATGTAATGTTACACACATCCATACAATGCGCACTATCCCGCGATGTTTTTCTCACTCCTACTAGTGAATGTAATGTAACACACACCCATACAATGCGCACCACCCCGCCATGTTTTTCAGATACCTATCCTACATTGCCACTGCATGTTCCCTGACCTCCCCATGCTGACCACCCCGCGGTGCTTTTCTCCATCCTACATTGCCACTCACTGCCTATCCTAATTCAGAACCTCCGATTCACACCACCCCGTGATGTTTTTCTCACTATTACTAGTGAATATAATGTAACACACAACCATACAATGCGCACCACCCCGTGATGTATTTCTCACTCCTACTAGTGAATGTAATGTAACACACACCCATACAATGCGCACCACCCCGTGATGTTTTTCTCCTCCTAGTATTGACTGTAATGTAACACACACCCATACAATGCTCACCACCCCGTGATGTTTTTCTCAATCCTACTAGTGAATGCAATGTAACAGACACCCATAAAATGCGCACAACCCCGAGATGTTTTTCAGAAACCTATCCTACATTGCCACTGCATGTTCCCTACCTCCCCATGCTGACCACCCCGCGGTGCTTTTCTCCATCCTACATTGCCACTCACTGCCTATCCTAATTCAGATCCTCCAATTCACACCACCCCGTGATGTTTTTCTCACTCCTACTATTGAATGTAATGTAACATACACCCATACAATGCGCACCACCCCGTGATGTTTTTCTCACTCCTACTACTGAATGTAATGTAACTGACACCCATACAATGCACACCACCCCGCGATGTTTTTTAGAAACCTATCCTACATTGCCACTGCATGTTCCCTGACCTCCCCATGCTGACCACCCCGCGGTGCTTTTCTCCATCATACATTACCACTAACTGCCTATCCTAATTCAGACCTTCAGATTCACACCACCCCGTGATGTTTTTCTCACTCCTACTACTGAATGTAATGTAACACACACCCATACAATGCGCACCACCCCGTCATGTTTTTCTCACTCCTATTAGTGAATCTAATGTAACACACACCCATAAAATGCGCACCACCCCGTGATGTTTTTCTCACTCCTACTAGTGAATGTAATGTAACACACACCCATACAATGCGCACCACCCCGTCATGTTTTTCTCACTCCTATTAGAGAATGTAATGCAACACACACCCATACAATGCGCACCACCCCGCGATGTTTTTCAGAAACCTATCCTACACTGCCACTGCCTGTTCCCTGACTTCCCCATGCTGACCACCCCGCGGTGCTTTTCTCCATCCTACATTGCTACATACTGCCCATCCTAATACAGACCCTCCGATTCACACCACCCCGTGATGTTTTTCTCACTCCTAGTAGTGAATGTAATATGACACACACCCATACAATGCGCACCTCCCCGTGATGTTTTTCTCACTTCTACTAGTGAATGTAATGTAACACACACCCATACAATGCGCACCACCCCGTGATGTTTTTCTCACTCCTACTAGGTAATCTCATGTAACACACACCCATACAATGCGCACCACCCCGTGATATTTTTCTCACTCCTACTAGTGAATGTAATGTAACACCCATCCATACAATGCGCACCACCCCGTGATGTTTTTCTCACTCCTACGAGTGAATGTAATGTAACACACACCCATACAATGCGCACCACCCCGTGACGTTTTTATCACTCCTACGACTGAATGTAATGTAACAAACACCCATACAATGCGCACCACCCCGTGATGTTTTTCTCACTCCTACTAGTGAATGTAATGTAACACACACCCATACAATGCGCACCACCCCGTGATGTTTTTCTCACTCCTACTAGTGAATCTAATGTAACACACACCCATACAATGCGCACCACCCTGCGATGTTTTTCAGAATCCTATCCTACATTGGCACTGCATGTTTCCTGACCTCCCCATGCTGACCACCACGCGGTGCTTTTCTCCATCCTACATTTCCACTCACTGCCTTTCCTAATTCAGACCCTCCGATTCACACCACCCCGTGATGTTTTTCTCACTCCTAGTAGTGAATGTAATGTAACACACACCCATACAATGCGCACCACCCCGTGATGTTTTTCTCACTCCTACTAGTGAATGTAATGTAACACACACCCACACAATGGGCACAACCCCGTGATGTTTTTCTTACTCCTACTAGTGAATGTAATGTAACACACACCCATACAATGCGCACCACCCCGTGATGTTTTTCTCACTCCTACTAGTGAATGTAATGTAACACACACCCATACAATGCCCACCACCCCATGATGTTTTTCTAACTCCTACTAGTGAATGTAATGTAACACACACCCATACAATGCGCACCACCCCGTGATGTTTTTCTCACTCCTACTAGTGAATGTAATGTAACACACACCCATACAATGCTCACCACCCCGTGATGTTTTCTCACTCCTAGTAGTGAATGTAATGTAACACACACACATACAATGTGCACCACCCCGTGATGTTTTTCTAACTCCTACTAGTGAATCTAATGTAACACACACCCATACAATGCGCACCACCCCGTGATGATTTCTCACTCCTACTAGTGAATGTAATGTAACACACAACCATACAATGCTCACCACCCCGTAATGTTTTTCTCACTCCTAGTAGTGAATGTAATGTAACACACACACATACAATGTGCACCACCCCTTGATGTTTTTCTCACTCCTCTAGTGAATGTAATGTAACACACACCCATACAATGTGCACCACCCCGTGATGTTTTCCTCACTGCTACTAGTGAATGTAATATAACACACACCCATACAATGCGCACCACCCCGTGATGTTTTTCTCACTCCTAGTAGTGAATGTAATGTAACAAACACCCATACAATGCGCACCACCCCGTGATGATTTTCTCACTCCTACTAGTGAATGTAATGTAACACACACCCATACAATCCGCACCACCCCGTGATGTTTTTCTCACTGCTACTAGTGAATGTAATGTAACACACACCCATACAATGCGCACCACCCCGTGAAGTTTTTCTCACTCCTACTAGTGAATGTAATGTAACACACACCCATACAATGCGCACCACCCCGTGATGTTTTTCTCACTCCTACTAGTGAATCTAATGTAACACACACCCATACAATGCGCACCACCCCGTGATGTTTTTCTCACTCCTACTAGTGAATGTAATGTAACACACACCCATACAATGCGCACCACCCCGTGATGTTTTTCTCACTCCTACTAGTGAATGTAATGTAACACACACCCATATAATGCGCACCACCCCGTGATGTTTTTCTCACTCCTACGAGTGAATGTAATGTAACACACACCCATACAATGCGCACCATCCCGTGACGTTTTTCTCACTCCTACGAGTGAATGTAATGTAACACACACACATACAATGCGCACCACCCCGTGACGTTTTTCTCACTCCTACTAGTGAATGTAATGTAACACACACCCATACAATGCGCACCACCCCGTGATCTTTTTCTCACTCCTACTAGTGAATCTAATGTAACACACACCCATACAATGCGCACCATCCCGCGATGTTTTTCAGAATCCTATCCTACATTGCCACTGCATGTTCCCTGACCTCCCCATGCTGACCACCCCGCGGTGCTTTTCTCCATCCTACATTGCCACTCACTGCCTTTCCTAATTCAGACCCTCCAATTCACACCACCCCGTGATGTTTTTCTCACTCCTAGTAGTGAATGTAACACACACCCATACAATGCGCACCACCCCGTGATGTTTTTCTCACTCCTACTAGTGAATGTAATGTAACACACACCCATACAATGCGCACCACCCCGTGATGTTTTTCTTACTCCTACTAGTGAATGTAATGTAACACACACCCATACAATGCGCACCACCCCGTGATGTTTTACTCACTCCTACTAGTGACTGTAATGTAACACACACCCATACAATGCGCAGCACCCCATGATGTTTTTCTAACTCCTACTAGTGAATATAATGTAACACACACCCATACAATCCGCACCACCCCGTGATGTTTTTCTCACTCCTACTAGTGAATGTAATGTAACACACACCCATACAATGCTCACCACCCCGTGATGTTTTCTCACTCCTAGTAGTGAATGTAATGTAACACACACACATACAATGTGCAACACCCCGTGATGTTTTTCTAACTCCTAATAGTGAATCTAATGTAACACACACCCATACAATGCGCATCACCCCGTGATGTTTTTCTCACTCCTACTAGTGAATGTAATGTAACACACAACCATACAATGCTCACCACCCCGTAATGTTTTTCTCACTCCTAGTAGTGAATGTAATGTAACACACACACATACAATGCGCACCACCCCGTGATGTTTTTCTCACTCCTACTAGTGAATGTAATGTAACACACACCCATACAATGTGCACCACCCCGTGATGTTTTTCTCACTGCTCCTAGTGAATGTAATGTAACACACACCCATACAATGCGCACCACCCCGTGATGTTTTTCTCACTCCTACTAGTGAATGTAATATAACAAACACCCATACAATGCGCACCACCCCGTGATGTTTTTCTCACTCCTACTAGTGAATGTAATGTAACACACACCCATACAATGCGCACCACCCCGCGATGTTTTTCAGAAACCTATCCTCCATTGCCACTGCATGTTCCCTGACCTCCCCATGCTGCCCACCCCGAGGTGCTTTTCTCCATGCTACATTTCCATTCACTGCCTATCCTAATTCAGACCCTCCGATTCACACCACCCCATGATGATTTTCTCACTCCTAGTAGTGAATGTAATGTAACACACACCCATACAATCCGCACCACCCCGTGATGTTTTTCTCACTCCTACTAGTGAATGTAATGTAACACACACCCATACAATGCGCACCACCCCGTGATGTTTTTTCACTACTACTAGTGAATGTAATGTAACACACACCCATACAATGCGCACCACCCCGTGATGTTTTTCTCACTTCTACTAGTGAATGTAATGTAACACACAACAATGCAATGCGCACCACCCCTCGATGTTTTTCAGAAACCTATCCTACATTGCCACTGCATGTTCCCTGACCTCCCCATGCTGACCACCCCGCGGTGCTTTTCTCCATCCTACATTTCCACTCAGTGCCTATCCTAATTCAGACCCTCCGATTCACACGACCCCGTGATGTTTTTCTCACTCCTACTAGTGAATGTAATGTAACACACACTCATACAATGCGCACCACCCCGTGATGTTTTTCTCACTCCTACTAGTGAATGTAATGTAAAACACACCCATACAATGCGCACCACACAGCGATGTTTTTCAGAAACCTATCCTACATTGCCACTGCATGTTCCCTGACCACCTCCATGCTGACCAACCCGCGGTGCTTTTCTCCATCCTACATTGCCACTCACTGCCTCTCCTAATTCAGACCCTCCGATTCACACCACACCGTAATGTTATTCTCATTCCTACTAGTGAATGTAATGTTACACACATCCATACAATGCGCACTATCCCGCGATGTTTTTCTCACTCCTACTAGTGAATGTAATGTAACACACACCCATACAATGCGCACCACCCCGCCATGTTTTTCAGAAACCTATCCTACATTGCCACTGCATGTTCCCTGACCTCCCCATGCTGACCACCCCGCGGTGCTTTTCTCCATCCTACATTGCCACTCACTGCCTATCCTAATTCAGAACCTCCGATTCACACCACCCCGTCATGTTTTTCTCACTCCTACTAGTGAATGTAATGTAACACACACCGATACAATGCGCACCACCCCGAGATGTTTTTCTCACTCCTACTAGTTAATCTCATGTAACACACACCCATACAATGCGCACCACCCCCTGATGTTTTTCTCACTCCTACTAGTTAATCTCATGTAACACACACCCATACAATGCGCACCACCCCGTGATGTTTTTCTCACTCCTACTAGTGAATGTAATGTAACACACACCCATACAATCCGCACCACCCCGTGATGTTTTTCTCACTGCTACTAGTGAATGTAATGTAACACACACCCATACAATGCGCACCACCCCGTGATGTTTTTCTCACTCCTAGTAGTGAATGTAATGTAACACACACCCATACAATGCACACCACCCCGTGATGTTTTTCTCACTCCTACTAGTGAATCTAATGTAACACACACCCATACAATGCGCACCACCCCGTGATGTTTTTCTCACTCCTACTAGTGAATGTAATCTAACACACACCCATACAATGCGCACCACCCCGTGATGTTTTTCTCACTCCTACGAGTGAATGTATTGTAACACACACCCATACAATGCGCACCATCCCGTGACGTTTTTCTCACTCCTACGACTGAATGTAATGTAACACACACCCATACAATGCGCACCACCCCGCTTTGTTTTTCAGAATCCTATCCTACATTGCCACTGCATGTTCCCTGACCTCCCCATGCTGACCAGCCCGCAGTGCTTTTCTCCATCCTACGTTGCCACTCACTGCCTTTCCTAATTCAGACCCTCCGATTCACACCACCCCGTGATGTTTTTCTCACTCCTAGTAGTGAATGTAATGTAACACACACCAATACAATGCGCACCACCCCGTGATGTTTTTCTCACTCCTACTAGTGAATGTAATGTAACACACACCCATACAATACGCACCACCCCGTGATATTTTTCTTACTCCTATTAGTGAATGTAATGTAACACACACCCATACAATGCGCACCACCCCGTGATGTTTTTCTCACTCCTACTAGTGAATGTAATGTAACACACACCCATACAATGCGCACCACCCCATAATGTTTTTCTAACTCCTACTAGTGAATGTAATGTAACAAACACCCATACAATGCGCACCACCCCGTGATGTTTTTCTCACTCCTACTAGTGAATGTAATGTAACACACACTGATACAATGCTCACCACCCCGTGATGTTTTCTCACTCCTAGTAGTGAATGTAATGTAACACACACACATACAATGTGCACCACCCCGTGATGTTTTTCTAACTCCTACTAGTGAATCTAATGTAACACACACCCATACAATGCGCACCACCCCTTGATGTTTTTCTCACTCCTACTAGTGAATGTAATGTAACACACAACCATACAATGCTCACCACCCCGTAATGTTTTTCTCACTCCTAGTCGTGAATGTAATGTAACACACACACATACAATGCGCACCACCCTGTGATGTTTTTCTCACTCCTACTAGTGAATGTAATGTAACACACACCCATACAATGCGCACCACCCCGTGATGTTTTTCTCACTCCTACTAGTGAATGTAATATAACAAACACCCATACAATGCGCACCACCCCGTGATGTTTTTCTCACTCCTACTAGTGAATGTAATGTAACACACACCCATACAATGCGCACCACCCCGCGATGTTTTTCAGAAACCTATCCTCCATTGCCACTGCATGTTCCCTGACCTCCCCATGCTGCCCACCCCGCGGTGCTTTTCTCCATGCTACATTTCCATTCACTGCCTATCCTAATTCAGACCCTCCGATTCACACCACCCCATGATGATTTTCTCACTCCTAGTAGTGAATGTAATGTAACACACACCCATACAATCCGCACCACCCCGTGATGTTTTTCTCACTCCTACTAGTGAATGTAATGTAACACACACCCATACAATGCGCACCACCCCGTGATGTTTTTTCACTACTACTAGTGAATGTAATGTAACACACACCCATACAATGCGCACCACCCCGTGATGTTTTTCTCACTTCTACTAGTGAATGTAATGTAACACACAACAATGCAATGCGCACCACCCCTCGATGTTTTTCAGAAACCTATCCTACATTGCCACTGCATGTTCCCTGACCTCCCCATGCTGACCACCCCGCGGTGCTTTTCTCCATCCTACATTTCCACTCAGTGCCTATCCTAATTCAGACCCTCCGATTCACACGACCCCGTGATGTTTTTCTCACTCCTACTAGTGAATGTAATGTAAGACACACTCATACAATGCGCACCACCCCGTGATGTTTTTCTCACTCCTACTAGTGAATGTAATGTAAAACACACCCATACAATGCGCACCACACAGCGATGTTTTTCAGAAACCTATCCTACATTGCCACTGCATGTTCCCTGACCACCTCCATGCTGACCAACCCGCGGTGCTTTTCTCCATCCTACATTGCCACTCACTGCCTCTCCTAATTCAGACCCTCCGATTCACACCACACCGTAATGTTATTCTCATTCCTACTAGTGAATGTAATGTTACACACATCCATACAATGCGCACTATCCCGCGATGTTTTTCTCACTCCTACTAGTGAATGTAATGTAACACACACCCATACAATGCGCACCACCCCGCCATGTTTTTCAGAAACCTATCCTACATTGCCACTGCATGTTCCCTGACCTCCCCATGCTGACCACCCCGCGGTGCTTTTCTCCATCCTACATTGCCACTCACTGCCTATCCTAATTCAGAACCTCCGATTCACACCACCCCGTGATGTTTTTCTCACTATTACTAGTGAATATAATGTAACACACAACCATACAATGCGCACCACCCCGTGATGTATTTCTCACTCCTACTAGTGAATGTAATGTAACACACACCCATACAATGCGCACCACCCCGTGATGTTTTTCTCCTCCTAGTATTGACTGTAATGTAACACACACCCATACAATGCTCACCACCCCGTGATGTTTTTCTCAATCCTACTAGTGAATGCAATGTAACAGACACCCATAAAATGCGCACAACCCCGAGATGTTTTTCAGAAACCTATCCTACATTGCCACTGCATGTTCCCTACCTCCCCATGCTGACCACCCCGCGGTGCTTTTCTCCATCCTACATTGCCACTCACTGCCTATCCTAATTCAGATCCTCCAATTCACACCACCCCGTGATGTTTTTCTCACTCCTACTATTGAATGTAATGTAACATACACCCATACAATGCGCACCACCCCGTGATGTTTTTCTCACTCCTACTACTGAATGTAATGTAACTGACACCCATAAAATGCACACCACCCCGCGATGTTTTTTAGAAACCTATCCTACATTGCCACTGCATGTTCCCTGACCTCCCCATGCTGACCACCCCGCGGTGCTTTTCTCCATCATACATTACCACTAACTGCCTATCCTAATTCAGACCTTCAGATTCACACCACCCCGTGATGTTTTTCTCACTCCTACTACTGAATGTAATGTAACACACACCCATACAATGCGCACCACCCCGTCATGTTTTTCTCACTCCTATTAGTGAATCTAATGTAACACACACCCATAAAATGCGCACCACCCCGTGATGTTTTTCTCACTCCTACTAGTGAATGTAATGTAACACACACCCATACAATGCGCACCACCCCGTCATGTTTTTCTCACTCCTATTAGAGAATGTAATGCAACACACACCCATACAATGCGCACCACCCCGCGATGTTTTTCAGAAACCTATCCTACACTGCCACTGCCTGTTCCCTGACTTCCCCATGCTGACCACCCCGCGGTGCTTTTCTCCATCCTACATTGCTACATACTGCCCATCCTAATACAGACCCTCCGATTCACACCACCCCGTGATGTTTTTCTCACTCCTAGTAGTGAATGTAATATGACACACACCCATACAATGCGCACCTCCCCGTGATGTTTTTCTCACTCCTACTAGTGAATGTAATGGAACACACACCCATACAATGCGCACCACCCCGTGATGTTTTTCTCACTCCTACTAGGTAATCTCATGTAACACACACCCATACAATGCGCACCACCCCGTGATATTTTTCTCACTCCTACTAGTGAATGTAATGTAACACCCATCCATACAATGCGCACCACTCCGTGATGTTTTTCGCACTCCTACGAGTGAATGTAATGTAACACACACCCATACAATGCGCACCACCCCGTGACGTTTTTATCACTCCTACGACTGAATGTAATGTAACAAACACCCATACAATGCGCACCACCCCGTGATGTTTTTCTCACTCCTACTAGTGAATGTAATGTAACACACACCCATACAATGCGCACCACCCCGTGATGTTTTTCTCACTCCTACTAGTGAATCTAATGTAACACACACCCATACAATGCGCACCACCCTGCGATGTTTTTCAGAATCCTATCCTACATTGGCACTGCATGTTTCCTGACCTCCCCATGCTGACCACCACGCGGTGCTTTTCTCCATCCTACATTTCCACTCACTGCCTTTCCTAATTCAGACCCTCCGATTCACACCACCCCGTGATGTTTTTCTCACTCCTAGTAGTGAATGTAATGTAACACACACCCATACAATGCGCACCACCCCGTGATGTTTTTCTCACTCCTACTAGTGAATGTAATGTAACACACACCCACACAATGCGCACCACCCCGTGATGTTTTTCTTACTCCTACTAGTGAATGTAATGTAACACACACCCATACAATGCGCACCACCCCGTGATGTTTTTCTCACTCCTACTAGTGAATGTAATGTAACACACACCCATACAATGCCCACCACCCCATGATGTTTTTCTAACTCCTACTAGTGAATGTAATGTAACACACACCCATACAATGCGCACCACCCCGTGATGTTTTTCTCACTCCTACTAGTGAATGTAATGTAACACACACCCATACAATGCTCACCACCCCGTGATGTTTTCTCACTCCTAGTAGTGAATGTAATGTAACACACACACATACAATGTGCACCACCCCGTGATGTTTTTCTAACTCCTACTAGTGAATCTAATGTAACACACACCCATACAATGCGCACCACCCCGTGATGATTTCTCACTCCTACTAGTGAATGTAATGTAACACACAACCATACAATGCTCACCACCCCGTAATGTTTTTCTCACTCCTAGTAGTGAATGTAATGTAACACACACACATACAATGTGCACCACCCCTTGATGTTTTTCTCACTCCTACTAGTGAATGTAATGTAACACACACCCATACAATGTGCACCACCCCGTGATGTTTTCCTCACTGCTACTAGTGAATGTAATATAACACACACCCATACAATGCGCACCACCCCGTGATGTTTTTCTCACTCCTAGTAGTGAATGTAATGTAACAAACACCCATACAATGCGCACCACCCCGTGATGATTTTCTCACTCCTACTAGTGAATGTAATGTAACACACACCCATACAATCCGCACCACCCCGTGATGTTTTTCTCACTGCTACTAGTGAATGTAATGTAACACACACCCATACAATGCGCACCACCCCGTGAAGTTTTTCTCACTCCTACTAGTGAATGTAATGTAACACACACCCATACAATGCGCACCACCCCGTGATGTTTTTCTCACTCCTAATAGTGAATCTAATGTAACACACACCCATACAATGCGCACCACCCCGTGATGTTTTTCTCACTCCTACTAGTGAATGTAATGTAACACACACCCATACAATGCGCACCACCCCGTGATGTTTTTCTCACTCCTACTAGTGAATGTAATGTAACACACACCCATATAATGCGCACCACCCCGTGATGTTTTTCTCACTCCTACGAGTGAATGTAATGTAACACACACCCATACAATGCGCACCATCCCGTGACGTATTTCTCACTCCTACGAGTGAATGTAATGTAACACACACACATACAATGCGCACCACCCCGTGACGTTTTTCTCACTCCTACTAGTGAATGTAATGTAACACACACCCATACAATGCGCACCACCCCGTGATCTTTTTCTCACTCCTACTAGTGAATCTAATGTAACACACACCCATACAATGCGCACCATCCCGCGATGTTTTTCAGAATCCTATCCTACATTGCCACTGCATGTTCCCTGACCTCCCCATGCTGACCACCCCGCGGTGCTTTTCTCCATCCTACATTGCCACTCACTGCCTTTCCTAATTCAGACCCTCCAATTCACACCACCCCGTGATGTTTTTCTCACTCCTAGTAGTGAATGTAATGTAACACACAGCAATACAATGCGCACCACCCCGTGATGTTTTTCTCACTCCTACTAGTGAATGTAATGTAACACACACCCATACAATGCGCACCACCCCGTGATGTTTTTTCACTACTACTAGTGAATGTAATGTAACACACACCCATACAATGCGCACCACCCCGTGATGTTTTTCTCACTTCTACTAGTGAATGTAATGTAACACACAACAATGCAATGCGCACCACCCCTCGATGTTTTTCAGAAACCTATCCTACATTGCCACTGCATGTTCCCTGACCTCCCCATGCTGACCACCCCGCGGTGCTTTTCTCCATCCTACATTTCCACTCAGTGCCTATCCTAATTCAGACCCTCCGATTCACACGACCCCGTGATGTTTTTCTCACTCCTACTAGTGAATGTAATGTAAGACACACTCATACAATGCGCACCACCCCGTGATGTTTTTCTCACTCCTACTAGTGAATGTAATGTAAAACACACCCATACAATGCGCACCACACAGCGATGTTTTTCAGAAACCTATCCTACATTGCCACTGCATGTTCCCTGACCACCTCCATGCTGACCAACCCGCGGTGCTTTTCTCCATCCTACATTGCCACTCACTGCCTCTCCTAATTCAGACCCTCCGATTCACACCACACCGTAATGTTATTCTCATTCCTACTAGTGAATGTAATGTTACACACATCCATACAATGCGCACTATCCCGCGATGTTTTTCTCACTCCTACTAGTGAATGTAATGTAACACACACCCATACAATGCGCACCACCCCGCCATGTTTTTCAGAAACCTATCCTACATTGCCACTGCATGTTCCCTGACCTCCCCATGCTGACCACCCCGCGGTGCTTTTCTCCATCCTACATTGCCACTCACTGCCTATCCTAATTCAGAACCTCCGATTCACACCACCCCGTGATGTTTTTCTCACTATTACTAGTGAATATAATGTAACACACAACCATACAATGCGCACCACCCCGTGATGTATTTCTCACTCCTACTAGTGAATGTAATGTAACACACACCCATACAATGCGCACCACCCCGTGATGTTTTTCTCCTCCTAGTATTGACTGTAATGTAACACACACCCATACAATGCTCACCACCCCGTGATGTTTTTCTCAATCCTACTAGTGAATGCAATGTAACAGACACCCATAAAATGCGCACAACCCCGAGATGTTTTTCAGAAACCTATCCTACATTGCCACTGCATGTTCCCTACCTCCCCATGCTGACCACCCCGCGGTGCTTTTCTCCATCCTACATTGCCACTCACTGCCTATCCTAATTCAGATCCTCCAATTCACACCACCCCGTGATGTTTTTCTCACTCCTACTATTGAATGTAATGTAACATACACCCATACAATGCGCACCACCCCGTGATGTTTTTCTCACTCCTACTACTGAATGTAATGTAACTGACACCCATAAAATGCACACCACCCCGCGATGTTTTTTAGAAACCTATCCTACATTGCCACTGCATGTTCCCTGACCTCCCCATGCTGACCACCCCGCGGTGCTTTTCTCCATCATACATTACCACTAACTGCCTATCCTAATTCAGACCTTCAGATTCACACCACCCCGTGATGTTTTTCTCACTCCTACTACTGAATGTAATGTAACACACACCCATACAATGCGCACCACCCCCTGATGTTTTTCTCACTCCTACTAGTTAATCTCATGTAACACACACCCATACAATGCGCACCACCCCGTGATGTTTTTCTCACTCCTACTAGTGAATGTAATGTAACACACACCCATACAATCCGCACCACCCCGTGATGTTTTTCTCACTGCTACTAGTGAATGTAATGTAACACACACCCATACAATGCGCACCACCCCGTGATGTTTTTCTCACTCCTAGTAGTGAATGTAATGTAACACACACCCATACAATGCACACCACCCCGTGATGTTTTTCTCACTCCTACTAGTGAATCTAATGTAACACACACCCATACAATGCGCACCACCCCGTGATGTTTTTCTCACTCCTACTAGTGAATGTAATCTAACACACACCCATACAATGCGCACCACCCCGTGATGTTTTTCTCACTCCTACGAGTGAATGTATTGTAACACACACCCATACAATGCGCACCATCCCGTGACGTTTTTCTCACTCCTACGACTGAATGTAATGTAACACACACCCATACAATGCGCACCACCCCGCTTTGTTTTTCAGAATCCTATCCTACATTGCCACTGCATGTTCCCTGACCTCCCCATGCTGACCAGCCCGCAGTGCTTTTCTCCATCCTACGTTGCCACTCACTGCCTTTCCTAATTCAGACCCTCCGATTCACACCACCCCGTGATGTTTTTCTCACTCCTAGTAGTGAATGTAATGTAACACACACCAATACAATGCGCACCACCCCGTGATGTTTTTCTCACTCCTACTAGTGAATGTAATGTAACACACACCCATACAATACGCACCACCCCGTGATATTTTTCTTACTCCTATTAGTGAATGTAATGTAACACACACCCATACAATGCGCACCACCCCGTGATGTTTTTCTCACTCCTACTAGTGAATGTAATGTAACACACACCCATACAATGCGCACCACCCCATAATGTTTTTCTAACTCCTACTAGTGAATGTAATGTAACAAACACCCATACAATGCGCACCACCCCGTGATGTTTTTCTCACTCCTACTAGTGAATGTAATGTAACACACACTGATACAATGCTCACCACCCCGTGATGTTTTCTCACTCCTAGTAGTGAATGTAATGTAACACACACACATACAATGTGCACCACCCCGTGATGTTTTTCTAACTCCTACTAGTGAATCTAATGTAACACACACCCATACAATTCGCACCACCCCTTGATGTTTTTCTCACTCCTACTAGTGAATGTAATGTAACACACAACCATACAATGCTCACCACCCCGTAATGTTTTTCTCACTCCTAGTCGTGAATGTAATGTAACACACACACATACAATGCGCACCACCCTGTGATGTTTTTCTCACTCCTACTAGTGAATGTAATGTAACACACACCCATACAATGCGCACCACCCCGTGATGTTTTTCTCACTCCTACTAGTGAATGTAATATAACAAACACCCATACAATGCGCACCACCCCGTGATGTTTTTCTCACTCCTACTAGTGAATGTAATGTAACACACACCCATACAATGCGCACCACCCCGCGATGTTTTTCAGAAACCTATCCTCCATTGCCACTGCATGTTCCCTGACCTCCCCATGCTGCCCACCCCGCGGTGCTTTTCTCCATGCTACATTTCCATTCACTGCCTATCCTAATTCAGACCCTCCGATTCACACCACCCCATGATGATTTTCTCACTCCTAGTAGTGAATGTAATGTAACACACACCCATACAATCCGCACCACCCCGTGATGTTTTTCTCACTCCTACTAGTGAATGTAATGTAACACACACCCATACAATGCGCACCACCCCGTGATGTTTTTTCACTACTACTAGTGAATGTAATGTAACACACACCCATACAATGCGCACCACCCCGTGATGTTTTTCTCACTTCTACTAGTGAATGTAATGTAACACACAACAATGCAATGCGCACCACCCCTCGATGTTTTTCAGAAACCTATCCTACATTGCCACTGCATGTTCCCTGACCTCCCCATGCTGACCACCCCGCGGTGCTTTTCTCCATCCTACATTTCCACTCAGTGCCTATCCTAATTCAGACCCTCCGATTCACACGACCCCGTGATGTTTTTCTCACTCCTACTAGTGAATGTAATGTAAGACACACTCATACAATGCGCACCACCCCGTGATGTTTTTCTCACTCCTACTAGTGAATGTAATGTAAAACACACCCATACAATGCGCACCACACAGCGATGTTTTTCAGAAACCTATCCTACATTGCCACTGCATGTTCCCTGACCACCTCCATGCTGACCAACCCGCGGTGCTTTTCTCCATCCTACATTGCCACTCACTGCCTCTCCTAATTCAGACCCTCCGATTCACACCACACCGTAATGTTATTCTCATTCCTACTAGTGAATGTAATGTTACACACATCCATACAATGCGCACTATCCCGCGATGTTTTTCTCACTCCTACTAGTGAATGTAATGTAACACACACCCATACAATGCGCACCACCCCGCCATGTTTTTCAGAAACCTATCCTACATTGCCACTGCATGTTCCCTGACCTCCCCATGCTGACCACCCCGCGGTGCTTTTCTCCATCCTACATTGCCACTCACTGCCTATCCTAATTCAGAACCTCCGATTCACACCACCCCGTGATGTTTTTCTCACTATTACTAGTGAATATAATGTAACACACAACCATACAATGCGCACCACCCCGTGATGTATTTCTCACTCCTACTAGTGAATGTAATGTAACACACACCCATACAATGCGCACCACCCCGTGATGTTTTTCTCCTCCTAGTATTGACTGTAATGTAACACACACCCATACAATGCTCACCACCCCGTGATGTTTTTCTCAATCCTACTAGTGAATGCAATGTAACAGACACCCATAAAATGCGCACAACCCCGAGATGTTTTTCAGAAACCTATCCTACATTGCCACTGCATGTTCCCTACCTCCCCATGCTGACCACCCCGCGGTGCTTTTCTCCATCCTACATTGCCACTCACTGCCTATCCTAATTCAGATCCTCCAATTCACACCACCCCGTGATGTTTTTCTCACTCCTACTATTGAATGTAATGTAACATACACCCATACAATGCGCACCACCCCGTGATGTTTTTCTCACTCCTACTACTGAATGTAATGTAACTGACACCCATAAAATGCACACCACCCCGCGATGTTTTTTAGAAACCTATCCTACATTGCCACTGCATGTTCCCTGACCTCCCCATGCTGACCACCCCGCGGTGCTTTTCTCCATCATACATTACCACTAACTGCCTATCCTAATTCAGACCTTCAGATTCACACCACCCCGTGATGTTTTTCTCACTCCTACTACTGAATGTAATGTAACACACACCCATACAATGCGCACCACCCCGTCATGTTTTTCTCACTCCTATTAGTGAATCTAATGTAACACACACCCATAAAATGCGCACCACCCCGTGATGTTTTTCTCACTCCTACTAGTGAATGTAATGTAACACACACCCATACAATGCGCACCACCCCGTCATGTTTTTCTCACTCCTATTAGAGAATGTAATGCAACACACACCCATACAATGCGCACCACCCCGCGATGTTTTTCAGAAACCTATCCTACACTGCCACTGCCTGTTCCCTGACTTCCCCATGCTGACCACCCCGCGGTGCTTTTCTCCATCCTACATTGCTACATACTGCCCATCCTAATACAGACCCTCCGATTCACACCACCCCGTGATGTTTTTCTCACTCCTAGTAGTGAATGTAATATGACACACACCCATACAATGCGCACCTCCCCGTGATGTTTTTCTCACTCCTACTAGTGAATGTAATGGAACACACACCCATACAATGCGCACCACCCCGTGATGTTTTTCTCACTCCTACTAGGTAATCTCATGTAACACACACCCATACAATGCGCACCACCCCGTGATATTTTTCTCACTCCTACTAGTGAATGTAATGTAACACCCATCCATACAATGCGCACCACTCCGTGATGTTTTTCGCACTCCTACGAGTGAATGTAATGTAACACACACCCATACAATGCGCACCACCCCGTGACGTTTTTATCACTCCTACGACTGAATGTAATGTAACAAACACCCATACAATGCGCACCACCCCGTGATGTTTTTCTCACTCCTACTAGTGAATGTAATGTAACACACACCCATACAATGCGCACCACCCCGTGATGTTTTTCTCACTCCTACTAGTGAATCTAATGTAACACACACCCATACAATGCGCACCACCCTGCGATGTTTTTCAGAATCCTATCCTACATTGGCACTGCATGTTTCCTGACCTCCCCATGCTGACCACCACGCGGTGCTTTTCTCCATCCTACATTTCCACTCACTGCCTTTCCTAATTCAGACCCTCCGATTCACACCACCCCGTGATGTTTTTCTCACTCCTAGTAGTGAATGTAATGTAACACACACCCATACAATGCGCACCACCCCGTGATGTTTTTCTCACTCCTACTAGTGAATGTAATGTAACACACACCCACACAATGCGCACCACCCCGTGATGTTTTTCTTACTCCTACTAGTGAATGTAATGTAACACACACCCATACAATGCGCACCACCCCGTGATGTTTTTCTCACTCCTACTAGTGAATGTAATGTAACACACACCCATACAATGCCCACCACCCCATGATGTTTTTCTAACTCCTACTAGTGAATGTAATGTAACACACACCCATACAATGCGCACCACCCCGTGATGTTTTTCTCACTCCTACTAGTGAATGTAATGTAACACACACCCATACAATGCTCACCACCCCGTGATGTTTTCTCACTCCTAGTAGTGAATGTAATGTAACACACACACATACAATGTGCACCACCCCGTGATGTTTTTCTAACTCCTACTAGTGAATCTAATGTAACACACACCCATACAATGCGCACCACCCCGTGATGATTTCTCACTCCTACTAGTGAATGTAATGTAACACACAACCATACAATGCTCACCACCCCGTAATGTTTTTCTCACTCCTAGTAGTGAATGTAATGTAACACACACACATACAATGTGCACCACCCCTTGATGTTTTTCTCACTCCTACTAGTGAATGTAATGTAACACACACCCATACAATGTGCACCACCCCGTGATGTTTTCCTCACTGCTACTAGTGAATGTAATATAACACACACCCATACAATGCGCACCACCCCGTGATGTTTTTCTCACTCCTAGTAGTGAATGTAATGTAACAAACACCCATACAATGCGCACCACCCCGTGATGATTTTCTCACTCCTACTAGTGAATGTAATGTAACACACACCCATACAATCCGCACCACCCCGTGATGTTTTTCTCACTGCTACTAGTGAATGTAATGTAACACACACCCATACAATGCGCACCACCCCGTGAAGTTTTTCTCACTCCTACTAGTGAATGTAATGTAACACACACCCATACAATGCGCACCACCCCGTGATGTTTTTCTCACTCCTAATAGTGAATCTAATGTAACACACACCCATACAATGCGCACCACCCCGTGATGTTTTTCTCACTCCTACTAGTGAATGTAATGTAACACACACCCATACAATGCGCACCACCCCGTGATGTTTTTCTCACTCCTACTAGTGAATGTAATGTAACACACACCCATATAATGCGCACCACCCCGTGATGTTTTTCTCACTCCTACGAGTGAATGTAATGTAACACACACCCATACAATGCGCACCATCCCGTGACGTATTTCTCACTCCTACGAGTGAATGTAATGTAACACACACACATACAATGCGCACCACCCCGTGACGTTTTTCTCACTCCTACTAGTGAATGTAATGTAACACACACCCATACAATGCGCACCACCCCGTGATCTTTTTCTCACTCCTACTAGTGAATCTAATGTAACACACACCCATACAATGCGCACCATCCCGCGATGTTTTTCAGAATCCTATCCTACATTGCCACTGCATGTTCCCTGACCTCCCCATGCTGACCACCCCGCGGTGCTTTTCTCCATCCTACATTGCCACTCACTGCCTTTCCTAATTCAGACCCTCCAATTCACACCACCCCGTGATGTTTTTCTCACTCCTAGTAGTGAATGTAATGTAACACACAGCAATACAATGCGCACCACCCCGTGATGTTTTTCTCACTCCTACTAGTGAATGTAATGTAACACACACCCATACAATGCGCACCACCCCGTGATGTTTTTTCACTACTACTAGTGAATGTAATGTAACACACACCCATACAATGCGCACCACCCCGTGATGTTTTTCTCACTTCTACTAGTGAATGTAATGTAACACACAACAATGCAATGCGCACCACCCCTCGATGTTTTTCAGAAACCTATCCTACATTGCCACTGCATGTTCCCTGACCTCCCCATGCTGACCACCCCGCGGTGCTTTTCTCCATCCTACATTTCCACTCAGTGCCTATCCTAATTCAGACCCTCCGATTCACACGACCCCGTGATGTTTTTCTCACTCCTACTAGTGAATGTAATGTAAGACACACTCATACAATGCGCACCACCCCGTGATGTTTTTCTCACTCCTACTAGTGAATGTAATGTAAAACACACCCATACAATGCGCACCACACAGCGATGTTTTTCAGAAACCTATCCTACATTGCCACTGCATGTTCCCTGACCACCTCCATGCTGACCAACCCGCGGTGCTTTTCTCCATCCTACATTGCCACTCACTGCCTCTCCTAATTCAGACCCTCCGATTCACACCACACCGTAATGTTATTCTCATTCCTACTAGTGAATGTAATGTTACACACATCCATACAATGCGCACTATCCCGCGATGTTTTTCTCACTCCTACTAGTGAATGTAATGTAACACACACCCATACAATGCGCACCACCCCGCCATGTTTTTCAGAAACCTATCCTACATTGCCACTGCATGTTCCCTGACCTCCCCATGCTGACCACCCCGCGGTGCTTTTCTCCATCCTACATTGCCACTCACTGCCTATCCTAATTCAGAACCTCCGATTCACACCACCCCGTGATGTTTTTCTCACTATTACTAGTGAATATAATGTAACACACAACCATACAATGCGCACCACCCCGTGATGTATTTCTCACTCCTACTAGTGAATGTAATGTAACACACACCCATACAATGCGCACCACCCCGTGATGTTTTTCTCCTCCTAGTATTGACTGTAATGTAACACACACCCATACAATGCTCACCACCCCGTGATGTTTTTCTCAATCCTACTAGTGAATGCAATGTAACAGACACCCATAAAATGCGCACAACCCCGAGATGTTTTTCAGAAACCTATCCTACATTGCCACTGCATGTTCCCTACCTCCCCATGCTGACCACCCCGCGGTGCTTTTCTCCATCCTACATTGCCACTCACTGCCTATCCTAATTCAGATCCTCCAATTCACACCACCCCGTGATGTTTTTCTCACTCCTACTATTGAATGTAATGTAACATACACCCATACAATGCGCACCACCCCGTGATGTTTTTCTCACTCCTACTACTGAATGTAATGTAACTGACACCCATAAAATGCACACCACCCCGCGATGTTTTTTAGAAACCTATCCTACATTGCCACTGCATGTTCCCTGACCTCCCCATGCTGACCACCCCGCGGTGCTTTTCTCCATCATACATTACCACTAACTGCCTATCCTAATTCAGACCTTCAGATTCACACCACCCCGTGATGTTTTTCTCACTCCTACTACTGAATGTAATGTAACACACACCCATACAATGCGCACCACCCCGTCATGTTTTTCTCACTCCTATTAGTGAATCTAATGTAACACACACCCATAAAATGCGCACCACCCCGTGATGTTTTTCTCACTCCTACTAGTGAATGTAATGTAACACACACCCATACAATGCGCACCACCCCGTCATGTTTTTCTCACTCCTATTAGAGAATGTAATGCAACACACACCCATACAATGCGCACCACCCCGCGATGTTTTTCAGAAACCTATCCTACACTGCCACTGCCTGTTCCCTGACTTCCCCATGCTGACCACCCCGCGGTGCTTTTCTCCATCCTACATTGCTACATACTGCCCATCCTAATACAGACCCTCCGATTCACACCACCCCGTGATGTTTTTCTCACTCCTAGTAGTGAATGTAATATGACACACACCCATACAATGCGCACCTCCCCGTGATGTTTTTCTCACTCCTACTAGTAAATGTAATGGAACACACACCCATACAATGCGCACCACCCCGTGATGTTTTTCTCACTCCTACTAGGTAATCTCATGTAACACACACCCATACAATGCGCACCACCCCGTGATATTTTTCTCACTCCTACTAGTGAATGTAATGTAACACCCATCCATACAATGCGCACCACTCCGTGATGTTTTTCGCACTCCTACGAGTGAATGTAATGTAACACACACCCATACAATGCGCACCACCCCGTGACGTTTTTATCACTCCTACGACTGAATGTAATGTAACAAACACCCATACAATGCGCACCACCCCGTGATGTTTTTCTCACTCCTACTAGTGAATGTAATGTAACACACACCCATACAATGCGCACCACCCCGTGATGTTTTTCTCACTCCTACTAGTGAATCTAATGTAACACACACCCATACAATGCGCACCACCCTGCGATGTTTTTCAGAATCCTATCCTACATTGGCACTGCATGTTTCCTGACCTCCCCATGCTGACCACCACGCGGTGCTTTTCTCCATCCTACATTTCCACTCACTGCCTTTCCTAATTCAGACCCTCCGATTCACACCACCCCGTGATGTTTTTCTCACTCCTAGTAGTGAATGTAATGTAACACACACCCATACAATGCGCACCACCCCGTGATGTTTTTCTCACTCCTACTAGTGAATGTAATGTAACACACACCCACACAATGCGCACCACCCCGTGATGTTTTTCTTACTCCTACTAGTGAATGTAATGTAACACACACCCATACAATGCGCACCACCCCGTGATGTTTTTCTCACTCCTACTAGTGAATGTAATGTAACACACACCCATACAATGCCCACCACCCCATGATGTTTTTCTAACTCCTACTAGTGAATGTAATGTAACACACACCCATACAATGCGCACCACCCCGTGATGTTTTTCTCACTCCTACTAGTGAATGTAATGTAACACACACCCATACAATGCTCACCACCCCGTGATGTTTTCTCACTCCTAGTAGTGAATGTAATGTAACACACACACATACAATGTGCACCACCCCGTGATGTTTTTCTAACTCCTACTAGTGAATCTAATGTAACACACACCCATACAATGCGCACCACCCCGTGATGATTTCTCACTCCTACTAGTGAATGTAATGTAACACACAACCATACAATGCTCACCACCCCGTAATGTTTTTCTCACTCCTAGTAGTGAATGTAATGTAACACACACACATACAATGTGCACCACCCCTTGATGTTTTTCTCACTCCTACTAGTGAATGTAATGTAACACACACCCATACAATGTGCACCACCCCGTGATGTTTTCCTCACTGCTACTAGTGAATGTAATATAACACACACCCATACAATGCGCACCACCCCGTGATGTTTTTCTCACTCCTAGTAGTGAATGTAATGTAACAAACACCCATACAATGCGCACCACCCCGTGATGATTTTCTCACTCCTACTAGTGAATGTAATGTAACACACACCCATACAATCCGCACCACCCCGTGATGTTTTTCTCACTGCTACTAGTGAATGTAATGTAACACACACCCATACAATGCGCACCACCCCGTGAAGTTTTTCTCACTCCTACTAGTGAATGTAATGTAACACACACCCATACAATGCGCACCACCCCGTGATGTTTTTCTCACTCCTAATAGTGAATCTAATGTAACACACACCCATACAATGCGCACCACCCCGTGATGTTTTTCTCACTCCTACTAGTGAATGTAATGTAACACACACCCATACAATGCGCACCACCCCGTGATGTTTTTCTCACTCCTACTAGTGAATGTAATGTAACACACACCCATATAATGCGCACCACCCCGTGATGTTTTTCTCACTCCTACGAGTGAATGTAATGTAACACACACCCATACAATGCGCACCATTCCGTGACGTATTTCTCACTCCTACGAGTGAATGTAATGTAACACACACACATACAATGCGCACCACCCCGTGACGTTTTTCTCACTCCTACTAGTGAATGTAATGTAACACACACCCATACAATGCGCACCACCCCGTGATCTTTTTCTCACTCCTACTAGTGAATCTAATGTAACACACACCCATACAATGCGCACCATCCCGCGATGTTTTTCAGAATCCTATCCTACATTGCCACTGCATGTTCCCTGACCTCCCCATGCTGACCACCCCGCGGTGCTTTTCTCCATCCTACATTGCCACTCACTGCCTTTCCTAATTCAGACCCTCCAATTCACACCACCCCGTGATGTTTTTCTCACTCCTAGTAGTGAATGTAATGTAACACACAGCAATACAATGCGCACCACCCCGTGATGTTTTTCTCACTCCTACTAGTGAATGTAATGAAACACACACCCATACAATGCGCACCACCCCGTGATGTTTTACTCACTCCTACTAGTGACTGTAATGTAACACACACCCATACAATGCGCAGCACCCCATGATGTTTTTCTAACTCCTACTAGTGAATATAATGTAACACACACCCATACAATCCGCACCACCCCGTGATGTTTTTCTCACTCCTACTAGTGAATGTAATGTAACACACACCCATACAATGCTCACCACCCCGTGATGTTTTCTCACTCCTAGTAGTGAATGTAATGTAACACACACATATACAATGTGCACCACCCCGTGATGTTTTTCTAACTCCTAATAGTGAATCTAATGTAACACACACCCATACAATGCGCATCACCCCGTGATGTTTTTCTCACTCCTACTAGTGAATGTAATGTAACACACAACCATACAATGCTCACCACACACCCGTAATGTTTTTCTCATTCCTAGTAGTGAATGTAATGTAACACACACACATACAATGCGCACCACCCCGTGATGTTTTTCTCACTCCTACTAGTGAATGTAATGTAACACACACCCATACAATGTGCACCACCCCGTGATGTTTTTCTCACTCCTACTAGTGAATGTAATGTAACACACACACATACAATGCGCACCACCCCGTGATGTTTTTCTCACTCCTACTAGTGAATGTAATGTAACACACACACATACAATGCGCACCACCCCGTGATGTTTTTCTCACTGCTCCTAGTGAATGTAATGTAACACACACCCATACAATGCGCACCACCCCGTGATGTTTTTCTCACTCCTACTAGTGAATGTAATCTAACACACACCCATACAATGCGCACCACCCCGTGATGTTTTTCTCACCCCTACTAGTGAATGTAATGTAACACACAACAATGCAATGCGCACCACCCCTCGATGTTTTTCAGAAACCTATCCTACATTGCCACTGCATGTTCCCTGACCTCCCCATGCTGACCACCCCGCGGTGCTTTTCTCCATCCTACATTTCCACTCAGTGCCTATCCTAATTCAGACCCTCCGATTCACACGACCCCGTGATGTTTTTCTCACTCCTACTAGTGAATGTAATGTAAGACACACTCATACAATGCGCACCACCCCGTGATGTTTTTCTCACTCCTACTAGTGAATGTAATGTAAAACACACCCATACAATGCGCACCACACAGCGATGTTTTTCAGAAACCTATCCTACATTGCCACTGCATGTTCCCTGACCACCTCCATGCTGACCAACCCGCGGTGCTTTTCTCCATCCTACATTGCCACTCACTGCCTCTCCTAATTCAGACCCTCCGATTCACACCACACCGTAATGTTATTCTCATTCCTACTAGTGAATGTAATGTTACACACATCCATACAATGCGCACTATCCCGCGATGTTTTTCTCACTCCTACTAGTGAATGTAATGTAACACACACCCATACAATGCGCACCACCCCGCCATGTTTTTCAGAAACCTATCCTACATTGCCACTGCATGTTCCCTGACCTCCCCATGCTGACCACCCCGCGGTGCTTTTCTCCATCCTACATTGCCACTCACTGCCTATCCTAATTCAGAACCTCCGATTCACACCACCCCGTGATGTTTTTCTCACTATTACTAGTGAATATAATGTAACACACAACCATACAATGCGCACCACCCCGTGATGTATTTCTCACTCCTACTAGTGAATGTAATGTAACACACACCCATACAATGCGCACCACCCCGTGATGTTTTTCTCCTCCTAGTATTGACTGTAATGTAACACACACCCATACAATGCTCACCACCCCGTGATGTTTTTCTCAATCCTACTAGTGAATGCAATGTAACAGACACCCATAAAATGCGCACAACCCCGAGATGTTTTTCAGAAACCTATCCTACATTGCCACTGCATGTTCCCTACCTCCCCATGCTGACCACCCCGCGGTGCTTTTCTCCATCCTACATTGCCACTCACTGCCTATCCTAATTCAGATCCTCCAATTCACACCACCCCGTGATGTTTTTCTCACTCCTACTATTGAATGTAATGTAACATACACCCATACAATGCGCACCACCCCGTGATGTTTTTCTCACTCCTACTACTGAATGTAATGTAACTGACACCCATAAAATGCACACCACCCCGCGATGTTTTTTAGAAACCTATCCTACATTGCCACTGCATGTTCCCTGACCTCCCCATGCTGACCACCCCGCGGTGCTTTTCTCCATCATACATTACCACTAACTGCCTATCCTAATTCAGACCTTCAGATTCACACCACCCCGTGATGTTTTTCTCACTCCTACTACTGAATGTAATGTAACACACACCCATACAATGCGCACCACCCCGTCATGTTTTTCTCACTCCTATTAGTGAATCTAATGTAACACACACCCATAAAATGCGCACCACCCCGTGATGTTTTTCTCACTCCTACTAGTGAATGTAATGTAACACACACCCATACAATGCGCACCACCCCGTCATGTTTTTCTCACTCCTATTAGAGAATGTAATGCAACACACACCCATACAATGCGCACCACCCCGCGATGTTTTTCAGAAACCTATCCTACACTGCCACTGCCTGTTCCCTGACTTCCCCATGCTGACCACCCCGCGGTGCTTTTCTCCATCCTACATTGCTACATACTGCCCATCCTAATACAGACCCTCCGATTCACACCACCCCGTGATGTTTTTCTCACTCCTAGTAGTGAATGTAATATGACACACACCCATACAATGCGCACCTCCCCGTGATGTTTTTCTCACTCCTACTAGTAAATGTAATGGAACACACACCCATACAATGCGCACCACCCCGTGATGTTTTTCTCACTCCTACTAGGTAATCTCATGTAACACACACCCATACAATGCGCACCACCCCGTGATATTTTTCTCACTCCTACTAGTGAATGTAATGTAACACCCATCCATACAATGCGCACCACTCCGTGATGTTTTTCGCACTCCTACGAGTGAATGTAATGTAACACACACCCATACAATGCGCACCACCCCGTGACGTTTTTATCACTCCTACGACTGAATGTAATGTAACAAACACCCATACAATGCGCACCACCCCGTGATGTTTTTCTCACTCCTACTAGTGAATGTAATGTAACACACACCCATACAATGCGCACCACCCCGTGATGTTTTTCTCACTCCTACTAGTGAATCTAATGTAACACACACCCATACAATGCGCACCACCCTGCGATGTTTTTCAGAATCCTATCCTACATTGGCACTGCATGTTTCCTGACCTCCCCATGCTGACCACCACGCGGTGCTTTTCTCCATCCTACATTTCCACTCACTGCCTTTCCTAATTCAGACCCTCCGATTCACACCACCCCGTGATGTTTTTCTCACTCCTAGTAGTGAATGTAATGTAACACACACCCATACAATGCGCACCACCCCGTGATGTTTTTCTCACTCCTACTAGTGAATGTAATGTAACACACACCCACACAATGCGCACCACCCCGTGATGTTTTTCTTACTCCTACTAGTGAATGTAATGTAACACACACCCATACAATGCGCACCACCCCGTGATGTTTTTCTCACTCCTACTAGTGAATGTAATGTAACACACACCCATACAATGCCCACCACCCCATGATGTTTTTCTAACTCCTACTAGTGAATGTAATGTAACACACACCCATACAATGCGCACCACCCCGTGATGTTTTTCTCACTCCTACTAGTGAATGTAATGTAACACACACCCATACAATGCTCACCACCCCGTGATGTTTTCTCACTCCTAGTAGTGAATGTAATGTAACACACACACATACAATGTGCACCACCCCGTGATGTTTTTCTAACTCCTACTAGTGAATCTAATGTAACACACACCCATACAATGCGCACCACCCCGTGATGATTTCTCACTCCTACTAGTGAATGTAATGTAACACACAACCATACAATGCTCACCACCCCGTAATGTTTTTCTCACTCCTAGTAGTGAATGTAATGTAACACACACACATACAATGTGCACCACCCCTTGATGTTTTTCTCACTCCTACTAGTGAATGTAATGTAACACACACCCATACAATGTGCACCACCCCGTGATGTTTTCCTCACTGCTACTAGTGAATGTAATATAACACACACCCATACAATGCGCACCACCCCGTGATGTTTTTCTCACTCCTAGTAGTGAATGTAATGTAACAAACACCCATACAATGCGCACCACCCCGTGATGATTTTCTCACTCCTACTAGTGAATGTAATGTAACACACACCCATACAATCCGCACCACCCCGTGATGTTTTTCTCACTGCTACTAGTGAATGTAATGTAACACACACCCATACAATGCGCACCACCCCGTGAAGTTTTTCTCACTCCTACTAGTGAATGTAATGTAACACACACCCATACAATGCGCACCACCCCGTGATGTTTTTCTCACTCCTAATAGTGAATCTAATGTAACACACACCCATACAATGCGCACCACCCCGTGATGTTTTTCTCACTCCTACTAGTGAATGTAATGTAACACACACCCATACAATGCGCACCACCCCGTGATGTTTTTCTCACTCCTACTAGTGAATGTAATGTAACACACACCCATATAATGCGCACCACCCCGTGATGTTTTTCTCACTCCTACGAGTGAATGTAATGTAACACACACCCATACAATGCGCACCATTCCGTGACGTATTTCTCACTCCTACGAGTGAATGTAATGTAACACACACACATACAATGCGCACCACCCCGTGACGTTTTTCTCACTCCTACTAGTGAATGTAATGTAACACACACCCATACAATGCGCACCACCCCGTGATCTTTTTCTCACTCCTACTAGTGAATCTAATGTAACACACACCCATACAATGCGCACCATCCCGCGATGTTTTTCAGAATCCTATCCTACATTGCCACTGCATGTTCCCTGACCTCCCCATGCTGACCACCCCGCGGTGCTTTTCTCCATCCTACATTGCCACTCACTGCCTTTCCTAATTCAGACCCTCCAATTCACACCACCCCGTGATGTTTTTCTCACTCCTAGTAGTGAATGTAATGTAACACACAGCAATACAATGCGCACCACCCCGTGATGTTTTTCTCACTCCTACTAGTGAATGTAATGAAACACACACCCATACAATGCGCACCACCCCGTGATGTTTTACTCACTCCTACTAGTGACTGTAATGTAACACACACCCATACAATGCGCAGCACCCCATGATGTTTTTCTAACTCCTACTAGTGAATATAATGTAACACACACCCATACAATCCGCACCACCCCGTGATGTTTTTCTCACTCCTACTAGTGAATGTAATGTAACACACACCCATACAATGCTCACCACCCCGTGATGTTTTCTCACTCCTAGTAGTGAATGTAATGTAACACACACATATACAATGTGCACCACCCCGTGATGTTTTTCTAACTCCTAATAGTGAATCTAATGTAACACACACCCATACAATGCGCATCACCCCGTGATGTTTTTCTCACTCCTACTAGTGAATGTAATGTAACACACAACCATACAATGCTCACCACACACCCGTAATGTTTTTCTCATTCCTAGTAGTGAATGTAATGTAACACACACACATACAATGCGCACCACCCCGTGATGTTTTTCTCACTCCTACTAGTGAATGTAATGTAACACACACCCATACAATGTGCACCACCCCGTGATGTTTTTCTCACTCCTACTAGTGAATGTAATGTAACACACACACATACAATGCGCACCACCCCGTGATGTTTTTCTCACTCCTACTAGTGAATGTAATGTAACACACACACATACAATGCGCACCACCCCGTGATGTTTTTCTCACTGCTCCTAGTGAATGTAATGTAACACACACCCATACAATGCGCACCACCCCGTGATGTTTTTCTCACTCCTACTAGTGAATGTAATCTAACACACACCCATACAATGCGCACCACCCCGTGATGTTTTTCTCACCCCTACTAGTGAATGTAATGTAACACACACCCATACAATGCGCACCACCCCGCGATGTTTTTCAGAAACCTATCCTCCATTGCCACTGCATGTTCCCTGACCTCCCCATGCTGACCACCCCGCGGTGCTTTTCTCCATCATACATTGCCACTCACTGCCTATCCTAAATCAGACCCTCCGATTCACACCACCCCTTGATGTTTTTCTCACTCCTAGTAGTGAATGTAATGTAACACACACCCATACAATGCGAACCACCCCGTGATATTTTTCTCACTCCTACTAGTGAATGTAATGTAACACACACCCATACAATGCGCACCACCCCGTGATGCTTTTCTCACTACTACTCGTGAATGTAATGTAACACACACCCATACAATGCGCACCACCCCGTTATGTTTTTCTCACTCCTATTAGTGAATGTAATGTAACACACACCCACACAATGCGCAACACCCCGTGATGTTTTTCTCACTCCTACTAGTGAATCTAAAGTAACACACACACATACAATGCGCACCACCCTGCGATGTTTTTCAGAAACCTATCCTACATTGCCACCGCATGTTCCCTGACCTCCGCATGCTGACCACCCCGCGGTGCTTTTCTCCATCCTACATTGCAACTCACTGCCTTTCCTAATTCAGACCCTCCAATTCACACCACCCCGTGATGTTTTTCTCACTCCTAGTAGTGAATGTAATGTAACACACAGCAATACAATGCGCACCACCCCGTGATGTTTTTCTCACTCCTACTAGTGAATGTAATGAAACACACACCCATACAATGCGCACCACCCCGTGATGTTTTTCTCATTCCTATTAGTGAATGTAATGTAACACACACCCATACAATGCGCACCACCCCGTGATGTTTTTCTCACTCCTACTAGTGAATCTAATGTAACACACACCCATACAATGCGCACCACCCCGCGATGTTTTTCAGAATCCTATCCTACATTGGCACTGCATGTTTCCTGACCTCCCCATGCTGACCACCCCGCGGTGCTTTTCTCCATCCTACATTGCCACTCACTGCCTTTCCTAATTCAGGCCCTCCGATTCACACCACCCCGTGATGTTTTTCTCACTCCTAGTAGTGAATGTAATGTAACACACACCCATACAATGCGCACCACCCCGTGATGTTTTTCTCACTCCTACTAGTGAATGTAATGTAACACACACCCACACAATGCGCACCACCCCGTGATGTTTTTCTTACTCCTACTAGTGAATGTAATGTAACACACACCCATACAATGCGCACCACCCCGTGATTTTTTCTCACTCCTACTAGTGAATGTAATGTAACACACACCCATACAATGCGCACCACCCCATGATGTTTTTCTAACTCCTACTAGTGAATGTAATGTAACACACACCCATACAATGCGCACCACCCCGTGATGTTTTTCTCACTCCTACTAGTGAATGTAATGTAACACACACCCATACAATGCTCACCACCCCATGATGTTTTCTCACTCCTAGTAGTGAATGTAATGTAACACACACACATACAATGTGCACCACCCCGTGATGTTTTTCTAACTCCTAATAGTGAATCTAATGTAACACACACCCATACAATGCTCACCACCCCGTAATGTTTTTCTCACTCCTAGTAGTGAATGTAATGTAACACACACACATACAATGCGCACCACCCCGTGATGTTTTTCTCACTCCTACTAGTGAATGTAATGTAACACACACCCATACAATGTGCACCACCCCGTGATGTTTTTCTCACTGCTACTAGTGAATGTAATGTAACACACACCCATTCAATGCGCACCACCCCGTGATGTTTTTCTCACTCCTACTAGTGAATGTAATCTAACACACACCCATACAATGCGCACCACCCCGTGATGTTTTTCTCACTCCTACTAGTGAATGTAATGTAACACACACCCATACAATGCGCACCACCCCGCGATGTTTTTCAGAATCCTATCCTACATTGCCACTGCATGTTCCCTGACCTCCCCATGCTGACCACACCGCGGTGCTTTTCTCCATCATACATTGCCACTCACTGCCTATCCTAATTCAGACCCTCCGATTCACACCACCCCGTGATGTTTTTCTCACTCCTAGTAGTGAATGTAATGTAACACACACCCATACAATGCGAACCACCCCGTGATGTTTTTCTCACTCCTACTAGTGAATGTAATGTAACACACACCCATACAATGCGCACCTCCCCGTGATGCTTTTCTCACTACTACTAGTGAATGTAATGTAACACACACCCATACAATGCGCACCACCCCGTTATGTTTTTCTCACTCGTATTAGTGAATGTAATGTAACACGCACCCACACAATACGCAACACCCCGTGATGTTTTTCTCACTCCTACTAGTGAATCTAATGTAAAACACACATACAATGCGCACCACTCAGCGATGTTTTTCAGAAACCTATCCTACATTGCCAGCGCATGTTCCCTGACCTCCGCATGCTGACCACCCCGCGGTGCTTTTCTCCATCCTACATTGCCACTCACTGCCTTTCCTAATTCAGGCCCTCCAATTCACACCACCCCGTGATGTTTTTCTCACTCCTAGTAGTGAATGTAATGTAACACACACCAATACGATGCGCACCACCCCGTGATGTTTTTCTCACTCCTACTAGTGAATGTAATGTAACACACACCCATACAATGCGCACCACCCCGCGATGTTTTTCAGAATCCTATCCTACATTGGCACTGCATGTTTCCTGACCTCCCCATGCTGACCACCCCGCGGTGCTTTTCTCCATCCTACATTGCCACTCACTGCCTTTCCTAATTCAGGCCCTCCAATTCACACCACCCCGTGATGTTTTTCTTACTCCTACTAGTGAATGTAATGTAACACACACCCATACAATGCGCACCACCCCGTGATTTTTTCTCACTCCTACTAGTGAATGTAATGTAACACACACCCATACAATGCGCACCACCCCAGGATGTTTTTCTAACTCCTACTAGTGAATGTAATGTAACACACACCCATACAATGCGCACCACCCCGTGATGTTTTTCTCACTCCTACTAGTGAATGTAATGTAACACACACCCATACAATGCTCACCACCCCATGATGTTTTCTCACTCCTAGTAGTGAATGTAATGTAACACACACACATACAATGTGCACCACCCCGTGATGTTTTTCTAACTCCTAATAGTGAATCTAATGTAACACACACCCATACAATGCTCACCACCCCGTAATGTTTTTCTCACTCCTAGTAGTGAATGTAATGTAACACACACACATACAATGCGCACCACCCCGTGATGTTTTTCTCACTCCTACTAGTGAATGTAATGTAACACACACCCATACAATGTGCACCACCCCGTGATGTTTTTCTCACTGCTACTAGTGAATGTAATGTAACACACACCCATTCAATGCGCACCACCCCGTGATGTTTTTCTCACTCCTACTAGTGAATGTAATCTAACACACACCCATACAATGCGCACCACCCCGTGATGTTTTTCTCACTCCTACTAGTGAATGTAATGTAACACACACCCATACAATGCGCACCACCCCGCGATGTTTTTCAGAATCCTATCCTACATTGCCACTGCATGTTCCCTGACCTCCCCATGCTGACCACACCGCGGTGCTTTTCTCCATCATACATTGCCACTCACTGCCTATCCTAATTCAGACCCTCCGATTCACACCACCCCGTGATGTTTTTCTCACTCCTAGTAGTGAATGTAATGTAACACACACCCATACAATGCGAACCACCCCGTGATGTTTTTCTCACTCCTACTAGTGAATGTAATGTAACACACACCCATACAATGCGCACCTCCCCGTGATGCTTTTCTCACTACTACTAGTGAATGTAATGTAACACACACCCATACAATGCGCACCACCCCGTTATGTTTTTCTCACTCGTATTAGTGAATGTAATGTAACACGCACCCACACAATACGCAACACCCCGTGATGTTTTTCTCACTCCTACTAGTGAATCTAATGTAAAACACACATACAATGCGCACCACTCAGCGATGTTTTTCAGAAACCTATCCTACATTGCCAGCGCATGTTCCCTGACCTCCGCATGCTGACCACCCCGCGGTGCTTTTCTCCATCCTACATTGCCACTCACTGCCTTTCCTAATTCAGGCCCTCCAATTCACACCACCCCGTGATGTTTTTCTCACTCCTAGTAGTGAATGTAATGTAACACACACCAATACGATGCGCACCACCCCGTGATGTTTTTCTCACTCCTACTAGTGAATGTAATGTAACACACACCCATACAATGCGCACCACCCCGCGATGTTTTTTAGAATCCTATCCTACATTGGCACTGCATGTTTCCTGACCTCCCCATGCTGACCACCCCGCGGTGCTTTTCTCCATCCTACATTGCCACTCACTGCCTTTCCTAATTCAGGCCCTCCAATTCACACCACCCCGTGATGTTTTTCTTACTCCTACTAGTGAATGTAATGTAACACACACCCATACAATGCGCACCACGCCGTGATGTTTCTCTCACTCCTACTAGTGAATATAATGTAACACACACCCATACAATGCGCACCACCCCATGATGTTTTTCTAACTCCTACTAGTGAATGTAATGTAACACACACCCATACAATGTGCACCACCCCGTGATGTTTTCTCACTCCTACTAGTGCATGTAATGTAACACACACCCATACAATGCTCACCACCCCGTGATGTTTTCTCACTCCTAGTAGTGAATGTAATGTAACACACACACATACAATGTGCACCACCCCGTGATGTTTTTCTAACTCCTACTAGTGAATCTAATGTAACACACACCCATACAATGCGCACCACCCCGTGATGTTTTTCTCACTCCTACTAGTGAATGTAATGTAACACACACCCATACAATGCGCACCACCCCGTGATGTTTTTCTCACTCCTACTAGTGAATGTAATGTAACACACACCCATACAATGCGCACCACCCCGTGATGTTTTTCTCACTCCTACTTGTGAATGTAATGTAACACACACCCATAAAATGCGCACCATCCCGTGACGTTTTTCTCACTCCTACGACTGAATGTAATGTAACACACACCCATACAATGCGCACCACCCCGTGACGTTTTTCTCACTCCTACTAGTGAATGTAATGTAACACACACCCATACAATGCGCACCACCCCGTGAGGTTTTTCTCACTCCTACTAGTGAATCTAATGTAACACACAACCATACAATGCGCACCACCCCGCGATGTTTTTCAGAATCCTATCCTACATTGCCACTGCATGTTCCCTGACCTCCCCATGCTGACCACCCCGTGGTGCTTTTCTCCATCCTACATTGCCACTCACTGCCTTTCCTAATTCAGACCCTCCGATTCACACCACCCCGTGATGTTTTTCTCACTCCTAGTAATGAATGTAACACACACCCATACAATGCGCACCACCCCGTGATGTTTTTCTCACTCCTACTAGTGAATGTAATGTAACACACACCCATACAATGCGCACCACCCCCTGATGTTTTTGTTACTCCTACTAGTGAACGTAATGTAACACACACCCATACAATGCGCACCACCCCGTGATGTTTTTCTCACTCCTAGTAGTGACTGTAATGTAACACACACCCATACAATGCGCACCACCCCATGATGTTTTTCTAACTCCTACTAGTGAATGTAATGTAACACACACCCATACAATGCGCACCACGCCGTGATGTTTTTCTCACTGCTACTAGTGAATGTAATGTAACACACACCCATACAATGCGCACCACCCCGTGATGTTTTTCTCACTCCTACTAGTGAATGTAATGTAACACACACCCATACAATGCGCACCACCCCGTGATGTTTTTCTCACTCCTACTAGTGAATGTAATGCAACACACACCCATACAATGCGCACCACCCCGCGATGTTTTTCAGAAACCTATCCTCCATTGCCACTGCATGTTCCCTGACCTCCGCATGCTGACCAACCCGCGGTGCTTTTCTCCATCCTACATTGCCACTCACTGCCTATCCTAATTCAGACCCTCCGATTCACACCACCCCATGATGTTTTTCTCACTCCTAGTAGTGATTGTAATGTAACACACACCCATACAATGCGAACCACCCCGTGATGTTTTTCTCACTCCTACTAGTGAATGTAATGTAACACACACCTATACAATGCGCACCACCCCGTGATGTTTTTCTCACTCCTACTAGTGAATGTAATGTAACACACACCCATACAATGAGCACGACCCCGTTATGTTTTTCTCACACCTACTAGTGAATGTAATGTAACACACACCCACACAATGCGCAACACCCCGTGATGTTTTTCTCACTCCTACTAGTGAATGTAATGTAACACACACCCATACAATGCGCACCACCCCGTGATGTTTTTCTCACTCCTACTAGTGAATGTAATGTAACACACACCCATACAATGCGCACCACCCCGTGATGTTTTTCTCACTCCTACTATTGAATGTAATGTAACACACACCCATGCAATGCGCACCACCCCGTGATGTTTTTCTCACACCTATTAGTGAATCTAATGTAACACACACCCATACAATGCGCACCACCCCCCGATGTTTTTCAGAATCCTATCCTACATTGCCACTGCATGTTCCGTGACCTCCCCATGCTGACCACCCCGCGGTGCTTTTCTCCATCCTACATTGCCACTCACTGCCTTTCCTAATTCAGACCCTCCGATTCACACCACCCCGTGATGTTTTTCTCACTCCTAGTAGTGAATGTAATGTAACACACACACATACAATGTGCACCACCCCGTGATGTTTTTCTCACTCCTACTAGTGAATGTAATGTAACACACACCCATACAATGTGCACCACCCCGTGATGTTTTTCTCACTGCTACTAGTGATTGTAATGTAACACACACCCATACAATGCGCACCACCCCGTGATGTTTTTCTCACTTCTACTAGTGAATGTAATGTAACACACACCCATACAATGCGCACCACACCGTGATGTTTTTCTACTCCTACTAGTGAATGTAATGTAACACACACCCATACAATGCGCACCACCCCGTGATGTTTTTCTCACTCCTACTAGTGAATGTAATGTAACACACACCCATACAATGCGCACCACCCCGTGATGTTTTTCTCACTCCTACTAGTGAATGTAATGTAACACACACCCATACAATGCACACCACCCCTTGATGTTTTTCTCACTCCTACTAGTGAATGTAATGAAACACACACCCATACAATGCGCACCACCCCGCGATGTTTTTCAGAATCCTATCCTACATTGGCACTGCATGTTTCCTGACCTCCCCATGCTGACCACCCCGCGGTGCTTTTCTCCATCCTAAATTGCCACTCACTGCCTTTCCTAATTCAGACCCTCCGATTCACACCACCCCGTGATGTTTTTCTCACTCCTAGTAGTGAATGTAATGTAACACACACCCACCCAATGCGCACCACCCCGTGATGTTTTTCTTACTCCTACTAGTGAATGTAATGTAACACACACCCATACAATGCGCACCACCCCGTGATGTTTTTCTCACTCCTACCAGTGAATGTAATGTAACACACACCCATACAATACGCACCACCCCGTGATGTTTTTCTCACTCCTAGTAGTGAATGTAATGTAACACACACCCATACAATGCGCACCACCCCGTGATGTTTTTCTAACTCCTACTAGTGAATGTAATGTAACACACACCCATACAATGCGCACCACCCCGTGATGTTTTTCTCACTCCTACTAGTGAATGTAATGTAACACACACCCATACAATGCGCACAACCCCGTGATGTTTTTCTCACTCCTAGTAGTGCCTGTAATGTAACACACACCCATACAATGCGCACCACCCCATGATGTTTTTCTAACTCCTACTAGTGAATGTAATGTAACACACACCCATACAATGCGCACCACCCCGTGATGTTTTTCTCACTCCTACTAGTGAATGTAATGTAACACACACCCATACAATGCTCACCACCCCGTGATGTTTTCTCACTCCTAGTAGTGAATGTAATGTAACAAACAAACATACAATGTGCACCACCACGTGATGTTTTTCTAACTCCTAATAGTGAATCTAATGTAACACACACCCATACAATGCGCACCACCCCGTGATGTTTTTCTCACTCCTACTAGTGAATGTACTGTAACACACAACCATACAATGCTCACCACCCCGTAATGTTTTTCTCACTCCTAGTAGTGAATGTAATGTAACACACACACATACAATGGCAACCACCCCGTGATGTATTTCTCACTCCTACTAGTGAATGTAATGTAACACACACCCATACAATGTGCACCACCCCGTGATGTTTTTCTCACTGCTACTAGTGAATGTAATGTAACACACACCCATACAATGCGCACCACCCCGTGATGTTTTTCTCACTCCTACTAGTGAATGTAATGCAACACACACCCATACAATGCGCACCACCCCGCGATGTTTTTCAGAAACCTACCCTCCATTGCCACTGCATGTTCCCTGACCTCCCCATGCTGACCACCCCGCGGTGCTTTTCTCCATCCTACATTGCTACTCACTGCCTATCCTAATTCAGACCCTCTGATTCACACCACCCCGTGATGTTTTTCTCACTCCTAGTAGTGAATGTAATGTAACACACACCCATACAATGCGAACCACCCCGTGATATTTTTCTCACTCCTACTAGTAAATGTAATGTAACACACACCCAAACAATGCGCACCACCCCGTGATGTTTTTCTCACTCCTACTAGTGAATGTAATGTAACACACACCCATACAATGCGCACCACCCCGTTATGTTTTTCTCACACCTACTAGTGAATGTAATGTAACACACACCCACACAATGCGCAGCACCCCGTGATGTTTTTCTCACTCCTACTAGTGAATCTAATGTAACACACACCCATACAATGCGCACCACCCCGCGATGTTTTTCAGAAACCTATCCTACATTGCCACTGCATGTTCCCTGACCTCCGCATGCTGACCACACCGCGGTGCTTTTCTCCATCCTACATTGCAACTCACTGCCTTTCCTAATTCAGACCCTCCAATTCACACCACCCCGTGATGTTTTTCTCACTCCTAGTAGTGAATGAAATATAACACACACCAATACAATGCGCACCACCACGTGATGTTTTTCTCATTCCTACTAGTGAATGTAATGAAACACACACCCATACAATGCGCACCACCCCGTGATGTTTTTCTCACTCCTAATAGTGAATCTAATGTAACACAAACCGATACAATGCGCACCACCCCCCGATGTTTCTCTCACTCCTACTAGTGAATGTAATGTAACACACACCCATAAAATGCGCACCACACCGTGATGTTTTTCTAACTCCTACTAGTGAATGTAATGTAACACACACCCATACAATGCGCACCACCCCGTCATGTTTTTCTCACTCCTATTAGTGAATGTAATGTAACACACACCCATACAATGCGCACCACCCCGTGATGTTTTTCTCACTCCTACTAGTGAATCTAATGTAACACACACCCATACAATGCGCACCACCCCGCGATGTTTTTCAGAAACCTATCCTACATTGCCACTGCATGTTCCCTGACCTCCCCATGCTGACCACCCCGCGGTGCTTTTCTCCATCCTACATTGCCACTCACTGCCTATCCTAATTCAGACCCTCCGATTCACACCACCCCGTGATGTTTTTCTCACTCCTAGTAGTGAATGTAATGTAACACACACCCATACAATGCGCACCACCCCGTGATGTTTTTCTCACTCCTACTAGTGAATGTAATGTAACACACAACCATTCAATGCTCAAGACCCCGTGATGTTTTCTCACTCCTAGTAGTGAATGTAATGTAACACACACACATACAATGTGCACCACCCCGTGATGTTTTTCTAACTCCTACTAGTGAATCTAATGTAACACACACCCATACAATGCGCACCACCCCGTGATGATTTCTCACTCCTACTAGTGAATGTAATGTAACAAACAACCATACAATTCTCACCACCCCGTAATGTTTTTCTCACTCCTAATAGTGAATGTAATGTAACACACACACATGCAATGTGCACCACCCCGTGATGTTTTTCACACTCCTACTAGTGAATGTAATGTAACACACACCCATACAATGTGCACCACCCCGTGATGTTTTTCTCACTGCTACTAGTGAATGTAATGTAACACACACCCATACAATGCGCACCACACCGTGATGTTTTTCTCACTCCTAGTAGTGAATGTAATGTAACACACACCCATACAATGCGCACCACCCCGTGATGTTTTTCTCACTCCTACTAGTGAATGTAATGTAACACACACCCATACAATGCGCACCACCCCGTGATGTTTTTCTCACTCCTACTAGTGAATGTAATGTAACACACACCCATACAATGCGCACCACCCCGTGATGTTTTTCTCACTCCTAGTAGTGAATGTAATGTAACACACACACATACAATGCGCACCACCCCGTGATGTATTTCTCACTCCTACTAGTGAATGTAATTTAACACACACCCATACAATGTGCACCACCCCGTGATGTTTTTCTCACTGCTACTAGTGAATGTAATGTAACACACACCCATACAATGCGCACCACCCCGTGATGTTTTTCTCACTAGTACTAGTGAATGTAATGCAACACACACCCATACAATGCGCACCACCCCGCGATGTTTTTCAGAAACCTACCCTCCATTGCCACTGCATGTTCCCTGACCTCCCCATGCTGACCACCCCGCGGTGCTTTTCTCCATCCTACATTGCCACTCACTGCCTATCCTAATTCAGACCCTCCGATTCACACCACCCCGTGATGTTTTTCTCACTCCTAGTAGTGAATGTAATGTAACACACACCCATACAATGCGAACCACCCCGTGATGTTTTTCTCACTCCTACTAGTAAATGTAATGTAACACACACCCATACAATGCGCACCACCCCGTGATGTTTTTCTCACTCCTACTAGTGAATGTAATGTAACACACACCCACACAATGCGCAACACCCCGTGATGTTTTTCTCACTCCTACTAGTGAATCTAATGTAACACACACCCATACAATGCGCACCACCCCGCGATGTTTTTCAGAAACCTATCCTACATTGCCACTGCATGTTCCCTGACCTCCGCATGCTGACCACCCCGCGGTGCTTTTCTCCATCCTACATTGCAACTCACTGCCTTTCCTAATTCAGACCCTCCAATTCACACCACCCCGTGATGTTTTTCTCACTCCTACTAGTGAATGTAATGAAACACACAGCCATACAATGCGCACCACCCCGTGAGGTTTTTCTCACTCCTAATAGTGAATCTAATGTAACTCACACCGATACAATGCGCACCACCCCCCGATGTTTCTCTCACTTCTACTAGTGAATGTAATGTAACACACACCCATAAAATGCGCACCACCCCGTGATGTTTTTCTAACTCCTACTAGTGAATGTAATGTAACACACACCCATACAATGCGCACCACCCCGTCATGTTTTTCTCACTCCTATTAGTGAATGTAATGTAACACACACCCATACAATGCGCACCACCCCGTGATGTTTTTCTCACTCCTACTAGTGAATCTAATGTAACACACACCCATACAATGCGCACCACCCCGCGATGTTTTTCAGAAACCTATCCTACATTGCCACTGCATGTTCCCTGACCTCCCCATGCTGACCACCCCGCGGTGCTTTTCTCCATCCTACATTGCCACTCACTGCCTATCCTAATTCAGACCCTCCGATTCACACCACCCCATGATGTTTTTCTCACTCCTAGTAGTGAATGTAATGTAACACACACCCATACAATGCGCACCACCCCGTGATGTTTTTCTCACTCCTACTAGTGAATGTAATGTAACACACAACCATTTAATGCTCAAGACCCCGTGATGTTTTCTCACTCCTAGTAGTGAATGTAATGTAACACACACACATACAATGTGCACCACCCCGTGATGTTTTTCTAACTCCTACTAGTGAATCTAATGTAACACACACCCATACAATGCGCACCACCCCGTGATGATTTCTCACTCCTACTAGTGAATGTAATGTAACAAACAACCATACAATGCTCACCACCCCGTAATGTTTTTCTCACTCCTAATAGTGAATGTAATGTAACACACACACATACAATGGGCACCACCCCGTGATGTTTTTCACACTCCTACTAGTGAATGTAATGTAACACACACCCATACAATGTGCACCACCCCGTGATGTTTTTCTCACTGCTACTAGTGAATGTAATGTAACACACACCCATACAATGTGCACCACCCCGTGATGTTTTTCTCACTCCTAGTAGTGAATGTAATGTAACACACACCCACACAATGCGCAACACCCCGTGATGTTTTTCTCACTCCTACTAGTGAATCTAATGTAACACACACCCATACAATGCGCACCACCCCGCGATGTTTTTCAGAAACCTATCCTACATTGCCACTGCATGTTCCCTGACCTCCGCATGCTGATCACACCGCGGTGCTTTTCTCCATCCTACATTGCAACTCACTGCCTTTCCTAATTCAGACCCTCCAATTCACACCACCCCGTGATGTTTTTCTCACTCCTAGTAGTGAATGTAATATAACACACTTAATACAATGCGCACCACCCCGTGATGTTTTTCTCACTCCTACTAGTGAATGTAATGAAACACACACCCATACAATGCGCACCACCCCGTGATGTTTTTCTCACTCCTAATAGTGAATCTAATGTAACACACACCGATACAATGCGCACCACCCCACGATGTTTCTCTCACTCCTACTAGTGAATGTAATGTAACACACACCCATAAAATGCGCACCACCCCGTGATGTTTTTCTAACTCCTACTAGTGAATGTAATGTAACACACACCCATACAATGCGCACCACCCCGTCATGTTTTTCTCACTCCTATTAGTGAATGTAATGTAACACACACCCATACAATGTGCACCACCCCGTGATGTTTTCTCACTCCTACTAGTGCATGTAATGTAACACACACCCATACAATGCTCACCACCCCGTGATGTTTTCTCACTCCTAGTAGTGAATGTAATGTAACACACACACATACAATGTGCACCACCCCGTGATGTTTTTCTAACTCCTACTAGTGAATCTAATGTAACACACACCCATACAATGCGCACCACCCCGTGATGTTTTTCTCACTCCTACTAGTGAATGTAATGTAACACACACCCATACAATGCGCACCACCCCGTGATGTTTTTCTCACTCCTACTAGTGAATGTAATGTAACACACACCCATACAATGCGCACCACCCCGTGATGTTTTTCTCACTCCTACTTGTGAATGTAATGTAACACACACCCATACAATGCGCACCATCCCGTGACGTTTTTCTCACTCCTACGACTGAATGTAATGTAACACACACCCATACAATGTGCACCACCCCGTGACGTTTTTCTCACTCCTACTAGTGAATGTAATGTAACACACACCCATACAATGCGCACCACCCCGTGAGGTTTTTCTCACTCCTACTAGTGAATCTAATGTAACACACAACCATACAATGCGCACCACCCCGCGATGTTTTTCAGAATCCTATCCTACATTGCCACTGCATGTTCCCTGACCTCCCCATGCTGACCACCCCGCGGTGCTTTTCTCCATCCTACATTGCCACTCACTGCCTTTCCTAATTCAGACCCTCCGATTCACACCACCCCGTGATGTTTTTCTCACTCCTAGTAATGAATGTAACACACACCCATACAATGCGCACCACCCCGTGATGTTTTTCTCACTCCTACTAGTGAATGTAATGTAACACACACCCATACAATGCGCACCACCCCCTGATGTTTTTGTTACTCCTACTAGTGAACGTAATGTAACACACACCCATACAATGCGCACCACCCCGTGATGTTTTTCTCACTCCTAGTAGTGACTGTAATGTAACACACACCCATACAATGCGCACCACCCCATGATGTTTTTCTAACTCCTACTAGTGAATGTAATGTAACACACACTCATACAATGCGCACCACGCCGTGATGTTTTTCTCACTGCTACTAGTGAATGTAATGTAACACACACCCATACAATGCGCACCACCCCGTGATGTTTTTCTCACTCCTACTAGTGAATGTAATGTAACACACACCCATACAATGCGCACCACCCCGTGATGTTTTTCTCACTCCTACTAGTGAATGTAATGCAACACACACCCATACAATGCGCACCACCCCGCGATGTTTTTCAGAAACCTACCCTCCATTGCCACTGCATGTTCCCTGACCTCCGCATGCTGACCAACCCGCGGTGCTTTTCTCCATCCTACATTGCCACTCACTGCCTATCCTAATTCAGACCCTCCGATTCACACCACCCCATGATGTTTTTCTCACTCCTAGTAGTGATTGTAATGTAACACACACCCATACAATGCGAACCACCCCGTGATGTTTTTCTCACTCCTAATAGTGAATGTAATGTAACACACACCTATACAATGCGCACCACCCCGCGATGTTTTTCTCACTCCTACTAGTGAATGTAATGTAACACACACCCATACAATGCGCACCACCCCGTTATGTTTTTCTCACACCTACTAGTGAATGTAATGTAACACACACCCACACAATGCGCAACACCCCGTGATGTTTTTCTCACTCCTACTAGTGAATGTAATGTAACACACACCCATACAATGCGCACCACCCCGTGATGTTTTTCTCACTCCTACTAGTGAATGTAATGTAACACACACCCATACAATGCGCACCACCCCGTGATGTTTTTCTCACTCCTACTATTGAATGTAATGTAACACACACCCATGCAATGCGCACCACCCCGTGATGTTTTTCTCACACCTATTAGTGAATCTAATGTAACACACACCCATACAATGCGCACCACCCCCCAATGTTTTTCAGAATCCTATCCTACATTGCCACTGCATGTTCCGTGACCTCCCCATGCTGACCACCCCGCGGTGCTTTTCTCCATCCTTCATTGCCACTCACTGCCTTTCCTAATTCAGACCCTCCGATTCACACCACCCCGTGATGTTTTTCTCACTCCTAGTAGTGAATGTAATGTAACACACACACATACAATGTGCACCACCCCGTGATGTTTTTCTCACTCCTACTAGTGAATGTAATGTAACACACACCCATACAATGTGCACCACCCCGTGATGTTTTTCTCACTGCTACTAGTGAATGTAATGTAACACACACCCATACAATGCGCACCACCCCGTGATGTTTTTCTCACTTCTACTAGTGAATGTAATGTAACACACACCCATACAATGCGCACCACCCCGTGATGTTTTTCTCACTCCTACTAGTGAATGTAATGTAACACACACCCATACAATGCACACCACCCCGTGATGTTTTTCTCACTCCTACTAGTGAATGTAATGAAACACACACCCATACAATGCGCACCACCCCGTGATGTTTTTCTCATTCCTATTAGTGAATGTAATGTAACACACACCCATACAATGCGCACCACCCCGTGATGTTTTTCTCACTCCTACTAGTGAATCTAATGTAACACACACCCATACAATGCGCACCACCCCGCGATGTTTTTCAGAATCCTATCCTACATTGGCACTGCATGTTTCCTGACCTCCCCATGCTGACCACCCCGCGGTGCTTTTCTCCATCCTAAATTGCCACTCACTGCCTTTCCTAATTCAGACCCTCCGATTCACACCACCCCGTGATGTTTTTCTCACTCCTAGTAGTGAATGTAATGTAACACACACCCACCCAATGCGCACCACCCCGTGATGTTTTTCTTACTCCTACTAGTGAATGTAATGTAACACACACCCATACAATGCGCACCACCCCGTGATGTTTTTCTCACTCCTACTAGTGAATGTAATGTAACACACACCCATACAATACGCACCACCCCGTGATGTTTTTCTCACTCCTAGTAGTGAATGTAATGTAACACACACCCATACAATGCGCACCACCCCATGATGTTTTTCTAACTCCTACTAGTGAATGTAATGTAACACACACCCATACAATGCGCACCACCCCGTGATGTTTTTCTCACTCCTACTAGTGAATGTAATGTAACACACACCCATACAATGCGCACAACCCCGTGATGTTTTTCTCACTCCTAGTAGTGCCTGTAATGTAACACACACCCATACAATGCGCACCACCCCATGATGTTTTTCTAACTCCTACTAGTGAATGTAATGTAACACACACCCATACAATGCGCACCACCCCGTGATGTTTTTCTCACTCCTACTAGTGAATGTAATGTAACACACACCCATACAATGCTCACCACCCCGTGATGTTTTCTCACTCCTAGTAGTGAATGTAATGTAACAAACAAACATACAATGTGCACCACCACGTGATGTTTTTCTAACTCCTAATAGTGAATCTAATGTAACACACACCCATACAATGCGCACCACCCCGTGATGTTTTTCTCACTCCTACTAGTGAATGTAATGTAACACACAACCATACAATGCTCACCACCCCGTAATGTTTTTCTCACTCCTAGTAGTGAATGTAATGTAACACACACACATACAATGGCAACCACCCCGTGATGTATTTCTCACTCCTACTAGTGAATGTAATGTAACACACACCCATACAATGTGCACCACCCCGTGATGTTTTTCTCACTGCTACTAGTGAATGTAATGTAACACACACCCATACAATGCGCACCACCCCGTGATGTTTTTCTCACTCCTACTAGTGAATGTAATGCAACACACACCCATACAATGCGCACCACCCCGCGATGTTTTTCAGAAACCTACCCTCCATTGCCACTGCATGTTCCCTGACCTCCCCATGCTGACCACCCCGCGGTGCTTTTCTCCATCCTACATTGCTACTCACTGCCTATCCTAATTCAGACCCTCTGATTCACACCACCCCGTGATGTTTTTCTCACTCCTAGTAGTGAATGTAATGTAACACACACCCATACAATGCGAACCACCCCGTGATATTTTTCTCACTCCTACTAGTAAATGTAATGTAACACACACCCAAACAATGCGCACCACCCCGTGATGTTTTTCTCACTCCTACTAGTGAATGTAATGTAACACACACCCATACAATGCGCACCACCCCGTTATGTTTTTCTCACACCTACTAGTGAATGTAATGTAACACACACCCACACAATGCGCAGCACCCCGTGATGTTTTTCTCACTCCTACTAGTGAATCTAATGTAACACACACCCATACAATGCGCACCACCCCGCGATGTTTTTCAGAAACCTATCCTACATTGCCACTGCATGTTCCCTGACCTCCGCATGCTGACCACACCGCGGTGCTTTTCTCCATCCTACATTGCAACTCACTGCCTTTCCTAATTCAGACCCTCCAATTCACACCACCCCGTGATGTTTTTCTCACTCCTAGTAGTGAATGTAATATAACACACACCAATACAATGCGCACCACCCCGTGATGTTTTTCTCACTCCTACTAGTGAATGTAATGAAACACACACCCATACAATGCGCACCACCCCGTGATGTTTTTCTCACTCCTAATAGTGAATCTAATGTAACACAAACCGATACAATGCGCACCACCCCCCGATGTTTCTCTCACTCCTACTAGTGAATGTAATGTAACACACACCCATAAAATGCGCACCACCCCGTGATGTTTTTCTAACTCCTACTAGTGAATGTAATGTAACACACACCCATACAATGCGCACCACCCCGTCATGTTTTTCTCACTCCTATTAGTGAATGTAATGTAACACACACCCATACAATGCGCACCACCCCGTGATGTTTTTCTCACTCCTACTAGTGAATCTAATGTAACACACACCCATACAATGCGCACCACCCCGCGATGTTTTTCAGAAACCTATCCTACATTGCCACTGCATGTTCCCTGACCTCCCCATGCTGACCACCCCGCGGTGCTTTTCTCCATCCTACATTGCCACTCACTGCCTATCCTAATTCAGACCCTCCGATTCACACCACCCCGTGATGTTTTTCTCACTCCTAGTAGTGAATGTAATGTAACACACACCCATACAATGCGCACCACCCCGTGATGTTTTTCTCACTCCTACTAGTGAATGTAATGTAACACACAACCATTCAATGCTCAAGACCCCGTGATGTTTTCTCACTCCTAGTAGTGAATGTAATGTAACACACACACATACAATGTGCACCACCCCGTGATGTTTTTCTAACTCCTACTAGTGAATCTAATGTAACACACACCCATACAATGCGCACCACCCCGTGATGATTTCTCACTCCTACTAGTGAATGTAATGTAACAAACAACCATACAATTCTCACCACCCCGTAATGTTTTTCTCACTCCTAATAGTGAATGTAATGTAACACACACACATGCAATGTGCACCACCCCGTGATGTTTTTCACACTCCTACTAGTGAATGTAATGTAACACACACCCATACAATGTGCACCACCCCGTGATGTTTTTCTCACTGCTACTAGTGAATGTAATGTAACACACACCCATACAATGCGCACCACACCGTGATGTTTTTCTCACTCCTAGTAGTGAATGTAATGTAACACACACCCATACAATGCGCACCACCCCGTGATGTTTTTCTCACTCCTACTAGTGAATGTAATGTAACACACACCCATACAATGCGCACCACCCCGTGATGTTTTTCTCACTCCTACTAGTGAATGTAATGTAACACACACCCATACAATGCGCACCACCCCGTGATGTTTTTCTCACTCCTAGTAGTGAATGTAATGTAACACACACACATACAATGCGCACCACCCCGTGATGTATTTCTCACTCCTACTAGTGAATGTAATGTAACACACACCCATACAATGTGCACCACCCCGTGATGTTTTTCTCACTGCTACTAGTGAATGTAATGTAACACACACCCATACAATGCGCACCACCCCGTGATGTTTTTCTCACTAGTACTAGTGAATGTAATGCAACACACACCCATACAATGCGCACCACCCCGCGATGTTTTTCAGAAACCTACCCTCCATTGCCACTGCATGTTCCCTGACCTCCCCATGCTGACCACCCCGCGGTGCTTTTCTCCATCCTACATTGCCACTCACTGCCTATCCTAATTCAGACCCTCCGATTCACACCACCCCGTGATGTTTTTCTCACTCCTAGTAGTGAATGTAATGTAACACACACCCATACAATGCGAACCACCCCGTGATGTTTTTCTCACTCCTACTAGTAAATGTAATGTAACACACACCCATACAATGCGCACCACCCCGTGATGTTTTTCTCACTCCTACTAGTGAATGTAATGTAACACACACCCATACAATGCTCACCACCCCGTTATGTTTTTCTCACAGCTACTAGTGAATGTAATTTAACACACACCCACACAATGCGCAACACCCCGTGATGTTTTTCTCACTCCTACTAGTGAATCTAATGTAACACACACCCATACAATGCGCACCACCCCGCAATGTTTTTCAGAAACCTATCCTACATTGCCACTGCATGTTCCCTGACCTCCGCATGCTGACCACCCCGCGGTGCTTTTCTCCATCCTACATTGCAACTCACTGCCTTTCCTAATTCAGACCCTCCAATTCACACCACCCCGTGATGTTTTTCTCACTCCTACTAGTGAATGTAATGAAACACACACCCATACAATGCGCACCACCCCGTGAGGTTTTTCTCACTCCTAATAGTGAATCTAATGTAACTCACACCGATACAATGCGCACCACCCCCCGATGTTTCTCTCACTTCTACTAGTGAATGTAATGTAACACACACCCATAAAATGCGCACCACCCCGTGATGTTTTTCTAACTCCTACTAGTGAATGTAATGTAACACACACCCATACAATGCGCACCACCCCGTCATGTTTTTCTCACTCCTATTAGTGAATGTAATGTAACACACACCCATACAATGCGCACCACCCCGTGATGTTTTTCTCACTCCTACTAGTGAATCTAATGTAACACACACCCATACAATGCGCACCACCCCGCGATGTTTTTCAGAAACCTATCCTACATTGCCACTGCATGTTCCCTGACCTCCCCATGCTGACCACCCCGCGGTGCTTTTCTCCATCCTACATTGCCACTCACTGCCTATCCTAATTCAGACCCTCCGATTCACACCACCCCATGATGTTTTTCTCACTCCTAGTAGTGAATGTAATGTAACACACACCCATACAATGCGCACCACCCCGTGATGTTTTTCTCACTCCTACTAGTGAATGTAATGTAACACACAACCATTTAATGCTCAAGACCCCGTGATGTTTTCTCACTCCTAGTAGTGAATGTAATGTAACACACACACATACAATGTGCACCACCCCGTGATGTTTTTCTAACTCCTACTAGTGAATCTAATGTAACACACACCCATACAATGCGCACCACCCCGTGATGATTTCTCACTCCTACTAGTGAATGTAATGTAACAAACAACCATACAATGCTCACCACCCCGTAATGTTTTTCTCACTCCTAATAGTGAATGTAATGTCACACACACACATACAATGGGCACCACCCCGTGATGTTTTTCACACTCCTACTAGTGAATGTAATGTAACACACACCCATACAATGTGCACCACCCCGTGATGTTTTTCTCACTGCTACTAGTGAATGTAATGTAACACACACCCATACAATGTGCACCACCCCGTGATGTTTTTCTCACTCCTAGTAGTGAATGTAATGTAACACACACCCATACAATGCGCACCACCCCGTGATGTTTTTCTCACTCCTACTAGTGAATGTAATGTAACACACACCCATACAATGCGCACCACCCCGTGATGTTTTTCTCACTCCTAGTAGTGAATGTAATGTAACACACACCCACACAATGCGCAACACCCCGTGATGTTTTTCTCACTCCTACTAGTGAATCTAATGTAACACACACCCATACAATGCGCACCACCCCGCGATGTTTTTCAGAAACCTATCCTACATTGCCACTGCATGTTCCCTGACCTCCGCATGCTGACCACACCGCGGTGCTTTTCTCCATCCTACATTGCAACTCACTGCCTTTCCTAATTCAGACCCTCCAATTCACACCACCCCGTGATGTTTTTCTCACTCCTAGTAGTGAATGTAATATAACACACTTAATACAATGCGCACCACCCCGTGATGTTTTTCTCACTCCTACTAGTGAATGTAATGAAACACACACCCATACAATGCGCACCACCCCGTGATGTTTTTCTCACTCCTAATAGTGAATCTAATGTAACACACACCGATACAATGCGCACCACCCCCCGATGTTTCTCTCACTCCTACTAGTGAATGTAATGTAACACACACCCATAAAAAGCGCACCACCCCGTGATGTTTTTCTAACTCCTACTAGTGAATGTAATGTAACACACACCCATACAATGCGCACCACCCCGTCATGTTTTTCTCACTCCTATTAGTGAATGTAATGTAACACACACCCATACAATGCGCACCACCCCGTGATGTTTTTCTCACTCCTACTAGTGAATCTAATGTAACACACACCCATACAATGCGCACCACCCCGCGATGTTTTTCAGAAACCTATCCTACATTGCCACTGCATGTTCCCTGACCTCCCCATGCTGACCACCCCGCGGTGCTTTTCTCCATCCTACATTGCCACTCACTGCCTTTCCTAATTCAGACCCTCCGATTCACACCACCCCGTGATGTTTTTCTCACTCCTAGTAGTGAATGTAATATAACACACACCCATACAATGCGCACCACCCCGTGATGTTTTTCTCACTCCTACTAGTGAATGTAATGTAACACACAACCATACAATGCTCACCACCCCGTAATGTTTTTCTCACTCCTAGTAGTGAATGTAATGTAACACACACACATACAATGGCAACCACCCCGTGATGTATTTCTCACTCCTACTAGTGAATGTAATGTAACACACACCCATACAATGTGCACCACCCCGTGATGTTTTTCTCACTGCTACTAGTGAATGTAATGTAACACACACCCATACAATGCGCACCACCCCGTGATGTTTTTCTCACTCCTACTAGTGAATGTAATGCAACACACACCCATACAATGCGCACCACCCCGCGATGTTTTTCAGAAACCTACCCTCCATTGCCACTGCATGTTCCCTGACCTCCCCATGCTGACCACCCCGCGGTGCTTTTCTCCATCCTACATTGCTACTCACTGCCTATCCTAATTCAGACCCTCTGATTCACACCACCCCGTGATGTTTTTCTCACTCCTAGTAGTGAATGTAATGTAACACACACCCATACAATGCGAACCACCCCGTGATATTTTTCTCACTCCTACTAGTAAATGTAATGTAACACACACCCAAACAATGCGCACCACCCCGTGATGTTTTTCTCACTCCTACTAGTGAATGTAATGTAACACACACCCATACAATGCGCACCACCCCGTTATGTTTTTCTCACACCTACTAGTGAATGTAATGTAACACACACCCACACAATGCGCAGCACCCCGTGATGTTTTTCTCACTCCTACTAGTGAATCTAATGTAACACACACCCATACAATGCGCACCACCCCGCGATGTTTTTCAGAAACCTATCCTACATTGCCACTGCATGTTCCCTGACCTCCGCATGCTGACCACACCGCGGTGCTTTTCTCCATCCTACATTGCAACTCACTGCCTTTCCTAATTCAGACCCTCCAATTCACACCACCCCGTGATGTTTTTCTCACTCCTAGTAGTGAATGTAATATAACACACACCAATACAATGCGCACCACCCCGTGATGTTTTTCTCACTCCTGCTAGTGAATGTAATGAAACACACACCCATACAATGCGCACCACCCCGTGATGTTTTTCTCACTCCTAATAGTGAATCTAATGTAACACAAACCGATACAATGCGCACCACCCCCCGATGTTTCTCTCACTCCTACTAGTGAATGTAATGTAACACACACCCATAAAATGCGCACCACCCCGTGATGTTTTTCTAACTCCTACTAGTGAATGTAATGTAACACACACCCATACAATGCGCACCACCCCGTCATGTTTTTCTCACTCCTATTAGTGAATGTAATGTAACACACACCCATACAATGCGCACCACCCCGTGATGTTTTTCTCACTCCTACTAGTGAATCTAATGTAACACACACCCATACAATGCGCACCACCCCGCGATGTTTTTCAGAAACCTATCCTACATTGCCACTGCATGTTCCCTGACCTCCCCATGCTGACCACCCCGCGGTGCTTTTCTCCATCCTACATTGCCACTCACTGCCTATCCTAATTCAGACCCTCCGATTCACACCGCCCCGTGATGTTTTTCTCACTCCTAGTAGTGAATGTAATGTAACACACACCCATACAATGCGCACCACCCCGTGATGTTTTTCTCACTCCTACTAGTGAATGTAATGTAACACACAACCATTCAATGCTCAAGACCCCGTGATGTTTTCTCACTCCTAGTAGTGAATGTAATGTAACACACACACATACAATGTGCACCACCCCGTGATGTTTTTCTAACTCCTACTAGTGAATCTAATGTAACACACACCCATACAATGCGCACCACCCCGTGATGATTTCTCACTCCTACTAGTGAATGTAATGTAACAAACAACCATACAATTCTCACCACCCCGTAATGTTTTTCTCACTCCTAATAGTGAATGTAATGTAACACACACACATGCAATGTGCACCACCCCGTGATGTTTTTCACACTCCTACTAGTGAATGTAATGTAACACACACCCATACAATGTGCACCACCCCGTGATGTTTTTCTCACTGCTACTAGTGAATGTAATGTAACACACACCCATACAATGCGCACCACACCGTGATGTTTTTCTCACTCCTAGTAGTGAATGTAATGTAACACACACCCATACAATGCGCACCACCCCGTGATGTTTTTCTCACTCCTACTAGTGAATGTAATGTAACACACACCCATACAATGCGCACCACCCCGTGATGTTTTTCTCACTCCTACTAGTGAATGTAATGTAACACACACCCATACAATGCGCACCACCCCGTGATGTTTTTCTCACTCCTAGTAGTGAATGTAATGTAACACACACACATACAATGCGCACCACCCCGTGATGTATTTCTCACTCCTACTAGTGAATGTAATGTAACACACACCCATACAATGTGCACCACCCCGTGATGTTTTTCTCACTGCTACTAGTGAATGTAATGTAACACACACCCATACAATGCGCACCACCCCGTGATGTTTTTCTCACTAGTACTAGTGAATGTAATGCAACACACACCCATACAATGCGCACCACCCCGCGATGTTTTTCAGAAACCTACCCTCCATTGCCACTGCATGTTCCCTGACCTCCCCATGCTGACCACCCCGCGGTGCTTTTCTCCATCCTACATTGCCACTCACTGCCTATCCTAATTCAGACCCTCCGATTCACACCACCCCGTGATGTTTTTCTCACTCCTAGTAGTGAATGTAATGTAACACACACCCATACAATGCGAACCACCCCGTGATGTTTTTCTCACTCCTACTAGTAAATGTAATGTAACACACACCCATACAATGCGCACCACCCCGTGATGTTTTTCTCACTCCTACTAGTGAATGTAATGTAACACACACCCATACAATGCTCACCACCCCGTTATGTTTTTCTCACAGCTACTAGTGAATGTAATGTAACACACACCCACACAATGCGCAACACCCCGTGATGTTTTTCTCACTCCTACTAGTGAATCTAATGTAACACACACCCATACAATGCGCACCACCCCGCAATGTTTTTCAGAAACCTATCCTACATTGCCACTGCATGTTCCCTGACCTCCGCATGCTGACCACCCCGCGGTGCTTTTCTCCATCCTACATTGCAACTCACTGCCTTTCCTAATTCAGACCCTCCAATTCACACCACCCCGTGATGTTTTTCTCACTCCTACTAGTGAATGTAATGAAACACACACCCATACAATGCGCACCACCCCGTGAGGTTTTTCTCACTCCTAATAGTGAATCTAATGTAACTCACACCGATACAATGCGCACCACCCCCCGATGTTTCTCTCACTTCTACTAGTGAATGTAATGTAACACACACCCATAAAATGCGCACCACCCCGTGATGTTTTTCTAACTCCTACTAGTGAATGTAATGTAACACACACCCATACAATGCGCACCACCCCGTCATGTTTTTCTCACTCCTATTAGTGAATGTAATGTAACACACACCCATACAATGCGCACCACCCCGTGATGTTTTTCTCACTCCTACTAGTGAATCTAATGTAACACACACCCATACAATGCGCACCACCCCGCGATGTTTTTCAGAAACCTATCCTACATTGCCACTGCATGTTCCCTGACCTCCTCATGCTGACCACCCCGCGGTGCTTTTCTCCATCCTACATTGCCACTCACTGCCTATCCTAATTCAGACCCTCCGATTCACACCACCCCGTGATGTTTTTCTCACTCCTAGTAGTGAATGTAATGTAACACACACCCATACAATGCGCACCACCCCGTGATGTTTTTCTCACTCCTACTAGTGAATGTAATGTAACACACAACCATTCAATGCTCAAGACCCCGTGATGTTTTCTCACTCCTAGTAGTGAATGTAATGTAACACACACACATACAATGTGCACCACCCCGTGATGTTTTTCTAACTCCTACTAGTGAATCTAATGTAACACACACCCATACAATGCGCACCACCCCGTGATGATTTCTCACTCCTACTAGTGAATGTAATGTAACAAACAACCATACAATTCTCACCACCCCGTAATGTTTTTCTCACTCCTAATAGTGAATGTAATGTAACACACACACATGCAATGTGCACCACCCCGTGATGTTTTTCACACTCCTACTAGTGAATGTAATGTAACACACACCCATACAATGTGCACCACCCCGTGATGTTTTTCTCACTGCTACTAGTGAATGTAATGTAACACACACCCATACAATGCGCACCACACCGTGATGTTTTTCTCACTCCTAGTAGTGAATGTAATTTAACACACACCCATACAATGCGCACCACCCCGTGATGTTTTTCTCACTCCTACTAGTGAATGTAATGTAACACACACCCATACAATGCGCACCACCCCGTGATGTTTTTCTCACTCCTACTAGTGAATGTAATGTAACACACACCCATACAATGCGCACCACCCCGTGATGTTTTTCTCACTCCTAGTAGTGAATGTAATGTAACACACACACATACAATGCGCACCACCCCGTGATGTATTTCTCACTCCTACTAGTGAATGTAATGTAACACACACCCATACAATGTGCACCACCCCGTGATGTTTTTCTCACTGCTACTAGTGAATGTAATGTAACACACACCCATACAATGCGCACCACCCCGTGATGTTTTTCTCACTAGTACTAGTGAATGTAATGCAACACACACCCATACAATGCGCACCACCCCGCGATGTTTTTCAGAAACCTACCCTCCATTGCCACTGCATGTTCCCTGACCTCCCCATGCTGACCACCCCGCGGTGCTTTTCTCCATCCTACATTGCCACTCACTGCCTATCCTAATTCAGACCCTCCGATTCACACCACCCCGTGATGTTTTTCTCACTCCTAGTAGTGAATGTAATGTAACACACACCCATACAATGCGAACCACCCCGTGATGTTTTTCTCACTCCTACTAGTAAATGTAATGTAACACACACCCATACAATGCGCACCACCCCGTGATGTTTTTCTCACTCCTACTAGTGAATGTAATGTAACACACACCCATACAATGCTCACCACCCCGTTATGTTTTTCTCACAGCTACTAGTGAATGTAATGTAACACACACCCACACAATGCGCAACACCCCGTGATGTTTTTCTCACTCCTACTAGTGAATCTAATGTAACACACACCCATACAATGCGCACCACCCCGCAATGTTTTTCAGAAACCTATCCTACATTGCCACTGCATGTTCCCTGACCTCCGCATGCTGACCACCCCGCGGTGCTTTTCTCCATCCTACATTGCAACTCACTGCCTTTCCTAATTCAGACCCTCCAATTCACACCACCCCGTGATGTTTTTCTCACTCCTACTAGTGAATGTAATGAAACACACACCCATACAATGCGCACCACCCCGTGAGGTTTTTCTCACTCCTAATAGTGAATCTAATGTAACTCACACCGATACAATGCGCACCACCCCCCGATGTTTCTCTCACTTCTACTAGTGAATGTAATGTAACACACACCCATAAAATGCGCACCACCCCGTGATGTTTTTCTAACTCCTACTAGTGAATGTAATGTAACACACACCCATACAATGCGCACCACCCCGTCATCTTTTTCTCACTCCTATTAGTGAATGTAATGTAACACACACCCATACAATGCGCACCACCCCGTGATGTTTTTCTCACTCCTACTAGTGAATCTAATGTAACACACACCCATACAATGCGCACCACCCCGCGATGTTTTTCAGAAACCTATCCTACATTGCCACTGCATGTTCCCTGACCTCCCCATGCTGACCACCCCGCGGTGCTTTTCTCCATCCTACATTGCCACTCACTGCCTATCCTAATTCAGACCCTCCGATTCACACCACCCCGTGATGTTTTTCTCACTCCTAGTAGTGAATGTAATGTAATACACACCCATACAATGCGCACCACCCCGTGATGTTTTTCTCACTCCTACTAGTGAATGTAATGTAACACACAACCATTTAATGCTCAAGACCCCGTGATATTTTCTCACTCCTAGTAGTGAATGTAATGTAACACACACACATACAATGTGCACAACCCCGTGATGTTTTTCTAACTCCTACTAGTGAATCTAATGTAACACACACCCATACAATGCGCACCACCCCGTGATGATTTCTCACTCCTACTAGTGAATGTAATGTAACAAACAACCATACAATGCTCACCACCCCGTAATGTTTTTCTCACTCCTAATAGTGAATGTAATGTAACACACACACATACAATGGGCACCACCCCGTGATGTTTTTCACACTCCTACTAGTGAATGTAATGTAACACACACCCATACAATGTGCACCACCCCGTGATGTTTTTCTCACTGCTACTAGTGAATGTAATGTAACACACACCCATACAATGCGCACCACACCGTGATGTTTTTCTCACTCCTAGTAGTGAATGTAATGTAACACACACCCATACAATGCGCACCACCCCGTGATGTTTTTCTCACTCCTACTAGTGAATGTAATGTAACACACACCCATACAATGCGCACCACCCCGTGATGTTTTTCTCACTCCTACTAGTGAATGTAATGTAACACACACCCATACAATGCGCACCACCCCGTGATGTTTTTCTCACTCCTAGTAGTGAATGTAATGTAACACACACACATACAATGCGCACCACCCCGTGATGTATTTCTCACTCCTACTAGTGAATGTAATGTAACACACACCCATACAATGTGCACCACCCCGTGATGTTTTTCTCACTGCTACTAGTGAATGTAATGTAACACACACCCATACAATGCGCACCACCCCGTGATGTTTTTCTCACTAGTACTAGTGAATGTAATGCAACACACACCCATACAATGCGCACCACCCCGCGATGTTTTTCAGAAACCTACCCTCCATTGCCACTGCATGTTCCCTGACCTCCCCATGCTGACCACCCCGCGGTGCTTTTCTCCATCCTACATTGCCACTCACTGCCTATCCTAATTCAGACCCTCCGATTCACACCACCCCGTGATGTTTTTCTCACTCCTAGTAGTGAATGTAATGTAACACACACCCATACAATGCGAACCACCCCGTGATGTTTTTCTCACTCCTACTAGTAAATGTAATGTAACACACACCCATACAATGCGCACCACCCCGTGATGTTTTTCTCACTCCTACTAGTGAATGTAATGTAACACACACCCATACAATGCTCACCACCCCGTTATGTTTTTCTCACAGCTACTAGTGAATGTAATTTAACACACACCCACACAATGCGCAACACCCCGTGATGTTTTTCTCACTCCTACTAGTGAATTTAATGTAACACACACCCATACAATGCGCACCACCCCGCAATGTTTTTCAGAAACCTATCCTACATTGCCACTGCATGTTCCCTGACCTCCGCATGCTGACCACCCCGCGGTGCTTTTCTCCATCCTACATTGCAACTCACTGCCTTTCCTAATTCAGACCCTCCAATTCACACCACCCCGTGATGTTTTTCTCACTCCTACTAGTGAATGTAATGAAACACACACCCATACAATGCGCACCACCCCGTGAGGTTTTTCTCACTCCTAATAGTGAATCTAATGTAACTCACACCGATACAATGCGCACCACCCCCCGATGTTTCTCTCACTTCTACTAGTGAATGTAATGTAACACACACCCATAAAATGCGCACCACCCCGTGATGTTTTTCTAACTCCTACTAGTGAATGTAATGTAACACACACCCATACAATGCGCACCACCCCGTCATGTTTTTCTCACTCCTATTAGTGAATGTAATGTAACACACACCCATACAATGCGCACCACCCCGTGATGTTTTTCTCACTCCTACTAGTGAATCTAATGTAACACACACCCATACAATGCGCACCACCCCGCGATGTTTTTCAGAAACCTATCCTACATTGCCACTGCATGTTCCCTGACCTCCCCATGCTGACCACCCCGCGGTGCTTTTCTCCATCCTACATTGCCACTCACTGCCTATCCTAATTCAGACCCTCCGATTCACACCACCCCATGATGTTTTTCTCACTCCTAGTAGTGAATGTAATGTAACACACACCCATACAATGCGCACCACCCCGTGATGTTTTTCTCACTCCTACTAGTGAATGTAATGTAACACACAACCATTTAATGCTCAAGACCCCGTGATGTTTTCTCACTCCTAGTAGTGAATGTAATGTAACACACACACATACAATGTGCACCACCCCGTGATGTTTTTCTAACTCCTACTAGTGAATCTAATGTAACACACACCCATACAATGCGCACCACCCCGTGATGATTTCTCACTCCTACTAGTGAATGTAATGTAACAAACAACCATACAATGCTCACCACCCCGTAATGTTTTTCTCACTCCTAATAGTGAATGTAATGTCACACACACACATACAATGGGCACCACCCCGTGATGTTTTTCACACTCCTACTAGTGAATGTAATGTAACACACACCCATACAATGTGCACCACCCCGTGATGTTTTTCTCACTGCTACTAGTGAATGTAATGTAACACACACCCATACAATGTGCACCACCCCGTGATGTTTTTCTCACTCCTAGTAGTGAATGTAATGTAACACACACCCATACAATGCGCACCACCCCGTGATGTTTTTCTCACTCCTACTAGTGAATGTAATGTAACACACACCCATACAATGCGCACCACCCCGTGATGTTTTTCTCACTCCTAGTAGTGAATGTAATGTAACACACACCCACACAATGCGCAACACCCCGTGATGTTTTTCTCACTCCTACTAGTGAATCTAATGTAACACACACCCATACAATGCGCACCACCCCGCGATGTTTTTCAGAAACCTATCCTACATTGCCACTGCATGTTCCCTGACCTCCGCATGCTGACCACACCGCGGTGCTTTTCTCCATCCTACATTGCAACTCACTGCCTTTCCTAATTCAGACCCTCCAATTCACACCACCCCGTGATGTTTTTCTCACTCCTAGTAGTGAATGTAATATAACACACTTAATACAATGCGCACCACCCCGTGATGTTTTTCTCACTCCTACTAGTGAATGTAATGAAACACACACCCATACAATGCGCACCACCCCGTGATGTTTTTCTCACTCCTAATAGTGAATCTAATGTAACACACACCGATACAATGCGCACCACCCCCCGATGTTTCTCTCACTCCTACTAGTGAATGTAATGTAACACACACCCATAAAAAGCGCACCACCCCGTGATGTTTTTCTAACTCCTACTAGTGAATGTAATGTAACACACACCCATACAATGCGCACCACCCCGTCATGTTTTTCTCACTCCTATTAGTGAATGTAATGTAACACACACCCATACAATGCGCACCACCCCGTGATGTTTTTCTCACTCCTACTAGTGAATCTAATGTAACACACACCCATACAATGCGCACCACCCCGCGATGTTTTTCAGAAACCTATCCTACATTGCCACTGCATGTTCCCTGACCTCCCCATGCTGACCACCCCGCGGTGCTTTTCTCCATCCTACATTGCCACTCACTGCCTTTCCTAATTCAGACCCTCCGATTCACACCACCCCGTGATGTTTTTCTCACTCCTAGTAGTGAATGTAATGTAACACACACCCATACAATGCGCACCACCCCGTGATGTTTTTCTCACTCCTACTAGTGAATGTAATGTAACACACAACCATACAATGCTCACCACCCCGTAATGTTTTTCTCACTCCTAGTAGTGAATGTAATGTAACACACACACATACAATGGCAACCACCCCGTGATGTATTTCTCACTCCTACTAGTGAATGTAATGTAACACACACCCATACAATGTGCACCACCCCGTGATGTTTTTCTCACTGCTACTAGTGAATGTAATGTAACACACACCCATACAATGCGCACCACCCCGTGATGTTTTTCTCACTCCTACTAGTGAATGTAATGCAACACACACCCATACAATGCGCACCACCCCGCGATGTTTTTCAGAAACCTACCCTCCATTGCCACTGCATGTTCCCTGACCTCCCCATGCTGACCACCCCGCGGTGCTTTTCTCCATCCTACATTGCTACTCACTGCCTATCCTAATTCAGACCCTCTGATTCACACCACCCCGTGATGTTTTTCTCACTCCTAGTAGTGAATGTAATGTAACACACACCCATACAATGCGAACCACCCCGTGATATTTTTCTCACTCCTACTAGTAAATGTAATGTAACACACACCCAAACAATGCGCACCACCCCGTGATGTTTTTCTCACTCCTACTAGTGAATGTAATGTAACACACACCCATACAATGCGCACCACCCCGTTATGTTTTTCTCACACCTACTAGTGAATGTAATGTAACACACACCCACACAATGCGCAGCACCCCGTGATGTTTTTCTCACTCCTACTAGTGAATCTAATGTAACACACACCCATACAATGCGCACCACCCCGCGATGTTTTTCAGAAACCTATCCTACATTGCCACTGCATGTTCCCTGACCTCCGCATGCTGACCACACCGCGGTGCTTTTCTGCATCCTACATTGCAACTCACTGCCTTTCCTAATTCAGACCCTCCAATTCACACCACCCCGTGATGTTTTTCTCACTCCTAGTAGTGAATGTAATATAACACACACCAATACAATGCGCACCACCCCGTGATGTTTTTCTCACTCCTGCTAGTGAATGTAATGAAACACACACCCATACAATGCGCACCACCCCGTGATGTTTTTCTCACTCCTAATAGTGAATCTAATGTAACACAAACCGATACAATGCGCACCACCCCCCGATGTTTCTCTCACTCCTACTAGTGAATGTAATGTAACACACACCCATAAAATGCGCACCACCCCGTGATGTTTTTCTAACTCCTACTAGTGAATGTAATGTAACACACACCCATACAATGCGCACCACCCCGTCATGTTTTTCTCACTCCTATTAGTGAATGTAATGTAACACACACCCATACAATGCGCACCACCCCGTGATGTTTTTCTCACTCCTACTAGTGAATCTAATGTAACACACACCCATACAATGCGCACCACCCCGCGATGTTTTTCAGAAACCTATCCTACATTGCCACTGCATGTTCCCTGACCTCCCCATGCTGACCACCCCGCGGTGCTTTTCTCCATCCTACATTGCCACTCACTGCCTATCCTAATTCAGACCCTCCGATTCACACCGCCCCGTGATGTTTTTCTCACTCCTAGTAGTGAATGTAATGTAACACACACCCATACAATGCGCACCACCCCGTGATGTTTTTCTCACTCCTACTAGTGAATGTAATGTAACACACAACCATTCAATGCTCAAGACCCCGTGATGTTTTCTCACTCCTAGTAGTGAATGTAATGTAACACACACACATACAATGTGCACCACCCCGTGATGTTTTTCTAACTCCTACTAGTGAATCTAATGTAACACACACCCATACAATGCGCACCACCCCGTGATGATTTCTCACTCCTACTAGTGAATGTAATGTAACAAACAACCATACAATTCTCACCACCCCGTAATGTTTTTCTCACTCCTAATAGTGAATGTAATGTAACACACACACATGCAATGTGCACCACCCCGTGATGTTTTTCACACTCCTACTAGTGAATGTAATGTAACACACACCCATACAATGTGCACCACCCCGTGATGTTTTTCTCACTGCTACTAGTGAATGTAATGTAACACACACCCATACAATGCGCACCACACCGTGATGTTTTTCTCACTCCTAGTAGTGAATGTAATGTAACACACACCCATACAATGCGCACCACCCCGTGATGTTTTTCTCACTCCTACTAGTGAATGTAATGTAACACACACCCATACAATGCGCACCACCCCGTGATGTTTTTCTCACTCCTACTAGTGAATGTAATGTAACACACACCCATACAATGCGCACCACCCCGTGATGTTTTTCTCACTCCTAGTAGTGAATGTAATGTAACACACACACATACAATGCGCACCACCCCGTGATGTATTTCTCACTCCTACTAGTGAATGTAATGTAACACACACCCATACAATGTGCACCACCCCGTGATGTTTTTCTCACTGCTACTAGTGAATGTAATGTAACACACACCCATACAATGCGCACCACCCCGTGATGTTTTTCTCACTAGTACTAGTGAATGTAATGCAACACACACCCATACAATGCGCACCACCCCGCGATGTTTTTCAGAAACCTACCCTCCATTGCCACTGCATGTTCCCTGACCTCCCCATGCTGACCACCCCGCGGTGCTTTTCTCCATCCTACATTGCCACTCACTGCCTATCCTAATTCAGACCCTCCGATTCACACCACCCCGTGATGTTTTTCTCACTCCTAGTAGTGAATGTAATGTAACACACACCCATACAATGCGAACCACCCCGTGATGTTTTTCTCACTCCTACTAGTAAATGTAATGTAACACACACCCATACAATGCGCACCACCCCGTGATGTTTGTCTCACTCCTACTAGTGAATGTAATGTAACACACACCCATACAATGCTCACCACCCCGTTATGTTTTTCTCACAGCTACTAGTGAATGTAATGTAACACACACCCACACAATGCGCAACACCCCGTGATGTTTTTCTCACTCCTACTAGTGAATCTAATGTAACACACACCCATACAATGCGCACCACCCCGCAATGTTTTTCAGAAACCTATCCTACATTGCCACTGCATGTTCCCTGACCTCCGCATGCTGACCACCCCGCGGTGCTTTTCTCCATCCTACATTGCAACTCACTGCCTTTCCTAATTCAGACCCTCCAATTCACACCACCCCGTGATGTTTTTCTCACTCCTACTAGTGAATGTAATGAAACACACACCCATACAATGCGCACCACCCCGTGAGGTTTTTCTCACTCCTAATAGTGAATCTAATGTAACTCACACCGATACAATGCGCACCACCCCCCGATGTTTCTCTCACTTCTACTAGTGAATGTAATGTAACACACACCCATAAAATGCGCACCACCCCGTGATGTTTTTCTAACTCCTACTAGTGAATGTAATGTAACACACACCCATACAATGCGCACCACCCCGTCATGTTTTTCTCACTCCTATTAGTGAATGTAATGTAACACACACCCATACAATGCGCACCACCCCGTGATGTTTTTCTCACTCCTACTAGTGAATCTAATGTAACACACACCCATACAATGCGCACCACCCCGCGATGTTTTTCAGAAACCTATCCTACATTGCCACTGCATGTTCCCTGACCTCCCCATGCTGACCACCCCGCGGTGCTTTTCTCCATCCTACATTGCCACTCACTGCCTATCCTAATTCAGACCCTCCGATTCACACCACCCCGTGATGTTTTTCTCACTCCTAGTAGTGAATGTAATGTAACACACACCCATACAATGCGCACCACCCCGTGATGTTTTTCTCACTCCTACTAGTGAATGTAATGTAACACACAACCATTCAATGCTCAAGACCCCGTGATGTTTTCTCACTCCTAGTTGTGAATGTAATGTAACACACACACATACAATGTGCACCACCCCGTGATGTTTTTCTAACTCCTACTAGTGAATCTAATGTAACACACACCCATACAATGCGCACCACCCCGTGATGATTTCTCACTCCTACTAGTGAATGTAATGTAACAAACAACCATACAATTCTCACCACCCCGTAATGTTTTTCTCACTCCTAATAGTGAATGTAATGTAACACACACACATGCAATGTGCACCACCCCGTGATGTTTTTCACACTCCTACTAGTGAATGTAATGTAACACACACCCATACAATGTGCACCACCCCGTGATGTTTTTCTCACTGCTACTAGTGAATGTAATGTAACACACACCCATACAATGCGCACCACACCGTGATGTTTTTCTCACTCCTAGTAGTGAATGTAATTTAACACACACCCATACAATGCGCACCACCCCGTGATGTTTTTCTCACTCCTACTAGTGAATGTAATGTAACACACACCCATACAATGCACACCACCCCGTGATGTTTTTCTCACTCCTACTAGTGAATGTAATGTAACACACACCCATACAATGCGCACCACCCCGTGATGTTTTTCTCACTCCTAGTAGTGAATGTAATGTAACACACACACATACAATGCGCACCACCCCGTGATGTATTTCTCACTCCTACTAGTGAATGTAATGTAACACACACCCATACAATGTGCACCACCCCGTGATGTTTTTCTCACTGCTACTAGTGAATGTAATGTAACACACACCCATACAATGCGCACCACCCCGTGATGTTTTTCTCACTAGTACTAGTGAATGTAATGCAACACACACCCATACAATGCGCACCACCCCGCGATGTTTTTCAGAAACCTACCCTCCATTGCCACTGCATGTTCCCTGACCTCCCCATGCTGACCACCCCGCGGTGCTTTTCTCCATCCTACATTGCCACTCACTGCCTATCCTAATTCAGACCCTCCGATTCACACCACCCCGTGATGTTTTTCTCACTCCTAGTAGTGAATGTAATGTAACACACACCCATACAATGCGAACCACCCCGTGATGTTTTTCTCACTCCTACTAGTAAATGTAATGTAACACACACCCATACAATGCGCACCACCCCGTGATGTTTTTCTCACTCCTACTAGTGAATGTAATGTAACACACACCCATACAATGCTCACCACCCCGTTATGTTTTTCTCACAGCTACTAGTGAATGTAATGTAACACACACCCACACAATGCGCAACACCCCGTGATGTTTTTCTCACTCCTACTAGTGAATCTAATGTAACACACACCCATACAATGCGCACCACCCCGCAATGTTTTTCAGAAACCTATCCTACATTGCCACTGCATGTTCCCTGACCTCCGCATGCTGACCACCCCGCGGTGCTTTTCTCCATCCTACATTGCAACTCACTGCCTTTCCTAATTCAGACCCTCCAATTCACACCACCCCGTGATGTTTTTCTCACTCCTACTAGTGAATGTAATGAAACACACACCCATACAATGCGCACCACCCCGTGAGGTTTTTCTCACTCCTAATAGTGAATCTAATGTAACTCACACCGATACAATGCGCACCACCCCCCGATGTTTCTCTCACTTCTACTAGTGAATGTAATGTAACACACACCCATAAAATGCGCACCACCCCGTGATGTTTTTCTAACTCCTACTAGTGAATGTAATGTAACACACACCCATACAATGCGCACCACCCCGTCATCTTTTTCTCACTCCTATTAGTGAATGTAATGTAACACACACCCATACAATGCGCACCACCCCGTGATGTTTTTCTCACTCCTACTAGTGAATCTAATGTAACACACACCCATACAATGCGCACCACCCCGCGATGTTTTTCAGAAACCTATCCTACATTGCCACTGCATGTTCCCTGACCTCCCCATGCTGACCACCCCGCGGTGCTTTTCTCCATCCTACATTGCCACTCACTGCCTATCCTAATTCAGACCCTCCGATTCACACCACCCCGTGATGTTTTTCTCACTCCTAGTAGTGAATGTAATGTAATACACACCCATACAATGCGCACCACCCCGTGATGTTTTTCTCACTCCTACTAGTGAATGTAATGTAACACACAACCATTTAATGCTCAAGACCCCGTGATGTTTTCTCACTCCTAGTAGTGAATGTAATGTAACACACACACATACAATGTGCACAACCCCGTGATGTTTTTCTAACTCCTACTAGTGAATCTAATGTAACACACACCCATACAATGCGCACCACCCCGTGATGATTTCTCACTCCTACTAGTGAATGTAATGTAACAAACAACCATACAATGCTCACCACCCCGTAATGTTTTTCTCACTCCTAATAGTGAATGTAATGTAACACACACACATACAATGGGCACCACCCCGTGATGTTTTTCACACTCCTACTAGTGAATGTAATGTAACACACACCCATACAATGTGCACCACCCCGTGATGTTTTTCTCACTGCTACTAGTGAATGTAATGTAACACACACCCATACAATGTGCACCACCCCGTGATGTTTTTCTCACTCCTAGTAGTGAATGTAATGTAACACACACCCATACAATGCGCACCACCCCGTGATGTTTTTCTCACTCCTACTAGTGAATGTAATGTAACACACACCCATACAATGCGCACCACCCCGTGATGTTTTTCTCACTCCTAGTAGTGAATGTAATGTAACACACACCCACACAATGCGCAACACCCCGTGATGTTTTTCTCACTCCTACTAGTGAATCTAATGTAACACACACCCATACAATGCGCACCACCCCGCGATGTTTTTCAGAAACCTATCCTACATTGCCACTGCATGTTCCCTGACCTCCGCATGCTGACCACACCGTGGTGCTTTTCTCCATCCTACATTGCAACTCACTGCCTTTCCTAATTCAGACCCTCCAATTCACACCACCCCGTGATGTTTTTCTCACTCCTAGTAGTGAATGTAATATAACACACTTAATACAATGCGCACCACCCCGTGATGTTTTTCTCACTCCTACTAGTGAATGTAATGAAACACACACCCATAAAATGCGCACCACCCCGTGATGTTTTTCTCACTCCTAATAGTGAATCTAATGTAACACACACCGATACAATGCGCACCACCCCCCGATGTTTCTCTCACTCCTACTAGTGAATGTAATGTAACACACACCCATAAAATGCGCACCACCCCGTGATGTTTTTCTAACTCCTACTAGTGAATGTAATGTAACACACACCCATACAATGCGCACCACCCCGTCATGTTTTTCTCACTCCTATTAGTGAATGTAATGTAACACACACCCATACAATGCGCACCACCCCGTGATGTTTTTCTCACTCCTACTAGTGAATCTAATGTAACACACACCCATACAATGCGCACCACCCCGCGATGTTTTTCAGAAACCTATCCTACATTGCCACTGCATGTTCCCTGACCTCCCCATGCTGACCACCCCGCGGTGCTTTTCTCCATCCTACATTGCCACTCACTGCCTATCCTAATTCAGACCCTCCGATTCACACCACCCCGTGATGTTTTTCTCACTCCTAGTAGTGAATGTAATGTAACACACACCCATACAATGCGCACCACCCCGTGATGTTTTTCTCACTCCTACTAGTGAATGTAATGTAACACACAACCATTCAATGCTCAAGACCCCGTGATGTTTTCTCACTCCTAGTAGTGAATGTAATGTAACACACACACATACAATGTGCACCACCCCGTGATGTTTTTCTAACTCCTACTAGTGAATCTAATGTAACACACACCCATACAATGCGCACCAACCCGTGATGATTTCTCACTCCTACTAGTGAATGTAATGTAACAAACAACCATACAATGCTCACCACCCCGTAATGTTTTTCTCACTCCTAATAGTGAATGTAATGTAACACACACACATGCAATGTGCACCACCCCGTGATGTTTTTCACACTCCTACTAGTGAATGTAATGTAACACACACACATGCAATGTGCACCACCCGGTGATGTTTTTCACACTCCTACTAGTGAATGTAATGTAACACACATCCATACAATGTGCACCACCCCGTGATGTTTTTCTCACTGCTACTAGTGAATGTAATGTAACACACACCCATACAATGCGCACCACCCCGTGATGTTTTTCTCACCCCTAGTAGTGAATGTAATGTAACACACACCCATACAATGCGCACCACCCCGTGATGTTTTTCTCACTCCTACTAGTGAATGTAATGTAACACACACCCATACAATGCGCACCACCCCGTGATGTTTTTCTCACTCCTACTAGTGAATGTAATGTAACACACACCCATACAATGCGCACCACCCCGTGATGTTTTTCTCACTCCTAGTAGTGAATGTAATGTAACACACACTCATACAATGCGCACCACCCCGTGATGTATTTCTCACTCCTAATAGTGAATGTAATGTAACACACACCCATACAATGTGCACCACCCCGTGATGTTTTTCTCACTGCTACTAGTGAATGTAATGTAACACACACCCATACAATGCGCACCACCCCGTGATTTTTTTCTCACTCCTACTAGTGAATGTAATGTAACACACACCCATACAATGCGCACCACCCCGTGATGTTTTTCTCACTCCTACTAGTGAATATAATGCAACACACACCCATACAATGCGCACCACCCCGCGATGTTTTTCAGAAACCTACCTCCATTGCCACTGCATGTTCCCTGACCTCCCCATGCTGACCACCCGGCGGTGCTTTTCTCCATCCTACATTGCCACTCACTGCCTATCCTAATTCAGACCCTCCGATTCACACCACCCCGTGATGTTTTTCTCACTCCTAGTAGTGAATGTAATATAACACACACCAATACAATGCGCACCACCCCGTGATGTTTTTCTCACTCCTACTAGTGAATGTAATGAAACACACACCCATACAATGCGCACAAACCCGTGATGTTTTTCTCACTCCTAATAGTGAATCTAATGTAACACACACCGATACAATGCGCACCACCCCCCAATGTTTCTGTCACTCCTACTAGTGAATGTAATGTAACACACACCCATAAAATGCGCACCACCCCGTGATGTTTTTCTAACTCCTACTAGTGAATGTAATGTAACACACACCCATACAATGCGCACCACCCCGTCATGTTTTTCTCACTCCTATTAGTGAATGTAATGTAACACACACCCATACAATGCGCACCACCCCGTGATGTTTTTCTCACTCCTACTAGTGAATCTAATGTAACACACACCCATACAATGCGCACCACCCCGCGATGTTTTTCAGAAACCTATCCTACATTGCCACTGCATGTTCCCTGACCTCCCCATGCTGACCACCCCGCGGTGCTTTTCTCCATCCTACATTGCCACTCACTGCCTATCCTAATTCAGACCCTCCGATTCACACCACCCCGTGATGTTTTTCTCACTCCTACTAGTGAATGTAATGTAACACACACCCATACAATGCGCACCACCCCGTGATGTTTTTCTCACTCCTACTAGTGAATGTAATGTAACACACACCCATACAATGCGCACCACCCCGTGATGTTTTCTCACTCCTAGTAGTGAATGTAATGTAACACACACACATACAATGTGCACCACCCCGTGATGTTTTTCTAACTCCTACTATTGAATCTAATGTAACACACACCCATACAATGCGCACCACCCCGTGATGATTTCTCACTCCTACTAGTGAATGTAATGTAACAAACAACCATACAATGCTCGCCACCCCGTAATGTTTTTCTCACTCCTAATAGTGAATGTAATGTAACACACACACATACAATGGGCACCACCCCGTGATGTTTTTCACACTCCTACTAGTGAATGTAATGTAACACACACCCATACAATGTGCACCACCCCGTGATGTTTTTCTCACTGCTACTAGTGAATGTAATGTAACACACACCCATACAATGCGCACCACCCCGTGATGTTTTTCTCACTCCTAGTAGTGAATGTAATGTAACACACACCCATACAATGCGCACCACCCCGTGATGTTTTTCTCACTCCTACTAGTGAATGTAATGTAACACACACCCATACAATGCGCACCACCCCGTGATGTTTTTCTCACTCCTAGTAGTGAATGTAATGTAACACACACCCACACAATGCGCAACACCCCGTGATGTTTTTCTCACTCCTACTAGTGAATCTAATGTAACACACACCCATACAATGCGCACCACCCCGCGATGTTTTTCAGAAACCTATCCTACATTGCCACTGCATGTTCCCTGACCTCCGCATGCTGACCACACCGCGGTGCTTTTCTCCATCCTACATTGCAACTCACTGCCTTTCCTAATTCAGACCCTCCAATTCACACCACCCCGTGATGTTTTTCTCACTCCTAGTAGTGAATGTAATATAACACACACCAATACAATGCGCAACACCCCGTGATGTTTTTCTCACTCCTACTAGTGAATGTAATGAAACACACACCCATACAATGCGCACCACCCCGTGATGTTTTTCTCACTCCTAATAGTGAATCTAATGTAACACACACCGATACAATTCGCACCACCCCCCGATGTTTCTCTCACTCCTACTAGTGAATGTAATGTAACACACACCCATAAAATGCGCACCACCCCGTGATGTTTTTCTAACTCCTACTAGTGAATGTAATGTAACACACACCCATACAATGCGCACCACCCCGTCATGTTTTTCTCACTCCTATTAGTGAATGTAATGTAACACACACCCATACAATGCGCACCACCCCGTGATGTTTTTCTCACTCCTACTAGTGAATCTAATGTAACACACACCCATACAATGCGCACCACCCCGCGATGTTTTTCAGAAACCTATCCTACATTGCCACTGCATGTTCCCTGACCTCCCCATGCTGACCACCCCGCGGTGCTTTTCTCCATCCTACATTGCCACTCACTGCCTATCCTAATTCAGACCCTCCGATTCACACCACCCCGTGATGTTTTTCTCACTCCTAGTAGTGAATGTAATGTAACACATACCCATACAATGCGCACCACCCCGTGATGTTTTTCTCACTCCTACTAGTGAATGTAATGTAACACACAACCAATCAATGCTCAAGACCCCGTGATGTTTTCTCACTCCTAGTAGTGAATGTAATGTAACACACACACATACAATGTGCACCACCCCGTGATGTTTTTCTAACTCCTACTAGTGAATCTAATGTAACACACACCCATACAATGCGCACCACCCCGTGATGATTTCTCACTCCTACTAGTGAATGTAATGTAACAAACAACCATACAATGCTCACCACCCCGTAATATTTTTCTCACTCCTAATAGTGAATGTAATGTAACACACACACATGCAATGTGCACCACCCCGTGATGTTTTTCACACTCCTACTAGTGAATGTAATGTAACACACACCCATACAATGTGAACCACCCCGTGATGTATTTCTCACTGCTACTAGTGAATGTAATGTAACACACACCAATACAATGCGCACCACCCCGTGATGTTTTTCTCACTCCTAGTAGTGAATGTAATGTAACACACACCCATACAATGCGCACCACCCCTTGATGTTTTTCTCACTCCTACTAGTGAATGTAATGTAACACACACCCATACAATGCGCACCACCCCGTGATGTTTTTCTAACTCCTACTAGTGAATGTAATGTAACACACACCCATACAATGCGCACCACCCCGTGATGTTTTTCTCACTCCTAGTAGTGAATGTAATGTAACACACACACATACAATGCGCATCACCCCGTGATGTATTTCTCACTCCTACTAGTGAATGTAATGTAACACACACCCATACAATGTGCACCACCCCGTGATGTTTTTCTCACTGCTACTAGTGAATGTAATGTAACACACACCCATACAATGCGCACCACCCCGTGATTTTTTTCTCACTCCTACTAGTGAATGTAATGTAACACACACCCATACAATGCGCACCACCCCGTGATGTTTTTCTCACTCCTACTAGTGAATGTAATGCAACACACACCCATACAATGCGAACCACCCCGCGATGTTTTTCAGAAACCTACCCTCCATTAACACTGCATGTTCCCTGACCTCCCCATGCTGACCACCCCGCCGTGCTTTTCTCCATCCTACATTGCCACTCACTGCCTATCCTAATTCAGACCCTCCGATTCACACCACCCCGTGATGTTTTTCTCACTCCTAGTAGTGAATGTAATGTAACACACACCCATACAATACGAACCACCCCGTGATGTTTTTCTCACTCCTACTAGTAAATGTAATGTAACACACACCCATACAATGCGCACCACCCCGTGATGTTTTTCTCACTCCTACTAGTGAATGTAATGTAACACACACCCATACAATGCGCACCACCCCGTTATGTTTTTCTCACACCTACTAGTGAATGTAATGTAACACACACCCACACAATGCGCAACACCCCGTGATGTTTTTCTCACTCCTACTAGTGAATCTAATGTAACACACACCCATAGAATGCGCACCACCCCGCGATGTTTTTCAGAAACCTATCCTACATTGCCACTGCATGTTCCCTGACCTCCGCATGCTGACCACCCCGCGGTGCTTTTCTCCATCCTACATTGCAACTCACTGCCTTTCTTAATTCAGACCCTCCAATTCACACCACCCCGTGATGTTTTTCTCACTCCTAGTAGTGAATGTAATATAACACACACCAATACAATGCGCACCCGCCCGTGATGTTTTTCTCACTCCTACTAGTGAATGTAATGAAACACACACCCATACAATGCGCACCACCCCGTGATGTTTTTCTCACTCCTAATAGTGAATCTAATGTAACACACACCGATACAATGCGCACCACCCCCCGATGTTTCTCTCACTCCTACTAGTGAATGTAATGTAACACACACCCATAAAATGCGCACCACCCCGTGATGTTTTTCTAACTCCTACTAGTGATTGTAATGTAACACACACCCATACAATGCGCACCACCCCGTCATGTTTTTCTCACTCCTATTAGTGAATGTAATGTAACACACACCCATAAAATGCGCACCACCCCGTGATGTTTTTCTCACTCCTACTAGTGAATCTAATGTAACACACACCCATACAATGCGCACCACCCCGCGATGTTTTTCAGAAACCTATCCTACATTGCCACTGCATGTTCCCTGACCTCCCCATGCTGACCACCCCGCGGTGCTTTTCTCCATCCTACATTGCCACTCACTGCCTATCCTAATTCAGACCCTCCGATTCACACCACCCCGTGATGTTTTTCTCACTCCTAGTAGTGAATGTAATGTAACACACACCCATACAATGCGCACCACCCCATGATGTTTTTCTCACTCCTACTAGTGAATGTAATGTAACACACAACCATTTAATGCTCAAGACCCCGTGATGTTTTCTCACTCCTAGTAGTGAATGTAATGTAACACACACACATACAATGTGCACCACTCCGTGATGTTTTTCTAACTCCTACTAGTGAATCTAATGTAACACACACCCATACAATGCGCACCACACTGTGATGATTTCTCACTCCTACTAGTGAATGTAATGTAACAAACAACCATACAATGCTCACCACCCCGTAATGTTTTTCTCACTCCTAATAGTGAATGTAATGTAACACACACACATACAATGGGCACCACCCCATGATGTTTTTCACACTCCTACTAGTGAATGTAATGTAACACACACCCATACAATGTGCACCACCCCGTGATGTTTTTCTCACTGCTACTAGTGAATGTAATGTAACACACACCCATACAATGCGCACCACCCCGTGATGTTTTTCTCACTCCTAGTAGTGAATGTAATGTAACACACACCCATACAATGCGCACCACCCCGTGATGTTTTTCTCACTCCTACTAGTGAATGTAATGTAACACACACCCATACAATGCGCACCACCCCGTGATGTTTTTCTCACTCCTACTAGTGAATGTAATGTAACACACACCCATACAATGCGCACCACCCCGTGATGTTTTTCTCACTCCTACTAGTGAATGTAATGTAACACACACCCATACAATGCGCACCACCCCGTGATGTTTTTCTCACTCCTACTAGTGAATGTAATGTAACACACACCCATACAATGCGCACCACCCCGTGATGTTTTTCTCACTCCTACTAGTGAATGTAATGTAACACACACCCATACAATGCGCACCACCCCGTGATGTTTTTCTCACTCCTACTAGTGAATGTAATGTAACACACACCCATACAATGCGCACCACCCCGTGATGTTTTTCTCACTCCTACTAGTGAATGTAATGTAACACACACCCATACAATGCGCACCACCCCGTGATGTTTTTCTCACTCCTACTAGTGAATGTAATGTAACACACACCCATACAATGCGCACCACCCCGTGATTTTTTTCTCACTCCTACTAGTGAATGTAATGAAACACACACCCATACAATGCGCACCACCCCGTGATGTTTTTCTCACTCCTACTAGTGAATGTAATGCAACACACACCCATACAATGCGAACCACCCCGCGATGTTTTTCAGAAACCTACCCTCCATTAACACTGCATGTTCCCTGACCTCCCCATGCTGACCACCCCGCCGTGCTTTTCTCCATCCTACATTGCCACTCACTGCCTATCCTAATTCAGACCCTCCGATTCACACCACCCCGTGATGTTTTTCTCACTCCTAGTAGTGAATGTAATGTAACACACACCCATACAATACGAACCACCCCGTGATGTTTTTCTCACTCCTACTAGTAAATGTAACGTAACACACACCCATACAATGCGCACCACCCCGTGATGTTTTTCTCACTCCTACTAGTGAATGTAATGTAACACACACCCATACAATGCGCACCACCCCGTTATGTTTTTCTCACACCTACTAGTGAATGTAATGTAACACACACCCACACAATGCGCAACACCCCGTGATGTTTTTCTCACTCCTACTAGTGAATCTAATGTAACACACACCCATAGAATGCGCACCACCCCGCGATGTTTTTCAGAAACCTATCCTACATTGCCACTGCATGTTCCCTGACCTCCGCATGCTGACCACCCCGCGGTGCTTTTCTCCATCCTACATTGCAACTCACTGCCTTTCTTAATTCAGACCCTCCAATTCACACCACCCCGTGATGTTTTTCTCACTCCTAGTAGTGAATGTAATATAACACACACCAATACAATGCGCACCACCCCGTGATGTTTTTCTCACTCCTACTAGTGAATGTAATGAAACACACACCCATACAATGCGCACCACCCCGTGATGTTTTTCTCACTCCTAATAGTGAATCTAATGTAACACACACCGATACAATGCGCACCACCCCCCGATGTTTCTCTCACTCCTACTAGTGAATGTAATGTAACACACACCCATAAAATGCGCACCACCCCGTGATGTTTTTCTAACTCCTACTAGTGATTGTAATGTAACACACACCCATACAATGCGCACCACCCCGTCATGTTTTTCTCACTCCTCTTAGTGAATGTAATGTAACACACACCCATAAAATGCGCACCACCCCGTGATGTTTTTCTCACTCCTACTAGTGAATCTAATGTAACACACACCCATACAATGCGCACCACCCCGCGATGTTTTTCAGAAACCTATCCTACATTGCCACTGCATGTTCCCTGACCTCCCCATGCTGACCACCCCGCGGTGCTTTTCTCCATCCTACATTGCCACTCACTGCCTATCCTAATTCAGACCCTCCGATTCACACCACCCCGTGATGTTTTTCTCACTCCTAGTAGTGAATGTAATGTAACACACACCCATACAATGCGCACCACCCCGTGATGTTTTTCTCACTCCTACTAGTGAATGTAATGTAACACACAACCATTTAATGCTCAAGACCCCGTGATGTTTTCTCACTCCTAGTAGTGAATGTAATGTAACACACACACATACAATGTGCACCACTCCGTGATGTTTTTCTAACTCCTACTAGTGAATCTAATGTAACACACACCCATACAATGCGCACCACACTGTGATGATTTCTCACTCCTACTAGTGAATGTAATGTAACAAACAACCATACAATGCTCACCACCCCGTAATGTTTTTCTCACTCCTAATAGTGAATGTAATGTAACACACACACATACAATGGGCACCACCCCATGATGTTTTTCACACTCCTACTAGTGAATGTAATGTAACACACACCCATACAATGTGCACCACCCCGTGATGTTTTTCTCACTGCTGCTAGTGAATGTAATGTAACACACACCCATACAATGCGCACCACCCCGTGATGTTTTTCTCACTCCTAGTAGTGAATGTAATGTAACACACACCCATACAATGCGCACCACCCCGTGATGTTTTTCTCACTCCTACTAGTGAATGTAATGTAACACACACCCATACAATGCGCACCACCCCGTGATGTTTTTCTCACTCCTACTAGTGAATGTAATGTAACACACACCCATACAATGCGCACCACCCCGTGATGTTTTTCTCACTCCTACTAGTGAATGTAATGTAACACACACCCATACAATGCGCACCACCCCGTGATGTTTTTCTCACTCCTACTAGTGAATGTAATGTAACACACACCCATACAATGCGCACCACCCCGTGATGTTTTTCTCACTCCTACTAGTGAATGTAATGTAACACACACCCATACAATGCGCACCACCCCGTGATGTTTTTCTCACTCCTACTAGTGAATGTAATGTAACACACACCCATACAATGCGCACCACCCCGTGATGTTTTTCTCACTCCTACTAGTGAATGTAATGTAACACACACCCATACAATGCGCACCACCCCGTGATTTTTTTCTCACTCCTACTAGTGAATGTAATGAAACACACACCCATACAATGCGCACCACCCCGTGATGTTTTTCTCATTCCTATTAGTGAATGTAATGTAACACACACCCATACAATGCGCACCACCCCGTGATGTTTTTCTCACTCCTACTAGTGAATCTAATGTAACACACACCCATACAATGCGCACCACCCCGCGATGTTTTTCAGAATTCTATCCTACATTGGCACTGCATGTTTCCTGACCTCCCCATGCTGACCACCCCGCGGTGCTTTTCTCCATCCTACATTGCCACTCACTGCCTTTCCTAATTCAGACCCTCCGATTCACACCACCTCGTGATGATTTTCTCACTCCTAGCAGTGAATGTAATGTAACACACACCCATACAATGCGCACCACCCCGTGATGTTTTTCTCACTCCTACTAGTGAATGTAATGTAACACACACTCACACAATGCGCACCACCGCGTGATGTTTTTCTTACTCCTACTAGTGAATGTAATGTAACACACACCCATACAATGCGCACCACCCCGTGATGTTTTTCTCACTCCTACTAGTGAATGTAATGTAACACACACCAATACAATGCGCACAACCCCATGATATTTTTCTAACTCCTACTAGCGAATGTAATGTAACACACACCCATACAATGCGCACCACCCCGTGATGTTTTTCTCACTCCTACTAGTGAATGTAATGTAACACACACCCATACAATGCTCACCACCCGTGATGTTTTCTCACTCCTAGTAGTGAATGTAATGTAACACACACACCTACAATGTGCACCACCCCGTGATGTTTTTCTAACTCCTACTAGTGAAACTGATGTAACACACACCCATACAATGCGCACCACCCCGTGATGTTTTTCTCACTCCTACTAGTGAATGTAATGTAACACACACCCATACAATGCGCACCACCCCGTGATGTTTTTCTCACTCCTACTAGTGAATCTAATGTAACACACACCCATACAATGCGCACCACCCCGTGATGTTTTTCTCACTCCTACTAGTGAATGTAATGTAACACACACCCATACAATGCGCACCACCCCGTGATGTTTTTCTCACTCCTACTAGTGAATGTAATATAACACACACCCATACAATGCGCACCATCCCGTGATGTTTTTCTCACTCCTACGAGTGAATGTAATGTAACACACACCCATACAATGCGCACCACCCCGTGATGTTTTTCTCACTCCTAGTAGTGAATGTAATGTAACACACACACATACAATGCGCATCACCCCGTGATGTATTTCTCACTCCTACTAGTGAATGTAATGTAACACACACACATACAATGCGCATCACCCCGTGATGTATTTCTCACTCCTACTAGTGAATGTAATATAACACACACCCATACAATGCGCACCACCCCGTGATGTTTTTCTCACTGCTAATAGTGAATGTAATGTAACACACACCCATACAATGCGCACCACCCCGTGATTTTTTTCTCACTCCTACTAGTGAATGTAATGTAACACACACCCATACAATGCGCACCACCCCGTGATGTTTTTCTCACTCCTACTAGTGAATGTAATGCAACACACACCCATACAATGCGAACCACCCCGCGATGTTTTTCAGAAACCTACCCTCCATTGCCACTGCATGTTCCCTGACCTCCCCATGCTGACCACCCCGCCGTGCTTTTCTCCATCCTACATTGCCACTCACTGCCTATCCTAATTCAGACCCTCCGATTCACACCACCCCGTGATGTTTTTCTCACTCCTAGTAGTGAATGTAATGTAACACACACCCATACAATACGAACCACCCCGTGATGTTTTTCTCACTCCTACTAGTAAATGTAATGTAACACACACCCATACAATGCGCACCACCCCGTGATGTTTTTCTCACTCCTACTAGTGAATGTAATGTAACACACACCCATACAATGCGCACCACCCCGTTATGTTTTTCTCACACCTACTAGTGAATGTAATGTAACACACACCCACACAATGCGCAACACCCCGTGATGTTTTTCTCACTCCTACTAGTGAATCTAATGTAACACACACCCATAGAATGCGCACCACCCCGCGATGTTTTTCAGAAACCTATCCTACATTGCCACTGCATGTTCCCTGACCTCCGCATGCTGACCACCCCGCGGTGCTTTTCTCCATCCTACATTGCAACTCACTGCCTTTCTTAATTCAGACCCTCCAATTCACACCACCCCGTGATGTTTTTCTCACTCCTAGTAGTGAATGTAATATAACACACACCAATACAATGCGCACCACCCCGTGATGTTTTTCTCACTCCTACTAGTGAATGTAATGAAACACACACCCATACAATGCGCACCACCCCGTGATGTTTTTCTCACTCCTAATAGTGAATCTCATGTAACACACACCGATACAATGCGCACCACCCCCCGATGTTTCTCTCACTCCTACTAGTGAATGTAATGTAACACACACCCATAAAATGCGCACCACCCCGTGATGTTTTTCTAACTCCTACTAGTGAATGTAATGTAACACACACCCATACAATGCGCACCACCCCGTCATGTTTTTCTCACTCCTATTAGTGAATGTAATGTAACACACACCCATAAAATGCGCACCACCCCGTGATGTTTTTCTCACTCCTACTAGTGAATCTAATGTAACACACACCCATACAATGCGCACCACCCCGCGATGTTTTTCAGAAACCTATCCTACATTGCCACTGCATGTTCCCTGACCTCCCCATGCTGACCACCCCGCGGTGCTTTTCTCCATCCTACATTGCCACTCACTGCCTATCCTAATTCAGACCCTCCGATTCACACCACCCCGTGATGTTTTTCTCACTCCTAGTAGTGAATGTAATGTAACACACACCCATACAATGCGCACCACCCCGTGATGTTTTTCTCACTCCTACTAGTGAATGTAATGTAACACACAACCATTTAATGCTCAAGACCCCGTGATGTTTTCTCACTCCTAGTAGTGAATGTAATGTAACACACACACATACAATGTGCACCACTCCGTGATGTTTTTCTAACTCCTACTAGTGAATCTAATGTAACACACACCCATACAATGCGCACCACCCCGTGATGTTTTTCTCACTCCTACTAGTGAATGTAATGTAACACACAACCATACAATGCTCACCACCCCGTAATGTTTTTCTCACTCCTAATAGTGAATGTAATGTAACACACACACATACAATGGGCACCACCCCATGATGTTTTTCACACTCCTACTAGTGAATGTAATGTAACACACACCCATACAATGTGCACCACCCCGTGATGTTTTTCTCACTGCTAGTAGTGAATGTAATGTAACACACACCCATACAATGCGCACCACCCCGTGATGTTTTTCTCACTCCTAGTAGTGAATGTAATGTAACACACACCCATACAATGCGCACCACCCCGAGATGTTTTTCTCACTCCTACTAGTGAATGTAATGTAACACACACCCATACAATGCGCACCACCCCGTGATGTTTTTCTCACTCCTACTAGTGAATGTAATGTAACACACACCCATACAATGCGCACCACCCCGTGATGTTTTTCTCACTCCTACTAGTGAATGTAATGTAACACACACCCATACAATGCGCACCACCCCGTGATGTTTTTCTCACTCCTACTAGTGAATGTAATGTAACACACACCCATACAATGCGCACCACCCCGTGATGTTTTTCTCACTCCTACTAGTGAATGTAATGTAACACACACCCATACAATGCGCACCACCCCGTGATGTTTTTCTCACTCCTACTAGTGAATGTAATGTAACACACACCCATACAATGCGCACCACCCCGTGATGTTTTTCTCACTCCTACTAGTGAATGTAATGTAACACACACCCATACAATGCGCACCACCCCGTGATTTTTTTCTCACTCCTACTAGTGAATGTAATGAAACACACACCCATACAATGCGCACCACCCTGTGATGTTTTTCTCATTCCTATTAGTGAATGTAATGTAACACACACCCATACAATGCGCACCACCCCGTGATGTTTTTCTCACTCCTACTAGTGAATCTAATGTAACACACACCCATACAATGCGCACCACCCCGCGATGTTTTTCAGAATTCTATCCTACATTGGCACTGCATGTTTCCTGACCTCCCCATGCTGACCACCCCGCGGTGCTTTTCTCCATCCTACATTGCCACTCACTGCCTTTCCTAATTCAGACCCTCCGATTCACACCACCCCGTGATGATTTTCTCACTCCTAGCAGTGAATGTAATGTAACACACACCCATACAATGCGCACCACCCCGTGATGTTTTTCTCACTCCTACTAGTGAATGTAATGTAACACACACTCACACAATGCGCACCACCGCGTGATGTTTTTCTTACTCCTACTAGTGAATGTAATGTAACACACACCCATACAATGCGCACCACCCCGTGATGTTTTTCTCACTCCTACTAGTGAATGTAATGTAAAACACACCAATACAATGCGCACAACCCCATGATGTTTTTCTAACTCCTACTAGCGAATGTAATGTAACACACACCCATACAATGCGCACCACCCCGTGATGTTTTTCTCACTCCTACTAGTGAATGTAATGTAACACACACCCATACAATGCTCACCACCCGTGATGTTTTCTCACTCCTAGTAGTGAATGTAATGTAACACACACACCTACAATGTGCACCACCCCGTGATGTTTTTCTAACTCCTACTAGTGAAACTGATGTAACACACACCCATACAATGCGCACCACCCCGTGATGTTTTTCTCACTCCTACTAGTGAATGTAATGTAACACACACCCATACAATGCGCACCACGCCGTGATGTTTTTCTCACTCCTACTAGTGAATCTAATGTAACACACACCCATACAATGCGCACCACCCCGTGATGTTTTTCTCACTCCTACTAGTGAATGTAATGTAACACACACCCATACAATGCGCACCACCCCGTGATGTTTTTCTCACTCCTACTAGTGAATGTAATATAACACACACCCATACAATGCGCACCATCCCGTGATGTTTTTCTCACTCCTACGAGTGAATGTAATGTAACACACACCCATACAAAGCGCACCATCCCGTGACGTTTTTCTCACTCCTACGACTGAATGTAATGTAACACACACCTATAAAATGCGCACCACCCCGTTACGTTTTTCTCACTCCTACTTGTGAATGTAATGTAACACACACCCATACAATGCGCACCACCCCGTGATGTTTTTCTCACTCCTACTAGTGAATCTAATGTAACACACACCCATACAATGTGCACCACCCCGCGATGTTTTTCAGAATCCTATCCTACATTGCCACTGCATGTTCCCTGACCTCCCCATGCTGACCACCCCGCGGTGCTTTTCTCCATCCTACATTGCCACTCACTGCCTTTCCTAATTCAGACCCTCCGATTCACACCACCCCGTGATGTTTTTCTCCCTCCTAGTAGTGAATGTAACACACACCCATACAATGCGCACCACCCCGTGATGTTTTTCTCACTCCTACTAGTGAATGTAATGTAACACACACCCATACAATGCGCACCACCCCGTGATGTTTTTGTTACTCCTAGTAGTGAATGTAATGTAACACACACCCATACAATGCGCACTATCCCGTGATGTTTTTCTCACTCCTACTAGTGAATCTAATGTAACACACACCCATACAATGCGCACCACCCCGTGATGTTTTTCTCACTCCTACTAGTAAATGTAATGTAACACACACCCATACAATGCGCACCACCCCGTGATGTTTTTCTCACTCCTACTAGTGAATGTAATGTAACACACACCCATACAATGCGCACCATCCCGTGATGTTTTTCTCACTCCTACGAGTGAACGTAATGTAACACACACCCATACAATGCGCACCATCCCGTGACGTTTTTCTCACTCCTAAGACTGAATGTAATGTAACACACACCCATAAAATGCGCACCACCCCGTTACGTTTTTCTCACTCCTACTAGTGAATGTAATGTAACACACACCCATACAATGCGCACCACCCCGTGATGTTTTTCTCACTCCTACTAGTGAATCTAATGTAACACACACCCATACAATGCGCACCACCCCGCGATGTTTTTCAGAATCCTATCCTACATTGCCACTGCATGTTCCCTGACCTCCCCATGATGACCACCCCGCGGTGCTTTTCTCCATCCTACCTTGCCACTCACTGCCTTTCCTAATTCAGACCCTCCGATTCACACCACCCCGTGATGTTTTTCTCACTCCTAGTATTGAATGTAACACACACCCCTACAATGCGCACCACCCCGTGATGTTTTTCTCACTCCTACTAGTGAATGTAATGTAACACACACCCATACAATGCGCACCACCCCGTCATGTTTTTCTCACTCCTACTAGTGAATGTATTGTAACACACACCCATACAATGCGCACCATCCCGTGCTTTTTTTCTCACTCCTACGAGTGAATGTAATGTAACACACACCCATACAATGCGCACCATCCCGTGACGTTTTTCTCACTCCTACGACTGAATGTAATGTAACACACACCCATACAATGCTCACCACCCCGTAATGTTTTTCTCACTCCTACTAGTGAATGTAATGTAACACACACCCATACAATGCGCACCACCCCGTGATGTTTTTCTCACTCCTACTAGTGAATGTAATGCAACACACACCCATACAATGCGCACCACCCCGCGATGTTTTTCAGAAACCTACCCACCATTGCCACTGCATGTTCCCTGACCTCCCCATGCTGACCACCCCGCGGTGCTTTTCTCCATCCTACATTGCCACTCACAGCCTATCCTAATTCAGACCCTCCGATTCACACCACCCCGTGATGTTTTTCTCACTCCTAGTAGTGAATGTAATGTAACACACACCCATACAATGCGAACCACCCCGTGATGTTTTTCTCACTCCTACTAGTGAATGTAATGTAACACACACCCATACAATGCGCACCACCCCGTGATGTATTTCTCACTCCTACTAGTGAATGTAATGTAACACACACCCATACAATGCGCACCACCCCGTTATGTTTTTCTCACACCTACTAGTGAATGTAATGTAACACACACCCACACAATGCGCAACACCCCGTTATGTTTTTCTCACTCCTACTAGTGAATCTAATGTAACACACACACATACAATGCGCACCACCCCGCGATGTTTTTCAGAAAGCTATCCTACATTGCCACTGCATGTTCCCTGACCTCCGCATGCTGACCACCCCGCGGTGCTTTTCTCCATCCTACATTGCAACTCAGTGCATTTCCTAATTCAGACCCTCCAATTCACACCACCCCGTGATGTTTTTCTCACTCCTAGTAGTGAATGTAATGTAACACACACCAATACAATGCGCACCACCCCGTGATGTTTTTCTCACTCCTACTAGTGAATGTAATGTAACACACACCCATACAATGCGCACCACCCCGTGATGTTTTTCTCACTCCTACTAGTGAATCTAATGTAACACACACCGATACAATGCGCACCACCCCGCGATGTTTTTCAGAAACCTATCCTACATTGCCACTGCATGTTCCCTGACCTCTCCATGCTGACCACCCCGCGGTGCTTTTCTCCATCCTACACTGCCACTCACTGCCTATCCTAATTCAGACCATCCGATTCACACCACCCCGTGATGTTTTTCTCACTCCTAGTAGTGAATGTAATGTAACACACACCCATACAATGCGCACCACCCCGTGTTGTTTTTCTCACTCCTACTAGTGAATGTAATGTAACACACACCCATACAATGCGCACCACCCCGTGATGTTTTTCTCACACCTACTAGTGAATCTAATGTAACACACACCCATACAATGCGCACCACCCCCCGATGTTTTTCAGAATCCTATCCTACATTGCCACTGCATGTTCCCTGACCTCCCCATGCTGACCACCCCGCGGTGCTTTTCTCCATCCTACATTGCCACTCACTGCCTTTCCTAATTCAGACCCTCCGATTCACACCACCCCGTGATGTTTTTCTCACTCCTAGTAGTGAATGTAATGTAACACACACCCATACAATGCGAACCACCCCGTGATGTTTTTCTCACTCCTACTAGTGAATGTAATGTAACACACACCCATACAATGCGCACCACCCCGTGATGATTTTCTCACTCCTACTAGTGAATGTAATGTAACACACACCCATACAATGCGCACCACCCCGTTATGTTTTTCTCACTCCTATTAGTGAATGTAATGTAACACACACCCACACAATGCGCAACACCCCGTGATGTTTTTCTCACTCCTACTAGTGAATCTAATGTAACACACACCCATACAATGCGCACTACCCCGCGATGTTTTTCAGAAACCTATCCTACATTGCCACTGCATGTTCCCTGACCTCCGCATGCTGACCACCCCGCGGTGCTTTTCTCCATCCTACATTGCAACTCACTGCCTTTCCTAATTCAGACCCTCCAATTCACACCACCCCGTGATGTTTTTCTCACTCCTAGTAGTGAATGTAATGTAACACACACCCATACAATGCGCACCACTCCGTGTTTTTCTCACTCCTACTAGTGAATGTAATGTAACACACAATGCGCACCACCCCGTGATGTTTTTCTTACTCCTACTAGTGAATGTAATGTAACACACACCCATACAATGCGCACCACCCCGTGATGTTTTTCTCACTCCTACTAGTGAATGTAATGTAACACACACCCATACAATGCTCACCACCCCGTGATGTTTTCTCACTCCTAGTAGTGAATGTAATGTAACACACACACATACAATGTGCACCACCCCGTGATGTTTTTCTAACTCCTACTAGTGAATCTAATGTAACACACACCCATACAATGCGCACCACCCCGTGATGATTTCTCACTCCTACTAGTGAATGTAATGTAACACACAACCATACAATGCTCACCACCCCGTAATGTTTTTCTCACTCCTAGTAGTGAATGTAATGTAACACACACACATACAATGTGCACCACCCCGTGATGTTTTTCTCACTCCTACTAGTGAATGTAATGTAACACACACCCATACAATGTGCACCACCCCGTGATGTTTTTCTCACTGCTACTAGTGAATGTAATGTAACACACACCCATACAATGCTCACCACCCCGTGATGTTTTTCTCACTCCTAGTAGTGAATGTAATGTAACACACACCCATACAATGCGCACCACCCCGTGATGTTTTTCTCACTCCTACTAGTGAATGTAATGTAACACACACCCATACAATCCGCACCACCCCGTGATGTTTTTCTCACTCCTACTAGTGAATGTAATGTAACACACACCCATACAAAGCGCACCACCCCGTGATGTTTTTCTCACTCCTACCAATGAATGTAATGTAACACGAACCCATACAATGCGCACCACCCCGTGATGTTTTTCTCACTCCTACTAGTGAATGTAATGTAACACACACCCATACAATGCGCACCACCCCGTGATGTTTTTCTCACTCCTACTAGTGAATCTAATGTAACACACACCCATACAATGCGCACCACCCCGTGATGTTTTTCTCACTCCTACTAGTGAATGTAATGTAACACACACCCATACAATGCGCACCACCCCGTGAGGTTTTTCTCACTCCTACGAGTGAATGTAATGTAACACACACCCATACAATGCGCACCATCCCGTGACGTTTTTCTCACTCCTACGACTGAATGTAATGTAACACACACCCATACAATGCGCACCACCCCGTGACGTTTTTCTCACTCCTACTAGTGAATGTAATGTAACACTCACCCATACCATGCGCACCACCCCGTGAGGTTTTTCTCACTCCTACTAGTGAATCTAATGTAACACACAACCATACAATGCGCACCACCCCGCGATGTTTTTCAGAATCCTATCCTACATTGCCACTGCATGTTCCCTGACCTCCCCATGCTGACCACCCCGCGGTGCTTTTCTCCATCCTACATTGCCACTCACTGCCTTTCGTAATTCAGACCCTCCGATTCACACCACCCCGTGATGTTTTTCTCACTCCTAGTAGTGAATGTAACACACACCCATACAATGCGCACCACCCCGTGATGTTTTTCTCACTCCTACTAGTGAATGTAATGTAACACACACCCATACAATGTGCACCACCCCGTGATGTTTTTGTTACTCCTACTAGTGAATGTAATGTAACACACACCCATACAATGCGCACCACCCCGTGATGTTTTTCTCACTCCTAGTAGTGACTGTAATGTAACACACACCCATACAATGCGCACCACCCCATGATGTTTTCCTAACTCCTACTAGTGAATGTAATGTAACACACACCCATACAATGCGCACCACCCCGTGATGTTTTTCTCACTCCTACTAGTGAATGTAATGTAACACACACCCATACAATGCGCACCACCCCGTGATGTTTTTCTCACTCCTACTAGTGAATGTAATGCAACACACACCCATACAATGCGCACCACCCCGCGATGTTTTTCAGAAACCTACCCTCCATTGCCACTGCATGTTCCATGACCTCCCCATGCTGACCACCCCGCGGTGCTTTTCTCCATCCTATATTGCCACTCACTGCCTATCCTAATTCAGACCCTCCGATTCACACCACCCCGTGATGTTTTTCTCACTCCTAGTAGTGAATGTAATGTAACACACACCCATACAATGTGAACCACCCCGTGATGTTTTTCTCACTCCTACTAGTGAATGTAATGTAACACACACCCATACAATGCGCACCACCCCGTGATGTTTTTCTCACTCCTACTAGTGAATGTAATGTAACACACACCCATACAATGCGCACCACCCCGTTATGTTTTTCTCACACCTACTAGTGAATGTAATGTAACACACACCCACACAGTGCGCAACACCCCGTGATGTTTTTCTCACTCCTACTAGTGAATCTAATGTTACACACACCCATAAAATGCGCACCACCCTGCGATATTTTTCAGAAACCTATCCTACATTGCCAAGGCATGTTCCCTGACCTCCCCATGCTGACCACCCCGCGGTGCTTTTCTCCATCCTACATTGCCACTCACTGCCTTTCCTAATTCAGACCCTCCGATTCACACCACCCCGTGACGTTTTTCTCACGCCTAGTAGTGAATGTAATGTAACACACACCCATAAAATGCGCACCACCCCGTGATGTGTTTATCACTCCTACTAGTGAATGTAATGTAACACACACCCATACAATGCGCACCACTCCGTGATGTTTTTCTCACTCCTACTAGTGAATGTAATGTAACACACACCCATACAATGCGCACCACCCCGTGATGTTTTTCTCAGTCCTACTAGTGAATGTAATGTAACACACACCCATAAATTGCGCACCACCCCGTGATGTTTTTCTAACTCCTACTAGTGAATGTAATGTAACACACACCCATACAATGCGCACCACCCCGTCATGTTTTTCTCACTCCTATTAGTGAATGTAATGTAACACACACCCATACAATGCGCACCACCCCGTGATGCTTTTCTCACTCCTACTAATGAATCTAATGTAACACACACCCATACAATGCGCACCACCCCGCGATGTTTTTCAGAAACCTATCCTACATTGCCACTGCATGTTCCCTGTCCTCCCCATGCTGACCACACCGCGGTGCTTTTCTCCATTCTACATTGCCACTAACTGCCTATCCTAATTCAGACCCTCCGATTCACACCACCCCATGATGTTTTTCTCACTCCTAGTAGTGAATGTAATGTAACACACACCCATACAATGCGCACCACCCCGTGATGTTTTTCGCACTCCTACTAGTGAATGTAATGTAACACACACTCATACAATGCTCACCACCCCGTGATGTTTTCTCACTCCTAGTAGTGAATGTAATGTAACACACACACATACAATATGCACCACCCGGTGATGTTTTTCTAACTCCTACTAGTGAATCTAATGTAACACACACCCATACAATGCGCACCATCCCGTGATGATTTCTCACTCCTACTAGTGAATGTAATGTAACAAACAGCCATACAATGCTCACCACCCCGTAATGTTTTTCTCACTCCTAGTAGTGAATGTAATGTAACACACACACATACAATGTGCACCACCCCGTGATGTTTTTCTCACTCCTACTAGTGAATGTAATGTAACACACACCCATACAATGTGCACCACCCCGTGATGTTTTTCCAACTGCTACTAGTGAATGTAATGTAACACACACCCATACAATGCGCACCACCCCGTGATGTTTTTCTCACTCCTAGTAGTGAATGTAATGTAACACACACCCATACAATGCGCACCACCCCGTGATGTTTTTCTCACTCCTACTAGTGAATGTAATGTAACACACACCCATACAATGCGCACCACCCCGTGATGTTTTTCTCACTCCTATTAGTGAATGTAATGTAACACACACCCATACAATGCGCACCACCCCGTGATGTTTTTCTCACTCCTAGTAGTGACTGTAATGTAAAACACACCCATACAATGCGCACCACCCCATGATGTTTTCCTAACTCCCACTAGTGAATGTAATGTAACACACACCCATACAATGCGCACCACCCGGTGATGTTTTTTTCACTCCTACTAGTGAATGTAATGTAACACACACCCATACAATGCTCACCACCCCGTGATGTTTTCTCACTCCTAGTAGTGAATGTAATGTAACACACACACATACAATGTGCACCACCCCGTGATGTTTTTCTAACTCCTAATAGTGAATCTAATGTAACACACACCCATACAATGCGCACCACCCCGTGATGTTTTTCTCACTCCTACTAGTGAATGTAATGTAACACACAACCATACAATGCTCCACCCCGTAATGTTTTTCTCACTCCTAGTAGTGAATGTAATGTAACACACACACATACAATGCGCACCACCCCGTGATGTTTTTCTCACTCCTACTAGTGAATGTAATGTAACACACACCCACACAATGTGCACCACCCCGTGATGTTTTTCTCACTGCTACTAGTGAATGTAATGTAACACACACCCATACAATGCGCACCACCCCGTGATGTTTTTCTCACTCCTACTAGTGAATGTAATGTAACACACACCCATACAATGCGCACCACACCGTGATGTTTTTCTCACTCCTACTAGTGAATGTAATGCAACACACACCCATACAATGCGCACCACCCCGCGATGTTTTTCAGAAACCTACCCTCCATTGCCACTGCAGGTTCCATGACCTCCCCATGCTGACCACCCCGCGGTGCTTTTCTCCATCCTACATTGCCACTCACTGCCTATCCTAATTCAGACCCTCCGATTCACACCACCCCGTGATGTTTTTCTCACTCCTAGTAGTGAATGTAATGTAACACACACCCATACAATGTGAACCACCCCGTGATGTTTTTCTCACTCCTACTAGTGAATGTAATGTAACACACACCCATACAATGCGCACCACCCCGTGATGTTTTTCTCACTCCTACTAGTGAATGTAATGTAACACACACCCATACAATGCGCACCACCCCGTTATGTTTTTCTCACACCTACTAGTGAATGTAATGCAACACACACCCACACAGTGCGCAACACCCCGTGATGTTTTTCTCACTCCTACTAGTGAATCTAATGTTACACACACCAATAAAATGCGCACCACCCCGCGACGTTTTTCAGAAACCTATCCTACATTGCCACTGCATGTTCCCTGACCTCCGCATGCTCACCACCCCACGGTGCTTTTCTCCATCCTACATTGCTACTCACTGCCTTTCCTAATTCAGACCCTCCAATTCACACCACCCCGTGATGTTTTTCTCACTCCTAGTAGTGAATGTAATGTAACACACACCAATACAATGCGCACCACCCCGTGATGTTTTTCTCACTCCTACTAGTGAATGTAATGAAACACACACCCATACAATGCGCACAACCCCGTGATGTTTTTCTCATTCCTATTAGTGAATGTAATGTAACACACACCCATACAATGCGCACCACCCCGTGATGTTTTTCTCACTCCTACTAGTGAATCTAATGTAACACACACCGATACAATGCGCACCACCCCGCGATGTTTTTCAGAAACCTATCCTACATTGCCACTGCATATTCCCTGACCTCCCCATGCTGACCACCCCGCGGTGCTTTTCTCCATCCTACATTGCCACTCAATGCCTTTCCTAATTCAGACCCTCCGATTCACACCACCCCGTGACGTTTTTCTCACACCTAGTAGTGAATGTAATGTAACACACACCCATAAAATGCGCACCACCCCGTGATGTGTTTATCACTCCTACTAGTGAATGTAATGTAACACACACCCATACAATGCGCACCACTCCGTGATGTTTTTCTCACTCCTACTAGTGAATGTAATGTAACACACACCCATACAATGCGCACCACCCCGTGATGTTTTTCTCACTCCTACTAGTGAATGTAATGTAACACACACCCATAAATTGCGCACCACCCCGTGATGTTTTTCTAACTCCTACTAGTGAATGTAATGTAACACACACCCATACAATGCGCACCACCCCGTCATGTTTTTCTCACTCCTATTAGTGAATGTAATGTAACACACACCCATACAATGCGCACCACCCCGTGATGCTTTTCTCACTCCTACTAATGAATCTAATGTAACACACACCCATACAATGCGCACCACCCCGCGATGTTTTTCAGAAACCTATCCTACATTGCCACTGCATGTTCCCTGTCCTCCCCATGTTGACCACACCGCGGTGCTTTTCTCCATCCTACATTGCCACTAACTGCCTATCCTAATTCAGACCCTCCGATTCACACCACCCCATGATGTTTTTCTCCCTCCTAGTAGTGAATGTAATGTAACACACACCCATACAATGCGCACCACCCCGTGATGTTTTTCTCACTCCTACTAGTGAATGTAATGTAACACACACTCATACAATGCTCACCACCCCGTGATGTTTTCTCACTCCTAGTAGTGAATGTAATGTAACACACACACATACAATATGCACCACCCCGTGATGTTTTTCTAACTCCTAATAGTGAATCTAATGTAACACACACGCATACAATGCGCACCACCCCGTGATGATTTCTCACTCCTACTAGTGAATGTAATGTAACAAACAACCATACAATGCTCACCACCCCGTAATGTTTTTCTCACTCCTAGTAGTGAAAGTAATGTGACACACACACATACAATGTGCACCACCCCGTGATGTTTTTCTCACTCCTACTAGTGAATGTAATGTAACACACACCCATACAATGTGCACCACCCCGTGATGTTTTTCCAACTGCTACTAGTGAATGTAATGTAACACACACCCATACAATGCGCACCACCCCGTGATGTTTTTATCACTCCTAGTAGTGAATGTAATGTAACACACACCCATACAATGCGCACCACCCCGTGATGTTTTTCTCACTCCTACTAGTGAATGTAATGTAACACACACCCATACAATGCGCACCACCCCGTGATGTTTTTCTCACTCCTATTAGTGAATGTAATGTAACACACACCCATACAATGCGCACCACCCCGTGATGTTTTTCTCACTCCTACTAGTGAATGTAATGTAACACACACCGATACAATGCGCACCACCCCGTGATGTTTTTCTCACTCCTACTAGTGAATGTAATGTAACACACACCCATACAATGCGCACCACCCCGTGATGTTTTTCTCACTCCTACTAGTGAATGTAATGTAACACACACCCATACAATGCGCACCACCCCGTGATGTTATTCTCACTCCTACTAGTGAATGTAATGAAACACACACCCATGAAATGCGCACCACCCCGTGATGTTTTTCTCATTCCTATTAGTGAATGTAATGTAACACACACCCATACAATGCGCACCACCCCGTGATGTTTTTCTCACTCCTACTAGTGAATCTAATGTAACACACACCCATACAATGCGCACCACCCCGCGATGTTTTTCAGAATCCTATCCTACATTGGCACTGCATGTTTCCTGACCTCCCCATGCTGACCACCCCGCGGTGCTTTTCTCCATCCTACATTGCCACTCACTGCCTTTTCTAATTCAGACCCTCCGATTCACACCACCCCGTGATGTTTTTCTCACTCCTACTAGTGAATGTAATGTAACACACACCCACACAATGCGCACCACCCCGTGATGTTTTTCTTACTCCTACTAGTGAATGTAATGTAACACACACCCATACAATGCGCACCACCCCGTGATGTTTTTCTCACTCCTACCAGTGAATGTAATGTAACACACACCCATACAATGCCCTACACCCCGTGATGTTTTTGTTACTCCTACAAGTGAATGTAATGTAACACACACCCATACAATGCGCACCACCCCGTGATGTTTTTCTCACTCCTAGTAATGACTGTAATGTAACACACACCCATACAATGCGCACCACTCCATGATGTTTTTCTAACTCCTACTAGTGAATGTAATGTAACACACACCCATACAATGCGCACCACCCCGTGATGTTTTTCTCACTCCTACTAGTGAATGTAATGTAACACACACCCATACAATGCTCACCACCCCGTGATGTTTTCTCACTCCTAGTAGTGAATGTAATGTAACACACACACATACAATGTGCACCACCCCGTGATGTTTTTCTAACTCCTAATAGTGAATCTAATGTAACACACACCCATACAATGCGCACCACCCCGTGATGTTTTTCTCACTCCTACTAGTGAATGTAATGTAACACACAACCATACAATGCTCACCACCCCGTAATGTTTTTCTCACTCCTAGTAGTGAATGTAATGTAACACACACACATACAATGCGCACCACCCCGTGATGTTTTTCTCACTCCTACTAGTGAATGTAATTTAACACACACCAATACAATGTGCACCACCCTGTGATATTTTTCTCACTGCTACTAGTGAATGTAATGTAACACACACCCATACAATGCGCACCACCCCGTGATGTTTTTCTCACTCCTACTAGTGAATGTAATGTAACACACACCCATACAATGCGCAGCACCCCGTGATGTTTTTCTCACTCCTACTAGTGAATGTAATGCAACACACACCCATACAATGCGCACCACCCCGCGATGTTTTTCAGAAACCTACCCTCCATTGCCACTGCATGTTCCCTGACCTCCCCATGCTGACCACCCCGCGGTGCTTTTCTCCATCCTACATTGCCACTCACTGCCTATCCTAATTCAGACCCTCCGATTCACACCACCCCATGATGTTTTTCTCACTCCTAGTAGTGAATGTAATGTAACACACACCCATACAATGCGAACCACCCCATGATGTTTTTCTCACTCCTACTAGTGAATGTAATGTAACACACACCCATACAATGCGCACCACCCCGTGATGTTTTTCTCACTCCTACTAGTGAATGTAATGTAACACACACCCATACAATGTGCACCACCGCGTTATGTTTTTCTCACACCTACTAGTGAATGTAATGTAACACACACCCACACAATGCGCAACACCCCGTGATGATTTTCTCACTCCTACTAGTGAATCTAATGTAACACACCCCCATACAATGCGCACCACCCCGCGATGTTTTTCAGAAACCTATCCTACATTGCCACTGCATGTTCCCTGTCCTCCCCATGCTGACCACACCGCGGTGCTTTTCTCCATCCTACATTGCCACTAACTGCCTATCCTAATTCAGACCCTCCGATTCACACCACCCCGTGATGTTTTTCTCACTCCTAGTAGTGAATGTAATGTAACACACACCCATACAATGCGCACCACCCCGTGATGTTTTTCGCACTCCTACTAGTGAATGTAATGTAACACACACTCATACAATGCTCACCACCCCGTGATGTTTTCTCACTCCTAGTAGTGAATGTAATGTAACACACACACATACAATATGCACCACCCCGTGATGTTTTTCTAACTCCTACTAGTGAATCTAATGTAACACACACCCATACAATGTGCACCATCCCGTGATGATTTCTCACTCCTACTAGTGAATGTAATGTAACAAACAGCCATACAATGCTCACCACCCCGTAATGTTTTTCTCACTCCTAGTAGTGAATGTAATGTAACACACACACATACAATGTGCACCACCCCGTGATGTTTTTCTCACTCCTACTAGTGAATGTAATGTAACACACACCCATACAATGTGCACCACCCCGTGATGTTTTTCCAACTGCTACTAGTGAATGTAATGTAACACACACCCATACAATGCGCACCACCCCGTGATGTTTTTCTCACTCCTAGTAGTGAATGTAATGTAACACACACCCATACAATGCGCACCACCCCGTGATGTTTTTCTCACTCCTACTAGTGAATGTAATGTAACACACACCCATACAATGCGCACCACCCCGTGATGTTTTTCTCACTCCTATTAGTGAATGTAATGTAACACACACCCATACAATGCGCACCACCCCGTGATGTTTTTCTCACTCCTAGTAGTGACTGTAATGTAAAACACACCCATACAATGCGCACCACCCCATGATGTTTTCCTAACTCCCAATAGTGAATGTAATGTAACACACACCCATACAATGCGCACCACCCCGTGATGTTTTTTTCACTCCTACTAGTGAATGTAATGTAACACACACCCATACAATGCTCACCACCCCGTGATGTTTTCTCACTCCTAGTAGTGAATGTAATGTAACACACACACATACAATGTGCACCCCCCCGTGATGTTTTTCTAACTCCTAATAGTGAATCTAATGTAACACACACCCATACAATGCGCACCACCCCGTGATGTTTTTCTCACTCCTACTAGTGAGTGTAATGTAACACACAACCATACAATGCTCCACCCCGTAATGTTTTTCTCACTCCTAGTAGTGAATGTAATGTAACACACACACATACAATGCGCACCACCCCGTGATGTTTTTCTCACTCCTACTAGTGAATGTAATGTAACACACACCCACACAATGTGCACCACCCCGTGATGTTTTTCTCACTGCTACTAGTGAATGTAATGTAACACACACCCATACAATGCGCACCACCCCGTGATGTTTTTCTCACTCCTACTAGTGAATGTAATGTAACACACACCCATACAATGCGCACCACACCGTGATGTTTTTCTCACTCCTACTAGTGAATGTAATGCAACACACACCCATACAATGCGCACCACCCCGCGATGTTTTTCAGAAACCTACCCTCCATTGCCACTGCAGGTTCCATGACCTCCCCATGCTGACCACCCCGCGGTGCTTTTCTCCATCCTACATTGCCACTCACTGCCTATCCTAATTCAGACCCTCCGATTCACACCACCCCGTGATGTTTTTCTCACTCCTAGTAGTGAATGTAATGTAACACACACCCATACAATGTGAACCACCCCGTGATGTTTTTCTCACTCCTACTAGTGAATGTAATGTAACACACACCCATACAATGCGCACCACCCCGTGATGTTTTTCTCACTCCTACTAGTGAATGTAATGTAACACACACCCATACAATGCGCACCACCCCGTTATGTTTTTCTCACACCTACTAGTGAATGTAATGCAACACACACCCACACAGTGCGCAACACCCCGTGATGTTTTTCTCACTCCTACTAGTGAATCTAATGTTACACACACCAATAAAATGCGCACCACCCCGCGACGTTTTTCAGAAACCTATCCTACATTGCCACTGCATGTTCCCTGACCTCCGCATGCTGACCACCCCACGGTGCTTTTCTCCATCCTACATTGCTACTCACTGCCTTTCCTAATTCAGACCCTCCAATTCACACCACCCCGTGATGTTTTTCTCACTCCTAGTAGTGAATGTAATGTAACACACACCAATACAATGCGCACCACCCCGTGATGTTTTTCTCACTCCTACTAGTGAATGTAATGAAACACACACCCATACAATGCGCACAACCCCGTGATGTTTTTCTCATTCCTATTAGTGAATGTAATGTAACACACACCCATACAATGCGCACCACCCCGTGATGTTTTTCTCACTCCTACTAGTGAATCTAATGTAACACACACCGATACAATGCGCACCACCCCGCGATGTTTTTCAGAAACCTATCCTACATTGCCACTGCATATTCCCTGACCTCCCCATGCTGACCACCCCGCGGTGCTTTTCTCCATCCTACATTGCCACTCAATGCCTTTCCTAATTCAGACCCTCCGATTCACACCACCCCGTGACGTTTTTCTCACACCTAGTAGTGAATGTAATGTAACACACACCCATAAAATGCGCACCACCCCGTGATGTGTTTATCACTCCTACTAGTGAATGTAATGTAACACACACCCATACAATGCGCACCACTCCGTGATGTTTTTCTCACTCCTACTAGTGAATGTAATGTAACACACACCCATACAATGCGCACCACCCCGTGATGTTTTTCTCACTCCTACTAGTGAATGTAATGTAACACACACCCATAAATTGCGCACCACCCCGTGATGTTTTTCTAACTCCTACTAGTGAATGTAATGTAACACACACCCATACAATGCGCACCACCCCGTCATGTTTTTCTCACTCCTATTAGTGAATGTAATGTAACACACACCCATACAATGCGCACCACCCCGTGATGCTTTTCTCACTCCTACTAATGAATCTAATGTAACACACACCCATACAATGCGCACCACCCCGCGATGTTTTTCAGAAACCTATCCTACATTGCCACTGCATGTTCCCTGTCCTCCCCATGCTGACCACACCGCGGTGCTTTTCTCCATCCTACATTGCCACTAACTGCCTATCCTAATTCAGACCCTCCGATTCACACCACCCCATGATGTTTTTCTCACTCCTAGTAGTGAATGTAATGTAACACACACCCATACAATGCGCACCACCCCGTGATGTTTTTCTCACTCCTACTAGTGAATGTAATGTAACACACACTCATACAATGCTCACCACCCCGTGATGTTTTCTCACTCCTAGTAGTGAATGTAATGTAACACACACACATACAATGTGCACCACCCCGTGATGTTTTTCTAACTCCTAATAGTGAATCTAATGTAACACACACCCATACAATGCGCACCACCCCGTGATGATTTCTCACTCCTACTAGTGAATGTAATGTAACAAACAACCATACAATGCTCACCACCCCGTAATGTTTTTCTCACTCCTAGTAGTGAATGTAATGTAACACACACACATACAATGTGCACCACCCCGTGATGTTTTTCTCACTCCTACTAGTGAATGTAATGTAACACACACCCATACAATGTGCACCACCCCGTGATGTTTTTCCAACTGCTACTAGTGAACGTAATGTAACACACACCCATACAATGCGCAACACCCCGTGATGTTTTTATCACTCCTAGTAGTGAATGTAATGTAACACACACCCATACAATGCGCACCACCCCGTGATGTTTTTCTCACTCCTACTAGTGAATGTAATGTAACACACACCCATACAATGCGCACCACCCCGTGATGTTTTTCTCACTCCTACTAGTGAATGTAATGTAACACACACCGATACAATGCGCACCACCCCGTGATGTTTTTCTCACTCCTACTAGTGAATGTAATGTAACACACACCGATACAATGCGCACCACCCCGTGATGTTTTTCTCACTCCTACTAGTGAATGTAATGTAACACACACCCATACAATGCGCACCACCCCGTGATGTTTTTCTCACTCCTACTAGTGAATGTAATGTAACACACACCCATACAATGCGCACCACCCCGTGATGTTATTCTCACTCCTACTAGTGAATGTAATGAAACACACACCCATGAAATGCGCACCACCCCGTGATGTTTTTCTCATTCCTATTAGTGAATGTAATGTAACACACACCCATACAATGCGCACCACCCCGTGATGTTTTTCTCACTCCTACTAGTGAATCTAATGTAACACACACCCATACAATGCGCACCACCCCGCGATGTTTTTCAGAATCCTATCCTACATTGGCACTGCATGTTTCCTGACCTCCCCATGCTGACCACCCCGCGGTGCTTTTCTCCATCCTACATTGCCACTCACTGCCTTTCCTAATTCAGACCCTCCGATTCACACCACCCCGTGATGTTTTTCTCACTCCTAGTAGTGAATGTAATGTAACACACACCCAAACAATGCGCACCACCCCGTGATGTTTTTCTCACTCCTACTAGTGAATGTAATGTAACACACACCCACACAATGCGCACCACCCCGTGATGTTTTTCTTACTCCTACTAGTGAATGTAATGTAACACACACCCATACAATGCGCACCACCCCGTGATGTTTTTCTCACTCCTACTAGTGAATGTAATGTAACACACACCCATACAATGCCCTACACCCCGTGATGTTTTTGTTACTCCTACTAGTGAATGTAATGTAACACACACCCATACAATGCGCACCACCCCGTGATGTTTTTCTCACTCCTAGTAATGACTGTAATGTAACACACACCCATACAATGCGCACCACTCCATGATGTTTTTCTAACTCCTACTAGTGAATGTAATGTAACACACACCCATACAATGCGCACCACCCCGTGATGTTTTTCTCACTCCTACTAGTGAATGTAATGTAACACACACCCATACAATGCTCACCACCCCGTGATGTTTTCTCACTCCTAGTAGTGAATGTAATGTAACACACACACATACAATGTGCACCACCCCGTGATGTTTTTCTAACTCCTAATAGTGAATCTAATGTAACACACACCCATACAATGCGCACCACCCCGTGATGTTTTTCTCACTCCTACTAGTGAATGTAATGTAACACACAACCATACAATGCTCACCACCCCGTAATGTTTTTCTCACTCCTAGTAGTGAATGTAATGTAACACACACACATACAATGCGCACCACCCCGTGATGTTTTTCTCACTCCTACTAGTGAATGTAATTTAACACACACCAATACAATGTGCACCACCCTGTGATATTTTTCTCACTGCTACTAGTGAATGTAATGTAACACACACCCATACAATGCGCACCACCCCGTGATGTTTTTCTCACTCCTACTAGTGAATGTAATGTAACACACACCCATACAATGCGCAGCACCCCGTGATGTTTTTCTCACTCCTACTAGTGAATGTAATGCAACACACACCCATACAATGCGCACCACCCCGCGATGTTTTTCAGAAACCTACCCTCCATTGCCACTGCATGTTCCCTGACCTCCCCATGCTGACCACCCCGCGGTGCTTTTCTCCATCCTACATTGCCACTCACTGCCTATCCTAATTCAGACCCTCCGATTCACACCACCCCATGATGTTTTTCTCACTCCTAGTAGTGAATGTAATGTAACACACACCCATACAATGCGAACCACCCCATGTTTTTCTCACTCCTACTAGTGAATGTAATGTAACACACACCCATACAATGCGCACCACCCCGTGATGTTTTTCTCACTCCTACTAGTGAATGTAATGTAACACACACCCATACAATGTGCACCACCGCGTTATGTTTTTCTCACACCTACTAGTGAATGTAATGTAACACACACCCACACAATGCGCAACACCCCGTGATGATTTTCTCACTCCTACTAGTGAATCTAATGTAACACACACCCATACAATGCGCACCACCCCGCGATGTTTTTCAGAAACCTATCCTACATTGCCACTTCATGTTCCCTGACCTCCGCATGCTGACCACCCCGCGGTGCTTTTCTCCATCCTACATTGCAACTCACTGCCTTTCCTAATTCAGACCCTCCAATTCACATCACCCCGTGATGTTTTTCTCACTCCTAGTAGTGAATGTAATGTAACACACACCAATACAATGCGCACCACCCCGTGATGTTTTTCTCACTCCTACTAGTGAATGTAATGAAACACACACCCATACAATGCGCACCACCCCGTGATGTTTTTCTCACTCCTAATAGTGAATCTAATGTAACACACACCCATACAATGCGCACCAACCCCCGATGTTTTTCTCACTCCTACTAGTGAATGTAATGTAACACACACCCATAAAATGCGCACCACCCCGTGATGTTTTTCTAACTCCTACTAGTGAATGTAATGTAACACACACCCATAAAATGCGCACCACCCCGTCATGTTTTTCTCACTCCTATTAGTGAATGTAATGTAACACACACCCATACAATGCGCCCCACCCCATGATGTTTTTCTCACTCCTACTAGTGAATCTAATGTAACACACACCCATACAATGCGCACCACCCCGCGATGTTTTTCAGAATCCTATCCTACATTGGCACTGCATGTTTCCTGACCTCCCCATGCTGACCACCCCGCGGTGCTTTTCTCCATCCTACATTGCCACTCACTGCCTTTCCTAATTCAGACCCTCCGATTCACACCACCCCGTGATGTTTTTCTCACTCCTAGTAGTGAATGTAATGTAACACACACCCACACAATGCGCACCACCCCGTGATGTTTTTCTTACTCCTACTAGTGAATGTAATGTAACACACACCGATACAATGCGCACCACCCGGTGATGTTTTGCTCACTCCTACTAGTGAATGTAATGTAACACACACCCATACAATGCGCACCACCCCTCATGTTTTTCTCACTCCTATTAGTGAATGTAATGTAACACACACCCATACAGTGCGCACCACCCCATGATGTTTTTCTCACTCCTACTAGTGAATCTAATGTAACACACACCCATACATTGCGCACCACCCCGCGATGTTTTTCAGAAACCTATCCTACATTGCCACTGCATGTTCCCTGACCTCCCCATGCTGACCACCCCGTGGTGCTTTTCTCCATCCTACATTGCCACTCACTGCCTATCCTAATTCAGACCCTCCGATTCACACCACCCCGTGATGTTTTTCTCACTCCTGGTAGTGAATGTAATGCAACACACACCCATACAATGCGCACCACCCCGTGATGTTTTTCTCACTCCTACTAGTGAATGTAATGTAACACACACCCATACAATGCTCACCACCCCGTGATGTTTTCTCACTCCTAGTAGTGAATGTAATGTAACACACACACATACAATGTGCACCACCCCGTGATGTTTTTCTAACTCCTACTAGTGAATCTAATGTAACACACACCCATACAATGCGCACCACCCCGTGATGATTTCTCACTCCTACTAGTGAATGTAATGTAACAAACAACCATACAATGCTCACCACCCCGTAATGTTTTTCTCACTCCTAGTAGTGAATGTAATGTAACACACACATACAATGTGCACCACCCCGTGATGTTTTTCTCACTCCTACTAGTGAATGTAATGTAACACACACCCATACAATGTGCACCACCCCGTGATGTTTTTTTCACTGCTACTAGTGAATGTAATGTAACACACACCCATACAATGCGCACCACCCCGTGATGTTTTTCTCACTCCTAGTAGTGAATGTAATGTAACACACACCCATACAATGCGCACCACCCCGTGATGTTTTTCTCACTCCTAGTAGTGAATGTAATGTAACACACACCCATACAATTCGCACCACCCCGTGATGTTTTTCTCACTCCTACTAGTGAATGTAATGTAACACACACCCATACAATGCGCACCACCCCGTGATGTTTTTCTAACTCCTAATAGTGAATCTAATGTAACACACACCCATACAATGCGCACCACCCCGTGATGTTTTTCTCACTCCTACTAGTGAATGTAATGTAACACACAACCATACAATGCTCACCACCCCGTAATGTTTTTCTCACTCCTAGTAGTGAATGTAATGTAACACACACACATACAATGCGCACCACCCCGTGATGTTTTTCTCACTCCTACTAGTGAATGTAATGTAACACACACCCATACAATGTGCACCACCCCGTGATGTTTTTCTCACTGCTACTAGTGAATGTAATGTAACACACACCCATACAATGCGCACCACCCCGTGATGTTTTTCTCACTCCTACTAGTGAATGTAATGTAACACACACCCATACAATGCGCACCACCCCGTGATGTTTTTCTCACTCCTACTAGTGAATGTAATGCAACACACACCCATACAATGCGCACCACCCCGCGATGTTTTTCAGAAACCTACCCTCCATTGCCACTGCATGTTCCCTGACCTCCCCATGCTGACCACCCCGTGGTGCTTTTCTCCATCCTACATTGCCACTCACTGCCTATCCTAATTCAGACCCTCCCATTCACACCACCCCGTGATGTTTTTCTCACTCCTAGTAGTGAATGTAATGTAACACACACCCATACAATGCGAACCACCCCGTGATGTTTTTCTCACTCCTACTAGTGAATGTAATGTAACACACACCCATACAAGGCGCACCACCCCGTCATGTTTTTCTCACTCCTACTAGTGAATGTAATGTAACACACACCCATACAATGCGCACAACCCCGTGATGTTTTTCTCACTCCTACTAGTGAATGTAATGTAACACACACCCATACAATGCTCACCACCCCGTGATGTTTTCTCACTCCTAGTAGTGAATGTAATGTAACACACACACATACAATGTGCACCACCCCGTGATGTTTTTCTAACTCCTAATAGTGAATCTAATGTAACACACGCCCATACAATGCGCACCACCCCATGATGTTTTTCTCACTGCTACTAGTGAATGTAATGTAACACACACCCATACAATGCGCACCACCCCGTGATGTTTTTCTCACTCCTACTAGTGAATGTAATGTAACACACACCCATACAATGTGCACCACCCCGTGATGTTTTTCTCACTCCTACTAGTGAATGTAATGCAACACACACCCATACAATGCGCACCACCCCGCGATGTTTTTCAGAAACCTACCCTCCATTGCCACGGCATGTTCCCTGACCTCCCCATGCTGACCACCCCGCGGTGCTTTTCTCCATCCTACATTGCCACTCACTGCCTATCCTAATTCCGACCCTCCGATTCACACCACCCCGTGATGTTTTTCTCACTCCTAGTAGTGAATGTAATGTAACACACAACCATACAATGCGAACCACCCCGTGATGTTTTTCTCACTCCTACTAGTGAATGTAATGTAACACACACCCATAAAATGCGCACCACCCCTGATGTTTTTCTAACTCCTACTAGTGAATGTAATGTAACACACACCCATACAATGCGCACCACCCCGTCATGTTTTTCTCACTCCTATTAGTGAATGTAATGTAACACACACCCATACAATGCACACCACCCCATGATGTTTTTCTCACTCCTACTAGTGAATCTAATGTAACACACACCCATACATTGCGCACCACCCCGCGATGTTTTTCAGAAACCTATCCTACATTGCCACTGCATGTTCCCTGACCTCCCCATGCTGACCACCCCGCGGTGCTTTTCTCCATCCTACATTGCCACTCACTGCCTATCCTAATTCAGACCCTCCGATTCACACCACCCCGTGATGTTTTTCTCACTCCTAGTAGTGAATGTAATGCAACACACACCCATACAATGCGCACCACCCCGTGATGTTTTTCTCACTCCTACTAGTGAATGTAATGTAACACACACACATACAATGCTCACCACCCCGTGATGTTTTCTCACTCCTAGTAGTGAATGTAATGTAACACACACACATACAATGTGCACCACCCCGTGATGTTTTTCTAACTCCTACTAGTGAATCTAATGTAACACACACCAATACAATGCGCACCACCCCGTGATGATTTCTCACTCCTACTAGTGAATGTAATGTAACAAACAACCATACAATGCTCACCACCCCGTAATGTTTTTCTCACTCCTAGTAGTGAATTTAATGTAACACACACCCATACAATGCGCACCACCCCCCGATGTTTTTCTCACTCCTACTAGTGAATGTAATGTAACACACACCCATAAAATGCGCACCACCCCGTGATGTTTTTCTAACTCCTACTAGTGAATGTAATGTAACACACACCCATAGAATGCGCACCACCCCGTCATGTTTTTCTCACTCCTATTAGTGAATGTAATGTAACACACACCCATAAAATGCGCACCACCCCGTGATGTTTTTCTCACACCTACTAGTGAATCTGATGTAACACACACCCATACAATGCGCACCACCCCGCGATGTTTTTCAGAAACCTATCCTACATTGCCACTGCATGTTTCCTGTCCTCCCCATGCTGACCACACCGCGGTGCTTTTCTCCATCCTACATTGCCACTCACTGCCTATGCTAAATCAGACCCTCCGATTCACACCACCCCGTGATGTTTTTCTCACTCCTAGTAGTGAATGTAATGTAACACACACCCATACAATGCGCACCACCCCGTGATGTTTTTCTCACTCCTACTAGTGAATGTAATGTAACACACACCCATACAATGCTCACCACCCCGTGATGTTTTCTCACTCCTAGTAGTGAATGTAATGTAACACACACACATACAATGTGCACCACCCCGTGATGTTTTTCTAACTCCTACTAGTGAATCTAATGTAACACACACCCATACAATGCGCACCACCCCGTGATGATTTCTCACTCCTACTAGTGAATGTAATGTAACAAACAACCATACAATGCTCACCACCCCGTAATGTTTTTCTCACTCCTAGTAGTGAATGTAATGTAACACACACCCATACAATGCGCACGACCCCGTGATGTTTTTCTAACTCCTACTAGTGAATCTAATGTAACACACACCCATACAATTCGCACCACCCCGTGATGTTTTTCTCACTCCTACTAGTGAATGTAATGTAACACACACCCATACAATTCGCACCACCCCATGATGTTTTTCTCACTCCTACTAGTGAATGTAATGTAACACACACCCATACAATGCGCACCACCCCGTGATGTTTTTCTCACTCCTACTAGTGAATGTAATGTAACACACACCCATACAATGCGCACCACCCCGTAATGTTTTTCTCACTCCTACTAGTGAATGTAATGTAACACACACCCATACAATGCGCACCACCCCGTGATGTTTTTCTCACTCCTACTAGTGAATGTAATGTAACACACACCCATACAATGCGCACCACCCCGTGATGTTTTTCTCACTCCTACTAGTGAATGTAATGTAACACACACCCATACAATGCGCACCACCCCGTGATGTTATTCTCACTCCTACTAGTGAATGTAATGAAACACACACCCATAAAATGCGCACCACCCCGTGATGTTTTTCTCATTCCTATTAGTGAATGTAATGTAACACACACCCATACAATGCGCACCACCCCGTGATGTTTTTCTCACTCCTACTAGTGAATCTAATGTAACACACACCCATACAATGCGCACCACCCCGTGATGTTTTTCTCACTCCTACTAGTGAATGTAATGTAACACACACCCATACAATGCTCACCACCCCGTGATGTTTTCACACTCCTAGTAGTGAATGTAATGTAACACACACACATACAATGTGCACCACCCCGTGATGTTTTTCTAACTCCTAATATTGAATCTAATGTAACACACACCCATACAATGCGCACCACCCCGTGATGTTTTTCTCACTCCTACTAGTGAATGTAATGTAACACACAACCATACAATGCTCACCACCCCGTAATGTTTTTCTCACTCCTAGTAGTGAATGTAATGTAACTCACACACATACAATGCGCACCAACCCGTGATGTTTTTCTCACTCCTACTACTGAATGTAATGTAACACACACCCATACAATGTGCACCACCCCGTGATGTTTTTCTCACTGCTACTAGTGAATGTAATGTAACACACACCCATACAATGCGCACCACCCCGTGATGTTTTTCTCACTCCTACTAGTGAATGTAATGCAACACACACCCATACAATGCGCACCACCCCGCGATGTTTTTCAGAAACCTACCCTCCATTGCCACTGCATGTTCCCTGACCTCCCCATGCTGACCACCCCGCGGTGCTTTTCTCCATCCTACATTGCCACTCACTGCCTATCCTAATTCAGACCCTCCGATTCCCACCACCCCCTGATGTTTTTCTCACTCCTAGTAGTGAATGTAATGTAACACACAACCATACAATGCGAACCACCCCGTGATGTTTTTCTCACTCCTACTAGTGAATGTAATGTAACACACACCCATAAAATGCGCACCACCCCGTGATGTTTTTCTAACTCCTACTAGTGAATGTAATGTAACACACACCCATACAATGCGCACCACCCCGTCATGTTTTTCTCACTCCTATTAGTGAATGTAATGTAACACACACCCATACAATGCGCACCACCCCATGATGTTTTTCTCACTCCTACTAGTGAATCTAATGTAACACACACCCATACATTGCGCACCACCCCGCGATGTTGCTCAGAAACCTATCCTACATTGCCACTGCATGTTCCCTGACCTCCCCATGCTGACCACCCCGCGGTGCTTTTCTCCATCCTACATTGCCACTCACTGCCTATCCTAATTCAGACCCTCCGATTCACACCACCCCGTGATGTTTTTCTCACTCCTAGTAGTGAATGTAATGCAACACACACCCATACAATGCGCACCACCCCGTGATGTTTTTCTCACTCCTACTAGTGAATGTAATGTAACACACACACATACAATGCTCACCACCCCGTGATGTTTTCTCACTCCTGGTAGTGAATGTAATGTAACACACACACATACAATGTGCACCACCCCGTGATGTTTTTCTAACTCCTACTAGTGAATCTAATGTAACACACACCAATACAATGCGCACCACCCCGTGATGATTTCTCACTCCTACTAGTGAATGTAATGTAACAAACAACCATACAATGCTCACCACCCTGTAATGTTTTTCTCACTCCTAGTAGTGACTTTAATGTAACACACACCCATACAATGCGCACCACCCCCCGATGTTTTTCTCACTCCTACTAGTGAATGTAATGTAACACACACCCATAAAATGCGCACCACCCCGTGATGTTTTTCTAACTCCTACTAGTGAATGTAATGTAACACACACCCATACAATGCGCACCACCCCGTCATGTTTTTCTCACTCCTATTAGTGAATGTAATGTAACACACACCCATACAATGCACACCACCCCGTGATGTTTTTCTCACACCTACTAGTGAATCTAATGTAACACACACCCATACAATGCGCACCACCCCGCGATGTTTTTCAGAAACCTATCCTACATTGCCACTGCATGTTTCCTGTCCTCCCCATGCTAACCACACCGCGGTGCTTTTCTCCATCCTACATTGCCACTCACTGCCTATCCTAAATCAGACCCTCCGATTCACACCACCCCGTGATGTTTTTCTCACTCCTAGTAGTGAATGTAATGTAACACACACCCATACAATGCGCACCACCCCGTGATGTTTTTCTCACTCCTACTAGTGAATGTAATGTAACACACACCCATACAATGCTCACCACCCCGTGATGTTTTCTCACTCCTAGTAGTGAATGTAATGTAACACACACACATACAATGTGCACCACCCCGTGATGTTTTTCTAACTCCTACTAGTGAATCTAATGTAACACACACCCATACAATGCGCACCACCCCGTGATGATTTCTCACTCCTACTAGTGAATGTAATGTAACAAACAACCATACAATGCTCACCACCCCGTAATGTTTTTCTCACACCTAGTAGTGAATGTAATGTAACACACACCCATACAATGCGCACCACCCCGTGATGTTTTTCTCACTCCTAGTAGTGAATGTAATGTAACACACACCCATACAATTCGCACCACCCAGTGATGTTTTTCTCACTCCTACTAGTGAATGTAATGTAACACACACCCATACAATGCGCACCACCCCGTGATGTTTTTCTCACTCCTACTAGTGAATGTAATGTAACACACACCCATACAATGCGCACCACCCCGTGATGTTTTTCTCACTCCTACTAGTGAATGTAATGTAACACACACCCATACAATGCGCACCACCCCGTGATGTTTTTCTCACTCCTACTAGTGAATGTAATGTAACACACACCCATACAATGCGCACCACCCCGTGATGTTTTTCTCACTCCTACTAGTGAATGTAATGTAACACACACCCATACAATGCGCACCACCCCGTGATGTTTTTCTCACTCCTACTAGTGAATGTAATGTAACACACACCCATACAATGCGCACCACCCCGTGATGTTATTCTCACTCCTACTAGTGAATGTAATGAAACACACACCCATAAAATGCGCACCACCCAGTGATGTTTTTCTCATTCCTATTAGTGAATGTAATGTAACACACACCCATACAATGCGCACCACCCCGTGATGTTTTTCTCACTCCTACTAGTGAATCTAATGTAACACACACCCATACAATGCGCACCACCCCGTGATGTTTTTCTCACTCCTACTAGTGAATGTAATGTAACACACACCCATACAATGTGCACCACCCCGTGATGTTTTTCTCACTGCTACTAGTGAATGTAATGTAACACACACCCATACAATGCGCACCACCCCGTGATGTTTTTCTCACTCCTACTAGTGAATGTAATGTAACACACACCCATAAAATGCGCACCACCCCGTGATGTTTTTCTCACTCCTACTAGTGAATGTAATGCAACACACACCCATACAATGCGCACCACCCCGCGATGTTTTTCAGAATCCTACCCTCCATTGCCACTGCATGTTCCCTGACCTCCCCATGCTGACCACCCCACGGTGCTTTTCTCCATCCTACATTGCCACTCACTGCCTATCCTAATTCAGACCCTCCGATTCACACCACCCCGTGATGTTTTTCTCACTCCTACTAGTGAATGTAATGTAACCCACACCCATACAATGCGAACCACCCTGTGATGTTTTTCTCACTCCTACTAGTGAATGTAATGTAACACACACCCATACAATGCGCACCACCCCGTGATGTTTTTCTCACTCCTACTAGTGAGTGTAATGTAACACACACCCATACAATACGCACCACCCCGTTATGTTTTTCTCACACCTACTAGTGAATGTAATGTAACACACACCCACACAATGCGCAACACCCCGTGATGTTTTTCTCACTCCTACTAGTGAATCTAATGTAACACACACCCATACAATGCGCACCACCCCGCGATGTTTTTCAGAAACCTATCCTACATTGCCACTGCATGTTCCCTGACCTCCGCATGCTGACCACCCGGCGGTGCTTTTCTCCATCCTACATTGCAACTCACTGCCTTTCCTAATTCAGACCCTCCAATTCACACCACCCCGTGATGTTTTTCTCACTCCTAGTAGTGAATGTAATGTAACACACACCAATACAATGTGCACCACCCCGTGATGTTTTTCTCACTCCTACTAGTGAATGTAATGAAACACACACCCATACAATGCGCACCACCCCGTGATGTTTTTCTCACTCCTAATAGTGAATCTAATGTAACACGCACCCATACAATGCGCACCACCCCCCAATGTTTTTCTCACTCCTACTAGTGAATGTAATGTAACACACACCCATAAAATGCGCACCACCCCGTGATGTTTTTCTAACTCCTTCTAGTGAATGTAATGTAACACACACCCATACAATGCGCACCACCCCGTCATGTTTTTCTCACTCCTATTAGTGAATATAATGTAACACACACCCATACAATGCGCACCACCCCGTGATGTTCTTCTCACTCCTACTAGTGAATCTAATGTAACACACACCCATACAATGCGCACCACCCCGCGATGTTTTTCAGAAACCTATCCTACATTGCCACTGCATGTTCCCTGTCCTCCCCATGCTGACCACCCTGCGGTGCTTTTCTCCATCCTACATTGCCACTCACTGCCTATCCTAATTCAGACCCTCCGATTCACACCACCCCGTGATGTTTTTCTCACTCCTACTAGTGAATGTAATGTAACACACACCCATACAATGCTCACCACCCCTTGATGTTTTCTCACTCCTAGTAGTGAATGTAATGTAACACACACACATACAATGTGCACCACCCCGTGATGTTTTTCTAACTCCTACTAGTGAATCTAATGTAACACACACCAATACAATGCGCACCACCCCGTGATGATTTCTCACTCCTACTAGTGAATGTAATGTAACAAACAACCATACAATGCTCACCACCCCGTAATGTTTTTCTCACTCCTAGTAGTGAATTTAATGTAACACACACCCATACAATGCGCACCACCCCCCGATGTTTTTCTCACTCCTACTAGTGAATGTAATGTAACACACACCCATAAAATGCGCACCACCCCGTGATGTTTTTCTAACTCCTACTAGTGAATGTAATGTAACACACACCCATACAATGCGCACCACCCCGTCATGTTTTTCTCACTCCTATTAGTGAATGTAATGTAACACACACCAATAAAATGCGCACCACCCCGTGATGTTTTTCTCACACCTACTAGTGAATCTGATGTAACACACACCCATACAATGCGCACCACCCCGCGATGTTTTTCAGAAACCTATCCTACATTGCCACTGCATGTTTCCTGTCCTCCCCATGCTGACCACACCGCGGTGCTTTTCTCCATCCTACATTGCCACTCACTGCCTATGCTAAATCAGACCCTCCGATTCACACCACCCCGTGATGTTTTTCTCACTCCTAGTAGTGAATGTAATGTAACACACACCCATACAATGCGCACCACCCCGTGATGTTTTTCTCACTCCTACTAGTGAATGTAATGTAACACACACCCATACAATGCTCACCACCCCGTGATGTTTTCTCACTCCTAGTAGTGAATGTAATGTAACACACACACATACAATGTGCACCACCCCGTGATGTTTTTCTAACTCCTACTAGTGAATCTAATGTAACACACACCCATACAATGCGCACCACCCCGTGATGATTTCTCACTCCTACTAGTGAATGTAATGTAACAAACAACCATACAATGCTCACCACCCCGTAATGTTTTTCTCACTCCTAGTAGTGAATGTAATGTAACACACACCCATACAATGCGCACGACCCCGTGATGTTTTTCTAACTCCTACTAGTGAATCTAATGTAACACACACCCATACAATTCGCACCACCCCGTGATGTTTTTCTCACTCCTACTAGTGAATGTAATGTAACACACACCCATACAATTCGCACCACCCCATGATGTTTTTCTCACTCCTACTAGTGAAGGTAATGTAACACACACCCATACAATGCGCACCACCCCGTGATGTTTTTCTCACTCCTACTAGTGAATGTAATGTAACACACACCCATACAATGCGCACCACCCCGTAATGTTTTTCTCACTCCTACTACTGAATGTAATGTAACACACACCCATACAATGCGCACCACCCCGTGATGTTTTTCTCACTCCTACTAGTGAATGTAATGTAACACACACCCATACAATGCGCACCACCCCGTGATGTTTTTCTCACTCCTACTAGTGAATGTAATGTAACACACACCCATACAATGCGCACCACCCCGTGATGTTATTCTCACTCCTACTAGTGAATGTAATGAAACACACACCCATAAAATGCGCACCACCCCGTGATGTTTTTCTCATTCCTATTAGTGAATGTAATGTAACACACACCCATACAATGCGCACCACCCCGTGATGTTTTTCTCACTCCTACTAGTGAATCTAATGTAACACACACCCATACAATGCACACCACCCCGTGATGTTTTTCTCACTCCTACTAGTGAATGTAATGTAACACACACCCATACAATGCTCACCACCCCGTGATGTTTTCACACTCCTAGTAGTGAATGTAATGTAACACACACACATACAATGTGCACCACCCCGTGATGTTTTTCTAACTCCTAATATTGAATCTAATGTAACACACACCCATACAATGCGCACCACCCCGTGATGTTTTTCTCACTCCTACTAGTGAATGTAATGTAACACACAACCATACAATGCTCACCACCCCGTAATGTTTTTCTCACTCCTAGTAGTGAATGTAATGTAACTCACACACATACAATGCGCACCAACCCGTGATGTTTTTCTCACTCCTACTACTGAATGTAATGTAACACACACCCATACAATGTGCACCACCCCGTGATGTTTTTCTCACTGCTACTAGTGAATGTAATGTAACACACACCCATACAATGCGCACCACCCCGTGATGTTTTTCTCACTCCTACTAGTGAATGTAATGCAACACACACCCATACAATGCGCACCACCCCGCGATGTTTTTCAGAAACCTACCCTCCATTGCCACTGCATGTTCCCTGACCTCCCCATGCTGACCACCCCGCGGTGCTTTTCTCCATCCTACATTGCCACTCACTGCCTATCCTAATTCAGACCCTCCGATTCCCACCACCCCCTGATGTTTTTCTCACTCCTAGTAGTGAATGTAATGTAACACACAACCATACAATGCGAACCACCCCGTGATGTTTTTCTCACTCCTACTAGTGAATGTAATGTAACACACACCCATAAAATGCGCACCACCCCGTGATGTTTTTCTAACTCCTACTAGTGAATGTAATGTAACACACACCCATACAATGCGCACCACCCCGTCATGTTTTTCTCACTCCTATTAGTGAATGTAATGTAACACACACCCATACAATGCGCACCACCCCATGATGTTTTTCTCACTCCTACTAGTGAATCTAATGTAACACACACCCATACATTGCGCACCACCCCGCGATGTTGTTCAGAAACCTATCCTACATTGCCACTGCATGTTCCCTGACCTCCCCATGCTGACCACCCCGCGGTGCTTTTCTCCATCCTACATTGCCACTCACTGCCTATCCTAATTCAGACCCTCCGATTCACACCACCCCGTGATGTTTTTCTCACTCCTAGTAGTGAATGTAATGCAACACACACCCATACAATGCGCACCACCCCGTGATGTTTTTCTCACTCCTACTAGTGAATGTAATGTAACACACACACATACAATGCTCACCACCCCGTGATGTTTTCTCACTCCTGGTAGTGAATGTAATGTAACACACACACATACAATGTGCACCACCCCGTGATGTTTTTCTAACTCCTACTAGTGAATCTAATGTAACACACACCAATACAATGCGCACCACCCCGTGATGATTTCTCACTCCTACTAGTGAATGTAATGTAACAAACAACCATACAATGCTCACCACCCTGTAATGTTTTTCTCACTCCTAGTAGTGACTTTAATGTAACACACACCCATACAATGCGCACCACCCCCCGATGTTTTTCTCACTCCTACTAGTGAATGTAATGTAACACACACCCATAAAATGCGCACCACCCCGTGATGTTTTTCTAACTCCTACTAGTGAATGTAATGTAACACACACCCATACAATGCGCACCACCCCGTCATGTTTTTCTCACTCCTATTAGTGAATGTAATGTAACACACACCCATACAATGCACACCACCCCGTGATGTTTTTCTCACACCTACTAGTGAATCTAATGTAACACACACCCATACAATGCGCACCACCCCGCGATGTTTTTCAGAAACCTATCCTACATTGCCACTGCATGTTTCCTGTCGTCCCCATGCTAACCACACCGCGGTGCTTTTCTCCATCCTACATTGCCACTCACTGCCTATCCTAAATCAGACCCTCCGATTCACACCACCCCGTGATGTTTTTCTCACTCCTAGTAGTGAATGTAATGTAACACACACCCATACAATGCGCACCACCCCGTGATGTTTTTCTCACTCCTACTAGTGAATGTAATGTAACACACACCCATACAATGCTCACCACCCCGTGATGTTTTCTCACTCCTAGTAGTGAATGTAATGTAACACACACACATACAATGTGCACCACCCCGTGATGTTTTTCTAACTCCTACTAGTGAATCTAATGTAACACACACCCATACAATGCGCACCACCCCGTGATGATTTCTCACTCCTACTAGTGAATGTAATGTAACAAACAACCATACAATGCTCACCACCCCGTAATGTTTTTCTCACTCCTAGTAGTGAATGTAATGTAACACACACCCATACAATGCGCACCACCCCGTGATGTTTTTCTCACTCCTAGTAGTGAATGTAATGTAACACACACCCATACAATTCGCACCACCCAGTGATGTTTTTCTCACTCCTACTAGTGAATGTAATGTAACACACACCCATACAATGCGCACCACCCCGTGATGTTTTTCTCACTCCTACTAGTGAATGTAATGTAACACACACCCATACAATGCGCACCACCCCGTGATGTTTTTCTCACTCCTACTAGTGAATGTAATGTAACACACACCCATACAATGCGCACCACCCCGTGATGTTTTTCTCACTCCTACTAGTGAATGTAATGTAACACACACCCATACAATGCGCACCACCCCGTGATGTTTTTCTCACTCCTACTAGTGAATGTAACACACACCCATACAATGCGCACCACCCCGTGATGTTTTTCTCACTCCTACTAGTGAATGTAATGTAACACACACCCATACAATGCGCACCACCCCGTGATGTTATTCTCACTCCTACTAGTGAATGTAATGAAACACACACCCATAAAATGCGCACCACCCAGTGATGTTTTTCTCATTCCTATTAGTGAATGTAATGTAACACACACCCATACAATGCGTACCACCCCGTGATGTTTTTCTCACTCCTACTAGTGAATCTAATGTAACACACACCCATACAATGCGCACCACCCCGTGATGTTTTTCTCACTCCTACTAGTGAATGTAATGTAACACACACCCATACAATGTGCACCACCCCGTGATGTTTTTCTCACTGCTACTAGTGAATGTAATGTAACACACACCCATACAATGCGCACCACCCCGTGATGTTTTTCTCACTCCTACTAGTGAATGTAATGTAACACACACCCATAAAATGCGCACCACCCCGTGATGTTTTTCTCACTCCTACTAGTGAATGTAATGCAACACACACCCATACAATGCGCACCACCCCGCGATGTTTTTCAGAAACCTACCCTCCATTGCCACTGCATGTTCCCTGACCTCCCCATGCTGACCACCCCACGGTGCTTTTCTCCATCCTACATTGCCACTCACTGCCTATCCTAATTCAGACCCTCCGATTCACACCACCCCGTGATGTTTTTCTCACTCCTACTAGTGAATGTAATGTAACACACACCCATACAATGCGAACCACCCTGTGATGTTTTTCTCACTCCTACTAGTGAATGTAATGTAACACACACCCATACAATGCGCACCACCCCGTGATGTTTTTCTCACTCCTACTAGTGAATGTAATGTAACACACACCCATACAATACGCACCACCCCGTTATGTTTTTCTCACACCTACTAGTGAATGTAATGTAACACACACCCACACAATGCGCAACACCCCGTGATGTTTTTCTCACTCCTACTAGTGAATCTAATGTAACACACACCCATACAATGCGCACCACCCCGCGATGTTTTTCAGAAACCTATCCTACATTGCCACTGCATGTTCCCTGACCTCCGCATGCTGACCACCCGGCGGTGCTTTTCTCCATCCTACATTGCAACTCACTGCCTTTCCTAATTCAGACCCTCCAATTCACACCACCCCGTGATGTTTTTCTCACTCCTAGTAGTGAATGTAATGTAACACACACCAATACAATGTGCACCACCCCGTGATGTTTTTCTCACTCCTACTAGTGAATGTAATGAAACACACACCCATACAATGCGCACCACCCCGTGATGTTTTTCTCACTCCTAATAGTGAATCTAATGTAACACGCACCCATACAATGCGCACCACCCCTCGATGTTTTTCTCACTCCTACTAGTGAATGTAATGTAACACACACCCATAAAATGCGCACCACCCCGTGATGTTTTTCTAACTCCTTCTAGTGAATGTAATGTAACACACACCCATACAATGCGCACCACCCCGTCATGTTTTTCTCACTCCTATTAGTGAATATAATGTAACACACACCCATACAATGCGCACCACCCCGTGATGTTCTTCTCACTCCTACTAGTGAATCTAATGTAACACACACCCATACAATGCGCACCACCCCGCGATGTTTTTCAGAAACCTATCCTACATTGCCACTGCATGTTCCCTGTCCTCCCCATGCTGACCACCCTGCGGTGCTTTTCTCCATCCTACATTGCCACTCACTGCCTATCCTAATTCAGACCCTCCGATTCACACCACCCCGTGATGTTTTTCTCACTCCTACTAGTGAATGTAATGTAACACACACCCATACAATGCTCACCACCCCTTGATGTTTTCTCACTCCTAGTAGTGAATGTAATGTAACACACACACATACAATGTGCACCACCCCGTGATGTTTTTCTAACTCCTACTAGTGAATCTAATGTAACACACACCCATACAATGCGCACCACCCCTTGATGATTTCTCACTCCTACTAGTGAATGTAATGTAACAAACAACCATACAATGCTCACCACCCCGTAATGTTTTTCTCACTCCTAGTAGTGAATGTAATGTAACACACACACATACAATGTGCACCACCCCGTGATGTTTTTCTCACTCCTACTAGTGAATGTAATGTAACACACACCCATACAATGTGCACCACCCCGTAATGTTTTTCTCACTGCTACTAGTGAATGTAATGTAACACACACCCATACAATGCGCACCACCCCGTGATGTTTTTCTCACTCCTAGTATTGAATGTAATGTAACACACACCCATACAATGCGCACCACCCCGTGATGTTTTTCTCACTCCTACTAGTGAATGTAATGTAACACACACCCATACAATGCGCACCACCCCGTGATGTTTTTCTCACTCCTACTAGTGAATGTAATGTAACACACACCCATACAATGCGCACCATCCCGTGATGTTTTTCTCACTCCTACGAGTGAATGTAATGTAACACACACCCATACAATGGGCACCATCCCGTGACGTTTTTCTCACTCCTACGACTGAATGTAATGTAACACACACCCATAAAATGCGCACCACACCGTGATGTTTTTCTCACTCCTACTAGTGAATGTAATGTAACACACACCCATACAATGCGCACCACCCCATGATGTTTTTCTCACTCCTACTAGTGTATCTAATGTAACACACACCCATACAATGAGCACCACCCGGCGATGTTTTTAAGAATCCTATCCTACATTGCCACCTCATGTTCCCTGACCTCCCCATGCTGACCACCCCGCGGTGCTTTTCTCGATCCTATATTGCCACTCACTGCCTTTCCAAATTCAGACCCTCCGATTCACACCGCCCCGTGATGTTTTTCTCACTCCTAGTAGTGAATGTAACACACACCCACACAATGCGCAACACCCTGTGATGTTTTTCTCACTCCTACTAGTGAATCTAATGTAACACACACCCATACAATGCGCACCACCCCGCGATATTTTTCAGAAACCTATCCTACATTGCCACTGCATGTTCCCTGACCTCCCCATGCTGACCACCCCGCGGTGCTTTTCTCCATCCTACATTGCCACTCACTGCCTATCCTAATTCAGACCCTCGGATTCACACCACCCCGTGATGTTTTTCTCACTCCTAGTAGTGAATGTAATGTAACACACACCCATACAATGCGCACCACCCCGTGATGTTTTTCTCACTCCTACTAGTGAATGTAATGTAACACACACCCATACAATGCGCACCACCCCGTGATGTTTTTCTCACACCTACTAGTGAATCTAATGTAACACACACCCATACAATGCGCACAACCCCCCGATGTTTTTCAGAATCCTATCCTACATTGCCACTGCATGTTCCCTGACCTCCCCATGCTGACCACCCCGCGGTGCTTTTCTCCATCCTACATTGCCACTCACTGCCTTTCCTAATTCAGACCCTCCGATTCACACCACCCCGTGATGTTTTTCTCACTCCTAGTAGTGAATGTAATGTAACACACACCCATAAAATGCGCACCACCCCGTGATGTGTTTCTCACTCCTACTAGTGAATGTAATGTAACACACACCCATACAATGCGCACCACCCCGTGATGTTTTTCTCACTCCTACTAGTGAATGTAATGTAACACACACCCATACAATGCGCACCACCCCGTGATGTTTTTCTCACTCCTACTAGTGAATGTAATGTAACACACACCCATAAAATGCGCACCACCCCGTGATGTTTTTCTAACTCCTACTAGTGAATGTAATGTAACACACACCCATACAATGCGCACCACCCCGCGATGTTTTTCAGAATCCTATCCTACATTGGCACTGCATGTTTCCTGACCTCCCCATGCTGACCACCCCGCGGTGCTTTTCTGATCCTACATTGCCACTCACTGCCTTTCCTAATTCAGACCCTCCGATTCACACCACCCCGGGATGTTTTTCTCACTCCTAGTAGTGAATGTAATGTAACACACACCCATACAATGCGCACCACCCCGTGATGTTTTTCTCACTCCTACTAGTGAAAGTAATGTAACACACACCCACACAATGCGCACCACCCCGTGATGTTTTTCTTACTCCTACTAGTGAATGTAATGTATCACACACCCATACAATGCGCACCACCCCGTGATGTTTTTCTCACTCCTACTAGTGAATGTAATGTAACACACACCCATACAATGCGCACCACCCCATGATGTTTTTCTAACTCCTACTAGTGAATGTAATGTAACACACACCCATACAATGCGCACCACCCCGTGATGTTTTTCTCACTCCTACTAGTGAATGTAATGTAACACACAACATTACAATGCTCACCACCCCGTAATGTTTTTCTCACTCCTAGTAGAGAATGTAATGTAACACACACACATACAATGTGCACCACCCCGTGATGTTTTTCTCACTCCTACTAGTGAATGTAATGTAACACACACCCATACAATGTGCACCACCCCGTGATGTTTTTCTCACTGCTACTAGTGAATGTAATGTAACACACACCCATACAGTGCGCACCACCCCGTGATGTTTTTCTCACTCCTAGTAGTGAATGTAATGTAACACACACCCATACAATGCGCACCACCCCGTGATGTTTTTCTTACTCCTACTAGTGAATGTAATGTAACACACACCCATACAATCCGCACCACCCCGTGATGTTTTTCTCACTCCTACTAGTGAATGTAATGTAACACACACCCATACAATGCGCAACACCCCGTGATGTTTTTCTCACTCCTACTAGTGAATGTAATGTAACACAATCCCATACAATGCGCACCACCCCGTGATGTTTTTCTCACTCCTACTAGTGAATCTAATGTAACACACACCCATACAATGCGCACCACCCCGTGATGTTTTTCTCACTCCTACTAGTGAATGTAATGTAACACACAGCCATACAATGCGCACCACCCCGTGATGTTTTTCTCACTCCTACTAGTGAATGTAATGTAACACACACCCATACAATGCGCACCATCCCGTGATGTTTTTCTCACTCCTACGAGTGAATGTAATGTAACACACACCCATAAAATGCGCACCATCCCGTGACGTTTTTCTCACTCCTACGACTGAATGTAATGTAACACACACCCATACAATGCGCACCACCCCCTGACGTTTTTCTCACTCCTACTAGTGAATGTAATGTAACACACACCCATACAGTGCGCACCAGCCCGTGATGTTTTTCTCACTCCTACTAGTGAATCTAATGTAACACACACCCATACAATGCGCACCACCCCGCGATGTTTTTCAGAATCCTATCCTACATTGCCACTGCATGTTCCCTGACATCCCCATGCTGACCACCCCGCGGTGCTTTTCTCCATCCTACATTGCCACTCACTGCCTTTCCTAATTCAGACCCTCCGATTCACACCACCCAGTGATGTTTTTCTCACTCCTAGTAGTGAATGTAACACACACCCATACAATGCGCACAACCCCGTGATGTTTTTCTCACTCCTACTAGTGAATGTAATGTAACACACACCCATACAATGCGCACCACCCCGTGATGTTTTTGTTACTCCTAGTAGTGAATGTAATGTAACACACACACATACAATGCGCACCACCCCGTGATGTTTTTCTCACTCCTACTAGTGAATGTAATGTAACACACACCCATACAATGCTCACCACCCCGTAATGTTTTTCTCACTCCTACTAGTGAATGTAATGTAACACACACCCATACAATGCGCACCACCCCGTGATGTTTTTCTCACTCCTACTGGTGAATGTAATGCAATACACACCCATACAATGCGCACCACCCCACGATGTTTTTCAGAAACCTACCCTCCATTGCCACTGCATGTTCCCTGACCTCCCCATGCTGACCACCCGCGGTGCTTTTCTCCATCCTACATTGCCACTCACTGCCTATCCTAATTCAGACCCTCCGAATCACACCACCCCGTGATGTTTTTCTCACTCCTAGTAGTGAATGTAATGTAACACACACCCATACAATGCGAACCACCCCGTGATGTTTTTCTCACTCCTACTAGTGAATGTAATGTAACACACACCCATACAATGCGCACCACCCCGTGATGTTTTTCTCACTCCTACTAGTGAATGTAATGTAACACACACCCATGCAATGCGCACCACCCCGTTATGTTTTTCTCACACCTACTAGTGAATGTAATGTAACACACACCCACACAATGCTCAACACCCCGTGATGTTTTTCTGACTCCTACTAGTGAATCTAATGTAACACACACCCATACAATGCGCACCACCCCGCGATGTTTTTCAGAAACCTATCCTACATTGCCACTGCATGTTCCCTGACCTCCGCATGCTGACCACCCCGCGGTGCTTTTCTCCATCCTACATTGCAACTCACTGCCTTTCCTAATTCAGACCCTCCAATTCACACCACCCCGTGTTGTTTTTTTCACTCCTAGTAGTGAATGTAATGTAACACACACCAATACAATGCGCACCACCCCGTGATGTTTTTCTCACTCCTACTAGTGAATGTAATGAAACACACACCCATACAATGTGCACCACCCCGTGATGTTTTTCTCATTCCTATTAGTGAATGTAATGTAACACACACCCATACAATGCGCACCACCCCGTGATGTTTTTCTCACTCCTACTAGTGAATCTAATGTAACACACACCGATACAATGCGCACCACCCCGCGATGTTTTTAAGAAACCTATCCTACATTGCACTGCATGTTCCCTGACCTCACCATGCTGACCACCCCGCGGTGCTTTTCTCCATCCTACATTGCCACTCACTGCCTATCCTAATTCAGACCCTCCGATTCACACCACCCCGTGATGTTTTTCTCACTCCTAGTAGTGAATGTAATGTAACACACACCCATACAATGTGCACCACCCCGTGATGATTTTCTCACTGCTACTAGTGAATGTAATGTAACACACACCCATACAATGCGCACCACTCCATGATGTTTTTCTCACTCCTAGTAGTGAATGTAATGTAACACACACCCATACAATGCGCACCACCCCGTGATGTTTTTCTCACTCCTACTAGTGAATGTAATGTAACACACACCCATACAATCCGCACCACCCCGTGATATTTTTCTCACTCCTACTAGTGAATGTAATGTAACACACACCCATACAATTCGCACCACCCCGTGATGTTTTTCTCACTCCTACTAGTGAATGTAATGTAACACACACCCATACAATGCGCACCACCCCGTGATGTTTTTCTCACTCCTACTAGTGAATCTAATGTAACACACACCCATACAATGCGCACCACCCCGTGATGTTTTTCTTACTCCTACTAGTGAATGTAATGTAACACACACCCATACAATGCGCACCACCCTGTGATGGTTTTCTCACTCCTACTAGTGAATGTAATGTAACACACACCCATACAATGCGCACCACCCCGTGATGTTTTTCTCACTCCTACTAGTGAATGTAATGTAACACACACCCATACAATGCGCACGACCCCGTGATATTTTTCTCACTCCTACTAGTGAATGTAATGTAACACACACCCATACAATGCGCACCACCCCGTGATGTTTTTCTCTTCCTACTAGTGACTGTAATGTAACACACACCCATACAATGCGCACCACCCCGCGATGTTTTTCGGAAACCTATCCTACATTGCCACTGCATGTTCCCTGACCTCCCCATGCTGACCACCCCGTGGTGCTTTTCTCCATCCTACATTGCCACTCACTGCCTAGCCTAATGCAGACACTCCGATTCACACCACCCCGTGATGTTTTTCTCACTCCTACTAGTGAATGTAATGTAACACACACCCCTACAATGCTCACGACCCCGTGAGGTTTTTCTCAATCCTACTAGTGAATGTAATGTAACAGACACCCATAAAATGCGCACAACCCCGAGATGTTTTTCAGAAACCTATGCTACATTGCCACTGCATGTTCCCTACCTCCCCATGCTGACCACCCCGCGGTGCTTTTCTCCATCCTACATTGCCACTCACTGCCTATCCTAATTCAGATCCTCCAATTCACACCACCCCGTGATGTTTTTCTCACTCCTACTATTGAATGTAATGTAACATAAACCCATACAATGCGCACCACCCCGTGATGTTTTTCTCACTCCTACTAGTGAATGTAATGTAACTGACACCCATACAATGCACACCACCCCGCGATGTTTTTCAGAAATCTATCCTACATTGCCACTGCATGTTCCCTGACCTCCCCATGCTGACCACCCCGCGGTGCTTTTCTTCATCATACATTGCCACTAACTGCCTATCCTAATTCAGACCTTCAGATTCACACCACCCCGTGATGTTTTTCTCACTCCTACTAGTGAATGTAATGTAACACACACCCATACAATGCGCACCACCCCGTGATGTTTTTCTCACTCCTACTAGTGAATGTAATGTAACACACACCCATACAATGCGCACCATCCCGTGATGTTTTTCTCACTCCTACGAGTGAATGTAATGTAACACACACCCATAAAATGCGCACCATCCCGTGACGTTTTTCTCACTCCTACGACTGAATGTAATGTTACACACACCCATACAATGCGCAACACCCCGTGACGTTTTTCTCACTCCTACTAGTGAATGTAATGTAACACACACCCATACAATGCGCACCAGCCCGTGATGTTTTTCTCACTCCTACTAGTGAATCTAATGTAACACACACCCATACAATGCGCACCACCCCGCGATGTTTTTCAGAATCCTATCCTACATTGCCACTGCATGTTCCCTGACCTCCCCATGCTGACCACCCCGCGGTGCTTTTCTCCATCCTACATTGCCACTCACTGCCTTTCCTAATTCATACCCTCCGATTCACACCACCCCGTGATGTTTTTCTCACTCCTAGTAGTGAATGTAACACACACCCATACAATGCGCACCACCCCGTGATGTTTTTCTCACTCCTACTAGTGAATGTAATGTAACACACACCCATACAATGCGCACCACCCCGTGATGTTTTTGTTACTCCTAGTAGTGAATGTAATGTAACACACACACATACAATGCGCACCACCCCGTGATGTTTTTCTCACTCCTACTAGTGAATGTAATGTAACACACACCCATACAATGCTCACCACCCCGTAATGTTTTTCTCACTCCTACTAGTGAATGTAATGTAACACACACCCATACAATGCGCACCACCCCGTGATGTTTTTCTCACTCCTACTGGTGAATGTAATGCAACACACACCCATACAATGCGCACCACCCCACGATGTTTTTCAGAAACCTACCCTCCATTGCCACTGCATGTTCCCTGACCTCCCCATGCTGACCACCCCGCGGTGCTTTTCTCCATCCTACATTGCCACTCACTGCCTATCCTAATTCAGACCCTCCGATTCACACCACCCCGTGATGTTTTTCTCACTCCTAGTAGTGAATGTAATGTAACACACACCCATACAATGCGAACCACCCCGTGATGTTTTTCTCACTCCTACTAGTGAATGTAATGTAACACACACCCATACAATGCGCACCACCCCGTGATGTTTTTCTCATTCCTACTAGTGAATGTAATGTAACACACACCCATACAATGCGCACCACCCCGTTATGTTTTTCTCACACCTACTAGTGAATGTAATGTAACACACACCCACACAATGCTCAACACCCCGTGATGTTTTTCTGACTCCTACTAGTGAATCTAATGTAACACACACCCATACAATGCGCACCACCCCGCGATGTTTTTCAGAAACCTATCCTACATTGCCACTGCATGTTCCCTGACCTCCGCATGCTGACCACCCCGCGGTGCTTTTCTCCATCCTACATTGCAACTCACTGCCTTTCCTAATTCAGACCCTCCAATTCACACCACCCCGTGATGTTTTTTTCACTCCTAGTAGTGAATGTAATGTAACACACACCAATACAATGCGCACCACCCCGTGATGTTTTTCTCACTCCTACTAGTGAATGTAATGAAACACACACCCATACAATGCGCACCACCCCGTGATGTTTTTCTCATTCCTATTAGTGAATGTAATGTAACACACACCCATACAATGCCCATCACCCCGTGATGTTTTTCTCACTCCTACTAGTGAATCTAATGTAACACACACCGATTCAATGCGCACCACACCGCGATGTTTTTAAGACACCTATACTACATTGCACTGCATGTTCCCTGACCTCACCATGCTGACCACCCCGCGGTGCTTTTCTCCATCCTACATTGCCACTCACTGCCTATCCTAATTCAGACCCTCCGATTCACACCACCCCGTGATGTTTTTCTCACTCCTAGTAGTGAATGTAATGTAACACACACCCATACAATGTGCACCACCCCGTGATGTTTTTCTCACTGCTACTAGTGAATGTAATGTAACACACACCCATACAATGGGCACCACCCCATGATGTTTTTCTCACTCCTAGTAGTGAATGTAATGTAACACACACCCATACAATGCGCACCACCCCGTGATGTTTTTCTCACTCCTACTAGTGAATGTAATGTAACACACACCCATACAATCCGCACCACCCCGTGATATTTTTCTCACTCCTACTAGTGAATGTAATGTAACACACACCCATACAATGCGCACCACCGCGTGATGTTTTTCTCACTCCTACTAGTGAATGTAATGTAACACACACCCATACAATGCGCACCACCCCGTGATGTTTTTCTCACTCCTACTAGTGAATGTAATGTAACACACACCCATACAATGCGCACCACCCCGTGATGTTTTTCTCACTCCTACTAGTGAATGTAATGTAACACACACCCATACAATGCGCACGACCCCGTGATATTTTTCTCACTCCTACTAGTGAATGTAATGTAACACACACCCATACAATGCGCACCACCCCGTGATGTTTTTCTCTTCCTACTAGTGACTGTAATGTAACACACACCCATACAATGCGCACCACCCCGCGATGTTTTTCGGAAACCTATCCTACATTGCCACTGCATGTTCCCTGACCTCCCCATGCTGACCACCCCGTGGTGCTTTTCTCCATCCTACAATGCCACTCACTGCCTAGCCTAATTCAGACACTCCGATTCACACCACCCCGTGATGTTTTTCTCACTCCTACTAGTGAATGTAATGTAACACACACCCATACAATGCTCACCACCCCGTGATGTTTTTCTCAATCCTACTAGTGAATGTAATGTAACAGACACCCATAAAATGCGCACAACCCCGAGATGTTTTTCAGAAACCTATGCTACATTGCCACTGCATGTTCCCTACCTCCCCATGCTGACCACCCCGCGGTGCTTTTCTCCATCCTACATTGCCACTCACTGCCTATCCTAATTCAGATCCTCCAAATCACACCACCCCGTGATGTTTTTCTCACTCCTACTATTGAATGTAATGTAACATACACCCATACAATGTGCACCACCCCGTGATGTTTTTCTCACTCCTACTAGTGAATGTAATGTAACTGACACCCATACAATGCACACCACCCCGTGATGTTTTTCAGAAACCTATCCTACATTGCCACTGCATGTTCCCTGACCTCCCCATGCTGACCACCCCGCGGTGCTTTTCTCCATCATACATTGCCACTAACTGCCTATCCTAATTCAGACCCTCCGATTCACACCACCCCGTGATGTTTTTCTCACTCCTACTAGTGAATGTAATGTAACACACACCCATACAATGCGCACCACCCCGCGATGTTTTTCAGAAAACTATCGTACATTGCCACTGCATGTTCCCTGACCTCCCCATGCTGACCACCCCGCGGTGCTTTTCTCCATCCTACATTGCCACTCACTGCCTATCCTAATTCAGACCGTCCGATTCACACCACCACGTGATGTTATTCTCACTCCTACTAGTTAATGAAATGTAACACACACCCATACAATTCGCACCACCCCGTGATGTTTTTCGCACTCCTATTAGTGAATGTAATGTAACACACACCCATACAATGCGCACCACCTCGTGATGTTTTTCTCACTACTACTAGTGAATGTAATGTAACACACACCCATACAATGCGCACCACCCCGTATTGTTTTTCTCACTCCTACTAGTGAATGCAATGTAACACACACCCATACAATCCGCACCACCCCGTGATGTTTTTCTCACTCCTACTAGTGAATGTAATGTAACACACACCCATACAATGCGCACCACCCCATGATGTTTTTCTAACTCCTACTTGTGAATGTAATGTAACACACACCCATACAATGCGCACCACCCCGTGATGTTTTTCTCACTCCTACTAGTGAATGTAATGTAACACACACCCATACAATGCTCACCACCCCGTGATGTTTTCTCACTCCTAGTAGTGAATGTAATGTAACACACACACATACAATGTGCACCACTCTGTGATGTTTTTCTAACTCCTACTAGTGAATCTAATGTAACACACACCCATACAATGCGCACCACCCCGTGATGATTTCTCACTCCTACTAGTGAATGTAATGTAACACACAACCATACAATGCTCACCACCCCGTAATGTTTTTCTCACTCCTAGTAGTGAATGTAATGTAACACACACACATACAATGTGCACCACTCCGTGATGTTTTTCTCACTCCTACTAGTGAATGTAATGTAACACACACCCATAGAATGCGCACCACCCCGTGATGTTTTTCTCACTCCTACTAGTGAATGTAATGTAACACACACCCATACAATGCGCACCACCCCGTGATGTTTTTCTCTTCCTACTAGTGACTGTAATGTAACACACACCCATACAATGCGCACCACCCCGCGATGGTTTTCGGAAACCTATCCTACATTGCCACTGCATGTTCCCTGACCTCCCCATGCTGACCACCCCGTTGTGCTTTTCTCGATCCTACATTGCCACTCTCTGCCTATCCTAATTCAGACACTCCGATTCACACCACCCCGTGATGTTTTTCTCACTCCTACTAGTGAATGTAATGTAACACACACCCATACAATGCTCACCACCCCGTGATGTTTTTCTCAATCCTACTAGTGAATGTAATGTAACAGACACCCATAAAATGCGCACAACCCCGAGATGTTTTTCAGAAACCTATGCTACATTGCCACTGCATGTTCCCTACCTCCCCATACTGACCACCCCGCGGTGCTTTTCTCCATCCTACATTGCCACTCACTGCCTATCCTAATTCAGATCCTCCAATTCACACCACCCCGTGATGTTTTTCTCACTCCTACTATTGAATGTAATGTAACATACACCCATACAATGCGCACCACCCCGTGATGTTTTTCTCACTCCTACTAGTGAATGTAATGTAACTGACACCCATACAATGCACACCACCCCGCGATGTTTTTCAGAAACCTATCCTACATTGCCATTGCATGTTCCCTGACCTCCCCATGCTGACCACCCCGCGGTGCTTTTCTCCATCATACATTGCCACTAACTGCCTATCCTAATTCAGACCTTCAGATTCACACCACCCCGTGATGTTTTTCTCACTCCTACTAGTGAATGTAATGTAACACACACCCATACAATGCGCATCACCCCGCGATGTTTTTCAGAAACCTATCCGACATTGCCACTGCATGTTCCCTTACCTCGCCATGCTGACCACCCCGCGGTACTTTTCTCAATCCTACATTGCCACTCACTGCCTATCCTAATTCAGACACTCCGATTCACACCACCCCGTGATGTTTTTCTCACTCATTCTAGTGAATGTAATGTAACACACACCCATACAATGCGCACCACCCCGTGATGTTTTTCTCACTACTACAAGTGAATGTAATGTTACACACACCCATACAATGCGCACCACCCCGCAATGTTTTTCTGAAACCTATCCTACATTGCCACTGCATGTTCCCTGACCTCCCCATGCTGACCACCCCACGGTGCTTTTCTCCATCCTACATTGCCACTCACTGCCTATACTAATTCAGACCCTACGATTCACACCACCCCTTGATGTTTTTCTCACTCCTACTACTGAATGTAATGTAACACACACCCATACAATGCGCACCACCCCATGATGTTTTTCTCACTCCTACTAGTGAATGTAATGTAACACACACAAATACAATGCGCACCACCCCGCGATGTTTTTCAGAAAACTATCGTACATTGCCACTGCATGTTCCCTGACCTCCACATGCTGACCAGCCCGCGGTGCTTTTCTCCATCCTATATTGCCACGCACTGCCTATCCTAATTCAGACCCTCCGATTCACACCACCACGTGATGTTATTCTCCTACTAGTGAATGAAATGTAACACACACCCATACAATGCGCACCACCCCGTGATGTTTTTCGCACTCCTACTAGTGAATGTAATGTAACACACACCCATACAATGCGCACCACCTCGTGATGTTTTTCTCACTCCTACTAGTGAATGTAATGTAACACACACCCATACAATGCGCACCACCCCGCGATGTTTTTCAGAAACCTATCCTACATTGCCACTGCATGTTCCCTGACCTCCCCATGCTGACCACCCGCGGTGCTTTTCTCCATCCTACATTGCCACTCACTGCCTATCCTAATTCAGACCCTCCGATTCACACCACCCCGTGACGTTTTTCTAACTACTCCTAGTGAATGTAATGTAACACACACCCATACAATGTGCACCACCCCGTGATGTTTTTCTCACTGCTACTAGTGAATGTAATGTAACACACACCCATACAATGCGCACCACCCCATGATGTTTTTCTCACTCCTAGTAGTGAATGTAATGTAACACACACCCATACAATGCGCACCACCCCGTGATGTTTTTCTCACTCCTACTAGTGAATGTAATGTAACACACACCCATACAATGCGCACCACCCCGTGATGTTTTTCTCACTCCTACTAGTGAATGTAAAGTAACACACACCCATACAATGCGCACCACCCCGTGATGTTTTTCTCACTCCTACTAGTGAATGTAATGTAACACACACCCATACAATGCGCACGACCCCGTGATATTTTTCTCACTCCTACTAGTGAATGTAATGTAACACACACCCATACAATGCGCACCACCCCGTGATGTTTTTCTCTTCCTACTAGTGACTGTAATGTAACACACACCCATACAATGCGCACCACCCCGCGATGTTTTTCGGAAACCTATCCTACATTGCCACTGCATGTTCCCTGACCTCCCCATGCTGACCACCCCGTGGTGGTTTTCTCCATCCTACAATGCCACTCACTGCCTAGCCTAATTCAGACACTCCGATTCACACCACCCCGTGATGTTTTTCTCACTCCTACTAGTGAATGTAATGTAACACACACCCATACAATGCTCACCACCCCGTGATGTTTTTCTCAATCCTACTAGTGAATGTAATGTAACAGACACCCATAAAATGCGCACAACCCCGAGATGTTTTTCAGAAACCTATGCTACATTGCCACTGCATGTTCCCTACCTCCCCATGCTGACCACCCCGCGGTGCTTTTCTCCATCCTACATTGCCACTCACTGCCTATCCTAATTCAGATCCTCCAATTCACACCACCCCGTGATGTTTTTCTCACTCCTACTATTGAATGTAATGTAACATACACCCATACAATGCGCACCACCCCGTGATGTTTTTCTCACTCCTACTAGTGAATATAATGTAACTGACACCCATACAATGCACACCACCCCGCGATGTTTTTCAGAAACCTATCCTACATTGCCACTGCATGTTCCCTGACCTCCCCATGCTGACCACCCCGCGGTGCTTTTCTCCATCATACATTGCCACTAACTGCCTATCCTAATTCAGACCTTCAGATTCACAACACCCCGTGATGTTTTTCTCACTCCTACTAGTGAATGTAATGTAACACACACCCATACAATGCGCACAACCCCGCGATGTTTTTCAGAAACTTATCCGACATTGCCACTGCATGTTCCCTTACCTCGCCATGCTGACCATCCCGCGGTACTTTTCTCCATCCTACATTGCCACTCACTGCCTATCCTAATTCAGACCCTCCGATTCACACCACCCCGTGATGTTTTTCTCACTCATTCTAGTGAATGTAATGTAACACACACCCATACAATGCGCACCACCCCGTGATGTTTTTCACACTACTACAAGTGAATGTAATGTTACACACACCCATACAATGCGCACCACCCCGCAATGTTTTTCAGAAACCTATCCTACATTGCCACTGCATGTTCCCTGACCTCCCCATGCTGACCACCCCACGGTGCTTTTCTCCATCCTACATTGCCACTCACTGCCTATCCTAATTCAGACCCTCCGATTCACACCACCCCGTGATGTTTTTCTCACTCCTACTAGTGAATGTAATGTAACACACACCCATACAATGCGCACCACCCCGCGATGTTTTTCAGAAAACTATCGTACATTGCCACTGCATGTTCCCTGACCTCCCCATGCTGACCACCCCGCAGTGCTTTTCTCCATCCTATATTGCCACTCACTGCCTATCCTAATTCAGACCGTCCGATTCACACCACCACGTGATGTTATTCTCACTCCTACTAGTTAATGAAATGTAACACACACCCATACAATTCGCACCACCCCGTGATGTTTTTCGCACTCCTACTAGTGAATGTAATGTAACACACACCCATACAATGCGCACCACCCCGTGATGTTTTTCTCACTCCTACTAGTGAATGTAATGTAACACACACCAATACAATGCGCACGACCCCGTGATATTTTTCTCACTCCTACTAGTGAATGTAATGTAACACACACCCATACAATGCGCACCACCCCGTGATGTTTTTCTCTTCCTACTAGTGACTGTAATGTAACACACACCCATACAATGCGCACCACCCCGCGATGTTTTTCGGAAACCTATCCTACATTGCCACTGCATGTTCCCTGACCTCCCCATGCTGACCACCCCGTGGTGCTTTTCTCCATCCTACAATGCCACTCACTGCCTAGCCTAATTCAGACACTCCGATTCACACCACCCCGTGATGTTTTTCTCACTCCTACTAGTGAATGTAATGTAACACACACCCATACAATGCTCACCACCCCGTGATGTTTTTCTCAATCCTACTAGTGAATGTAATGTAACAGACACCCATAAAATGCGCACAACCCCAAGATGTTTTTCAGAAACCTATGCTACATTGCCACTGCATGTTCCCTACCTCCCCATGCTGACCACCCCGCGGTGCTTTTCTCCATCCTACATTGCCACTCACTGCCTATCCTAATTCAGATCCTCCAATTCACACCACCCCGTGATGTTTTTCTCACTCCTACTATTGAATGTAATGTAACATACACCCATACAATGCGCACCACCCCGTGATGTTTTTCTCACTCCTACTAGTGAATGTAATGTAACTGACACCCATACAATGCACACCACCCCGCGATGTTTTTCAGAAACCTATCCTACATTGCCACTGCATGTTCCCTGACCTCCCCATGCTGACCACCCCGCGGTGCTTTTCTCCATCATACATTGCCACTAACTGCCTATCCTAATTCAGACCTTCAGATTCACACCACCCCGTGATGTTTTTCTCACTCCTACTAGTGAATGTAATGTAACACACACCCATACAATGCGCACCACCCCGCGATGTTTTTCAGAAACCTATCCTACATTGCCACTGCATGTTCCCTGACCTCCGCATGCTGACCACCCCGCGGTGCTTTTCTCCATCCTACATTGCAACTCACTGCCTTTCCTAATTCAGACCCTCCAATTCACACCACCCCGTGATGTTTTTTTCACTCCTAGTAGTGAATGTAATGTAACACACACCAATACAATGCGCACCACCCCGTGATGTTTTTCTCACTCCTACTAGTGAATGTAATGAAACACACACCCATACAATGCGCACCACCCCGTGATGTTTTTCTCATTCCTATTAGTGAATGTAATGTAACACACACCCATACAATGCCCATCACCCCGTGATGTTTTTCTCACTCCTACTAGTGAATCTAATGTAACACACACCGATTCAATGCGCACCACACCGCGATGTTTTTAAGACACCTATACTACATTGCACTGCATGTTCCCTGACCTCACCATGCTGACCACCCCGCGGTGCTTTTCTCCATCCTACATTGCCACTCACTGCCTATCCTAATTCAGACCCTCCGATTCACACCACCCCGTGATGTTTTTCTCACTCCTAGTAGTGAATGTAATGTAACACACACCCATACAATGTGCACCACCCCGTGATGTTTTTCTCACTGCTACTAGTGAATGTAATGTAACACACACCCATACAATGCGCACCACCCCATGATGTTTTTCTCACTCCTAGTAGTGAATGTAATGTAACACACACCCATACAATGCGCACAACCCCGTGATGTTTTTCTCACTCCTACTAGTGAATGTAATGTAACACACACCCATACAATCCGCACCACCCCGTGATATTTTTCTCACTCCTACTAGTGAAAGTAATGTAACACACACCCATACAATGCGCACCACCGCGTGATGTTTTTCTCACTCCTACTAGTGAATGTAATGTAACACACACCCATACAATGCGCACCACCCCGTGATGTTTTTCTCACTCCTACTAGTGAATGTAATGTAACACACACCCATACAATGCGCACCACCCCGTGATGTTTTTCTCACTCCTACTAGTGAATGTAATGTAACACACACCCATACAATGCGCACGACCCCGTGATATTTTTCTCACTCCTACTAGTGAATGTAATGTAACACACACCCATACAATGCGCACCACCCCGTGATGTTTTTCTCTTCCTACTAGTGACTGTAATGTAACACACACCCATACAATGCGCACCACCCCGCGATGTTTTTCGGAAACCTATCCTACATTGCCACTGCATGTTCCCTGACCTCCCCATGCTGACCACCCCGTGGTGCTTTTCTCCATCCTACAATGCCACTCACTGCCTAGCCTAATTCAGACACTCCGATTCACACTACCCCGTGATGTTTTTCTCACTCCTACTAGTGAATGTAATGTAACACACACCCATACAATGCTCACCACCCCGTGATGTTTTTCTCAATCCTACTAGTGAATGTAATGTAACAGACACCCATAAAATGCGCACAACCCCGAGATGTTTTTCAGAAACCTATGCTACATTGCCACTGCATGTTCCCTACCTCCCCATGCTGACCACCCCGCGGTGCTTTTCTCCATCCTACATTGCCACTCACTGCCTATCCTAATTCAGATCCTCCAAATCACACCACCCCGTGATGTTTTTCTCACTCCTACTATTGAATGTAATGTAACATACACCCATACAATGCGCACCACCCCGTGATGTTTTTCTCACTCCTACTAGTGAATGTAATGTAACTGACACCCATACAATGCACACCACCCCGTGATGTTTTTCAGAAACCTATCCTACATTGCCACTGCATGTTCCCTGACCTCCCCATGCTGACCACCCCGCGGTGCTTTTCTCCATCATACATTGCCACTAACTGCCTATCCTAATTCAGACCCTCCGATTCACACCACCCCGTGATGTTTTTCTCACTCCTACTAGTGAATGTAATGTAACACACACCCATACAATGCGCACCACCCCGCGATGTTTTTCAGAAAACTATCGTACATTGCCACTGCATGTTCCCTGACCTCCCCATGCTGACCACCCCGCGGTGCTTTTCTCCATCCTACATTGCCACTCACTGCCTATCCTAATTCAGACCGTCCGATTCACACCACCACGTGATGTTATTCTAACTCCTACTAGTTAATGAAATGTAACACACACCCATACAATTCGCACCACCCCGTGATGTTTTTCGCACTCCTATTAGTGAATGTAATGTAACACACACCCATACAATGCGCACCACCTCGTGATGTTTTTCTCACTACTACTAGTGAATGTAATGTAACACACACCCATACAATGCGCACCACCCCGTATTGTTTTTCTCACTCCTACTAGTGAATGCAATGTAACACACACCCATACAATCCGCACCACCCCGTGATGTTTTTCTCACTCCTACTAGTGAATGTAATGTAACACACACCCATACAATGCGCACCACCCCATGATGTTTTTCTAACTCCTACTTGTGAATGTAATGTAACACACACCCATACAATGCGCACCACCCCGTGATGTTTTTCTCACTCCTACTAGTGAATGTAATGTAACACACACCCATACAATGCTCACCACCCCGTGATGTTTTCTCACTCCTAGTAGTGAATGTAATGTAACACACACACATACAATGTGCACCACTCTGTGATGTTTTTCTAACTCCTACTAGTGAATCTAATGTAACACACACCCATACAATGCGCACCACCCCGTGATGATTTCTCACTCCTACTAGTGAATGTAATGTAACACACAACCATACAATGCTCACCACCCCGTAATGTTTTTCTCACTCCTAGTAGTGAATGTAATGTAACACACACACATACAATGTGCACCACTCCGTGATGTTTTTCTCACTCCTACTAGTGAATGTAATGTAACACACACCCATAGAATGCGCACCACCCCGTGATGTTTTTCTCACTCCTACTAGTGAATGTAATGTAACACACACCCATACAATGCGCACCACCCCGTGATGTTTTTCTCTTCCTACTAGTGACTGTAATGTAACACACACCCATACAATGCGCACCACCCCGCGATGGTTTTCGGAAACCTATCCTACATTGCCACTGCATGTTCCCTGACCTCCCCATGCTGACCACCCCGTTGTGCTTTTCTCCATCCTACATTGCCACTCTCTGCCTATCCTAATTCAGACACTCCGATTCACACCACCCCGTGATGTTTTTCTCACTCCTACTAGTGAATGTAATGTAACACACACCCATACAATGCTCACCACCCCATGATGTTTTTCTCAATCCTACTAGTGAATGTAATGTAACAGACACCCATAAAATGCGCACAACCCCGAGATGTTTTTCAGAAACCTATGCTACATTGCCACTGCATGTTCCCTACCTCCCCATGCTGACCACCCCGCGGTGCTTTTCTCCATCCTACATTGCCACTCACTGCCTATCCTAATTCAGATCCTCCAATTCACACCACCCCGTGATGTTTTTCTCACTCCTACTATTGAATGTAATGTAACATACACCCATACAATGCGCACCACCCCGTGATGTTTTTCTCACTCCTACTAGTGAATGTAATGTAACTGACACCCATACAATGCACACCACCCCGCGATGTTTTTCAGAAACCTATCCTACATTGCCATTGCATGTTCCCTGACCTCCCCATGCTGACCACCCCGCGGTGCTTTTCTCCATCATACATTGCCACTAACTGCCTATCCTAATTCAGACCTTCAGATTCACACCACCCCGTGATGTTTTTCTCACTCCTACTAGTGAATGTAATGTAACACACACCCATACAATGCGCATCACCCCGCGATGTTTTTCAGAAACCTATCCGACATTGCCACTGCATGTTCCCTTACCTCGCCATGCTGACCACCCCGCGGTACTTTTCTCAATCCTACATTGCCACTCACTGCCTATCCTAATTCAGACCCTCCGATTCACACCACCCCGTGATGTTTTTCTCACTCATTCTAGTGAATGTAATGTAACACACACCCATACAATGCGCACCACCCCGTGATGTTTTTCTCACTACTACAAGTGAATGTAATGTTACACACACCCATACAATGCGCACCACCCCGCAATGTTTTTCTGAAACCTATCCTACATTGCCACTGCATGTTCCCTGACCTCCCCATGCTGACCACCCCACGGTGCTTTTCTCCATCCTACATTGCCACTCACTGCCTATACTAATTCAGACCCTACGATTCACACCACCCCTTGATGTTTTTCTCACTCCTACTACTGAATGTAATGTAACACACACCCATACAATGTGCACCACCCCATGATGTTTTTCTCACTCCTACTAGTGAATGTAATGTAACACACACAAATACAATGCGCACCACCCCGCGATGTTTTTCAGAAAACTATCGTACATTGCCACTGCATGTTCCCTGACCTCCACATGCTGACCAGCCCGCGGTGCTTTTCTCCATCCTATATTGCCACGCACTGCCTATCCTAATTCAGACCCTCCGATTCACACCACCACGTGATGTTATTCTCACTCCTACTAGTGAATGAAATGTAACACACACCCATACAATGCGCACCACCCCGTGATGTTTTTCGCACTCCTACTAGTGAATGTAATGTAACACACACCCATACAATGCGCACCACCTCGTGATGTTTTTCTCACTCCTACTAGTGAATGTAATGTAACACACACCCATACAATGCGCACCACCCCGCGATGTTTTTCAGAAACCTATCCTACATTGCCACTGCATGTTCCCTGACCTCCCCATGCTGACCACCCCGCGGTGCTTTTCTCCATCCTACATTGCCACTCACTGCCTATCCTAATTCAGACCCTCCGATTCACACCACCCCGTGACGTTTTTCTAACTACTCCTAGTGAATGTAATGTAACACACACCCATACAATGTGCACCACCCCGTGATGTTTTTCTCACTGCTACTAGTGAATGTAATGTAACACACACCCATACAATGCGCACCACCCCATGATGTTTTTCTCACTCCTAGTAGTGAATGTAATGTAACACACACCCATACAATGCGCACCACCCCGTGATGTTTTTCTCACTCCTACTAGTGAATGTAATGTAACACACACCCATACAATCCGCACCACCCCGTGATATTTTTCTCACTCCTACTAGTGAATGTAATGTAACACACACCCATACAATGCGCACCACCCCGTGATGTTTTTCTCACTCCTACTAGTGAATGTAATGTAACACACACCCATACAATGCGCACCACCCCGTGATGTTTTTCTAACTCCTACTAGTGAATGTAAAGTAACACACACCCATACAATGCGCACCACCCCGTGATGTTTTTCTCACTCCTACTAGTGAATGTAATGTAACACACACCCATACAATGCGCACGACCCCGTGATATTTTTCTCACTCCTACTAGTGAATGTAATGTAACACACACCCATACAATGCGCACCACCCCGTGATGTTTTTCTCTTCCTACTAGTGACTGTAATGTAACACACACCCATACAATGCGCACCACCCCGCGATGTTTTTCGGAAACCTATCCTACATTGCCACTGCATGTTCCCTGACCTCCCCATGCTGACCACCCCGTGGTGCTTTTCTCCATCCTACAATGCCACTCACTGCCTAGCCTAATTCAGACACTCCGATTCACACCACCCCGTGATGTTTTTCTCACTCCTACTAGTGAATGTAATGTAACACACACCCATACAATGCTCACCACCCCGTGATGTTTTTCTCAATCCTACTAGTGAATGTAATGTAACAGACACCCATAAAATGCGCACAACCCCGAGATGTTTTTCAGAAACCTATGCTACATTGCCACTGCATGTTCCCTACCTCCCCATGCTGACCACCCTGCGGTGCTTTTCTCCATCCTACATTGCCACTCACTGCCTATCCTAATTCAGATCCTCCAATTCACACCACCCCGTGATGTTTTTCTCACTCCTACTATTGAATGTAATGTAACATACACCCATACAATGCGCACCACCCCGTGATGTTTTTCTCACTCCTACTAGTGAATATAATGTAACTGACACCCATACAATGCACACCACCCCGCGATGTTTTTCAGAAACCTATCCTACATTGCCACTGCATGTTCCCTGACCTCCCCATGCTGACCACCCCGCGGTGCTTTTCTCCATCATACATTGCCACTAACTGCCTATCCTAATTCAGACCTTCAGATTCACACCACCCCGTGATGTTTTTCTCACTCCTACTAGTGAATGTAATGTAACACACACCCATACAATGCGCACCACCCCGCGATGTTTTTCAGAAACTTATCCGACATTGCCACTGCATGTTCCCTTACGTCGCCATGCTGACCATCCCGCGGTACTTTTCTCCATCCTACATTGCCACTCACTGCCTATCCTAATTCAGACCCTCCGATTCACACCACCCCGTGATGTTTTTCTCACTCATTCTAGTGAATGTAATGTAACACACACCCATACAATGCGCACCACCCCGTGATGTTTTTCACACTACTACAAGTGAATGTAATGTTACACACACCCATACAATGCGCACCACCCCGCAATGTTTTTCAGAAACCTATCCTACATTGCCACTGCATGTTCCCTGACCTCCCCATGCTGACCACCCCACGGTGCTTTTCTCCATCCTACATTGCCACTCACTGCCTATCCTAATTCAGACCCTCCGATTCACACCACCCCGTGATGTTTTTCTCACTCCTACTAGTGAATGTAATGTAACACACACCCATACAATGCGCACCACCCCGCGATGTTTTTCAGAAAACTATCGTACATTGCCAATGCATGTTCCCTGACCTCCCCATGCTGACCACCCCGCAGTGCTTTTCTCCATCCTATATTGCCACTCACTGCCTATCCTAATTCAGACCGTCCGATTCACACCACCACGTGATGTTATTCTCACTCCTACTAGTTAATGAAATGTAACACACACCCATACAATTCGCACCACCCCGTGATGTTTTTCGCACTCCTACTAGTGAATGTAATGTAACACACACCCATACAATGCGCACCACCCCGTGATGTTTTTCTCACTCCTACTAGTGAATGTAATGTAACACACACCAATACAATGCGCACGACCCCGTGATATTTTTCTCACTCCTACTAGTGAATGTAATGTAACACACACCCATACAATGCGCACCACCCCGTGATGTTTTTCTCTTCCTACTAGTGACTGTAATGTAACACACACCCATACAATGCGCACCACCCCGCGATGTTTTTCGGAAACCTATCCTACATTGCCACTGCATGTTCCCTGACCTCCCCATGCTGACCACCCCGTGGTGCTTTTCTCCATCCTACAATGCAACTCACTGCCTAGCCTAATTCAGACACTCCGATTCACACCACCCCGTGATGTTTTTCTCACTCCTACTAGTGAATGTAATGTAACACACACCCATACAATGCTCACCACCCCGTGATGTTTTTCTCAATCCTACTAGTGAATGTAATGTAACAGACACCCATAAAATGCGCACAACCCCGAGATGTTTTTCAGAAACCTATGCTACATTGCCACTGCATGTTCCCTACCTCCCCATGCTGACCACCCCACGGTGCTTTTCTCCATCCTACATTGCCACTCACTGCCTATCCTAATTCAGATCCTCCAATTCACACCACCCCGTGATGTTTTTCTCACTCCTACTATTGAATGTAATGTAACATACACCCATACAATGCGCACCACCCCGTGATGTTTTTCTCACTCCTACTAGTGAATGTAATGTAACTGACACCCATACAATGCACACCACCCCGCGATGTTTTTCAGAAACCTATCCTACATTGCCACTGCATGTTCCCTGACCTCCCCATGCTGACCACCCCGCGGTGCTTTTCTCCATCATACATTGCCACTAACTGCCTATCCTAATTCAGACCCTCCGATTCACACCACCCCGTGATGTTTTTCTCACTCATTCTAGTGAATGTAATGTAACACACACCCATACAATGCGCACCACCCCGTGATGTTTTTCTCACTACTACAAGTGAATGTAATGTTACACACACCCATACAATGCGCACCACCCCGCAATGTTTTTCAGAAACCTATCCTACATTGCCACTGCATGTTCCCTGACCTCCCCATGCTGACCACCCCACGGTGCTTTTCTCCATCCTACATTGCCACTCACTGCCTATCCTAATTCAGACCCTCCGATTCACACCAGCCCGTGATGTTTTTCTCACTCCTACTAGTGAATGTAATGTAACACACACCCATACAATGCGCACCACCCCGCGATGTTTTTCAGAAAACTATCGTACATTGCCACTGCATGTTCCCTGACCTCCCCATGCTGACCACCCCGCGGTGCTTTTCTCCATCCTATATTGCCACTCACTGCCTATCCTAATTCAGACCGTCCGATTCACACCACCACGTGATGTTATTCTCACTCCTACTAGTTAATGAAATGTAACACACACCCATACAATTCGCACCACCCCGTGATGTTTTTCGCACTCCTATTAGTGAATGTAATGTAACACACACCCATACAATGCGCACCACCTCGTGATGTTTTTCTCACTACTACTAGTGAATGTAATGTAACACACACCCATACAATGCGCACCACCCCGTATTGTTTTTCTCACTCCTACTAGTGAATGCAATGTAACACACACCCATACAATCCGCACCACCCCGTGATGTTTTTCTCACTCCTACTAGTGAATGTAATGTAACACACACCAATACAATGCGCACCACCCCATGATGTTTTTCTAACTCCTACTTGTGAATGTAATGTAACACACACCCATACAATGCGCACCACCCCGTGATGTTTTTCTCACTCCTACTAGTGAATGTAATGTAACACACACCCATACAATGCTCACCACACCGTGATGTTTTCTCACTCCTAGTAGTGAATGTAATGTAACACACACACATACAATGTGCACCACTCTGTGATGTTTTTCTAACTCCTACTAGTGAATCTAATGTAACACACACCCATACAATGCGCACCACCCCGTGATGATTTCTCACTCCTACTAGTGAATGTAATGTAACACACAACCATACAATGCTCACCACCCCGTAATGTTTTTCTCACTCCTAGTAGTGAATGTAATGTAACACACACACATACAATGTGCACCACTCCGTGATGTTTTTCTCACTCCTACTAGTGAATGTAATGTAACACACACCCATAGAATGCGCACCACCCCGTGATGTTTTTCTCACTCCTAATAGTGAATGTAATGTAACACACACCCATAAAATGCGCACCACCCCGTGATGTTTTTCTCTTCCTACTAGTGACTGTAATGTAACACACACCCATACAATGCGCACCACCCCGCGATGGTTTTCGGAAACCTATCCAACATTGCCACTGCATGTTCCCTGACCTCCCCATGCTGACCACCCCGTGGTGCTTTTCTCCATCCTACATTGCCACTCTCTGCCTATCCTAATTCAGACACTCCGATTCACACCACCCCGTGAAGTTTTTCTCACTCCTACTAGTGAATGTAATGTAACACACACCCATACAATGCTCACCACCCCGTGATGTTTTTCTCAATCCTACTAGTGAATGTAATGTAACAGACACCCATAAAATGCGCACAACCCCGAGATGTTTTTCAGAAACCTATGCTACATTGCCACTGCATGTTCCCTACCTCCCCATGCTGACCACCCCGCAGTGCTTTTCTCCATCCTACATTGCCACTCACTGCCTATCCTAATTCAGATCCTCCAATTCACACCACCCCGTGATGTTTTTCTCACTCCTACTATTGAATGTAATGTAACATACACCCATACAATGCGCACCACCCCGTGATGTTTTTCTCACTCCTACTAGTGAATGTAATGTAACTGACACCCATACAATGCACACCACCCCGCGATGTTTTTCAGAAACCTATCCTACATTGCCATTGTATGTTCCCTGACCTCCCCATGCTGACCACCCCGCGGTGCTTTTCTCCATCATACATTGCCACTAACTGCCTATCCTAATTCAGACCTTCAGATTCACACCACCCCGTGATGTTTTTCTCACTCCTACTGGTGAATGTAATGTAACACACACCCATACAATGCGCACCACCCCGCGATGTTTTTCAGAAACCTATCCGACATTGCCACTGCATGTTCCCTTACCTCGCCATGCTGACCCCCCGCGGTAATTTTCTCCATCCTACATTGCCACTCACTGCCTATCCTAATTCAGACCCTCCGATTCACACCACCCCGTGATGTTTTTCTCACTCATTCTAGTGAATGTAATGTAACACACACCCATACAATGCGCACCACCCCGTGATGTTTTTCTCACTACTACAAGTGAATGTAATGTTACACACACCCATACAATGCGCACCACCCCGCAATGTTTTTGTGAAACCTATCCTACATTGCCACTGCATGTTCCCTGACCTCCCCATGCTGACCACCCCACGGTGCTTTTCTCCATCCTACACTGCCACTCACTGCCTATACTAATTCAGACCCTACGATTCACACCACCCCTTGATGTTTTTCTCACTCCTACTACTGAATGTAATGTAAAACACACCCATACAATGCGCACCACCCCATGATGTTTTTCTCACTCCTACTAGTGAATGTAATGTAACACACACAAATACAATGCGCACCACCCCGCGATGTTTTTCAGAAAACTATCGTACATTGCCACTGCATGTTCCCTGACCTCCACATGCTGACCAGCCCGCGGTGCTTTTCTCCATCCTATATTGCCACGCACTGCCTATCCTAATTCAGACCCTCCGATTCACACCACCACGTGATGTTATTCTCACTCCTACTAGTGAATGAAATGTAACACACACCCATACAATGCGCACCACACCGTGATGTTTTTCGCACTCCTACTAGTGAATGTAATGTAACACACACCCATACAATGCGCACCACCTCGTGATGTTTTTCTCACTCCTACTAGTGAATGTAATGTAACACACACCCATACAATGCGCACCACCCCGCGATGTTTTTCAGAAACCTATCCTACATTGCCACTGCATGTTCCCTGACCTCCCCATGCTGACCACCCGCGGTGCTTTTCTCCATCCTACATTGCCACTCACTGCCTATCCTAATTCAGACCCTCCGATTCACACCACCCCGTGACGTTTTTCTAACTACTCCTAGTGAATGTAATGTAACACACACGCATACAATGCGCACCACACCGTGATGTTTTTCTCACTCCTACTAGTGAATGTAATGTAACACACACCCACACAATGCGCACCACCCCGTGATGTTTTGCTCACTCCTACTAGTGAATGTAATGTAACACACACCCATACAATGCGCACCACCCCGTCATGTTTTTCTCACTCCTATTAGTGAATGTAATGTAACACACACCCATACAATGCGCACCACCCCGTCATGTTTTTCTCACTCCTATTAGTGAATGTAATGTAACACACACCCATACAATGCGCACCACCCCGTCATGTTTTTCTCACTCCTATTAGTGAATGTAATGTAACACACACCCATACAATGCGCACCACCCCGCGATGTTTTTCAGAAACCTATCCTACATTGCCACTGCATGTTCCCTGACCTCCCCATGCTGACCACCCCGCGGTGCTTTTCTCCATCCTACATTGCCACTCACTGCCTATCCTAATACAGACCCTCCGATTCACACCACCCCGTGATGTTTTTCTCACTCCTAGTAGTGAATGTAATGTGACACACACCCATACAATGCGCACCACCCCGTGATGTTTTTCTCACTCCTACTAGTGAATGTAATGTAACACACACCCATACAATGCGCACCACCCCGTGATGTTTTTCTCACTCCTACTAGTTAATCTCATGTAACACACACCCATACAATGAGCACCACCCCGTGATGTTTTTCTCACTCCTACTAGTGAATGTAATGTAACACACACCCATACAATGCGCACCACCCCGTGATGTTTTTCTCACTCCTACTAGTGAATGTAATGTAACACACACCCATACAATGCGCACCACCCCGTGATGTTTTTCTCACTCCTAAGAGTGAATGTAATGTAACACACATCCATACAATGCGCACCACCCCGTGATGTTTTTGTTACTCCTAGTAGTGAATGTAATGTAACACACACACATACAATGCGCACCACCCCGTGATGTTTTTCTCACTCCTACTAGTGAATGTAATGTAACACACACCCATACAATGCGCACCACCCCGTGATGTTTTTGTTACTCCTATTAGTGAATGTAATGTAACACACACACATACAATGCGCACCACCCCGTGATGTTTTTCTCACTCCTACTAGTGAATGTAATGTAACACACACCCATACAATGCTCACCAACCCGTAATGTTTTTCTCATTCCTACTAGTGAATGTAATGTAACACACACCCATACAATGCGCACCACCCCGTGATGTTTTTCTCACTCCTACTAGTGAATGTAATGCAACACACACCCATACAATGCGCACCACCCCGCGATGTTTTTCAGAAACCTACCCTCCATTTCCACTGCATGTTCCCTGACCTCCCCATGCTGACCACCCCGCGGTGCTTTTCTCCATCCTACATTGCCATTCACTGCCTATCCTAATTCAGACCCTCCGATTCACACCACCCCGTGATGTTTTTCTCACTCGTAGTAGTGAATGTAATGTAACACACACCCATACAATGCGAACCACCCCGTGATGTTTTTCTCACTCCTACTAGTGAATGTAATGTAACACACAACCATACAATGCGCACCACCCCGTGATGTTTTTCTCACTCCTACTAGTGAATGTAATGTAACACACACCCATACAATGCGCACCACCCCGTTATGTTTTTCTCACACCTACTAGTGAATGTAATGTAACACACACCCACACAATGCGCAACACCCCGTGATGTTTTTCTCACTCCTACTAGTGAATCTAATGTAACACACACCCATACAATGCGCACCACCCCGCGATGTTTTTCAGAAACCTATCCTACATTGCCACTGTATGTTCCCTGACCTCCGCATGGTGACCACCCCGCGGTGCTTTTCTCCATCCTACATTGCAACTCACTGCCTTTCCTAATTCAGACCCTCCAATTCACACCACCCCGTGATGTTTTTCTCACTCCTAGTAGTGAATGTAATGTAACACACACCAATACAATGCGCACCACCCCGTGATGTTTTTCTCACTCCTACTAGTGAATGTAATGAAACACACACCCATACAATGCGCACCACCCCGTGATGTTTTTCTCATTCCTATTAGTGAATGTAATGTAACACACACCCATACAATGCGCACCACCCCGTGATGTTTTTCTCACTCCTACTAGTGAATCTAATGTAACACACACCAATACAATGCGCACCACCCCGCGATGTTTTTCAGAAACCTATCCTACATTGCCACTGCATGTTCCCTGACCTCCCCATGCTGACCACCCCGCGGTGCTTTTCTCCATCCTACATTGCCACTCACTGCCTATCCTAATTCAGACCCTCCGATTCACACCACCCCGTGATGTTTTTCTCACTCCTAGTAGTGAATGTAATGTAACACACACCCACACAATGCGCACCACCCCGTGATGTTTTGCTCACTCCTACAAGTGAATGTAATGTATCACACACCCATACAATGCGCACCACCCGGTGATGTTTTTCTCACTCCTACTAGTGAATGTAATGTAACACACACACATACAATGCGCACGACCCCGTCATGTTTTTCTCACTCCTACTAGTGAATCTAATGTAAAACACACCCATACAATGCGCACCACCCCGTGATGTTTTTCTCACTCCTACTAGTGAATGTAATGTAACACACACCCATACAATGCGCACCACCCCGTCATGTTTTTCTCACTCCTATTAGTGAATGTAATGTAACACACACCCATACAATGCGCACCACCCCGTGATGTTTTTCTGACTCCTACTAGTGAATCTAATGTAACACACACCCATACAATGCGCACCACCCCGCGATGTTTTTCAGAAACCTATCCTACATTGCCACTGCATGTTCCCTGACCTCCCCATGCTGACCACCCCGCGGTGCTTTTCTCCATCCTACATTGCCACTCACTGCCTATCCTTATACAGACCCTCCGATTCACACCACCCCGTGATGTTTTTCTCACTCCTAGTAGTGAATGTAATGTGACACACACCCATACAATGCGCACCACCCCGTGATGTTTTTCTCACTCCTACTAGTGAATGTAATGTAACACACACCCATACAATGCGCACCACCCCGTGATGTTTTTCTCACTCCTACTAGTTAATCACATGTAACACACACCCATACAATGCGCACCACCCTGTGATGTTTTTCTCACTCCTAGTAGTGAATGTAATGTAACACACACCCATACAATGCGCACCACCCCGTGACGTTTTTCTCACTCCTACGACTGAATGTAATGTAACACACACCCATACAATGCGCACCACCCCGTGATGTTTTTGTTACTCCTATTAGTGAATGTAATGTAACACACACACATACAATGCGCACCACCCCGTGATGTTTTTCTCACTCCTACTAGTGAATGTAATGTAACACACACCCATACAATGCGCACCACCCCGTGATGTTTTTGTTACTCCTATTAGTGAATGTAATGTAACACACACACATACAATGCGCACCACCCCGTGATGTTTTTCTCACTCCTACTAGTGAATGTAATGTAACACACACCCATACAATGCTCACCAACCCGTAATGTTTTTCTCATTCCTACTAGTGAATGTAATGTAACACACACCCATACAATGCGCACCACCCCGTGATGTTTTTCTCACTCCTACTAGTGAATGTAATGCAACACACACCCATACAATGCGCACCACCCCGCGATGTTTTTCAGAAACCTACCCTCCATTTCCACTGCATGTTCCCTGACCTCCCCATGCTGACCACCCCGCGGTGCTTTTCTCCATCCTACATTGCCATTCACTCCCTATCCTAATTCAGACCCTCCGATTCACACCACCCCGTGATGTTTTTCTCACTCGTAGTAGTGAATGTAATGTAACACACCCATACAATGCGAACCACCCCGTGATGTTTTTCTCACTCCTACTAGTGAATGTAATGTAACACACAACCATACAATGCGCACCACCCCGTGATGTTTTTCTCACTCCTACTAGTGAATGTAATGTAACACACACCCATACAATGCGCACCACCCCGTTATGTTTTTCTCACACCTACTAGTGAATGTAATGTAACACACACCCACACAATGCGCAACACCCCGTGATGTTTTTCTCACTCCTACTAGTGAATCTAATGTAACACACACCCATACAATGCGCACCACCCCGCGATGTTTTTCAGAAACCTATCCTACATTGCCACTGTATGTTCCCTGACCTCCGCATGGTGACCACCCCGCGGTGCTTTTCTCCATCCTACATTGCAACTCACTGCCTTTCCTAATTCAGACCCTCCAATTCACACCACCCCGTGATGTTTTTCTCACTCCTAGTAGTGAATGTAATGTAACACACACCAATACAATGCGCACCACCCCGTGATGTTTTTCTCACTCCTACTAGTGAATGTAATGAAACACACACCCATACAATGCGCACCACCCCGTGATGTTTTTCTCATTCCTATTAGTGAATGTAATGTAACACACACCCATACAATGCGCACCACCCCGTGAAGTTTTTCTCACTCGTACTAGTGAATCTAATGTAACACACACCAATACAATGCGCACCACCCCGCGATGTTTTTCAGAAACCTATCCTACATTGCCACTGCATGTTCCCTGACCTCCCCATGCTGACCACCCCGCGGTGCTTTTCTCCATCCTACATTGCCACTCACTGCCTATCCTAATTCAGACCCTCCGATTCACACCACCCCGTGATGTTTTTCTCACTCCTAGTAGTGAATGTAATGTAACACACACCCACACAATGCGCACCACCCCGTGATGTTTTGCTCACTCCTACAAGTGAATGTAATGTATCACACACCCATACAATGCGCACCACCCGGTGATGTTTTTCTCACTCCTACTAGTGAATGTAATGTAACACACACCCATACAATGCGCACGACCCCGTCATGTTTTTCTCACTCCTACTAGTGAATCTAATGTAAAACACACCCATACAATGCGCACCACCCCGTGATGTTTTTCTCACTCCTACTAGTGAATGTAATGTAACACACACCCATACAATGCGCACCACCCCGTCATGTTTTTCTCACTCCTATTAGTGAATGTAATGTAACACACACCCATACAATGCGCACCACCCCGTGATGTTTTTCTGACTCCTACTAGTGAATCTAATGTAACACACACCCATACAATGCGCACCACCCCGCGATGTTTTTCAGAAACCTATCCTACATTGCCACTGCATGTTCCCTGACCTCCCCATGCTGACCACCCCGCGGTGCTTTTCTCCATCCTACATTGCCACTCACTGCCTATCCTAATACAGACCCTCCGATTCACACCACCCCGTGATGTTTTTCTCACTCCTAGTAGTGAATGTAATGTGACACACACCCATACAATGCGCACCACCCCGTGATGTTTTTCTCACTCCTACTAGTGAATGTAATGTAACACACACCCATACAATGCGCACCACCCCGTGATGTTTTTCTCACTCCTACTAGTTAATCACATGTAACACACACCCATACAATGCGCACCACCCTGTGATGTTTTTCTCACTCCTAGTAGTGAATGTAATGTAACACACACCCATAAAATGCGCACCACCCCGTGACGTTTTTCTCACTCCTACGACTGAATGTAATGTAACACACACCCATACAATGCGCACCACCCCGTGATGTTTTTCTCACTCCTACTAGTGAATGTAATGTAACACACACCCATACAATGCGCACCACCCCGTGATGTTTTTCTCACTCCTACTAGTGAATCTAATGTAACACACACCCATACAATGCGCACCACCCCGCGATGCTTTTCAGAATCCTAACCTACATTGCCACTGCATGTTCCCTGACCTCCCCATGCTGACCACCCCGCGGTGCTTTTCTCCATCCTACATTGCCACTCACTGCCTTTCCTAATTCAGACCCTCCGATTCACACCACCCCGTGATGTTTCTCTCACTTCTAGTAGTGAATGTAACACACACCCATACAATGCGCACCACCCCGTGATGTTTTTCTCACTCCTACTAGTGAATGTAATGTAACACACACCCATACAATGCGCACCACCCCGTGATGTTTTTGTTAATCCTACTAGTGAATGTAATGTAACACACACCCATACAATGCGCACCACCCCGTGATGTTTTTGTTACTCCTAGTAGTGAATGTAATGTAACACACACACATACAATGCGCACCACCCCGTGATGTTTTTCTCACTCCTACTAATGAATGTAATGTAACACACACCCATACAATGCTCACCACCCCGTAATGTTTTTCTCATTCCTACTAGTGAATGTAATGTAACACACACCCATACAATGCGCACCACCCCGTGATGTTTTTCTCACTCCTACTAGTGAATGTAATGCAACACACACCCATACAATGCGCACCACCCCGCGATGTTTTTCAGAAACCTACCCTCCATTGCCACTGCATGTTCCCTGACCTCCCCATGCTGACCACCCCGCGGTGCTTTTCTCCATCCTACATTGCCACTCACTGCCTATCCTAATTCAGACCCTCCGATTCACACCACCCCGTGATGTTTTTCTCACTCCTAGTAGTGAATGTAATGTAACACACACCCATACAATGCGAACCACCCCGTGATGTTTTTCTCACTCCTACTAGTGAATGTAATGTAACACACCCATACAATGCGCACCACCCCGTGATGTTTTTCTCACTCCTACTAGTGAATGTAATGTAACACACACCCATACAATGCGCACCACCCCGTTATGTTTTTCTCACACCTACTAGTGAATGTAATGTAACACACACCCACACAATGCGCAACACCCCGTGATGTTTTTCTCACTCCTACTAGTGAATCTAATGTAACACACACCCATACAATGCGCACGACACAGCGATGTTTTTCAGAAACCTATCCTACATTGCCCCTGCATGTTCCCTGACCTCCGCATGCTGACCACCCCGCGGTGCTTTTCTCCATCCTACATTGCAACTCACTGCCTTTCCTAATTCAGACCCTCCAATTCACAACACCCCGTGATGTTTTTCTCACTCCTACTAGTGAATGTAATGTAACACACACCTATACAATGCGCACCACCCCGTGATGTTTTTCTCACTCCTACTAGTGAATGTAATGAAACACACACCCATACAATGCGCACCACCCCAGATGTTTTTCTCATTCCTATTAGTGAATGTAATGTAACACACACCCATACAATGCGCACCACCCCGTGATGTGTTTCTCACTCCTAGTAGGGAATCTAATGTAACACACACCGATACAATGCGCACCACCCCGCGATGTTTTTTACAAACCTATCCTACATTGCCACTGCATGTTCCCTGACCTCCCCATGCTGACCACCCCGCGGTGCTTTTCTCCATCCTACATTGCCACTCACTGCCTATCCTAATTCAGACCCTCCGATTCACACCACCCCGTGATGTTTTTCTCACTCCTAGTAGTGAATGTAATGTAACACACACCCACACAATGCGCACCACCCCGTGATATTTTGCTCACTCCTACTAGTGAATGTAATGTAACACACACCCATACAATGCGCACCACCCGGTGATGTTTTTCTCACTCCTACTAGTGAATGTAATGTAACACACACCCATACAATGCGCACCACCCCGTCATGTTTTTCTCACTCCTACTAGTGAATCTAATGTAAAACACACCCATACAATGCGAACCACCCCGTGATGTTTTTCTCACTCCTACTAAAGAATGTAATGTAACACACACCCATACAATGCGCACCACCCCGTCATGTTTTTCTCACTCCTATTAGTGAATGTAATGTAACACACACCCATACAATGCGCACCACCCCGTGATGTTTTTCTCACTCCTACTAGTGAATCTAATGTAACACACACCCATACAATGCGCACCACCCCGCGATGTTTTTCACAAACCTATCCTACATTGCCACTGCATGTTCCCTGACCTCCCCATGCTGACCACCCCGCAGTGCTTTTCTCCATCCTACATTGCCACTCACTGCCTATCCTAATACAGACCCTCCGATTCACACCACCCCGTGATGTTTTTCTCACTCCTAGTAGTGAATGTAATGTGACACACACCCATAAAATGCGCAACACCCCGTGATGTTTTTCTCACTCCTACTAGTGAATGTAATGTAACACACACCCATACAATGCGCACCACCCCGTGATGTTTTTCTCACTCCTACTAGTTAATCACATGTAACACACACCCATACAATGCGCACCATCCCGTGATGTTTTTCTCACTCCTACTCGTGAATGTAATGTAACACACACCCATACAATGCGCACCACCCCGTGATGTTTTTCTCACTCCTACTAGTGAATGTAATGTAACACACACCCATACAATGCGCACCACCCCGTGATGTTTTTCTCACTCCTACGAGTGAATGTAATGTAACACACACCCATACAATGCGCACCACCCCGTGACGTTTTTCTCACTCCTACGACTGAATGTAATGTAACACACACCCATACAATGCGCACCACCCCGTGATGTTTTTCTCACTCCTACTAGTGAATATAATGTAACACACACCCATACAATGCGCACCACCCCGTGATGTTTTTCTCACTCCTACTAGTGAATGTAATGTAACACACACCCATACAATGCGCACCACCCCGCGATGTTTTTCAGAATCCTAACCTACATTGCCACTGCATGTTCCCTGACCTCCCCATGCTGACCACCCCGCGGTGCTTTTCTCCATCCTACATTGCCACTCACTGCCTTTCCTAATTCAGACCCTCCGATTCACACCACCCCGTGATGTTTCTCTCACTCCTAGTAGTGAATGTAACACACACCCATACAATGCGCACCACCCCATGATGTTTTTCTCACTCCTACTAGTGAATGTAATGTAACACACACTCATACAATGCGCACCACCCCGTGATGTTTTGTTACTCCTAGTAGTGAATGTAATGTAACACACACACATACAATGCGCACCACCCCGCGATGTTTTTCAGAATCCTAACCTACATTGCCACTGCATGTTCCCTGACCTCCCCATGCTGACCACCCCGCGGTGCTTTTCTCCATCCTACATTGCCACTCACTGCCTTTCCTAATTCAGACCCTCCGATTCACACCACCCCGTGATGTTTTTCTCACTCCTAGTAGTGAATGTAATGTAACACACACCCATACAATGCGCACCACCCCGTGACGTTTTTCTCACTCCTACGACTGAATGTAATGTAACACACACCCATACAATGCGCACCACCCCGTGATGTTTTTCTCACTCCTACTAGTGAATGTAATGTAACACACACCCATACAATGCGCACCACCCCGTGATGTTTTTCTCACTCCTACTAGTGAATCTAATGTAACACACACCCATACAATGCGCACCACCCCGCGATGTTTTTCAGAATCCTAACCTACATTGCCACTGCATGTTCCCTGACCTCCCCATGCTGACCACCCCGCGGTGCTTTTCTCCATCCTACATTGCCACTCACTGCCTTTCCTAATTCAGACCCTCCGATTCACACCACCCCGTGATGTTTCTCTCACTCCTAGTAGTGAATGTAACACACACCCATACAATGCGCACCACCCCGTGATGTTTTTCTCACTCCTACTAGTGAATGTAATGTAACATACACCCATACAATGCGCACCACCCCGTGATGTTTTTGTTACTCCTAGTAGTGAATGTAATGTAACACACACACATACAATGCGCACCACCCCGCGATGTTTTTCAGAATCCTATCCTACATTGCCACTGCATGTTCCCTGACCTCCCCATGCTGACTACCCCGCGGTGCTTTTCTCCATCCTACATTGCCACTCACTGCCTTTCCTAATTCAGACCCTCCGATTCACACCACCCCGTGATGTTTTTCTCACTCCTAGTAGTGAATGTAATGTAACACACACCCATAAAATGCACACCACCCCGTGATGTGTTTCTCACTCCTACTAGTGAATGTAATGTAACACACACCCATACAATGCGCACCACCCCGTGATGTTTTTCTCACTCCTACTAGTGAATGTAATGTAACACACACCCATACAATGCGCACCACCCCGTGATGTTTTTCTCACTCCTACTAGTGAATCTAATGTAACACACACCCATACAATGCGCACCACCCCGTGATGTTTTTCTCACTCCTACTAGTTAATCACATGTAACACACACCCATACAATGCGCACCACCCCGTGATGTTTTTCTCACTCCTACTAGTGAATGTAATGTAACACACACCCATACAATGCGCACCACCCCGTCATGTTTTTCTCACTCCTACTAGTGAATCTAATGTAAAACACACCCATACAATGCGCACCACCCCGTGATGTTTTTCTCACTCCTACTAATGAATGTAATGTAACACACACCAATACAATGCGCACCACCCCGTCATGTTTTTCTCACTCCTATTAGTGAATGTAATGTAACACACACCCATACAATGCGCACCACCCCGTGATGTTTTTCTCACTCCTACTAGTGAATCTAATGTAACACACACCCATACAATGCGCACCACCCCGCGATGTTTTTCAGAAACCTATCCTACATTGCCACTGCATGTTCCCTGACCTCCCCATGCTGACCACCCCGCAGTGCTTTTCTCCATCCTACATTGCCACTCACTGCCTATCCTAATACAGACCCTCCGATTCACACCACCCCGTGATGTTTTTCTCACTCCTAGTAGTGAATGTAATGTGACACACACCCATAAAATGCGCACCACCCCGTGATGTTTTTCTCACTCCTACTAGTGAATGTAATGTAACACACACCCATACAATGCGCACCACCCCGTGATGTTTTTCTCACTCCTACTAGTTAATCACATGTAACACACACCCATAAAATGCGCACCACCCCGTGATGTTTTTCTGACTCCTACTAGTGAATGTAATGTAACACACACCCATACAATGCGCACCACCCCGTGATGTTTTTCTCACTCCTACTAGTGAATGTAATGTAACACACACCCATACAATGCGCACCACCCCGTGATGATTTTCTCACTCCTACGAGTGAATGTAATGTAACACACACCCATACAATGCGCACCACCCCGTGATGTTTTTCTCACTCCTACTAGTGAATATAATGTAACACACACCCATACAATGCGCACCACCCCGTGATGTTGTTCTCACTCCTACTAGTGAATGTAATGTAACACACACCCATACAATGCGCACCACCCCGTGATGTTTTTCTCACTCCTACTAGTGAATATAATGTAACACACACCCATACAATGCGCACCACCCCGTGATGTTTTTCTCACTCCTACTAGTGAATGTAATGTAACACACACCCATACAATGCGCACCACCCCGCGATGTTTTTCAGAATCCTAACCTACATTGCCACTGCATGTTCCCTGACCTCCCCATGCTGACCACCCCGCGGTGCTTTTCTCCATCCTACATTGCCACTCACTGCCTTTCCTAATTCAGACCCTCCGATTCACACCACCCCGTGATGTTTTTCTCACTCCTAGTAGTGAATGTAATGTAACACACACCCATACAATGCGCACCACCCCGTGACGTTTTTCTCACTCCTACGACTGAATGTAATGTAACACACACCCATACAATGCGCACCACCCCGTGATGTTTTTCTCACTCCTACTAGTGAATGTAATGTAACACACACCCATACAATGCGCACCACCCCGTGATGTTTTTCTCACTCCTACTAGTGAATCTAATGTAACACACACCCATACAATGCGCACCACCCCGCGATGTTTTTCAGAATCCTAACCTACATTGCCACTGCATGTTCCCTGACCTCCCCATGCTGACCACCCCGCGGTGCTTTTCTCCATCCTACATTGCCACTCACTGCCTTTCCTAATTCAGACCCTCCGATTCACACCACCCCGTGATGTTTCTCTCACTCCTAGTAGTGAATGTAACACACACCCATACAATGCGCACCACCCCGTGATGTTTTTCTCACTCCTACTAGTGAATGTAATGTAACATACACCCATACAATGCGCACCACCCCGTGATGTTTTTGTTACTCCTAGTAGTGAATGTAATGTAACACACACACATACAATGCGCACCACCCCGCGATGTTTTTCAGAATCCTATCCTACATTGCCACTGCATGTTCCCTGACCTCCCCATGCTGACTACCCCGCGGTGCTTTTCTCCATCCTACATTGCCACTCACTGCCTTTCCTAATTCAGACCCTCCGATTCACACCACCCCGTGATGTTTTTCTCACTCCTAGTAGTGAATGTAATGTAACACACACCCATAAAATGCACACCACCCCGTGATGTGTTTCTCACTCCTACTAGTGAATGTAATGTAACACACACCCATACAATGCGCACCACCCCGTGATGTTTTTCTCACTCCTACTAGTGAATGTAATGTAACACACACCCATACAATGCGCACCACCCCGTGATGTTTTTCTCACTCCTACTAGTGAATCTAATGTAACACACACCCATACAATGCGCACCACCCCGTGATGTTTTTCTCACTCCTACTAGTTAATCACATGTAACACACACCCATACAATGCGCACCACCCCGTGATGTTTTTCTCACTCCTACTAGTGAATGTAATGTAACACACACCCATACAATGCGCACCACCCCGTCATGTTTTTCTCACTCCTACTAGTGAATCTAATGTAAAACACACCCATACAATGCGCACCACCCCGTGATGTTTTTCTCACTCCTACTAATGAATGTAATGTAACACACACCAATACAATGCGCACCACCCCGTCATGTTTTTCTCACTCCTATTAGTGAATGTAATGTAACACACACCCATACAATGCGCACCACCCCGTGATGTTTTTCTCACTCCTACTAGTGAATCTAATGTAACACACACCCATACAATGCGCACCACCCCGCGATGTTTTTCAGAAACCTATCCTACATTGCCACTGCATGTTCCCTGACCTCCCCATGCTGACCACCCCGCAGTGCTTTTCTCCATCCTACATTGCCACTCACTGCCTATCCTAATACAGACCCTCCGATTCACACCACCCCGTGATGTTTTTCTCACTCCTAGTAGTGAATGTAATGTGACACACACCCATAAAATGCGCACCACACCGTGATGTTTTTCTCACTCCTACTAGTGAATGTAATGTAACACACACCCATACAATGCGCACCACCCCGTGATGTTTTTCTCACTCCTACTAGTTAATCACATGTAACACACACCCATACAATGCGCACCACCCCGTGATGTTTTTCTCACTCCTACTAGTGAATGTAATGTAACACACACCCATACAATGCGCACCACCCCGTGATGTTTTTCTCACTCCTACTAGTGAATGTAATGTAACACACACCCATACAATGCGCACCACCCCGTGATGATTTTCTCACTCCTACGAGTGAATGTAATGTAACACACACCCATACAATGCGCACCACCCCGTGATGTTTTTCTCACTCCTACTAGTGAATATAATGTAACACACACCCATACAATGCGCACCACCCCGTGATGTTGTTCTCACTCCTACTAGTGTATGTAATGTAACACACACCCATACAATGCGCACCACCCCGTGATGTTTTTCTCACTCCTACTAGTGAATATAATGTAACACACACCCATACAATGCGCACCACCCCGTGATGTTTTTCTCACTCCTACTAGTGAATGTAATGTAACACACACCCATACAATGCGCACCACCCCGCGATGTTTTTCAGAATCCTAACCTACATTGCCACTGCATGTTCCCTGACCTCCCCATGCTGACCACCCCGCGGTGCTTTTCTCCATCCTACATTGCCACTCACTGCCTTTCCTAATTCACACCCTCCGATTCACACCACCCCGTGATGTTTCTCTCACTCCTAGTAGTGAATGTAACACACACCCATACAATGCGCACCACCCCGTGATGTTTTTCTCACTCCTACTAGTGAATGTAATGTAACACACACCCATACAATGCGCACCACCCCGTGATGTTTTTGTTACTCCTAGTAGTGAATGTAATGTAACACACACACATACAATGCGCACCACCCCGCGATGTTTTTCAGAATCCTAACCTACATTGCCACTGCATGTTCCCTGACCTCCCCATGCTGACCACCCCGCGGTGCTTTTCTCCATCCTACATTGCCACTCACTGCCTTTCCTAATTCACACCCTCCGATTCACACCACCCCGTGATGTTTCTGTCACTCCTAGTAGTGAATGTAACACACACCCATACAATGCGCACCACCCCGTGACGTTTTTCTCACTCCTACGACTGAATGTAATGTAACACACACCCATACAATGCGCACCACCCCGTGATGTTTTTCTCACTCCTACTAGTGAATGTAATGTAACACACACCCATACAATGCGCACCAACCCGTGATGTTTTTCTCACTCCTACTAGTGAATCTAATGTAACACACACCCATACAATGCGCACCACCCCGTGATGTTTTTCTCACTCCTACTAGTGAATGTAATGTAACACACACCCATACAATGCGCACCACCCCGTGATGTTTTTCTCACTCCTACTAGTGAATGTAATGTAACACACACCCATACAATGCGCACCACCCCGTGATGTTTTTCTCACTGCTACTAGTGAATGTAATGTAACACACACCCATACAATGCGCACGACCCCGTGATATTTTTCTCACTCCTACTAGTGAATGTAATGTAACACACACCCATACAATGCGCACCACCCCGTGATGTTTTTCTCCTCCTACTAGTGACTGTAATGTTACACAAACCCATAAAATGCGCACCACCCCGCGATGTTTTTCGGAAACCTCTCCTACATTGCCACTGCATGTTCCCTCACCTCCCCATGCTGACCACCCCGCGGTGCTTTTCTCCATCCTACATTGCCACTCGCTGCCTATCCTAATTCAGACACTACGATTCACAAAACCCCGTGATGTTTTTCTCACTCCTACTAGTGAATGTAATGTAACACACACCCATAGAATGCTCACCACCCCGTGAAGTTTTTCTCAATCCTACTAGTGAATGTAATGTAACAGACACCCATAAAATGAGCACAACCCCAAGATGTTTTTCAGAAACCTATCCTACATTGCCACTGCATGTTCCCTACCTCCCCATGCTGACCACACCGCGGTGCTTTTCTCCATCCTACATTGCCACTCACTGCCTATCCAAATTCAGATCCTCCAATTCACACCACCCCGTGATGTTTTTCTCACTCCTACTAGTGAATGTAATGTAACACACACCCATACAATGCGCACCACCCCGCGATGTTTTTCAGAAACCTATCCTCCTTTGCCACTGCATGTTCCCTGACCTCCCCATGCTGACCACCCCGCGGTGCTTTTCTCCATCCTACATTGCCACTCACTGCCTATCCTAATTCAGACCCTCCGATTCACAACACCCCGTGATGTTTTTCTCACTCCTAGTAGTAAATGTAATGTAACACACACCCATACAATGCGAACCACCCCGTGATGTTTTTCTCAATCCTACTAGTGAATGTAATGTAACACACACCCATACAGTGCGCACCACCCCGTGATGTTTTTCTCACTCCTACTAGTGAATGTAATGTAACACACACCCATACAATGCGCACCACCCCGTTATGTTTTTCTCACTCCTATTAGTGAATGTAATGTAACACACACCCACACATTGCGCAACAGCCCGTGATGTTTTTCTCACTCCTACTAGTGAATCTAATGTAACACACACCCATACAATGCGCACCACCCCGCGATGTTTTTCAGAAACCTATCCTACATTGCCACTGCATGTTCCCTGACCTCCGCATGCTGACCACCGCGCAGAGCTTTTCTCCATCCTACATTGCAACTCACTGCCTTTCCTAATTCAGACCCTCCAATTCACACCACCCCGTGATGTTTTTCTCACTCCTAGTAGTGAATGTAATGTAACACACACCAATACAATGCGCACCACCCAGTGATGTTTTTCTCACTCCTACTAGTGAATGTAATGAGACACACACCCATACAATGCTCCCCACCCCGTGATGTTTTTCTCATTCCTATTAGTGAATGTAATGTAACACACAGCCATACAATGCGCACCACCCCGTGATGTTTTTCTCACTCCTACTAGTGAATCTAATGTAAGACACACCCATACAATGCGCACCACCCCGCGATGTTTTTCAGAATCCTATCCTACATTGGCACTGCATGTTTCCTGACCTCCCCATGCTGACCACCCCGCGGTGCTTTTCTCCATCCTACATTGCCACTCACTGCCTTTCCTAATTCAGACCCTCCGATTCACACCACCCTGTGTTGTTTTTCTCACTCCTAGTAGTGAATGTAATGTAACACACACCCATACAATGCGCACCACCCCGTGATGTTTTTCTCACTCCTACTAGTGAATGTAATGAAACACACACCCACACAATGCGCACCACCCCGTGATGTTTTTCTTACTCCTACTAGTGAATGTAATGTAACACACACCCATACAATGCGCACCACCCCGTGATGTTTTTCTCACTCCTACTAGTGAATGTAATGTAACACACACCCATACAATGCGCACCACCACATGATGTTTTTCTAACTCCTACTAGTGAATGTAATGTAACACACACCCATACATTGCGCACCACCCCGTGATGTTTTTCTCACTCCTACTAGTGAATGTAATGTAACACACACCCATACAATGCTCACCACCCCGTGATGTTTTCTCACTCCTAGTAGTGAATGTAATGTAACACACACACATACAATGTGCACCACCCCGTGATGTTTTTCTAACTCCTACTAGTGAATCTAATGTAACACAAACCCATACAATGCGCACCACCCCGTGATGATTTCTCACTCCTACTAGTGATTGTAATGTAACACACAACCATACAATGCTCACCACCCCGTAATGTTTTTCTCACTCCTAGTAGTGAATGTAATGTAACACACACACATACAATGTGCACCACCCCGTGATGTTTTTCTCACTCCTACTAGTGAATGTAATGTAACACACACCCAAACAATGTGCACCACCCCGTGATGTTTTTCTCACTGCTACTAGTGAATGTAATGTAACACACACCCATACAATGCGCACAACCCCGTGATGTTTTTCTCACTCTTAGTAGTGAATGTAATGTAACACACACCCATACAATGCGCACCACCCCGTGATGTTTTTCTCACTCCTACTAGTGAATGTAATGTAACACACACCCATACAATGCGCACCACCCCGTGATGTTTTTCTCACTCCTACTAGTGAATGTAATGTAACACACACCCATACAATGCGCACCACCCCGTGATGTTTTTCTCACTCCTACTAGTGAATGTAATGTAACACACAGCCATACAATGCGCACCACCCCGTGATGTTTTTCTCACTCCTACGGGTGAATGTAATGTAACACACACCCATACAATGCGCACCATCCCGTGACGTTTTTCTCACTCCTATGACTGAATGTAATGAAACACACACCCATACAATGCGCACCACCCCGTGACGTTTTTCTCACTCCTACTAGTGAATGTAATGTAACACACACCCATACAATACGCACCACCCCGTGATCTTTTTCTCACTCCTACTAGTGAATCTAATGTAACACACACCCATACAATGCGCACCACCCCGCGATATTTTTCAGAATCCTCTCCTACATTGCCACTGCATGTTCCCTGACCTCCCCATGCTGACCACCCCGCGGTGCTTTTCTCCATCCTACATTGCCACTCACTGCCTTTCCTAATTCAGACCCTCTGATTCACACCACCCCGTGATGTTTTTCTCACTCCTAGTAGTGAATGTAACACACACCCATACAATGCGCACCACCCCGTGATGTTTTTCTCACTCCTACTAGTGAATGTAATGTAACACACACCCATACAATGCGCACCACCACGTGATGTTTTTCTTACTCCTACTAGTGAATGTAATGTAACACACACCCATACAATGCGCACCACCCCGTGATGTTTTTCTCACTCCTACTAGTGAATGTAATGTAACACACACCCATACAATGCGCACCACCCCGTGATGTTTTTCTCACTCCTACTAGTGAATGTAATGTAACACACACCCATACAATGCTCACCACCCCGTGATGTTTTCTCACTCCTAGTAGTGAATGTAATGTAACACACACACATACAATGTGCACCACCCCGTGATGTTTTTCTAACTCCTAATAGTGAATCTAATGTAACACACACCCATACAATGCGCACCACCCCGTGATGTTTTTCTCACTCCTACTAGTGAATGTAATGTAACACACAACCATACAATGCTCACCACCCCATAATGTTTTTCTCACTCCTAGTAGTGAATGTAATGTAACACACACACATACAATGCGCACAACCCCGTGATGTTTTTCTCACTCCTACTAGTGAATGTAATGTGACACACACCCATACAATGTGCACCACCCCGTGATATTTTTCTCACTGCTACTAGTGAATGTAATGTAACACACACCCATACAATGCGCACCACCCCGTGATGTTTTTCTCACTCCTACTAGTGAATGTAATGTAACACACACCCATACAATGCGCACCACCCCGTGATGTTTTTCTCACTCCTAATAGTGAATGTAATGTAACACACACCCATACAATGCGCACCACCCCGCGATGTTTTTCAGAAACCTATCCTCCATTGCCACTGCATGTTCCCTGACCTTCCCATGCTGACCACCCCGCGGTGCTTTTCTCCATCCTACATTGCCACTCACTGCCTATCCTAATTCAGACCCTCCGATTCACACCACCCCGTGATGTTTTTCTCACTCCTAGTAGTAAATGTAATGTAACACACACCCATACAATGCGAACCACCCCGTGATGTTTTTCTCAATCCTACTAGTGAATGTAATGTAACACACACCCATACAATGCGCACTACCCCGTGATGTTTTTCTCACTCCTACTAGTGAATGTAATGTAACACACACCCATACAATGCGCACCACCCCGTTATGTTTTTCGCACTCCTATTAGTGAATGTAATGTAACACACACCCACACAATGCGCAACACCCCGTGATGTTTTTCTCACTCCTACTAGTGAATCTAATGTAACACACACCCATACAATGCGCACCACCCCGCGATGTTTTTCAGAAACCTATCCTACATTGCCACTGCATGTTCCCTGACCTCCGCATGCTGACCACCCCGCGGTGCTTTTCTCCATCCTACATTGCAACTCACTGCCTTTCCTAATTCAGACCCTCCAATTCACACCACCCCGTGATGTTTTTCTCACTCCTAGTAGTGAATGTAATGTAACACACACCAATACAATGCGCACCACCCCGTGATGTTTTTCTCACTCCTACTAGTGAATGTAATGAGACACACACCCATACAATGCTCCCCACCCCGTGATGTTTTTCTCATTCCTATTAGTGAATGTAATGTAACACACAGCCATACAATGCGCCCCACCCCGTGATGTTTTTCTCACTCCTACTAGTGAATCTAATGTAACACACACCCATACAATGCGCACCACCCCGCGATGTTTTTCAGAATCCTATCCTACATTGGCACTGCATGTTTCCTGACCTCCCCATGCTGACCACCCCGCGGTGCTTTTCTCCATCCTACATTGCCACTCACTGCCTTTCCTAATTCAGACCCTCCGATTCACACCACCCCGTGTTGTTTTTCTCACTCCTAGTAGTGAATGTAATGTAACACACACCCATACGATGCGCACCACCCCGTGATGTTTTTCTCACTCCTACTAGTGAATGTAATGTAACACACACCCATACAATGCGCACCACCCCATGATGTTTTTCTAACTCCTACTAGTGAATGTAATGTAACACACACCCATACAATGCGCACCACCCCGTGATGTTTTTCTCACTCCTACTAGTGAATGTAATGTAACACACCCATACAATGCTCACCACCCCGTGATGTTTTCTCACTCCTAGTAGTGAATGTAATGTAACACACACACATACAATGTGCACCACCCCGTGATGTTTTTCTAACTCCTACTAGTGAATCTAATGTAACACACACCCATACAATGCGCACCACCCCGTGATGATTTCTCACTCCTACTAGTGATTGTAATGTAACACACAACCATACAATGCTCACCACCCCGTAATGTTTTTCTCACTCCTAGTAGTGAATGTAATGTAACACACACACATACAATGTGCACCACCCCGTGATGTTTTTCTCACTCCTACTAGTGAATGTAATGTAACACACACCCATACAATGTGCACCACCCCGTGATGTTTTTCTCACTGCTACTAGTGAATGTAATGTAACACACACCCATACAATGCGCACCACCCCGTGATGTTTTTCTCACTCCTAGTAGTGAAGGTAATGTAACACACACCCATACAATGCGCACCACGCCGTGATGTTTTTCTCACTCCTACTAGTGAATGTAATGTAACACACACCCATACAATCCGCACCACCCCGTGATGTTTTTCTCACTCCTACTAGTGAATGTAATGTAACACACACCCATACAATGCGCACCACCCTGTGATGTTTTTCTCACTCCTACTAGTGAATATAATGTAACACACACCCATACAATGCGCACCACCCCGTGATGTTTTTCTCACTCCTACTAGTGAATGTAATGTAACACACACCCATACAATGCGCTCCATCCCGTGACGTTTTTCTCACTCCTACGACTGACTGTAATGTAACACACACCCATACAATGCGCACCACCCCGTGACGTTTTTCTCACTCCTAGTAGTGAATCTAATGTAACACACACCCATACAATGCGCACCACCCCGTGATGTTTTTCTCACTCCTACTAGTGAATGTAATGTAACACACACCCATACAATGCGCACCACCCCATGATGTTTTTCTAACTCCTACAAGTGAATGTAATGTAACACACACCCATACAATGCGCACCACCCCGTGATGTTTTTCTCACTCCTACTAGTGAATGTAATGTAACACACACACATACAATGCTCACCACCCCGTGATGTTTTCTCACTCCTAGTGGTGATGTAATGTAACACACACACATACAATGTGCACCACCCCGTGATGTTTTTCTAACTCCTACTAGTGAATCTAATGTAACACACACCCATACAATGCGCACCACCCCGTGATGATTTCTCACTCCTACTAGTGATTGTAATGTAACACACAACCATACAATGCTCACCATCCCGTAATGTTTTTCTCACTCCTAGTAGTGAATGTAATGTAACACACACACATACAATGTGCACCACCCCGTGATGTTTTTCTCACTCCTACTAGTGAATGTAATGTAACACACACCCATACAATGCGCACCACCCCGTGATGTTTTTCTCACTGCTACTAGTGAATGTAATGTAACACACACCCATACAATGCGCACCACCCCGTGATGTTTTTCTCACTCCTAGTAGTGAAGGTAATGTAACACACACCCATACAATGCGCACCACCCCGTGATGTTTTTCTCACTCCTACTAGTGAATGTAATGTAACACACACCCATACAATCCGCACCACCCCGTGATGTTTTTCTCACTCCTACTAGTGAATGTAATGTAACACACACCCATACAATGCGCACCACCCCGTGATGTTTTTCTCACTCCTACTAGTGAATGTAATGTAACACACACCCATACAATGCGCACCACCCCGTGATGTTTTTCTCACTCCTACTAGTGAATGTAATGTAACACACACCCATACAATGCGCACCATCCCGTGACGTTTTTCTCACTCCTACGACTGACTGTAATGTAACACACACCCATACAATGCGCACCACCCCGTGACGTTTTTCTCACTCCTAGTAGTGAATGTAATGTAACACACACCCATACAATGCGCACCACCCCGTGATGTTTTTCTCACTCCTAGTAGTGAATGTAATGTAACACACACCCATACAATGCTCACCACCCCGTGATGTTTTTCTCATTCCTATTAGTGAATGTAATGTAACACACAGCCATACAATGCGCACCACCCCGTGATGTTTTTCTCACTCCTACTAGTGAATCTAATGTAAGACACACCCATACAATGCGCACCACCCCGCGATGTTTTTCAGAATCCTATCCTACATTGGCACTGCATGTTTCCTGACCTCCCCATGCTGACCACCCCGCGGTGCTTTTCTCCATCCTACATTGCCACTCACTGCCTTTCCTAATTCAGACCCTCCGATTCACACCACCCTGTGTTGTTTTTCTCACTCCTAGTAGTGAATGTAATGTAACACACACCCATACAATGCGCACCACCCCGTGATGTTTTTCTCACTCCTACTAGTGAATGTAATGAAACACACACCCACACAATGCGCACCACCCCGTGATGTTTTTCTTACTCCTACTAGTGAATGTAATGTAACACACACCCATACAATGCGCACCACCCCGTGATGTTTTTCTCACTCCTACTAGTGAATGTAATGTAACACACACCCATACAATGCGCACCACCACATGATGTTTTTCTAACTCCTACTAGTGAATGTAATGTAACACACACCCATACATTGCGCACCACCCCGTGATGTTTTTCTCACTCCTACTAGTGAATGTAATGTAACACACACCCATACAATGCTCACCACCCCGTGATGTTTTCTCACTCCTAGTAGTGAATGTAATGTAACACACACACATACAATGTGCACCACCCCGTGATGTTTTTCTAACTCCTACTAGTGAATCTAATGTAACACAAACCCATACAATGCGCACCACCCCGTGATGATTTCTCACTCCTACTAGTGATTGTAATGTAACACACAACCATACAATGCTCACCACCCCGTAATGTTTTTCTCACTCCTAGTAGTGAATGTAATGTAACACACACACATACAATGTGCACCACCCCGTGATGTTTTTCTCACTCCTACTAGTGAATGTAATGTAACACACACCCAAACAATGTGCACCACCCCGTGATGTTTTTCTCACTGCTACTAGTGAATGTAATGTAACACACACCCATACAATGCGCACAACCCCGTGATGTTTTTCTCACTCTTAGTAGTGAATGTAATGTAACACACACCCATACAATGCGCACCACCCCGTGATGTTTTTCTCACTCCTACTAGTGAATGTAATGTAACACACACCCATACAATGCGCACCACCCCGTGATGTTTTTCTCACTCCTACTAGTGAATGTAATGTAACACACACCCATACAATGCGCACCACCCCGTGATGTTTTTCTCACTCCTACTAGTGAATGTAATGTAACACACAGCCATACAATGCGCACCACCCCGTGATGTTTTTCTCACTCCTACGGGTGAATGTAATGTAACACACACCCATACAATGCGCACCATCCCGTGACGTTTTTCTCACTCCTATGACTGAATGTAATGAAACACACACCCATACAATGCGCACCACCCCGTGACGTTTTTCTCACTCCTACTAGTGAATGTAATGTAACACACACCCATACAATACGCACCACCCCGTGATCTTTTTCTCACTCCTACTAGTGAATCTAATGTAACACACACCCATACAATGCGCACCACCCCGCGATATTTTTCAGAATCCTCTCCTACATTGCCACTGCATGTTCCCTGACCTCCCCATGCTGACCACCCCGCGGTGCTTTTCTCCATCCTACATTGCCACTCACTGCCTTTCCTAATTCAGACCCTCTGATTCACACCACCCCGTGATGTTTTTCTCACTCCTAGTAGTGAATGTAACACACACCCATACAATGCGCACCACCCCGTGATGTTTTTCTCACTCCTACTAGTGAATGTAATGTAACACACACCCATACAATGCGCACCACCACGTGATGTTTTTCTTACTCCTACTAGTGAATGTAATGTAACACACACCCATACAATGCGCACCACCCCGTGATGTTTTTCTCACTCCTACTAGTGAATGTAATGTAACACACACCCATACAATGCGCACCACCCCGTGATGTTTTTCTCACTCCTACTAGTGAATGTAATGTAACACACACCCATACAATGCTCACCACCCCGTGATGTTTTCTCACTCCTAGTAGTGAATGTAATGTAACACACACACATACAATGTGCACCACCCCGTGATGTTTTTCTAACTCCTAATAGTGAATCTAATGTAACACACACCCATACAATGCGCACCACCCCGTGATGTTTTTCTCACTCCTACTAGTGAATGTAATGTAACACACAACCATACAATGCTCACCACCCCATAATGTTTTTCTCACTCCTAGTAGTGAATGTAATGTAACACACACACATACAATGCGCACCACCCCGTGATGTTTTTCTCACTCCTACTAGTGAATGTAATGTGACACACACCCATACAATGTGCACCACCCCGTGATATTTTTCTCACTGCTACTAGTGAATGTAATGTAACACACACCCATACAATGCGCACCACCCCGTGATGTTTTTCTCACTCCTACTAGTGAATGTAATGTAACACACACCCATACAATGCGCACCACCCCGTGATGTTTTTCTCACTCCTAATAGTGAATGTAATGTAACACACACCCATACAATGCGCACCACCCCGCGATGTTTTTCAGAAACCTATCCTCCATTGCCACTGCATGTTCCCTGACCTTCCCATGCTGACCACCCCGCGGTGCTTTTCTCCATCCTACATTGCCACTCACTGCCTATCCTAATTCAGACCCTCCGATTCACACCACCCCGTGATGTTTTTCTCACTCCTAGTAGTAAATGTAATGTAACACACACCCATACAATGCGAACCACCCCGTGATGTTTTTCTCAATCCTACTAGTGAATGTAATGTAACACACACCCATACAATGCGCACTACCCCGTGATGTTTTTCTCACTCCTACTAGTGAATGTAATGTAACACACACCCATACAATGCGCACCACCCCGTTATGTTTTTCGCACTCCTATTAGTGAATGTAATGTAACACACACCCACACAATGCGCAACACCCCGTGATGTTTTTCTCACTCCTACTAGTGAATCTAATGTAACACACACCCATACAATGCGCACCACCCCGCGATGTTTTTCAGAAACCTATCCTACATTGCCACTGCATGTTCCCTGACCTCCGCATGCTGACCACCCCGCGGTGCTTTTCTCCATCCTACATTGCAACTCACTGCCTTTCCTAATTCAGACCCTCCAATTCACACCACCCCGTGATGTTTTTCTCACTCCTAGTAGTGAATGTAATGTAACACACACCAATACAATGCGCACCACCCCGTGATGTTTTTCTCACTCCTACTAGTGAATGTAATGAGACACACACCCATACAATGCTCCCCACCCCGTGATGTTTTTCTCATTCCTATTAGTGAATGTAATGTAACACACAGCCATACAATGCGCCCCACCCCGTGATGTTTTTCTCACTCCTACTAGTGAATCTAATGTAACACACACCCATACAATGCGCACCACCCCGCGATGTTTTTCAGAATCCTATCCTACATTGGCACTGCATGTTTCCTGACCTCCCCATGCTGACCACCCCGCGGTGCTTTTCTCCATCCTACATTGCCACTCACTGCCTTTCCTAATTCAGACCCTCCGATTCACACCACCCCGTGTTGTTTTTCTCACTCCTAGTAGTGAATGTAATGTAACACACACCCATACGATGCGCACCACCCCGTGATGTTTTTCTCACTCCTACTAGTGAATGTAATGTAACACACACCCATACAATGCGCACCACCCCATGATGTTTTTCTAACTCCTACTAGTGAATGTAATGTAACACACACCCATACAATGCGCACCACCCCGTGATGTTTTTCTCACTCCTACTAGTGAATGTAATGTAACACACCCATACAATGCTCACCACCCCGTGATGTTTTCTCACTCCTAGTAGTGAATGTAATGTAACACACACACATACAATGTGCACCACCCCGTGATGTTTTTCTAACTCCTACTAGTGAATCTAATGTAACACACACCCATACAATGCGCACCACCCCGTGATGATTTCTCACTCCTACTAGTGATTGTAATGTAACACACAACCATACAATGCTCACCACCCCGTAATGTTTTTCTCACTCCTAGTAGTGAATGTAATGTAACACACACACATACAATGTGCACCACCCCGTGATGTTTTTCTCACTCCTACTAGTGAATGTAATGTAACACACACCCATACAATGTGCACCACCCCGTGATGTTTTTCTCACTGCTACTAGTGAATGTAATGTAACACACACCCATACAATGCGCACCACCCCGTGATGTTTTTCTCACTCCTAGTAGTGAAGGTAATGTAACACACACCCATACAATGCGCACCACGCCGTGATGTTTTTCTCACTCCTACTAGTGAATGTAATGTAACACACACCCATACAATCCGCACCACCCCGTGATGTTTTTCTCACTCCTACTAGTGAATGTAATGTAACACACACCCATACAATGCGCACCACCCTGTGATGTTTTTCTCACTCCTACTAGTGAATATAATGTAACACACACCCATACAATGCGCACCACCCCGTGATGTTTTTCTCACTCCTACTAGTGAATGTAATGTAACACACACCCATACAATGCGCTCCATCCCGTGACGTTTTTCTCACTCCTACGACTGACTGTAATGTAACACACACCCATACAATGCGCACCACCCCGTGACGTTTTTCTCACTCCTAGTAGTGAATCTAATGTAACACACACCCATACAATGCGCACCACCCCGTGATGTTTTTCTCACTCCTACTAGTGAATGTAATGTAACACACACCCATACAATGCGCACCACCCCATGATGTTTTTCTAACTCCTACAAGTGAATGTAATGTAACACACACCCATACAATGCGCACCACCCCGTGATGTTTTTCTCACTCCTACTAGTGAATGTAATGTAACACACACACATACAATGCTCACCACCCCGTGATGTTTTCTCACTCCTAGTGGTGATGTAATGTAACACACACACATACAATGTGCACCACCCCGTGATGTTTTTCTAACTCCTACTAGTGAATCTAATGTAACACACACCCATACAATGCGCACCACCCCGTGATGATTTCTCACTCCTACTAGTGATTGTAATGTAACACACAACCATACAATGCTCACCATCCCGTAATGTTTTTCTCACTCCTAGTAGTGAATGTAATGTAACACACACACATACAATGTGCACCACCCCGTGATGTTTTTCTCACTCCTACTAGTGAATGTAATGTAACACACACCCATACAATGCGCACCACCCCGTGATGTTTTTCTCACTGCTACTAGTGAATGTAATGTAACACACACCCATACAATGCGCACCACCCCGTGATGTTTTTCTCACTCCTAGTAGTGAAGGTAATGTAACACACACCCATACAATGCGCACCACCCCGTGATGTTTTTCTCACTCCTACTAGTGAATGTAATGTAACACACACCCATACAATCCGCACCACCCCGTGATGTTTTTCTCACTCCTACTAGTGAATGTAATGTAACACACACCCATACAATGCGCACCACCCCGTGATGTTTTTCTCACTCCTACTAGTGAATGTAATGTAACACACACCCATACAATGCGCACCACCCCGTGATGTTTTTCTCACTCCTACTAGTGAATGTAATGTAACACACACCCATACAATGCGCACCATCCCGTGACGTTTTTCTCACTCCTACGACTGACTGTAATGTAACACACACCCATACAATGCGCACCACCCCGTGACGTTTTTCTCACTCCTAGTAGTGAATGTAATGTAACACACACCCATACAATGCGCACCACCCCGTGATGTTTTTCTCACTCCTAGTAGTGAATGTAATGTAACACACACCCATACAATGCGCACCACCCCGCGATGTTTTTCAGAATCCTATCCTACATTGCCACTGCATGTTCCCTGACCTCCCCATGCTGACCACCCCGCAGTGCTTTTCTCCATCCTACATTGCCACTCACTGCCTTTCCTAATTCAGACCCTCCAATTCACACCACCCCGTGATGTTTTTCTCACTCCTAGTAGTGAATGTAACACACACCCATACAATGCGCACCACCCCGTGATGTTTTTCTCACTCCTACTAGTGAATGTAATGTAACACACACCCATACAATGCGCACCACCCCGTGATGTTTTTGTTACTCCTACTAGTGAATGTAATGTAACACACACCCATACAATGCGCACCACCCCGTGATGTTTTTCTCACTCCTACTAGTGACTGTAATGTAACACACACCCATACAATGCGCACCACCCCATGATGTTTTTCTAACTCCTACTAGTGAATGTAATGTAACACACACACATACAATGCGCACCACCCCGTGATGTTTTTCTCACTCCTACTAGTGAATGTAATGTAACACACACCCATACAATGCGCACCACCCCGTGATGTTTTTCTCACTGCTACTAGTGAATGTAATGTAACACACACCCATACAATGCGCACCACCCCGTGATGTTTTTCTCACTCCTACTAGTGAATGTAATGTAACACACACCCATACAATGCGCACCACCCCGTGATGTTTTTCTCACTCCTACTAGTGAATGTAATGCAACACACACCCATACAATGCGCACCAACCCGCGATGTTTTTCAGAAACCTATCCTCCATTGCCACTGCATGTTCCCTGACCTCCCCATGCTGACCACCCCGCGGTGCTTTTCTCCATTCTACATTTCCACTCACTGCCTATCCTAATTCAGACCCTCCGATTCACACCACCCCGTGATGTTTTTCTCACTCCTAGTAGTGAATGTAATGTAACACACACCCATACAATGCGAACCATCCCGTGATGTTTTTCTCACTCCTACTAGTGAATGTAATGTAACACAAACCCATACAATGCGCACCACCCCGTGATGTTTTTCTCACTCCTACTAGTGAATGTAATGTAACACACACCCATACAATGCGCACCACCCCGTTATGTTTTTCTCACACCTACTAGTGAATGTAATGTAACACACACCCACACAATGCGCAACACCATGTGATGTTTTTCTCACTCCTACTAGTGAATCTAATGTAACACACACCCATACAATGCGCACCACCCCGCGATGTTTTTCAGAAACCTATCCTACATTGCCACTGCATGTTCCCTGACCTCCGCATGCTGACCACCCCGCGGTGCTTTTCTCCATCCTACATTGCAACTCACTGCCTTTCCTAATTCAGACCCTCCAATTCACACCACCCCGTGATGTTTTTCTCACTGCTAGTAGTGAATGTAATGTAACACACACCAATACAATGCGCACCACCCCGTGATGTTTTTCTCACTCCTACTAGTGAATGTAATGAAACACACACCAATACAATGCGCACCACCCCGTGATGTTTTTCTCATTCCTATTAGTGAATGTAATGTAACACACACCCATACAATGCGCACCACCCCGTGATGTTTATCTCACTCCTACTAGTGAATCTAATGTAACACACACCCATACAATGCGCACCACCCCGCGATGTTTTTCAGAAACCTATCCTACATTGCCACTGCATGTTACCTGACCTCCCCATGCTGACCACCCCGCGGTGCTTTTCTCCATCCTACATTGCCACTCACTGCCTATCCTAATTCAGACCCTCCGATTCACACCACCCCGTGATGTTTTTCTCACTCCTAGTAGTGAATGTAATGTAACACACACCCATACAATGCGCACAACCCCGTGATGTTTTTCTCACTCCTACTAGTGAATGTAATGTAACACACACCCATACAATGCGCACCACCCCGTGATGTTTTTCTCACACCTACTAGTGAATCTAATGTAACACACACCCATAAAATGCGCAGCACCCCCCGATGTTTTTCAGAATCCTATCCTACATTGCCACTGCATGTTCCCTGACCTCCCCATGCTGACTACCCCGCGGTGCTTTTCTCAATCCTACATTGCCACTCACTGCCTTTCCTAATTCAGACCCTCCGATTCACACCACCCCGTGATGTTTTTCTCACTCCTAGTAGTGAATGTAATGTAACACACACCCATAGAATGCGCACCACCCCGTGATGTTTTTCTCACTCCTACTAGTGAATGTAATGTAACACACACCCATACAATGCGCACCACCCCGTGATGTTTTTCTCACTCCTACTAGTGAATGTAATGTAACACACACCCATAAAATGCGCACCACCCCGTGATGTTTTTCTAACTCCTACTAGTGAATGTAATGTAACACACACCCATACAATGCGCACCACCCCGCGATGTTTTTCAGAAACCTATCCTACATTGCCACTGCATGTTCCCTGACCTCCGCATGCTGACCACCCCGCGGTGCTTTTCTCCATCCTACATTGCAACTCACTGCCTTTCCTAATTCAGACCCTCCAATTCACACCACCCCGTGATGTTTTTCTCACTGCTAGTAGTGAATGTAATGTAACACACACCAATACAATGCGCACCACCCCGTGATGTTTTTCTCATTCCTATTAGTGAATGTAATGTAACACACACCCATACAATGCGCACCACCCCGTGATGTTTATCTCACTCCTACTAGTGAATCTAATGTAACACACACCCATACAATGCGCACCACCCAGCGATGTTTTTCAGAAACCTATCCTACATTGCCACTGCATGTTACCTGACCTCCCCATGCTGACAACCCCGCGGTGCTTTTCTCCATCCTACATTGCCACTCACTGCCTATCCTAATTCAGACCCTCCGATTCACACCACCCCGTGATGTTTTTCTCACTCCTATTGTGAATGTAATGTAACACACACCCATACAATGCGCACCACCCCGTGATGTTTTTCTCACACCTACTAGTGAATCTAATGTAACACACACCCATACAATGCGCAGCACCCCCCGATGTTTTTCAGAATCCTATCCTACATTGCCACTGCATGTTCCCTGACCTCCCCATGCTGACTACCCCGCGGTGCTTTTCTCCATCCTACATTGCCACTCACTGCCTTTCCTAATTCAGACCCTCCGATTCACACCACCCCGTGATGTTTTTCTCACTCCTAGTAGTGAATGTAATGTAACACACACCCATAGAATGCGCACCACCCCGTGATGTTTTTCTCACTCCTACTAGTGAATGTAATGTAACACACACCCATACAATGCGCACCACCCCGTGATGTTTTTCTCACTCCTACTAGTGAATGTAATGTAACACACACCCATAAAATGCGCACCACCCCGTGATGTTTTTCTAACTCCTACTAGTGAATGTAATGTAACACACACCCATACAATGCGCACCACCCCGTCATTTTTTTCTCACTCCTATTAGTGAATGTAATGTAACACACACCCATACAATGCGCACCACCCCGTGATGTTTTTCTCACTCCTACTAGTGAATCTAATGTAACACACACCCATACAATGCGCACCACCCCGCGATGTTTTTCAGAACCTATCCTACATTGCCACTGCATGTTCCCTGACCTCCCCATGCTGACCACCCCGCGGTGCTTTTATCCATCCTACATTGCCACTCACTGCCTATCCTAATTCAGACCCTCCGATTCACACCACCCCGTGATGTTTTTCTCACTCCTAGTAGTGAATGTAATGTAACACACACCCATACAATGCGCACCACCCCGTGATGTTTTTCTCACTCTTACTAGTGAATGTAATGTAACACACAACCATACAATGCTCACCACCCCGTGATGTTTTCTCACTCCTAGTAGTGAATGTAATGTAACACACACACATACAATGTGCACCAGCCCGTGATATTTTTCTAACTCCTACTAGTGAATCTAATGTAACACACACCCATACAATGCGCACCACCCCGTGATGATTTCTCACTCCTACTAGTGAATGTAGTGTAACACACAACCATACAATGCTCACCACCCCGTAATGTTTTTCTCACTCCTAGTAGTGAATGTAATGTAACACACATACATACAATGTGCACCACCCCGTGATGTTTTTCTCACTCCTACTAGTGAATCTAATGTAACACACACCCATACAGTGCCCACCACCCCGTGATGTTTTTCTCACTCCTACTAGTGTATCTAATGTAACACACACCCATACAATGCGCACCACCCCGTGATGTTTTTCTCACTGCTACTAGTGAATGTAATGTAACACACACCCATACAATGCGCACCACCCCTTGATGTTTTTCTCACTCCTACGACTGAATATAATGTAACACCCACCCATACAATGCGCACCACCCCGTGATGTTTTTCTCACTCCTACTAGTGAATATAATGTAACACACACCCATACAATGCGCACCACCCCGTGATGTTTTTCTCACTCCTACTAGTGAATGTAATGTAACACACACCCATACAATGCGCACCACCCCGTGATGTTTTTCTCACTCCTACTAGTGAATGTAATGTAACACACACCCATACAATGCGCACCACCCCGTGATGTTTTTCTCACTCCTACTAGTGAATGTAATGTAACACACACCCATACAATGCGCACCAACCCGTGATGTTTTTCTCACTCCTACGAGTGAATGTAATGTAACACACACCCATACAAAGCGCACCATCCCGTGACGTTTTTCTCACCCCTACGACTGAATGTAATGTAACACACACCCATACAATGCGCACCACCCCGTGACGTTTTTCTCTCTCCTACTAGTGAATGTAATGTAACACACACCCATACAATGCGCACCACCCCGTGATGTTTTTCTCACTCCTACTAGTGAATCTAATGTAACACACACCCATACAATGCGCACCACCCCGTGATGTTTTTCAGAATCCTATCCTACATTGCCACTGCATGTTCCCTGATCTCCCCATGCTGACCACACCGCGGTGCTTTTCTCTATCCTACATTGCCACACACTGCCTTTCCTAATTCAGACCCTCCGATTCACACCACCCCGTGATGTTTTTTTTTTCTCACTCCTAGTAGTGAATGTAACACACAGCCATACAATGCGCACCACCCCGTGATGTTTTTCTCACTCATACTTGTGAATGTAATGTAACACACACCCATACAATGCGCACCACCCCGTGATGTTTTTCTTATTCCTACTAGTAAATGTAATGTAACACACACCCATACAATGCGCATCACCCCGAGATGTTTTTCTCACTCCTAGTAGTGACTGTAATGTAACACACACCCATACAATGCGCACCACCCCATGATGTTTTTCTAACTCCTACTAGTGAATGTAATGTAACACACACCCATACAATGCGCACCACCCCGTGATGTTTTTCTCACTCCTACTAGTGAATGTAATGTAACACACACCCATAAAATGCTCACCACCCCGTGATGTTTTCTCACTCCTAGAAGTGAATGTAATGTAACACAAACACATATAATGTGCACCACCCCGTGATGTTTTTCTAACTCCTAATATTGAATCTAATGTAACACACACCCATACAATGCGCACCACCCCGTGATGTTTTTCTCACTCCTACTAGTAAATGTAATGTAACACACAACCATACAATGCTCACCACCCCGTAATGTTTTTCTCACTCCTAGTAGTGAATGTAATGTAACACACACACATACAATGCGCACCACCCCGTGATGTTTTTCTCACTCCTACTAGTGAATGTAATGTAACACACACATATACAATGTGCACCACCCCTTGATGTTTTTCTCACTGCTACTAGTGAATGTAATGTAACACACACCCATACAATGCGCACCACCACGTGATGTTTTTCTCACTCCTACTAGTGAATGTAATGTAACACACACCCATACAATGCGCACCACCCTGTGATGTTTTTCTCACTCCTACTAGTGAATGTAATGCAACACACACCCATACAATGCGCAACACCCCGCGATGTTTTTCAGAAACCTATCCTCCATTGCCACTGCATGTTCCCTGACCTCCCCATGCTGACCACCCCGCGGTGCTTTTCTCCATCCTACATTGCCACTCACTGCCTATCCTAATTCAGACCCTCCGATTCACACCACCCCGTGATGTTTTTCTCACTCCTAGTAGTGAATGTAATGTAACACACACCCATACAATGCGAACCACCCCGTGATGTTTTTCTCACTCCTACTAGTGAATGTAATGTAACACACACCCATACAATGCGCACCACCCCGTGATGTTTTTCTCACTCCTACTAGTGAATGTAATGTAACACACACCCATACAATGCGCACCACCCAGTTATGTTTTTCTCACACCTACTAGTGAATGTAATGTAACAGACACCCACACAATGCGCACCACCCCGTGATGTTTTTCTCACTCCTACGACTGTATGTAATGTAACACACACCCATACAGGGCGCACCACCCCGTGATGTTTTTCTCACTCCTACTAGTGAATGTAATGTAACACACACCCATACAATGCGCACCACCCCGTGATGTTTTTCTCACTCCTACTAGTGAATGTAATGTAACACACACCCATACAATGCGCACCACCCCGAGATGTTTTTCTCACTGCTACTAGTGACTGTAATGTAACACACACCCATACAATGCGCACCACCCCATGATGTTTTTCTAACTCCTACTAGTGAATGTAATGTAACACACACCCATACAATGCGCACCACCCCGTGATGTTTTTCTCACTCCTACTAGTGAATGTAATGTAACACACACCAATACAATGCTCACCACCCCGTGATGTTTTCTCACTCCTAGAAGTGAATGTAATGTAACACACACACATACAATGTGCACCACCCCGTGATGTTTTTCTAACTCCTAATAGTGAATGTAATGTAACACACACCCATACAATGCGCACCACCCCGTGATGTTTTTCTCACTCCTACTAGTGAATGTAATGTAACACACAACCATACAATGCTCACCACCCCGTAATGTTTTTCTCACTCCTAGTAGTGAATGTAATGTAACACACACACATACAATGCGCACCACCCCGTGATGTTTTTGTCACTCCTACTAGTGAATGTAATGTAACACACACCCATACAATGTGCACCACCCCGTGATGTTTTTCTCACTGCTACTAGTGAATGTAATGTAACACACACCCATACAATGCGCACCACCCTGTGATGTTTTTCAGAAAACTATCCTCCATTGCCACTGCATGTTCCCTGACCTCCCCATGCTGACCACCCCGCGGTCCTTTTCTCCATCCTACATTGACACTCACTGCCTATCCTAATTCAGACCCTCCGATTCACACCACCCCGTGATGTTTTTCTCACTCCTAGTAGTGAATGTAATGTAACACACACCCATACAATGCGAACCACCCCGTGATGTTTTTCTCACTCCTACTAGTGAATGTAATGTAACACACACCCATACAATGCGCACCACACCGTGATGTTTTTCTCACTCCTACTAGTGAATGTAATGTAACACACACCCATACAATGCGCACCACCCCGTTATGTTTTTCTCACACCTACTAGTGAATGTAATGTAACACACACCCACACAATGCGCACCACCCCGTGATGTTTTTATCACTCCTACGACTGTAAGTAATGTAACACACACCCATACAGTGCGCACCACCCCGTGATGTTTTTCTCACTCCTACTAGTGAATGTAATGTGAAACACACCCATACAATGCGCACCACCCCGTGATGTTTTTCTCACTCCTACTAGTGAATCTAATGTAACACACACCCATACAATGCGCACCACCCCGCGATGTTTTTCAGAACCTATCCTACATTGCCACTGCATGTTCCCTGACCCCCCCATGCTGACCACCCCGCGGTGCTTTTCTCCATCCTACATTGCCACTCACTGCCTATCCTAATTCAGACCCTCCGATTCACACCACCCTGTGATGTTTTTCTCACTCCTAGTAGTGAATGTAATGTAACACACACCCATACAATGCGAACCACCCCGTGATGTTTTTCTCACTCCTACTAGTGAATGTAATGTAACACACACCCATACAATGCGCACCACCCCGTGATGTTTTTCTCACTCCTACTAGTGAATGTAATGTAACACACACCCATACAATGCGCACCACCCCGTTATGTTTTTCTCACACCTACTAGTGAATGTAATGTAACACACACCCACACAATGCGCACCACCCCGTGATGTTTTTCTCACTCCTACGACTGTATGTAATGTAACACACACCCATAAAGTGCGCACCACCCCGTGATGTTTTTCTCACTCCTACTAGTGAATGTAATGTAACACACACCCATACAATGCGCATCACCCCGTGATGTTTTTCTCACTCCTAGTAGTGAATGTAATGTAACACACACCCATACAATGCGCACCACCCCGTGATGTTTTTCTCACTCCTACTAGTGAATGTAATGTAACACACACCCATACAATGCTCACCACCCCGTGATGTTTTCTCACTCCTAGTAGTGAATGTAATGTAACACACACACATACAATGTGCACCAGCCCGTGATGTTTTTCTAACTCCTACTAGTGAATCTAATGTAACACACACCCATACAATGCGCACCACCCCGTGATGATTTCTCACTCCAACTAGTGAATGTAATGTAACACACAACCATACAATGCTCACCACCCCGTAATGTTTTTCTCACTCCTAGTAGTGAATGTAATGTAACACACATACATACAATGTGCACCACCCCGTGATGTTTTTCTCACTCCTACTAGTGAATGTAATGTAACACACACCCATACAATGTGCACCACCCCGTGATGTTTTTCTCACTGCTACTAGTGAATGTAATGTAACACACACCCATAAAATGCGCACCACCCCGTGATGTTTTTCTCACTCCTAGTAGTGAATGTAATGTAACACACACCCATACAATGCGCACCACCCCGTGATGTTTTTCTCAATCCTACTAGTGAATGTAATGTAACACACACCCATACAATCCGCACCACCCCGTGATGTTTTTCTCACTCCTACTAGTGAATGTAATGTAACACACACCCATACAATGCGCACCACCCCGTGATGTTTTTCTCACTCCTACGACTGAATGTAATGTAACACACACCCATACAATGCGCACCACCCCGTGATGTTTTTCTCTCTCCTACTAGGGAATCTAATGTAACACACACCCATACAATGCGCACCACCCCGTGATGTTTTTCTCACTCCTACTAGTGAATGTAATGTAACACACACCCATACAATGCGCACCACCCCGTGATGTTTTTCTCACTCCTACTAGTGAATGTAATGTAACACACACCCATACAATGCGCACCAACCCGTGATGTTTTTCTCACTCCTACGAGTGAATGTAATGTAACACACACCCATACAATGCGCACCATTCCGTGACGTTTTTCTCACCCCTACGACTGAATGTAATGTAACACACACCCATACAATGCGCACCACCCCGTGACGTTGTTCTCTCTCCTACTAGTGAATGTAATGTAACACACACCCATACAATGCGCACCACCCCGTGATGTTTTTCTCACTCCTACTAGTGAATCTAATGTAACACACACCCATACAATGCGCACCACCCCGTGATGTTTTTCAGAATCCTATCCTACATTGCCACTGCATGTTCCCTGATCTCCCCATGCTGACCACACCGCGGTGCTTTTCTCTATCCTACATTGCCACACACTGCCTTTCCTAATTCAGACCCTCCGATTCACACCACCCCGTGATGTTTTTTTTCTCACTCCTAGTAGTGAATGTAACACACACCCATACAATGCGCACCACCCCGTGATGTTTTTCTCACTCATACTTGTCAATGTAATGTAACACACACCCATACAATGCGCACCACCCCGTGATGTTTTTCTTATTCCTACTAGTAAATGTAATGTAACACACACCCATACAATGCGCACCACCCCGAGATGTTTTTCTCACTCCTACTAGTGACTGTAATGTAACACACACCCATACAATGCGCACCACCCCATGATGTTTTTCTAACTCCTACTAGCGAATGTAATGTAACACACACCCATACAATGCGCACCACCCCGTGATGTTTTTCTCACTCCTACTAGTGAATGTAATGTAACACACACCCATAAAATGCTCACCACCCCGTGATGTTTTCTCACTCCTAGAAGTGAATGTAATGTAACACACACACATATAATGTGCACCACCCCGTGATGTTTTTCTAACTCCTAATAGTGAATCTAATGTAACACACACCCATACAAGGCGCACCACCCCGTGATGTTTTTCTCACTCCTACTAGTAAATGTAATGTAACACACAACCATACAATGCTCACCACCCCGTAATGTTTTTCTCACTCCTAGTAGTGAATGTAATGTAACACACACACATACAATGCGCACCACCCCGTGATGTTTTTCTCACTCCTACTAGTGAATGTAATGTAACACACACATATACAATGTGCACCACCCCTTGATGTTTTTCTCACTGCTACTAGTGAATGTAATGTAACACACACCCATACAATGCGCACCACCCCGTGATGTTTTTCTCACTCCTACTAGTGAATGTAATGTAACACACACCCATACAATGCGCACCACCCCGTGATGTTTTTCTCACTCCTACTAGTGAATGTAATGTAACACACACCCATACAATGCGCACCACCCCGTGATGTTTTTCTCACTCCTACTAGTGAATGTAATGTAACACACACATATACAATGTGCACCACCCCTTGATGTTTTTCTCACTGCTACTAGTGAATGTAATGTAACACACACCCATACAATGCGCACCACCCCGTGATGTTTTTCTCACTCCTACTAGTGAATGTAATGTAACACACACCCATACAATGCGCACCACCCCGTGATGTTTTTCTCACTCCTACTAGTGAATGTAATGTAACACACACCCATACAATGCGCACCACCCCGTGATGTTTTTCTCACTCCTACTAGTGAATGTAATGTAACACACACCCATACAATGCTCACCACCCCGTGATGTTTTCTCACTCCTAGAAGTGAATGTAATGTAACACACACACATATAATGTGCACCACCCCGTGATGTTTTTCTAACTCCTAATAGTGAATCTAATGTAACACACACCCATACAATGCGCACCACCCCGTGATGTTTTTCTCACTCCTACTAGTAAATGTAATGTAACACACAACCATACAATGCTCACCACCCCGTAATGTTTTTCTCACTCCTAGTAGTGAATGTAATGTAACACACACACATACAATGCGCACCAGCCCGTGATGTTTTTCTCACTCCTACTAGTGAATGTAATGTAACACACACATATACAATGTGCACCACCCCTTGATGTTTTTCTCACTGCTACTAGTGAATGTAATGTAACACACACCCATACAATGCGCACCACCACGTGATGTTTTTCTCACTCCTACTAGTGAATGTAATGTAACACACACCCATACAATGCGCACCACCCTGTGATGTTTTTCTCACTCCTACTAGTGAATGTAATGCAACACACACCCATACAATGCGCAACACCCCGCGATGTTTTTCAGAAACCTATCCTCCATTGCCACTGCATGTTCCCTGACCTCCCCATGCTGACCACCCCGCGGTGCTTTTCTCCATCCTACATTGCCACTCACTGCCTATCCTAATTCAGACCCTCCGATTCACACCACCCCGTGATGTTTTTCTCACTCCTAGTAGTGAATGTAATGTAACACACACCCATACAATGCTCACCACCCCGTGATGTTTTCTCACTCCTAGAAGTGAATGTAATGTAACACACACACATACAATGTGCACCACCCCGTGATGTTTTTCTAACTCCTAATAGTGAATATAATGTAACACACACCCATACAATGCGCACCACCCCGTGATGTTTTTCTCACTCCTACTAGTGAATGTAATGTAACACACAACCATACAATGCTCACCACCCCGTAATGTTTTTCTCACTCCTAGTAGTGAATGTAATGTAACACACACACATACAATGCGCACCACCCCGTGATGTTTTTGTCACTCCTACTAGTGAATGTAATGTAACACACACCCATACAATGTGCACCACCCCGTGATGTTTTTCTCACTGCTACTAGTGAATGTAATGTAACACACACCCATACAATGCGCACCACCCTGTGATGTTTTTCAGAAAACTATCCTCCATTGCCACTGCATGTTCCCTGACCTCCCCATGCTGACCACCCCGCGGTCCTTTTCTCCATCCTACATTGACACTCACTGCCTATCCTAATTCAGACCCTCCGATTCACACCACCCCGTGATGTTTTTCTCACTCCTAGTAGTGAATGTAATGTAACACACACCCATACAATGCGAACCACCCCGTGATGTTTTTCTCACTCCTACTAGTGAATGTAATGTAACACACACCCATACAATGCGCACCACACCGTGATGTTTTTCTCACTCCTACTAGTGAATGTAATGTAACACACACCCATACAATGCGCACCACCCCGTTATGTTTTTCTCACACCTACTAGTGAATGTAATGTAACACACACCCACACAATGCGCACCACCCCGTGATGTTTTTATCACTCCTACGACTGTAAGTAATGTAACACACACCCATACAGTGCGCACCACCCCGTGATGTTTTTCTCACTCCTACTAGTGAATGTAATGTAAAACACACCCATACAATGCGCACCACCCCGTGATGTTTTTCTCACTCCTACTAGTGAATCTAATGTAACACACACCCATACAATGCGCACCACCCCGCGATGTTTTTCAGAACCTATCCTACATTGCCACTGCATGTTCCCTGACGCCCCCATGCTGACCACCCCGCGGTGCTTTTCTCCATCCTACATTGCCACTCACTGCCTATCCTAATTCAGACCCTCCGATTCACACCACCCTGTGATGTTTTTCTCACTCCTAGTAGTGAATGTAATGTAACACACACCCATACAATGCGAACCACCCCGTGATGTTTTTCTCACTCCTACTAGTGAATGTAATGTAACACACACCCATACAATGCGCACCACCCCGTGATGTTTTTCTCACTCCTACTAGTGAATGTAATGTAACACACACCCATACAATGCGCACCACCCCGTTATGTTTTTCTCACACCTACTAGTGAATGTAATGTAACACACACCCACACAATGCGCACCACCCCGTGATGTTTTTCTCACTCCTACGACTGTATGTAATGTAACACACACCCATACAGTGCGCACCACCCCGTGATGTTTTTCTCACTCCTACTAGTGAATGTAATGTGAAACACACCCATACAATGCGCACCACCCCGTGATGTTTTTCTCACTCCTACTAGTGAATCTAATGTAACACACACCCATACAATGCGCACCACCCCGCGATGTTTTTCAGAACCTATCCTACATTGCCACTGCATGTTCCCTGACCCCCCCATGCTGACCACCCCGCGGTGCTTTTCTCCATCCTACATTGCCACTCACTGCCTATCCTAATTCAGACCCTCCGATTCACACCACCCTGTGATGTTTTTCTCACTCCTAGTAGTGAATGTAATGTAACACACACCCATACAATGCGAACCACCCCGTGATGTTTTTCTCACTCCTACTAGTGAATGTAATGTAACACACACCCATACAATGCGCACCACCCCGTGATGTTTTTCTCACTCCTACTAGTGAATGTAATGTAACACACACCCATACAATGCGCACCACCCCGTTATGTTTTTCTCACACCTACTAGTGAATGTAATGTAACACACACCCACACAATGCGCACCACCCCGTGATGTTTTTCTCACTCCTACGACTGTATGTAATGTAACACACACCCATAAAGTGCGCACCACCCCGTGATGTTTTTCTCACTCCTACTAGTGAATGTAATGTAACACACACCCATACAATGCGCATCACCCCGTGATGTTTTTCTCACTCCTAGTAGTGAATGTAATGTAACACACACCCATACAATGCGCACCACCCCGTGATGTTTTTCTCACTCCTACTAGTGAATGTAATGTAACACACACCCATACAATGCTCACCACCCCGTGATGTTTTCTCACTCCTAGTAGTGAATGTAATGTAACACACACACATACAATGTGCACCAGCCCGTGATGTTTTTCTAACTCCTACTAGTGAATCTAATGTAACACACACCCATACAATGCGCACCACCCCGTGATGATTTCTCACTCCAACTAGTGAATGTAATGTAACACACAACCATACAATGCTCACCACCCCGTAATGTTTTTCTCACTCCTAGTAGTGAATGTAATGTAACACACATACATACAATGTGCACCACCCCGTGATGTTTTTCTCACTCCTACTAGTGAATGTAATGTAACACACACCCATACAATGTGCACCACCCCGTGATGTTTTTCTCACTGCTACTAGTGAATGTAATGTAACACACACCCATAAAATGCGCACCACCCCGTGATGTTTTTCTCACTCCTAGTAGTGAATGTAATGTAACACACACCCATACAATGCGCACCACCCCGTGATGTTTTTCTCAATCCTACTAGTGAATGTAATGTAACACACACCCATACAATCCGCACCACCCCGTGATGTTTTTCTCACTCCTACTAGTGAATGTAATGTAACACACACCCATACAATGCGCACCACCCCGTGATGTTTTTCTCACTCCTACGACTGAATGTAATGTAACACACACCCATACAATGCGCACCACCCCGTGATGTTTTTCTCTCTCCTACTAGGGAATCTAATGTAACACACACCCATACAATGCGCACCACCCCGTGATGTTTTTCTCACTCCTACTAGTGAATGTAATGTAACACACACCCATACAATGCGCACCACCCCGTGATGTTTTTCTCACTCCTACTAGTGAATGTAATGTAACACACACCCATACAATGCGCACCAACCCGTGATGTTTTTCTCACTCCTACGAGTGAATGTAATGTAACACACACCCATACAATGCGCACCATTCCGTGACGTTTTTCTCACCCCTACGACTGAATGTAATGTAACACACACCCATACAATGCGCACCACCCCGTGACGTTGTTCTCTCTCCTACTAGTGAATGTAATGTAACACACACCCATACAATGCGCACCACCCCGTGATGTTTTTCTCACTCCTACTAGTGAATCTAATGTAACACACACCCATACAATGCGCACCACCCCGTGATGTTTTCAGAATCCTATCCTACATTGCCACTGCATGTTCCCTGATCTCCCCATGCTGACCACACCGCGGTGCTTTTCTCTATCCTACATTGCCACACACTGCCTTTCCTAATTCAGACCCTCCGATTCACACCACCCCGTGATGTTTTTTTTCTCACTCCTAGTAGTGAATGTAACACACACCCATACAATGCGCACCACCCCGTGATGTTTTTCTCACTCATACTTGTCAATGTAATGTAACACACACCCATACAATGCGCACCACCCCGTGATGTTTTTCTTATTCCTACTAGTAAATGTAATGTAACACACACCCATACAATGCGCACCACCCCGAGATGTTTTTCTCACTCCTACTAGTGACTGTAATGTAACACACACCCATACAATGCGCACCACCCCATGATGTTTTTCTAACTCCTACTAGCGAATGTAATGTAACACACACCCATACAATGCGCACCACCCCGTGATGTTTTTCTCACTCCTACTAGTGAATGTAATGTAACACACACCCATAAAATGCTCACCACCCCGTGATGTTTTCTCACTCCTAGAAGTGAATGTAATGTAACACACACACATATAATGTGCACCACCCCGTGATGTTTTTCTAACTCCTAATAGTGAATCTAATGTAACACACACCCATACAAGGCGCACCACCCCGTGATGTTTTTCTCACTCCTACTAGTAAATGTAATGTAACACACAACCATACAATGCTCACCACCCCGTAATGTTTTTCTCACTCCTAGTAGTGAATGTAATGTAACACACACACATACAATGCGCACCACCCCGTGATGTTTTTCTCACTCCTACTAGTGAATGTAATGTAACACACACATATACAATGTGCACCACCCCTTGATGTTTTTCTCACTGCTACTAGTGAATGTAATGTAACACACACCCATACAATGCGCACCACCCCGTGATGTTTTTCTCACTCCTACTAGTGAATGTAATGTAACACACACCCATACAATGCGCACCACCCCGTGATGTTTTTCTCACTCCTACTAGTGAATGTAATGTAACACACACCCATACAATGCGCACCACCCCGTGATGTTTTTCTCACTCCTACTAGTGAATGTAATGTAACACACACATATACAATGTGCACCACCCCTTGATGTTTTTCTCACTGCTACTAGTGAATGTAATGTAACACACACCCATACAATGCGCACCACCCCGTGATGTTTTTCTCACTCCTACTAGTGAATGTAATGTAACACACACCCATACAATGCGCACCACCCCGTGATGTTTTTCTCACTCCTACTAGTGAATGTAATGTAACACACACCCATACAATGCGCACCACCCCGTGATGTTTTTCTCACTCCTACTAGTGAATGTAATGTAACACACACCCATACAATGCTCACCACCCCGTGATGTTTTCTCACTCCTAGAAGTGAATGTAATGTAACACACACACATATAATGTGCACCACCCCGTGATGTTTTTCTAACTCCTAATAGTGAATCTAATGTAACACACACCCATACAATGCGCACCACCCCGTGATGTTTTTCTCACTCCTACTAGTAAATGTAATGTAACACACAACCATACAATGCTCACCACCCCGTAATGTTTTTCTCACTCCTAGTAGTGAATGTAATGTAACACACACACATACAATGCGCACCAGCCCGTGATGTTTTTCTCACTCCTACTAGTGAATGTAATGTAACACACACATATACAATGTGCACCACCCCTTGATGTTTTTCTCACTGCTACTAGTGAATGTAATGTAACACACACCCATACAATGCGCACCACCACGTGATGTTTTTCTCACTCCTACTAGTGAATGTAATGTAACACACACCCATACAATGCGCACCACCCTGTGATGTTTTTCTCACTCCTACTAGTGAATGTAATGCAACACACACCCATACAATGCGCAACACCCCGCGATGTTTTTCAGAAACCTATCCTCCATTGCCACTGCATGTTCCCTGACCTCCCCATGCTGACCACCCCGCGGTGCTTTTCTCCATCCTACATTGCCACTCACTGCCTATCCTAATTCAGACCCTCCGATTCACACCACCCCGTGATGTTTTTCTCACTCCTAGTAGTGAATGTAATGTAACACACACCCATACAATGCTCACCACCCCGTGATGTTTTCTCACTCCTAGAAGTGAATGTAATGTAACACACACACATACAATGTGCACCACCCCGTGATGTTTTTCTAACTCCTAATAGTGAATATAATGTAACACACACCCATACAATGCGCACCACCCCGTGATGTTTTTCTCACTCCTACTAGTGAATGTAATGTAACACACAACCATACAATGCTCACCACCCCGTAATGTTTTTCTCACTCCTAGTAGTGAATGTAATGTAACACACACACATACAATGCGCACCACCCCGTGATGTTTTTGTCACTCCTACTAGTGAATGTAATGTAACACACACCCATACAATGTGCACCACCCCGTGATGTTTTTCTCACTGCTACTAGTGAATGTAATGTAACACACACCCATACAATGCGCACCACCCTGTGATGTTTTTCAGAAAACTATCCTCCATTGCCACTGCATGTTCCCTGACCTCCCCATGCTGACCACCCCGCGGTCCTTTTCTCCATCCTACATTGACACTCACTGCCTATCCTAATTCAGACCCTCCGATTCACACCACCCCGTGATGTTTTTCTCACTCCTAGTAGTGAATGTAATGTAACACACACCCATACAATGCGAACCACCCCGTGATGTTTTTCTCACTCCTACTAGTGAATGTAATGTAACACACACCCATACAATGCGCACCACACCGTGATGTTTTTCTCACTCCTACTAGTGAATGTAATGTAACACACACCCATACAATGCGCACCACCCCGTTATGTTTTTCTCACACCTACTAGTGAATGTAATGTAACACACACCCACACAATGCGCACCACCCCGTGATGTTTTTATCACTCCTACGACTGTAAGTAATGTAACACACACCCATACAGTGCGCACCACCCCGTGATGTTTTTCTCACTCCTACTAGTGAATGTAATGTAAAACACACCCATACAATGCGCACCACCCCGTGATGTTTTTCTCACTCCTACTAGTGAATCTAATGTAACACACACCCATACAATGCGCACCACCCCGCGATGTTTTTCAGAACCTATCCTACATTGCCACTGCATGTTCCCTGACGCCCCCATGCTGACCACCCCGCGGTGCTTTTCTCCATCCTACATTGCCACTCACTGCCTATCCTAATTCAGACCCTCCGATTCACACCACCCTGTGATGTTTTTCTCACTCCTAGTAGTGAATGTAATGTAACACACACCCATACAATGCGAACCACCCCGTGATGTTTTTCTCACTCCTACTAGTGAATGTAATGTAACACACACCCATACAATGCGCACCACCCCGTGATGTTTTTCTCACTCCTACTAGTGAATGTAATGTAACACACACCCATACAATGCGCACCACCCCGTTATGTTTTTCTCACACCTACTAGTGAATGTAATGTAACACACACCCACACAATGCGCACCACCCCGTGATGTTTTTCTCACTCCTACGACTGTATGTAATGTAACACACACCCATACAGTGCGCACCACCCCGTGATGTTTTTCTCACTCCTACTAGTGAATGTAATGTAACACACACCCATACAATGCGCATCACCCCGTGATGTTTTTCTCACTCCTAGTAGTGAATGTAATGTAACACACACCCATACAATGCGCACCACCCCGTGATGTTTTTCTCACTCCTACTAGTGAATGTAATGTAACACACACCCATACAATGCTCACCACCCCGTGATGTTTTCTCACTCCTAGTAGTGAATGTAATGTAACACACACACATACAATGTGCACCAGCCCGTGATGTTTTTCTAACTCCTACTAGTGAATCTAATGTAACACACACCCATACAATGCGCACCACCCCGTGATGATTTCTCACTCCAACTAGTGAATGTAATGTAACACACAACCATACAATGCTCACCACCCCGTAATGTTTTTCTCACTCCTAGTAGTGAATGTAATGTAACACACATACATACAATGTGCACCACCCCGTGATGTTTTTCTCACGCCTACTAGTGAATGTAATGTAACACACACCCATACAATGTGCACCACCCCGTGATGTTTTTCTCACTGCTACTAGTGAATGTAATGTAACACACACCCATAAAATGCGCACCACCCCGTGATGTTTTTCTCACTCCTAGTAGTGAATGTAATGTAACACACACCCATACAATGCGCACCACCCCGTGATGTTTTTCTCAATCCTACTAGTGAATGTAATGTAACACACACCCATACAATCCGCACCACCCCGTGATGTTTTTCTCACTCCTACTAGTGAATGTAATGTAACACACACCCATACAATGCGCACCACCCCGTGATGTTTTTCTCACTCCTACGACTGAATGTAATGTAACACACACCCATACAATGCGCACCACCCCGTGATGTTTTTCTCACTCCTACTAGGGAATCTAATGTAACACACACCCATACAATGCGCACCACCCCGTGATGTTTTTCTCACTCCTACTAGTGAATGTAATGTAACACACACCCATACAATGCGCACCACCCCGTGATGTTTTTCTCACTCCTACTAGTGAATGTAATGTAACACACACCCATACAATGCGCACCAACCCGTGATGTTTTTCTCACTCCTACGAGTGAATGTAATGTAACACACACCCATACAATGCGCACCATTCCGTGACGTTTTTCTCACCCCTACGACTGAATGTAATGTAACACACACCCATACAATGCGCACCACCCCGTGACGTTGTTCTCTCTCCTACTAGTGAATGTAATGTAACACACACCCATACAATGCGCACCACCCCGTGATGTTTTTCTCACTCCTACTAGTGAATCTAATGTAACACACACCCATACAATGCGCACCACCCCGTGATGTTTTTCAGAATCCTATCCTACATTGCCACTGCATGTTCCCTGATCTCCCCATGCTGACCACACCGCGGTGCTTTTCTCTATCCTACATTGCCACACACTGCCTTTCCTAATTCAGACCCTCCGATTCACACCACCCCGTGATGTTTTTTTTCTCACTCCTAGTAGTGAATGTAACACACACCCATACAATGCGCACCACCCCGTGATGTTTTTCTCACTCATACTTGTCAATGTAATGTAACACACACCCATACAATGCGCACCACCCCGTGATGTTTTTCTTATTCCTACTAGTAAATGTAATGTAACACACACCCATACAATGCGCACCACCCCGAGATGTTTTTCTCACTCCTACTAGTGACTGTAATGTAACACACACCCATACAATGCGCACCACCCCATGATGTTTTTCTAACTCCTACTAGCGAATGTAATGTAACACACACCCATACAATGCGCACCACCCCGTGATGTTTTTCTCACTCCTACTAGTGAATGTAATGTAACACACACCCATAAAATGCTCACCACCCCGTGATGTTTTCTCACTCCTAGAAGTGAATGTAATGTAACACACACACATATAATGTGCACCACCCCGTGATGTTTTTCTAACTCCTAATAGTGAATCTAATGTAACACACACCCATACAAGGCGCACCACCCCGTGATGTTTTTCTCACTCCTACTAGTAAATGTAATGTAACACACAACCATACAATGCTCACCACCCCGTAATGTTTTTCTCACTCCTAGTAGTGAATGTAATGTAACACACACACATACAATGCGCACCACCCCGTGATGTTTTTCTCACTCCTACTAGTGAATGTAATGTAACACACACATATACAATGTGCACCACCCCTTGATGTTTTTCTCACTGCTACTAGTGAATGTAATGTAACACACACCCATACAATGCGCACCACCCCGTGATGTTTTTCTCACTCCTACTAGTGAATGTAATGTAACACACACCCATACAATGCGCACCACCCCGTGATGTTTTTCTCACTCCTACTAGTGAATGTAATGTAACACACACCCATACAATGCGCACCACCCCGTGATGTTTTTCTCACTCCTACTAGTGAATGTAATGTAACACACATCCATACAATGCGCACCACCCCGTGATGTTTTTCTCACACCTAATAGTGAATCTAATGTAACACACACCCATACAATGCGCACCACCCCCCGATATTTTTCAGAATCCTATCCTCCATTGCCACTGCATGTTCCCTGACCTCCCCATGCTGACCACCCCGCGGTGCTTTTCTCCATCCTACATTGCCACTCACTGCCTTTCCTAATTCAGACCCTCCGATTCACACCACCCCGTGATGTTTTTCTCACTCCTATTAGTGAATGTAATGTAACACACACCCATACAATGCGCACCACCCCTTGATGTGTTTCTCACTCCTACTAGTGAATGTAATGTAACACACACCCATACAATGCGAACCACCCCGTGATTTTTTTCTCACACCTACTAGTGAATGTAATGTAACACACACCCATACAATGAGCACCACCCCGTGATGTTTTTCTCACTCCTACTAGTGAATGTAATGTAACACACACCCATACAATGCGCACCACCCCGTGATGTTTTTCTAACTCCTACTAGTGAATGTAATGTAACCCACACCCATACAATGCGCAAAACCCCATCATGTTTTTCTCACTCCTATTAGTGAATGTAATGTAACACACACCCATACAATGCGCACCACCCCGTGATATTTTTCTCACTCCTACTAGTGAATCTAATGTAACACACACAAATACAATGCGCACCACCCCGTGATGTTTTTCTCACTCCTACGACTGTATGTAATGTAACACACAGCCATACAGTGCGCACCACCCCGTGTTGTTTTTCTCACTCCTACTAGTGAATGTAATGTAACACACACCCATACAATGCGCACCACCCCGTGATGTTTTTCTCACTCCTACTAGTGAATCTAATGTAACACACACCCATACAATGCGCACCACCCCGCGATGTTTTCAGAATCCTATCCTACATTGCCACTGCATGTTCCCTGACTTCCCCATGCTGACCACACCGCGGTGCTTTTCTCCATCCTACATTGCCACTCACTGCCTTTCCTAATTCAGACCCTCCGATTCACATCACCCCGTGATGTTTTTCTCACTCCTAGTAGTGAATGTAATGTAACACACACCCATACAATGCGCACCACCCCGTGATGTTTTTCTCACTCCTACTAGTGAATGTAATGTAACACACACCCATACAATGCGCACCACCCCGTGATGTTTTTTCACTCCTACTAGTGAATGTAATGTAACACACACCCATACAATGCTCACCACCCCGTGATGTTTTTCTCACCCCTAGTAGTGAATGTAATGTAACACACACACATACAATGCGCACCACCCCGTGATGTTTTTCTAACTCCTACTAGTAAATCTAATGTAACACAGACCCATACAATGCGCACCACCCCGTGATGTTTTTCTCACTCCTATTAGTGAATGTAATGTAACACACACCCATACAATGCTCACCACCCCGTGATGTTTTTCTCACTCCTAGTAGTGAATGTAATGTTACACACACACATACAATGCGCACCACCACGTGATGTTTTTCTCACTCCTACTAGTGAATGTAATGTAACACACACCCATACAATGCGCACCACCCCGTGATGTTTTTCTCACTGCTACTAGTGAATGTAATGTAACACACACCCATACAATGCGCACCATCCCGTGATGTTTTTCTCACTCCTACTAGTGAATGTAACGTAACACACACCCATACAATGCGCACCACCCCGTGATGTTTTTCTCACTGCTACTAGTGAATGTAATGTAACACACACCCATACAATGCGCACCACCCCGCGATGTTTTTCAGAAACCTATCCTCCATTGCCACTGCATGTTCCCTGACCTCCCCATGCTGACCACACCGCGGTGCTTTTCTCCATCCTGCATTGCCACTCACTGCCTATCCTAATTCAGACCCTCCGATTCACACCACACCGTGATGTTTTTCTCACTCCTACTAGTGAATGTAATGTAACACACACCCATACAATGCGCACCACCCCGTGATGTTTTTCTCACTCCTACTAGTGAATGTAATGTAACACACACCCATACAATGCGCACCACCCCGTGATGTTTTTCTCACTCCTACTAGTGAATGTAATGTAACACACACCCATACAATGCACACCACCCCGTTATGTTTTTCTCACTCCTATTAGTGAATGTAATGTAACACACACCCACACAATGCGCACCACCCCGTGATGTTTTTTTCACTCCTACTAGTGAATCTAATGTAACACACACCCATACAATGCGCACCACCCGCCATGTTTTTCAGAAACCTATCCTACATTGCCACTGCATGTTCCCTGACCTCCCCATGCTGACAACCCCGCGGTGCTTTTCTCCATCCTACATTGCAACTCACTGCCTTTCCTAATTCAGACCCTCCAATTCACACCACTCCGTGATGTTTTTCTCACTCCTAGTAGTGAATGTAATGTAACACACACCCATACAATGCGCACCACCCCGTGATGTTTTCCTCACAGCTAATAGTGAATGTAATGAAACACACACCCATACAATGCACACCACCCCGTGATGTTTTTCTCATTCCTATTAGTGAATGTAATGTAACACACACCCATACAATGCGCACCACCCCGTGATGTTTTTCTCACTCCTACTAGTGAATCTAATGTAACACACACCCATACAATGCGCACCACCCCGTGATGTTTTTCTCACTCCTACGACTGAATGTAATGTAACACTCACCCATACAATGCGCACCACCCCGTGATGTTTTTCTCACTCCTACTAGTGAATGTAATGTAACACACACCCATACAATGCGCACCACCCCGTGATGTTTTTCTCACTCCTACGAGTGAATGTAATGTAACACACACCCATACAATGCGCACCATCCCGTGACGTTTTTCTCACTCCTACGACTGAATGTAATGTAACACACACCCATACAATGCGCACCACCCCGTGACGTTTTTCTCACTCCTACTAGTGAATGTAATGTAACACACACCCATACAATGCGCACCACCCCGTGATGTTTTTCTCACTCCTACTAGTGAATCTAATGTAACACACACCCATACAATGCGCACCACCCCGCGATGTTTTTCAGAATCCTATCCTACATTGCCACTGCATGTTCCCTGACCTCCCCATGCTGACCACCCCGCGGTGCTTTTCTCCATCCTACATTGCCACTCACTGCCTTTCCTAATTCAGACCCTCCGATTCACACCACCCCGTGATGTTTTTCTCACTCCTAGTAGTGAATGTAACACACACCCATACAATGCGCACCACCCCGTGATGTTTTTCTCACTCATACTAGTGAATGTAATGTAACACACACCCATACAATGCACACCACCCCGTGATGTTTTTCTTACTCCTACTAGTGAATGTAATGTAACACACACCCATACAATGCGCACCACCCCGAGATGTTTTTCTCACTCCTACTAGTGACTGTAATGTAACACACACCCATACAATGCGCACCACCCCATGATGTTTTTCTCACTCCTACTAGTGAATGTAATGTAACACACACCCATACAATGCGCACCACCCCGTGATGTTTTTCTCACTCCTTCTAGTGAATGTAATGTAACACACACCCATACAATGCTCACCACCCCGTGATGTTTTCTCACTCCTAGTAGTGAATGTAATGTAACACACACACATACAATGTCCTACCACCCCGTGATGTTTTTCTAACTCCTAATAGTGAATCTAATGTAACACACACCCATACAATGCGCACCACACCGTGATGTTTTTCTCACTCCTACTAATGAATGTAATGTAACACACAACCATACAATGCTCACCACCCCGTAATGTTTTTCTCACTCCTAGTAGTGAATGTAATGTAACACACACACATACAATGCGCACCACACCGTGATGTTTTTCTCACTCCTACTAGTGAATGTAATGTAACACACACCCATACAAAGTGCACCACCCTGTGATGTTTTTCTCACTGCTACTAGTGAATGTAATGTAACACACACCCATACAATGCGCACCACCCCGTGATGTTTTTCTCACTCCTACTAGTGAATGTAATGTAACACACACCCATGCAATGCGCACCACCCCGTGATGTTTTTCTCACTCCTACTAGTGAATGTAATGCAACACACACCCATACAATGCGCACCACCCAGCGATGTTTTTCAGAAACCTATCCTCCATTGCCACTGCATGTTCCCTGACCTCCCCATGCTGACCACCCCGCGGTGCTTTTCTCCATCCTACATTGCCACTCACTGCCTATCCTAATTCAGACTCTCCGATTCACACCACCCCGTGATGTTTTTCTCACTCCTAGTAGTGAATGTAATGTAACACACACCCATACAATGCGAACCACCCCGTGATGTTTTTCTCACTCCTACTAGTGAATGTAATGTAACACACACCCATACAATGCGCACCACCCCGTGATGTTTTTCTCACTGCTACTAGTGAATGTAATGTAACACACACCCATACAATGCGCACCACCCTGTTATGTTTTTCTCACACCTACTAGTGAATGTAATGTAACACACACCCACACAATGCGCACCACCCCGCGATGTTTTTCAGAATCCTATCCTACATTGCCACTGCATGTTCCCTGACCTCCCCATGCTGACCACACCGCGGTGCTTTTCTCCATCCTACATTGCCACTCACTGCCTTTCCTAATTCAGACCCTCCGATTCACACCACCCCGTGATGTTTTTCTCACTTCTAGTAGTGAATGTAATGTAACACACACCCATACAATGCGCACCACCCCGTGATGTTTTTCTCACTCCTACTAGTGAATGTAATGTAACACACACCCATACAATGCGCACTACTCCGTGATGTTTTTCTCACTGCTACTAGTGAATGTAATGTAACACACACCCATACAATGCGCACCACCCCGTGATGTTTTTCTCACTCCTACTAGTGAATGTAATGTAACACACACCCATACAATGCTCACCACCCCGTGATGTTTTCTCACTCCTAGTAGTGAATGTAATGTAACACACACACATACAATGTCCACCACCCCGTGATGTTTTTCTAACTCCTAATAGTGAATCTAATGTACCACACACCCATACAATGCGCACCACACCGTGATGTTTTTCTCACTCCTACTAGTGAATGTAATGTAACACACAACCATACAATGCTCACCACCCCGTAATGTTTTTCTCACTCCTAGTTGTGAATGTAATGTAACACACACACATACAATGCGCACCACCCCGTGATGTTTTTCTCACTCCTACTAGTGAATGTAATGTAACACACACCCATACAATGTGCACCACCCTGTGATGTTTTTCTCACTGCTACTAGTGAATGTAATGTAACACACACCCATACAATGCGCACCACCCCGTGATGTTTTTCTCACTCCTACTAGTGAATGTAATGTAACACACACCCATACAATGCGCACCACCCCGTGATGTTTTTCTCACTCCTACTAGTGAATGTAATGCAACACACACCCATACAATGCGCACCACCCAGCGATGTTTTTCAGAAACCTATCCTCCATTGCCACTGCATGTTCCCTGACCTCCCCATGCTGACCACCCCGCGGTGCTTTTCTCCATCCTACATTGCCACTCACTGCCTATCCTAATTCAGACTCTCCGATTCACACCACCCCGTGATGTTTTTCTCACTCCTAGTAGTGAATGTAATGTAACACACACCCATACAATGCGAACCACCCCGTGATGTTTTTCTCACTCCTACTAGTGAATGTAATGTAACACACACCCATACAATGCGCACCACCCCGTGATGTTTTTCTCACTCCTACTAGTGAATGTAATGTAACACACACCCATACAATGCGCACCACCCTGTTATGTTTTTCTCACACCTACTAGTGAATGTAATGTAACACACACCCACACAATGCGCACCACCCCGCGATGTTTTTCAGAATCCTATCCTACATTGCCACTGCATGTTCCCTGACCTCCCCATGCTGACCACACCGCGGTGCTTTTCTCCATCCTACATTGCCACTCACTGCCTTTCCTAATTCAGACCTTCCGATTCACACCACCCCGTGATGTTTTTCTCACTTCTAGTAGTGAATGTAATGTAACACACACCCATACAATGCGTACCACCCCGTGATGTTTTTCTCACTCCTACTAGTGAATGTAATGTAACACACACCCATACAATGCGCACTACCCCGTGATGTTTTTCTCACTCCTACTAGTGAATATAATGTAACACACACCCATACAATGCGCACCACCACGTGATGTTTTTCTCACTCCTATTAGTGAATGTAATGTAACACACACCCATACAATGCGCACCACCACGTGATGTTTTTCTCACTCCTATTAGTGAATGTAATGTAACACACACCCATACAATGCTCACCACCCCGTGATGTTTTTCTCACTCCTAGTAGTGAATGTAATGTTACACACACACATACAATGCGCACCACCCCGTGATGTTTTTCTCACTCCTACTAGTGAATGTAATGTAACCCACACCCATACAATGCGCACCACCCCGTGATGTTTTTCTCACTGCTACTAGTGAATGTAATGTAACACACACCCATACAATGCGCACCACCCCGTGATGTTTTTCTCACTCCTACTAGTGAATGTAACGTAACACACACCCATACAATGCGCACCACCCCGCGATGTTTTTCAGAAACCAATCCTCCATTGCCACTGCATGTTCCCTGACCTCCCCATGCTGACCACACCGCGGTGCTTTTCTCCATCCTGCATTGCCACTCACTGCCTATCCTAATTCAGACCCTCCGATTCACACCACCCCGTGATGTTTTTCTCACTCCTACTAGTGAATGTAATGTAACACACACCCATACAATGCGCACCACCCCGTGATGTTTTTCTCACTCCTACTAGTGAATGTAATGTAACACACACCCATACAATGCGCACCACCCCGTGATGTTTTTCTCACTCCTACTAGTGAATGTAATGTAACACACACCCATACAATGCGCACCACCCCGTTATGTTTTTCTCACTCCTATTAGTGTATGTAATGTAACACACACCCACACAATGCGCACCACCCCGTGATGTTTTTCTCACTCCTACTAGTGAATCTAATGTAACACACACCCATACAATGCTCACCACCCGCCATGTTTTTCAGAAACCTATCCTACATTGCCACTGCATGTTCCCTGACCTCCCCATGCTGACCACCGCGCGGTGCTTTTCTCATTCCTACATTGCAACTCACTGCCTTTCCTAATTCAGACCCTCCAATTCACACCACCCCGTGATATTTTTCTCACTCCTAGTTGTAAATGTAATGTAACACACACCCATACAATGCGCACCACCCCGTGATGTTTTTCTGACAGCTACTAGTGAATGTAATGAAACAAACACCCATACAATGCGCACCACCCCGTGATGTTTTTCTCACTCCTACGACTGAATGTAATGTAACACACACCCATACAATGCGCACCACCCCGTGATGTTTTTCTCACTCCTACTAGTGAATGTAATGTAACACACACCCATACAATGCGCACCACCCCGTGATGTTTTTCTCACTCCTACTAGTGAATCTAATGTAACACACACCCATACAATGCGCACCACCCCGTGATGTTTTTCTCACTCCTACGACTGAATGTAATGTAACACACACCCATACAATGCGCACCACCCCGTGATGTTTTTCTCACTCCTACTAGTGAATGTAATGTAACACACACCCATGCAATGCGCACCACCCCGTGATGTTTTTCTCACTCCTACGAGTGAATGTAATGTAACACACACCCATACAATGCGCACCATCCCGTGACGTTTTTCTCACTCCTACGACTGAATGTAATGTAACACACACCCATACAATGCGCACCACCCCGTGACGTTTTTCTCACTCCTACTAGTGAATGTAATGTAACACACACCCATACAATGCGCGCCACCCCGTGATGTTTTTCTCACTCCTACTAGTGAATCTAATGTAACACACACCCATACAATGCGCACCACCCAGCGATGTTTTTCAGAATCCTATCCTACATTGCCACTGCATTTTCCCTGACCTCCCCATGCTGACCACCCCGCGGTGCTTTTCTCCATCCTACATTGCCACTCACTGCCTTTCCTAATTCAGACCCTCCGATTCACACCACCCCGTGATGTTTTTCTCACTCCTAGTAGTGAATGTAACACACACCCATACAATGCGCACCACCCCGTGATGTTTTTCTCACTCATACTAGTGAATGTAATGTAACACACACCCATACAATGCGCACCACCCCGTGATGTTTTTCTTACTCCTACTAGTGAATGTAATGTAACACACACCCATACAATGCGCACCACCCCGAGATGTTTTTCTCACTCCTACTAGTGACTGTAATGTAACACACACCCATACAATGCGCACCACCCCATGATGTTTTTCTCACTCCTACTAGTGAATGTAATGTAATACACACCCATACAATGCGCACCACCCCGTGATGTTTTTCTCACTCCTACTAGTGAATGTAATGTAACACACACCCATACAATGCTCACCACCCCGTGATGTTTTCTCACTCCTAGTAGTGAATGTAATGTAACACACACACATACAATGTCCACCACCCCGTGATGTTTTTCTAACTCCTAATAGTGAATCTAATGTAACACACACCCATACAATGCGCACCACACCGTGATGTTTTTCTCACTCCTACTAGTGAATGTAATGTAACACACAACCATACAATGCGCACCACCCCGTGATGTTTTTCTCACTCCTACTAGTGAATGTAATGTAACACACACCCATACAATGCGCACCACCCCGTGATGTTTTTCTCACTGCTACTAGTGTTTGTAATGTAACACACACCCATACAATGCGCACCACACCGTGATGTTTTTCTCACTCCTACTAGTGAATGTAATGTAACACACAACCATACAATGCGCACCACCCCGCGATATTTTTCAGAAACCTATCCTACATTGCCACGGCATGTTCCCCGACCTCCCCATGCTGACCAGCCCGCGGTGCTTTTCTCCATCCTACATTGCCACTCACTGCCTATCCTAATACAGACCCTGCGATTCACACCACCTCGTGATGTTTTTCTCACTCCTACTAGTGAATCTAATGTAACACACACCCATACAATGCGCACCACCCCGCGATGTTTTTCAGAATCCTATCCTATATTGCCACTGCATGTTCCCTGACCTCCCCATGCTGACCACACCGCGGTGCTTTTCTCCATCCTACATTGCCACTCACTGCCTTTCCTAATTCAGACCCTCCGATTCACACCACCCCGTGATGTTTTTCTCACTTCTAGTAGTGAATGTAATGTAACACACACCCATACAATGCGCACCACCCCGTGATGTTTTTCTCACTCCTACTAGTGAATGTAATGTAACACACACCCATACAATGCGCACTACCCCGTGATGTTTTTCTCACTGCTACTAGTGAATGTAATGTAACACACACCCATACAATGCGCACCACCACGTGATGTTTTTTTCACTCCTACTAGTGAATGTAACGTAACACACACCCATACAATGCGCACCACCCCGTGATGTTTTTCTCACTCCTACTAGTGAACGTAATGTAACACACACCCATACAATGCGCACCACCCCGTGATGTTTTTCTCACTCCTACTAGTGAATGTAATGTAATACACATCCATACAATGCGCACCACCCCGTGATGTTTTTCTCACACCTAATAGTGAATCTAATGTAACACACACCCATACAATGCGGACCACCCCCCGATGTTTTTCAGAATCCTATCCTCCATTGCCACTGCATGTTCCCTGACCTCCCCATGCTGACCACCCCGCGGTGCTCTTCTCCATCCTACATTGCCACTCACTGCCTTTCCTAATTCAGACCCTCCGATTCACACCACCGCGTGATGTTTTTCTCACTCCTTGTAGTGAATGTAATGTAACACACACCCATACAATGCGCACCACCCCGTGATGTGTTTCTCACTCCTACTAGTGAATGTAATGTAACACACACCCATACAATGCGCACCACCCCGTGATGTTTTTCTCACTCCTACTAGTGAATGTAATGTAACACACACCCATACAATGCGCACCACCCCGTTATGTTTTTCTCACTCCTATTAGTGAACGTAATGTAACACACACCCATACAATGCGCACCACCCCGTGATGTTTTTCTCACTCTTACTAGTGAATCTAATGTAACACACACCCATACAATGCGCACCACCCCGTGATGTTTTTCTCACTCCTACTAGTGAATGTAATGTAACACACACCCATACAATGCGCACTACCCCGTGATGTTTTTCTCACTCCTACTAGTGAATATAATGTAACACACACCCATACAATGCGCACCACCACGTGATGTTTTTCTCACTCCTATTAGTGAATGTAATGTAACACACACCCATACAATGCGCACCACCACGTGATGTTTTTCTCACTCCTATTAGTGAATGTAATGTAACACACACCCATACAATGCTCACCACCCCGTGATGTTTTTCTCACTCCTAGTAGTGAATGTAATGTTACACACACACATACAATGCGCACCACCCCGTGATGTTTTTTTCACTCCTACTAGTGAATGTAATGTAACCCACACCCATACAATGCGCACCACCCCGTGATGTTTTTCTCACTGCTACTAGTGAATGTAATGTAACACACACCCATACAATGCGCACCACCCCGTGATGTTTTTCTCACTCCTACTAGTGAATGTAACGTAACACACACCCATACAATGCGCACCACCCCGCGATGTTTTTCAGAAACCAATCCTCCATTGCCACTGCATGTTCCCTGACCTCCCCATGCTGACCACACCGCGGTGCTTTTCTCCATCCTGCATTGACACTCACTGCCTATCCTAATTCAGACCCTCCGATTCACACCACCCCGTGATGTTTTTCTCACTCCTACTAGTGAATGTAATGTAACACACACCCATACAATGCGCACCACCCCGTGATGTTTTTCTCACTCCTACTAGTGAATGTAATGTAACACACACCCATACAATGCGCACCACCCCGTGATGTTTTTCTCACTCCTACTAGTGAATGTAATGTAACACACACCCATACAATGCGCACCACCCCGTTATGTTTTTCTCACTCCTATTAGTGTATGTAATGTAACACACACCCAAACAATGCGCACCACCCCGTGATGTTTTTCTCACTCCTACTAGTGAATCTAATGTAACACACACCCATACAATGCGCACCACCCGCCATGTTTTTCAGAAACCTATCCTACATTGCCACTGCATGTTTCCTGACCTCCCCATGCTGACCACCCCGCGGTGCTTTTCTCATTCCTACATTGCAACTCAATGCCTTTCCTAATTCAGACCCTCCAATTCACACCACCCCGTGATATTTTTCTCACTCCTAGTAGTAAATGTAATGTAACACACACCCATACAATGCGCACCACCCCGTGATGTTTTTCTGACAGCTACTAGTGAATGTAATGAAACAAACACAAATACAATGCGCACCACCCCGTGATGTTTTTCTCACTCCTACGACTGAATGTAATGTAACACACACCCATACAATGCGCACCTCCCCGTGATGTTTTTCTCACTCCTACTAGTGAATGTAATGTAACACACACCCATACAATGCGCACCACCCCGTGATGTTTTTCTCACTCCTACTAGTGAATCTAATGTAACACACACCCATACAATGCGCACCACCCCGTGATGTTTTTCTCACTCCTACGACTGAATGTAATGTAACACACACCCATACAATGCGCACCACCCCGTGATGTTTTTCTCACTCCTACTAGTGAATGTAATGTAACACACACCCATACAATGCGCACCACCCCGTGATGTTTTTCTCACTCCTACGAGTGAATGTAATGTAACACACACCCATACAATGCGCACCATCCCGTGACGTTTTTCTCACTCCTACGACTGAATGTAATGTAACATACACCCATACAATGCGCACCACCCCGTGACGTTTTTCTCACTCCTACTAGTGAATGTAATGTAACACACACCCATACAATGCGCCCCACCCCGTGATGTTTTTCTCACTCCTACTAGTGAATCTAATGTAACACACACCCATACAATGCGCACCACCCCGCGATGTTTTTCAGAATCCTATCCTACATTGCCACTGCATTTTCCCTGACCTCCCCATGCTGACCACCCCGCGGTGCTTTTCTCCATCCTACATTGCCACTCACTGCCTTTCCTAATTCAGACCCTCCGATTCACACCACCCCGTGATGTTTTTCTCACTCCTAGTAGTGAATGTAACACACACCCATACAATGCGCACCACCCCGTGATGTTTTTCTCACTCATACTAGTGAATGTAATGTAACACACACCCATACAATGCGCACCACCCCGTGATGTTTTTCTTACTCCTACTAGTGAATGTAATGTAACACACACCCATACAATGCGCACCACCCCGAGATGTTTTTCTCACTCCTACTAGTGACTGTAATGTAACACACACCCATACAATGCGCACCACCCCATGATGTTTTTCTCACTCCTACTAGTGAATGTAATGTAATACACACCCATACAATGCGCACCACCCCGTGATGTTTTTCTCACTCCTACTAGTGAATGTAATGTAACACACACCCATACAATGCTCACCACCCCGTGATGTTTTCTCACTCCTAGTAGTGAATGTAATGTAACACACACCCATACAATGCGCACCACCCCGTGATGTTTTTCTCACTCCTACTAGTGAATGTAATGTAACACACACCCATACAATGCGCACCACCCTGTGATGTGTTTCTCACTCCTACTAGTGAATGTAATGTAACACACACCCATACAATGCGCACCACCCCGTGATGTTTTTCTCACTCCTAGTAGTGAATGTAATGTAACACACACCCATACAATGCGCACCACCCCGTGATGTTTTTCTCACAGCTACTAGTGAACGTAATGTAGCACACACCCATACAATGCGCACCACACCGTGATGTTTTTCTCACTCCTACTAGTGAATCTAATGTAACACACACCCATACAATGCGCACCACCCCGTGATGTTTTTCTCACTCCTACTACTGAATGTAATGTAACACACACCCATACAATGCGCACCACCCCGTGATGTTTTTCTCACTCCTACTAGTGAATGTAATGTAACACACACCCATACAATGCGCACCACCCCCCGATGTTTTTCAGAATCCTATCCTCCATTGCCACTGCATGTTCCCTGACCTCCCCATGCTGACCACCCCGCGGTGCTTTTCTCCATCCTACATTTCCACTCACTGCCTTTCCTAATTCAGACCCTCCGATTCACACCACCCTGTGATGTTTTTCTCACTCCTAGTAGTGAATGTAATGTAACACACACCCATACAATGCGCAAAACCCCGTGATGTGTTTCTCACTCCTACTAGTGAATGTAATGTAACACACACCCATACAATGCGCACCACCCCGTGATGTGTTTCTCACTCCTACTAGTGAATGTAATGTAACACACACCCATACAATGCGCACCACCCCGTGATGTTTTTCTCACTCCTAGTAGTGAATGTAATGTAACACACACCCATACAATGCGCACCACCCCGTGATGTTTTTCTCACAGCTACTAGTGAACGTAATGTAGCACACACCCATACAATGCGCACCACACCGTGATGTTTTTCTCACTCCTACTAGTGAATCTAATGTAACACACACCCATACAATGCGCACCACCCCGTGATGTTTTTCTCACTCCTACTACTGAATGTAATGTAACACACACCCATACAATGCGCACCACCCCGTGATGTTTTTCTCACTCCTACTAGTGAATGTAATGTAACACACACCCATACAATGCGCACCACCCCGTGATGTTTTTCTCACTCCTACGAGTGAATGTAACGTAACACACACCCATACAATGTGCACCACCCCGCGATGTTTTTCAGAAACCAATCCTCCATTGCCACTGCATGTTCCCTGACCTCCCCATGCTGACCACACCGCGGTGCTTTTCTCCATCCTGCATTGCCACTCACTGCCTATCCTAATTCAGACCCTCCGATTCACACCACCCCGTGATGTTTTTCTCACTCCTACTAGTGAATGTAATGTAACACACACCCATACAATGCGCACCACCCCGTGATGTTTTTCTCACTCCTACTAGTGAATGTAATGTAACACACACCCATACAATGCGCACCACCCCGTGATGTTTTTCTCACTCCTACTAGTGAATGTAATGTAACACACACCCATACAATGCGCACCACCCCGTTATGTTTTTCTCACTCCTATTAGTGTATGTAATGTAACACACACCCACACAATGCGCACCACCCCGTGATGTTTTTCTCACTCCTACTAGTGAATCTAATGTAACACACACCCATACAATTCTCACCACCCGCCATGTTTTTCAGAAACCTATCCTACATTGCCACTGCATGTTCCCTGACCTCCCCATGCTGACCACCGCGCGGTGCTTTTCTCATTCCTACATTGCAACTCACTGCCTTTCCTAATTCAGACCCTCCAATTCACACCACCCCGTGATATTTTTCTCACTCCTAGTTGTAAATGTAATGTAACACACACCCATACAATGCGCACCACCCCGTGATGTTTTTCTGACAGCTACTAGTGAATGTAATGAAACAAACACCCATACAATGCGCACCACCCCGTGATGTTTTTCTCACTCCTACGACTGAATGTAATGTAACACACACCCATACAATGCGCACCACCCCGTGATGTTTTTCTCACTCCTACTAGTGAATGTAATGTAACACACACCCATACAATGCGCACCACCCCGTGATGTTTTTCTCACTCCTACTAGTGAATCTAATGTAACACACACCCATACAATGCGCACCACCCCGTGATGTTTTTCTCACTCCTACGACTGAATGTAATGTAACACACACCCATACAATGCGCACCACCCCGTGATGTTTTTCTCACTCCTACTAGTGAATGTAATGTAACACACACCCATGCAATGCGCACCACCCCGTGATGTTTTTCTCACTCCTACGAGTGAATGTAATGTAACACACACCCATACAATGCGCACCATCCCGTGACGTTTTTCTCACTCCTACGACTGAATGTAATGTAACACACACCCATACAATGCGCACCACCCCGTGACGTTTTTCTCACTCCTACTAGTGAATGTAATGTAACACACACCCATACAATGCGCGCCACCCCGTGATGTTTTTCTCACTCCTACTAGTGAATCTAATGTAACACACACCCATACAATGCGCACCACCCAGCGATGTTTTTCAGAATCCTATCCTACATTGCCACTGCATTTTCCCTGACCTCCCCATGCTGACCACCCCGCGGTGCTTTTCTCCATCCTACATTGCCACTCACTGCCTTTCCTAATTCAGACCCTCCGATTCACACCACCCCGTGATGTTTTTCTCACTCCTAGTAGTGAATGTAACACACACCCATACAATGCGCACCACCCCGTGATGTTTTTCTCACTCATACTAGTGAATGTAATGTAACACACACCCATACAATGCGCACCACCCCGTGATGTTTTTCTTACTCCTACTAGTGAATGTAATGTAACACACACCCATACAATGCGCACCACCCCGAGATGTTTTTCTCACTCCTACTAGTGACTGTAATGTAACACACACCCATACAATGCGCACCACCCCATGATGTTTTTCTCACTCCTACTAGTGAATGTAATGTAATACACACCCATACAATGCGCACCACCCCGTGATGTTTTTCTCACTCCTACTAGTGAATGTAATGTAACACACACCCATACAATGCTCACCACCCCGTGATGTTTTCTCACTCCTAGTAGTGAATGTAATGTAACACACACACATACAATGTCCACCACCCCGTGATGTTTTTCTAACTCCTAATAGTGAATCTAATGTAACACACACCCATACAATGCGCACCACACCGTGATGTTTTTCTCACTCCTACTAGTGAATGTAATGTAACACACAACCATACAATGCGCACCACCCCGTGATGTTTTTCTCACTCCTACTAGTGAATGTAATGTAACACACACCCATACAATGCGCACCACCCCGTGATGTTTTTCTCACTGCTACTAGTGTTTGTAATGTAACACACACCCATACAATGCGCACCACACCGTGATGTTTTTCTCACTCCTACTATTGAATGTAATGTAACACACAACCATACAATGCGCACCACCCCGCGATATTTTTCAGAAACCTATCCTACATTGCCACGGCATGTTCCCCGACCTCCCCATGCTGACCAGCCCGCGGTGCTTTTCTCCATCCTACATTGCCACTCACTGCCTATCCTAATACAGACCCTGCGATTCACACCACCTCGTGATGTTTTTCTCACTCCTACTAGTGAATCTAATGTAACACACACCCATACAATGCGCACCACCCCGCGATGTTTTTCAGAATCCTATCCTATATTGCCACTGCATGTTCCCTGACCTCCCCATGCTGACCACACCGCGGTGCTTTTCTCCATCCTACATTGCCACTCACTGCCTTTCCTAATTCAGACCCTCCGATTCACACCACCCCGTGATGTTTTTCTCACTTCTAGTAGTGAATGTAATGTAACACACACCCATACAATGCGCACCACCCCGTGATGTTTTTCTCACTCCTACTAGTGAATGTAATGTAACACACACCCATACAATGCGCACTACCCCGTGATGTTTTTCTCACTGCTACTAGTGAATGTAATGTAACACACACCCATACAATGCGCACCACCACGTGATGTTTTTTTCACTCCTACTAGTGAATGTAACGTAACACACACCCATACAATGCGCACCACCCCGTGATGTTTTTCTCACTCCTACTAGTGAACGTAATGTAACACACACCCATACAATGCGCACCACCCCGTGATGTTTTTCTCACTCCTACTAGTGAATGTAATGTAATACACATCCATACAATGCGCACCACCCCGTGATGTTTTTCTCACACCTAATAGTGAATCTAATGTAACACACACCCATACAATGCGGACCACCCCCCGATGTTTTTCAGAATCCTATCCTCCATTGCCACTGCATGTTCCCTGACCTCCCCATGCTGACCACCCCGCGGTGCTCTTCTCCATCCTACATTGCCACTCACTGCCTTTCCTAATTCAGACCCTCCGATTCACACCACCCCGTGATGTTTTTCTCACTCCTTGTAGTGAATGTAATGTAACACACACCCATACAATGCGCACCACCCCGTGATGTGTTTCTCACTCCTACTAGTGAATGTAATGTAACACACACCCATACAATGCGCACCACCCCGTGATGTTTTTCTCACTCCTACTAGTGAATGTAATGTAACACACACCCATACAATGCGCACCACCCCGTTATGTTTTTCTCACTCCTATTAGTGAACGTAATGTAACACACACCCATACAATGCGCACCACCCCGTGATGTTTTTCTCACTCTTACTAGTGAATCTAATGTAACACACACCCATACAATGCGCACCACCCCGTGATGTTTTTCTCACTCCTACTAGTGAATGTAATGTAACACACACCCATACAATGCGCACTACCCCGTGATGTTTTTCTCACTCCTACTAGTGAATATAATGTAACACACACCCATACAATGCGCACCACCACGTGATGTTTTTCTCACTCCTATTAGTGAATGTAATGTAACACACACCCATACAATGCGCACCACCACGTGATGTTTTTCTCACTCCTATTAGTGAATGTAATGTAACACACACCCATACAATGCTCACCACCCCGTGATGTTTTTCTCACTCCTAGTAGTGAATGTAATGTTACACACACACATACAATGCGCACCACACCGTGATGTTTTTCTCACTCCTACTAGTGAATGTAATGTAACCCACACCCATACAATGCGCACCACCCCGTGATGTTTTTCTCACTGCTACTAGTGAATGTAATGTAACACACACCCATACAATGCGCACCACCCCGTGATGTTTTTCTCACTCCTACTAGTGAATGTAACGTAACACACACCCATACAATGCGCACCACCCCGCGATGTTTTTCAGAAACCAATCCTCCATTGCCACTGCATGTTCCCTGACCTCCCCATGCTGACCACACCGCGGTGCTTTTCTCCATCCTGCATTGACACTCACTGCCTATCCTAATTCAGACCCTCCGATTCACACCACCCCGTGATGTTTTTCTCACTCCTACTAGTGAATGTAATGTAACACACACCCATACAATGCGCACCACCCCGTGATGTTTTTCTCACTCCTACTAGTGAATGTAATGTAACACACACCCATACAATGCGCACCACCCCGTGATGTTTTTCTCACTCCTACTAGTGAATGTAATGTAACACACACCCATACAATGCGCACCACCCCGTTATGTTTTTCTCACTCCTATTAGTGTATGTAATGTAACACACACCCACACAATGCGCACCACCCCGTGATGTTTTTCTCACTCCTACTAGTGAATCTAATGTAACACACACCCATACAATGCGCACCACCCGCCATGTTTTTCAGAAACCTATCCTACATTGCCACTGCATGTTTCCTGACCTCCCCATGCTGACCACCCCGCGGTGCTTTTCTCATTCCTACATTGCAACTCAATGCCTTTCCTAATTCAGACCCTCCAATTCACACCACCCCGTGATATTTTTCTCACTCCTAGTAGTAAATGTAATGTAACACACACCCATACAATGCGCACCACCCCGTGATGTTTTTCTGACAGCTACTAGTGAATGTAATGAAACAAACACAAATACAATGCGCACCACCCCGTGATGTTTTTCTCACTCCTACGACTGAATGTAATGTAACACACACCCATACAATGCGCACCTCCCCGTGATGTTTTTCTCACTCCTACTAGTGAATGTAATGTAACACACACCCATACAATGCGCACCACCCCGTGATGTTTTTCTCACTCCTACTAGTGAATCTAATGTAACACACACCCATACAATGCGCACCACCCCGTGATGTTTTTCTCACTCCTACGACTGAATGTAATGTAACACACACCCATACAATGCGCACCACCCCGTGATGTTTTTCTCACTCCTACTAGTGAATGTAATGTAACACACACCCATACAATGCGCACCACCCCGTGATGTTTTTCTCACTCCTACGAGTGAATGTAATGTAACACACACCCATACAATGCGCACCATCCCGTGACGTTTTTCTCACTCCTACGACTGAATGTAATGTAACATACACCCATACAATGCGCACCACCCCGTGACGTTTTTCTCACTCCTACTAGTGAATGTAATGTAACACACACCCATACAATGCGCCCCACCCCGTGATGTTTTTCTCACTCCTACTAGTGAATCTAATGTAACACACACCCATACAATGCGCACCACCCCGCGATGTTTTTCAGAATCCTATCCTACATTGCCACTGCATTTTCCCTGACCTCCCCATGCTGACCACCCCGCGGTGCTTTTCTCCATCCTACATTGCCACTCACTGCCTTTCCTAATTCAGACCCTCCGATTCACACCACCCCGTGATGTTTTTCTCACTCCTAGTAGTGAATGTAACACACACCCATACAATGCGCACCACCCCGTGATGTTTTTCTCACTCATACTAGTGAATGTAATGTAACACACACCCATACAATGCGCACCACCCCGTGATGTTTTTCTTACTCCTACTAGTGAATGTAATGTAACACACACCCATACAATGCGCACCACCCCGAGATGTTTTTCTCACTCCTACTAGTGACTGTAATGTAACACACACCCATACAATGCGCACCACCCCATGATGTTTTTCTCACTCCTACTAGTGAATGTAATGTAATACACACCCATACAATGCGCACCACCCCGTGATGTTTTTCTCACTCCTACTAGTGAATGTAATGTAACACACACCCATACAATGCTCACCACCCCGTGATGTTTTCTCACTCCTAGTAGTGAATGTAATGTAACACACACACATACAATGTCCACCACCCCGTGATGTTTTTCTAACTCCTAATAGTGAATCTAATGTAACACACACCCATACAATGCGCACCACACCGTGATGTTTTTCTCACTCCTACTAGTGAATGTAATGTAACACACAACCATACAATGCGCACCACCCCGTGATGTTTTTCTCACTCCTACTAGTGAATGTAATGTAACACACACCCATACAATGTGCACCACCCTGTGATGTTTTTCTCACTGCTACTAGTGTATGTAATGTAACACACACCCATACAATGCGCACCACCCCGTGATGTTTTTCTCACTCCTACTAGTGAATGTAATGTAACACACAACCATACAATGCGCACCACCCCGCGATATTTTTCAGAAACCTATCCTACATTGCCACGGCATGTTCCCCGACCTCCCCATGCTGACCACCCCGCGGTGCTTTTCTCCATCCTACATTGCCACTCACTGCCTATCCTAATACAGACCCTGCGATTCACACCACCTCGTGATGTTTTTCTCACTCCTACTAGTGAATCTAATGTAACACACACCCATACAATGCGCACCACCCCGCGATGTTTTTCAGAATCCTATCCTATATTGCCACTGCATGTTCCCTGACCTCCCCATGCTGACCACACCGCGGTGCTTTTCTCCATCCTACATTGCCACTCACTGCCTTTCCTAATTCAGACCCTCCGATTCACACCACCCCGTGATGTTTTTCTCACTTCTAGTAGTGAATGTAATGTAACACACACCCATACAATGCGCATCACCACGTGATGTTTTTTTCACTCCTACTAGTGAATGTAACGTAACACACACCCATACAATGCGCACCACCCCGTGATGTTTTTCTCACTCCTACTAGTGAACGTAATGTAACACACACCCATACAATGCGCACCACCCCGTGATGTTTTTCTCACTCCTACTAGTGAATGTAATGTAATACACATCCATACAATGCGCACCACCCCGTGATGTTTTTCTCACACCTAATAGTGAATCTAATGTAACACACACCCATACAATGCGGACCACCCCCCGATGTTTTTCAGAATCCTATCCTCCATTGCCACTGCATGTTCCCTGACCTCCCCATGCTGACCACCCCGCGGTGCTCTTCTCCATCCTACATTGCCACTCACTGCCTTTCCTAATTCAGACCCTCCGATTCACACCACCCCGTGATGTTTTTCTCACTCCTTGTAGTGAATGTAATGTAACACACACCCATACAATGCGCACCACCCCGTGATGTGTTTCTCACTCCTACTAGTGAATGTAATGTAACACACACCCATACAATGCGCACCACCCCGTGATGTTTTTCTCACTCCTACTAGTGAATGTAATGTAACACACACCGATACAATGCGCACCACCCCGTTATGTTTTTCTCACTCCTATTAGTGAACGTAATGTAACACACACCCATACAATGCGCACCACCCCGTGATGTTTTTCTCACTCTTACTAGTGAATCTAATGTAACACACACCCATACAATGCGCACCACCCCATGATGTTTTTCTCACTCCTACGACTGAATGTAATGTAACACACACCCATACAATGCGCACCACCCCGTGATGTTTTTCTCACTCCTACTAGTGAATGTAATGTAACACACACCCATACAATGCGCACCACCCCGTGATGTTTTTCTCACTCCTACGACTGAATGTAATGTAACACACACCCATACAATGCGCACCATCCCGTGACGTTTTTCTCACTCCTACGACTGAATGTAATGTAACACACACCCATACAATGCGCACCATCCCGTGACGTTTTTCTCACTCCTACGACTGAATGTAATGTAACACACACCCATACAATGCGCACCACCCCGTGATGTTTTTCTCACTCCTACTAGTGAATGTAATGTAACACACACCCATACAATGCGCACCACCCCGTGATGTTTTTCTCACTCCTACGACTGAATGTAATGTAACACACACCCATACAATGCGCACCATCCCGTGACGTTTTTCTCACTCCTACGACTGAATGTAATGTAACACACACCCATACAATGCGCACCACCCCGTGATGTTTTTCTCACTCCTACTAGTGAATGTAATGTAACACACACCCATACAATGCGCACCACCCCGTGATGTTTTTCTCACTCCTACGAGTGAATGTAATGTAACACACACCCATACAATGCGCACCATCCCGTGACGTTTTTCTCACTCCTACGACTGAATGTAATGTAACACACACCCATACAATGCGCACCACCCCGTGACGTTTTTCTCACTCCTACTAGTGAATGTAATGTAACACACATCCATACAATGCGCACCACCCCGTGATGTTTTTCTCACACCTAATAGTGAATCTAATGTAACACACACCCATACAATGCGCACCACCCCCCGATGTTTTTCAGAATCCTATCCTCCATTGCCACTGCATGTTCCCTGACCTCCCCATGCTGACCACCCCGCGGTGCTTTTCTCCATCATACATTTCCACTCACTGCCTTTCCTAATTCAGACCCTCGGATTCACACCACCCTGTGATGTTTTTCTCACTCCTAGTAGTGAATGTAATGTAACACACACCCATACAATGCGCAAAACCCCGTGATGTGTTTCTCACTCCTACTAGTTAATGTAATGTAACACACACCCATACAATGCGCACCACCCCGTGATGTTTTTCTCACTCCTACTAGTGAATGTAACGTAACACACACCCATACAATGCGCACCACCCCGCGATGTTTTTCAGAAACCAATCCTCCATTGCCACTGCATGTTCCCTGACCTCCCCATGCTGACCACACCGCGGTGCTTTTCTCCATCCTGCATTGACACTCACTGCCTATCCTAATTCAGACCCTCCGATTCACACCACCCCGTGATGTTTTTCTCACTCCTACTAGTGAATGTAATGTAACACACACCCATACAATGCGCACCACCCCGTGATGTTTTTCTCACTCCTACTAGTGAATGTAATGTAACACACACCCATACAATGCGCACCACCCCGTGATGTTTTTCTCACTCCTACTAGTGAATGTAATGTAACACACACCCATACAATGCGCACCACCCCGTTATGTTTTTCTCACTCCTATTAGTGTATGTAATGTAACACACACCCACACAATGCGCACCACCCCGTGATGTTTTTCTCACTCCTACTAGTGAATCTAATGTAACACACACCCATACAATGCGCACCACCCGCCATGTTTTTCAGAAACCTATCCTACATTGCCACTGCATGTTTCCTGACCTCCCCATGCTGACCACCCCGCGGTGCTTTTCTCATTCCTACATTGCAACTCAATGCCTTTCCTAATTCAGACCCTCCAATTCACACCACCCCGTGATATTTTTCTCACTCCTAGTAGTAAATGTAATGTAACACACACCCATACAATGCGCACCACCCCGTGATGTTTTTCTGACAGCTACTAGTGAATGTAATGAAACAAACACAAATACAATGCGCACCACCCCGTGATGTTTTTCTCACTCCTACGACTGAATGTAATGTAACACACACCCATACAATGCGCACCTCCCCGTGATGTTTTTCTCACTCCTACTAGTGAATGTAATGTAACACACACCCATACAATGCGCACCACCCCGTGATGTTTTTCTCACTCCTACTAGTGAATCTAATGTAACACACACCCATACAATGCGCACCACCCCGTGATGTTTTTCTCACTCCTACGACTGAATGTAATGTAACACACACCCATACAATGCGCACCACCCCGTGATGTTTTTCTCACTCCTACTAGTGAATGTAATGTAACACACACCCATACAATGCGCACCACCCCGTGATGTTTTTCTCACTCCTACGAGTGAATGTAATGTAACACACACCCATACAATGCGCACCATCCCGTGACGTTTTTCTCACTCCTACGACTGAATGTAATGTAACATACACCCATACAATGCGCACCACCCCGTGACATTTTTCTCACTCCTACTAGTGAATGTAATGTAACACACACCCATACAATGCGCCCCACCCGGTGATGTTTTTCTCACTCCTACTAGTGAATCTAATGTAACACACACCCATACAATGCGCACCACCCCGCGATGTTTTTCAGAATCCTATCCTACATTGCCACTGCATTTTCCCTGACCTCCCCATGCTGACCACCCCGCGGTGCTTTTCTCCATCCTACATTGCCACTCACTGCCTTTCCTAATTCAGACCCTCCGATTCACACCACCCCGTGATGTTTTTCTCACTCCTAGTAGTGAATGTAACACACACCCATACAATGCGCACCACCCCGTGATGTTTTTCTCACTCATACTAGTGAATGTAATGTAACACACACCCATACAATGCGCACCACCCCGTGATGTTTTTCTTACTCCTACTAGTGAATGTAATGTAACACACACCCATACAATGCGCACCACCCCGAGATGTTTTTCTCACTCCTACTAGTGACTGTAATGTAACACACACCCATACAATGCGCACCACCCCATGATGTTTTTCTCACTCCTACTAGTGAATGTAATGTAATACACACCCATACAATGCGCACCACCCCGTGATGTTTTTCTCACTCCTACTAGTGAATGTAATGTAACACACACCCATACAATGCTCACCACCCCGTGATGTTTTCTCACTCCTAGTAGTGAATGTAATGTAACACACACACATACAATGTCCACCACCCCGTGATGTTTTTCTAACTCCTAATAGTGAATCTAATGTAACACACACCCATACAATGCGCACCACACCGTGATGTTTTTCTCACTCCTACTAGTGAATGTAATGTAACACACAACCATACAATGCGCACCACCCCGTGATGTTTTTCTCACTCCTACTAGTGAATGTAATGTAACACACACCCATACAATGTGCACCACCCTGTGATGTTTTTCTCACTGCTACTAGTGTATGTAATGTAACACACACCCATACAATGCGCACCACCCCGTGATGTTTTTCTCACTCCTACTAGTGAATGTAATGTAACACACAACCATACAATGCGCACCACCCCGCGATATTTTTCAGAAACCTATCCTACATTGCCACGGCATGTTCCCCGACCTCCCCATGCTGACCACCCCGCGGTGCTTTTCTCCATCCTACATTGCCACTCACTGCCTATCCTAATACAGACCCTGCGATTCACACCACCTCGTGATGTTTTTCTCACTCCTACTAGTGAATCTAATGTAACACACACCCATACAATGCGCACCACCCCGCGATGTTTTTCAGAATCCTATCCTATATTGCCACTGCATGTTCCCTGACCTCCCCATGCTGACCACACCGCGGTGCTTTTCTCCATCCTACATTGCCACTCACTGCCTTTCCTAATTCAGACCCTCCGATTCACACCACCCCGTGATGTTTTTCTCACTTCTAGTAGTGAATGTAATGTAACACACACCCATACAATGCGCATCACCACGTGATGTTTTTTTCACTCCTACTAGTGAATGTAACGTAACACACACCCATACAATGCGCACCACCCCGTGATGTTTTTCTCACTCCTACTAGTGAACGTAATGTAACACACACCCATACAATGCGCACCACCCCGTGATGTTTTTCTCACTCCTACTAGTGAATGTAATGTAATACACATCCATACAATGCGCACCACCCCGTGATGTTTTTCTCACACCTAATAGTGAATCTAATGTAACACACACCCATACAATGCGGACCACCCCCCGATGTTTTTCAGAATCCTATCCTCCATTGCCACTGCATGTTCCCTGACCTCCCCATGCTGGCCACCCCGCGGTGCTCTTCTCCATCCTACATTGCCACTCACTGCCTTTCCTAATTCAGACCCTCCGATTCACACCACCCCGTGATGTTTTTCTCACTCCTTGTAGTGAATGTAATGTAACACACACCCATACAATGCGCACCACCCCGTGATGTGTTTCTCACTCCTACTAGTGAATGTAATGTAACACACACCCATACAATGCGCACCACCCCGTGATGTTTTTCTCACTCCTACTAGTGAATGTAATGTAACACACACCGATACAATGCGCACCACCCCGTTATGTTTTTCTCACTCCTATTAGTGAACGTAATGTAACACACACCCATACAATGCGCACCACCCCGTGATGTTTTTCTCACTCTTACTAGTGAATCTAATGTAACACACACCCATACAATGCGCACCACCCCGTGATGTTTTTCTCACTCCTACGACTGAATGTAATGTAACACACACCCATACAATGCGCACCACCCCGTGATGTTTTTCTCACTCCTACTAGTGAATGTAATGTAACACACACCCATACAATGCGCACCACCCCGTGATGTTTTTCTCACTCCTACGACTGAATGTAATGTAACACACACCCATACAATGCGCACCATCCCGTGACGTTTTTCTCACTCCTACGACTGAATGTAATGTAACACACACCCATACAATGCGCACCATCCCGTGACGTTTTTCTCACTCCTACGACTGAATGTAATGTAACACACACCCATACAATGCGCACCACCCCGTGATGTTTTTCTCACTCCTACTAGTGAATGTAATGTAACACACACCCATACAATGCGCACCACCCCGTGATGTTTTTCTCACTCCTACGACTGAATGTAATGTAACACACACCCATACAATGCGCACCATCCCGTGACGTTTTTCTCACTCCTACGACTGAATGTAATGTAACACACACCCATACAATGCGCACCACCCCGTGATGTTTTTCTCACTCCTACTAGTGAATGTAATGTAACACACACCCATACAATGCGCACCACCCCGTGATGTTTTTCTCACTCCTACGAGTGAATGTAATGTAACACACACCCATACAATGCGCACCATCCCGTGACGTTTTTCTCACTCCTACGACTGAATGTAATGTAACACACACCCATACAATGCGCACCACCCCGTGACGTTTTTCTCACTCCTACTAGTGAATGTAATGTAACACACACCCATACAATGCGCACCACCCCGTGATGTTTTTCTCACACCTAATAGTGAATCTAATGTAACACACACCCATACAATGCGCACCACCCCCCGATGTTTTTCAGAATCCTATCCTCCATTGCCACTGCATGTTCCCTGACCTCCCCATGCTGACCACCCCGCGGTGCTTTTCTCCATCATACATTTCCACTCACTGCCTTTCCTAATTCAGACCCTCGGATTCACACCACCCTGTGATGTTTTTCTCACTCCTAGTAGTGAATGTAATGTAACACACACCCATACAATGCGCAAAACCCCGTGATGTGTTTCTCACTCCTACTAGTTAATGTAATGTAACACACACCCATACAATGCGCACCACCCCGTGATGTGTTTCTCACTCCTACTAGTGAATGTAATGTAACACACACCCATACAATGCGCACCACCCCGTGATGTTTTTCTCACTCCTAGTAGTGAATGTAATGTAACACACACCCATACAATGCGCACCACCCCGTGATGTTTTTCTCACAGCTACTAGTGAACGTAATGTAGCACACACCCATACAATGCGCACCACCCCGTGATGTTTTTCTCACTCCTACTAGTGAATCTAATGTAACACACACCCATACAATGCGCACCACCCCGTGATGTTTTTCTCACTCCTACTACTGAATGTAATGTAACACACACCCATACAATGCGCACCACCCCGTGATGTTTTTCTCACTCCTACTAGTGAATGTAATGTAACACACACCCATACAATGCGCACCACCCCCCGATGTTTTTCAGAATCCTATCCTCCATTGCCACTGCATGTTCCCTGACCTCCCCATGCTGACCACCCCGCGGTGCTTTTCTCCATCCTACATTTCCACTCACTGCCTTTCCTAATTCAGACCCTCCGATTCACACCACCCTGTGATGTTTTTCTCACTCCTAGTAGTGAATGTAATGTAACACACACCCATACAATGCGCAAAACCCCGTGATGTGTTTCTCACTCCTACTAGTGAATGTAATGTAACACACACCCATACAATGCGCACCACCCCGTGATGTGTTTCTCACTCCTACTAGTGAATGTAATGTAACACACACCCATACAATGCGCACCACCCCGTGATGTTTTTCTCACTCCTAGTAGTGAATGTAATGTAACACACACCCATACAATGCGCACCACCCCGTGATGTTTTTCTCACAGCTACTAGTGAACGTAATGTAGCACACACCCATACAATGCGCACCACACCGTGATGTTTTTCTCACTCCTACTAGTGAATCTAATGTAACACACACCCATACAATGCGCACCACCCCGTGATGTTTTTCTCACTCCTACTACTGAATGTAATGTAACACACACCCATACAATGCGCACCACCCCGTGATGTTTTTCTCACTCCTACTAGTGAATGTAATGTAACACACACCCATACAATGCGCACCACCCCGTGATGTTTTTCTCACTCCTACGAGTGAATGTAACGTAACACACACCCATACAATGCGCACCATCCCGTGACGTTTTTCTCACTCCTACGACTGACTGTAATGTAACACACACCCATACAATGCGCACCACCCCGTGACGTTTTTCTCACTCCTACTAGTGAATGTAATGTAACACACACCCATACAATGCGCACCACCCCGTGATGTTTTTCTCACTCCTACTAGTGAATCAAATGTAACACACACCCATACAATGCGCACCACCACACGATGTTTTTCAGAATCCTATCCTACATTGCCACTGCATGTTCCCTGACCTCCCCATGCTGACCACCCCGCGGTGCTTTTCTCCATCCTACATTGCCACTCACTGCCTTTCCTAATTCAGACCCTCCGATTCACACCACCCCGTGATGTTTTTCTCACTCCTAATAGTGAATGTAACACACACCCATACAATGCGCACCACCCCTTGATGTTTTTCTCACTCATACTAGTGAATGTAATGTAACACACACCCATACAATGCGCACCAGCCCGTGATGTTTTTCTTACTCCTACTAGTGAATGTAATGTAACACAAACCCATACAATGCGCACCACCCCGAGATGTTTTTCTCACTCCTACTAGTGACTGTAATGTAACACACACCCATACAATGCGCACCACCCCATGATGTTTTTTTCACTCCTACTAATGAATGTAATGTAACACACACCCATACAATGCTCACCACCCCGTAATGTTTTTCTCACTCCTAGTAATGAATGTAATGTAACGCACACACATACAATGCGCACCACCCCGTGATGTTTTTCTCACTCCTACTAGTGAATGTAATGTAACACACACCCATACAATGTGCACCACCCCGTGATGTTTTTCTCACTGCTACTAGTGAATGTAATGTAACACACACCCATACAATGCGCACCACCCCGTGATGTTTTTCTCACTCCTACTAGTGAATGTAATGTAACACACACCCATACAATGCGCACCACCCCGTGATGTTTTTCTCACTCCTACTAGTGAATGTAATGCAACACACACCCATACAATGCGCACCACCCAGGGATGTTTTTCAGAAACCTATCCTCCATTGCCACTGCATGTTCCCTGACCTCCCCATGCTGACCACCCCGCGGTGCTTTTCTCCATCCTACATTGCCACTCACTGCCTATCCTAATTCAGACTCTCCGATTCACACCACCCCGTGATGTTTTTCTCACTCCTAGTAGTGAATGTAATGTAACACACACCCATACAATGCGAACCACCCCGTGATGTTTTTCTCACTCCTACTAGTGAATGTAATGTAACACACACCAATACAATGCGCACCACCCCGTGATGTTTTTCTCACTCCTACTAGTGAATGTAATGTAACACACACCCATACAATGCGCACCACCCCGGTATGTTTTTCTCACACCTACTAGTGAATGTAATGTAACACACACCCACACAATGCGCACCACCCCGTGATGTTTTTCTCACTCCTACGACTGTATGTAATGTAACACACACCCATACAGTGCGCACCACCCCGTGATGTTTTTCTCACTCCTACTAGTGAATGTAATGTAACACACACCCATACAATGCGCACCACACCGTGATGTTTTTCTCACTCCAACTAGTGAATCTAATGTAACACACACCCATACAATGCGCACCACCCCGCGATGTTTTTCAGAATCCTATCCTACATTGCCACTGCATGTTCCCTGACCTCCCCATGCTGACCACACCGCGGTGCTTTTCTCCATCCTACATTGCCACTCACTGCCTTTCCTAATTCAGACCCTCCGATTCACACCACCCCGTGATGTTTTTCTCACTTCTAGTGGTGAATGTAATGTAACACACACCCATACAATGCGCACCACCCCGTGATGTTTTTCTCACTCCTACTAGTGAATGTAACGTAACACACACCCATACAATGCGCACCACCCCGTGATATTTTTCTCACTCCTACTAGTGAATGTAATGTAACACACACCCATACAATGCGCACCACCCCGTGATGTTTTTCTCACACCTACTAGTGAATGTAATGTAACACACATCCATACAATGCGCACCACCCCGTGATGTTTTTCTCACACCTAATAGTGAATCTAATGTAACACACACCCATACAATGCGCACCACCCCCCGATGTTTTTCAGAATCCTATCCTCCATTGCCACTGCATGTTCCCTGACCTCCCCATGCTGACCACCCCGCGGTGCTTTTCTCCATCCTATATTGCCACTCACTGCCTTTCCTAATTCAGACCCTCCGATTCACACCACCCCGTGATGTTTTTCTCACTCCTAGTAGTGAATGTAATGTAACACACACCCATACAATGCGCACCACCCCGTGATGTGTTTCTCACTCCTACTAGTGAATGTAATGTAACACACACCCATACAATGCACACCACCCCGTGATGTTTTTCTCACTCCTACTAGTGAATGTAATGTAACACACACCCATACAATGAGCACCACCCCGTGATGTTTTTCTCACTCCTACTAGTGAATGTAATGTAACACACAGCCATACAATGCGCACCACCCCGTGATGTTTTTCTAACTCCTACTAGTGAATGTAATGTAACACACACCCATACAATGCGCACCACCCCGTCATGTTTTTCTCACTCCTATTAGTGAATGTAATGTAACACACCCCCATACAATGCGCACCACCCCGTGATGTTTTTCTCACTCCTACTAGTGAATCTAATGTAACACACACCCATACAATGCGCACCACCCCGTGATGTTTTTCTCACTCCTACGACTGTATGTAATGTAACACACACCCATACAGTGCGCACCAGCCCGTGATGTTTTTCTCACTCCTACTAGTGAATGTAATGTAACACACACCCATACAATGTGCACCACCCCGTGATGTTTTTCTCACTCCTACTAGTGAATCTAATGTAACACACACCCATACAATGCGCACCACCCCGCGATGTTTTTCAGAATCCTATCCTACATTGCCACTGCATGTTCCCTGACCTCCCCATGCTGACCACACCGCGGTGCTTTTCTCCATCCTACATTGCCACTCACTGCCTTTCCTAATTCAGACCCTCCGATTCACACCACCCCGTGATGTTTTTCGCACTCCTACTAGTGAATCTAATGTAACACATACCCATACAATGCGCACCACCCCGTGATGTTTTTCTCACTCCTACTAGTGAATGTAATGTAACACACACCCATACATTGCGCACCACCCCGTGATGTTTTTCTTACTCCTACTAGTGAATGTAATGTAACACACACCCATACAATGTGCACCACCCCGTGATGTTTTTCTCACTCCTACTAGTGAATGTAATGTAACACACACCCATACAATGCGCATCACCCCATGATGTTTTTCTAACTCCTACTAGTGAATGTAATGTAACACACACCCATACAATGCGCACCACCCCGTGATGTTTTTTCACTCCTACTAGTGAATGTAATGTAACACACACCCATACAATGCTCACCACCCCGTGATGTTTTTCTCACTCCTAGTAGTGAATGTAATGTAACACACACACATACAATGCGCACCACCCCGTGATGTTTTTCTAACTCCTACTAGTGAATCTAATGTAACACACACCCATACAATGCTCAACACCCCGTGATGTTTTTCTCACTCCTAGTAGTGAATGTAATGTTACACACACACATACATTGCGCACCACCCCGTGATGTTTTTCTCACTGCTACTAGTGAATGTAATGTAACACACACCCATACAATGCGCACCATCCCGTGATGTTTTTCTCACTCCTACTAGTGAATGTAACGTAACACACACCCATACAATGCGCACCACCCCGTGATGTTTTTCTCACTCCTACTAGTGAATGTAATGTAACACACACCCATACAATGCGCACCACCCCGCGATGTTTTTCAGAAACCTATCCTCCATTGCCACTGCATATTCCCTGACCTCCCCATGCTGACCACCCCGCGGTGCTTTTCTCCATCCTGCATTGCCACTCACTGCCTATCCTAATTCAAACCCTCCGATTCACACCACCCCGTGATGTTTTTCTCACTCCTACTAGTGAATGTAATGTAACACACACCCATACAATGCGCACCACCCCGTGATGTTTTTCTCACTCCTACTAGTGAATGTAATGTAACACACACCCATACAATGCGCACCACCCCGTGATGTTTTTCTCACTCCTACTAGTGAATGTTATGTAACACACACCCATACAATGCGCACCACCCCGTTATGTTTTTCTCACTCCTATTAGTGAATGTAATGTAACACACACCCACACAATGCGCACCACCCCGTGATGTTTTTCTCACTCCTACTAGTGAATCTAATGTAACACACACCCATACAATGCGCAAAACCCCGCCATGTTTTTCAGAAACCTATCCTACATTGCCACTGCATGTTCCCTGACCTCCCCATGCTGACCACCCCGCGGTGCTTTTCTCCCTCCTACATTGAAACTCACTGCCTTTCCTAATTCAGACCCTCCAATTCACACCACCCCGTGATGTTTTTCTCACTCCTACTAGTGAATGTAATGTAACACACACCCATACAATGCGCACGACCCCGTGATGTTTTTTAGAAACCTATCCTACATTGCCACTGCATGTTCGCTGACCTCCCCATGCTGACCACCCCGCAGTGCTTTTCTCCATCCTATATTGCCACTCACTGCCTTTCCTAATTCAGACCCTCCGATTCACACCACCCCGTGATGTTTTTCTCACTCCTAGTAGTGAATGTAATGTAACACACACCCATACAATGCGCACCACCCCGTGATGTGTTTCTCACTCCTACTAGTGAATGTAATGTAACACACACCCATACAATGCACACCACCCCGTGATGTTTTTCTCACTCCTACTAGTGAATGTAATGTAACACACACCCATACAATGAGCACCACCCCGTGATGTTTTTCTCACTCCTACTAGTGAATGTAATGTAACACACAGCCATACAATGCGCACCACCCCGTGATGTTTTTCTAACTCCTACTAGTGAATGTAATGTAACACACACCCATACAATGCGCACCACCCCGTCATGTTTTTCTCACTCCTATTAGTGAATGTAATGTAACACACCCCCATACAATGCGCACCACCCCGTGATGTTTTTCTCACTCCTACTAGTGAATCTAATGTAACACACACCCATACAATGCGCACCACCCCGTGATGTTTTTCTCACTCCTACGACTGTATGTAATGTAACACACACCCATACAGTGCGCACCAGCCCGTGATGTTTTTCTCACTCCTACTAGTGAATGTAATGTAACACACACCCATACAATGTGCACCACCCCGTGATGTTTTTCTCACTCCTACTAGTGAATCTAATGTAACACACACCCATACAATGCGCACCACCCCGCGATGTTTTTCAGAATCCTATCCTACATTGCCACTGCATGTTCCCTGACCTCCCCATGCTGACCACACCGCGGTGCTTTTCTCCATCCTACATTGCCACTCACTGCCTTTCCTAATTCAGACCCTCCGATTCACACCACCCCGTGATGTTTTTCGCACTCCTACTAGTGAATCTAATGTAACACATACCCATACAATGCGCACCACCCCGTGATGTTTTTCTCACTCCTACTAGTGAATGTAATGTAACACACACCCATACATTGCGCACCACCCCGTGATGTTTTTCTTACTCCTACTAGTGAATGTAATGTAACACACACCCATACAATGTGCACCACCCCGTGATGTTTTTCTCACTCCTACTAGTGAATGTAATGTAACACACACCCATACAATGCGCATCACCCCATGATGTTTTTCTAACTCCTACTAGTGAATGTAATGTAACACACACCCATACAATGCGCACCACCCCGTGATGTTTTTTCACTCCTACTAGTGAATGTAATGTAACACACACCCATACAATGCTCACCACCCCGTGATGTTTTTCTCACTCCTAGTAGTGAATGTAATGTAACACACACACATACAATGCGCACCACCCCGTGATGTTTTTCTAACTCCTACTAGTGAATCTAATGTAACACACACCCATACAATGCTCAACACCCCGTGATGTTTTTCTCACTCCTAGTAGTGAATGTAATGTTACACACACACATACATTGCGCACCACCCCGTGATGTTTTTCTCACTGCTACTAGTGAATGTAATGTAACACACACCCATACAATGCGCACCATCCCGTGATGTTTTTCTCACTCCTACTAGTGAATGTAACGTAACACACACCCATACAATGCGCACCACCCCGTGATGTTTTTCTCACTCCTACTAGTGAATGTAATGTAACACACACCCATACAATGCGCACCACCCCGCGATGTTTTTCAGAAACCTATCCTCCATTGCCACTGCATATTCCCTGACCTCCCCATGCTGACCACCCCGCGGTGCTTTTCTCCATCCTGCATTGCCACTCACTGCCTATCCTAATTCAAACCCTCCGATTCACACCACCCCGTGATGTTTTTCTCACTCCTACTAGTGAATGTAATGTAACACACACCCATACAATGCGCACCACCCCGTGATGTTTTTCTCACTCCTACTAGTGAATGTAATGTAACACACACCCATACAATGCGCACCACCCCGTGATGTTTTTCTCACTCCTACTAGTGAATGTTATGTAACACACACCCATACAATGCGCACCACCCCGTTATGTTTTTCTCACTCCTATTAGTGAATGTAATGTAACACACACCCACACAATGCGCACCACCCCGTGATGTTTTTCTCACTCATACTAGTGAATCTAATGTAACACACACCCATACAATGCGCACCACCCCGCCATGTTTTTCAGAAACCTATCCTACATTGCCACTGCATGTTCCCTGACCTCCCCATGCTGACCACCCCGCGGTGCTTTTCTCCCTCCTACATTGAAACTCACTGCCTTTCCTAATACAGACCCTCCAATTCACACCACCCCGTGATGTTTTTCTCACTCCTAGTAGTGAATGTAATGTAACACACACCCATACAATGCGCACCACCCCGTGATGTTTTTCTCACAGCTACTAGTGAATGTAACGAAACACACACCCATACAATGCGCACCACCCCGTCATGTTTTTCTCATTCCTATTAGTGAATGTAATGTAACACACACCCATACAATGCGCACCACCCCGTGATGTTTTTCTCACTCCTACTAGTGAATGTAAGGTAACACACACCCATACAATGCGCACCACCCCGCGATATTTTTCAGAAACCTATCCTACATTGCCACTGCATGTTCCCTGACCTCCCCATGCTGACCACCACCCGGTACTTTTCTCCATCCTACATTGCCACTCACTGCCTATCCTAATTCAGACTCTCCGATTCACACCACCCCGTGATGTTTTTCTCACTCCTACTAGTGAATATAATGTAACACACACCCATACAATGCGCACCACTCCATGATGTTTTTCTCACTCCTACGAGTGAATGTAATGTAACACACACCCATACAATGCGCACCACCCCGTGATGTTTTTCTCACTCATACTAGTGAATGTAATGTAACACACACCCATACAATGCGCACCACCCCGTGATGTTTTTCTCACTCCTACGAGTGAATGTAATGTAACACACACCCATACAATGCGCACCACCCCATGATGTTTTTCTCACTCCTACTAGTGAATGTAATGTAACACACACCCATACAATGCGCACCAACCCGTGATGTTTTTCTCACTCCTATTAGTGAATGTAATTTAACAAACACCCATACAATGCGCACCACCCCGTGATGTTTTTCTCACTCCTACTAGTGAATGTAATGTAACACACACCCATACAATGCGCACCACCCCGTGAAGTTTTTCTCACTCCTACTAGTGAAGGTAATGTAACACACACCCATACAATGCGCACCACCCCGTTATGTTTTTCTCACTCCTATTAGTGAATGTAATTTAACACACACCCACACAATGCGCACCACCCCGTGATGTTTTTCTCAATCCTACTAGTGAATGTAATGTAACACACACCCATAAAATTCGCACCACTGCGCGATGTTTTTCAGAAACCTATCCTACATTGATACTGCTTGTTCCCTGACCTCCCCATGCTGACCACCCCGCGGTGCTTTTCTCCATCCTACATTTCCACTCACTGCCTATCCTAATTCAGACCCTCCGATTCACACCACCCCATGATATTTTTCTCACTCCTACTAGTGAATGTAATGTAACACACACCCATACAATGCGCACGACCCCGTGATGTTTTTTAGAAACCTATCCTACATTGCCACTGCATGTTCGCTGACCTCCCCATGCTGACCACCCCGCAGTGCTTTTCTCCATCCTACATTGCCACTCACTGCCTATCCTAATTCAGACCCTCCGTTTCACACCACCCCGTGATGTTTTTCTCACTCCTAGTAGTGAATGTAAAGTAACACACACACATACAATGCGCACCACCCCGTGATGTTTTTCTAACTCCTACTAGTGAATGTAATGTAACACACACCCATACAATGCGCACCACCCCGTGATGTTTTTCTCACTCCTACTACTGAATGTAATGTAACACACACCCATACAGTGCTCACCACCCCGTGATGTTTTTCTCACTCCTAGTAGTGAATGTAATGTAACACACACACATACAATGCGCACCACCCCGTGATGTTTTTCTCACTCCTACTAGTGAAAGTAATGTAACACACACCCATACAATGCGCACCACCCCATGATATTTTTCTCACTGCTACTTGTGAATGTAATGTAACACACACTCATACAGTGCGCACCACCCCGTGATGTTTTTCTCACTCCTACTTGTGAATGTAATGTAACACACACCCATACAATGCGCACCACCCCATGATGTTTTTCTGACTCCTACTAGTGAATCTAATGTAACACACACCCATACAATGCGCACCACCTCGCGATGTTTTTCAGAAACCTATCCTACATTGCCACTGCATGTTCCCTGACCTCCCCATGCTGACCACCCCGCGGTGCTTTTCTCCATCCTACATTGCCACTCACTGCCTATCCTAATTCAGACCCTCCGATTCACACCACACCGTGATGTTTTTCTCACTCCTAGTAGTGAATGTAATGTAACACACACCCATACAATGCGAACCACCCCGTGATGTTTTTCTCACTCCTATTAGTGAATGTAATGTAACACGCAACCATACAATGCGCACCACCCCAAGATGTTTTTCAGAAGACTATCCTACATTGCCACTGCATGTTCCCTGACCTCCCCATGCTGACCACCCCGCGGTGCTTTTCTCCATCCTATATTGCCACTCACTGCCTATCCTAATTCAGACCCTGCGATTCACACCACACCGTGATGTTTTTCTCACTCCTACTAGTGAATGTAATGTTACACACACCGATACAATGCGCACCACCCCACGATGTTTTTCAGTAACCTATCCTACATTGCCACTGCATGTTCCCTGACCTTCGCATGCTGACCACACCGCACTGTTTTTCTCTATCCTACATTGCCACTCACTTCCTATCCTAATTCAGACTCTCCGATTCACACCACCCCTTGATGTTTTTCTCACTCCTACTAGTGAATGTAATGTAACACACACCCATACAATGTGCACCACCCCGTGATGATTTTCAGAAAACTATCCTACATTGCCACTGCATGTTTCCTGACTTCCCCATGCTGACCACCCCACGGTGCTTTTCTCTATACTACATTGCTACTCACTGCCTATCCTAATTCAGACCCTGCGATTCACACCACACCGTGATGTTTTTCTCACTCCTCCTAGTGAATGTAATGTAACACACACTCATACAATGCGCACCACCCCGCGATGTTTTTCAGAAACCTATCCTACATTGCTACTGCATGTTCCCTGACCTCCCCATGCTGACCACCCCGCGGTGCTTTTCTCCATCCTACATTGCCACTCACTGCCTATCCCAATACAGACCCTCCGATTCACACCACCCCGTGATGTTTTCTCACACCTACAAGTGAATGTATTGTAACACACACCCATACAATGCGCACCACCACGCGATCTTTTTCAGAAACCTATCCTACATTGCCACTGCATGTTCCCTGACCTCCCCATGCTGACCACCCCGCGGTGCTTTTCTACATCTTACATTGCCACTCACTGCCTATCCTAATTCAGACCCTCTGATTCACACCACCCCGTGATGTTTTTCTCACTCCTACTAGTGAATGTAATGTAACACACACCCATACAATGCGCACCACCCCGCGATGTTTTTCAGTAACCTATCCTACATTGCCACCTCATGTTCCCTGACCTCCCCATCCCGACCACCCCGCGGTGCTTTTCTCTATCCTACATTGCCACTCACTGCCTATCCTAATTCAGACCCTCCGATTCACACCACCCCGTGATGTTTTTCTCACTCCTACTAGTGAATGCAATGTAAAACACACCCATACAATGCGCACCACCCCGTGATGTATTTCAGAAAACTATCCTACATTGCCACTGCATGTTCCCTGACTTCCGCATGCTGACCACCCCGCGGTGCTTTTCTCCATCCTACATTGCAACACACTGCCTATCCCAATTCATACCCTCCGATTCACACCACCCCGTGATGTTTTTCTCACTCCTACTAGTGAATGTATTGTAACACACACCCATACAATACGCACCACCCCGCGATGTTTTTCAGAAACCTATCCTACATTGCCACTGCATGTTCCCTGACCTCCCCATGCTGACCACCCCGCGGTGCTTTTCTCCATCCTACATTGCCACTCACTGCCTATCCTATTTCAGACCCTCCGATTCACACCACCCCGTGATGTTTTTCTCACTCCTACTAGTGAATGTAATGTAACACACACCCATAAAATGCGCACCCCCGCGCGATGTTTTTCAGAAACCTATCCTACATTGATACTGCATGTTCCCTGACCTCCCCATGCTGACCACCCCGCGGTGCTTTTCTCCATCCTACATTTCCACTCACTGCCTATCCTAATTCAGACCCTCCGATTCACACCACCCCGTGATGTTTTTCTCACTCCTACTAGTGAATGTAATGTAACACACACCCATACAATGCGCACCACCCCGTGATGTTTTTTAGAAACCTATCCTACATTGCCACTGCATGTTCGCTGACCTCCCCATGCTGACCACCCCCAGTGCTTTTCTCCATCCTACATTGCCACTCACTGCCTATCCTAATTCAGACCCTCCGATTCACACCACCCCGTGATGTTTTTCTCACTCCTAGTAGTGAATGTAATGTAACACACACACATACAATGCGCACCACCCCGTGATGTTTTTCTCACTCCTACTAGTGAATGTAATGTAACACACACCCATACAATGCGCACCACCCCGTGATGTTTTTCTCACTCCTACTAGTGAATCTAATGTAACACACACCCATACAATGCGCACCACCCCGCGATGTTTTTCAGAAACCTATCCTACATTGCCACTGCATGTTCCCTGACCTCCCCATGCTGACCACCCCGCGGTGCTTTTCTCCATCCTACATTGTCACTCACTGCCTATCCTAATTCAGACCCTCCGATTCACACCACCCCGTGATGTTATTCTCACTCCTAGTAGTGAATGTAATGTAACACACACCCATACAATGCGAACCACCCCGTGATGTTTTTCTCACTCCTATTAGTGAATGTAATGTAACACAAACCATACAATGCGCACCACCCCACGATGTTTTTCAGAAGACTATCCTACATTGCCACTTCATGTTCCCTGACCTCCCCATGCTGACCACCCCGCGGTGATTTTCTCCATCCTATATTGCCACTCACTGCCTATCCTAATTCATTCCCTGCGATTCACACCACACCGTGATGTTTTTCTCACTCCTACTAGTGAATGTAATGTAACACACACCCATACAATGCGCACCACCCCACGATGTTTTTCAGTAACCTATCCTACATTGCCACTGCATGTTCCCTGACCTTCGCATGCTGACCACCCGCACTGCTTTTCTCTATCCTACATTGCCACTCACTTCCTATCCTAATTCAGACTCTCCGATTCACACCACCCCTTGATGTTTTTCTCACTCCTACTAGTGAATGTAATGTAACACACACCCATACAATGCGCACCACCCCGTGATGATTTTCAGAAAAATATCCTACATTGCCAATGCATGTTCCCTGACTTCCCCATGCTGACCACCCAACGGTGCTTTTCTCTATACTACATTGCTACTCACTGCCTATCGTAATTCAGACCCTGCGATTCACACCACACCGTGATGTTTTTCTCACTCCTCCTAGTGAATGTAATGTAACACACACTCATACAATGCGCACCACCCCGCGATGTTTTTCAGAAACCTATCCTACATTGCTACTGCATGTTCCCTGACCTCCCCATGCTGACCACCCCGCGGTGCTTTTCTCCATCCTACATTGCCACTCACTGCCTATCCCAATACAGACCCTCCGATTCACACCACCCCGTGATGTTTTCTCACACCTACTAGTGAATGTAATGTAACACACACCCATACAATGCGCACCACCACGCGATCTTTTTCAGAAACCTATCCTACATTGCCACTGCATGTTCCCTGACCTCCCCATGCTGACAACCCCGCGGTGCTTTTCTACATCTTACATTGCCACTCACTGCCTATCCTAATTCAGACCCTCTGATTCACACCACCCCGTGATGTTTTTCTCACTCCTACTAGTGAATGTAATGTAACACAACCCATACAATGCGCACCACCCCGCGATGTTTTTCAGTAACCTATCCTACATTGCCACCTCATGTTCCCTGACCTCCCCATCCCGACCACCCCGCGGTGCTTTTCTCTATCCTACATTGCCACTCACTGCCTATCCTAATTCAGACCCTCCGATTCACACCACCCCGTGATATTTTTCTCACTCCTACTAGTGAATGCAATGTAAAACACACCCATACAATGCGCACCACCCCGTGATGTATTTCAGAAAACTATCCTACATTGCCACTGCATGTTCCCTGACTTCCCCATGCTGACCACCCCATCGGTGCTTTTCTCCATCCTACATTGCAACTCACTGCCTATCCCAATTCATACCCTCCGATTCACACCACCCCGTGATGTTTTTCTCACTCCTACTAGTGAATGTATTGTAACACACACCCATACAATGCGCACCACCCCGCGATGGTTTTCAGAAACCTATCCTACATTGCCACTGCATGTTCCCTGACCTCCCCATGCTGACCACCCCGCGGTGCTTTTCTCCATCCTACATTGCCACTCACTGCCTATCCTAATTGAGACCCTCCGATTCACACCACCCCGTGATGTTTTTCTCATTCCTACTAGTGAATGTAATGTAACACACACCCATACAATGCGCCCCACCCCGTGATGTTTTTCAGAAACCTATCCTACATTGCCACTGCATGTTCCCTGACCTCCCCACGCTGACCACCCCGTGGTGCTTTTCTCTATCCTACATTGCCACTCACTGCCGATCCTAATTCAGACCCTCCGATTCACACCACCCCGTGATGTTTTTCTCACTCCTACTAGTGAATGTAATGTAACACACACCCATACAATGCGCACCACCCCGCGATGTTTTTCTCACTCCTACTAGTGAATGTAATGTAAAACACACCCATACAATGCGCACAACCCCGCGATGTTTTTCTCACTCCTACTAGTGAATGTAATGTAACACACACCCATACAATGCGCACCACCCGGTTATGTTTTTCTCACACCTACTAATGAATGTAATGTAACACACACCCACACAATGCGCAACACCCCGTGATGTTTTTCTCACTCCTACTAGTGAATCTAATGTAACACACACCCATACAATGCACACCACCCCGCGATGTTTTTCAGAAACCTATCCTACATTGCCACTGCATGTTCCCTGACCTCCGCATGCTGACCACCCCGCGGTGCTTTTCTCCATCCTACATTGTAACTCACTGCCTTTCCTTATTCAGACCCTCCAATTCACACCACCCCGTGATGTTTTTCTCACTCCTAGTAGTGAATGTAATGTAACACACACCAATACAATGCGCACCACCCCGTGATGTTTTTCTCACTCCTACTAGTGAATGTAATGAAACACACACCCATACAATGCGCACCACCCCGTGATGTTTTTCTCATTCCTATTAGTGAATGTAATGTAACACACACCCATACAATGCGCACCACCCTGTGATGTTTTTCTCACTCCTACTAGTGAATCTAATGTAACACACACCAATACAATGCGCACCACCCCGCGATGTTTTTCAGAAACCTATCCTACATTGCCACTGCTTGTTCCCTGACCTCCCCATGCTGACCACCCCGCGGTGCTTTTCTCCATCCTACATTGCCACTCACTGCCTATCCTAATTCAGACCCTCCGATTCACACCACCCCGTGATGTTTTTCTCACTCCTAGTAGTGAATGTAATGTAACACACACCCATACAATGCGCACCACCCAGTGATGTTTTTCTCACTCCTACTAGTGAATGTAATGTAACACACACCCATACAATGCGCACCACCCCGTGATGTTTTTCTCACTCCTACTAGTGAATGTAATGTAACAGACACCCATACAATGCGCACCACACCGTGATGTTTTTCTCACTCCTACTAGTGAATGTAATGTAACACACACCCATACAATGCGCACCACCCCGTGATGTTTTTCTCACTCCTACTAGTGAATGTAATGTAACACACACCCATACAATGCGCACCACCCCGTGATGTTTTTCTCACTCCTACTAGTGAATGTAATGTAACACACACCCATAAAATGCGCACCACCCCGTGATGTTTTTCTATCTCCTACTAGTGAATGTAATGTAACACACGCCCATACAATGCGCACCACCCCGTCATGTTTTTCTCACTCCTATTAGTGAATGTAATGTAACACACACCCATACAATGCGCACCACCCCGTGATGTTTTTCTCACTCCTACTAGTGAATCTAATGTAACACACACCCATACAATGCGCACCACCCCGCGATGTTTTTCAGAAACCTATCCTACATTGCCACTGCATGTTCCCTGACCTCCCCATGCTGACCACCCCGCGGTGCTTTTCTCCATCCTACATTGTAACTCACTGCCTTTCCTTATTCAGACCCTCCAATTCACACCACCCCGTGATGTTTTTCTCACTCCTAGTAGTGAATGTAATGTAACACACACCAATACAATGCGCACCACCCCGTGATGTTTTTCTCACTCCTACTAGTGAATGTAATGAAACACACACCCATACAATGCGCACCACCCCGTGATGTTTTTCTCATTCCTATTAGTGAATGTAATGTAACACACACCCATACAATGCGCACCACCCTGTGATGTTTTTCTCACTCCTACTAGTGAATCTAATGTAACACACACCAATACAATGCGCACCACCCCGCGATGTTTTTCAGAAACCTATCCTACATTGCCACTGCTTGTTCCCTGACCTCCCCATGCTGACCACCCCGCGGTGCTTTTCTCCATCCTACATTGCCACTCACTGCCTATCCTAATTCAGACCCTCCGATTCACACCACCCCGTGATGTTTTTCTCACTCCTAGTAGTGAATGTAATGTAACACACACCCATACAATGCGAACCACCCCGTGATGTTTTTCTCACTCCTATTAGTGAATGTAATGTAACACGCAACCATACAATGCGCACCACCCCAAGATGTTTTTCAGAAGACTATCCTACATTGCCACTGCATGTTCCCTGACCTCCCCATGCTGACCACCCCGCGGTGCTTTTCTCCATCCTATATTGCCACTCACTGCCTATCCTAATTCAGACCCTGCGATTCACACCACACCGTGATGTTTTTCTCACTCCTACTAGTGAATGTAATGTTACACACACCGATACAATGCGCACCACCCCACGATGTTTTTCAGTAACCTATCCTACATTGCCACTGCATGTTCCCTGACCTTCGCATGCTGACCACACCGCACTGTTTTTCTCTATCCTACATTGCCACTCACTTCCTATCCTAATTCAGACTCTCCGATTCACACCACCCCTTGATGTTTTTCTCACTCCTACTAGTGAATGTAATGTAACACACACCCATACAATGTGCACCACCCCGTGATGATTTTCAGAAAACTATCCTACATTGCCACTGCATGTTTCCTGACTTCCCCATGCTGACCACCCCACGGTGCTTTTCTCTATACTACATTGCTACTCACTGCCTATCCTAATTCAGACCCTGCGATTCACACCACACCGTGATGTTTTTCTCACTCCTCCTAGTGAATGTAATGTAACACACACTCATACAATGCGCACCACCCCGCGATGTTTTTCAGAAACCTATCCTACATTGCTACTGCATGTTCCCTGACCTCCCCATGCTGACCACCCCGCGGTGCTTTTCTCCATCCTACATTGCCACTCACTGCCTATCCCAATACAGACCCTCCGATTCACACCACCCCGTGATGTTTTCTCACACCTACAAGTGAATGTATTGTAACACACACCCATACAATGCGCACCACCACGCGATCTTTTTCAGAAACCTATCCTACATTGCCACTGCATGTTCCCTGACCTCCCCATGCTGACCACCCCGCGGTGCTTTTCTACATCTTACATTGCCACTCACTGCCTATCCTAATTCAGACCCTCTGATTCACACCACCCCGTGATGTTTTTCTCACTCCTACTAGTGAATGTAATGTAACACACACCCATACAATGCGCACCACCCCGCGATGTTTTTCAGTAACCTATCCTACATTGCCACCTCATGTTCCCTGACCTCCCCATCCCGACCATCCCGCGGTGCTTTTCTCTATCCTACATTGCCACTCACTGCCTATCCTAATTCAGACCCTCCGATTCACACCACCCCGTGATGTTTTTCTCACTCCTACTAGTGAATGCAATGTAAAACACACCCATACAATGCGCACCACCCCGTGATGTATTTCAGAAAACTATCCTACATTGCCACTGCATGTTCCCTGACTTCCGCATGCTGACCACCCCGCGGTGCTTTTCTCCATCCTACATTGCAACACACTGCCTATCCCAATTCATACCCTCCGATTCACACCACCCCGTGATGTTTTTCTCACTCCTACTAGTGAATGTATTGTAACACACACCCATACAATACGCACCACCCCGCGATGTTTTTCAGAAACCTATCCTACATTGCCACTGCATGTTCCCTGACCTCCCCATGCTGACCACCCCGCGGTGCTTTTCTCCATCCTACATTGCCACTCACTGCCTATCCTATTTCAGACCCTCCGATTCACACCACCCCGTGATGTTTTTCTCACTCCTACTAGTGAATGTAATGTAACACACACCCATAAAATGCGCACCCCCGCGCGATGTTTTTCAGAAACCTATCCTACATTGATACTGCATGTTCCCTGACCTCCCCATGCTGACCACCCCGCGGTGCTTTTCTCCATCCTACATTTCCACTCACTGCCTATCCTAATTCAGACCCTCCGATTCACACCACCCCGTGATGTTTTTCTCACTCCTACTAGTGAATGTAATGTAACACACACCCATACAATGCGCACCACCCCGTGATGTTTTTTAGAAACCTATCCTACATTGCCACTGCATGTTCGCTGACCTCCCCATGCTGACCACCCCCAGTGCTTTTCTCCATCCTACATTGCCACTCACTGCCTATCCTAATTCAGACCCTCCGATTCACACCACCCCGTGATGTTTTTCTCACTCCTAGTAGTGAATGTAATGTAACACACACACATACAATGCGCACCACCCCGTGATGTTTTTCTCACTCCTACTAGTGAATGTAATGTAACACACACCCATACAATGCGCACCACCCCGTGATGTTTTTCTCACTCCTACTAGTGAATCTAATGTAACACACACCCATACAATGCGCACCACCCCGCGATGTTTTTCAGAAACCTATCCTACATTGCCACTGCATGTTCCCTGACCTCCCCATGCTGACCACCCCGCGGTGCTTTTCTCCATCCTACATTGTCACTCACTGCCTATCCTAATTCAGACCCTCCGATTCACACCACCCCGTGATGTTATTCTCACTCCTAGTAGTGAATGTAATGTAACACACACCCATACAATGCGAACCACCCCGTGATGTTTTTCTCACTCCTATTAGTGAATGTAATGTAACACAAACCATACAATGCGCACCACCCCACGATGTTTTTCAGAAGACTATCCTACATTGCCACTTCATGTTCCCTGACCTCCCCATGCTGACCACCCCGCGGTGATTTTCTCCATCCTATATTGCCACTCACTGCCTATCCTAATTCATTCCCTGCGATTCACACCACACCGTGATGTTTTTCTCACTCCTACTAGTGAATGTAATGTAACACACACCCATACAATGCGCACCACCCCACGATGTTTTTCAGTAACCTATCCTACATTGCCACTGCATGTTCCCTGACCTTCGCATGCTGACCACCCGCACTGCTTTTCTCTATCCTACATTGCCACTCACTTCCTATCCTAATTCAGACTCTCCGATTCACACCACCCCTTGATGTTTTTCTCACTCCTACTAGTGAATGTAATGTAACACACACCCATACAATGCGCACCACCCCGTGATGATTTTCAGAAAAATATCCTACATTGCCAATGCATGTTCCCTGACTTCCCCATGCTGACCACCCCACGGTGCTTTTCTCTATACTACATTGCTACTCACTGCCTATCGTAATTCAGACCCTGCGATTCACACCACACCGTGATGTTTTTCTCACTCCTCCTAGTGAATGTAATGTAACACACACTCATACAATGCGCACCACCCCGCGATGTTTTTCAGAAACCTATCCTACATTGCTACTGCATGTTCCCTGACCTCCCCATGCTGACCACCCCGCGGTGCTTTTCTCCATCCTACATTGCCACTCACTGCCTATCCCAATACAGACCCTCCGATTCACACCACCCCGTGATGTTTTCTCACACCTACTAGTGAATGTAATGTAACACACACCCATACAATGCGCACCACCACGCGATCTTTTTCAGAAACCTATCCTACATTGCCACTGCATGTTCCCTGACCTCCCCATGCTGACAACCCCGCGGTGCTTTTCTACATCTTACATTGCCACTCACTGCCTATCCTAATTCAGACCCTCTGATTCACACCACCCCGTGATGTTTTTCTCACTCCTACTAGTGAATGTAATGTAACACAACCCATACAATGCGCACCACCCCGCGATGTTTTTCAGTAACCTATCCTACATTGCCACCTCATGTTCCCTGACCTCCCCATCCCGACCACCCCGCGGTGCTTTTCTCTATCCTACATTGCCACTCACTGCCTATCCTAATTCAGACCCTCCGATTCACACCACCCCGTGATATTTTTCTCACTCCTACTAGTGAATGCAATGTAAAACACACCCATACAATGCGCACCACCCCGTGATGTATTTCAGAAAACTATCCTACATTGCCACTGCATGTTCCCTGACTTCCCCATGCTGACCACCCCATCGGTGCTTTTCTCCATCCTACATTGCAACTCACTGCCTATCCCAATTCATACCCTCCGATTCACACCACCCCGTGATGTTTTTCTCACTCCTACTAGTGAATGTATTGTAACACACACCCATACAATGCGCACCACCCCGCGATGGTTTTCAGAAACCTATCCTACATTGCCACTGCATGTTCCCTGACCTCCCCATGCTGACCACCCCGCGGTGCTTTTCTCCATCCTACATTGCCACTCACTGCCTATCCTAATTGAGACCCTCCGATTCACACCACCCCGTGATGTTTTTCTCATTCCTACTAGTGAATGTAATGTAACACACACCCATACAATGCGCCCCACCCCGTGATGTTTTTCAGAAACCTATCCTACATTGCCACTGCATGTTCCCTGACCTCCCCATGCTGACCACCCCGCGGTGCTTTTCTCCATCCTACATTGCCACTCACTGCCGATCCTAATTCAGACCCTCCGATTCACACCACCCCGTGATGTTTTTCTCACTCCTACTAGTGAATGTAATGTAACACACACCCATACAATGCGCACCACCCCGCGATGTTTTTCTCACTCCTACTAGTGAATGTAATGTAAAACACACCCATACAATGCGCACAACCCCGCGATGTTTTTCTCACTCCTACTAGTGAATGTAATGTAACACACACCCATACAATGCGCACCACCCGGTTATGTTTTTCTCACACCTACTAATGAATGTAATGTAACACACACCCACACAATGCGCAACACCCCGTGATGTTTTTCTCACTCCTACTAGTGAATCTAATGTAACACACACCCATACAATGCACACCACCCCGCGATGTTTTTCAGAAACCTATCCTACATTGCCACTGAATGTTCCCTGACCTCCGCATGCTGACCACCCCGCGGTGCTTTTCTCCATCCTACATTGTAACTCACTGCCTTTCCTTATTCAGACCCTCCAATTCACACCACCCCGTGATGTTTTTCTCACTCCTAGTAGTGAATGTAATGTAACACACACCAATACAATGCGCACCACCCCGTGATGTTTTTCTCACTCCTACTAGTGAATGTAATGAAACACACACCCATACAATGCGCACCACCCCGTGATGTTTTTCTCATTCCTATTAGTGAATGTAATGTAACACACACCCATACAATGCGCACCACCCTGTGATGTTTTTCTCACTCCTACTAGTGAATCTAATGTAACACACACCAATACAATGCGCACCACCCCGCGATGTTTTTCAGAAACCTATCCTACATTGCCACTGCTTGTTCCCTGACCTCCCCATGCTGACCACCCCGCGGTGCTTTTCTCCATCCTACATTGCCACTCACTGCCTATCCTAATTCAGACCCTCCGATTCACACCACCCGGTGATGTTTTTCTCACTCCTAGTAGTGAATGTAATGTAACACACACCCATACAATGCGCACCACCCAGTGATGTTTTTCTCACTCCTACTAGTGAATGTAATGTAACACACACCCATACAATGCGCACCACCCCGTGATGTTTTTCTCACTCCTACTAGTGAATGTAATGTAACAGACACCCATACAATGCGCACCACACCGTGATGTTTTTCTCACTCCTACTAGTGAATGTAATGTAACACACACCCATACAATGCGCACCACCCCGTGATGTTTTTCTCACTCCTACTAGTGAATGTAATGTAACACACACCCATACAATGCGCACCACCCCGTGATGTTTTTCTCACTCCTAGTAGTGAATGTAATGTAACACACACCCATAAAATGCGCACCACCCCGTGATGTTTTTCTATCTCCTACTAGTGAATGTAATGTAACACACACCCATACAATGCGCACCACCCCGTCATGTTTTTCTCACTCCTATTAGTGAATGTAATGTAACACACACCCATACAATGCGCACCACCCCGTGATGTTTTTCTCACTCCTACTAGTGAATCTAATGTAACACACACCCATACAATGCGCACCACCCCGCGATGTTTTTCATAAACCTATCCTACATTGCCACTGCATGTTCCCTGACCTCCCCATGCTGACCACCCCGCGGTGCTTTTCTCCATCGTACATTGCCACTCACTGCCTATCCTTATTCAGGCCTTCCGATTCACACCACCCCGTGATGTTTTTCTCACTCCTAGTAGTGAATGTAATGTAACACACACCCATACAATGCGCCACACCCCGTGATGTTTTTCTCACTTCTACTAGTGAATGTAATGTAACACACACCCATACAATGCTCACCACCCCGTAATGTTTTTCTCACTCCTAGTAGTGAATGTAATGTAACACACACACATACAATGTGCACCACCCCGTGATGTTTTTCTCACTCCTACTAGTGAATGTAATGTAACGCACACCCATACAATGTGCACCACCCCGTGATGTTTTTCTCACTGCTACTAGTGAATGTAATGTAACACACACCCATACAATGCGCACCACCCCGTGATGTTTTTCTCACTGCTAGTAGTGAATGTAATGTAACACACACCCATACAATGCGCACCACCCCGTGATGTTTTTCTCACTCCTACTAGTGAATGTAATGTAACACACACCCATACAATGCGCACCACCCCCCGATGTTTTTCTCATTCCTACTAGTGAATGTAATGTAACACACACCCATACAATGCGCACTACCCCGTGATGTTTTTCTCACTCCTACTAGTGAATCTAATGTAACACACACCCATACAATGCGCACCACCCCGTGATGTTTTTCTCACTCCTACTAGTGAATGTAATGTAACACACACCCATACAATGCGCACCACCCCGTGATGATTTTCAGAAAAATATCCTACATTGCCAATGCATGTTCCCTGACTTCCCCATGCTGACCACCCCACGGTGCTTTTCTCTATACTACATTGCTACTCACTGCCTATCGTAATTCAGACCCTGCGATTCACACCACACCGTGATGTTTTTCTCACTCCTCCTAGTGAATGTAATGTAACACACACTCATACAATGCGCACCACCCCGCGATGTTTTTCAGAAACCTATCCTACATTGCTACTGCATGTTCCCTGACCTCCCCATGCTGACCACCCCGCGGTGCTTTTCTCCATCCTACATTGCCACTCACTGCCTATCCCAATACAGACCCTCCGATTCACACCACCCCGTGATGTTTTCTCACACCTACTAGTGAATGTAATGTAACACACACCCATACAATGCGCACCACCACGCGATCTTTTTCAGAAACCTATCCTACATTGCCACTGCATGTTCCCTGACCTCCCCATGCTGACAACCCCGCGGTGCTTTTCTACATCTTACATTGCCACTCACTGCCTATCCTAATTCAGACCCTCTGATTCACACCACCCCGTGATGTTTTTCTCACTCCTACTAGTGAATGTAATGTAACACAACCCATACAATGCGCACCACCCCGCGATGTTTTTCAGTAACCTATCCTACATTGCCACCTCATGTTCCCTGACCTCCCCATCCCGACCACCCCGCGGTGCTTTTCTCTATCCTACATTGCCACTCACTGCCTATCCTAATTCAGACCCTCCGATTCACACCACCCCGTGATATTTTTCTCACTCCTACTAGTGAATGCAATGTAAAACACACCCATACAATGCGCACCACCCCGTGATGTATTTCAGAAAACTATCCTACATTGCCACTGCATGTTCCCTGACTTCCCCATGCTGACCACCCCATCGGTGCTTTTCTCCATCCTACATTGCAACTCACTGCCTATCCCAATTCATACCCTCCGATTCACACCACCCCGTGATGTTTTTCTCACTCCTACTAGTGAATGTATTGTAACACACACCCATACAATGCGCACCACCCCGCGATGGTTTTCAGAAACCTATCCTACATTGCCACTGCATGTTCCCTGACCTCCCCATGCTGACCACCCCGCGGTGCTTTTCTCCATCCTACATTGCCACTCACTGCCTATCCTAATTGAGACCCTCCGATTCACACCACCCCGTGATGTTTTTCTCATTCCTACTAGTGAATGTAATGTAACACACACCCATACAATGCGCCCCACCCCGTGATGTTTTTCAGAAACCTATCCTACATTGCCACTGCATGTTCCCTGACCTCCCCACGCTGACCACCCCGTGGTGCTTTTCTCTATCCTACATTGCCACTCACTGCCGATCCTAATTCAGACCCTCCGATTCACACCACCCCGTGATGTTTTTCTCACTCCTACTAGTGAATGTAATGTAACACACACCCATACAATGCGCACCACCCCGCGATGTTTTTCTCACTCCTACTAGTGAATGTAATGTAAAACACACCCATACAATGCGCACAACCCCGCGATGTTTTTCTCACTCCTACTAGTGAATGTAATGTAACACACACCCATACAATGCGCACCACCCGGTTATGTTTTTCTCACACCTACTAGTGAATGTAATGTAACACACACCCACACAATGCGCAACACCCCGTGATGTTTTTCTCACTCCTACTAGTGAATCTAATGTAACACACACCCATACAATGCACACCACCCCGCGATGTTTTTCAGAAACCTATCCTACATTGCCACTGCATGTTCCCTGACCTCCGCATGCTGACCACCCCGCGGTGCTTTTCTCCATCCTACATTGTAACTCACTGCCTTTCCTTATTCAGACCCTCCAATTCACACCACCCCGTGATGTTTTTCTCACTCCTAGTAGTGAATGTAATGTAACACACACCAATACAATGCGCACCACCCCGTGATGTTTTTCTCACTCCTACTAGTGAATCTAATGTAACACACACCCATACAATGCGCACCACCCCGTGATGTTTTTCTCACTCCTACTAGTGAATGTAATGTAACACACACCCATACAATGCGCACCACCCCGTGATGTTTTTCTCACTCCTAGTAGTGAATGTAATGTAACACACACCCATAAAATGCGCACCACCCCGTGATGTTTTTCTATCTCCTACTAGTGAATGTAATGTAACACACACCCATACAATGCGCACCACCCCGTCATGTTTTTCTCACTCCTATTAGTGAATGTAATGTAACACACACCCATACAATGCGCACCACCCCGTGATGTTTTTCTCACTCCTACTAGTGAATCTAATGTAACACACACCCATACAATGCGCACCACCCCGCGATGTTTTTCATAAACCTATCCTACATTGCCACTGCATGTTCCCTGACCTCCCCATGCTGACCACCCCGCGGTGCTTTTCTCCATCGTACATTGCCACTCACTGCCTATCCTTATTCAGGCCTTCCGATTCACACCACCCCGTGATGTTTTTCTCACTCCTAGTAGTGAATGTAATGTAACACACACCCATACAATGCGCCACACCCCGTGATGTTTTTCTCACTTCTACTAGTGAATGTAATGTAACACACACCCATACAATGCTCACCACCCCGTAATGTTTTTCTCACTCCTAGTAGTGAATGTAATGTAACACACACACATACAATGTGCACCACCCCGTGATGTTTTTCTCACTCCTACTAGTGAATGTAATGTAACGCACACCCATACAATGTGCACCACCCCGTGATGTTTTTCTCACTGCTACTAGTGAATGTAATGTAACACACACCCATACAATGCGCACCACCCCGTGATGTTTTTCTCACTGCTAGTAGTGAATGTAATGTAACACACACCCATACAATGCGCACCACCCCGTGATGTTTTTCTCACTCCTACTAGTGAATGTAATGTAACACACACCCATACAATGCGCACCACCCCCCGATGTTTTTCTCATTCCTACTAGTGAATGTAATGTAACACACACCCATACAATGCGCACTACCCCGTGATGTTTTTCTCACTCCTACTAGTGAATCTAATGTAACACACACCCATACAATGCGCACCACCCCGTGATGTTTTTCTCACTCCTACTAGTGAATGTAATGTAACACACACCCATACAATGCGCACCACCCCGTGATGATTTTCAGAAAAATATCCTACATTGCCAATGCATGTTCCCTGACTTCCCCATGCTGACCACCCCACGGTGCTTTTCTCTATACTACATTGCTACTCACTGCCTATCGTAATTCAGACCCTGCGATTCAAACCACACCGTGATGTTTTTCTCACTCCTCCTAGTGAATGTAATGTAACACACACTCATACAATGCGCACCACCCCGCGATGTTTTTCAGAAACCTATCCTACATTGCTACTGCATGTTCCCTGACCTCCCCATGCTGACCACCCCGCGGTGCTTTTCTCCATCCTACATTGCCACTCACTGCCTATCCCAATACAGACCCTCCGATTCACACCACCCCGTGATGTTTTCTCACACCTACTAGTGAATGTAATGTAACACACACCCATACAATGCGCACCACCACGCGATCTTTTTCAGAAACCTATCCTACATTGCCACTGCATGTTCCCTGACCTCCCCATGCTGACAACCCCGCGGTGCTTTTCTACATCTTACATTGCCACTCACTGCCTATCCTAATTCAGACCCTCTGATTCACACCACCCCGTGATGTTTTTCTCACTCCTACTAGTGAATGTAATGTAACACAACCCATACAATGCGCACCACCCCGCGATGTTTTTCAGTAACCTATCCTACATTGCCACCTCATGTTCCCTGACCTCCCCATCCCGACCACCCCGCGGTGCTTTTCTCTATCCTACATTGCCACTCACTGCCTATCCTAATTCAGACCCTCCGATTCACACCACCCCGTGATATTTTTCTCACTCCTACTAGTGAATGCAATGTAAAACACACCCATACAATGCGCACCACCCCGTGATGTATTTCAGAAAACTATCCTACATTGCCACTGCATGTTCCCTGACTTCCCCATGCTGACCACCCCATCGGTGCTTTTCTCCATCCTACATTGCAACTCACTGCCTATCCCAATTCATACCCTCCGATTCACACCACCCCGTGATGTTTTTCTCACTCCTACTAGTGAATGTATTGTAACACACACCCATACAATGCGCACCACCCCGCGATGGTTTTCAGAAACCTATCCTACATTGCCACTGCATGTTCCCTGACCTCCCCATGCTGACCACCCCGCGGTGCTTTTCTCCATCCTACATTGCCACTCACTGCCTATCCTAATTGAGACCCTCCGATTCACACCACCCCGTGATGTTTTTCTCATTCCTACTAGTGAATGTAATGTAACACACACCCATACAATGCGCCCCACCCCGTGATGTTTTTCAGAAACCTATCCTACATTGCCACTGCATGTTCCCTGACCTCCCCACGCTGACCACCCCGTGGTGCTTTTCTCTATCCTACATTGCCACTCACTGCCGATCCTAATTCAGACCCTCCGATTCACACCACCCCGTGATGTTTTTCTCACTCCTACTAGTGAATGTAATGTAACACACACCCATACAATGCGCACCACCCCGCGATGTTTTTCTCACTCCTACTAGTGAATGTAATGTAAAACACACCCATACAATGCGCACAACCCCGCGATGTTTTTCTCACTCCTACTAGTGAATGTAATGTAACACACACCCATACAATGCGCACCACCCGGTTATGTTTTTCTCACACCTACTAGTGAATGTAATGTAACACACACCCACACAATGCGCAACACCCCGTGATGTTTTTCTCACTCCTACTAGTGAATCTAATGTAACACACACCCATACAATGCACACCACCCCGCGATGTTTTTCAGAAACCTATCCTACATTGCCACTGCATGTTCCCAGACCTCCGCATGCTGACCACCCCGCGGTGCTTTTCTCCATCCTACATTGTAACTCACTGCCTTTCCTTATTCAGACCCTCCAATTCACACCACCCCGTGATGTTTTTCTCACTCCTAGTAGTGAATGTAATGTAACACACACCAATACAATGCGCACCACCCCGTGATGTTTTTCTCACTCCTACTAGTGAATGTAATGAAACACACACCCATACAATGCGCACCACCCCGTGATGTTTTTCTCATTCCTATTAGTGAATGTAATGTAACACACACCCATACAATGCGCACCACCCTGTGATGTTTTTCTCACTCCTACTAGTGAATCTAATGTAACACACACCAATACAATGCGCACCACCCCGCGATGTTTTTCAGAAACCTATCCTACATTGCCACTGCTTGTTCCCTGACCTCCCCATGCTGACCACCCCGCGGTGCTTTTCTCCATCCTACATTGCCACTCACTGCCTATCCTAATTCAGACCCTCCGATTCACACCACCCCGTGATGTTTTTCTCACTCCTAGTAGTGAATGTAATGTAACACACACCCATACAATGCGCACCACCCAGTGATGTTTTTCTCACTCCTACTAGTGAATGTAATGTAACACACACCCATACAATGCGCACCACCCCGTGATGTTTTTCTCACTCCTACTAGTGAATGTAATGTAACACACACCCATACAATGCGCACCACACCGTGATGTTTTTCTCACTCCTACTAGTGAATGTAATGTAACACACACCCATACAATGCGCACCACCCCGTGATGTTTTTCTCACTCCTACTAGTGAATGTAATGTAACACACACCCATACAATGCGCACCACCCCGTGATGTTTTTCTCACTCCTACTAGTGAATGTAATGTAACACACACCCATAAAATGCGCACCACCCCGTGATGTTTTTCTATCTCCTACTAGTGAATGTAATGTAACACACACCCATACAATGCGCACCACCCCGTCATGTTTTTCTCACTCCTATTAGTGAATGTAATGTAACACACACCCATACAATGCGCACCACCCCGTGATGTTTTTCTCACTCCTACTAGTGAATCTAATGTAACACACACCCATACAATGCGCACCACCCCGCGATGTTTTTCAGAAACCTATCCTACATTGCCACTGCATGTTCCCTGACCTCCCCATGCTGACCACCCCGCGGTGCTTTTCTCCATCCTACATTGCCACTCACTGCCTATCCTTATTCAGGCCTTCCGATTCACACCACCCCGTGATGTTTTTCTCACTCCTAGTAGTGAATGTAATGTAACACACACCCATACAATGCGCCACACCCCGTGATGTTTTTCTCACTTCTACTAGTGAATGTAATGTAACACACACCCATACAATGCTCACCACCCCGTGATGTTTTCTCACTCCTAGTAGTGAATGTAATGTAACACACACACATACAATGTGCACCACCCCGTGATGTTTTTCTAACTCCTACTAGTGAATCTAATGTAACACACACCCATACAATGAGCACCACCCCGTGATGATTTCTCACTCCTACTAGTGAATGTAATGTAACACACAACCATACAATGCTCACCAACCCGTAATGTTTTTCTCACTCCTAGTAGTGAATGTAATGTAACACACACACATACAATGTGCACCACCCCGTGATGTTTTTCTCACTCCTACTAGTGAATGTAATGTAACGCACACCCATACAATGTGCACCACCCCGTGATGTTTTTCTCACTGCTACTAGTGAATGTAATGTAACACACACCCATACAATGCGCACCACCCCGTGATGTTTTTCTCACTGCTAGTAGTGAATGTAATGTAACACACACCCATACAATGCGCACCACCCCGTGATGTTTTTCTCACTCCTACTAGTGAATGTAATGTAACACACACCCATACAATGCGCACCACCCCCCGATGTTTTTCTCATTCCTACTAGTGAATGTAATGTAACACACACCCATACAATGCGCACTACCCCGTGATGTTTTTCTCACTCCTACTAGTGAATCTAATGTAGCACACACCCATACAATGCGCACCACCCCGTGATGTTTTTCTCACTCCTACTAGTGAATGTAATGTAACACACACCCATACAATGCGCACCACCCCGTGATGTTTTTCTCACTCCTACTAGTGAATGTAATGTAACACACACCCATACAATGCGCACCACCCCGTGATGTTTTTCTCACTCCTACTAGTGAATGTAATGTAACACACACCCATACAATGCGCACGACCCCGTGATATTTTTCTCACTCCTACTAGTGAATGTAATGTAACACACACCCATACAATGCGCGCCACCCCGTGATGTTTTTCTCCTCCTACTAGTGACTGTAATGTAACACACACCCATACAATGCGCACCACCCCGCGATGTTTTTCGGAAACCTATCCTACATTTCCACTGCATGTTCCCTGACCTCCCCATGCTGACCACCCCGCGGTGCTTTTCTCCATCCTACATTGCCACTCACTGCCTATCCTAATTCAGATCCTCCAATTCACACCACCGCGTGATGTTTTTCTCACTCCTACTATTGAATGTAATGTAACACACACCCATACAATGCGCACCACCCCATGACGTTTTTCTCACTCCTACTAGTGAATCTAATGTAACACACACCCATACAATGCGCACCACCCCGTGATGTTTTTTTCACTCCTACTAGTGAATGTAATGTAACACACACCCATACAATGCGCACCACCCCGTGATGTTTTTCTCATTCCTACTAGTGAATCTAATGTAACACACACCCATACAATGCGCACCACCCCGCGATGTTTTTCAGAATCCTATCCTACATTGGCACTGCATGTTTCCTGACCTCCCCATGCTGACCACCCCGCGGTTCTTTTCTCCATCCTACATTGCCACTCACTGCCTTTCCTAATTCAGACACTCCGATTCACACCACCCCGTGATGTTTCTCTCACTCCTAGTAGTGAATGTAATGTAACACACACCCATACAATGCGCACCACCCCGTGATGTTTTTCTCATTCCTACTAGTGAATCTAATGTAACACACACCCATACAATGCGCACCACCCCGCGATGTTTTTCAGAATCCTATCCTACATTGGCACTGCATGTTTCCTGACCTCCCCATGCTGACCACCCCGCGGTTCTTTTCTCCATCCTACATTGCCACTCACTGCCTTTCCTAATTCAGACACTCCGATTCACACCACCCCGTGATGTTTCTCTCACTCCTAGTAGTGAATGTAATGTAACACACACCCATACAATGCGCACCACCCCGTGATGTTTTTCTCACTCCTACTAGTGAATGTAATGTAACACACACCCACACAATGCGCACCACCCCGTGATGTTTTTCTTACTCCTACTAGTGAATTTTATGTAACACACACGCATACAATGCGCACCACCCCGTGATGTTTTTCTCACTCCTACTAGTGAATGTAATGTAACACACACCCATACAATGCGCACCACCCCATGATGTTTTTCTCACTCCTACTAGTGAATGTAATGTAACACACACCCATACAATGCGCACCACCCCATGATGTTTTTCTCACTCCTACTAGTGAATGTAATGTAACACACACCCACACAATGCGCACCACCCCGTGATGTTTTTCTTACTCCTACTAGTGAATGTAATGTAACACACACCCATACAATGCTTACCACCCCGTGATGTTTTCTCACTCCTAGTAGTCAATGTAATGTAACACACACACATAAAATGTGCACCACCCCGTGATGTTTTTCTAACTCCTACTAGTGAATCTAATGTAACACACACCCATACAATGCGCACCACCCCGTGATGATTTCTCACTCCTACTAGTGAATGTAATGTAACACACAACCATACAATGCTCACCACCCCGTGATGTTTTTCTCACTCCTAGTAGTGAATGTAATGTAACACACACACATACAATGTGCACCACCCCGTGATGTTTTTCTCACTCCTACTAGTGAATGTAATGTAACACACACCCATACAATGTGCACCACCCCGTGATGTTTTTCTCACTCCTACTAGTGAATGTAATGTAACACACACCCATACAATGCGCACCACCCCGTGATGTTTTTCTCACTCCTACTAGTGAATGTAATGTAACACACACCCATACAATGCGCACCACCCCGTGATGTTTTTCTCACTCCTACGAGTGAATGTAATGTAACACACACCCATAAAATGCGCACCACCCCGTGACGTTTTTCTCACTCCTACTAGTGAATGTAATGTAACACACACCCATACAATGCGCACCACCCCGTGATCTTTTTCTCACTCCTACTAGTGAATGTAATGTAACTGACACCCATACAATGCACACCACCCCGCGATGTTTTTCAGAAACCTATCCTACATTGCCACTGCATGTTCCCTGACCTCCCCATGCTGACCACCCCGCGGTGCTTTTCTCCATCCTACATTGCCACTCACTGCCTATCCTAATTCAGATCCTCCAATTCACACCACCCCGTGATGTTTTTCTCACTCCTACTATTGAATGTAATGTAACATACACCCATACAATGTGCACCACCCCGTGATGTTTTTCTCACTCCTACTAGTGAATGTAATGTAACTGACACCCATACAATGCACACCACCCCGCGATGTTTTTCAGAAACCTATCCTACATTGCCACTGCATGTTCCCTGATCTCCCCATGCTGACCACCCCGCGGTGCTTTTCTCCATCATACATTGCCACTAACTGCCTATCCTAATTCAGACCTTCAGATTCACACCACCCCGTGATGTTTTTCCCACTCCTACTAGTGAATGTAATGTAACACACACCCATACAATGCGCACCACCCCGCGATGTTTTTCAGAAACCTATCCGACATTGCCACTGCATGTTCCCTTACCTCGCCATGCTGACCACCCCGCGGTACTTTTCTCCATCCTACATTGCCACTCATTGCCAATCCTAATTCAGACCCTCCGATTCACATCACCCCGTGATGTTTTTCTCACTCATTCTAGTGAATGTAATGTAACACACACCCATACAATGCGCACCACCCCGTGATGTTTTTCTCACTACTACAAGTGAATGTAATGTTACACACACCCATACAATGCGCACCACCCCGCGATGTTTTTCAGAAACCTATCCTACATTGCCACTGCATGTTCCCTGACCTCCCCATGCTGACCACCCCACGGTGCTTTTCTCCATCCTACATTGCCACTCACTGCCTATACTAATTCAGACCCTACGATTCACACCAGCCCTTGATGTTTTTCTCACTCCTACTACTGAATGTAATGTAACACACACCCATACAATGCGCACCACCCCATGATGTTTTTCTCACTCCTACTAGTGAATGTAATGTAACACACACCCATACAATGCGCACCACCCCGTGATTTTTTTCAGAAAACTATCCTACATTGCCACTGCTTGTTCCCTGACCTCCGCATGCTGACCACCCCGCGGTGCTTTTCTCCATCCTACATTGCCACTCACTGCCTATCCTAATTCAGACCCTCCGATTCACACCACCCCGTGATGTTTTTCTCACTCCTACTAGTGAATGTAATGTAACACACACCCATACAATGCGCACCACCCCGTGATGTTTTTCAGAAAACTATCGTACATTGCCACTGCATGTTCCCTGACCTCCCCATGCTGACCACCCTGCGGTGCTTGTCTCCATCCTACATTGCCACTCACTGCCTATCCTAATTCAGACCCTCCGATTCACACCACAACGTGATGGTATTCTCACTCCTACTAGTGAATGAAATGTAACACACACCCATACAATGCGCACCACCCCGTGAGGTTTTTCTCACTCCTACTAGTGAATGTAATGTAACACACACCCATACAATGCGCACCACCCCGGGATGTTTTTCAGAAACCTATCGTACATTGCCACTGCATGTTCCCTGACCTCCCCATGCTGACCACCCCGCGGTGCTTTTCTCCATCCTACATTGACACTCACTGCCTATCCTAATTCAGACCCTCCGATTCACACCACCCCGTGACGTTTTTCTAACTACTCCTAGTGAATGTAATGTAACACACACGCATACAAAGCGCACCACACCGTGATGTTTTTCTCACTCCTACTAGTGAATGTAATGTAACACACACCCACACAATGCGTACCACCCCATGATGTTTTTCTCACTCCTACTAGTGAATGTAATGTAACACAGACCCATACAATGCGCACCACCCCGTCATGTTTTTCTCACTCCTATTAGTGAATGTAATGTAACACACACCCATACAATGCGCACCACCCCGTGCTGTTTTTCTCACTCCTACTAGTGAATCTAATGTAACACACACCGATACAATGCGCACCACCCCGCGATGTTTTTCTCACTCCTACTAGTGAATGTAATGTAACACACACCCATACAATGCGCACCACCCCATGATGTTTTTCTCACTCCTACTAGTGAATGTAATGTAACACACACCCATATAATGCGCACCACCCCATGATGTTTTTCTCACTCCTACTAGTGTATGTAATGTAACACACACCCACACAATGCGCACCACCCCGTGATGTTTTTCTTACTCCTACTAGTGAATGTAATGTAACACACACCCATACAATGCTCACCACCCCGTGATGTTTTCTCACTCCTAGTAGTGAATGTAATGTAACACACACACATAAAATGTGCACCACCCCGTGATGTTTTTCTAACTCCTACTAGTGAATCTAATGTAACACACACCCATACAATGCGCACCACCCCGTGATGATTTCTCACTCCTACTAGTGAATGTAATGTAACACACAACCATACAATGCTCACTACCCCGTGATGTTTTTCTCACTCCTAGTAGTGAATGTAATGTAACACACACACATACAATGTGCACCACCCCGTGATGTTTTTCTCACTCCTACTAGTGAATGTAATGTAACACACACCCATACAATGTGCACCACCCCGTGATGTTTTTCTCACAGCTACTAGTGAATGTAATATAACACACACCCATACAATGCGCACCACCCCGTGATTTTTTTCTCACTCATAGTAGTGAATGTAATGTAACACACACCCATACAATGCGCACCACCACGTGATGTTTTTCTCACTCCTACTAGTGAATGTAATGTAACACACACCCATACAATGCGCACCACCCCGTGATGTTTTTCTCACTCCTACTAGTGAATGTAATGTAACACACACCCATACAATGCGCACCACCCCGTGATGTTTTTCACACTCCTACTAGTGAATGCAATGTAACACACACCCATACAATGCGCACCACCTAGTGATGTTTTTCTCACTCCTACTAGTGAATCTAATGTAACACACACCCATACAATGCGCACCACCCCGTGATGTTTTTCTCACTCCTACTACTGAATGTAATGTAACACACACCCATACAATGCGCACCACCCCGTGATGTTTTTCTCACTCCTACTAGTGAATGTAATGTAACACACACCTATACAATGCGCACCACCTCGTGATGTTTTTCTCACTCCTACGAGTGAATGTAATGTAACACACACCCATACAATGCGCACCATCCCGTGACGTTTTTCTCACTCCTACGACTGAATGTAATGTAACACACACCCATACATTGCGAACCACCCCGTGACGTTTTTCTCACTCCTACTAGTGAATGTAATGTAACACACACCCATACAATGCGCACCACCCCATGATCTTTTTCTCACTCCTACTAGTGAATGTAATGTAACACACACCCATACAATGCGCACCACCCCGTGATGTTTTTCTCCTCCTACTAGTGACTGTAATGTAACACACACCCATACAATGCGCACCACCCCGCGATGTTTTTCGGAAACCTATCCTACATTGCCACTGCATGTTCCCTGACCTCCCCATGCTGACCACCCCGCGGTGCTTTTCTCCATCCTAAATTGCCACTCACTGCCTATCCTAATTCAGACACTCCGATTCACACCACCCCGTGATGTTTTTCTCACTCCTACTAGTGAATGTAATGTAAAACACACCCATACAATGCTCACCACCCCGTGATGTTTTTCTCAATCCTACTAGTGAATGTAATGTAACAGACACCCATAAAATGCGCACAACCCCGAGATATTTTTCAGAAACCTATCCTACATTGCCACTGCATGTTCCCTACCTCCCCATGGTGACCACCCCGCGGTGCTTTTCTCCATCCTACATTGCCACTCACTGCCTATCCTAAATCTGATCCTCCAATTCACACCACCCCGTGATGTTTTTCTCACTCCTACTAGTGAATGTAATGTAACATACACCCATACAATGTGCACCACCCCGTGATGTTTTTCTCACTCCTACTAGTGAATGTAATGTAACTGACACCCATACAATGCACACCACCCCGCGATGTTTTTCAGAAACCTATCCTACATTGCCACTGCATGTTCCCTGACCTCCCCATGCTGACCACCCCGCGGTGCTTTTCTCCATCATACATTGCCACTAACTGCCTATCCTAATTCAGACCTTCAGATTCACACCACCCCGTGATGTTTTTCTCACTCCTACTAGTGAATGTAATGTAACACACACCCATACAATGCGCACCACCCCGCGATGTTTTTCAGAAACCTATCCGACATTGCCACTGCATGTTCCCTTACCTCGCCATGCTGACCACCCCGCGGTACTTTTCTCCATCCTACATTGCCACTCACTGCCTATCCTAATTCAGACCCTCCGATTCACACCACCCGTGATGTTTTTCCCACTCATTCTAGTGAATGTAATGTAACACACACCCATACAATGCGCACCACCCCGTGATGTTTTTCTCACTACTACAAGTGAATGTAATGTTACACACACCCATACAATGCGCACCACCCCGCGATGTTTTTCAGAAACCTATCCAACATTGCCACTGCATGTTCCCTGACCTCCCCATGCTGACCACCCCACGGTGCTTTTCTCCATCCTACATTGCCACTCACTGCCTATACTAATTCAGACCCTACGATTCACACCAGCCCTTGATGTTTTTCTCACTCCTACTACTGAATGTAATGTAACACACACCCATACAATGCGCACCACCCCGTGATTTTTTTCAGAAAACTATCCTACATTGCCACTGCTTGTTCCCTGAACTCCGCATGCTGACCACCCCGCGGTGCTTTTCTCCATCCTACATTGCCACTCACTGCCTATCCTAATTCAGACCCTCCGATTCACACCACCCCGTGATGTTTTTCTCACTCCTACTAGTGAATGTAATGTAACACACACCCATACAATGCGCACCACCCCGTGATGTTTTTCAGAAAACTATCGTACATTGCCACTGCATGTTCCCTGACCTCCCCATGCTGACCACTCTGCGGTGCTTTTCTCCATCCTACATTGCCACTCACTGCCTATCCTAATTCAGACCCTCCGATTCACACCACAACGTGATGGTATTCTCACTCCTACTAGTGAATGAAATGTAACACACACCCATACAATGCGCACCACCCCGTGAGGTTTTTCTCACTCCTACTAGTGAATGTAATGTAACACACACCCATACAATGCGCACCACCCCGCGATGTTTTTCAGAAACCTATCGTACATTGCCACTGCATGTTCCCTGACCTCCCCATGCTGACCACCCCGCGGTGCTTTACTCCATCCTACATTGACACTCACTGCCTATCCTAATTCAGACCCTCCGATTCATACCACCCCGTGACGTTTTTCTTACTACTCCTAGTGAATGTAATGTAACACACACGCATACAAAGCGCACCACACCGTGATGTTTTTCTCACTCCTACTAGTGAATGTAATGTAACACACACCCACACAATGCGTACCACCCCATGATGTTTTTCTCACTCCTACTAGTGAATGTAATGTAACACACACCCATACAATGCGCACCACCCCGTGATGTTTTTCTCACTCCTACTAGTGAATGTAATGTAACACAGACCCATACAATGCGCACCACCCCGTCATGTTTTTCTCACTCCTATTAGTGAATGTAATGTAACACACACCCATACAATGCGCACCACCCCGTGCTGTTTTTCTCACTCCTACTAGTGAATCTAATGTAACACACACCGATACAATGCGCACCACCCCGCGATGTTTTTCTCACTCCTACTAGTGAATGTAATGTAACACACACCCATACAATGCGCACCACCCCATGATGTTTTTCTCACTCCTACTAGTGAATGTAATGTAACACACACCCATATAATGCGCACCACCCCATGATGTTTTTCTCACTCCTACTAGTGTATGTAATGTAACACACACCCACACAATGCGCACCACCCCGTGATGTTTTTCTCACTCCTACTAGTGAATGTAATGTAACACACACCCATACAATGTGCACCACCCCGTGATGTTTTTCTCACTGCTACTAGTGAATGTAATATAACACACACCCATATAATGCACACCACCCCGTGATTTTTTTCTCACTCCTAGTAGTGAATGTAATGTAACACACACCCATACAATGCGCACCACCACGTGATGTTTTTCTCACTCCTACTAGTGAATGTAATGTAACACACACCCATACAATGCGCACCACCCCGTGATGTTTTTCTCACTCCTACTAGTGAATGTAATGTAACAAACACCCATACAATGCGCACCACCCCGTGATGTTTTTCACACTCCTACTAGTGAATGTAATGTAACACACACCCATACAATGCGCACCACCTAGTGATGTTTTTCTCACTCCTACTAGTGAATCTAATGTAACACACACCCATACAATGCGCACCACCCCGTGATGTTTTTCTCACTCCTACTAGTGAATGTAATGTAACACACACCCATACAATGCGCACCACCTCGTGATGTTTTTCTCACTCCTACGAGTGAATGTAATGTAACACACACCCATACAATGCGCACCATCCCGTGACGTTTTTCTCACTCCTACGACTGAATGTAATGTAACACACACCCATACATTGCGAACCACCCCGTGACGTTTTTCTCACTCCTACTAGTGAATGTAATGTAACACACACCCATACAATGCGCACCACCCCGTGATCTTTTTCTCACTCCTACTAGTGAATGTAATGTAACACACACCCATACAATGCGCACCACCCCGTGATGTTTTTCTCCTCCTACTAGTGACTGTAATGTAACACACACCCATACAATGCGCACCACCCCGCGATGTTTTTCGGAATCCTATCCTACATTGCCACTGCATGTTCCCTGACCTCCCCATGCTGACCACCCCGCGGTGCTTTTCTCCATCCTAAATTGCCACTCACTGCCTATCCTAATTCAGACACTCCGATTCACACCACCCCGTGATGTTTTTCTCACTCCTACTAGTGAATGTAATGTAACACACACCCATACAATGCTCACCACCCCGTGATGTTTTTCTCAATCCTACTAGTGAATGTAATGTAACAGACACCCATAAAATGCGCACAACCCCGAGATGTTTTTCAGAAACCTATCCTACATTGCCACTGCATGTTCCCTACCTCCCCATGCTGACCACCCCGTGGTGCTTTTCTCCATCCTACATTGCCACTCACTGCCTATCCTAAATCTGATCCTCCAATTCACACCACCCCGTGATGTTTTTCTCACTCCTACTAGTGAATGTAATGTAACATACACCCATACAATGTGCACCACCCCGTGATGTTTTTCTCACTCCTACTAGTGAATGTAATGTAACTGACACCCATACAATGCACACCACCCCGCGATGTTTTTCAGAAACCTATCCTACATTGCCACTGCATGTTCCCTGACCTCCCCATGCTGACCACCCCGCGGTGCTTTTCTCCATCATACATTGCCACTAACTGCCTATCCTAATTCAGACCTTCAGATTCACACCACCCCGTGATGTTTTTCTCACTCCTACTAGTGAATGTAATGTAACACACACCCATACAATGCGCACCACCCCGCGATGTTTTTCAGAAACCTATCCGACATTGCCACTGCATGTTCCCTTACCTCGCCATGCTGACCACCCCGCGGTACTTTTCTCCATCCTACATTGCCACTCACTGCCTATCCTAATTCAGACCCTCCGATTCACACCACCCGTGATGTTTTTCCCACTCATTCTAGTGAATGTAATGTAACACACACCCATACAATGCGCACCACCCCGTGATGTTTTTCTCACTACTACAAGTGAATGTAATGTTACACACACCCATACAATGCGCACCACCCCGCAATGTTTTTCAGAAACCTATCCTACATTGCCACTGCATGTTCCCTGACCTCCCCATGCTGACCACCCCACGGTGCTTTTCTCCATCTTACATTGCCACTCACTGCCTATACTAATTTAGACACTACGATTCACACCACCCCTTGATGTTTTTCTCACTCCTACTACTGAATGTAATGTAACACATACCCATACAATGCGCACCACCCCATGATGTTTTTCTCACTCCGACTAGTGAATGTAATGTAACACACACCTATACAATGCGCACCACCCCGTGATGTTTTTCTCACTACTACAAGTGAATGTAATGTTACACACACCCATACAATACGCACCACCCCGCAATGTTTTTCAGAAACCTATCCTACATTGCCACTGCTTGTTCCCTGACCTCCGCATGCTGACCACCCCGCGGTGCTTTTCTCCATCCTACATTGCCACTCACTGCCTATCCTAATTCAGACCCTCCGATTCACACCACCCCGTGATGTTTTTCTCACTCCTACTAGTGAATATAATGTAACACACACCCATACAATGCGCACCACCCCGTGATGTTTTTCAGAAAACTATCGTACATTGCCACTGCATGTTCCCTGACCTCCCCATGCTGACCACCCCGCGGTGCTTTTCTCCATCCTACATTGCAACTCACTGCATATCCTAATTCAGACTCTCCGATTCACACCACAACGTGATGGTATTCTCACTCCTACTAGTGAATGAAATGTAACACACACCCATACAATGCGCACCACCCCGTGAGGTTTTTCGCACTCCTACTAGTGAATGTAATGTAACACACACCCATACAATGCGCACCATACCGTCATGTTTTTCTCACTCCTATTAGTGAATGTAATGTAACACACACCCATACAATGCGCACCACCCCGTGATGTTTTTCTCACTCCTACTAGTGAATCTAATGTAACACACATCCATACAATGCGCACCACCCCGCGATGTTTTTCAGAAACCTATCCTACATTGCCACTGCATGTTCCCTGACCTCCCCATGCTGACCACCCCGCGGTGGTTTTCTCCATCCTACATTGCCACTCACTGCCTATCCTAATACAGACCCTCCGATTCACACCACCCCGTGATGTTTTTCTCACTCCTAGTAGTGAATGTAATGTGACACACACCCATACAATGCGCACCACCCCGTGATGTTTTTCTCACTCCTACTAGTGAATGTAATGTAACACACACCCATACAATGCGCACCACCCCGTGATGGTTTTCTCACTCCTACTAGTTAATCTCATGTAACACAGACCCATACAATGCGCACCACCCCGTGATGTTTTTCTCACTCCTACTAGTGAATGTAATGTAACACACACCCATATAATGCGCACCACCCCATGATGTTTTTCTCACTCCTACTAGTGAATGTAATGTAACACACACCCATACAATGCGCACCACCCCGTGATGTTTTTCTCACTCCTACGAGTGAATGTAATGTAACACACACCCATACAATGCGCACCACCCCGTGATGTTTTTCTCACTCCTACTAGTGAATCTAATGTAACACACACCCATACAATGCGCACCACCCCGTGATGTTTTTCTCACTCCTACTAGTGAATGTAATGTAACACACACCCATACAATGCGCACCACCCCGTGATGTTTTTCTCACTCCTACTAGTGAATGTAATGTAACACACACCCATACAATGCGCACCACCCCGTGATGTTTTTCTCACTCCTACGAGTGAATGTAATGTAACACACACCCATACAATGCGCACCATCCCATGACGTTTTTCTCACTCCTACGACTGAATGTAATGTAACACACACCCATACAATGCGCACCACCCCGTGACGTTTTTCTCACTCCTACTAGTGAATGTAATGTAACACACACCCATACAATGCGCACCACCCCGTGATATTTTTCTCACTCCTAGTAGTGAATGTAATGTAACACACACCCATACAATGCGCACCACCCCGCGATGTTTTTCAGAATCCTATCCTACATTGCCACTGCATGTTCCCTGACCTCCCCATGCTGACGACCCCGCGGTGCTTTTCTCCATCGTACATTGCCACTCACTGCCTTTCCTAATTCAGACCCTACGATTCACACCACCCCGTGATGTTTTTCTCACTCCCAGTAGTGAATGTAACACACACCCATACAATGCGCACCACCCCGTGATGTGTTTCTCACTCCTACTAGTGAATGTAATGTAACACACACCCATACAATGCGCACCAACCCGTGATGTTTTTCTCACTCCTACTAGTGAATGTAATGTACAACACACCCATACAATGCGCACCACCCCGCGATGTTTTTCAGCAACCTATCCTGCATTGCCACTGCATTTTCCCTGACCTGCCATGCTGACCACCCCGCGGTGCTTTTCTCCATCCTACATTGCCACTCACTGCCTATCCTAATTCAGACCCTCCGATTCACGCCACCCCGTGATGTTTTTCTCACTCCTACTAGTGAATGTAATGTAACACACACCCATACAATGCGCACCTACCCGTGATGTTTTTCTCACTAATACTAGTGAATGTAACGTAACACACACCCATACAATGTGCACCACACAGCGATGTTTTTCAGAAACCTATCCTACATTGCCACTGCATGTTCCCTGACCTCCCCATGCTGACCACCCCGCGGTGCTTTTCTACATCCTACATTGTCACTCACTGCCTTTCCTAATTCAGACCCTCCGATTCACACCACCCCTTGATGTTTTTCTCACTCCTAGTAGTGAATGTAACACACACCCATACAATGCGCACCACCCCGTGATGTTTTTCTCACTCCTACTAGTGAATGTAATGTAACACACACCCATACAATGCGCACCACCCCGTGATGTTTTTGTTACCCCTACTAGTGAATGTAATGTAACACACACCCATACAATGTGCACCACCCCGTGATGTTTTTCTCACTCCTACTAGTGACTGTAATGTAACACACACACATACAATGCGCACCACCCCATGATGTTTTTCTAACTCCTACTAGTGAATGTAATGTAACACACAAACATACAATGCGCACCACACCGTGACGTTTTTCTCACTCCTACTAGTGAATGTAATGTAACACACACCCATACAATGCGCACCACCACGTGATGTTTTTCTCACTGCTACTAGTGAATGTAATGTAACACACACCCATACAATGCGCACCACCCCGTGATGTTTTTCATACTCCTACTAGTGAATGTAATGTAACACACACCCATACAATGCGCACCACCCCGTGATGTTTTTCTCACTCCTACTAGTGAATGTAATGCAACACACACCCATACAATGCGCACCACCCCGCGATGTTTTTCAGAAACCTATCCTCCATTGCCACTGCATGTTCCCTGACCTCCCCATGCTGACCACCCTGCGGTGCGTTTCTCCATCCTACATTGCCACTCACTGCCTATCCTAATTCAGACCCTCCGATTCACACCACCCCGTGATGTTTTTCTCACTCCTAGTAGTGAATGTAATGTAACACACACCCATACAATGCGAACCATCCCGTGATGTTTATCTCACTCCTACTAGTGAATGTAATGTAACACACACCGATACAATGCGCACCACCCCATGATGTTTTTCTCACTCCTACTAGTGAATGTAATGTAACACACACCCATACAATGCGCACCACCCCGTTATGTTTTTCTCACACCTACTAGTGAATGTAATGTAACACACACCCACACAATGCGCAACACCCCTTGATGTTTTTCTCACTCCTACTAGTGAATCTAATGTAACACACACCCATACAATGCGCACAACCCCGCGATGTTTTTCAGAAACCTATGCTACATTGCCACTGCATGTTCCCTGACCTCCGCATGCTGACCACCCCGCGGTGCTTTTCTCCATTCTACATTGCAACTCACTGCCTTTCCTAATTCAGACCCTCCAAATCACACCACCCCGTGATGTTTTTCTCACTCCTAGTAGTGAATGTAATGTAACACACACCAATACAATGCGCACCACCCCGTGATGTTTTTCTCACTCCTACTAGTGAATGTAATGAAACACACACCCATACAATGCGCACCACCCCGTGATGTTTTTCTCATTCCTATTAGTGAATGTAATGTAACACACACCCATACAATGCGCACCACCCCGTGACGTTTTTCTCACTCCTACTACTGTATGTAATGTAACACACACCCATACAATGCGCACCACCCCGTGATGTTTTTCTCACTCCTAGTAGTGAATGTAATGTAACACACACCCATACAATGCGCACCACCCCGCGATGTTTTTCAGAATCCTATCCTACATTGCCACTTCATGTTCCCTGACCTCCCCATGCTGACGACCCCGCGGTGCTTTTCTCCATCCTACATTGCCACTCACTGCCTTTCCTAACTCAGACCCTACGATTCACACCACCCCGTGATGTTTTTCTCACTCCCAGTAGTGAATGTAACACACACCCATACAATGTGCACCACCCCGTGATGTTTTTCTCACTCCTACTAGTGAATGTAATGTAACACACACCCATACAATGCGCACCAACCCGTGATGTTTTTCTCACTCCTACTAGTGAATGTAATGTACAACACACCCATACAATGCGCACCACCCCGCGATGTTTTTCAGCAACCTATCCTGCATTGCCACTGCATTTTCCCTGACCTCCCCATGCTGACCACCCCGCGGAGCTTTTCTCCATCCTACATTGCCACTCACTGCCTATCCTAATTCAGACCCTCCGATTCACGCCACCACATGATGTTTTTCTCACTCCTACTAGTGAATGTAACGTAACACACACCCATACAATGCGCACCTACCCGTGATGTTTTTCTCACTAATACTAGTGAATGTAACGTAACACACACCCATACAATGTGCACCACACAGCGATGTTTTTCAGAAACCTATCCTACATTGCCACTGCATGTTCCCTGACCTCCCCATGCTGACCACCCCGCGGTGCTTTTCTCCATCCTACATTGTCACTCACTGCCTTTCCTAATTCAGACCCTCCGATTCACACCACCCCGTGATGTTTTTCTCACTCCTAGTAGTGAATGTAACACACACCCATACAATGCGCACCACCCCGTGATGTTTTTCTCACTCCTACTAGTGAATGTAATGCAACACACACCCATACAATGCGCACCACCCCGTGATGTTTTTCTCACTCCTACTAGTGAATGTAATGCAACACACACCCATACAATGCTCACCACCCCGTAATGTTTTTCTAACTCCTAATAGTGAATGTAATGTAACACACAAACATACAATGCGCACCACCCCGTGATGTTTTTCTCACTCCTACTAGTGAATGTAATGTAACACACACCCATACAATGCGCACCACCCCGTGATGTTTTTCTCACTGCTACTAGTGAATGTAATGTAACACACACCCATACAATGCGCACCACCCCGTGATGTTTTTCTCACTCCTACTAGTGAATGTAATGTAACACACACCCATACAATGCGCACCACCCCGTGATGTTTTTCTCACTCCTACTAGTGAATGTAATGCAACACACACCCATAAAATGCGCACCACCCCGCGATGTTTTTCAGAAACCTATCCTCCATTGCCACTGCATGTTCCCTGACCTCCCCATGCTGACCACCCCGCGGTGCTTTTCTCCATCCTACATTGCCACTCACTGCCTATCCTAATTCAGACCCTCCGATTCACACCACCCCGTGATGTTTTTCTCACTCCTAGTAGTGAATGTAATGTAACACACACCCATACAATGCGAACCATCCCGTGATGTTTTTCTCACTCCTACTAGTGAAAGTAATGTAACACACACCGATACAATGCGCACCACCCCGTGATGTTTTTCTCACTCCTACTAGTGAATGTAATGTAACACACACCCATACAATGCGCACCACCCCGTTATGTTTTTCTCACACCTACTAGTGAATGTAATGTAACACACACCCACACAATGCGCAACACCCCTTGATGTTTTTCTCACTCCTACTAGTGAATCTAATGTAACACACATCCATACAATGCGCACCACCCCGCGATGTTTTTCAGAAACCTATCCTACATTGCCACTGCATGTTCCCTGACCTCCGCATGCTGACCACCCCGCGGTGCTTTTCTCCATCCTACATTGCAACTCACTGCCTTTCCTAATTCAGACCCTCCAAATCACACCACCCCTTGATGTTTTTCTCACTCCTAGTAGTGAATGTAATGTAACACACACCAATACAATGCGCACCACCCCGTGATGTTTTTCTCACTCCTACTAGTGAATGTAATGAAACACACACCCATACAATGTGCACCACCCCGTGATGTTTTTCTCATTCCTATTAGTGAATATAATGTAACACACACCCATACAATGCGCACCACCCCGTGATGTTTTTCTCACTCCTACTAGTGAATCTAATGTAACACACACCGATACAATGCGCACCACCCCGCGATGTTTTTCAGAAACCTATCCTACATTGCCACTGCATGTTACCTGACCTCCCCATGCTGACCACCCCGCGGTGCTTTTCTCCATCCTACATTGCCACTCACTGCCTATCCTAATTCAGACCCTCCGATTCACACCACCCCGTGATGTTTTTCTCACTCCTAGTAGTGAATGTAATGCAACACACACCCATACAATGCGCACCACCCCGAGATGTTTTTCTCACTCCTACTAGTGAATGTAATGTAACACACACCCATAAAATGCGCACCACCCCGTGATGTTTTTCTAACTCCTACTAGTGAATGTAATGTAACACACCCATACAATGCGCACCACCCCGTCATGTTTTTCTCACTCCTATTAGTGAATGTAATGTAACACACACCCATACAATGCGCACCACCCCGTGATGTGTTTCTCACTCCTACTAGTGAATCTAATGTAACACACACCCATACAATGCGCACCACCCCGTGATGTTTTTCTCACTAATACTAGTGAATGTAACGTAACACACACCCATACAATGCGCACCACACAGCGATGTTTTTCAGAAACCTATCCAACGTTGCCACTGCATGTTCCCTGACTTCCCCATGCTGACCACCCCGCGGTGCTTTTCTCCATCCTACATTGTCACTCACTGCCTTTCCTAATTCAGACCCTCCGATTCACACCACCCTGTGATGTTTTTCTCACTCCTAGTAGTGAATGTAACACACACCCATACAATGCGCACCACCCCGTGATGTTTTTCTCACTCCTACTAGTGAATGTAATGTAACACACACCCATACAATGCGCACCACCCCGTGATGTTTTTGTTACCCCTACTAGTGAATGTAATGTAACACACACCCATACAATGCGCACCACCCCGTGATGTTTTTCTCACTCCTACTAGTGAATGTAATGCAACACACACCCATACAATGCGCACCACCCCGCGATGTTTTTCAGAAACCTATCCTCCATTGCCACTGCATGTTCCCTGACCTCCCCATGCTGACCACCCCGCGGTGCTTTTCTCCATCCTACATTGCCACTCACTGCCTATCCTAATTCAGACTGTCCGATTCACACCACCCCGTGATGTTTTTCTCACTCCTAGTAGTGAATGTAATGTAACACACACCCTTACAATGCGAACCATCCCGTGATGTTTTTCTCACTCCTACTAGTGAATGTAATTTAACACACACCCAAACAATGCGCACTACCCCGTGATGTTTTTCTCACTGCTACTAGTGAATGTAATGTAACACACACCCATACAATGCACACCACCCCGTGATGTTTTTTTCACTCCTACTAGTGAATGTAACGTAACACACACCCACACAATGCGCACCACACCGTGATGTTTTTCTCACTCCTACGAGTGAATGTAATGTAACACACACAAATACAATGCGCACCACCCCGTGATGTTTTTCTCACTCCTAGTAGTGAATGTAATGTAACACACACCCATACAATGCGCACCACCCCGTGATGTTTTTCTCACTCCTACTAGTGAATGTAATGTAACACACACCCATACAATGCGAACCAACCCCGTGATGTTTTTCTCACACCTACTAGTGAATCTAATGTAACACACACCCATACAATGCGCACCACGCCCCGATGTTTTTCAGAATCCTATCCTACATTGCCACTGCATGTTCCCTGACCTCCCCATGCTGACCACCCCGCGGTGCTTTTCTCCATCCTACATTGCCACTCACTGCCTTTCCTAATTCAGACCCTCCGATTCACACCACCCCGTGATGTTTTTCTCACTCCTAGTAGTGAATGTAATGTAACACACACCCATAAAATGCGCACCACCCCGTGATGTTTTTCTCACTCCTACTAGTGAATGTAATGTAACACACACCCATACAATGCGCACCACCCCGTGATGTTTTTCTCACTCCTACTAGTGAATGTAATGTAACACTCACCCATACAATGCGCACCACCCCGTGATGTTTTTCTCACTCCTACTAGTGAATGTAATGTAACACACACCCATAAAATGCGCACCACCCCGTGATGTTTTTCTAACTCCTACTAGTGAATGTAATGTAACACACACCCATACAATGCGCACCACCCCGTCATGTTTTTCTCACTCCTATTAGTGAATGTAATGTAACACACACCCATACAATGCGCACCACCCCGTGATGTTTTTCTCACTCCTATTAGTGAATGTAATGTAACACACACCCATACAATGCGCACCACCCCGTGATGTTTTTCTCACTCCTACTAGTGAATCTAATGTAACACACACCCATACAATGGGCACCACACCGTGATGTATTTCTCACTCCTACTAGTGAATCTAATGTAACACACACCCATACAATGCGCACCACCCCGTGATGTTTTTCTCACTCCTACTAGTGAATGTAATGTAACACACACCCATACAATGCGCACCACCCCGTGATGTTTTTCTCACTCCTACTAGTGAATGTAATGTAACACACACCCATAAAATGCGCACCACACCGTGATGTTTTTCTAACTCCTACTAGTGAATCTAATGTAACACACACCCATACAATGCGCACCACCCCGTCATGTTTTTCTCACTCCTATTAGTGAATGTAATGTAACACACACCCATACAATGCGCACCACCCCGTGATGTTTTTCTCACTCCTACTAGTGAATCTAATGTAACACACACCCATACAATGCGCACCACCCCGTGATGTTTTTCTCACTCCTACTAGTGAATGTAATGTAACACACACCCATACAATGCGCACCACCCCGTGATGTTTTTCAGAATCCTATCCTACATTGCCACTGAATGTTCCCTGACCTCCCCATGCTACCACCCCGCGGTGCTTTTCTCCATCCTACATTGCCACTCACTCCTTTCCTAATTCAGACCCTCCGATTCACCCCACCCCGTGATGTTTTTCTCACTCCTAGTAGTGAATGTAACACACACCCATACAATGCGCACAACCCCGTGATGTTTTTCTCACTCATACTAGTGAATGTAATGTAACACACACCCATACAATGCGCACCACCCCGTGATGTTTTTCTTACTCCTACTAGTGAATGTAATGTAACACACACCCATACAATGCGCACCACCCCGAGATGTTTTTCTCACTCCTACTAGTGACTGTAATGTAACACACACCCATACAATGCGCACCACCCCATGATGTTTTTCTAACTCCTACTAGTGAATGTAATGTAACACACACCCATACAATGCGCACCACCCCGTGATGTTTTTCTCACTCCTACTAGTGAATGTAATGTAACACACACCCATACAATGCTCACCACCCCGTGATGTTTTCTCACTCCTAGAAGTGAATGTAATGTAACACACACACATACAATGTGCACCACCCCATGATGTTTTTCTAACTCCTAATAGTGAATCTAATGTAACACACACCCATACAATGCGCACCACCCCGTGATGTTTTTCTCACTCCTACTAGTGAATGTAATGTAACACACAACCATACAATGCTCACCACCCGTAATGTTTTTCTCACTCCTAGTAGTGAATGTAATGTAACACACACACATACAATGCACACCACCCCGTGATGTTTTTCTCACTCCTACTAGTGAATGTAATGTAACACACACCCATACAATGTGCACCACCCCGTGATGTTTTTCTCACTGCTACTAGTGAATGTAATGCAACACACACCCATACAATGCGCACCACCCCGCGATGTTTTTCAGAAACATATCCTCCATTTCCACTGCATGTTCCCGGACCTCCCCATGCTGAACACCCCGCGGTGCTTTTCTCCATCCTACATTGCCACTCACTGCCTATCCTAATTCAGACCCTCCGATTCACACCACCCCGTGATGTTTTTCTCACTCCTAGTAGTGAATGTAATGTAACACACACCCATACAATGCGCACCACCCCGTGATGTTTTTCTCACTCCTTCTAGTGAATGTAATGCAACACACACCCATACAATGCGCACCACCCCGTGATGTTTTTCTCACTCCTACTAGTGAGTGTAATGTAACACACACCCATACAATGCGCACCACCCCGTGATGTTTTTCTCACTCCTACTAGTGAATGTAATGCAACACACACCCATACAATGCGCACCACCCTGCGATGTTTTTCAGTAACCTATCCTCCATTGCCATTGCCTGTTCCCTGACCTCCCCATGCTGACCACCCCGCGGTGCTTTTCTCCATCCTACATTGCCACTCACTGCCTATCCTAATTCAGACCCTCCGATTCACACCACCCCGTGATGTTTTTCTCACTCCTAGTAGTGAATGTAATGTAACACACACCCATACAATGCGAACCACCCCGTGATGTTTTTCTCACTCCTACTAGTGAATGTAATGTAACACACACCCATACAACGCGCACCACACCGTGATGTTTTTCTCACTCCTACTAGTGAATGTAATGTAACACACCCCCATACAATGCGCACCACCCCGTTATGTTTTTCTCACACCTACTAGTGAATGTAATGTAACACACACCCACACAATGCGCACCACCCCGTGATGTTTTTCTCACTCCTATGACTGTATGTAATGTAACACACACCCATACAGTGCGCACCACCCCGTGATGTTTTTCTCACTCCTACTAGTGAATGTAATGTAACACACACCCATACAATGCGCACCACCCCGTGATGTTTTTCTCACTCCTACTAGTGAATGTAATGTAACACACCCCCATACAATGCGCACCACCCCGTTATGTTTTTCTCACACCTACTAGTGAATGTAATGTAACACACACCCACACAATGCGCACCACCCCGTGATGTTTTTCTCACTCCTATGACTGTATGTAATGTAACACACACCCATACAGTGCGCACCACCCCGTGATGTTTTTCTCACTCCTACTAGTGAATGTAATGTAACACACACCCATACAATGCGCACCACCCCGTGATGTTTTTCTCACTCCTACTAGTGAATCTAAAGTAACACACACCCATACAATGAGCACCACCCCGCGATGTTTTTCAGAATCCTATCCTACATTGCCACTGCATGTTCCCTGACCTCCCCATGCTGACCACACCGCGGTGCTTTTCTCCATCCTACATTGCCACTCACTGGCTTTCCTAATTCAGACCCTCCGATTCACACCACCCCGTGATGTTTTTCTCACTCCTAGTAGTGAATGTAATGTAACACACACCCATACAATGCGCACCACCCCGTGATGTTTTTCTCACTCCTACTAGTGAATGTAATGTAACACACACCCAAACAATGCGCACTACCCCGTGATGTTTTTCTCACTGCTACTAGTGAATGTAATGTAACACACACCCATACAATGCGCACCACCCCGTGATGTTTTTTTCACTCCTACTAGTGAATGTAAAGTAACACACACCCATACAATGCGCACCACCCCGTGATGTTTTTCTCACTCCTACGAGTGAATGTAATGTAACACACACAAATACAATGCGCACCACCCCGTGATGTTTTTCTCACTCCTAGTAGTGAATGTAATGTAACACACACCCATACAATGCGCACCACCCCGTGATGTTTTTCTCACTCCTACTAGTGAATGTAATGTAACACACACCCATACAATGCGAACCAACCCCGTGATGTTTTTCTCACACCTACTAGTGAATCTAATGTAACACACACCCATACAATGCACACCTCTCCCCGATGTTTTTCAGAATCCTATCCTACATTGCCACTGCATGTTCCCTGACCTCCCCATGCTGACCACCCCGCGGTGCTTTTCTCCATCCTACATTGCCACTCACTGCCTTTCCTAATTCAGACCCTCCGATTCACACCACCCCGTGATGTATTTCTCACTCCTAGTAGTGAATGTAATGTAACACACACCCATAAAATGCGCACCACCCCGTGATGTGTTTCTCACTCCTACTAGTGAATGTAATGTAACAAACACCCATACAATGCGCACCACCCCGTGATGTTTTTCTCACTCCTACTAGTGAATGTAATGTAACACACACCCATACAATGCGCACCACCCCGTGATGTTTTTCTCACTCCTACTAGTGAATGTAATGTAACACACACCCATAAAATGCGCACCACCCCGTGATGTTTTTCTAACTCCTACTAGTGAATGTAATGTAACACACACCCATACAATGCGCACCACCCCGTCATGTTTTTCTCACTCCTATTAGTGAATGTAATGTAACACACACCCATACAATGCGCACCACCCCGTGATGTTTTTCTCAATCCTACTAGTGAATGTAATGTAACACACACCCATACAATGCGCACCACCCCGTGATGTTTTTCTCACTCCTACTAGTGAATGTAATGTAACACACACCCATACAATGCGCACCACCCCGTGATGTTTTTCTCACTCCTACGAGTGAATGTAATGTAACACACACCCATACAATGCGCACCATCCCGTGACGTTTTTCTCACTCCTACAACTGAATGTAATGTAACACACACCCATACAATGCGCACCACCCCGTGACGTTTTTCACTCTCCTACTAGTGAATGTAATGTAACACACACCCATACAATGCGCACCACCCCGTGATGTTTTTCTCACTCCTACTAGTGAATCTAATGTAACACACACCCATACAATGCGCACCACCCCGCGATGTTTTTCAGAATCCTATCCTACATTGCCACTGCATGTTCCCTGACCTCCCCATGCTGACCACCCCGCGGTGCTTTTCTCCATCCTACATTGCCACTCACTCCTTTCCTAATTCAGACCCTCCGATTCACCCCACCCCGTGATGTTTTTCTCACTCCTAGTAGTGAATGTAAGACACACCCATACAATGCGCACCACCCCGTGATGTTTTTCTCACTCATACTAGTGAATGTAATGTAACACACACCCATACAATGCGCACCACCCCGTGATGTTTTTCTTACTCCTACTAGTGAATGTAATGTAACACACACCCATACAATGCGCACCACCCCGAGATGTTTTTCTCACTCCTACTAGTGACTGTAACGTAACACACACCCATACAATGCGCACCACCCCATGATGTTTTTCTAACTCCTACTAGTGAATGTAATGTAACACACACCCATACAATGCGCACCACCCCGTGATGTTTTTCTCACTCTTACTAGTGAATGTAATGTAACACACACCCATACAATGCTCACCACCCCGTGATGTTTTCTCACTCCTAGAAGTGAATGTAATGTAACACACACACATACAATGTGCACCACCCCGTGATGTTTTTCTAACTCCTAATAGTGAATCTAATGTAACACACACCCATAGAATGCGCACCACCCCGTGATGTTTTTCTCACTCCTACTAGTGAATGTAATGTAACACACAACCATACAATGCTCACCACCCGTAATGTTTTTCTCACTCCTAGTAGTGAATGTAATGTAACACACACACATACAATTCGCACCACCCCGTGATGTTTTTCTCACTCCTACTAGTGAATGGAATGTAACACACACCCATACAATGTGCACCACCCCGTGATGTTTTTCTCACTGCTACTAGTGAATGTAATGTAACACACACCCATACAATGCGCACCACCCCGTGATGTTTTTCTCACTCCTGCTAGTGAATGTAATGTAACACACACCCATACAATGCGCACCACCCCGTGATGTTTTTCTCACTCCTACTAGTGAATGTAATGTAACACACAACCATACAATGCTCACCACCCGTAATGTTTTTCTCACTCCTAGTAGTGAATGTAATGTAACACACACACATACAATGCGCACCACCCCGTGATGTTTTTCTCACTCCTACTAGTGAATGTAATGTAACACACACCCATACAATGTGCACCACCCCGTGATGTTTTTCTCACTGCTACTAGTGAATGTAATGTAACACACACCCATACAATGCGCACCACCCTGTGATGTTTTTCTCACCCCTACTAGTGAATGTAATGTATCACACACCCATACAATGCGCACCACCCCGTGATGTTTTTCTCACTCCTACTAGTGAATGTAATGCAACACACACCCATACAATGCGCACCACCCCGCGATGTTTTTCAGAAACATATCCTCCATTTCCACTGCATGTTCCCTGACCTCCCCATGCTGAACACCCCGCGGTGCTTTTCTCCATCCTACATTGCCACTCACTGCCTATCCTAATTCAGACCCTCCGATTCACACCACCCCGTGATGTTTTTCTCACTCCTAGTAGTGAATGTAATGTAACACACACCCATACAATGCGCACCACCCCGTGATGTTTTTCTCACTCCTACTAGTGAATGTAATGCAACACACACCCATACAATGCGCACCACCCCGTGATGTTTTTCTCACTCCTACTAGTGAATGTAATGTAACACACACCCATACAATGCGCACCACCCCGTGATGTTTTTCTCACTCCTACTAGTGAATGTAATGCAACACACACCCATACAATGCGCACCACCCCGCGATGTTTTTCAGTAACCTATCCTCCATTGCCACTGCCTGTTCCCTGACCTCCCCATGCTGACAACCCCGCGGTGCTTTTCTCCATCCTACATTGCCACTCACTGCCTATCCTAATTCAGACCCTCCGATTCACACCACCCCGTGATGTTTTTCTCACTCCTAGTAGTGAATGTAATGTAACACACACCCATACAATGCGAACCACCCCGTGATGTTTTTCTCACTCCTACTATTGAATGTAATGTAACACACACCCATACAATGCGCACCACACCGTGATGTTTTTCTCACTCCTACTAGTGAATGTAATGTAACACACCCCCATACAATGCGCACCACCCCGTTATGTTTTTCTCACACCTACTAGTGAATGTAATGTAACACACACCCACACAATGCGCACCACCCCGTGATGTTTTTCTCACTCCTATGACTGTATGTAATGTAACACACACCCATACAGTGCGCACAACCCCGTGATGTTTTTCTCACTCCTACTAGTGAATGTAATGTAACACACACCCATACAATGCGCACCACCCCGTGATGTTTTTCTCACTCCTACTAGTGAATCTAATGTAACACACACCCATACAATGAGCACCACCCCGCGATGTTTTTCAGAATCCTATCCTACATTGCCACTGCATGTTCCCTGACCTCCCCATGCTGACCACACCGCGATGCTTTTCTCCATCCTACATTGCCACTCACTGGCTTTCCTAATTCAGACCCTCCGATTCACACCACCCCGTGATGTTTTTCTCACTCCTAGTAGTGAATGTAATGTAACACACACCCATACAATGCGCACCACCCCGTGATGTGTTTCTCACTCCTACTAGTGAATGTAATGTAACACACACCCAAACAATGCGCACTACCCCGTGATGTTTTTCTCACTGCTACTAGTGAATGTAATGTAACACACACCCATACAATGCGCACCACCCCGTGATGTTTTTTTCACTCCTACTAGTGAATGTAACGTAACACACACCCATACAATGCGCACCACCCCGTGATGTTTTTCTCACTCCTACGAGTGAATGTAATGTAACACACACAAATACAATGCGCACCACCCCGTGATGTTTTTCTCACTCCTAGTAGTGAATGTAATGTAACACACAACCATACAATGCGCACCACCCCGTGATGTTTTTCTCACTCCTACTAGTGAATGTAATGTAACACACAACCATACAATGCTCACCACCCGTAATGTTTTTCTCACTCCTAGTAGTGAATGTAATGTAACACACACACATACAATGCGCACCACCCCGTGATGTTTTTCTCACTCCTACTAGTGAATGTAATGTAACACACACCCATACTATGTGCACCACCCCGTGATGTTTTTCTCACTGCTACTAGTGAGTGTAATGTAACACACACCCATACAATGCGCACCACCCCGTGATGTTTTTCTCACTCCTACTAGTGAATGTAATGTATCACACACCCATACAATGCGCACCACCCCGTGATGTTTTTCTCACTCCTACTAGTGAATGTAATGCAACACACACCCATACAATGCGCACCACCCCGCGATGTTTTTCAGAAACATATCCTCCATTTCCACTGCATGTTCCCTGACCTCCCCATGCTGAACACCCCGCGGTGCTTTTCTCCATCCTACATTGCCACTCACTGCCTATCCTAATTCAGACCCTCCGATTCACACCACCCCGTGATGTTTTTCTCACTCCTAGTAGTGAATGTAATGTAACACACACCCATACAATGCGCACCACCCCGTGATGTTTTTCTCACTCCTACTAGTGAATGTAATGCAACACACACCCATACAATGCGCACCACCCCGTGATGTTTTTCTCACTCCTACTAGTGAATGTAATGTAACACACACCCATACAATGCGCACCACCCCGTGATGTTTTTCTCACTCCTACTAGTGAATGTAATGCAACACACACCCATACAATGCGCACCACCCCGCGATGTTTTTCAGTAACCTATCCTCCATTGCCACTGCCTGTTCCCTGACCTCCCCATGCTGACAACCCCGCGGTGCTTTTCTCCATCCTACATTGCCACTCACTGCCTATCCTAATTCAGACCCTCCGATTCACACCACCCCGTGATGTTTTTCTCACTCCTAGTAGTGAATGTAATGTAACACACACCCATACAATGCGAACCACCCCGTGATGTTTTTCTCACTCCTACTATTGAATGTAATGTAACACACACCCATACAATGCGCACCACCCCGTGACGTTTTTCACTCTCCTACTAGTGAATGTAATGTAACACACACCCATACAATGCGCACCACCCCGTGATGTTTTTCTCACTCCTACTAGTGAATCTAATGTAACACACACCCATACAATGCGCACCACCCCGCGATGTTTTTCAGAATCCTATCCTACATTGCCACTGCATGTTCCCTGACCTCCCCATGCTGACCACCCCGCGGTGCTTTTCTCCATCCTACATTGCCACTCACTCCTTTCCTAATTCAGACCCTCCGATTCACCCCACCCCGTGATGTTTTTCTCACTCCTAGTAGTGAATGTAAGACACACCCATACAATGCGCACCACCCCGTGATGTTTTTCTCACTCATACTAGTGAATGTAATGTAACACACACCCATACAATGCGCACCACCCCGTGATGTTTTTCTTACTCCTACTAGTGAATGTAATGTAACACACACCCATACAATGCGCACCACCCCGAGATGTTTTTCTCACTCCTACTAGTGACTGTAACGTAACACACACCCATACAATGCGCACCACCCCATGATGTTTTTCTAACTCCTACTAGTGAATGTAATGTAACACACACCCATACAATGCGCACCACCCCGTGATGTTTTTCTCACTCTTACTAGTGAATGTAATGTAACACACACCCATACAATGCTCACCACCCCGTGATGTTTTCTCACTCCTAGAAGTGAATGTAATGTAACACACACACATACAATGTGCACCACCCCGTGATGTTTTTCTAACTCCTAATAGTGAATCTAATGTAACACACACCCATAGAATGCGCACCACCCCGTGATGTTTTTCTCACTCCTACTAGTGAATGTAATGTAACACACAACCATACAATGCTCACCACCCGTAATGTTTTTCTCACTCCTAGTAGTGAATGTAATGTAACACACACACATACAATTCGCACCACCCCGTGATGTTTTTCTCACTCCTACTAGTGAATGGAATGTAACACACACCCATACAATGTGCACCACCCCGTGATGTTTTTCTCACTGCTACTAGTGAATGTAATGTAACACACACCCATACAATGCGCACCACCCCGTGATGTTTTTCTCACTCCTGCTAGTGAATGTAATGTAACACACACCCATACAATGCGCACCACCCCGTGATGTTTTTCTCACTCCTACTAGTGAATGTAATGTAACACACAACCATACAATGCTCACCACCCGTAATGTTTTTCTCACTCCTAGTAGTGAATGTAATGTAACACACACACATACAATGCGCACCACCCCGTGATGTTTTTCTCACTCCTACTAGTGAATGTAATGTAACACACACCCATACAATGTGCACCACCCCGTGATGTTTTTCTCACTGCTACTAGTGAATGTAATGTAACACACACCCATACAATGCGCACCACCCTGTGATGTTTTTCTCACCCCTACTAGTGAATGTAATGTATCACACACCCATACAATGCGCACCACCCCGTGATGTTTTTCTCACTCCTACTAGTGAATGTAATGCAACACACACCCATACAATGCGCACCACCCCGCGATGTTTTTCAGAAACATATCCTCCATTTCCACTGCATGTTCCCTGACCTCCCCATGCTGAACACCCCGCGGTGCTTTTCTCCATCCTACATTGCCACTCACTGCCTATCCTAATTCAGACCCTCCGATTCACACCACCCCGTGATGTTTTTCTCACTCCTAGTAGTGAATGTAATGTAACACACACCCATACAATGCGCACCACCCCGTGATGTTTTTCTCACTCCTACTAGTGAATGTAATGCAACACACACCCATACAATGCGCACCACCCCGTGATGTTTTTCTCACTCCTACTAGTGAATGTAATGTAACACACACCCATACAATGCGCACCACCCCGTGATGTTTTTCTCACTCCTACTAGTGAATGTAATGCAACACACACCCATACAATGCGCACCACCCCGCGATGTTTTTCAGTAACCTATCCTCCATTGCCACTGCCTGTTCCCTGACCTCCCCATGCTGACAACCCCGCGGTGCTTTTCTCCATCCTACATTGCCACTCACTGCCTATCCTAATTCAGACCCTCCGATTCACACCACCCCGTGATGTTTTTCTCACTCCTAGTAGTGAATGTAATGTAACACACACCCATACAATGCGAACCACCCCGTGATGTTTTTCTCACTCCTACTATTGAATGTAATGTAACACACACCCATACAATGCGCACCACACCGTGATGTTTTTCTCACTCCTACTAGTGAATGTAATGTAACACACCCCCATACAATGCGCACCACCCCGTTATGTTTTTCTCACACCTACTAGTGAATGTAATGTAACACACACCCACACAATGCGCACCACCCCGTGATGTTTTTCTCACTCCTATGACTGTATGTAATGTAACACACACCCATACAGTGCGCACAACCCCGTGATGTTTTTCTCACTCCTACTAGTGAATGTAATGTAACACACACCCATACAATGCGCACCACCCCGTGATGTTTTTCTCACTCCTACTAGTGAATCTAATGTAACACACACCCATACAATGAGCACCACCCCGCGATGTTTTTCAGAATCCTATCCTACATTGCCACTGCATGTTCCCTGACCTCCCCATGCTGACCACACCGCGATGCTTTTCTCCATCCTACATTGCCACTCACTGGCTTTCCTAATTCAGACCCTCCGATTCACACCACCCCGTGATGTTTTTCTCACTCCTAGTAGTGAATGTAATGTAACACACACCCATACAATGCGCACCACCCCGTGATGTGTTTCTCACTCCTACTAGTGAATGTAATGTAACACACACCCAAACAATGCGCACTACCCCGTGATGTTTTTCTCACTGCTACTAGTGAATGTAATGTAACACACACCCATACAATGCGCACCACCCCGTGATGTTTTTTTCACTCCTACTAGTGAATGTAACGTAACACACACCCATACAATGCGCACCACCCCGTGATGTTTTTCTCACTCCTACGAGTGAATGTAATGTAACACACACAAATACAATGCGCACCACCCCGTGATGTTTTTCTCACTCCTAGTAGTGAATGTAATGTAACACACAACCATACAATGCGCACCACCCCGTGATGTTTTTCTCACTCCTACTAGTGAATGTAATGTAACACACAACCATACAATGCTCACCACCCGTAATGTTTTACTCACTCCTAGTAGTGAATGTAATGTAACACACACACATACAATGCGCACCACCCCGTGATGTTTTTCTCACTCCTACTAGTGAATGTAATGTAACACACACCCATACTATGTGCACCACCCCGTGATGTTTTTCTCACTGCTACTAGTGAGTGTAATGTAACACACACCCATACAATGCGCACCACCCCGTGATGTTTTTCTCACTCCTACTAGTGAATGTAATGTATCACACACCCATACAATGCGCACCACCCCGTGATGTTTTTCTCACTCCTACTAGTGAATGTAATGCAACACACACCCATACAATGCGCACCACCCCGCGATGTTTTTCAGAAACATATCCTCCATTTCCACTGCATGTTCCCTGACCTCCCCATGCTGAACACCCCGCGGTGCTTTTCTCCATCCTACATTGCCATTCACTGCCTATCCTAATTCAGACCCTCCGATTCACACCACCCCGTGATGTTTTTCTCACTCCTAGTAGTGAATGTAATGTAACACACACCCATACAATGCGCACCACCCCGTGATGTTTTTCTCACTCCTACTAGTGAATGTAATGCAACACACACCCATACAATGCGCACCACCCCGTGATGTTTTTCTCACTCCTACTAGTGAATGTAATGTAACACACACCCATACAATGCGCACCACCCCGTGATGTTTTTCTCACTCCTACTAGTGAATGTAATGCAACACACACCCATACAATGCGCACCACCCCGCGATGTTTTTCAGTAACCTATCCTCCATTGCCACTGCCTGTTCCCTGACCTCCCCATGCTGACAACCCCGCGGTGCTTTTCTCCATCCTACATTGCCACTCACTGCCTATCCTAATTCAGACCCTCCGATTCACACCACCCCGTGATGTTTTTCTCACTCCTAGTAGTGAATGTAATGTAACACACACCCATACAATGCGAACCACCCCGTGATGTTTTTCTCACTCCTACTATTGAATGTAATGTAACACACACCCATACAATGCGCACCACACCGTGATGTTTTTCTCACTCCTACTAGTGAATGTAATGTAACACACCCCCATACAATGCGCACCACCCCGTTATGTTTTTCTCACACCTACTAGTGAATGTAATGTAACACACACCCACACAATGCGCACCACCCCGTGATGTTTTTCTCACTCCTATGACTGTATGTAATGTAACACACACCCATACAGTGCGCACCACCCCGTGATGTTTTTCTCACTCCTACTAGTGAATGTAATGTAACACACACCCATACAATGCGCACCACCCCGTGATGTTTTTCATACTCCTACTAGTGAATCTAATGTAACACACACCCATACAATGAGCACCACCCCGCGATGTTTTTCAGAATCCTATCCTACATTGCCACTGCATGTTCCCTGACCTCCCCATGCTGACCACACCGCGATGCTTTTCTCCATCCTACATTGCCACTCACTGGCTTTCCTAATTCAGACCCTCCGATTCACACCACCCCGTGATGTTTTTCTCACTCCTAGTAGTGAATGTAATGTAACACACACCCATACAATGCGCACCACCCCGTGATGTGTTTCTCACTCCTACTAGTGAATGTAATGTAACACACACCCAAACAATGCGCACTACCCCGTGATGTTTTTCTCACTGCTACTAGTGAATGTAATGTAACACACATCCATACAATGCGCACCACCCCGTGATGTTTTTTTCACTCCTACTAGTGAATGTAACGTAACACACACCCATACAATGCGCACCACCCCGTGATGTTTTTCTCACTCCTACGAGTGAATGTAATGTAACACACACAAATACAATGCGCACCACCCCGTGATGTTTTTCTCACTCCTAGTAGTGAATGTAATGTAACACACAACCATACAATGCGCACCACCCCGTGATGTTTTTCTCACTCCTACTAGTGAATCTAATGTAACACAAACCCATACAATGCGAACCAACCCCGTGATGTTTTTCTCACACCTACTAGTGAATCTAATGTAACACAAACCCATACAATGCGCACCACGCCCCGATGTTTTTCAGAATCCTATCCTACATTGCCACTGCATGTTCCCTGACCTCCCCATGCTGACCACCCCGCGGTGCTTTTCTCCATCCTACATTGCCACTCACTGCCTTTCCTAATTCAGACCCTCCGATTCACACCATCCCGTGATGTATTTCTCACTCCTAGTAGTGAATGTAATGTAACACACACCCATAAAATGCGCACCACCCCGTGATGTGTTTCTCACTCCTACTAGTGAATGTAATGTAACAAACACCCATACAATGCGCACCACCCCGTGATGTTTTTCTCACTCCTACTAGTGAATGTAATGTAACACACACCCATACAATGCGCACCACCCCGTGATGTTTTTCTCACTCCTACTAGTGAATGTAATGTAACACACACCCATAAAATGCGCACCACCCCGTGATGTTTTTCTAACTCCTACTAGTGAATGTAATGTAACACACACCCATACAATGCGCACCACCCCGTCATGTTTTTCTCACTCCTATTAGTGAATGTAATGTAACACACACCCATACAATGCGCACCACCCTGTGATGTTTTTCTCAATCCTACTAGTGAATGTAATGTAACACACACCCATACAATGCGCACCACCCCGTGATGTTTTTCTCACTCCTACTAGTGAATGTAATGTAACACACACCCATACAATGCGCACCACCCCGTGATGTTTTTCTCACTCCTACGAGTGAATGTAATGTAACACACACCCATACAATGCGCACCATCCCGTGACGTTTTTCTCACTCCTACAACTGAATGTAATGTAACACACACCCATACAATGCGCACCACCCCGTGACGTTTTTCTCTCTCCTACTAGTGAATGTAATGTAACACACACCCATACAATGCGCACCACCCCGTGATGTTTTTCTCACTCCTACTAGTGAATCTAATGTAACACACACCCATACAATGCGCACCACCCCGCGATGTTTTTCAGAATCCTATCCTACATTGCCACTGCATGTTCCCTGACCTCCCCATGCTGACCACCCCGCGGTGCTTTTCTCCATCCTACATTGCCACTCACTCCTTTCCTAATTCAGACCCTCCGATTCACCCCACCCCGTGATGTTTTTCTCACTCCTAGTAGTGAATGTAACACACACCCATACAATGCGCACCACCCCGTGATGTTTTTCTCACTCATACTAGTGAATGTAATGTAACACACACCCATACAATGCGCACCACCCCGTGATGTTTTTCTTACTCCTACTAGTGAATGTAATGTAACACACACCCATACAATGCGCACCACCCCGAGATGTTTTTCTCACTCCTACTAGTGACTGTAATGTAACACACACCCATACAATGCACACCACCCCATGATGTTTTTCTAACTCCTACTAGTGAATGTAATGTAACCCACACCCATACAATGCGCACCACCCCGTGATGTTTTTCTCACTCTTACTAGTGAATGTAATGTAACACACACCCATACAATGCTCACCACCCCGTGATGTTTTCTCACTCCTAGAAGTGAATGTAATGTAACACACACACATACAATGTGCACCACCCCGTGATGTTTTTCTAACTCCTAATAGTGAATCTAATGTAACACACACCCATAGAATGCGCACCACCCCGTGATGTTTTTCTCACTCCTACTAGTGAATGTAATGTAACACACAACCATACAATGCTCACCACCCGTAATGTTTTTCTCACTCCTAGTAGTGAATGTAATGTAACACACACACATACAATGCGCACCACCCCGTGATGTTTTTCTCACTCCTACTAGTGAATGGAATGTAACACACACCCATACAATGCGCACCACCCCGTGATGTTTTTCTCACTCCTACTAGTGAATGTAATGCAACACACACCCATACAATGCGCACCACCCCGCGATGTTTTTCAGAAACATATCCTCCATTTCCACTGCATGTTCCCTGACCTCCCCATGCTGAACACCCCGCGGTGCTTTTCTCAATCCTACATTGCCACTCACTGCCTATCCTAATTCAGACCCTCCGATTCACACCACCCCGTGATGTATTTCTCACCCCTAGTAGTGAATGTAATGTAACACACACCCATACAATGCGCACCACCCCGTGATGTTTTTCTCACTCCTACTAGTGAATGTAATGCAACACACACCCATACAATGCGCACCACCCCGTGATGTTTTTCTCACTCCTACTAGTGAATGTAATGTAACACACACCCATACAATGCGCACCACCCCGTGATGTTTTTCTCACTCCTATTAGTGAATGTAATGCAACACACACCCATACAATGCGCACCACCCCGCGATGTTTTTCAGTAACCTATCCTCCATTGCCACTGCATGTTCCCTGACCTCCCCATGCTGACCACCCCGTGGTGCTTTTCTCCATCCTACATTGCCACTCACTGCCTATCCTAATTCAGACCCTCCGATTCACACCACCCCGTGATGTTTTTCTCACTCCTAGTAGTGAATGTAATGTAACACACACCCATACAATGCGAACCACCCCGTGATGTTTTTCTCAGTCCTACTAGTGAATGTAATGTAACACACACCCATACAATGCGCACCACACCGTGATGTTTTTCTCACTCCTACTAGTGAATGTAATGTAACACACCCCCATACAATGCGCACCACCCCGTTATGTTTTTCTCACACCTACTAGTGAATGTAATGTAACACACACCCACACAATGCGCACCACCCCGTGATGTTTTTCTCACTCCTATGACTGTATGTAATGTAACACACACCCATACAGTGCGCACCACCCCGTGATGTTTTTCTCACTCCTACTAGTGAATGTAATGTAACACACACCCATACAATGCGCACCACCCCGTGATATTTTTCTCACTCCTACTAGTGAATCTAATGTAACACACACCCATACAATGCCCACCACCCCGCGATGTTTTTCAGAATCCTATCCTACATTGCCACTGCATGTTCCCTGACCTCCCCATGCTGACCACACCGCGGTGCTTTTCTCCATCCTACATTGCCACTCACTGGCTTTCCTAATTCAGACCCTCCGATTCACACCACCCCGTGATGTTTTTCTCACTCCTAGTAGTGAATGTAATGTAACACACACCCATACAATGCGCACCACCCCGTGATGTGTTTCTCACTCCTACTAGTGAATGTAATGTAACACACACCCATACAATGCGCACTACCCCGTTATGTTTTTCTCACTGCTACTAGTGAATGTAATGTAACACACACCCATACAATGCGCACCACCCCGTGATGTTTTTTTCACTCCTACTAGTGAATGTAACGTAACACATACCCATACAATGCGCACCACCCCGTGATGTTTTTCTCACTCCTACGAGTGAATGTAATGTAACACACACAAATACAATGCGCACCACCCCGTGATGTTTTTCTCACTCCTAGTAGTGAATGTAATGTAACACACACCCATACAATGCGCACCACCCCGTGATGTTTTTCTCACTCCTACTAGTGAATGTAATGTAACACACACCCATACAATGCGCACCACCCCGTGATGTTTTTCTCACTCCTACTAGTGAATCTAATGTAACACACACCCATACAATGCCCACCACCCCGCGATGTTTTTCAGAATCCTATCCTACATTGCCACTGCATGTTCCCTGACCTCCCCATGCTGACCACACCGCGGTGCTTTTCTCCATCCTACATTGCCACTCACTGGCTTTCCTAATTCAGACCCTCCGATTCACACCACCCCGTGATGTTTTTCTCACTCCTAGTAGTGAATGTAATGTAACACACACCCATACAATGCGCACCACCCCGTGATGTGTTTCTCACTCCTACTAGTGAATGTAATGTAACACACACCCATACAATGCGCACCACCCCGTGATGTTTTTCTCACTCCTACTAGTGAATGTAATGTAACACACACCCATACAATGCGCACCACCCCGTGATGTTTTTCTCACTCCTACTAGTGTATCAAATGTAACACACACCCATACAATGCGCACCACCCCGTGATGTTTTTCTCACTCCTACTAGTGAATGTAATGTAACACACACCCATACAATGCGCACCACCCCGTGATGTTTTTCTCACTCCTACTAGTGAATGTAATGTAACACACACCCATAAAATGCGCACCACCCCGTGATGTTTTTCTAACTCCTACTAGTGAATGTAATGTAACACACACCCATACAATGCGCACCACCCCGTCATGTTTTTCTCACTCCTATTAGTGAATGTAATGTAACACACACCCATACAATGCGCACCACCCCGTGATGTTTTTCTCAATCCTACTAGTGAATGTAATGTAACACACACCCATACAATGCGCACGACCCCGTGATGTTTTTCTCACTCCTACTAGTGAATGTAATGTAACACACACCCATACAATGCGCACCACCCCGTGATGTTTTTCTCACTCCTACGAGTGAATGTAATGTAACACACACCCATACAATGCGCACCATCCCGTGACGTTTTTCTCACTCCTACAACTGAATGTAATGTAACACACACCCATACAATGCGCACCACCCCGTGACGTTTTTCTCTCTCCTACTAGTGAATGTAATGTAACACACACCCATACAATGCGCACCACCCCGTGATGTTTTTCTCACTCCTACTAGTGAATCTAATGTAACACACACCCATACAATGCGCACCACCCCGCGATGTTTTTCAGAATCCTATCCTACATTGCCACTGCATGTTCCCTGACCTCCCCATGCTGACCACCCCGCGGTGCTTTTCTCCATCCTACATTGCCACTCACTCCTTTCCTAATTCAGACCCTCCGATTCACCCCACCCCGTGATGTTTTTCTCACTCCTAGTAGTGAATGTAACACACACCCATACAATGCGCACCACCCCGTGATGTTTTTCTCACTCATACTAGTGAATGTAATGTAACACACACCCATACAATGCGCACCACCCCGTGATGTTTTTCTTACTCCTACTAGTGAATGTAATGTAACACACACCCATACAATGCGCACCACCCCGAGATGTTTTTCTCACTCCTACTAGTGACTGTAATGTAACACACACCCATACAATGCGCACCACCCCATGATGTTTTTCTAACTCCTACTAGTGAATGTAATGTAACCCACACCCATACAATGCGCACCACCCCGTGATGTTTTTCTCACTCTTACTAGTGAATGTAATGTAACACACACCCATACAATGCTCACCACCCCGTGATGTTTTCTCACTCCTAGAAGTGAATGTAATGTAACACACACACATACAATGTGCACCACCCCGTGATGTTTTTCTAACTCCTAATAGTGAATCTAATGTAACACACACCCATAGAATGCGCACCACCCCGTGATGTTTTTCTCACTCCTACTAGTGAATGTAATGTAACACACAACCATACAATGCTCACCACCCGTAATGTTTTTCTCACTCCTAGTAGTGAATGTAATGTAACACACACACATACAATGCGCACCACCCCGTGATGTTTTTCTCACTCCTACTAGTGAATGGAATGTAACACACACCCATACAATGCGCACCACCCCGTGATGTTTTTCTCACTCCTACTAGTGAATGTAATGCAACACACACCCATACAATGCGCACCACCCCGCGATGATTTTCAGAAACATATCCTCCATTTCCACTGCATGTTCCCTGACCTCCCCATGCTGAACACCCCGCGGTGCTTTTCTCAATCCTACATTGCCACTCACTGCCTATCCTAATTCAGACCCTCCGATTCACACCACCCCGTGATGTATTTCTCACCCCTAGTAGTGAATGTAATGTAACACACACCCATACAATGCGCACCACCCCGTGATGTTTTTCTCACTCCTACTAGTGAATGTAATGCAACACACACCCATACAATGCGCACCACCCCGTGATGTTTTTCTCACTCCTACTAGTGAATGTAATGTAAAACACACCCATACAATGCGCACCACCCCGTGATGTTTTTCTCACTCCTATTAGTGAATGTAATGCAACACACACCCATACAATGCGCACCACCCCGCGATGTTTTTCAGTAACCTATCCTCCATTGCCACTGCATGTTCCCTGACCTCCCCATGCTGACCACCCCGTGGTGCTTTTCTCCATCCTACATTGCCACTCACTGCCTATCCTAATTCAGACCCTCCGATTCACACCACCCCGTGATGTTTTTCTCACTCCTAGTAGTGAATGTAATGTAACACACACCCATACAATGCGAACCACCCCGTGATGTTTTTCTCAGTCCTACTAGTGAATGTAATGTAACACACACCCATACAATGCGCACCACACCGTGATGTTTTTCTCACTCCTACTAGTGAATGTAATGTAACACACCCCCATACAATGCGCACCACCCCGTTATGTTTTTCTCACACCTACTAGTGAATGTAATGTAACACACACCCACACAATGCGCACCACCCCGTGATGTTTTTCTCACTCCTATGACTGTATGTAATGTAACACACACCCATACAGTGCGCACCACCCCGTGATGTTTTTCTCACTCCTACTAGTGAATGTAATGTAACACACACCCATACAATGCGCACCACCCCGTGATGTTTTTCTCACTCCTACTAGTGAATCTAATGTAACACACACCCATACAATGCCCACCACCCCGCGATGTTTTTCAGAATCCTATCCTACATTGCCACTGCATGTTCCCTGACCTCCCCATGCTGACCACACCGCGGTGCTTTTCTCCATCCTACATTGCCACTCACTGGCTTTCCTAATTCAGACCCTCCGATTCACACCACCCCGTGATGTTTTTCTCACTCCTAGTAGTGAATGTAATGTAACACACACCCATACAATGCGCACCACCCCGTGATGTGTTTCTCACTCCTACTAGTGAATGTAATGTAACACACACCCATACAATGCGCACTACCCCGTTATGTTTTTCTCACTGCTACTAGTGAATGTAATGTAACACACACCCATACAATGCGCACCACCCCGTGATGTTTTTTTCACTCCTACTAGTGAATGTAACGTAACACATACCCATACAATGCGCACCACCCCGTGATGTTTTTCTCACTCCTACGAGTGAATGTAATGTAACACACACAAATACAATCCGCACCACCCCGTGATGTTTTTCTCACTCCTAGTAGTGAATGTAATGTAACACACACCCATACAATGCGCACCACCCCGTGATGTTTTTCTCACTCCTACTAGTGAATGTAATGTAACACACACCCATACAATGCGAACCAACCCCGTGATGTTTTTCTCACACCTACTAGTGAATCTAATGTAACACACACCCATACAATGCGCACCACGCCCCGATGTTTTTCAGAATCCTATCCTACATTGCCACTGCATGTTCCCTGACCTCCCCATGCTGACCACCCCGCCGTGCTTTTCTCCATCCTACATTGCCACTCACTGCCTATCCTAATTCAGACCCTCCGATTCACACCACCCCGTGATGTTTTTCTCACTCCTAGTAGTGAATGTAATGTAACACACACACATACAATGCCCACCACTCCGTGATGTTTTTCTAACTCCTACTAGTGAATGTAATGTAACACACACCCATACAATGCACACCACCCCGTGATGTTTTTCTCACTCTTACTACTGAATGTAATGTAACACACACCCATAAAATGCGCACCACCCCGTGATGTGTTTCTCACTCCTACTAGTGAATGTAATGTAACACACACCCATACAATGCGCACCACCCCGTGATGTTTTTCTCACTCCTACTAGTGAATGTAATGTAACACACACCCATACAATGCGCACCACCCCGTGATGTTTTTCTCACTCCTACTAGTGAATGTAATGTAACACACACCCATAAAATGCGCACCTCCCCATGATGTTTTTCTAACTCCTACTAGTGAATGTAATGTAACACACACCCATACAATGCGCACCACCCCGTCATGTTTTTCTCACTCCTATTAGTGAATGTAATGTAACACACACCCATACAATGCGCACCACCCCGTGATGTTTTTCTCACTCCTACTAGTGAAAGTAATGTAACACACACCCATACAATGCGCACCACCCCGTGATGTTTTTCTCACTCCTACGAGTGAATGTAATGTAACACACACCCATACAATGCGCACCACCCCGTGATATTTTTCTCACTCCTACTAGTGAATGTAATGTAACACACAACCATACAATGCTCACCAACCGTAATGTTTTTCTCACTCCTAGTAGTGAATGTAATGTAACACACACACATACAATGCGCACCACCCCGTGATGTTTTTCTCACTCCTACTAGTGAATGTAATGTAACACACACCCATACAATGTGCACCACCCCGTGATGTTTTTCTCACTGCTACTAGTGAATGTAATGTAACACACACCCATACAATGCACACCACCCCGTGATGTTTTTCTCACTCCTACTAGTGAATGTAATATAACACACACCCATACAATGCGCACCACCCCGTGATGTTTTTCTCACTCCTACTAGTGAATGTAATGCAACACACACCCATACAATACGCACCACCCCGCGATGTTTTTCAGAAACATATCCTCCATTTCCACTGCATGTTCCCTGACCTCCCCATGCTGAACACCCCGCGGTGCTTTTCTCCATCCTACATTGCCACTCAGTGCCTATCCTAATTCAGACCCTCCGATTCACACCACCCCGTGATGTTTTTCTCACTCCTAGTAGTGAATGTAATGTAACACACACCCATACAATGCGCACCACCCCGTGATGTTTTTGTCACTCCTACTAGTGAATGTAATGCAACACACACCCATACAATGCGCACCACCCCGTGATGTTTTTCTCACTCCTACTAGTGAATGTAATGTAACACACACCCATACAGTGCGCACCACCCCGTGATGTTTTTCTCACGCCTACTAGTGAATGTAATGCAACACACACCCATACAATGCGCACCACCCCGCGATGTTTTTCAGTAACCTATCCTCCATTGCCACTGCATGTTCCCAGACCTCCCCATGCTGACCACCCCGCGGTGCTTTTCTCCATCCTACATTGCCACTCACTGCCTATCCTAATTCAGACCCTCCGATTCACACCACCCCGTGATGTTTTTCTCACTCCTAGTAGTGAATGTAATGTAACACACACCCATACAATGCGAACCACCCCGTGATGTTTTTCTCACTCCTACTAGTGAATGTAATGTAACACACACCCATACAATGCGCACCACACCGTGATATTTTTCTCACTCCTACTAGTGAATGTAATGTAACACACCCCCATACAATGCGCACCACCCCGTTATGTTTTTCTCACACCTACTAGTGAATGTAATGTAACACACACCCACACAATGCGCACCACCCCGTGATGTTTTTCTCACTCCTATGACTGTATGTAATGTAACACACACCCATACAGTGCGCACCACCCCGTGATGTTTTTCTCACTCCTACTAGTGAATGTAATGTAACACACACCCATACAATGCACACCACCCCGTGATGTTTTTCTCACTCCTACTAGTGAATCTAATGTAACACACACCCATACAATGCGCACCACCCCGCGATGTTTTTCAGAATCCTATCCTACATTGCCAGTGCATGTTCCCTGACCTCCCCATGCTGACCACACGGCGGTGCTTTTCTCCATCCTACATTGCCACTCACTGGCTTTCCTAATTCAGACCCTCCGATTCACACCACCCCGTGATGTTTTTCTCACTCCTAGTAGTGAATGTAATGTAACACACACCCATACAATGCGCACCACCCCGTGATGTGTTTCTCACTCCTACTAGTGAATGTAATGTAACACACACCCATACAATGCGCACTACCCCGTGATGTTTTTCTCACTGCTACTAGTGAATGTAATGTAACACACACCCATACAATGCGCACCACCCCGTGATGTTTTTCTCACTCCTACTAGTGAATGTAATGTAACACACACCCATACAATGCGCACCACCCCGTGATGTTTTTCTCACTCCTACTAGTGAATGTAATGTAACACACACCCATAAAATGCGCACCTCCCCATGATGTTTTTCTAACTCCTACTAGTGAATGTAATGTAACACACACCCATACAATGCGCACCACCCCGTCATGTTTTTCTCACTCCTATTAGTGAATGTAATGTAACACACACCCATACAATGCGCACCACCCCGTGATGTTTTTCTCACTCCTACTAGTGAAAGTAATGTAACACACACCCATACAATGCGCACCACCCCGTGATGTTTTTCTCACTCCTACGAGTGAATGTAATGTAACACACACCCATACAATGCGCACCACCCCGTGATATTTTTCTCACTCCTACTAGTGAATGTAATGTAACACACAACCATACAATGCTCACCAACCGTAATGTTTTTCTCACTCCTAGTAGTGAATGTAATGTAACACACACACATACAATGCGCACCACCCCGTGATGTTTTTCTCACTCCTACTAGTGAATGTAATGTAACACACACCCATACAATGTGCACCACCCCGTGATGTTTTTCTCACTGCTACTAGTGAATGTAATGTAACACACACCCATACAATGCGCACCACCCCGTGATGTTTTTCTCACTCCTACTAGTGAATGTAATATAACACACACCCATACAATGCGCACCACCCCGTGATGTTTTTCTCACTCCTACTAGTGAATGTAATGCAACACACACCCATACAATACGCACCACCCCGCGATGTTTTTCAGAAACATATCCTCCATTTCCACTGCATGTTCCCTGACCTCCCCATGCTGAACACCCCGCGGTGCTTTTCTCCATCCTACATTGCCACTCAGTGCCTATCCTAATTCAGACCCTCCGATTCACACCACCCCGTGATGTTTTTCTCACTCCTAGTAGTGAATGTAATGTAACACACACCCATACAATGCGCACCACCCCGTGATGTTTTTGTCACTCCTACTAGTGAATGTAATGCAACACACACCCATACAATGCGCACCACCCCGTGATGTTTTTCTCACTCCTACTAGTGAATGTAATGTAACACACACCCATACAGTGCGCACCACCCCGTGATGTTTTTCTCACGCCTACTAGTGAATGTAATGCAACACACACCCATACAATGCGCACCACCCCGCGATGTTTTTCAGTAACCTATCCTCCATTGCCACTGCATGTTCCCAGACCTCCCCATGCTGACCACCCCGCGGTGCTTTTCTCCATCCTACATTGCCACTCACTGCCTATCCTAATTCAGACCCTCCGATTCACACCACCCCGTGATGTTTTTCTCACTCCTAGTAGTGAATGTAATGTAACACACACCCATACAATGCGAACCACCCCGTGATGTTTTTCTCACTCCTACTAGTGAATGTAATGTAACACACACCCATACAATGCGCACCACACCGTGATATTTTTCTCACTCCTACTAGTGAATGTAATGTAACACACCCCCATACAATGCGCACCACCCCGTTATGTTTTTCTCACACCTACTAGTGAATGTAATGTAACACACACCCACACAATGCGCACCACCCCGTGATGTTTTTCTCACTCCTATGACTGTATGTAATGTAACACACACCCATACAGTGCGCACCACCCCGTGATGTTTTTCTCACTCCTACTAGTGAATGTAATGTAACACACACCCATACAATGCACACCACCCCGTGATGTTTTTCTCACTCCTACTAGTGAATCTAATGTAACACACACCCATACAATGCGCACCACCCCGCGATGTTTTTCAGAATCCTATCCTACATTGCCAGTGCATGTTCCCTGACCTCCCCATGCTGACCACACGGCGGTGCTTTTCTCCATCCTACATTGCCACTCACTGGCTTTCCTAATTCAGACCCTCCGATTCACACCACCCCGTGATGTTTTTCTCACTCCTAGTAGTGAATGTAATGTAACACACACCCATACAATGCGCACCACCCTGTGATGTGTTTCTCACTCCTACTAGTGAATGTAATGTAACACACACCCATACAATGCGCACTACCCCGTGATGTTTTTCTCACTGCTACTAGTGAATGTAATGTAACACACACCCATACAATGCGCACCACCCCGTGATGTTTTTTTCACTCCTACTAGTGAATGTAACGTAACACACACCCATAAAATGCGCACCACCCCGTGATGTTTTTCTCACTCCTACGAGTGAATGTAATGTAACACACACAAATACAATGCGCACCACCCCGTGATGTTTTTCTCACTCCTAGTAGTGAATGTAATGTAACACACACCCATACAATGCGCACCACCCCGTGATGTTTTTCTCACTCCTACTAGTGAATGTAATGTAACACACACCCATACAATGCGAACCAACCCCGTGATGTTTTTCTCACACCTACTAGTGAATCTAATGTAACACACACCCATACAATGCGCACCACGCCCCGATGTTTTTCAGAATCCTATCCTACATTGCCACTGCATGTTCCCTGACCTCCCCATGCTGACCACCCCGCGGTGCTTTTCTCCATCCTACATTGCCACTCACTGCCTTTCCTAATTCAGACCCTCCGATTCACACCACCCCGTGATGTTTTTCTCACTCCTAGTAGTGAATGTAATGTAACACACACCCATAAAATGCGCACCACCCCGTGATGTGTTTCTCACTCCTACTAGTGAATGTAATGTAACACACACCCATCCAATGCGCACCACCCCGTGATGTTTTTCTCACTCCTACTAGTGAATGTAATGTAACACACACCCATACAATGCGCACCACCCCGTGATGTTTTTCTCACTCCTACTAGTGAATCTAATGTAACACACACCCATACAATGCGCACCACGCCCCGATGTTTTTCAGAATCCTATCCTACATTGCCACTGCATGTTCCCTGACCTCCCCATGCTGACCACCCCGCGGTGCTTTTCTCCATCCTACATTGCCACTCACTGCCTTTCCTAATTCAGACCCTCCGATTCACGCCACCCCGTGATGTTTTTCTCACTCCTACTAGTGAATGTAATGTAACACACACCCATACAATGCGCACCACCCCGTGATGTTTTTCTCACTCCTACTAGTGAATGTAATGTAACACACACCCATAAAATGCGCACCTCCCGGTGATGTTTTTCTAACTCCTACTAGTGAATGTAATGTAACACACACCCATACAATGCGCACCACCCCGTCATGTTTTTCTCACTCCTATTAGTGAATGTAATGTAACACACACCCATACAATGCGCACCACCCCGTGATGTTTTTCTCACTCCTACTAGTGACAGTAATGTAACATACACCCATACAATGGGCACCACCCCGTGATGTTTTTCTCACTCCTACGAGTGAATGTAATGTAACACACACCCATACAATGCGCACCATCCCGTGACGTTTTTCTCACTCCTACGACTGAATTTAATGTAACACACACCCATACAATGCGCACCACCCCGTGATGTTTTTCTCTCTCCTACTAGTGAATGTAATGTAACACACACCCATACAATGCGCACCACCCCGTGATGTTTTTCTCACTCCTACTAGTGAATCTAATGTAACACACACCCATACAATGCGCACCACCCCGCGATGTTTTTCAGAATCCTATCCTACATTGCCACTGCATGTTCCCTGACCTCCCCATGCTGACCACCCCGCGGTGCTTTTCTCCATCCTACATTGCCACTCACTGCCTTTCCTAATTCAGACCCTCCGATTCACACCACCCCGTGATGTTTTTCTCACTCCTAGTAGTGAATGTAATGTAACACACACATAAAATGCGCACCACCCCGTGATGTGTTTCTCACTCCTACTAGTGAATGTAATGTAACACACACCCATCCAATGCGCACCACCCCGTGATGTTTTTCTCACTCCTACTAGTGAATGTAATGTAACACACACCCATACAATGCGCACCACCCCGTGATGTTTTTCTCACTCCTACTAGTGAATCTAATGTAACACACACCCATACAATGCGCACCACGCCCCGATGTTTTTCAGAATCCTATCCTACATTGCCACTGCATGTTCCCTGACCTCCCCATGCTGACCACCCCGCGGTGCTTTTCTCCATCCTACATTGCCACTCACTGCCTTTCCTAATTCAGACCCTCCGATTCACACCACCCCGTGATGTTTTTCTCACTCCTAGTAGTGAATGTAAAGTAACACACACCCATAAAATGCGCACCACCCCGTGATGTGTTTCTCACTCCTACTAGTGAATGTAATGTAACACACACCCATACAATGCGCACCACCCCGTGATGTTTTTCTCACTCCTACTAGTGAATGTAATGTAACACACACCCATACAATGCGCACCACCCCGTGATGTTTTTCTCACTCCTACTAGTGAATGTAATGTAACACACACCCATAAAATGCGCACCTCCCCGTGATGTTTTTCTAACTCCTACTAGTGAATGTAATGTAACACACACCCATACAATGCGCACCACCCCGTCATGTTTTTCTCACTCCTATTAGTGAATGTAATGTAACACACACCCATACAATGCGCACCACCCGTGATGTTTTTCTCACTCCTACTAGTGAAAGTAATGTAACATACACCCATACAATGGGCACCACCCCGTGATGTTTTTCTCACTCCTACGAGTGAATGTAATGTAACACACACCCATACAATGCGCACCATCCCGTGACGTTTTTCTCACTCCTACGACTGAATTTAATGTAACACACACCCATACAATGCGCACCACCCCGTGATGTTTTTCTCTCTCCTACTAGTGAATGTAATGTAACACACACCCATACAATGCGCACCACCCCGTGATGTTTTTCTCACTCCTACTAGTGAATCTAATGTAACACACACCCATACAATGCGCGCCACCCCGCGATGTTTTTCAGAATCCTATCCTACATTGCCACTGCATGTTCCCTGACCTCCCCATGCTGACCACCCGGGGGTGCTTTTCTCCATCCTACATTGCCACTCACTGCCTTTCCTAATTCAGACCCTCCGATTCACACCACCCCGTGATGTTTTTCTCACTCCTAGTAGTGAATGTAACACACACCCATACAATGCGCACCACCCCGTGATGTTTTTCTCACTCCTACTAGTGAATGTAATGTAACACACACCCATACAATGTGCACCACCCCGTGATGTTTTTCTCACTGCTACTAGTGAATGTAATGTAACACACACCCATACAATGCGCACCACCCCGTGATGTTTTTCTCACTCCTACTAGTGAATGTAATATAACACACACCCATACAATGCGCACCACCCCGTGATGTTTTTCTCACTCCTACTAGTGAATGTAATGCAACACACACCCATACAATACGCACCACCCCGCGATGTTTTTCAGAAACATATCCTCCATTTCCACTGCATGTTCCCTGACCTCCCCATGCTGAACACCCCGCGGTGCTTTTCTCCATCCTACATTGCCACTCAGTGCCTATCCTAATTCAGACCCTCCGATTCACACCACCCCGTGATGTTTTTCTCACTCCTAGTAGTGAATGTAATGTAACACACACCCATACAATGCGCACCACCCCGTGATGTTTTTGTCACTCCTACTAGTGAATGTAATGCAACACACACCCATACAATGCGCACCACCCCGTGATGTTTTTCTCACTCCTACTAGTGAATGTAATGTAACACACACCCATACAATGTGCACCACCCCGTGATGTTTTTCTCACTGCTACTAGTGAATGTAATGTAACACACACCCATACAATGCGCACCACCCCGTGATGTTTTTCTCACTCCTACTAGTGAATGTAATATAACACACACCCATACAATGCGCACCACCCCGTGATGTTTTTCTCACTCCTACTAGTGAATGTAATGCAACACACACCCATACAATACGCACCACCCCGCGATGTTTTTCAGAAACATATCCTCCATTTCCACTGCATGTTCCCTGACCTCCCCATGCTGAACACCCCGCGGTGCTTTTCTCCATCCTACATTGCCACTCAGTGCCTATCCTAATTCAGACCCTCCGATTCACACCACCCCGTGATGTTTTTCTCACTCCTAGTAGTGAATGTAATGTAACACACACCCATACAATGCGCACCACCCCGTGATGTTTTTCTCACTCCTACTAGTGAATGTAATGCAACACACACCCATACAATGCGCACCACCCCGCGATGTTTTTCAGTAACCTATCCTCCATTGCCACTGCATGTTCCCAGACCTCCCCATGCTGACCACCCCGCGGTGCTCTTCTCCATCCTACATTGCCACTCACTGCCTATCCTAATTCAGACCCTCCGATTCACACCACCCCGTGATGTTTTTCTCACTCCTAGTAGTGAATGTAATGTAACACACACCCATACAATGCGAACCACCCCGTGATGTTTTTCTCACTCCTACTAGTGAATGTAATGTAACACACACCCATACAATGCGCACCACACCGTGATATTTTTCTCACTCCTACTAGTGAATGTAATGTAACACACCCCCATACAATGCGCACCACCCCGTTATGTTTTTCTCACACCTACTAGTGAATGTAATGTAACACACACCCACACAATGCGCACCACCCCGTGATGTTTTTCTCACTCCTATGACTGTATGTAATGTAACACACACCCATACAGTGCGCACCACCCCGTGATGTTTTTCTCACTCCTACTAGTGAATGTAATGTAACACACACCCATACAATGCGCACCACCCCGTGATGTTTTTCTCACTCCTACTAGTGAATCTAATGTAACACACACCCATACAATGCGCACCACCCCGCGATGTTTTTCAGAATCCTATCCTACATTGCCAGTGCATGTTCCCTGACCTCCCCATGCTGACCACACCGCGGTGCTTTTCTCCATCCTACATTGCCACTCACTGGCTTTCCTAATTCAGACCCTCCGATTCACACCACCCCGTGATGTTTTTCTCACTCCTAGTAGTGAATGTAATGTAACACACACCCATACAATGCGCACCACCCCGTGATGTGTTTCTCACTCCTACTAGTGAATGTAATGTAACACACACCCATACAATGCGCACTACCCCGTGATGTTTTTCTCACTGCTACTAGTGAATGTAATGTAACACACACCCATACAATGCGCACCACCCCGTGATGTTTTTTTCACTCCTACTAGTGAATGTAACGTAACACACACCCATACAATGCGCACCACCCCGTGATGTTTTTCTCACTCCTACGAGTGAATGTAATGTAACACACACAAATACAATGCGCACCACCCCGTGATGTTTTTCTCACTCCTAGTAGTGAATGTAATGTAACACACACCCATACAATGCGCACCACCCCGTGATGTTTTTCTCACTCCTACTAGTGAATGTAATGTAACACACACCCATACAATGCGAACCAACCCCGTGATGTTTTTCTCACACCTACTAGTGAATCTAATGTAACACACACCCATACAATGCGCACCACGCCCCGATGTTTTTCAGAATCCTATCCTACATTGCCACTGCATGTTCCATGACCTCCCCATGCTGACCACCCCGTGGTGCTTTTCTCCATCCTACATTGCCACTCACTGCCTTTCCTAATTCAGACCCTCAGATTCACACCACCCCGTGATGTTTTTCTCACTCCTAGTAGTGAATGTAATGTAACACACACCCATAAAATGCGCACCACCCCGTGATGTGTTTCTCACTCCTACTAGTGAATGTAATGTAACACACACCCATCCAATGCGCACCACCCCGTGATGTTTTTCTCACTCCTACTAGTGAATGTAATGTAACACACACCCATACAATGCGCACCACCCCGTGATGTTTTTCTCACTCCTACTAGTGAATCTAATGTAACACACACCCATACAATGCGCACCACGCCCCGATGTTTTTCAGAATCCTATCCTACATTGCCACTGCATGTTCCCTGACCTCCCCATGCTGACCACCCCGCGGTTCTTTTCTCCATCCTACATTGCCACTCACTGCCTTTCCTAATTCAGACCCTCCGATTCACACCACCCCGTGATGTTTTTCTCACTCCTAGTAGTGAATGTAATGTAACACACACCCATACAATGCGCACCACCCCGTGATGTTTTTCTCACTCCTACTAGTGAATCTAATGTAACACACACCCATACAATGCGCACCACCCCGCGATGTTTTTCAGAATCCTATCCTACATTGCCACTGCATGTTCCCTGACCTCCCCATGCTGACCACACCGCGGTGCTTTTCTCCATCCCACATTGCCACTCACTGGCTTTCCTAATTCAGACCCTCCGATTCACACCACCCCGTGATGTTTTTCTCACTCCTAGTAGTGAATATAATGTAACACACACCCATACAATGCGCACCACCCCGTGATGTGTTTCTCACTCCTACTAGTGAATGTAATGTACCACACACCCATACAATGCGCACTACCCCGTGATGTTTTTCTCACTGCTACTAGTGAATGTAATGTAACACACACCCATACAATGCGCACCACCCCGTGATGTTTTTCTCACTCCTACTAGTGAATCTAATGTAACACACACCCATACAATGCGCACCACCCCGCGATGTTTTTCAGAATCCTATCCTACATTGCCAGTGCATGTTCCCTGACCTCCCCATGCTGACCACACCGCGGTGCTTTTCTCCATCCTACATTGCCACTCACTGGCTTTCCTAATTCAGACCCTCCGATTCACACCACCCCGTGATGTTTTTCTCACTCCTAGTAGTGAATGTAATGTAACACACACCCATACAATGCGCACCACCCCGTGATGTGTTTCTCACTCCTACTAGTGAATGTAATGTAACACACACCCATACAATGCGCACTACCCCGTGATGTTTTTCTCACTGCTACTAGTGAATGTAATGTAACACACACCCATACAATGCGCACCACCCCGTGATGTTTTTTTCACTCCTACTAGTGAATGTAACGTAACACACACCCATACAATGCGCACCACCCCGTGATGTTTTTCTCACTCCTACGAGTGAATGTAATGTAACACACACAAATACAATGCGCACCACCCCGTGATGTTTTTCTCACTCCTAGTAGTGAATGTAATGTAACACACACCCATACAATGCGCACCACCCCGTGATGTTTTTCTCACTCCTACTAGTGAATGTAATGTAACACACACCCATACAATGCGAACCAACCCCGTGATGTTTTTCTCACACCTACTAGTGAATCTAATGTAACACACACCCATACAATGCGCACCACGCCCCGATGTTTTTCAGAATCCTATCCTACATTGCCACTGCATGTTCCATGACCTCCCCATGCTGACCACCCCGCGGTGCTTTTCTCCATCCTACATTGCCACTCACTGCCTTTCCTAATTCAGACCCTCAGATTCACACCACCCCGTGATGTTTTTCTCACTCCTAGTAGTGAATGTAATGTAACACACACCCATAAAATGCGCACCACCCCGTGATGTGTTTCTCACTCCTACTAGTGAATGTAATGTAACACACACCCATCCAATGCGCACCACCCCGTGATGTTTTTCTCACTCCTACTAGTGAATGTAATGTAACACACACCCATACAATGCGCACCACCCCGTGATGTTTTTCTCACTCCTACTAGTGAATCTAATGTAACACACACCCATACAATGCGCACCACGCCCCGATGTTTTTCAGAATCCTATCCTACATTGCCACTGCATGTTCCCTGACCTCCCCATGCTGACCACCCCGCGGTTCTTTTCTCCATCCTACATTGCCACTCACTGCCTTTCCTAATTCAGACCCTCCGATTCACACCACCCCGTGATGTTTTTCTCACTCCTAGTAGTGAATGTAATGTAACACACACCCATACAATGCGCACCACCCCGTGATGTTTTTCTCACTCCTACTAGTGAATCTAATGTAACACACACCCATACAATGCGCACCACCCCGCGATGTTTTTCAGAATCCTATCCTACATTGCCACTGCATGTTCCCTGACCTCCCCATGCTGACCACACCGCGGTGCTTTTCTCCATCCCACATTGCCACTCACTGGCTTTCCTAATTCAGACCCTCCGATTCACACCACCCCGTGATGTTTTTCTCACTCCTAGTAGTGAATATAATGTAACACACACCCATACAATGCGCACCACCCCGTGATGTGTTTCTCACTCCTACTAGTGAATGTAATGTACCACACACCCATACAATGCGCACTACCCCGTGATGTTTTTCTCACTGCTACTAGTGAATGTAATGTAACACACACCCATACAATGCGCACCACCCCGTGATGTTTTTTTTCACTCCTACTAGTGAATGTAACGTAACACACACCTATACAATGCGCACCACCACGTGATGTTTTTCTCACTCCTACGAGTGAATGTAATGTAACACACACAAATACAATGCGCACCACCCCGTGATGTTTTTCTTACTCCTAGTAGTGAATGTAATGTAACACACACCCATACAATGCGCACCACCCCGTGATGTATTTCTCACTCCTACTAGTGAATGTAATGTAACACACACCCATACAATGCGAACCAACCCCGTGATGTTTTTCTCACACCTACTAGTGAATCTAATGTAACACACACCCATACAATGCGCACCACGCCCCGGTGTTTTTCAGAATCCTATCCTACATTGCCACTGAATGTTCCCTGACCTCCCCATGCTGACCACCCCGCGGTGCTTTTCTCCATCCTACATTGCCACTCACTGCCTTTCCTAATTCAGACCCTCCGATTCACACCACCCCGTGATGTTTTTCTCACTCCTAGTAGTGAATGTAATGTAACACACACCCATAAAATGCGCACCACCCCGTGATGTGTTTCTCACTCCTACTAGTGAATGTAATGTAACACACACCCATACAATGCGCACCACCCCGTGATGTTTTTCTCACTCCTACTAGTGAATGTAATGTAACACACACCCATACAATGCGCACCACCCCGTGATGTTTTTCTCACACCTACTAGTGAATGTAATGTAACACACACCCATAAAATGCGCACCTCCCCGTGATGTTTTTCTAACTCCTACTAGTGAATGTAATGTAACACACACCCATACAATGCGCACCACCCCGTCATGTTTTTCTCACTCCTATTAGTGAATGTAATGTAACACACACCCATACAATGCGCACCACCCCGTGATGTTTTTCTCACTCCTACTAGTGAAAGTAATGTAACACACACCCATACAATGCGCACCACCCCGTAATGTTTTTCTCACTCCTACGAGTGAATGTAATGTAACACACACCCATACAATGCGCACCATCCCGTGACGTTTTTCTCACTCCTACGACTGAATGTAATGTAACACACACCCATACAATGCGCACCACCCCGTGACGTTTTCTCTCTCCTACTAGTGAATGTAATGTAACACACACCCATACAATGCGCACCACCCCGTGATGTTTTTCTCACTCCTACTAGTGAATCTAATGTAACACACACCCATACAATGCGCACCACCCCGCGATGTTTTTCAGAATCCTATCCTACATTGCCACTGCATGTTCCCTGACCTCCCCATGCTGACCACCCCGCGGTGCTTTTCTCCATCCTACATTGCCACTCACTGCCTTTCCTAATTCAGACCCTCCGATTCACACCACCCCGTGATGTTTTTCTCACTCCTAGTAGTGAATGTAACACACATCCATACAATGCGCACCACCCGTGATGTTTTTCTCACTCATACTAGTGAATGTAATGTAACACACACCCATATAATGCGCACCACCCCGTGATGTTTTTCTTACTCCTACTAGTGAATGTAATGTAACACACACCCATACAATGCGCACCACCCCGAGATGTTTTTCTCACTCCTACTAGTGACTGTAATGTAACACACACCCATACAATGCGCACCACCCCATGATGTTTTTCTAACTCCTACTAGTGAATGTAATGTAACACACACCCATACAATGCGCACCACCACGTGATGTTTTTCTCACTCCTACTAGTGAATCTAATGTAACACACACCCATACAATGGGCACCACCCCGCGATGTTTTTCAGAATCCTATACTACATTGCCACTGCATGTTCCCTGACCTCCCCATGCTGACCACCCCGCGGTGCTTTTCTCCATCCTACATTGCCACTCACTCCTTTCCTAATTCAGACCCTCCGATTCACCCCACCCCGTGATGTTTTTCTCACTCCTAGTAGTGAATGTAACACACACCCATACAATGCGCACCACCCCGTGATGTTTTTCTCACTCATACTAGTGAATGTAATGTAACACACACCCATACAATGCGCACCACCCCGTGATGTTTTTCTTACTCCTACTAGTGAATGTAATGTAACACACAACCATACAATGCGCACCACCCCGAGATGTTTTTCTCACTCCTACTAGTGACTGTAATGTAACACACACCCATACAATGCGCACCACCCCATGATGTTTTTCTAACTCCTACTAGTGAATGTAATGTAACACACACCCATACAATGCGCAACACCCCGTGATGTATTTCTCACTCTTACTAGTGAATGTAATGTAACACACACCCATACAATGCTCACCACCCCGTGATGTTTTCTCACTCCTAGAAGTGAATGTAATGTAACACACACACATACAATGTGCACCACCCCGTGATGTTTTTCTAACTCCTAATAGTGAATCTAATGTAACACACACCCATAGAATGCGCACCACCCCGTGATGTTTTTCTCACTCCTACTAGTGAATGTAATGTAACACACAACCATACAATGCTCACCACCCGTAATGTTTTTCTCACTCCTAGTAGTGAATGTAATGTAACACACACACATACAATGCGCACCACCCCGTGATGTTTTTCTCACTCCTACTAGTGAATGGAATGTAACACACACCCATACAATGTGCACCACCCCGTGATGTTTTTCTCACTGCTACTAGTGAATGTAATGTAACACACACCCATACAATGCGCACCACCCCGTGATGTTTTTCTCACTCCTACTAGTGAATGTAATGTAACACACACCCATACAATGCGCACCACCCCGTGATATTTTTCTCACTCCTACTAGTGAATGTAATGCAACACACACCCATACAATGCGCACCACCCCGCGATGTTTTTCAGAAACATATCCTCCATTTCCACTGCATGTTCCCTGACCTCCCCATGCTGAACACCCCGCGGTGCTTTTCTCCATCCTACATTGCCACTCACTGCCTATCCTAATTCAGACCCTCCGATTCACACCACCCCGTGATGTTTTTCTCACCCCTAGTAGTGAATGTAATGTAACACACACCCATACAATGCGCACCACCCCGTGATGTTTTTCCCACTCCTACTAGTGAATGTAATGCAACACACACCCATACAATGCGCACCACCCCGTGATGTTTTTCTCACTCCTACTAGTGAATGTAATGTAACACACACCCATACAATGCGCACCACCCCGTGATGTTTTTCTCACTCCTACTAGTGAATGTAATGCAACACACACCCATACAATGCGCACCACCCCGCGATGTTTTTCAGTAACCTATCCTCTATTGCCACTGCATGTTCCCTGACCTCCCCATGCTGACCACCCCGTGGTGCTTTTCTCCATCCTACATTGCCACTCACTGGCTTTCCTAATTCAGACCCTCCGATTCACACCACCCCGTGATGTTTTTCTCACTCCTAGTAGTGAATGTAATGTAACACACACCCATACAATGCCCACCACCCCGTGATGTGTTTCTCACTCCTACTAGTGAATGTAATGTAACACACACCCATACAATGCGCACTACCCCGTGATGTTTTTCTCACTGCTACTAGTGAATGTAATGTAACACACACCCATACAATGCGCACCACCCCGTGATGTTTTTTTCAATCCTACTAGTGAATGTAACGTAACACACACCCATACAATGCGCACCATCCCGTGATGTTTTTCTCACTCCTACGAGTGAATGTAATGTAACACACACAAATACAATGCGCACCACCCCGTGATGTGTTTCTCACTCCTACTAGTGAATGTAATGTAACACACACCCATACAATGCGCACCACCCCGTGATGTTTTTCTCACTCCTACTAGTGAATGTAATGTAACACACACCCATACAATGCGCACCACACCGTGATGTTTTTCTCACTCCTACTAGTGAATCTAATGTAACACACACCCATACAATGCGCACCACGCCCCGATGTTTTTCAGAATCCTATCCTACATTGCCACTGCATGTTCCCTGACCCCCCCATGCTGACCACCCCGCGGTGCTTTTCTCCATCCTACATTGCCACTCACTGCCTTTCCTAATTCAGACCCTCCGATTCACACCACCCCGTGATGTTTTTCTCACTCCTAGTAGTGAATGTAATGTAACACACACCCATAAAATGCGCACCACCCCGTGATGTGTTTCTCACTCCTACTAGTGAATGTAATGTAACACACACACGTACAATGCGCACCACCCCGTGATGTTTTTCTCACTCCTACTAGTGAATGTAATGTAACACACACCCATACAATGCGCACCACCCCGTGATGTTTTTCTCACTCCTACTAGTGAATGTAATGTAACACACACCCATAAAATGCGCACCTCCCCGTGATGTTTTTCTAACTCCTACTAGTGAATGTAATGTCACACACACCCATACAATGCGCACCACCCCGTCATGTTTTTCTCACTCCTATTAGTGAATGTAATGTAACACACACCCATACAATGCGCACCACCCCGTGATGTTTTTCTCACTCCTACTAGTGAAAGTAATGTAACATACACCCATACAATGCGCACCACCCCGTGATGTTTTTCTCACTCCTACGAGTGAATGTAATGTAACACACACCCATACAATGCGCACCATCCCGTGACGTTTTTCTCACTCCTACGACTGAATTTAATGTAACACACACCCATACAATGCGCACCACCCCGTGACGTTTTTCTCTCTCCTACTAGTGAATGTAATGTAACACACACCCATAAAATGCGCACCACCCCGTGATGTGTTTCTCACTCCTACTAGTGAATGTAATGTAACACACACCCATACAATGCGCACCACCCCGTGATGTTTTTCTCACTCCTACTAGTGAATGTAATGTAACACACACCCATACAATGGGCACCACACCGTGATGTTTTTCTCACTCCTACTAGTGAATCTAATGTAACACACACCCATACAATGCGCACCACGCCCCGATGTTTTTCAGAATCCTATCCTACATTGCCACTGCATGTTCCCTGACCCCCCCATGCTGACCACCCCGCGGTGCTTTTCTCCATCCTACATTGCCACTCACTGCCTTTCCTAATTCAGACCCTCCGATTCACACCACCCCGTGATGTTTTTCTCACTCCTAGTAGTGAATGTAATGTAACACACACCCATAAAATGCGCACCACCCCGTGATGTGTTTCTCACTCCTACTAGTGAATGTAATGTAACACACACACATACAATGCGCACCACCCCGTGATGTTTTTCTCACTCCTACTAGTGAATGTAATGTAACACACACCCATACAATGCACACCACCCCGTGATGTTTTTCTCACTCCTACTAGTGAATGTAATGTAACACACACCCATAAAATGCGCACCTCCCCGTGATGTTTTTCTAACTCCTACTAGTGAATGTAATGTCACACACACCCATACAATGCGCACCACCCCGTCATGTTTTTCTCACTCCTATTAGTGAATGTAATGTAACACACACCCATACAATGCGCACCACCCCGTGATGTTTTTCTCACTCCTACTAGTGAAAGTAATGTAACATACACCCATACAATGCGCACCACCCCGTGATGTTTTTCTCACTCCTACGAGTGAATGTAATGTAACACACACCCATACAATGCGCACCATCCCGTGATGTTTTTCTCACTCCTACGACTGAATTTAATGTAACACACACCCATACAATGCGCACCACCCCGTGACGTTTTTCTCTCTCCTACTAGTGAATGTAATGTAACACACACCCATACAATGCGCACCACCCCGTGATGTTTTTCTCACTCCTACTAGTGAATCTAATGTAACACACACCCATACTATGCGCACCACCCCGCGATGTTTTTCAGAATCCTATCCTACATTGCCACTGCATGTTCCCTGACCTCCCCATGCTGACCACCCCGTGGTGCTTTTCTCCATCCTACATTGCCACTCACTGCCTTTCCTAATTCAGACCCTCCGATTCACACCACCCCGTGATGTTTTTCTCACTCCTAGTAGTGAATGTAACACACACCCATACAATGCGCACCACCCCGTGATGTTTTTCTCACTCATACTAGTGAATGTAATGTAACACACACCCATACAATGCGCACCACCCCGTGATGTTTTTCTTACTCCTACTAGTGAATGTAATGTAACACACACCCATACAATGCGCACCACTCCGAGATGTTTTTCTCACTCCTACTACTGACTGTAATGTAACACACACCCATACAATGCGCACCACCCCTTGATGTTTTTCTCACTCCTACTAGTGAATGTAATGTAACACACACCCATACAATGCGCACCACCCCGTGATGTTTTTCTCACTCCTACTAGTGAATGTAATGTAACACACACCCATACAATGCTCACCACCCCGAGATGTTTTCTCACTCCTAGAAGTGAATGTAATGTAACACACACACATACAATGTGGACCACCCCGTGATGTTTTTCTAACTCCTAATAGTGAATCTAATGTAACACACACCCATACAATGCGCACCACCCCGTGATGTTTTTCTCACTCCTAGTAGTGAATGTAATGTAACACACAACCATACAATGCTCACCACCCGTAATGTTTTTCTCACTCCTAGTAGTGAATGTAATGTAACACACACACATACAATGCGCACCACCCAGTGATGTTTTTCTCACTCCTACTAGTGAATGTAATGTAACACACACCCATACAATGCGCACCACCCCGTGATGTTTTTCTCACTCCTACTAGTGAATGTAATGCAACACACACCCATACAATGCGCACCACCCCGCGATGTTTTTCAGAAACCTATCCTCCATTGCCACTGCATGTTCCCTGACCTCCCCATGCTGACCACCCCGCGGTGCTTTTCTCCATCCTACATTGCCACTCACTGCCTATCCTAATTCAGACCCTCCGATTCACACCACCCCGTGATGTTTTTCTCACTCCTAGTAGTGAATGTAATGTAACACACACCCATACAATGCGAACAACCCCGTGATGTTTTTCTCACTCCTACTAGTGAATGTAATGTAACACACACCCATACAATGCGCACCACCCCGTGATGTTTTTCTCACTCCTACTAGTGAATCTAATGTAACACACACCCATACAATGCGCACCACCCCGCGATGTTTTTCAGAATCCTATCCTACATTGCCACTGCATGTTCCCTGACCTCCCCATGCTGACCACACCGCGGTGCTTTTCTCCATCCTACATTGCCACTCACTGGCTTTCCTAATTCAGACCCTCCGATTCACACCACCCCGTGATGTTTTTCTCACTCCTAGTAGTGAATATAATGTAACACACACCCATACAATGCGCACCACCCCGTGATGTGTTTCTCACTCCTACTAGTGAATGTAATGTAACACACACCCATACAATGCGCACTACCCCGTGATGTTTTTCTCACTGGTACTAGTGAATGTAATGTAACACACACCCATACAATGCGCACCACCCCGTGATGTTTTTTTCAATCCTACTAGTGAATGTAACGTAACACACACCTATACAATGCGCACCACCACGTGATGTTTTTCTCACTCCTACGAGTGAATGTAATGTAACACACACAAATACAATGCGCACCACCCCGTGATGTTTTTCTCACTCCTAGTAGTGAATGTAATGTAACACACACCCATACAATGCGCACCACCCCGCGATGTTTTTCAGAATCCTATCCTACATTGCCACTGCATGTTCCCTGACCTCCCCATGCTGACCACCCCGCGGTGCTTTTCTCCATCCTACATTGCCACTCACTGCCTTTCCTAATTCAGACCCTCCGATTCACACCACGCCGTGATGTTTTTCTCACTCCTAGTAGTGAATGTAATGTAACACACACCCATACAATGCACACCACCCCGTCATGTTTTTCTCACTCCTATTAGTGAATGTAATGTAACACACACCCATACAATGCGCACCACCCCGTGACGTTTTTCTCACTCCTACTAGTGAAAGTAATGGAACACACACCCATACAATGCGCACCACCCCGTAATGTTTTTCTCACTCCTACGAGTGAATGTAATGTAACACACACCCATACAATGCGCACCATCCCGTGACGTTTTTCTCACTCCTACGACTGAATGTAATGTAACACACACCCATACAATGTGCACCACCCCGTGACGTTTTTCTCTCTCCTACTAGTGAATGTAATGTAACACACACCCATACAATGCGCACCACCCCGTGATGTTTTTCTCACTCCTACTAGTGAATCTAATGTAACACACACCCATACAATGCGCACCACCCCGCGATGTTTTTCAGAATCCTATCCTACATTGCCACTGCATGTTCCCTGACCTCCCCATGCTGACCACCCCGCGGTGCTTTTCTCCATCCTACATTGCCACTCACTGCCTTTCCTAATTCAGACCCTCCGATTCACACCACCCCGTGATGTTTTTCGCACTCCTAGTAGTGAATGTAACACACACCCATACAATGCGCACCACCCCGTGATGTTTTTCTCACTCATACTAGTGAATGTAATGTAACACACACCCATACAATGCGCACCACCCCGTGATGTTTTTCTTACTCCTACTAGTGAATGTAATGTAACACACACCCATACAATGCGCACCACCCCGAGATGTTTTTCTCACTCCTACTAGTGACTGTAATGTAACACACACCCATACAATGCGCACCACCCCATGATGTTTTTCTAACTCCTACTAGTGAATGTAATGTAACACACACCCATACAATGCGCACCACCCCGTGATGTTTTTCTCACTCCTACTAGTGAATGTAATGTAACACACACCCATACAATGCTCACCACCCCGTGATGTTTTCTCACTCCTAGAAGTGAATGTAATGTAACACACACACATACAATGTGCACCACCCCGTGATGTTTTTCTAACTCCTAATAGTGAATCTAATGTAACACACACCCATACAATGCGCACCACCCTGTGATGTTTTTCTCACTCCTACTAGTGAATGTAATGTAACACACAACCATACAATGCTCACCACCCGTAATGTTGTTCTCACTCCTAGTAGTGAATGTAATGTAACACACACACATACAATGCGCACCACCCCGTGATGTTTTTCTCACTCCTACTAGTGAATGTAATGTAACACACACCCATACAATGCGCACCACCCCGTGATGTTTTTCTCACTCCTACTAGTGAATGTAATGCAACACACACCCATACAATGCGCACCACCCCGTGATGTTTTTCTCACTCCTACTAGTGAATGTAATGCAACACACACCCATACAATGCGCACCACCCCGCGATGTTTTTCAGAAACCTATCCTCCATTGCCACTGCATGTTCCCTGACCTCCCCATGCTGACCACCCCGCGGTGCTTTTCTCCATCCTACATTGCCACTCACTGCCTATCCTAATTCAGACCCTCCGATTCACACCACCCCGTGATGTTTTTCTCACTCCTAGTAGTAAATGTAATGTAACACACACCCATACAATGCGAACAACCCCGTGATGTGTTTCTCACTCCTACTAGTGAATGTAATGTAACACACACACGTACAATGCGCACCACCCCGTGATGTTTTTCTCACTCCTACTAGTGAATGTAATGTAACACACACCCATACAATGCGCACCACCCCGTGATGTTTTTCTCACTCCTACTAGTGAATGTAATGTAACACACACCCATAAAATGCGCACCTCCCCGTGATGTTTTTCTAACTCCTACTAGTGAATGTAATGTCACACACACCCATACAATGCGCACCACCCCGTCATGTTTTTCTCACTCCTATTAGTGAATGTAATGTAACACACACCCATACAATGCGCACCACCCCGTGATGTTTTTCTCACTCCTACTAGTGAAAGTAATGTAACATACACCCATACAATGCGCACCACCCCGTGATGTTTTTCTCACTCCTACGAGTGAATGTAATGTAACACACACCCATACAATGCGCACCATCCCGTGACGTTTTTCTCACTCCTACGACTGAATTTAATGTAACACACACCCATACAATGCGCACCACCCCGTGACGTTTTTCTCTCTCCTACTAGTGAATGTAATGTAACACACACCCATAAAATGCGCACCACCCCGTGATGTGTTTCTCACTCCTACTAGTGAATGTAATGTAACACACACCCATACAATGCGCACCACCCCGTGATGTTTTTCTCACTCCTACTAGTGAATGTAATGTAACACACACCCATACAATGGGCACCACACCGTGATGTTTTTCTCACTCCTACTAGTGAATCTAATGTAACACACACCCATACAATGCGCACCACGCCCCGATGTTTTTCAGAATCCTATCCTACATTGCCACTGCATGTTCCCTGACCCCCCCATGCTGACCACCCCGCGGTGCTTTTCTCCATCCTACATTGCCACTCACTGCCTTTCCTAATTCAGACCCTCCGATTCACACCACCCCGTGATGTTTTTCTCACTCCTAGTAGTGAATGTAATGTAACACACACCCATAAAATGCGCACCACCCCGTGATGTGTTTCTCACTCCTACTAGTGAATGTAATGTAACACACACACATACAATGCGCACCACCCCGTGATGTTTTTCTCACTCCTACTAGTGAATGTAATGTAACACACACCCATACAATGCACACCACCCCGTGATGTTTTTCTCACTCCTACTAGTGAATGTAATGTAACACACACCCATAAAATGCGCACCTCCCCGTGATGTTTTTCTAACTCCTACTAGTGAATGTAATGTCACACACACCCATACAATGCGCACCACCCCGTCATGTTTTTCTCACTCCTATTAGTGAATGTAATGTAACACACACCCATACAATGCGCACCACCCCGTGATGTTTTTCTCACTCCTACTAGTGAAAGTAATGTAACATACACCCATACAATGCGCACCACCCCGTGATGTTTTTCTCACTCCTACGAGTGAATGTAATGTAACACACACCCATACAATGCGCACCATCCCGTGATGTTTTTCTCACTCCTACGACTGAATTTAATGTAACACACACCCATACAATGCGCACCACCCCGTGACGTTTTTCTCTCTCCTACTAGTGAATGTAATGTAACACACACCCATACAATGCGCACCACCCCGTGATGTTTTTCTCACTCCTACTAGTGAATCTAATGTAACACACACCCATACTATGCGCACCACCCCGCGATGTTTTTCAGAATCCTATCCTACATTGCCACTGCATGTTCCCTGACCTCCCCATGCTGACCACCCCGTGGTGCTTTTCTCCATCCTACATTGCCACTCACTGCCTTTCCTAATTCAGACCCTCCGATTCACACCACCCCGTGATGTTTTTCTCACTCCTAGTAGTGAATGTAACACACACCCATACAATGCGCACCACCCCGTGATGTTTTTCTCACTCATACTAGTGAATGTAATGTAACACACACCCATACAATGCGCACCACCCCGTGATGTTTTTCTTACTCCTACTAGTGAATGTAATGTAACACACACCCATACAATGCGCACCACTCCGAGATGTTTTTCTCACTCCTACTACTGACTGTAATGTAACACACACCCATACAATGCGCACCACCCCTTGATGTTTTTCTCACTCCTACTAGTGAATGTAATGTAACACACACCCATACAATGCGCACCACCCCGTGATGTTTTTCTCACTCCTACTAGTGAATGTAATGTAACACACACCCATACAATGCTCACCACCCCGAGATGTTTTCTCACTCCTAGAAGTGAATGTAATGTAACACACACACATACAATGTGGACCACCCCGTGATGTTTTTCTAACTCCTAATAGTGAATCTAATGTAACACACACCCATACAATGCGCACCACCCCGTGATGTTTTTCTCACTCCTAGTAGTGAATGTAATGTAACACACAACCATACAATGCTCACCACCCGTAATGTTTTTCTCACTCCTAGTAGTGAATGTAATGTAACACACACACATACAATGCGCACCACCCAGTGATGTTTTTCTCACTCCTACTAGTGAATGTAATGTAACACACACCCATACAATGCGCACCACCCCGTGATGTTTTTCTCACTCCTACTAGTGAATGTAATGCAACACACACCCATACAATGCGCACCACCCCGCGATGTTTTTCAGAAACCTATCCTCCATTGCCACTGCATGTTCCCTGACCTCCCCATGCTGACCACCCCGCGGTGCTTTTCTCCATCCTACATTGCCACTCACTGCCTATCCTAATTCAGACCCTCCGATTCACACCACCCCGTGATGTTTTTCTCACTCCTAGTAGTGAATGTAATGTAACACACACCCATACAATGCGAACAACCCCGTGATGTTTTTCTCACTCCTACTAGTGAATGTAATGTAACACACACCCATACAATGCGCACCACCCCGTGATGTTTTTCTCACTCCTACTAGTGAATCTAATGTAACACACACCCATACAATGCGCACCACCCCGCAATGTTTTTCAGAATCCTATCCTACATTGCCACTGCATGTTCCCTGACCTCCCCATGCTGACCACACCGCGGTGCTTTTCTCCATCCTACATTGCCACTCACTGGCTTTCCTAATTCAGACCCTCCGATTCACACCACCCCGTGATGTTTTTCTCACTCCTAGTAGTGAATATAATGTAACACACACCCATACAATGCGCACCACCCCGTGATGTGTTTCTCACTCCTACTAGTGAATGTAATGTAACACACACCCATACAATGCGCACTACCCCGTGATGTTTTTCTCACTGGTACTAGTGAATGTAATGTAACACACACCCATACAATGCGCACCACCCCGTGATGTTTTTTTCAATCCTACTAGTGAATGTAACGTAACACACACCTATACAATGCGCACCACCACGTGATGTTTTTCTCACTCCTACGAGTGAATGTAATGTAACACACACAAATACAATGCGCACCACCCCGTGATGTTTTTCTCACTCCTAGTAGTGAATGTAATGTAACACACACCCATACAATGCGCACCACCCCGCGATGTTTTTCAGAATCCTATCCTACATTGCCACTGCATGTTCCCTGACCTCCCCATGCTGACCACCCCGCGGTGCTTTTCTCCATCCTACATTGCCACTCACTGCCTTTCCTAATTCAGACCCTCCGATTCACACCACGCCGTGATGTTTTTCTCACTCCTAGTAGTGAATGTAATGTAACACACACCCATACAATGCACACCACCCCGTCATGTTTTTCTCACTCCTATTAGTGAATGTAATGTAACACACACCCATACAATGCGCACCACCCCGTGACGTTTTTCTCACTCCTACTAGTGAAAGTAATGGAACACACACCCATACAATGCGCACCACCCCGTAATGTTTTTCTCACTCCTACGAGTGAATGTAATGTAACACACACCCATACAATGCGCACCATCCCGTGACGTTTTTCTCACTCCTACGACTGAATGTAATGTAACACACACCCATACAATGTGCACCACCCCGTGACGTTTTTCTCTCTCCTACTAGTGAATGTAATGTAACACACACCCATACAATGCGCACCACCCCGTGATGTTTTTCTCACTCCTACTAGTGAATCTAATGTAACACACACCCATACAATGCGCACCACCCCGCGATGTTTTTCAGAATCCTATCCTACATTGCCACTGCATGTTCCCTGACCTCCCCATGCTGACCACCCCGCGGTGCTTTTCTCCATCCTACATTGCCACTCACTGCCTTTCCTAATTCAGACCCTCCGATTCACACCACCCCGTGATGTTTTTCGCACTCCTAGTAGTGAATGTAACACACACCCATACAATGCGCACCACCCCGTGATGTTTTTCTCACTCATACTAGTGAATGTAATGTAACACACACCCATACAATGCGCACCACCCCGTGATGTTTTTCTTACTCCTACTAGTGAATGTAATGTAACACACACCCATACAATGCGCACCACCCCGAGATGTTTTTCTCACTCCTACTAGTGACTGTAATGTAACACACACCCATACAATGCGCACCACCCCATGATGTTTTTCTAACTCCTACTAGTGAATGTAATGTAACACACACCCATACAATGCGCACCACCCCGTGATGTTTTTCTCACTCCTACTAGTGAATGTAATGTAACACACACCCATACAATGCTCACCACCCCGTGATGTTTTCTCACTCCTAGAAGTGAATGTAATGTAACACACACACATACAATGTGCACCACCCCGTGATGTTTTTCTAACTCCTAATAGTGAATCTAATGTAACACACACCCATACAATGCGCACCACCCTGTGATGTTTTTCTCACTCCTACTAGTGAATGTAATGTAACACACAACCATACAATGCTCACCACCCGTAATGTTGTTCTCACTCCTAGTAGTGAATGTAATGTAACACACACACATACAATGCGCACCACCCCGTGATGTTTTTCTCACTCCTACTAGTGAATGTAATGTAACACACACCCATACAATGCGCACCACCCCGTGATGTTTTTCTCACTCCTACTAGTGAATGTAATGCAACACACACCCATACAATGCGCACCACCCCGTGATGTTTTTCTCACTCCTACTAGTGAATGTAATGCAACACACACCCATACAATGCGCACCACCCCGCGATGTTTTTCAGAAACCTATCCTCCATTGCCACTGCATGTTCCCTGACCTCCCCATGCTGACCACCCCGCGGTGCTTTTCTCCATCCTACATTGCCACTCACTGCCTATCCTAATTCAGACCCTCCGATTCACACCACCCCGTGATGTTTTTCTCACTCCTAGTAGTAAATGTAATGTAACACACACCCATACAATGCGAACAACCCCGTGATGTTTTTCTCACTCCTACTAGTGAATGTAATGTAACACACACCCATACAATGCGCACCACACCGTGATGTTTTTCTCACTCCTACTAGTGAATGTAATGTAACACACCCCCATACAATGCGCACCACCCCGTTATGTTTTTCTCACTCCTACTAGTGAATGTAATGTAACACACCCCCATACAATGCGCACCACACCGTGATATTTTTCTCACTCCTACTAGTGAATGTAATGTAACACACACCCATACAATGCGCACCACACCGTGATGTTTTTCTCACTCCTACTAGTGAATGTAATGTAACACACCCCCATACAATGCGCACCACCCCGTTATGTTTTTCTCACACCTACTAGTGAATGTAATGTAACACACACCCACACAATGCGCACCACCCCGTGATGTTTTTCTCACTCCTACTAGTGAATGTAATGTAACACACACCCATACAATGCGCAACACCCCGTGATGTTTTTCTCACTCCTACTAGTGAATGTAATGTAACACACACCCATACAATGCGCACCACCCCGTGATGTTTTTCTCACTCCTACTAGTGAATCTAATGTAACACACACCCATACAATGCGCACCACCCCGCGATGTTTTTCAGAATCCTATCCTACATTGCCACTGCATGTTCCCTGACCTCCCCATGCTGACCACACCGCGGTGCTTTTCTCCATCCTACATTGCCACTCACTGGCTTTCCTAATTCCGACCCTCCGATTCACACCACCCCGTGATGTTTTTCTCACTCCTAGTAGTGAATATAATGTAACACACACCCATACAATGCGCACCACCCCGTGATGTGTTTCTCACTCCTACTAGTGAATGTAATGTAACACACACCCATACAATGCGCACTACCCCGTGATGTTTTTCTCACTGGTACTAGTGAATGTAATGTAACACACACCCATACAATGCGCACCACCCCGTGATGTTTTTTTCAATCCTACTAGTGAATGTAACGTAACACACACCTATACAATGCGCACCACCACGTGATGTTTTTCTCACTCCTACGAGTGAATGTAATGTAACACACACAAATACAATGCGCACCACCCCGTGATGTTTTTCTCACTCCTAGTAGTGAATGTAATGTAACACACACCCATACAATGCGCACCACCCCGCGATGTTTTTCAGAATCCTATCCTACATTGCCACTGCATGTTCCCTGACCTCCCCATGCTGACCACCCCGCGGTGCTTTTCTCCATCCTACATTGCCACTCACTGCCTTTCCTAATTCAGACCCTCCGATTCACACCACGCCGTGATGTTTTTCTCACTCCTAGTAGTGAATGTAATGTAACACACACCCATAAAATGCGCACCACCCCGTGATGTGTTTCTCACTCCTACTAGTGAATGTAATGTAACACACACCCATACAATGCGCACCACCCCGTGATGTTTTTCTCACTCCTACTAGTGAATGTAATGTAACACACACCCATACAATGCGCACCACCCCGTGATGTTTTTCTCACACCTACTAGTGAATGTAATGTAACACACACCCATAAAATGCGCACCTCCCCGTGATGTTTTTCTAACTCCTACTAGTGAATGTAATGTAACACACACCCATACAATGCGCACCACCCCGTCATGTTTTTCTCACTCCTAGTAGTGAATGTAATGTAACACACACCCATACAATGCGAACAACCCCGTGATGTTTTTCTCACTCCTACTAGTGAATGTAATGTAACACACACCCATACAATGCGCACCACACCGTGATGTTTTTCTCACTCCTACTAGTGAATGTAATGTAACACACCCCCATACAATGCGCACCACCCCGTTATGTTTTTCTCACTCCTACTAGTGAATGTAATGTAACACACCCCCATACAATGCGCACCACACCGTGATATTTTTCTCACTCCTACTAGTGAATGTAATGTAACACACACCCATACAATGCGCACCACACCGTGATGTTTTTCTCACTCCTACTAGTGAATGTAATGTAACACACCCCCATACAATGCGCACCACCCCGTTATGTTTTTCTCACACCTACTAGTGAATGTAATGTAACACACACCCACACAATGCGCACCACCCCGTGATGTTTTTCTCACTCCTACTAGTGAATGTAATGTAACACACACCCATACAATGCGCAACACCCCGTGATGTTTTTCTCACTCCTACTAGTGAATGTAATGTAACACACACCCATACAATGCGCACCACCCCGTGATGTTTTTCTCACTCCTACTAGTGAATCTAATGTAACACACACCCATACAATGCGCACCACCCCGCGATGTTTTTCAGAATCCTATCCTACATTGCCACTGCATGTTCCCTGACCTCCCCATGCTGACCACCCCGCGGTGCTTTTCTCCATCCTACATTGCCACTCACTGCCTTTCCTAATTCAGACCCTCCGATTCACACCACGCCGTGATGTTTTTCTCACTCCTAGTAGTGAATGTAATGTAACACACACCCATAAAATGCGCACCACCCCGTGATGTGTTTCTCACTCCTACTAGTGAATGTAATGTAACACACACCCATACAATGCGCACCACCCCGTGATGTTTTTCTCACTCCTACTAGTGAATGTAATGTAACACACACCCATACAATGCGCACCACCCCGTGATGTTTTTCTCACACCTACTAGTGAATGTAATGTAACACACACCCATAAAATGCGCACCTCCCCGTGATGTTTTTCTAACTCCTACTAGTGAATGTAATGTAACACACACTCATACAATGCGCACCACCCCGTCATGTTTTTCTCACTCCTATTAGTGAATGTAATGTAACACACACCCATACAATGCGCACCACCCCGTGATGTTTTTCTCACTCCTACTAGTGAAAGTAATGGAACACACACCCATACAATGCGCACCACCCCGTAATGTTTTTCTCACTCCTACGAGTGAATGTAATGTAACACACACCCATACAATGCGCACCATCCCGTGACGTTTTTCTCACTCCTACGACTGAATGTAATGTAACACACACCCATACAATGCGCACCACCCCGTGACGTTTTTCTCTCTCCTACTAGTGAATGTAATGTAACACACACCCATACAATGCGCACCACCCCGTGATGTTTTTCTCACTCCTACTAGTGAATCTAATGTAACACACACCCATACAATGCGCACCACCCCGCGATGTTTTTCAGAATCCTATCCTACATTGCCACTGCATGTTCCCTGACCTCCCCATGCTGACCACCCCGCGGTGCTTTTCTCCATCCTACATTGCCACTCACTGCCTTTCCTAATTCAGACCCTCCGATTCACACCACCCCGTGATGTTTTTCGCACTCCTAGTAGTGAATGTAACACACACCCATACAATGCGCACCACCCCGTGATGTTTTTCTCACTCATACTAGTGAATGTAATGTAACACACACCCATACAATGCGCACCACCCCGTGATGTTTTTCTTACTCCTACTAGTGAATGTAATGTAACACACACCCATACAATGCGCACCACCCCGAGATGTTTTTCTCACTCCTACTAGTGACTGTAATGTAACACACACCCATACAATGCGCACCACCCCATGATGTTTTTCTAACTCCTACTAGTGAATGTAATGTAACACACACCCATACAATGCGCACCACCCCGTGATGTTTTTCTCACTCCTACTAGTGAATGTAATGTAACACACACCCATACAATGCTCACCACCCCGTGATGTTTTCTCACTCCTAGAAGTGAATGTAATGTAACACACACACATACAATGTGCACCACCCCGTGATGTTTTTCTAACTCCTTATAGTGAATCTAATGTAACACACACCCATACAATGCGCACCACCCTGTGATGTTTTTCTCACTCCTACTAGTGAATGTAATGTAACACACAACCATACAGTGCTCACCACCCGTAATGTTGTTCTCACTCCTAGTAGTGAATGTAATGTAACACACACACATACAATGCGCACCACCCCGTGATGTTTTTCTCACTCCTACTAGTGAATGTAATGTAACACACACCCATACAATGCGCACCACCCCGTGATGTTTTTCTCACTCCTACTAGTGAATGTAATGCAACACACACCCATACAATGCGCACCACCCCGCGATGTTTTTCAGAAACCTATCCTCCATTGCCACTGCATGTTCCCTGACCTCCCCATGCTGACCACCCCGCGGTGCTTTTCTCCATCCTACATTGCCACTCACTGCCTATCCTAATTCAGACCCTCCGATTCACACCACCCCGTGATGTTTTTCTCACTCCTAGTAGTGAATGTAATGTAACACACACCCATACAATGCGCACCACCCCGTGATGTTTTTCTCAATCCTACTAGTGAATGAAATGCAACACACACCCATACAATTCGCACCACCCCGTGATGTTTTTCTCACTCCTACTAGTGAATGTAATGTAACACACACCCATACAATGCGCACCACCCCGTGATGTTTTTGTCACTCCTACTAGTGAATGTAATGCAACACACACCCATACAATGCGCACCACCCCGCGATGTTTTTCAGTAACCTATCCTCCATTGCCACTGCATGTTCCCTGACCTCCCCATGCGGACCACCACGCGGTGCTTTTCTCCATCCTACATTGCCACTCACTGCCTATCCTAATTCAGACCCTCCGATTCACACCACACCGTGATGTTTTTCTCACTCCTAGTAGTAAATGTAATGTAACACACACCCATACAATGCGAACCACCCCGTGATGTTTTTCTCACTCCTACTAGTGAATGTAATGTAACACACACCCATACAATGCGCACCACACCGTGATGTTTTTCTCACTCCTACTGGTGAATGTAATGTAACACCCTCATACAAAGCGCACCACCCCGTTATGTTTTTCTCACACCTACTAGTGAATGTAATGTAACACACACCCACAAAATGCGCACCACCCCGTGATGTTTTTCTCACTCCTATGACTGTATGTAATGTAACACACACCCATACAATGCGCACCACCCCGTGATGTTTTTTTCACTCCTACTAGTGAATGTAACGTAACACACACCCATACAATGCGCACCACCCCGTGATGTTTTTCTCACTCCTACTAGTGAATGTAATGTAACACACACCCATACAATGCGCACCACCCCGTGATGTTTTTCTCACTCCTACTAGTGAATATAATGTAACACACATCCATACAATGCGCACCACCCCGTGATGTTTTTCTCACACCTAATAGTGAATCTAATGTAACACACACCCATACAATGCGCACCACCCCACGATGTTTTTCAGAATCCTATCCTCCATTGCCACTGCATGTTCCCTGACCTCCCCATGCTGACCACCCCGCGGTGCTTTTCTCCATCCTACATTGCCACTCACTGCCTTTCCTAATTCAGACCCTCCGATTCACACCACCCGGTGATGTTTTTCTCACTCCTAGTAGTGAATGTAATGTAACACACACCCATACAATGCGCACCACCCCGTGATGTGTTTCTCACTCCTACTAGTGAATGTAATGTAACACACACCCATACAATGCGCACCACCCCGTGATGTTTTTATAACTCCTACTAGTGAATGTAATGTAACACACACCCACACAATGCGCACCACCCCGTCATGTTTTTCTCACTCCTATTAGTGAATGTAATGTAACACACACCCATACAATGTGCACCACCCCGTGATGTTTTTCTCACTCCTACTAGTGAATCTAATGTAACACACACCCATACAATGAGCACCACCCCGTGATGTTTTTCTCACTCCTACGACTGTATGTAATGTAACACACACCCATACAGTGCGCACCACAACGTGATGTTTTTCTCACTCCTACTAGTGAATGTAATGTAACACACACCCATACAATGCGCACCACCCCGTGATGTTTTTCTCACTCCTACTAGTGAATCTAATGTAACACACACCCATACAATGCGCACCACCCCGCGATGTTTTTCAGAATCCTATCCTACATGGGCACTGCATGTTCCCTGACCTCCCCATGCTGACCACACCGCGGTGCTTTTCTCCATCCTACATTGCCACTCACTGCCTTTCCTAATTCAGACCCTCCGATTCACACCACCCCGTGATGTTTTTCTCACTCCTAGTAGTGAATGTAATGTAACACACACCCATACAATGCGCACCACCCCGTGATGTTTTTCTCACTCCTACTAGTGAATGTAATGTAACACACACCCATACAATGCGCACCACCCCGTGATGTTTTTCTTACTCCTACTAGTGAATGTAATGTAACACACACCCATACAATGTGCACCACCCCGTGATGTTTTTCTCACTCCTACTAGTGAATGTAATGTAACACACACCCATACAATGCGCACCACCCCATGATGTTTTTCTAACTCCTACTAGTGAATGTAATGTAACACACACCCATACAATGCGCACCACCCCGTGATGTTTTTTCACTCCTACTAGTGAATGTAATGTAACACACACCCATACAATGCTCACCACCCCGTGATGTTTTTCTCACTCCTAGTAGTGAATGTAATGTAACAGACACACATACAATGCGCACCACCCCGTGATGTTTTTCTAACTCCTACTAGTGAATCTAATGTAACACACACCCATACAATGCGCAACATCCCGTGACGTTTTTCTCACTCCTACGACTGAATGTAATGTAACGCACACCCATACAATGCGCACCACCCCTTGACGTTTTTCTCTCTTCTACTAGTGAATGTAATGTAACACACACCCATACAATGCGCACCACCCCGTGATGTTTTTCTCACTCCTACTAGTGAATCTAATGTAACACACACCCATACAATGCGCACCACCCCGCGATGTTTTTCAGAATCCTATCCTACATTGCCACTGCATGTTCCCTGACCTCCCCATGCTGACCACCCCGCGGTGCTTTTCTCCATCCTACATTGCCACTCACTGCCTTTCCTAATTCAGACCCTCCGATTCACACCACCCCGTGATGTTTTTCTCACTCCTAGTAGTGAATGTAAGACACACCCATACAATGCGCACCACCCCGTGATGTTTTTCTCACTCATACTAGTGAATGTAATGTAACACACACCCATACAATGCGCACCACCCCGTGATGTTTTTCTTACTCCTACTAGTGAATGTAATGTAACACACACCCATACAATGCGCACCACCCCGAGATGTTTTTCTCACTCCTACTAGTGACTGTAATGTAACACACACCCATACAATGCGCACCACCCCATGATGTTTTTCTAACTCCTACTAGTGAATGTAATGTAACACACACCCATACAATGCGCACCACCCCGTGACGTTTTTCTCACTCCTACTAGTGAATGTAATGTATCACACACCCATACAATGCTCACCACCCCGTGATGTTTTCTCACTCCTAGAAGTGAATGTAATGTAACACACACACATACAATGTGCACCACCCCGTGATGTTTTTCTAACTCCTAATAGTGAATGTAATGTAACACACACCCATACAATGCGCACCACCCCGTGATGTTTTTCTCACTCCTACTAGTGAATGTAATGTAACACACAACCATACAATGCTCACCACCCGTAATGTTTTTCTCACTCCTAGTAGTGAATGTAATGTAACACACACACATACAGTGCGCACCACCCCGTGATGTTTTTCTCACTCCTACTAGTGAATGTAATGTAACACACACCCATACAATGCGCACCACCCCGTGATGTTTTTCTCACTCCTACTAGTGAATGTAATGCAACACACACCCATACAATGCGCACCACCCCGCGATGTTTTTCAGAAACCTATCCTCCATTGCCACTGCATGTTCCCTGACCTCCCCATGCTGACCACCCCGCGGTGCTTTTCTCCATCCTACATTGCCACTCACTGCCTATCCTAATTCAGACCCTCCGATTCACACCACCCCGTGATGTTTTTCTCACTCCTAGTAGTGAATGTAATGTAACACACACCCATACAATGCGCACCACACCGTGATGTTTTTCTCACTCCTACTAGTGAATGTAATGCAACACACACCCATACAATGCGCACCACCCCGTGATGTTTTTCTCACACCTACTAGTGAATGTAATGTAACACACACCCATACAATGCGCACCACCCCGTGATGTTTTTCTCACTCCTACTAGTGAATGTAATGCAACACACACCCATACAATGCGCACCACCCCGTGATGTTTTTCTCACTCCTACTAGTGAATGTAATGTAACACACACCCATACAATGCGCACCACACCGTGATGTTTTTCTCACTCCTACTAGTGAATGTAATGTAACACACCCCCATACAATGCGCACCACCCCGTTATGTTTTTCTCACACCCACTAGTGAATGTAATGTAACACACACCCACACAATGCGCACCACCCCGTGATGTTTTTCTCACTCCTATGACTGTAAGAAATGTAACACACACCCATACAGTGCGCACCACCCCGTGATGCTTTTCTCACTCCTACTAGTGAATGTAATGTAACACACACCCATACAATGCGCACCACCCCGTGATGTTTTTCTCACTCCTACTAGTGAATCTAATGTAACACACACCCATACAATGCGCACCACCCCGCGATGATTTTCAGAATCCTATCCTACATTGCCACTGCATGTTCCCTGACCTCCCCATGCTGACCACACCGCGGTGCTTTTCTCCATCCTACATTGCCACTCACTGGCTTTCCTAATTCAGACCCTCCGATTCACACCACCCCGTGATGTTTTTCTCACTCCTAGTAGTGAATGTAATGTAACACACACCCATACAATGCGCACCACCCCGTGATGTTTTTTTCACTCCTACTAGTGAATGTAACGTAACACACACCCATACAATGCGCACCACCCCGTGATGTTTTTCTCACTCCTACTAGTGAATGGAATGTAACACACACCCATACAATGAGCACCACCCCGTGATGTTTTTCTCACTCCTACTAGTGAATGTAATGTAACACACATCCATACAATGCGCACCACCCCGTGATGTTTTTCTCACACCTAATAGTGAATCTAATGTAACACACACCCATACAATGCGCACCACCCCCCGATGTTTTTCAGAATCCTATCCTCCATTGCCACTGCATGTTCCCTGACCTCCCCATGCTGACCACCCCGCGGTGCTTTTCTCCATCCTACATTGCCACTCACTGCCTTTCCTAATTCAGACCCTCCGATTCACACCACCCCGTGATGTTTTTCTCACTCCTAGTAGTGAATGTAATGTAACACACACCCATACAATGCGCACCACCCCGTGATGTGTTTCTCACTCCTACTAGTGAATGTAATGTAACACACACCCATACAATGCGCACCACCCCGTGATGTTTTTATAACTCCTACTAGTGAATGTAATGTAACACACACCCATACAATGCGCACCACCCAGTCATGTTTTTCTCACTCCTATTAGTGAATGTAATGTAACACACACCCATACAATGCGCACCACCCCGTGATGTTTTTCTCACTTCTACTAGTGAATCTAATGTAACACACACCCATACAATGAGCACCACCCCGTGATGTTTTTCTCACTCCTACGACTGTATGTAATGTAACACACACCCATACAGTGCGCACCACAACGTGATGTTTTTCTCACTCCTACTAGTGAATGTAATGTAACACACACCCATACAATATGCACCACCCCGTGATGTTTTTCTCACTCCTACTAGTGAATCTAATGTAACACACACCCATACAATGCGCACCACCCCGCGATGTTTTTCAGAACCCTATCCTACATGGCCACTGCATGTTCCCTGATCTCCCCATGCTGACCACACCGCGGTGCTTTTCTCCATCCTACATTGCCACTCACTGCCTTTCCTAATTCAGACCCTCCGATTCACACCACCCCGTGATGTTTTTCTCACTCCTAGTAGTGAATGTAATGTAACACACACCCATACAATGCGCACCACCCGTGATGTTTTTCTCACTGTTACTAGTGAATGTAATGTAACACACACCCATACAATGCGCACCACCCCGTGATGTTTTTCTCACAGCTACTAGTGAATGTAATGAAACACACACCCATACAATGCGCACCACCCCGTGATGTTTTTCTCATTCCTATTAGTGAATGTAATGTAACACACACCCATACAATGCGCACCACCCCGTGATGTTTTTATCACTCCTACGACTGAATGTAATGTAATACAAACCCATACAATGCGCACCACCCCGTGATGTTTTTCTCACTCCTACGAGTGAATGTAATGTAACACACACCCATACAATGCGCACCATCCCGTGACGTTTTTCTCACTCCTACGACTGAATGTAATGTAACACACACCCATACAATACGCACCACCCCGTGACGTTTTTCTCACTCCTACTAGTGAATGTAATGTAACAAACACCCATACAATGCGCACCACCCCGTGATGTTTTTCTCACTCCTACTAGTGAAACTAATGTAACACACACCCATACAATGCGCATAACCCCGCGATGTTTTTCAGAATCCTATCCTACATTGCCACTGCATGTTCCCTGACCTCCCCATGCTGACCACCCCGCGGTGCTTTTCTCCATCCTACATTGCCACTCACTGCATTTCCTAATTCAGACCCTCCGATTCACAACACCCCGTGATGTTTTCTCCCTCCTAGTAGTGAATGTAACACACACCCATACAATGCGCACCACCCCTTGATGTTTTTCTCACTCATACTAGTGAATGTAATGTAACACACACCCATACAATGCGCACCACCCGTGATGTTTTTCTTACTCCTACTAGTGAATGTAATGTAACACACACCCATACAATGCGCACCACCCCGAGATGTTTTTCTCACTCCTACTAGTGACTGTAATGTAACACACACCCATACAATGCGCACCACCCCATGATGTTTTTCTAACTCCTACTAGTGAATGTAATGTAACACACACCCATACAATGCGCACCACCCCGTGATGTTTTTCTCACTCCTACTAGTGAATGTAATGTAACACACACCCATACAATGCTCACCACCCCGTGATGTTTTCTCACTCCTAGTAGTGAATGTAATGTAACACACACACATACAATGCGCACCACCCCGTGATGTTTTTCTAACTCCTAATAGTGAATCTAATGTAACAAACACCCATACAATGCGCACCACCCCGTGATGTTTTTCTCACTCCTACTAGTGAATGTAATGTAACACACAACCATACAATGCTCACCACCCCGTAATGTTTTTCTCACTCATTGTAGTGAATGTAATGTAACACACACACATACAATGCGCACCACCCCGTGATGTTTTTCTCACAGCTACTAGTGAATGTAATGAAACACACACCCATACAATGCGCACCACCCCGTGATGTTTTTCTCATTCCTATTAGTGAATGTAATGTAACACACACCCATACAATGCGCACCACCCCGTGATGTTTTTCTCACTCCTACTAGTGAATCTAATGTAACACACACCCATACAATGCGCACCACCCCGTGATGTTTTTCTCACTCCTACGACTGAATGTAATGTAATACACACCCATACAATGCGCACCACCCCGTGATGTTTTTCTCACTCCTACGAGTGAATGTAATGTAACACACACCCATACAATGCGCACCATCCCGTGACGTTTTTCTCACTCCTATGACTGAATGTAATGTAACACACACCCATACAATGCGCACCACCCCGTGACGTTTTTCTCACTCCTACTAGTGAATGTAATGTAACACACACCCATACAATGCGCACCACCCCGTGATGTTTTTCTCACTCCTACTAGTGAATCTAATGTAACACACACCCATACAATGCGCACCACCCCACGATGTTTTTCAGAATCCTATCCTATATTGCCACTGCATGTTCCCTGACCTCCCCATGCTGACCACCCCGCGGTGCTTTTCTCCATCCTACATTGCCACTCACTGCCTTTCCTAATTCAGACCCTCCGATTCACAACACCCCGTGATGTTTTCTCACTCCTAGTAGTGAATGTAACACACACCCATACAATGCGCACCACCCCGTGATGTTTTTTTCACTCATAGTAGTGAATGTAATGTAACACACACCCATACAATGCGCACCACCCCGTGATGTTTTTCTTACTCCTACTAGTGAATGTAATGTAACACACACCCATACAATGCGCACCACCCCGAGATGTTTTTCTCACTGCTACTAGTGACTGTAATGTAACACACACCCATACAATGCGCACCACCCCATGATGTTTTTCTAACTCCTACTAGTGAATGTAATGTAACACACACCCATACAATGCGCACCACCCCGTGATGTTTTTCTCACTCCTACTAGTGAATGTAATGTAACACACACCCATACAATGCTCACCACCCCGTGATGTTTTCTCACTCCTAGTAGTGAATGTAATGTAACACACACCCATAAAATGCGCACCACCCCGTGATGTTTTTCTCACTCCTACTAGTGAATCTAATGTAACACACACCCATACAATGCGCACCACCCCGTGATGTTTTTCTCACTCCTACTAGTGAATCTAATGTAACACACACCCATACAATGCGCACCACCCCACGATGTTTTTCAGAATCCTATCCTATATTGCCACTGCATCTTCCCTGACCTCCCCATGCTGACCACCCCGCGGTGCTTTTCTCCATCCTACATTGCCACTCACTGCCTTTCCTAATTCAGACCCTCCGATTCACAACACCCCGTGATGTTTTCTCACTCCTAGTAGTGAATGTAACACACACCCATACAATGCGCACCACCCTGTGATGTTTTTTTCACTCATACTAGTGAATGTAATGTAACACACACCCATACAATGCGCACCACCCCGTGATGTTTTTCTCACTCCTACTAGTGAATCTAATGTAACACACACCCATACAATGAGCACCACCCCGTGATGTTTTTCTCACTCCTACGACTGTATGTAATGTAACACACACCCATACAGTGCGCACCACAACGTGATGTTTTTCTCACTCCTACTAGTGAATGTAATGTAACACACACCCATACAATATGCACCACCCCGTGATGTTTTTCTCACTCCTACTAGTGAATCTAATGTAACACACACCCATACAATGCGCACCACCCCGCGATGTTTTTCAGAACCCTATCCTACATGGCCACTGCATGTTCCCTGACCTCCCCATGCTGACCACACCGCGGTGCTTTTCTCCATCCTACATTGCCACTCACTGCCTTTCCTAATTCAGACCCTCCGATTCACACCACCCCGTGATGTTTTTCTCACTCCTAGTAGTGAATGTAATGTAACACACACCCATACAATGCGCACCACCCCGTGATGTTTTTCTCACTCTTACTAGTGAATGTAATGTAACACACACCCATACAATGCGCACCACCCCGTGATGTTTTTCTCACAGCTACTAGTGAATGTAATGAAACACACACCCATACAATGCGCACCACCCCGTGATGTTTTTCTCATTCCTATTAGTGAATGTAATGTAACACACACCCATAAAATGCGCACCACCCCGTGATGTTTTTCTCACTCCTACGACTGAATGTAATGTAATACAAACCCATACAATGCGCACCATCCCGTGACGTTTTTCTCACTCCTACGACTGAATGTAATGTAACACACACCCATACAATGCGCACCACCCCGTGACGTTTATCTCACTCCTACTAGTGAATGTAATGTAACACACACCCATACAATGCGCACCACCCCGTGATGTTTTTCTCACTCCTACTAGTGAATCTAATGTAACACACACCCATACAATGCGCATAACCCCGCGATGTTTTTCAGAATCCTATCCTACATTGCCACTGCATGTTCCCTGACCTCCCCATGCTGACCACCCCGCGGTGCTTTTCTCCATCCTACATTGCCACTCACTGCATTTCCTAATTGAGACCCTCCGATTCACAACACCCCGTGATGTTTTCTCCCTCCTAGTAGTGAATGTAACACACACCCATACAATGCGCACCACCCCTTGATGTTTTTCTCACTCATACTAGTGAATGTAATGTAACACACACCCATACAATGCGCACCACCCCGTGATGTTTTTCTTACTCCTACTAGTGAATGTAATGTAACACACACCCATACAATGCGCACCACCCCGAGATGTTTTTCTCACTCCTACTAGTGACTGTAATGTAACACACACCCATACAATGCGCACCACCCCATGATGTTTTTCTAACTCCTACTAGTGAATGTAATGTAACACACACCCATACAATGCGCACCACCCCGTGATGTTTTTCTCACTCCTACTAGTGAATGTAATGTAACACACACCCATACAATGCTCACCACCCCGTGATGTTTTCTCACTCCTAGTAGTGAATGTAATTTAACACACACACATACAATGCGCACCACCCCGTGATGTTTTTCTAACTCCTAATAGTGAATCTAATGTAACACACACCCATACAATGCGCACCACCCCGTGATGTTTTTCTCACTCCTACTAGTGAATGTAATGTAACACACAACCATACAATGCTCACCACCCCGTAATGTTTTTCTCACTCATTGTAGTGAATGTAATGTAACACACACACATACAATGCGCACCACCCCGTGATGTTTTTCTCACAGCTACTAGTGAATGTAATGAAACACACACCCATACAATGCGCACCACCCCGTGATGTTTTTCTCATTCCTATTAGTGAATGTAATGTAACACACACCCATACAATGCGCACCACCCCGTGATGTTTTTCTCACACCTACTAGTGAATCTAATGTAACACACACCCATACAATGCGCACCACCCCGTGATGTTTTTCTCACTCCTACGACTGAATGTAATGTAATACACACCCATACAATGCGCACCACACCGTGAGGTGTTTCTCACTCCTACGAGTGAATGTAATGTAACACACACCCATACAATGCGCACCATCCCGTGACGTTTTTCTCACTCCTATGACTGAATGTAATGTAACACACACCCATACAATGCGCACCACCCCGTGACGTTTTTCTCACTCCTACTAGTGAATGTAATGTAACACACACCCATACAATGCGCACCACCCCGTGATGTTTTTCTCACTCCTACTAGTGAATCTAATGTAACACACACCCATACAATGCGCACCACCCCACGATGTTTTTCAGAATCCTATCCTATATTGCCACTGCATGTTCCCTGACCTCCCCATGCTGACCACCCCGCGGTGCTTTTCTCCATCCTACATTGCCACTCACTGCCTTTCCTAATTCAGACCCTCCGATTCACAACACCCCGTGATATTTTCTCACTCCTAGTAGTGAATGTAACACACACCCATACAATGCGCACCACCCCGTGATGTTTTTTTCACTCATACTAGTGAATGTAATGTAACACACACCCATACAATGCGCACCACCCCGTGATGTTTTTCTTACTCCTACTAGTGAATGTAATGTAACACACACCCATACAATGCGCACCACCCCGAGATGTTTTTCTCACTGCTACTAGTGACTGTAATGTAACACACACCCATACAATGCGCACCACCCCATGATGTTTTTCTAACTCCTACTAGTGAATGTAATGTAACACACACCCATACAATGCGCACCACCCCGTGATGTTTTTCTCACTCCTACTAGTGAATGTAATGTAACACACACCCATACAATGCTCACCACCCCGTGATGTTTTCTCACTCCTAGTAGTGAATGTAATGTAACACACACCCATAAAATGCGCACCACCCCGTGATGTTTTTCTCACTCCTACTAGTGAATCTAATGTAACACACACCCATACAATGCGCACCACCCCGTGATGTTTTTCTCACTCCTACTAGTGAATCTAATGTAACACACACCCATACAATGCGCACCACCCCACGATGTTTTTCAGAATCCTATCCTATATTGCCACTGCATCTTCCCTGACCTCCCCATGCTGACCACCCCGCGGTGCTTTTCTCCATCCTACATTGCCACTCACTGCCTTTCCTAATTCAGACCCTCCGATTCACAACACCCCGTGATGTTTTCTCACTCCTAGTAGTGAATGTAACACACACCCATACAATGCGCACCACCCTGTGATGTTTTTTTCACTCATACTAGTGAATGTAATGTAACACACACCCATACAATGCGCACCACCCCGTGATGTTTTTCTCACTCCTACTAGTGAATCTAATGTAACACACACCCATACAATGAGCACCACCCCGTGATGTTTTTCTCACTCCTACGACTGTATGTAATGTAACACACACCCATACAGTGCGCACCACAACGTGATGTTTTTCTCACTCCTACTAGTGAATGTAATGTAACACACACCCATACAATATGCACCACCCCGTGATGTTTTTCTCACTCCTACTAGTGAATCTAATGTAACACACACCCATACAATGCGCACCACCCCGCGATGTTTTTCAGAACCCTATCCTACATGGCCACTGCATGTTCCCTGACCTCCCCATGCTGACCACACCGCGGTGCTTTTCTCCATCCTACATTGCCACTCACTGCCTTTCCTAATTCAGACCCTCCGATTCACACCACCCCGTGATGTTTTTCTCACTCCTAGTAGTGAATGTAATGTAACACACACCCATACAATGCGCACCACCCCGTGATGTTTTTCTCACTCTTACTAGTGAATGTAATGTAACACACACCCATACAATGCGCACCACCCCGTGATGTTTTTCTCACAGCTACTAGTGAATGTAATGAAACACACACCCATACAATGCGCACCACCCCGTGATGTTTTTCTCATTCCTATTAGTGAATGTAATGTAACACACACCCATAAAATGCGCACCACCCCGTGATGTTTTTCTCACTCCTACGACTGAATGTAATGTAATACAAACCCATACAATGCGCACCACCCCGTGATGTTTTTCTCACTCCTACGAGTGAATGTAATGTAACACACACCCATACAATGCGCACCATCCCGTGACGTTTTTCTCACTCCTACGACTGAATGTAATGTAACACACACCCATACAATGCGCACCACCCCGTGACGTTTATCTCACTCCTACTAGTGAATGTAATGTAACACACACCCATACAATGCGCACCACCCCGTGATGTTTTTCTCACTCCTACTAGTGAATCTAATGTAACACACACCCATACAATGCGCATAACCCCGCGATGTTTTTCAGAATCCTATCCTACATTGCCACTGCATGTTCCCTGACCTCCCCATGCTGACCACCCCGCGGTGCTTTTCTCCATCCTACATTGCCACTCACTGCATTTCCTAATTGAGACCCTCCGATTCACAACACCCCGTGATGTTTTCTCCCTCCTAGTAGTGAATGTAACACACACCCATACAATGCGCACCACCCCTTGATGTTTTTCTCACTCATACTAGTGAATGTAATGTAACACACACCCATACAATGCGCACCACCCCGTGATGTTTTTCTTACTCCTACTAGTGAATGTAATGTAACACACACCCATACAATGCGCACCACCCCGAGATGTTTTTCTCACTCCTACTAGTGACTGTAATGTAACACACACCCATACAATGCGCACCACCCCATGATGTTTTTCTAACTCCTACTAGTGAATGTAATGTAACACACACCCATACAATGCGCACCACCCCGTGATGTTTTTCTCACTCCTACTAGTGAATGTAATGTAACACACACCCATACAATGCTCACCACCCCGTGATGTTTTCTCACTCCTAGTAGTGAATGTAATTTAACACACACACATACAATGCGCACCACCCCGTGATGTTTTTCTAACTCCTAATAGTGAATCTAATGTAACACACACCCATACAATGCGCACCACCCCGTGATGTTTTTCTCACTCCTACTAGTGAATGTAATGTAACACACAACCATACAATGCTCACCACCCCGTAATGTTTTTCTCACTCATTGTAGTGAATGTAATGTAACACACACACATACAATGCGCACCACCCCGTGATGTTTTTCTCACAGCTACTAGTGAATGTAATGAAACACACACCCATACAATGCGCACCACCCCGTGATGTTTTTCTCATTCCTATTAGTGAATGTAATGTAACACACACCCATACAATGCGCACCACCCCGTGATGTTTTTCTCACACCTACTAGTGAATCTAATGTAACACACACCCATACAATGCGCACCACCCCGTGATGTTTTTCTCACTCCTACGACTGAATGTAATGTAATACACACCCATACAATGCGCACCACACCGTGATGTGTTTCTCACTCCTACGAGTGAATGTAATGTAACACACACCCATACAATGCGCACCATCCCGTGACGTTTTTCTCACTCCTATGACTGAATGTAATGTAACACACACCCATACAATGCGCACCACCCCGTGACGTTTTTCTCACTCCTACTAGTGAATGTAATGTAACACACACCCATACAATGCGCACCACCCCGTGATGTTTTTCTCACTCCTACTAGTGAATCTAATGTAACACACACCCATACAATGCGCACCACCCCACGATGTTTTTCAGAATCCTATCCTATATTGCCACTGCATGTTCCCTGACCTCCCCATGCTGACCACCCCGCGGTGCTTTTCTCCATCCTACATTGCCACTCACTGCCTTTCCTAATTCAGACCCTCCGATTCACAACACCCCGTGATATTTTCTCACTCCTAGTAGTGAATGTAACACACACCCATACAATGCGCACCACCCCGTGATGTTTTTTTCACTCATAGTAGTGAATGTAATGTAACACACACCCATACAATGCGCACCACCCCGTGATGTTTTTCTTACTCCTACTAGTGAATGTAATGTAACACACACCCATACAATGCGCACCACCCCGAGATGTTTTTCTCACTGCTACTAGTGACTGTAATGTAACACACACCCATACAATGCGCACCACCCCATGATGTTTTTCTAACTCCTACTAGTGAATGTAATGTAACACACACCCATACAATGCGCACCACCCCGTGATGTTTTTCTCACTCCTACTAGTGAATGTAATGTAACACACACCCATACAATGCTCACGACCCCGTGATGTTTTCTCACTCCTAGTAGTGAATGTAATGTAACACACACCCATAAAATGCGCACCACCCCGTGATGTTTTTCTCACTCCTACTAGTGAATCTAATGTAACACACACCCATACAATGCGCACCACCCCGTGATGTTTTTCTCACTCCTACTAGTGAATCTAATGTAACACACACCCATACAATGCGCACCACCCCACGATGTTTTTCAGAATCCTATCCTATATTGCCACTGCATCTTCCCTGACCTCCCCATGCTGACCACCCCGCGGTGCTTTTCTCCATCCTACATTGCCACTCACTGCCTTTCCTAATTCAGACCCTCCGATTCACAACACCCCGTGATGTTTTCTCACTCCTAGTAGTGAATGTAACACACACCCATACAATGCGCACCACCCTGTGATGTTTTTTTCACTCATACTAGTGAATGTAATGTAACACACACCCATACAATGCGCACCACCCCATGATGTTTTTCTCACTCCTACTAGTGAATCTAATGTAACACACACCCATACAATGAGCACCACCCCGTGATGTTTTTCTCACTCCTACGACTGTATGTAATGTAACACACACCCATACAGTGCGCACCACAACGTGATGTTTTTCTCACTCCTACTAGTGAATGTAATGTAACACACACCCATACAATATGCACCACCCCGTGATGTTTTTCTCACTCCTACTAGTGAATCTAATGTAACACACACCCATACAATGCGCACCACCCCGCGATGTTTTTCAGAACCCTATCCTACATGGCCACTGCATGTTCCCTGACCTCCCCATGCTGACCACACCGCGGTGCTTTTCTCCATCCTACATTGCCACTCACTGCCTTTCCTAATTCAGACCCTCCGATTCACACCACCCCGTGATGTTTTTCTCACTCCTAGTAGTGAATGTAATGTAACACACACCCATACAATGCGCACCACCCCGTGATGTTTTTCTCACTCTTACTAGTGAATGTAATGTAACACACACCCATACAATGCGCACCACCCCGTGATGTTTTTCTCACAGCTACTAGTGAATGTAATGAAACACACACCCATACAATGCGCACCACCCCGTGATGTTTTTCTCATTCCTATTAGTGAATGTAATGTAACACACACCCATAAAATGCGCACCACCCCGTGATGTTTTTCTCACTCCTACGACTGAATGTAATGTAATACAAACCCATACAATGCGCACCACCCCGTGATGTTTTTCTCACTCCTACGAGTGAATGTAATGTAACACACACCCATACAATGCGCACCATCCCGTGACGTTTTTCTCACTCCTACGACTGAATGTAATGTAACACACACCCATACAATGCGCACCACCCCGTGACGTTTATCTCACTCCTACTAGTGAATGTAATGTAACACACACCCATACAATGCGCACCACCCCGTGATGTTTTTCTCACTCCTACTAGTGAATCTAATGTAACACACACCCATACAATGCGCATAACCCCGCGATGTTTTTCAGAATCCTATCCTACATTGCCACTGCATGTTCCCTGACCTCCCCATGCTGACCACCCCGCGGTGCTTTTCTCCATCCTACATTGCCACTCACTGCATTTCCTAATTGAGACCCTCCGATTCACAACACCCCGTGATGTTTTCTCCCTCCTAGTAGTGAATGTAACACACACCCATACAATGCACACCACCCCTTGATGTTTTTCTCACTCATACTAGTGAATGTAATGTAACACACACCCATACAATGCGCACCACCCCGTGATGTTTTTCTTACTCCTACTAGTGAATGTAATGTAACACACACCCATACAATGCGCACCACCCCGAGATGTTTTTCTCACTCCTACTAGTGACTGTAATGTAACACACACCCATACAATGCGCACCACCCCATGATGTTTTTCTAACTCCTACTAGTGAATGTAATGTAACACACACCCATACAATGCGCACCACCCCGTGATGTTTTTCTCACTCCTACTAGTGAATGTAATGTAACACACACCCATACAATGCTCACCACCCCGTGATGTTTTCTCACTCCTAGTAGTGAATGTAATTTAACACACACACATACAATGCGCACCACCCCGTGATGTTTTTCTAACTCCTAATAGTGAATCTAATGTAACACACACCCATACAATGCGCACCACCCCGTGATGTTTTTCTCACTCCTACTAGTGAATGTAATGTAACACACAACCATACAATGCTCACCACCCCGTAATGTTTTTCTCACTCATTGTAGTGAATGTAATGTAACACACACACATACAATGCGCACCACCCCGTGATGTTTTTCTCACAGCTACTAGTGAATGTAATGAAACACACACCCATACAATGCGCACCACCCCGTGATGTTTTTCTCATTCCTATTAGTGAATGTAATGTAACACACACCCATACAATGCGCACCACCCCGTGATGTTTTTCTCACACCTACTAGTGAATCTAATGTAACACACACCCATACAATGCGCACCACCCCGTGATGTTTTTCTCACTCCTACGACTGAATGTAATGTAATACACACCCATACAATGCGCACCACACCGTGATGTGTTTCTCACTCCTACGAGTGAATGTAATGTAACACACACCCATACAATGCGCACCATCCCGTGACGTTTTTCTCACTCCTATGACTGAATGTAATGTAACACACACCCATACAATGCGCACCACCCCGTGACGTTTTTCTCACTCCTACTAGTGAATGTAATGTAACACACACCCATACAATGCGCACCACCCCGTGATGTTTTTCTCACTCCTACTAGTGAATCTAATGTAACACACACCCATACAATGCGCACCACCCCACGATGTTTTTCAGAATCCTATCCTATATTGCCACTGCATGTTCCCTGACCTCCCCATGCTGACCACCCCGCGGTGCTTTTCTCCATCCTACATTGCCACTCACTGCCTTTCCTAATTCAGACCCTCCGATTCACAACACCCCGTGATATTTTCTCACTCCTAGTAGTGAATGTAACACACACCCATACAATGCGCACCACCCCGTGATGTTTTTTTCACTCATACTAGTGAATGTAATGTAACACACACCCATACAATGCGCACCACCCCGTGATGTTTTTCTTACTCCTACTAGTGAATGTAATGTAACACACACCCATACAATGCGCACCACCCCGAGATGTTTTTCTCACTGCTACTAGTGACTGTAATGTAACACACACCCATACAATGCGCACCACCCCATGATGTTTTTCTAACTCCTACTAGTGAATGTAATGTAACACACACCCATACAATGCGCACCACCCCGTGATGTTTTTCTCACTCCTACTAGTGAATGTAATGTAACACACACCCATACAATGCTCACCACCCCGTGATGTTTTCTCACTCCTTGTAGTGAATGTAATGTAACACACACCCATAAAATGCGCACCACCCCGTGATGTTTTTCTCACTCCTACTAGTGAATGTAATGTAACACACACCCATACAATGCGCACCACCCCGTGATGTTTTTCTCACTCCTACTAGTGAATCTAATGTAACACACAACCATACAATGCTCACCACCCCGTAATGTTTTTCTCACTCCTAGTAGTGAATGTAATGTAACACACACACATACAATGCGCACCACCCCGTGATGTTTTTCTCACTCCTACTAGTGAATGTAATGTAACACACACCCCTACAATGTGCACCACCCCGTGATGTTTTTCTCACTGCTACTAGTGAATGTAATGTAACCCACACCCATACAATGCGCACCACCCCGTGATGTTTTTCTCACTCCTACTAGTGAATGTAATGTCACACACACCCATACAATGCGCACCACCCCGTGATGTTTTTCTCACTCCTACTAGTGAATGTAATGCAACACACACCCATACAATGCGCACCACCCCGCGATGTTTTTCAGAAACCTATCCTCCATTGCCACTGCATGTTCCCTGACCTCCCCATGCTGACAACCCCGCGGTGCTTTTCTCCATCCTACATTGCCACTCACTGCCTATCCTAATTCAGACCCTCCGATTCACACCACCCCGTGATGTTTTTCTCACTCCTAGTAGTGAATGTAATGTAACACACACCCATACAATGTGAACCACCCCGTGATGTTTTTCTCACTACTACTAGTGAATGTAATGTAACACACACCCATACAATGCGCACCACCCCGTGATGCTTTTCTCACTCCTACTAGTGAATGTAATGAAACACCCACCCATACAATGCGCACCACCCCGTGATGTTTTTCTCATTCCTATTAGTGAATGTAATGAAACACACACCCATACAATGCGCACCACCCCGTGATGTTTTTCTCATTCCTATTAGTGAATGTAATGTAACACACACCCATACAATGCGCACCACCCCGTGATGTTTTTCTCACTCCTACTAGTGAATCTAATGTAACACACACCCATACAATGCGCACCACCCCGTGATGTTTTTCTCACTCCTACGACTGAATGTAATGTAATACACACCCATACAATGCGCACCACCCCGTGATGTTTTTCTCACTCCTACGAGTGAATGTAATGTAACACACACCGATACAATGCGCACCATCCCGTGACGTTGTTCTCACTCCTATGACTGAATGTAATGTAACACACACCCATACAATGCGCTCCACCCCGTGACGTTTTTCTCACTCCTACTAGTGAATGTAATGTAACACACACCCATACAATGCGCACCACCCCGTGATGTTTTCTCACTCCTAGTAGTGAATGTAACACACACCCATACAATGCGCACCACCCCGTGATGTTTTTCTCACTCATACTAGTGAATGTAATGTAACACACACCCATACAATGCGCACCACCCCGTGATGTTTTTCTTACTCCTACTAGTGAATGTAATGTAACACACACCCATACAATGCGCACCACCCCGAGATGTTTTTCTCACTCCTACTAGTGACTGTAATGTAACACACACCCATACAATGCGCACCACCCCATGATGTTTTTCTAACTCCTACTAGTGAATGTAATGTAACACACACCCATACAATGCGCACCACTCCGTGATGTTTTTCTCACTCCTACTAGTGAATGTAATGTAACACACACCCATACAATGCTCACCACCCCGTGATGTTTTCTCACTCCTAGTAGTGAATGTAATGTAACACACACACATACAATGCGCACCACCCCGTGATGTTTTTCTAACTCCTAATAGTGAATCTAATGTAACACACACCCATACAATGCGCACCACCCCGTGATGTTTTTCTCACTCCTACTAGTGAATGTAATGTAACACACAACCATACAATGCTCACCACCCCGTGATGTTTTTCTCACTCCTAGTAGTGAATGTAATGTAACACACACACATACAATGCGCACCACCCCGTGATGTTTTTCTCACTCCTACTAGTGAATGTAATGTAACACACACCCCTACAATGTGCACCACCGCGTGATGTTTTTCTCACTGCTACTAGTGAATGTAATGTAACACACACCCATACAATGCGCACCACCCCGTGATGTTTTTCTCACTCCTACTAGTGAATGTAATGTAACACACACCCATACAATGCGCACCACCCCGTGATGTTTTTCTCACTCCTACTAGTGAATGTAATGCAACACACACCCATACAATGCGCACCACCCCGCGATGTTTTTCAGAAACCTATCCTCCATTGCCACTGCATGTTCCCTGACCTCCCCATGCTGACCACCCCGCGGTGCTTTTCTCCATCCTACATTGCCACTCACTGCCTATCCTAATTCAGACCCTCCGATTCACACCACCCCGTGATGCTTTTCTCACTCCTAGTAGTGAATGTAATGTAACACACACCCATACAATGCGAACCACCCCGTGATGTTTTTCTCACTCCTACTAGTGAATGTAATGTAACACACACCCATACAATGCGCACCACCCCGTGATGTTTTTCTCACTCCTACTAGTGAATGTAATGTAACACACACCCATACAATGCGCACCACCCCGTCATGTTTTTCTCACTCCTATTAGTGAATGTAATGTAACACACACCCATACAATGCGCACCACCCCGTGATGTTTTTCTCACTCCTACTAGTGAATGTAATGTAACACACACCCATACAATGAGCACCACCCCGTGATGTTTTTCTCACTCCTACTAGTGAATGTAATGTAACACACACCCATACAATGAGCACCACCCCGTGATGTTTTTCTCACTCCTACTAGTGAATGTAATGTAACACACACCCATACAATGCGCACCACCCCGTGATGTTTTTCTAACTCCTACTAGAGAATGTAATGTAACACACACCCATACAATGCGCACCACCCCGTCATGTTTTTCTCACTCCTATTAGTGAATGTAATGTAACACACACCCATACAATGCGCACCACCCCGTGATGCTTTTCTCACTCCTACTAGTAAATCTAATGTAACACACACCCATACGATGCGCACCACCCCGTGAAGTTTTTCTCACTCCTACAACTGTATGTAATGTAACACACACCCATACAGTGCGCACCACCCCGTGATGTTTTTCTCACTCCTACTAGTGAATGTAATGTAACACACACCCATACAATGCGCACCACCCCTTGATGTTTTTCTCACTCCTACTAGTGAATGTAATGTAACACACACCCATACAATGCGCACCACCCCGCGATGTTTTTCAGAATCCTATCCTACATTGCCACTGCATGTTCCCTGACCTCCCCATGCTGACCACACCGCGGTGCTTTTCTCCATCCTACATTGCCACTCACTGCCTTTCCTACTTCAGACCCTCCGATTCACACCACCCCGTGATGTTTTTCTCACTCCTACTAGTGAATCTAATGTAACACACACCCATACAATGCGCACCACCCCGTGATGTTTTTCTCACTCCTATTAGTGAATGTACTGTAACACACACCCATACAATGCTCACCACCCCGTGATGTTTTTCTCACTCCTAGTAGTGAATGTAATGTTACACACACACATACAATGCGCACCACACCGTGATGTTTTTCTCACTCCTATTAGTGAATGTAATGTAACACACACCCATACAATGCGCACCACCCCGTGATGCTTTTCTCACTCCTACTAGTAAATCTAAAGTAACACACACCCATACAATGCGCACCACCACGTGATGTTTTTCTCACTGCTACTATTGAATTTAATGTAACACACACCCATACAATGCACACCATCCCGTGATGTTTTTCTCACTCCTACTAGTGAATGTAACGTAACACACACCCATAAAATGCGCACCACCCCGTGATGTTTTTCTCACTCCTACAAGTGAATGTAATGTAACACACACCCATACAATGCGCAGCACCCCGCTATGTTTTTCAGAAACCTATCCTCCATTGCCACTGCATGTTCACTGACCTCCCCATGCTGACCACCCCGCGGTGCTTTTCTCCATCCTGCATTGCCACTCACTGCCTATCCTAATTCAGACCCTCCGATTCACACCACCCCTTGATGTTTTTCTCACTCCTACTAGTGAATGTAATGTAACACACACCCATACAATGCGCACCACCCCATGATGTTTTTCTCACTCCTACTAGTGAATGTAATGTAACACACACCCATACAATGCGCACCAACCCGTGATGTTTTTCTCACTGCTACTAGTGAATGTAATGTAACACACACCCATACAATGCGCACCACCCCGTTATGTTTTTCTCACTCCTATTAGTGAATGTAATGTAACACACACCCACACAATGCGCACCACCCCGTGATGTTTTTCTCACTCCTACTAGTGAATCTAATGTAACACACACCCATACAATGCGCACCACCCCGCCATGTTTTTCAGAAACCTATCCTACATTGCCACTGCATTTTTCTTGACCTCCCCATGCTGACCACCCCGCGGTGCTTTTCTCCATCCTACATTGCAACTCACTGCCTTTCCTAATTCAGACCCTCCGATTCACACCACCCCGTGATGTTTTTCTCACTCCTAGTAGTGAATGTAATGTAACACACACCCATACAATGCGCACCACCCCGTGATGTTTTTCTCACAGCTACTAGTGAATGTAATGAAACACACACCCATACAATGCGCAACACCCCGTGATGTTTTTCTCATTCCTATTAGTGAATGTAATGTAACACACACCCATACAATGCGCACCACCCCGTGATGTTTTTCTCACTCCTACTAGTGAATCTAATGTAACACACACCCATACAATGCGCACCACCCCGTGATGTTTTTCTCACTCCTACGACTGAATGTAATGTAACACACACCCATACAATGCGCACCACCCCGTGATGTTTTTCTCACTCCTACTAGTGAATGTAATGTAACACACACCCATACAATGCGCACCACCCCGTGATGTTTTTCTCACTCCTACTAGTGAATGTAATGTAACACACACCCATACAATGCTCACCACCCCGTGATGTTTTCTCACTCCTTGTAGTGAATGTAATGTAACACACACCCATAAAATGCGCACCACACCGTGATGTTTTTCTCACTCCTACTAGTGAATGTAATGTAACACACACCCATACAATGCGCACCACCCCGTGATGTTTTTCTCACTCCTACTAGTGAATCTAATGTAACACACAACCATACAATGCTCACCACCCCGTAATGTTTTTCTCACTCCTAGTAGTGAATGTAATGTAACACACACACATACAATGCGCACCACCCCGTGATGTTTTTCTCACTCCTACTAGTGAATGTAATGTAACACACACCCCTACAATGTGCACCACCCCGTGATGTTTTTCTCACTGCTACTAGTGAATGTAATGTAACCCACACCCATACAATGCGCACCACCCCGTGATGTTTTTCTCACTCCTACTAGTGAATGTAATGTAACACACACCCATACAATGCGCACCACCCCGTGATGTTTTTCTCACTCCTACTAGTGAATGTAATGCAACACACACCCATACAATGCGCACCACCCCGCGATGTTTTTCAGAAACCTATCCTCCATTGCCACTGCATGTTCCCTGACCTCCCCATGCTGACAACCCCGCGGTGCTTTTCTCCATCCTACATTGCCACTCACTGCCTATCCTAATTCAGACCCTCCGATTCACACCACCCCGTGATGTTTTTCTCACTCCTAGTAGTGAATGTAATGTAACACACACCCATACAATGCGAACCACCCCGTGATGTTTTTCTCACTACTACTAGTGAATGTAATGTAACACACACCCATACAATGCGCACCACCCCGTGATGTTTTTCTCACTCCTACTAGTGAATGTAATGAAACACCCACCCATACAATGCGCACCACCCCGTGATGTTTTTCTCATTCCTATTAGTGAATGTAATGAAACACACACCCATACAATGCGCACCACCCCGTGATGTTTTTCTCATTCCTATTAGTGAATGTAATGTAACACACACCCATACAATGCGCACCACCCCGTGATGTTTTTCTCACTCCTACTAGTGAATCTAATGTAACACACACCCATACAATGCGCACCACCCCGTGATGTTTTTCTCACTCCTACGACTGAATGTAATGTAATACACACCCATACAATGCGCACCACCCCGTGATGTTTTTCTCACTCCTACGAGTGAATGTAATGTAACACACACCGATACAATGCGCACCATCCCGTGACGTTGTTCTCACTCCTATGACTGAATGTAATGTAACACACACCCATACAATGCGCTCCACCCCGTGACGTTTTTCTCACTCCTACTAGTGAATGTAATGTAACACACACCCATACAATGCGCACCACCCCGTGATGTTTTCTCACTCCTAGTAGTGAATGTAACACACACCCATACAATGCGCACCACCCCGTGATGTTTTTCTCACTCATACTAGTGAATGTAATGTAACACACACCCATACAATGCGCACCACCCCGTGATGTTTTTCTTACTCCTACTAGTGAATGTAATGTAACACACACCCATACAATGCGCACCACCCCGAGATGTTTTTCTCACTCCTACTAGTGACTGTAATGTAACACACACCCATACAATGCGCACCACCCCATGATGTTTTTCTAACTCCTACTAGTGAATGTAATGTAACACACACCCATACAATGCGCACCACTCCGTGATGTTTTTCTCACTCCTACTAGTGAATGTAATGTAACACACACCCATACAATGCTCACCACCCCGTGATGTTTTCTCACTCCTAGTAGTGAATGTAATGTAACACACACACATACAATGCGCACCACCCCGTGATGTTTTTCTAACTCCTAATAGTGAATCTAATGTAACACACACCCATACAATGCGCACCACCCCGTGATGTTTTTCTCACTCCTACTAGTGAATGTAATGTAACACACAACCATACAATGCTCACCACCCCGTGATGTTTTTCTCACTCCTAGTAGTGAATGTAATGTAACACACACACATACAATGCGCACCACCCCGTGATGTTTTTCTCACTCCTACTAGTGAATGTAATGTAACACACACCCCTACAATGTGCACCACCGCGTGATGTTTTTCTCACTGCTACTAGTGAATGTAATGTAACACACACCCATACAATGCGCACCACCCCGTGATGTTTTTCTCACTCCTACTAGTGAATGTAATGTAACACACACCCATACAATGCGCACCACCCCGTGATGTTTTTCTCACTCCTACTAGTGAATGTAATGCAACACACACCCATACAATGCGCACCACCCCGCGATGTTTTTCAGAAACCTATCCTCCATTGCCACTGCATGTTCCCTGACCTCCCCATGCTGACCACCCCGCGGTGCTTTTCTCCATCCTACATTGCCACTCACTGCCTATCCTAATTCAGACCCTCCGATTCACACCACCCCGTGATGCTTTTCTCACTCCTAGTAGTGAATGTAATGTAACACACACCCATACAATGCGAACCACCCCGTGATGTTTTTCTCACTCCTACTAGTGAATGTAATGTAACACACACCCATACAATGCGCACCACCCCGTGATGTTTTTCTCACTCCTACTAGTGAATGTAATGTAACACACACCCATACAATGCGCACCACCCCGTCATGTTTTTCTCACTCCTATTAGTGAATGTAATGTAACACACACCCATACAATGCGCACCACCCCGTGATGTTTTTCTCACTCCTACTAGTGAATGTAATGTAACACACACCCATACAATGAGCACCACCCCGTGATGTTTTTCTCACTCCTACTAGTGAATGTAATGTAACACACACCCATACAATGAGCACCACCCCGTGATGTTTTTCTCACTCCTACTAGTGAATGTAATGTAACACACACCCATACAATGCGCACCACCCCGTGATGTTTTTCTAACTCCTACTAGAGAATGTAATGTAACACACACCCATACAATGCGCACCACCCCGTCATGTTTTTCTCACTCCTATTAGTGAATGTAATGTAACACACACCCATACAATGCGCACCACCCCGTGATGCTTTTCTCACTCCTACTAGTAAATCTAATGTAACACACACCCATACGATGCGCACCACCCCGTGATGTTTTTCTCACTCCTACAACTGTATGTAATGTAACACACACCCATACAGTGCGCACCACCCCGTGATGTTTTTCTCACTCCTACTAGTGAAAGTAATGTAACACACACCCATACAATGCGCACCACCCCTTGATGTTTTTCTCACTCCTACTAGTGAATGTAATGTAACACACACCCATACAATGCGCACCACCCCGCGATGTTTTTCAGAATCCTATCCTACATTGCCACTGCATGTTCCCTGACCTCCCCATGCTGACCACACCGCGGTGCTTTTCTCCATCCTACATTGCCACTCACTGCCTTTCCTACTTCAGACCCTCCGATTCACACCACCCCGTGATGTTTTTCTCACTCCTACTAGTGAATCTAATGTAACACACACCCATACAATGCGCACCACCCCGTGATGTTTTTCTCACTCCTATTAGTGAATGTACTGTAACACACACCCATACAATGCTCACCACCCCGTGATGTTTTTCTCACTCCTAGTAGTGAATGTAATGTTACACACACACATACAATGCGCACCACACCGTGATGTTTTTCTCACTCCTATTAGTGAATGTAATGTAACACACACCCATACAATGCGCACCACCCCGTGATGCTTTTCTCACTCCTACTAGTAAATCTAAAGTAACACACACCCATACAATGCGCACCACCACGTGATGTTTTTCTCACTGCTACTATTGAATTTAATGTAACACACACCCATACAATGCACACCATCCCGTGATGTTTTTCTCACTCCTACTAGTGAATGTAACGTAACACACACCCATAAAATGCGCACCACCCCGTGATGTTTTTCTCACTCCTACAAGTGAATGTAATGTAACACACACCCATACAATGCGCAGCACCCCGCTATGTTTTTCAGAAACCTATCCTCCATTGCCACTGCATGTTCACTGACCTCCCCATGCTGACCACCCCGCGGTGCTTTTCTCCATCCTGCATTGCCACTCACTGCCTATCCTAATTCAGACCCTCCGATTCACACCACCCCTTGATGTTTTTCTCACTCCTACTAGTGAATGTAATGTAACACACACCCATACAATGCGCACCACCCCATGATGTTTTTCTCACTCCTACTAGTGAATGTAATGTAACACACACCCATACAATGCGCACCAACCCGTGATGTTTTTCTCACTGCTACTAGTGAATGTAATGTAACACACACCCATACAATGCGCACCACCCCGTTATGTTTTTCTCACTCCTATTAGTGAATGTAATGTAACACACACCCACACAATGCGCACCACCCCGTGATGTTTTTCTCACTCCTACTAGTGAATCTAATGTAACACACACCCATACAATGCGCACCACCCCGCCATGTTTTTCAGAAACCTATCCTACATTGCCACTGCATTTTTCTTGACCTCCCCATGCTGACCACCCCGCGGTGCTTTTCTCCATCCTACATTGCAACTCACTGCCTTTCCTAATTCAGACCCTCCGATTCACACCACCCCGTGATGTTTTTCTCACTCCTAGTAGTGAATGTAATGTAACACACACCCATACAATGCGCACCACCCCGTGATGTTTTTCTCACAGCTACTAGTGAATGTAATGAAACACACACCCATACAATGCGCAACACCCCGTGATGTTTTTCTCATTCCTATTAGTGAATGTAATGTAACACACACCCATACAATGCGCACCACCCCGTGATGTTTTTCTCACTCCTACTAGTGAATCTAATGTAACACACACCCATACAATGCGCACCACCCCGTGATGTTTTTCTCACTCCTACGACTGAATGTAATGTAACACACACCCATACAATGCGCACCACCCCGTGATGTTTTTCTCACTCCTACTAGTGAATGTAATGTAACACACACCCATACAATGCGCACCACCCCGTGATGTTTTTCTCACTCCTACGAGTGAATGTAATGTAACACACACCCATACAATGCGCACCATCCCGTGACGTTTTTCTCACTCCTACGACTGAATGTAATGTAACACACACCCATACAATGCGCACCACCCCGTGACGTTTTTCTCACTCCTACTAGTGAATGTAATGTAACACACACCCATACAATGCGCACCACCCCGTGATGTTTTTCTCATTCCTACTAGTGAATCTAATGTAACACACACCCATACAATGCGCACCACCCCTCGATATTTTTCAGAATCCTATCCTACATTGCCACTGCATGTTCCCTGACCTCCCCATGCTGACCACCCCGCGGTGCTTTTCTCCATCCTACATTGCCACTCACTGCCTTTCCTAATTCATACCCTCCGATTCACACCACCCCGTGATGTTTTTCTCACTCCTAGTAGTGAATGTAACACACACCCATACAATGCGCACCACCCCGTGATGTTTTTCTCACTCATACTAGTGAATGTAATGTAACACACACCCATACAATGCGCACCACCCCGTGATGTTTTTCTCACTCCTACTAGTGAATGTAATGTAACACACACCCATACAATGCTCACCACCCCGTGATGTTTTCTCACTCCTAGTAGTGAATGTAATGTAACACACACACATACAATGTGCACCACCCCGTGATGTTTTTCTAACTCCTAATAGTGAATCTAATGTAACACACACCCATACAATGCGCACCACCCCGTGATGTGTTTCTCACTCCTACTAGTGAATGTAATGTAACACACAACCATACAATGCTCACCACCCCGTAATGTTTTTCTCACTCCTAGTAGTGAATGTAATGTAACACACACACATACAATGCGCACCACCCCGTGATGTTTTTCTCACTCCTACTAGTGAATGTAATGTAACACACACCCATACAATGTGCACCACCCCGTGATGTTTTTCTCACTGCTACCAGTGAATGTAATGTAACACACACCCATACAAGGCGCACCACCCCGCGATGTTTTTCTCACTCCTACTAGTGAATGTAATGTAACACACACCCATACAATTCGCACCACCCCGTGATGTTTTTCTCACTCCTACTAGTGAATGTAATGCAACACACACCCATACAAGGCGCACCACCCCGCGATGTTTTTCAGAAACCTATCCTCCATTGCCACTGCATGTTCCCTGACCTCCCCATGCTGACCACCCCGCGGTGCTTTTCTCCATCCTACATTGCCACTCACTGCCTATCCAAATTCAGACCCTCCGATTCACACCACCCCGTGATGTTTTTCTCACTCCTAGTAGTGAACGTAATGTAACACACACCCATACAATGCGAACCACCCCGTGATGTTTTCTCACTCCTAGTAGTGAATGTAATGTAACACACACCCATACAATGCGCACCACCCCGTGATGTTTTTCTCACTCCTACTAGTAAATGTAATATAACACACACCCATACAATGCGCACCACCCCGTGATGTTTTTCTCACTCCTACTAGTGAATGTAATGTAACACACACCCATACAATGCGCACCATCCCGTGATGTTTTTCTCACTCCTACTAGTGAATGTAACGTAACACACACCCATACAATGCGAACCACCCCGTGATGTTCTTCTCACTCCTACTATTGAATGTAATGTAACACACACCCATACAATGCGCACCACCCCGCTATGTTTTTCAGAAACCTATCCTCCATTGCCACTGCATGTTCCCTGACCTCCCCATGCTGACCACCCCGCGGTGCTTTTCTCCATCCTGCATTGCCACTCACTACCTATCCTAATTCAGACCCTCCGATTCACACCACCCCGTGATGTTTTTCTCACTCCTACTAGTGAATGTAATGTAACACACACCCATACAATGCGCACCACCCCGTGATGTTTTTCGCACTCCTATTAGTGAATGTAATGTAACACACACCCACACAATGCGCACCACCCCGTGATGTTTTCTCACTCCTACTAGTGAATCTAATGTAACACACATCCATACAATGCGCACCACCCCGCCATGTTTTTCAGAAACCTATCCTACATTGCCACTGCATGTTCCCTGACCTCCCCATGTTGACCACCCCGCGGTGCTTTTCTCCATCCTACATTGCAACTCACTGCCTTTCCTAATTCAGACCCTCCAATTCACACCACCCCGTGATGTTTTTCTCACTCCTAGTAGTGAATGTAATGTAACACACACCCATACAATGCGCACCACCCCGTGATGTTTTTCTCACAGCTACTATTGAATGTAATGAAATACACACCCATACAATGCGCACCACCCCGTGATGTTTTTCTCATTCCTATTAGTGAATGTAATGTAACACACACCCATACAATGCGCACCACCCCGTGATGTTTTTCTCACTCCTACTAGTGAATCTAATGTAACACACACCCATACAATGCGCACAACCCCGCGATGTTTTTCAGAAACCTATCCTGCATTGCCACTGCATGTTCCCTGACCTCCCCATGCTGACCACCCCGCGGTGCTTTTCTTCATCCTACATTGCCACTCACTGCCTATCCTAATACAGACTCTCCGATTCACACCACCCCGTGATGTTTTTCTCACTCCTACTAGTGAATATAATGTAACACACACCCATACAATGCGCACCACTCCATGATGTTTTTCTTACTCCTACGAGTGAATGTAATGTAACACACACCCATACAATGCGCACCACCCCGTGATGTTTTTCTCACTCCTACTAGTGAATGTAATGTAACACACACCCATACAATGCGCACCACCCCGTGATGTTTTTCTCACTCCTACTAGTGAATGTAATGTAACACACACCCATACAATGCGCACCACCCCGTGATGTTTTTCTCACTCCTACTAGTGAATGTAATGTAACACACACCCATACAATTCGCACCGCACCGTGATGTTTTTCTAACTCCTACTAGTGAATGTAATGTAACACACACCCATACAATGCGCACAACCCCGTGATGTTTTTCTCACTCTTACTAGTGAATGTAATGTAACACACACCCATACAATGCTCACCACCCCGTGATGTTTTTCTCAATCCTAGTAGTGAATGTAATGTAACACACACACATAAAATGCGCACCATCCCGTGATGTTTTTCTAACTCCTACTAGTGAATCTAATGTAACACACACCTATACAATGCGCACCACCCCATGATGTTTTTCTCACTCCTACTACTGAATGTAATGTAACACACACCCATACAATGCTCACCACCCCGTGATGTTTTTCTCACTCCTAGTAGTGAATGTAATGTAACACACACACATACAATGCGCACCACCCCGTGATGTTTTTCTCACTCCTACTAGTGAATGTAATGTAACACACACCCATACAAGCGCACCACCCCGTGATGTTTTTCTCCCTCCTACTAGTGAAGCTAATGTAACACACACCATACAATGCGCACCACCCCGCGATGTTTTTCAGAAACCTATCCTACATTGCCACTGAATGTTCCCTGACCTCCCCATGCTGACCACCCCGCGGTGCTTTTCTCCATCCTACATTGCCACTCACTGCCTATCCTAATTCAGACCCTCCGATTCACACCACCCCGTGATGTTTTTCTCACTCCTAGTAGTGAATGTAATGTAACACACACCCATACAATGCGCACCACCCCGTGATGTTTTTCTCACTCCTACTAGTGAATGTAATGTAACACACACCCATACAATGCGCACCACCCCGTGATGTTTTTCTCACTCCTACTAGTGAATGTAATGTAACACACACCCATACAATGCGCACCACCCCGTTATGTTTTTCTCACTCCTATTAGTGAATGTAATGTAACACACACCCACACAATGCGCACCACCCCGTGATGTTTTTCTCACTCCTACTACTGAATGTAATGTAACACACACCCATACAATGTGCACCACCCCGTGATGTTTTTCTCACTGCTACTAGTGAATGTAATGTAACACACACCCATACAATGCGCACCACCCCGTGATGTTTTTCTCACTCCTACGAGTGAATGTAATGTAACACACACCCATACAATGCGCACCACCCCGTGAAGTTTTTCTCACTCCTACTAGTGAATGTAATGTAACACACACCCATACAATGCGCACCACCCCGTTATGTTTTTTTCACTCCTATAAGTGAATGTAATTTAACACACACCCACACAATGCGCACCACCCCGTGATGTTTTTCTAAATCCTACTAGTGAATGTAATGTAACACACACCCATAAAATGCGCACCACCACGCGATGTTTTTCAGAAACCTATCCTACATTGATACTGCATGTTCCCTGACCTCCCCATGGTGACCACCCCGCGGTGCTTTTCTCCATCCTGCATTTCCATTCACTGCCTATCCTAATTCAGACCCTCCGATTCACACCACCCCGTGATGTTTTTCTCACTCCTACTAGTGAATGTAATGTAACACACACCCATACAATGCGTACCACCCCGTGATGTTTTTTAGAAACCTATCCTACATTGCCACTGCATGTTCGCTGACCTCCCCATGCTGACCACCCTGCAGTGCTTTTCTCCATCCTACATTGCCACTCACTGCCTATCCTAATTCAGACCCTCCGATTCACACCACCCCGTGATGTTTTTCTCACTCCTAGTAGTGAAAGTAATGTAACACACACACATACAATGCCCACCACTCCGTGATGTTTTTCTAACTCCTACTAGTGAATGTAATGTAACACACACCAATACAATGCACACCACCCCGTGATGTTTTTCTCACTCTTACTACTGAATGTAATGTAACACACACCCATACAATGCTCACCACCCCGTGATGTTTTTCTCACTCCTAGTAGTGAATGTAATGTAACACACACACATACAATGCGCACCACCCCGTGATGTTTTTCTCACTCCTACTAGTGAATGTAATGTAACACACACCCATACAATGCGCACCACCCCATGATATTTTTCTCACTGCTACTTGTGAATGTAATGTAACACACACCCATACAATGCGCACCACCCCGTGATGTTTTTCTCACTCCTACTAGTGAATGTAATGTAACACACACCCATACAATGCGCAAAACCCCGCGATGTTTTTCAGAAACCTATCCTACATTGCCACTGCATGTTCCCTGACCTCCCCATGCTGACCACCCCGCGGTGCTTTTCTCCATCCTACATTGCCACTCACTGCCTATCCTAATTGAGACCCTCCGATTCACACCACCCCGTGATGTTTTTCTCACTCCTATTAGTGAATGTAATGTAACACGCAACCATACAATGCGCACCACCCCACGATGTTTTTCAGAAGACTATCCTACATTGCCACTGCATGTTCCCTGACCTCCCCATACTGACCACCCCGTGGTGCTTTTCTCCATCCTATATTGCCACTCACTGCCTATCCTAATTCAGACCCTGCGATTCACACCACACCGTGATGTTTTTCTCACTCGTACTAGTGAATGTAATGTAACACACACCCATACAATGCGCACCACCCCACGATGTTTTTCAGTAACCTATCCTACATTGCCACTGCATGTTCCCTGACCTCCGCATGCTGACCACCCCGCACTGCTTTTCTCTATCCTACATTGCCACTCACTTCCTATCCTAATTCAGACTCTCCGATTCACACCACCCCTTGATGTTTTTCTCACTCCTACTAGTGAATGTAATGTAACACACACCCATACAATGCGCACCGCACCGTGATGTTTTTCTAACTCCTACTAGTGAATGTAATGTAACACACACCCATACAATGCGCACAACCCCGTGATGTTTTTCTCACTCCTACTAGTGAATGTAATGTAACACACACCCATACAATGCTCACCACCCCGTGATGTTTTTCTCACTCCTAGTAGTGAATGTAATGTAACACACACACATAAAATGCGCACCACCCCGTGATGTTTTTCTAACTCCTACTAGTGAATGTAATGTAACACACACCTATACAATGCGCACCACCCCATGATGTTTTTCTCACTCCTAATACTGAATGTAATGTAACACACACCCATACAATGCTCACCACCCCGTGATGTTTTTCTCACTCCTAGTAGTGAATGTAATGTAACACACACACATACAATGCGCACCACCCCGTGATGTTTTTCTCACTCCTACTAGTGAATGTAATGTAACACACACCCATACAATGCGCACCACCCCGTGATGTTTTTCTCACTGCTACTAGTGAATGTAATGTAACACACACCCATACAATGCGCACCACCCCGTGATGTTTTTCTCACTCCTACTAGTGAATGTAATGTAACACACACCCATACAATGCGCACCACCCCGTGATGTTTTTCTCACTCCTACTAGTGAAGCTAATGTAACACACACCATACAATGCGCACCACCCCGCGATGTTTTTCAGAAACCTATCCTACATTGCCACTGCATGTTCCCTGACCTCCCCATGCTGACCACCCCGCGGTGCTTTTCTCCATCCTACATTGCCACTCACTGCCTATCCTAATTCAGACCCTCCGATTCACACCACCCCGTGATGTTTTTCTCACTCCTAGTAGTGAATGTAATGTAACACACACCCATACAATGCTCACCACCCCGTGATGTTTTTCTCACTCCTACTAGTGAATGTAATGTAACACACACCCATACAATGCGCACCACCCCGTGATGTTTTTCTCACTCCTACTAGTGAATGTAATGTAACACACACCCATACAATGCGCACCACCCCGTTATGTTTTTCTCACTCCTATTAGTGAATGTAATGTAACACACACCCACACAATGCGCACCACCCCGTGATGTTTTTCTCACTCCTACTACTGAATGTAATGTAACACACACCCATACAATGTGCACCACCCCGTGATGTTTTTCTCACTGCTAGTAGTGAATGTAATGTAACACACACCCATACAATGCTCACCACCCCGTGATGTTTTTCTCACTCCTACGAGTGAATGTAATGTAACACACACCCATACAATGCGCACCACCCCGTGATGTTTTTCTCACTCCTACGACTGAATGTAATGTAACACACACCCATACAATGCGCACCACCCCGTGATGTTTTTCTCACTCCTATTAGTGAATGTAATTTAACACACACCCATACAATGCGCACCACCCCGCGATGTTTTTCAGAAACCTATCCTACATTGCCACTGCATGTTCCCTGACCTCCCCATGCTGACCAGACCGCGGTGCTTTTCTCCATCCTACATTGCCACTCACTGCCTATCCTAATTCATACCCTCCGATTCACACCACCCCGTGATGTTTTTCTCACTCCTACTAGTGAATGCAATGTTCACACACCCATACAATGCGCACCAACTAATGATGTTTTTCTCACTCCTACTAGTGAATGTAATGTAACACACACCCATACAATGCGCACCACCCCATGATATATTTCTCACTGCTACTTGTGAATGTAATGTAACACACACCCATACAATGCGCACCACCCCGTGATGTTTTTCCCACTCCTACTAGTGAATGTAATGTAACAAACACCCATACAATGCGCACCACCCCGTGATGTTTTTCTCACTCCTACTAGTGAATCTAATGTAACACACACCCATACAATGCGCAAAACCCCGCGATGTTTTTCAGAAACCTATCCTACATTGCCACTGCATGTTCCCTGACCTCCCCATGCTGACCACCCCGGGGTGCTTTTCTCCATCCTACATTGCCACTCACTGCCTATCCTAATTGAGACCCTCCGATTCACACCACCCCGTGATGTTTTTCTCACTCCTATTAGTGAATGTAATGTAACACGCAACCATACAATGCGCACCACCCCACGATGTTTTTCAGAAGACTATCCTACATTGCCACTGCATGTTCCCTGACCTCCGCATGCTGACCACCCCGCACTGCTTTTCTCTATCCTACATTGCCACTCACTTCCTATCCTAATTCAGACTCTCCGATTCACACCACCCCTTGATGTTTTTCTCACTCCTACTAGTGAATGTAATGTAACACACACCCATACAATGTGCACCACCCCGTGATGATTTTCAGAAAACTATCATACATTGCCAATGCATGTGCCCTGACTTCCAGATTCTGACCACCCCACGGTGCTTTTCTCTATACTACATTGCTACTCACTGCCTATCCTAATTCACACCCTGCGATTCACACCACACCGTGATGTTTTTCTCACTCCTCGTAGTGAATGTAATGTAACACACACTCATACAATGCGCACCACCCCGCGATGTTTTTCAGAAACCTATCCTACATTGCTACTGCATGTTCCCTGACCTCCCCATGCTGACCACCCCGCGGTGCTTTTCTCCATCCTACATTGCCACTCACTGCCTATCCCAATTCAGACCCTCCGATTCACACCACCCCGTGATGTTTTCTCACACCTACTAGTGAATGTAATGTAACACACACCCATACAATGCGCACCACCACGCGATCTTTTTCAGAAACCTATCCTACATTGCCACTGCATGTTCCCTGACCTCCCCATGCTGACCACCCCGCGGTGCTTTTCTACATCTTACATTGCCACTCACTGCCTATCCTAATTCAGACCCTCCGATTCACACCACCCCGTGATGTTTTTCTCACTCCTACTAGTGAATGTAATGTAACACACACCCATACAATGCGCACCACCCCGCGATGTTTTTCAGTAACCTATCCTACATTGCCACCTCATGTTCCCTGACCTCCCCATCCCGACCACCCCGCGGTGCTTTTCTCTATCCTACATTGCCACTCACTGCCTATCCTAATTCAGACCCTCCGATTCACACCACCCCGTGATGTTTTTCTCACTCCTACTAGTGAATGCAATGTAAAACACACCCATACAATGCGCACCACCCCGTGATGTATTTCAGAAAACTATCCTACATTGCCACTGCATGTTCCCTGACTTCCCCATGCTGACCACCCCGCGGTGCTTTTCTCCATCCTACATAGCAACTCACTGCCTATCCTAATTCATACCCTCCGATTCACACCACCCCGTGATGTTTTTCTTACTCCTACTAGTGAATGTATTGTAACACACACCCATACAATGCGCACCACCCCGCGATGATTTTCAGAAACCTATCCTACATTGCCACTGCATGTTCCCTGACCTCCCCATGCTGACCACCCCGCGGTGATTTTCTCCATCCTACATTGCCACTCACTGCCTAACCTATTTCAGACCCTCCGATTCACACCACCCCGTGATGTTTTTCTCTCTCCTACTAGTGAATGTAATGTAACACCCACCCATACAATGCGCACCACCCCGATATTTTTCAGAAACCTATCCTACATTGCCACTGCATGTTCCCTGACCTCCCCACGCTGACCACCCCGCGGTGCTTTTCCCCATCGTACATTGCCCCTCACTGCTTATCCTAATTCAGACCCTCCGATTCCCACCACCCCGTGATATTTTTCTCACTCCTACTAGTGAATGTAATGTAACACACACCCATACAATGCGCACCACCACGTGATGTTTTTCTCACTCCTACTAGTGAATGTAATGTAACACACACCCATACAATGCGCACCACCCCGCGATGTTTTTCAGAAACCTATCCTACTTTGCCACTGCATGTTCCCTGACCTCCCCATGCTGACCACCCCGCGGTTCTTTTCTCCATCCTACATTGCTACTCACTGCCTATCCTAATTCAGACCCTCCAATTCACACCACCCCGTGATGTTTTTCTCACTCCTACTAGCGAATGTAATGTAACACACACCCATACAATGTGCACCACCCCGCGATGCTTTTCAGAAACCTATCCTACATTGCCACTGCATGTTCCCTGACCTCCCCATGCTGACCACCCCGTGGTGCTTTTCTCTATCCTACATTGCCACTCATTGCCGATCCTAATTCAGACCCTCCGATTCACACCACCCCGTGATGTTTTTCTCACTCCTACTAGTGAATGTAATGTAACACACACCCATACAATGCGCACCACCCCGCGATGTTTTTCTCACTCCTACTAGTGAATGTAATGTAAAACACACCCATACAATGCGCACAACCCCGCGATGTTTTTCTCACTCCTACTAGTGAATGTAATGTAACACACACCCATACAATGTGCACCACCCCGCGATGCTTTTCAGAAACCTATCCTACATTGCCACTGCATGTTCCCTGACCTCCCCATGCTGACCACCCCGCGGTGCTTTTCTCCATCCTACATTGCCACTCACTGCCGATCCGAAGTCAGATCCTCCGATTCACACCACCCCGTGATGTTTTTCTCACTGCTACTAGTGAATGTAATGTAACACACACCCATACAATGCGAACCACCCCGTGATGTTTTTCTCACTCCTACTAGTGAATGTAATGTAACACACACCCATACAATGCGCACCACCCCACGATGTTTTTCAGAAACCTATCCTACATTGCCACTGCATGTTCCCTGACCTCCCCATGCTGACCACCCCGCGGGCTTTTCTCCATCCTGCATTGCCACTCACTGCCTATCCTAATTCAGACCCTCCAATTCACACCACCCTGTGATGTTTTTCTCACTCCTACTAGTGAATGTAATGTAAAACACACCCATACAATGCGAACCACCCCGTGATGTTTTTCTCACTCCTACTAGTGAATGTAATGTAACACACACCCATACAATGCGCACCACCCCGCGATGTTTTTCTGAAACCTATCCTACATTGCCAATGCATGTTCCCTGACCTCCCCATGCTGAGCACCCCGCGGTGCTTTTCTCCATCCTACATTGCCACTCACTGCCTATCCTAATTCAGACCCTTCGATTCACACCACCCCGTGATGTTTTTCTCACTCCTACTAGTGAATGTAATGTAACACACACCCATACAATGTGCATCACCCCGCGATGTTTTTCAGAAACCTATCCTACATTGCAACTGCATGTTCCCTGACCTGCCATGCTGACCACTCCGCGGTGCTTTTCTCCATCCTACATTGCCACTCACTGCCTATCCTAATTCAGACCCTCCGATTCACACCACCCCGTGATGTTTTTCTCACTCATACTAATGAATGTAATGTAAGACACACCCATACAATGCGGACCACCCCGTGATGTTTTTCTCAGTCCTACTAGTGAATGTAATCTAACACACACCCATACAATGCGCACCACCCCGCGATGTTTTTCAGAAACCTATCCTACATTGCCACTGCATGTTCCCTGACCTCCCCATGCTCACCACCCCGCAGTGCTTTTCTCCATCCTATATTGCCACTCACTGCCGATCCTAATTCAGACCCTTCGATTAACACCACCCCGTGATGTTTTTCTCACTCCTACTAGTGAATGTAATGTAACACACACCCATACAATGCACACCACCTCGTGATGTTTTTCTCACTCTTACTAGTGAATGTAATGTAACACACACCCATACAATGCGCACCACCCCGTGATGTTTTTCTCAGTCCTACTAGTGAATGTAATGTAACACACACCCATACAATGCGCACCACCCCGCGATGTTTTTCAGGAACCTATCCTACATTGCCACTGCATGTTGCTTGACCTCCCCATGGTGACCACCCCGCGGTGCTTTTCTCCATCCTACATTGCCACTCACTGCCTGTCCTAATTCAGACCCTCCGATTCACACCACCCCGTGATGTTTTTCTCACTCCTACTAGTGAATGTAATATAACACACACCCATACAATGCGCACCACCCAGCGATGTTTTTCAGAAACCTATCCTACATTGCCACTGCATGTTCCCTGACCTCCCCATGCTGACCACCCCGCGGTTCTTTTCTCCATCCTACATTGCTACTCACTGCCTATCCTAATTCAGACCCTCCGATTCACACCACCCCGTGATGTTTTTCTCAGTCCTACTAGTGAATGTAATGTAACACACACCCATACAATGCGCCCCACCCCGTGATGTTTTTCAGAAACCTATCCTACATTGCCACAGCATGTTCCCTGATCTCCCCATGCTGACCACCCCGTGGTGCTTTTCTCTATCCTACATTGCCACTCACTGCCAATCCTAATTCAGACCCTCCGATTCACACCACCCGGTGATGTTTTTCTCACTCCTACTAGTGAATGTAATGTAACACACACCCATATAATGCGCACCAACCCGCGATGATTTTCTCACTCCTACTAGTGAATGTAATGTAAAACACACCCATACAATGCGCACAACCCCGCGATGTTTTTCTCACTCCTACTAGTGAATGTAATGTAACACACACCCATACAATGTGCACCACACCGCAATGTTTTTCAGAAACCTATACTACCTTGCCACTGCATGTTCCCTGACCTCCCAATGCTGACCACCCCGCGGTGCTTTTCTCCATCCTACATTGCCACTCACTGCCGATCCTAAGTCAGATCCTCCGATTCACACCACCCCGTGATGTTTTTCTCACTACTACTAGTGAATGTAATGTAACACACACCCATACAATGCGAACCACCCCGTGATGTTTTTCTCACTCCTACTAGCGAATGTAATGTAACACACACCCATACAATGCGCACCACCCCACGATGTTTTTCAGAAACCTATCCTACATTGCCACTGCATGTTCCCTGACCTCCCCATGCTGACCACCCCGCGGTGCTTTTCTCCATCCTACATTGACACTCACTGCCTATCCTAATTCAGACCCTCCGATTCACACCACCCCGTGATGTTTTTCTCACTCCTACTAGTGAATGTAATGTAAAACACACCCATACAATGCGAACCACCCCGTGATGTTTTTCTCACTCCTACTAGTGAATGTAATGTAACACACACCCATACAATGCGCACCACCCCGCGATGTTTTTCAGAAATCTATCCTACATTGCCATTGCATGTTCCATGACCTCCCCATGCTGAGCACCCCGCGGTGCTTTTCTCCATCCTACATTGCCACTCACTGCCTATCCTAATTCAGACACTTCGATTCACACCAGCCCGTGATGTTTTTCTCACTCCTACTAGTGAATGTAATGTAACACACACCCATACAATGTGCATCACCCCGCGATGTTTTTCAGAAACATATCCTACATTGCAACTGCATGTTCCCTGACCTGCCATGCTGACCACTCCGCGGTGCTTTTCTCCATCCTACATTGCCACTCACTGCCTATCCTAATTCAGACCCTCCGATTCACACCACCCCGTGATGTTTTTCTCACTCATACTAGTGAATGTAATGTAAGACACACCCATACAATGCGCACCACCCCGTGATGTTTTTCTCAGTCCTACTATTGAATGTAATCTAACACACACCCATACAATGCGCACCACCCCGCGATGTTTTTCAGAAACCTATCCTACATTGCCACTGCATGTTCCCTGACCTCCCCATGCTCACCACCCCGCGGTGCTTTTCTCCATCCTATATTGCCCCTCACTGCCGATCCTAATTCAGACCCTTCGATTCACACCACCCCGTGATGTTTTTCTCAATCCTACTAGTGAATGTAATGTAACACACACCCATACAATGCACACCACCTCGTGATGTTTTTCTCACTCTTACTAGTGAATGTAATGTAACACACACCCATACAATGCGCACCACCCCGTGATGTTTTTCTCAGTCCTACTAGTGAATGTAATGTAACACACACCCATACAATGCGCACCACCCCACGATGTTTTTCAGAAACCTATCCTACATTGCCACTGCATGTTCCCTGACCTCCCCATGCTGACCACCCCGCGGGGCTTTTCTCCATCCTACATTGCCACTCACTGCCTATCCTAATTCAGACCCTCCGATTCACACCACCCTGTGATGTTTTTCTCACTCCTACTAGTGAATGTAATGTAAAACACACCCATACAATGCGAACCACCCCGTGATGTTTTTCTCACTCCTACTAGTGAATGTAATGTAACACACACCCATACAATGCGCACCACCCAGCGATGTTTTTCTGAAACCTATCCTACATTGCCACTGCATGTTCCCTGACCTCCCCATGCTGAGCACCCCGCGGTGCTTTTCTCCATCCTACATTGCCACTCACTGCCTATCCTAATTCAGACCCTTCGATGCACACCACCCCGTGATGTTTTTCTCACTCCTACTAGTGAATGTAATGTAACACACACCCATACAATGTGCATCACCCCGCGATGTTTTTCAGAAACCTATCCTACATTGCAACTGCATGTTCCCTGACCTGCCATGCTGACCACTCCGCGGTGCTTTTCTCCATCCTACATTGCCACTCACTGCCTATCCTAATTCAGACCCTCCGATTCACACCACCGCGTGATGTTTTTCTCACTCATACTAATGAATGTAATGTAAGACACACCCATACAAGGCGGACCACCCCGTGATGTTTTTCTCAGTGCTACTAGTGAATATAATCTAACACACACCCATACAATGCGCACCACCCCGCGATGTTTTTCAGAAACCTATCCTACATTGCCACTGCATGTTCCCTGACCTCCCCATGCTCACCACCCCGCGGTGCTTTTCTCCATCCTATATTGCCACTCACTGCCGATCCTAATTCAGACCCTTCGATTAACACCACCCCGTGATGTTTTTCTCACTCCTACTAGTGAATGTAATGTAACACACACCCATACAATGCACACCACCTCGTGATGTTTTTCTCACTCTTACTAGTGAATGTAATGTAACACACACCCATACAATGCGCACCACCCCGTGATGTTTTTCTCAGTCCTACTAGTGAATGTAATGTAACACACACCCATACAATGCGCACCACCCCGCGATGTTTTTCAGGAAACTATCCTACATTGCCACTCCAGGTTGCTTGACCTCCCCATGCTGACCACCCCGCGGTGCTTTTCTCCATCCTACATTGCCACTCACTGCCTGTCCTAATTCAGACCCTCCGATTCACACCACCCCGTGATGTTTTTCTCACTCCTACTAGTGAATGTAATGTAACACACACCCATACAATGCGCACCACCCAGCGATGTTTTTCAGAAACCTATCCTACATTGCCACTGCATGTTCCCTGACCTCCCCATGCTCACCACCCCGCGGTTCTTTTCTCCATCCTACATTGGTACTCACTGCCTATCCTAATTCAGCCCCTCCAATTCACACCACCCCGTGATGTTTTTCTCACTCCTACTAGCGAATGTAATGTAAAACATACCCATACAATGTGCACCAACCCGCGATGTTTTTCAGAAACCTATCCTCCATTGCCACTGCATGTTCCCTGACCTCCCCATGCTGACCACCCCGCGGTGCTTTTCTCCATCCTACATTGCCACTCACTGCCTATCCTAATTCAGACCCTCCGATTCACACCACCCCGTGATGTTTTTCTCACTCATACTAGTGAATGTAATGTAAGACACACCCATACAATGCGCATCACCCCGTGATGTTTTTCTCAGTCCTACTAGTGAATGTAATCTAACACACACCCATACAATGCGCACCACCCCGCGATGTTTTTCAGAAACCTATCCTACATTGCCACTGCATGTTCCCTGACCTCCCCATGCTCACCACCCCGCGGTGCTTTTCTCCATCCTATATTGCCCCTCACTGCCGATCCTAATTCAGACCCTTCGATTCACACCACCCCGTGATGTTTTTCTCACTCCTACTAGTGAATGTAATGTAACACACACCCATACAATGCACACCACCTCGTGATGTTTTTCTCACTCTTACTAGTGAATGTAATGTAACACACACCCATACAATGCGCACCACCCCGTGATGTTTGTCTCAGTCCTACTAGTGAATGTAATGTAACACACACCCATACAATGCGCACCACCCCGCGATGTTTTTCAGGAACCTATCCTACATTGCCACTGCATGTTGCTTGACCTCCCCATGCTGACCACCCCGCGGTGCTTTTCTCCATCCTACATTGCCACTCACTGCCTGTCCTAATTCAGACCCTCCGATTCACACCACCCCGTGATGTTTTTCTCACTCCTACTAGTGAATGTAATGTAACACACACCCATACAATGCGCATCACCCCGTGATGTTTTTCTCACAACTACTAGTGTATGTAATGTAACACACACCCATACAATGCGCACCACCCCGCGATGTTTTTCAGAGACCTATCCTACATTGCCACTGCATGTTCCCTGACCTCCCTATGCTGACCACCCCGCGGTGCTTTTCTCCATCCTACATTGCCACGCACTGCCTATCCTAATTCAGATGCTCCGATTCACACCACCCTGAGATATTTTTGTCACTCCTAACAGTGAATGTAATGTAACACACACCCATACAATGCGCACCACCCCACGATGTTTTTCAGAATCCTATCCTACATTGCCACTGCATGTTCCCTGACCTCCCCATGCTGAAAACCCCGCGGTGCTTTTCTCCATCATACATTGCCACTCACTGCCTATCCTAATTCAGACACTCCGATTCACACCAACCCGTGATGTTTTTCTCACTCCTACTAGTAAATGTAATTTAACACACACCCATACAATGCGCACCACCCGGCGATGTTTTTCAGAATCCTATCCTACATTGCCACTGCATGTTCACTGACCTCCCCATGCTGACCACCCTGCGTTGCTTTTCTCCATCCTACCTTGCCATTCACTGCCTATCCTAATTCAGACCCTCGGATTCACACCACCCCGTGATGTTTTTCTCACTCCTACTAGTGAATGTAATGTAACACACACCCATAAAATGCACACCACCGCGTGACGTTTTTCTCACTCCTACTAGTGAATGTAATGTAACACACACCGATACAATGCGCACCACCACGCGATGTTTTTCAGAAACCTATCCTACATTGCCACTGCATCTTCCCTGACCTCCCCATGCTGACCACCCCGCGGTGCTTTTCTCCATCCTACATTGCCACTCAATGCCTATCCTAATTCAGACCCTCCGATTCACACCACCCGTGATGTTTTTCTCACTCCTACTAGTGAATGTAATGTATCACACACCCATACAATGCGCACCACCCCGCGATATTTTTCAGAAACCTATCCTACATTGCCACTACATGTTCCATGACCTCCCCATGCTGACCACCCCGCGGTGCTTTTCCCCATCCTACATTGCCACTCACTGCCTATCCTAATTCAGACCCTCCGATTCACACCATCCCGTGATGTTTTTCTCACACCTACTAGTGAATGTAATGTAACACACACCCATACAATGCGCACCACCCCGTGATGTTTTTCTCACTCCTACTAGTGAATGTAATGTAACACACACCCATACAATGCGCACCACCCCGTGATGTTTTTCTCACTCCTACTAGTGAATGTAATGTAACACACACCCACACAATGCGCACCACCCCGCGATGTTTTTAAAAAACCTATCCTCCATTGCCACTGCATGTTCCCTGACCTCCCCATGCTGACCCCTCCGCGGTGCTTTTCTCCATCATACATTGCCACTCACTGCCTATCGTAATTCAGACCCTCCGATTCACACCACACCGTGATGTTTTTCTCACTCCTACTAGTGAATGTAATGTAACACACACCCATACAATGCGCCCCACCCCGTGATGTTTTTCTCACTCCTACTAGTGAATGTAATGTAACACACACCCATACAATGCGCACCACCCCGCGATGTTTTTCAGAAACCTATCCTACATTGCCACTGCATGTTCCCTGACCTCCCCATGTTGACCACCCGGCGGTGCTTTTCTCGATCCTACATTGCCACTCACTGCCTATCCTAATTCAGACCCTCCGATTCACACCACCCCGTGATGTTTTTCTCAATCCTACTAGTGAATGTAATGCAACACCCACCCATACAATGCGCACCACCCCGTGATGAGTTTCAGAAAAGTATGCTCCATTGCCACTGCATGTTCCCTGACCTCCCCATGCTGACCGCCCCGCGGTGCTTTTCTCCATCCTACATTGCCACTCACTGCCTATCCTAATTCAGACCCTCTGATTCACACCACCCCGTGATGTTTTTCTCACTCCTACTAGTGAATGTAATGTAACACACACCCATACAATGCGCACCACCCCATGATGATTTTCAGAAAACTATCCTACATTGCCACTGCATGTTCCCTGACTTCCCCATGCTGACCACCCCGCGGTGCTTTTCTCTATACTACATTGCCACTCACTGCCTATCCTAATTCATACCCTCCGATTCACACCAGCCCCTGATGTTTTTCTCACTCCTACTAGTGAATGTAATGTAACACACACCCATACAATGCGCACCACCCCGCGCTGTTTTTCAGAAACCTATCCTACATTGCCACTGCATGTTCCCTAACCTCCCCATGCTGACCACCCCGCGGTGCTTTTCTCCATCCTACATTGCCATTCACTGCCTATCCTAATTCAGACCCTCCGATTCACACCACCCCGTGATGTTCTTCTCACTCCTCCTAGTGAATGTAATGTAACACACACTCATACAATGCGCACCACCCCGCGATGTTTTTCAGAAACCTAACCTACATTGCCACTGCATGTTCCCTGACCTCCCCATGCTGACCACCCCGCGGTGCTTTTCTCCATCCTACATTGCCATTCACTGCCTATCCTAATTCAGACCCTCCGATTCACACCACCCCGTGATGTTTTTCTAACACCTACTAGTGAATGTAATGTAACACACACCCATACAATGCGCACCACCACGCGATGTTTTTCAGAAACCTATCCTACATTGCCACTGCATGTTTCCAGACCTCCCCATGCCGACCACCCCGTGGTGCTTTTCTCCATCCTACTTTGCCACTCACTGCCGATCCTAATTCAGACCCTCCTATTCACACCACCCCGTGTTGTTTTTCTCACTCTTACTAGTGAATGTAATGTAACACACACCCATACAATGCGCACCACCCCGCGATGTTTTTCAGAAACCTATCCTACATTGCAACTGCATGTTCCCTTTCCTCCCCATGCTGACCACCCCACGGTGCTTTTCTCCATCCTACATTGCCACTCACTGCCTATCCTAATTCAGACCCTCCGATTCACACCACCCCGTGATGTTTTTCTCACTCCTACTAGTGAATGTAATGTAACACACAACCATACAATGCGCACCACCCCGCGATGTTTTTCAGAAACCTATCCTACATTGCCACTGTATCTTCCCTGACCTCCCCATGCTGACCACCCCGCGGTGCTTTTCTCCATCCTACATTGCCACTCACTGCCTATCCTAATTCAGACCATCCGATTCACACCACACCGTGATGTTTTTCTCACTCCTACTAGTGAATGTAATGTAACACACACCCATACAATGCGCACCACCCCGTGATGTTTTTCAGAAAACTATCCTACATTGCCACTGCATGTTCCCTGACCTCCCCATGCTGACCACCCCGCGGTGCTTTTCTCCATCCTACATTGCCACTCAATGCCTATCCTAATTCAGACCCTCCGATTCACACCACCCGTGATGTTTTTCTCAATCCTACTAGTGAATGTAATGTATCACACACCCATACAATGCGCACCACACCGCGATATTTTTCAGAAACCTATCCTACATTGCCACTACATGTTCCCTGACCTCCCCATGCTGACCACCCCGCGGTGCATTTCCCCATCCTACATTGCCACTCACTGCCTATCCTAATTCAGACCCTCCGATTCACACCACCCCGTGATGTTTTTCTCATACCTACTAGTGAATGTAATGTAACACACACCCATACAATGCGCACCACCCCGTGATGTTTTTCTCACTCCTACTAGTGAATGTAATGTAACACACACCCATACAATGCGCACCACCCCCGTGATGTTTTTCTCACTCTTACTAGTGAATGTAATGTAACACACACCCACAAAATGCGCACCACCCCGCGATGTTTTTCAAAAACCTATCCTCCATTGCCACTGCATGTTCCCTGACCTCCCCATGCTGACCCCTCCGCGGTGCTTTTCTCCATCATACATTGCCACTCACTGCCTATCCTAATTCAGACCCTCCGATTCACACCACACCGTGATGTTTTTCTCACTTCTACTAGTGAATGTAATGTAACACACACCCATACAATGCGCCCCACCCCGTGATGTTTTTCTCACTCCTACTAGTGAATGTAATGTAACACACACCCATACAATGCGCACCACCCCGCGATGTTTTTCAGAAACCTATCCTACATTGCCACTGCATGTTCCCTGACCTCCCCATGTTGACCACCACGGGGTGCTTTTCTCTATCCTACATTGCCACTCACTGCCGATCCTAATTCAGACCTTTCGATTCACACCACCCCGTCATGTTTTCCTCACTCCTACTAGTGAATGTCATGTAACACACACCCATACAATGCGAACCACCCCGTGATGTTTTTCTCACTCCTACTAGTGAATGTAATGTAACACACACCCATACAATGCGCACCACCCCGCGATGTTTTTCAGAAACCTATCCTACATTGCCACTACATCTTCCCTGACTTCCCCATGCTGACCACCCCGCGGTCCTTTTCTCCATCCTGCATTGCCACTCACTGCCTATCCTAATTCAGACCATCAGATTCACACCACACCGTGATGTTTTTCTCACTCCTACTAGTGAATGTAATGTAACACACACCCATACAATGCGCACCACCCCGTGATGTTTTTCAGAAAACTATCCTACATTGCCACTGCTGTTCCATGACCTCCCCATGCTGACCACCCCGCGGTGCTTTTCTCCATCCTACATTGCCACTAAATGCCTATCCTAATTCAGACCCTCCGATTCACACCACCCCGTGATGTTTTTCTCACTCCTACTAGTGAATGTAATGTATCACACACCCATTCAATGCGCACCACCCAGCGATATTTTTCAGAAACCTATCCTACATTGCCACTACATGTTCCCTGACCTCCTCATGCTGACCACCACGCGGTGCTTTTCCCCATCCTACATTGCCACTCACTGCGTATCCTAATTCAGGCCCTCCGATTCACACCACCCCTGATGTTTTTCTCACACCTACTAGTGAATGTAATGTAACACACACCCATACAATGCGCCCCAGCTCGTGATGTTTTTCTCACTCCTACTAGTGAATGTAATGTAACACACACCCATACAATGCGCACCACTCCGTGATGTTTTTCTCACTCCTACTAGTGAATGTAATGTAACACACACCCACACAATGCGCACCACCCCGCGATGTTTTTCAGAAACCTATCCTCTATTGCCACTGCATGTTCCCTGACCTCCCCATGCTGACCACCCCGCGGTGTTTTTCTCCATCCTGCATTGCCACTCACTGCCTATGCTAATTCAGACCCTCCGATTCACACCACACCGTGATGTTTTTCTCACTCCCACTAGTGAATGTAATGTAACACACACCCATACAATGAGCCCCACCCCGTGATGTGTTTCTCACTCCTACTAGTGAATGTAATGTAACACACACCCATACAATGAGCCCCACCCCGTGATGTTTTCCTCACTCCTACTTGTCAATGTAATGTAACACACACCCATACAATGCGCCCCACCCCGTGATGTTTTTCTCACTCCTACTTGTGAATGTAATGTAATACACACCCATACAATGCGCACCACCCCGCGATGTTTTTCAGAAACCTATCCTACATTGCCACTGCCTGTTCCCTGACCTCCCCATGCTGACCACCCCGCGGTGCTTTTCTCTATCCTACATTGCCACTCACTGCCGATCCTAATTCAGACCCTCCGATTCACACCACCCCGTGATGTTTTTCTCACTCCTACTAGTGAATGTAATGTAACACACACCCATACAATGCGCACCACCCAGCGATGTTTTTCAGAAACCTATCCTACATTGCCACTGCATGTTCCCTGACCTCCCCATGCTCACCACCCCGCGGTTCTTTTCTCCATCCTACATTGGTACTCACTGCCTATCCTAATTCAGCCCCTCCAATTCACACCACCCCGTGATGTTTTTCTCACTCCTACTAGCGAATGTAATGTAAAACATACCCATACAATGTGCACCAACCCGCGATGTTTTTCAGAAACCTATCCTCCATTGCCACTGCATGTTCCCTGACCTCCCCATGCTGACCACCCCGCGGTGCTTTTCTCCATCCTACATTGCCACTCACTGCCTATCCTAATTCAGACCCTCCGATTCACACCACCCCGTGATGTTTTTCTCATTCATACTAGTGAATGTAATGTAAGACACACCCATACAATGCGCACCACCCCGTGATGTTTTTCTCAGTCCTACTAGTGAATGTAATCTAACACACACCCATACAATGCGCACCACCCCGCGATGTTTTTCAGAAACCTATCCTACATTGCCACTGCATGTTCCCTGACCTCCCCATGCTCACCACCCCGCGGTGCTTTTCTCCATCCTATATTGCCCCTCACTGCCGATCCTAATTCAGACCCTTCGATTCACACCACCCCGTGATGTTTTTCTCACTCCTACTAGTGAATGTAATGTAACACACACCCATACAATGCGCATCACCCCGTGATGTTTTTCTCACTCCTACTAGTGAATGTAATGTAACACACACCCATACAATGCGCACCACCCCGCGATGTTTTTCTCACTCCTACTAGTGTATGTAATGTAACACACACCCATACAATGCGCACCACCCCGCGATGTTTTTCAGAGACCTATCCTACATTGCCACTGCATGTTCCCTGACCTCCCCATGCTGACCACCCCGCGGTGCTTTTCTCCATCCTACATTGCCACGCACTGCCTATCCTAATTCAGATGCTCCGATTCACATCACCCTGAGATATTTTTGTCACTCCTAACAGTGAATGTAATGTAACACACACCCATACAATGCGCACCACCCCACGATGTTTTTCAGAATCCTATCCTACATTGCCACTGCATGTTCCCTGACCTCCCCATGCTGAAAACCCCGCGGTGCTTTTCTCCATCATACATTGCCACTCACTGCCTATCCTAATTCAGACACTCCGATTCACACCAACCCGTGATGTTTTTCTCACTCTTACTAGTAAATGTAATTTAACACACACCCATACAATGCGCACCACCCGGCGATGTTTTTCAGAATCCTATCCTACATTGCCACTGCATGTTCACTGACCTCCCCATGCTGACCACCCTGCGTTGCTTTTCTCCATCCTACCTTGCCACTCACTGCCTATCCTAATTCAGACCCTCGGATTCACACCACCCCGTGATGTTTTTCTCACTCCTACTAGTGAATGTAATGTAACACACACCCATAAAATGCACACCACCGCGTGACGTTTTTCTCACTCCTACTAGTGAATGTAATGTATCACACACCCATACAATGCGCACCACCCCGCGATATTTTTCAGAAACCTATCCTACATTGCCACTACATGTTCCATGACCTCCCCATGCTGACCACCCCGCGGTGCTTTTCCCCATCCTACATTGCCACTCACTGCCTATCCTAATTCAGACCCTCCGATTCACACCATCCCGTGATGTTTTTCTCACACCTACTAGTGAATGTAATGTAACACACACCCATACAATGCGCACCACCCCGTGATGTTTTTCTCACTCCTACTAGTGAATGTAATGTAACACACACCCATACAATGCGCACCACCCCGTGATGTTTTTCTCACTTCTACTAGTGAATGTAATGTAACACACACCCACACAATGCGCACCACCCCGCGATGTTTTTAAAAAACCTATCCTCCATTGCCACTGCATGTTCCCTGACCTCCCCATGCTGACCCCTCCGCGGTGCTTTTCTCCATCATACATTGCCACTCACTGCCTATCGTAATTCAGACCCTCCGATTCACACCACACCGTGATGATTTTCTCACTCCTACTAGTGAATGTAATGTAACACACACCCATACAATGCGCCCCACCCCGTGATGTTTTTCTCACTCCTACTAGTGAATGTAATGTAACACACACCCATACAATGCGCACCACCCCGCGATGTTTTTCAGAAACCTATCCTACATTGCCACTGCATGTTCCCTGACCTCCCCATGTTGACCACCCGGCGGTGCTTTTCTCGATCCTACATTGCCACTCACTGCCTATCCTAATTCAGACCCTCCGATTCACACCACCCCGTGATGTTTTTCTCAATCCTACTAGTGAATGTAATGCAACACCCACCCATACAATGCGCACCACCCCGTGATGAGTTTCAGAAAAGTATGCTCCATTGCCACTGCATGTTCCCTGACCTCCCCATGCTGACCGCCCCGCGGTGCTTTTCTCCATCCTACATTGCCACTCACTGCCTATCCTAATTCAGACCCTCTGATTCACACCACCCCGTGATGTTTTTCTCACTCCTACTAGTGAATGTAATGTAACACACACCCATACAATGCGCACCACCCCATGATGATTTTCAGAAAACTATCCTACATTGCCACTGCATGTTCCCTGACTTCCCCATGCTGACCACCCCGCGGTGCTTTTCTCTATACTACATTGCCACTCACTGCCTATCCTAATTCATACCCTCCGATTCACACCAGCCCCTGATGTTTTTCTCACTCCTACTAGTGAATGTAATGTAACACACACCCATACAATGCGCACCACCCCGCGCTGTTTTTCAGAAACCTATCCTACATTGCCACTGCATGTTCCCTAACCTCACCATGCTGACCACCCCGCGGTGCTTTTCTCCATCCTACATTGCCATTCACTGCCTATCCTAATTCAGACCCTCCGATTCACACCACCCCGTGATGTTCTTCTCACTCCTCCTAGTGAATGTAATGTAACACACACTCATACAATGCGCACCACCCCGCGATGTTTTTCAGAAACCTAACCTACATTGCCACTGCATGTTCCCTGACCTCCCCATGCTGACCACCCCGCGGTGCTTTTCTCCATCCTACATTGCCATTCACTGCCTATCCTAATTCAGACCCTCCGATTCACACCACCCCGTGATGTTTTTCTAACACCTACTAGTGAATGTAATGTAACACACACCCATACAATGCGCACCACCACGCGATGTTTTTCAGAAACCTATCCTACATTGCCACTGCATGTTTCCAGACCTCCCCATGCCGACCACCCCGTGGTGCTTTTCTCCATCCTACTTTGCCACTCACTGCCGATCCTAATTCAGACCCTCCTATTCACACCACCCCGTGTTGTTTTTCTCACTCTTACTAGTGAATGTAATGTAACACACACCCATACAATGCGCACCACCCCGCGATGTTTTTCAGAAACCTATCCTACATTGCAACTGCATGTTCCCTTTCCTCCCCATGCTGACCACCCCACGGTGCTTTTCTCCATCCTACATTGCCACTCACTGCCTATCCTAATTCAGACCCTCCGATTCACACCACCCCGTGATGTTTTTCTCACTCCTACTAGTGAATGTAATGTAACACACAACCATACAATGCGCACCACCCCGCGATGTTTTTCAGAAACCTATCCTACATTGCCACTGTATCTTCCCTGACCTCCCCATGCTGACCACCCCGCGGTGCTTTTCTCCATCCTACATTGCCACTCACTGCCTATCCTAATTCAGACCATCCGATTCACACCACACCGTGATGTTTTTCTCACTCCTACTAGTGAATGTAATGTAACACACACCCATACAATGCGCACCACCCCGTGATGTTTTTCAGAAAACTATCCTACATTGCCACTGCATGTTCCCTGACCTCCCCATGCTGACCACCCCGCGGTGCTTTTCTCCATCCTACATTGCCACTCAATGCCTATCCTAATTCAGACCCTCCGATTCACACCACCCGTGATGTTTTTCTCAATCCTACTAGTGAATGTAATGTATCACACACCCATACAATGCGCACCACACCGCGATATTTTTCAGAAACCTATCCTACATTGCCACTACATGTTCCCTGACCTCCCCATGCTGACCACCCCGCGGTGCATTTCCCCATCCTACATTGCCACTCACTGCCTATCCTAATTCAGACCCTCCGATTCACACCACCCCGTGATGTTTTTCTCATACCTACTAGTGAATGTAATGTAACACACACCCATACAATGCGCACCACCCCGTGATGTTTTTCTCACTCCTACTAGTGAATGTAATGTAACACACACCCATACAATGCGCACCACCCCCGTGATGTTTTTCTCACTCTTACTAGTGAATGTAATGTAACACACACCCACAAAATGCGCACCACCCCGCGATGTTTTTCAAAAACCTATCCTCCATTGCCACTGCATGTTCCCTGACCTCCCCATGCTGACCCCTCCGCGGTGCTTTTCTCCATCATACATTGCCACTCACTGCCTATCCTAATTCAGACCCTCCGATTCACACCACACCGTGATGTTTTTCTCACTTCTACTAGTGAATGTAATGTAACACACACCCATACAATGCGCCCCACCCCGTGATGTTTTTCTCACTCCTACTAGTGAATGTAATGTAACACACACCCATACAATGCGCACCACCCCGCGATGTTTTTCAGAAACCTATCCTACATTGCCACTGCATGTTCCCTGACCTCCCCATGTTGACCACCACGGGGTGCTTTTCTCTATCCTACATTGCCACTCACTGCCGATCCTAATTCAGACCTTTCGATTCACACCACCCCGTCATGTTTTCCTCACTCCTACTAGTGAATGTCATGTAACACACACCCATACAATGCGAACCACCCCGTGATGTTTTTCTCACTCCTACTAGTGAATGTAATGTAACACACACCCATACAATGCGCACCACCCCGCGATGTTTTTCAGAAACCTATCCTACATTGCCACTACATCTTCCCTGACTTCCCCATGCTGACCACCCCGCGGTCCTTTTCTCCATCCTGCATTGCCACTCACTGCCTATCCTAATTCAGACCATCAGATTCACACCACACCGTGATGTTTTTCTCACTCCTACTAGTGAATGTAATGTAACACACACCCATACAATGCGCACCACCCCGTGATGTTTTTCAGAAAACTATCCTACATTGCCACTGCTGTTCCATGACCTCCCCATGCTGACCACCCCGCGGTGCTTTTCTCCATCCTACATTGCCACTAAATGCCTATCCTAATTCAGACCCTCCGATTCACACCACCCCGTGATGTTTTTCTCACTCCTACTAGTGAATGTAATGTATCACACACCCATTCAATGCGCACCACCCAGCGATATTTTTCAGAAACCTATCCTACATTGCCACTACATGTTCCCTGACCTCCTCATGCTGACCACCACGCGGTGCTTTTCCCCATCCTACATTGCCACTCACTGCGTATCCTAATTCAGGCCCTCCGATTCACACCACCCCTGATGTTTTTCTCACACCTACTAGTGAATGTAATGTAACACACACCCATACAATGCGCCCCAGCTCGTGATGTTTTTCTCACTCCTACTAGTGAATGTAATGTAACACACACCCATACAATGCGCACCACTCCGTGATGTTTTTCTCACTCCTACTAGTGAATGTAATGTAACACACACCCACACAATGCGCACCACCCCGCGATGTTTTTCAGAAACCTATCCTCTATTGCCACTGCATGTTCCCTGACCTCCCCATGCTGACCACCCCGCGGTGTTTTTCTCCATCCTGCATTGCCACTCACTGCCTATGCTAATTCAGACCCTCCGATTCACACCACACCGTGATGTTTTTCTCACTCCCACTAGTGAATGTAATGTAACACACACCCATACAATGAGCCCCACCCCGTGATGTGTTTCTCACTCCTACTAGTGAATGTAATGTAACACACACCCATACAATGAGCCCCACCCCGTGATGTTTTCCTCACTCCTACTTGTCAATGTAATGTAACACACACCCATACAATGCGCCCCACCCCGTGATGTTTTTCTCACTCCTACTTGTGAATGTAATGTAATACACACCCATACAATGCGCACCACCCCGCGATGTTTTTCAGAAACCTATCCTACATTGCCACTGCCTGTTCCCTGACCTCCCCATGCTGACCACCCCGCGGTGCTTTTCTCCATCCTACATTGCCACTCAATGCCTATCCAAATTCAGACCCTCCAATTCACACCACCCCGTGATGTTTTTCTCATTCCTACTAGTGAATGTTATGTATCACACACCCATACAATGCGCACCACCCCGCGATATTTTTCAGAAACCTATCCTACATTGCCACTACATGTTCTCTGACCTCCCCATGCTGACCACCCCGTGGTGCTTTTCCCCATCCTACATTGCCACTCACTGCCTATCCTAATTCAGACACTCCGATTCACACCACCCCGTGATGTTTTTCTCACACCTACTAGTGAATGTAATGTAACACACACCCATACAATGAGCCCCACCCCGTGATGTTTTCCTCACTCCTACTTGTCAATGTAATGTAACACACACCCATACAATGCGCCCCACCCCGTGATGTTTTTCTCACTCCTACTAGTGAATGTAATGTAACACACACCCATACAATGCGCACCACCCCGCGATGTTTTTCAGAAACCTATCCTACATTGCCAGTGCATGTTCCCTCACCTCCCCATGCTGACCACCCCGTGGTGCTTTTCTCTATCCTACATTGCCACTCACTGCCGATCCTAATTCAGACCCTCCGATTCACACCACCCCGTGATGTTTTTCTCACTCCTACTAGTGAATGTAATGTAACACACACCCATACAATGCGCACCACCCAGCGATGTTTTTCAGAAACCTATCCTACATTGCCACTGCATGTTCCCTGACCTCCCCATGCTCACCACCCCGCGGTTCTTTTCTCCATCCTACATTGGTACTCACTGCCTATCCTAATTCAGCCCCTCCAATTCACACCACCCCGTGATGTTTTTCTCACTCCTACTAGCGAATGTAATGTAAAACATACCCATACAATGTGCACCAACCCGCGATGTTTTTCAGAAACCTATCCTCCATTGCCACTGCATGTTCCCTGACCTCCCCATGCTGACCACCCCGCGGTGCTTTTCTCCATCCTACATTGCCACTCACTGCCTATCCTAATTCAGACCCTCCGATTCACACCACCCCGTGATGTTTTTCTCACTCATACTAGTGAATGTAATGTAAGACACACCCATACAATGCGCACCACCCCGTGATGTTTTTCTCAGTCCTACTAGTGAATGTAATCTAACACACACCCATACAATGCGCACCACCCCGCGATGTTTTTCAGAAACCTATCCTACATTGCCACTGCATGTTCCCTGACCTCCCCATGCTCACCACCCCGCGGTGCTTTTCTCCATCCTATATTGCCCCTCACTGCCGATCCTAATTCAGACCCTTCGATTCACACCACCCCGTGATGTTTTTCTCACTCCTACTAGTGAATGTAATGTAACACACACCCATACAATGCGCATCACCCCGTGATGTTTTTCTCACTCCTACTAGTGAATGTAATGTAACACACACCCATACAATGCGCACCACCCCGCGATGTTTTTCTCACTCCTACTAGTGTATGTAATGTAACACACACCCATACAATGCGCACCACCCCGCGATGTTTTTCAGAGACCTATCCTACATTGCCACTGCATGTTCCCTGACCTCCCCATGCTGACCACCCCGCGGTGCTTTTCTCCATCCTACATTGCCACGCACTGCCTATCCTAATTCAGATGCTCCGATTCACACCACCCTGAGATATTTTTGTCACTCCTAACAGTGAATGTAATGTAACACACACCCATACAATGCGCACCACCCCACGATGTTTTTCAGAATCCTATCCTACATTGCCACTGCATGTTCCCTGACCTCCCCATGCTGAAAACCCCGCGGTGCTTTTCTCCATCATACATTGCCACTCACTGCCTATCCTAATTCAGACACTCCGATTCACACCAACCCGTGATGTTTTTCTCACTCTTACTAGTAAATGTAATTTAACACACACCCATACAATGCGCACCACCCGGCGATGTTTTTCAGAATCCTATCCTACATTGCCACTGCATGTTCACTGACCTCCCCATGCTGACCACCCTGCGTTGCTTTTCTCCATCCTACCTTGCCACTCACTGCCTATCCTAATTCAGACCCTCGGATTCACACCACCCCGTGATGTTTTTCTCACTCCTACTAGTGAATGTAATGTAACACACACCCATAAAATGCACACCACCGCGTGACGTTTTTCTCACTCCTACTAGTGAATGTAATGTAACACACACCGATACAATGCGCACCACCACGCGATGTTTTTCAGAAACCTATCCTACATTGCCACTGCATCTTCCCTGACCTCCCCATGCTGACCACCCCGCGGTGCTTTTCTCCATCCTACATTGCCACTCACTGCCTATCCTAATTCAGACCATCCGATTCACACCACACCGTGATGTTTTTCTCACTCCTACTAGTGAATGTAATGTAACACACACCCATACAATGCGCACCACCCCGTGATGTTTTTCAGAAAACTATCCTACATTGCCACTGCATGTTCCCTGACCTCCCCATGCTGACCACCCCGCGGTGCTTTTCTCCATCCTACATTGCCACTCAATGCCTATCCTAATTCAGACCCTCCGATTCACACCACCCGTGATGTTTTTCTCAATCCTACTAGTGAATGTAATGTATCACACAAACATACAATGCGCACCACACCGCGATATTTTTCAGAAACCTATCCTACATTGCCACTACATGTTCCCTGACCTCCCCATGCTGACCACCCCGCGGTGCATTTCCCCATCCTACATTGCCACTCACTGCCTATCCTAATTCAGACCCTCCGATTCACACCACCCCGTGATGTTTTTCTCATACCTACTAGTGAATGTAATGTAACACACACCCATACAATGCGCACCACCCCGTGATGTTTTTTTCACTCCTACTAGTGAATGTAATGTAACACACACCCATACAATGCGCACCACCCCCGTGATGTTTTTCTCACTCTTACTAGTGAATGTAATGTAACACACACCCACAAAATGCGCACCACCCCGCGATGTTTTTCAAAAACCTATCCTCCATTGCCACTGCATGTTCCCTGACCTCCCCATGCTGACCCCTCCGCGGTGCTTTTCTCCATCATACATTGCCACTCACTGCCTATCCTAATTCAGACCCTCCGATTCACACCACACCGTGATGTTTTTCTCACTTCTACTAGTGAATGTAATGTAACACACACCCATACAATGCGCCCCACCCCGTGATGTTTTTCTCACTCCTACTAGTGAATGTAATGTAACACACACCCATACAATGCGCACCACCCCGCGATGTTTTTCAGAAACCTATCCTACATTGCCACTGCATGTTCCCTGACCTCCCCATGTTGACCACCACGGGGTGCTGTTCTCTATCCTACATTGCCACTCACTGCCGATCCTAATTCAGACCTTCCGATTCACACCACCCCGTCATGTTTTCCTCACTCCTACTAGTGAATGTCATGTAACACACACCCATACAATGCGAACCACCCCGTGATGTTTTTCTCACTCCTACTAGTGAAGCTAATGTAACACACACCCATACAATGCGCACCACCCCGCGATGTTTTTCAGAAACCTATCCTACATTGCCACTACATCTTCCCTGACTTCCCCATGCTGACCACCCCGCGGGCCTTTTCTCCATCCTGCATTGCCACTCACTGCCTATCCTAATTCAGACCATCAGATTCACACCACACCGTGATGTTTTTCTCACTCCTACTAGTGAATGTAATGTAACACACACCCATACAATGCGCACCACCCCGTGATGTTTTTCAGAAAACTATCCTACATTGCCACTGCTGTTCCATGACCTCCCCATGCTGACCACCCCGCGGTGCTTTTCTCCATCCTACATTGCCACTAAATGCCTATCCTAATTCAGACCCTCCGATTCACACCACCCCGTGATGTTTTTCTCACTCCTACTAGTGAATGTAATGTATCACACACCCATTCAATGCGCACCACCCTGCGATATTTTTCAGAAAACTATCCTACATTGCCACTACATGTTCCCTGACCTCCTCATGCTGACCACCACGCGGTGCTTTTCCCCATCCTACATTGCCACTCACTGCGTATCCTAATTCAGGCCCTCCGATTCACACCACCCCTGATGTTTTTCTCACACCTACTAGTGAATGTAATGTAACACACACCCATACAATGCGCCCCAGCTCGTGATGTTTTTCTCACTCCTACTAGTGAATGTAATGTAACACACACCCATACAATGCGCACCACTCCGTGATGTTTTTCTCACTCCTACTAGTGAATGTAATGTAACACACACCCACACAATGCGCACCACCCCGCGATGTTTTTCAGAAACCTATCCTCTATTGCCACTGCATTTTCCCTGACCTCCCCATGCTGACCACCCCGCGGTGTTTTTCTCCATCCTGCATTGCCACTCACTGCCTATGCTAATTCAGACCCTCCGATTCACACCACACCGTGATGTTTTTCTCACTCCCACTAGTGAATGTAATGTAACACACACCCATACAATGAGCCCCACCCCGTGATGTGTTTCTCACTCCTACTAGTGAATGTAATGTAACACACACCCATACAATGAGCCCCACCCCGTGATGTTTTCCTCACTCCTACTTGTCAATGTAATGTAACACACACCCATACAATGCGCCCCACCCCGTGATGTTTTTCTCACTCCTACTTGTGAATGTAATGTAACACACACCCATACAATGCGCACCACCCCGCGATGTTTTTCAGAAACCTATCCTACATTGCCACTGCCTGTTCCCTGACCTCCCCATGCTGACCACCCCGCGGTGCTTTTCTCCATCCTACATTGCCACTCAATGCCTATCCAAATTCAGACCCTCCAATTCACACCACCCCGTGATGTTTTTCTCATTCCTACTAGTGAATGTTATGTATCACACACCCATACAATGCGCACCACCCCGCGATATTTTTCAGAAACCTATCCTACATTGCCACTACATGTTCTCTGACCTCCCCATGCTGACCACCCCGTGGTGCTTTTCCCCATCCTACATTGCCACTCACTGCCTATCCTAATTCAGACACTCCGATTCACACCACCCCGTGATGTTTTTCTCACACCTACTAGTGAATGTAATGTAACACACACCCATACAATGAGCCCCACCCCGTGATGTTTTCCTCACTCCTACTTGTCAATGTAATGTAACACACACCCATACAATGCGCCCCACCCCGTGATGTTTTTCTCACTCCTACTAGTGAATGTAATGTAACACACACCCATACAATGCGCACCACCCCGCGATGTTTTTCAGAAACCTATCCTACATTGCCACTGCATGTTCCCTCACCTCCCCATGCTCACCACCCCGCGGTTCTTTTCTCCATCCTACATTGGTACTCACTGCCTATCCTAATTCAGCCCCTCCAATTCACACCACCCCGTGATGTTTTTCTCACTCGTACTAGCGAATGTAATGTAAAACATACCCATACAATGTGCACCAACCCGCGATGTTTTTCAGAAACCTATCCTCCATTGCCACTGCATGTTCCCTAACCTCCCCATGCTGACCACCCCGCGGTGCTTTTCTCCATCCTACATTGCCACTCACTGCCTATCCTAATTCAGACCCTCCGATTCACACCACCCCGTGATGTTTTTCTCACTCCTACTAGTGAATGTAATGTAACACACACCCATACAATGCGCCCCAGCCCGTGATGTTTTTCTCAATCCTACTAGTGAATGTAATGTAACACACACCCATACAATGCGCACCACTCCGTGATGTTTTTCTCACTCCTACTAGTGAATGTAATGTAACACACACCCACACAATGCGCACCACCCCGCGATGTTTTTCAGAAACCTATCCTCTATTGCCACTGCATGTTCCCTGACCTCCCCATGCTGACCACCCCGCGGTGTTTTTCTCCATCCTACATTGCCACTCACTGCCTATGCTAATTCAGACACTCCGATTCACACCACACCGTGATGTTTTTCTCACTCCTACTAGTGAATGTAATGTAACACACACCCATACAATGAGCCCCACCCCGTGATGTTTTTCTCACTCCTACTAGTGAATGTAATGTAACACACACCCATACAATGCGCACCACCCCGCGATGTTTTTCAGAAACCTATCCTACATTGCCACTGCATGTTCCCTGACCTCCCCATGCTGACCACCCCGCGGTGCTTTTCTCCATCCTACATTGCCGCTCACTGCCTATCCTAATTCAGACCCTCCGATTCACACCACCCCGTGATGTTTTTCTCACTCCTACTAGTGAATATAATGTAACACACACCCATACAATGCGCACCACCCCGCGATGTTTTTCAGAAACCTATCCTACATTGACACTGCATCTTCCCTGACCTCCCCATGCTGACCACCCCGCGGTGCTTTTCTCCATCCTACATTGCCACTCACTGCCTATCCAAATTCAGACCCTCCAATTCACACCACCCCGTGATGTTTTTCTCATTCCTACTAGTGAATGTTATGTATCACACACCCATACAATGCGCACCACCCCGCGATATTTTTCAGAAACCTATCCTACATTGCCACTACATGTTCTCTGACCTCCCCATGCTGACCACCCCGTGGTGCTTTTCCCCTTCCTACATTGCCACTCACTGCCTATCCTAATTCAGACACTCCGATTCACACCACCCCGTGATGTTTTTCTCACACCTACTAGTGAATGTAATGTAACACACACCCATACAATGAGCCCCACCCCGTGATGTTTTCCTCACTCCTACTTGTGAATGTAATGTAACACACACCCATAAAATGCGCCCCACCCCGTGATGTTTTTCTCACTCCTACTAGTGAATGTAATGTAACACACACCCATACAATGCGCACCACCCCGCGATGTTTTTCAGAAACCTATCCTACATTGCAACTGCATGTTCCCTCACCTCCCCATGCTGACCACCCCGTGGTGCTTTTCTCTATCCTACATTGCCACTCACTGCCGATCCTAATTCAGACCCTCCGATTCACACCACCCCGTGATGTTTTTCTCACTCCTACTAGTGAATGTCATGTAACACACACCCATACAATGCGCACCACCCCGTGATGTTTTTCTCACTCCTACTAGTGAATGTAATGAAACACAACCCAAGCAATGCACACCACCCCGCGATGTTTTTCTCACTCCTACTAGTGAATATAATGTAACACACACCCATACAATGCGCACCACCCCGCGATGTTTTTCAGAAACCTATCCTACATTGCCACTGCATGTTCCCTGACCTCCCCATGCTGACCGCCCCGTGGTGCTTTTCTCCATCCTACATTGCCACTCACTGCCTATCCTAATTCAGACCCTCTGATTCACACCACCCCGTGATGTTTTTCTCACTCCTACTAGTGAATGTAATGTAACACACACCCATACAATGCGCACCACCCCATGATGATTTTCAGAAACCTATCCTACATTGCCACTGCATGTTCCCTAACCTCACCATGCTGACCACCCCGCGGTGCTTTTCTCCATCCTACATTGCCATTCACTGCCTATCCTAATTCAGACCCTCCGATTCACACCACCCCGTGATGTTTTTCTCACTCCTCCTAGTGAATGTAATGTAACACACACTCATACAATGCGCACCACCCCGCGATGTTTTTCAGAAACCTATCCTACATTGCCACTGCATGTTCCCTGACCTCCCCATGCTGACCACCCCGCGGTGCTTTTCTCCATCCTACATTGCCATTCACTGCCTATCCTAATTCAGACCCTCCGATTCACACCACCCCGTGATGTTTTTCTCACTCCTCCTAGTGAATGTAATGTAACACACACTCATACAATGCGCACCACCCCGCGATGTTTTTCAGAAACCTATCCTACATTGCCACTGCATGTTCCCTGACCTCCCCATGCTGACCACCCCGCGGTGCTTTTCTCCATCCTACATTGCCATTCACTGCCTATCCTAATTCAGACCCTCCTATTCACACCACCCCGTGATGTTTTTCTCACTCTTACTAGTGAATGTAATGTAACACACACCCATACAATGCGCCCCAGCCCGTGATGTTTTTCTCACTCCTACTAGTGAATGTAATGTAACACACACCCATACAATGCGCACCACTCCGTGATGTTTTTCTCACTCCTACTAGTGAATGTAATGTAACACACACCCACACAATGCGCACCACCCCGCGATGTTTTTCAGAAACCTATCCTCTATTGCCACTGCATGTTCCCTGACCTCCCCATGCTGACCACCCCGCGGTGCTTTTCTCCATCGTACATGCCACTCACTGCCTATCCTAATTCAGACCCTCCGATTCACACCACACCGTGATGTTTTTCTCACTCCTACTAGTAAATGTAATGTAACACACACCCATACAATGCGCCCCACCCCGTGATGTTTTTCTCACTCCTACTAGTGAATGTAATGTAACACACACCCATACAATGCGCACCACCCCGCGCTGTTTTTCAGAAACCTATCCTACATTGCCACTGCATGTTCCCTCACCTCCCCATGCTGACCACCCCGTGGTGCTTTTCTCTATCCTACATTGCCACTCACTGCCGATCCTAATTCAGACCCTCCGATTCACACCACCCCGTGATGTTTTTCTCACTCTTACTAGTGAATGTCATGTAACACACACCCATACAATGCGCACCACCCCGTGATGTTTTTCTCACTCCTACTAGTGAATGTAATGAAACACAACCCAAACAATGCACACCACCCCGCGATGTTTTTCTCACTCCTACTAGTGAATGTAATGTAACACACACCCATACAATGCGCACCACCCCGCGATGTTTTTCAGAAACCTATCCTACATTGCCACTGCATGTTCCCTGACTTCCCCATGCTGAACACGCTGCGGTACTTTTCTCCATCCTACATTGCCACTCACTGCCTATCCTAATTCAGATGTTCCGATTCACACCACCCCGTGATATTTTTCTCACTCCTACTAGTGAATGTAATGTAACACACACCCTTACAATGCGCACCACCCCGCGATGTTTTTCAGAATCCTATCCTACATTGCCACTGCATGTTCCCTGACCTCCCCATGCTGACCACCCCGCGGTGCTTTTCTCCATCATACATTGCCACTCACTGCCTATGCTAATTCAGACCCTCCGATTCACACCACCCCGTGATGTTTTTCTCACTCCTACTAGTGAATGTAATGTAACACACACCCATACAATGCGAGCCACCCCGTGATGATTTTCTCACTCCTACTAGTGAATGTAATGTAACACACACCCATACAATGCGCACCACCCCTCGATGTTTTTCAGAAACCTATCCTACATTGCCACTGCATGTTCCCTGACCTCCCCATACTCACCACCCCGCAGTGTTTTTCTCCATCCTACATTGCCACTCACTGCCTATCCTAATTCAGACCCTCCGATTCACACCACCCCGTGATGTTTTTCTCTCTCCTACTAGTGAATGTAATGTATCACACACCCATACAATGCGCACCACCCCGCGATATTTTTCAGAAACTTATCCTACATTGCCACTGCATGTTCCCTGACCTCTCCATGCTGACCACCCCGCGGTGCTTATCCCCATCCTACATTGCCACTCACGGCCTATCCTAATTCAGACCCTCCGTTTAACACCACCCCGTGATGTTTTTCTCACTCCTACTAGTGAATGTAATGTAACACACACCCATACAATGCGCCCCACCCCGTGATGTTTTTCTCACTCCTACTAGTGAATGTAATATAACACACACCCATACAATGAAAACCACCCCGCGATGTTTTTCAGAAACCTATCCTACATTGCCACTGCATGTTCCCTGACCTCCCCATTCTGACCACGCTGCGGTACATTTCTCCATCCTACATTGCCACTCACTGCCTATCCTAATTCAGATGCTCCGATTCACACCACCCCGTGATATTTTTCTCACTCCTACTAGTGAATGTAATGTAACACACACCCATACAATGCGCACCACCCCGCGATGTTTTTCAGAATCCTATCCTACATTGCCACTGCATGTTCCCTGACCTCCCCATGCTGACCACCCCGCAGTGTTTTCTCCATCATACATTGCCACTCACTGCCTATCCTAATTCAGACCCTCCGATTCACACCACCCCGTGACGTTTTTCTCACTCCTACTAGTGAATGTAATTTAACACACAGCCATAAAATGCGCACCACCCGGCGATGTTTTTCAGAAACCTATCCTACATTGCCATTGCATGTTCCCTGACCTCCCCATGCTGACCACCCGGCGGTGCTTTTCTCCATCCTACATTGCCACTCACTGCCTATCCTAATTCAGACCCTCCGATTCACACCAACCCGTGATGTTTTTCTCACTCCTCCTAGTGAATGTAATGTAAGACACACCCATACAATGCGCACCACCCCGCAATATTTTTCAGAAACCTATCCTACATTGCCACTGCATGTTCCCTGACCTCCCCATGCTGACCACACCGCGGTGCTTTTCTCCATCCTACATTGCCACTTACTGCGTGTCCCAATTCAGACCCTCCGATTCACAGCACCCCGTGATGTTTTTCTCACACCTACTAGTGAATGTAATGTAACACACCCATACAATGCGCACCACCCCGCGATGTTTTTCAGTTATGTATCCTACATTGTCACTGCATGTTCCCTGACCTCCCCATGCTGACCACTCCGCGGTGCTTTTCTCTATCCTACATTGCCACTCACTGCCTATCCTAATTCAGACCCTCCGATTCACACCACCCCGTGATGTTTTTCTCACTCCTACTAGTGAATGCAATGTAACACACACCCATACAATGCGCACCACCCCGTGATGTTTTTCAGAAATCTATCCTACATTGCCACTGCATGTTCCCTGACTTCCCCATGCTGACCACCGCACGGTGCCTTTCTCCATCCTACATTGCCACTCACTGCCTATCCTAATTCAGACCGTCCGATTCACACCACCCCGTGATGTTTTTCTCACTCCTACTAGTGAATGTAATGTAACACACACCCATACAATGCGCACCACCCCGTGATGTTTTTCTCACTCCTACTAGTGAATGTAATGAAACACAACCCAAACAATGCACACCACCCCGCGATGTTTTTCTCACTCCTACTAGTGAATGTAATGTAACACACACCCATACAATGCGCACCACCCCGCGATGTTTTTCAGAAACCTATCCTACATTGCCACTGCATGTTCCCTGACCTCCCCATGCTGACCACCCCGCGGTGCTTTTCTCCATCCTACATTGCCATTCACTGCCTATCCTAATTCAGACCCTCCGATTCACACCACCCCGTGATGTTTTTCTCACACCTACTAGTGAATGTAATGTAACACACACCCATACAATGCGCACCACCACTCGATGTTTTTCAAAAACCTATCCTACATTGCCACTGCATGTTTCCTGACCTCCCCATGCCGACCACCCCGCGGTGCTTTTCTCCATCCTACTTTGCCACTCACTGCCTATCCTAATTCAGACCCTCCTATTCACACCACCCCGTGATGTTTTTCTCACTCTTACTAGTGAATGTAATGTAACACACACCCATACAATGCGCCCCACCCCGTGATGTTTTTCTCACTCCTACTAGTGAATGTAATGTAACACACACCCATACAATGCGCCCCACCCCGTGATGTTTTTCTCACTCCTACTAGTGAATGTAATGTAACACACACCCATACAATGCGCACCACCCCGCGATGTTTTTCAGAAACCTATCCTACATTGCCACTGCATGTTCCCTGACCTCCCCATGCTGACCACCCCGTGGTGCTTTTCTCTATCCTACATTGCCACTCACTGCCGATCCTAATTCAGACCTTCCGATTCACACCACCCTGTCATGTTTTCCTCACTCCTACTAGTGAATGTCATGTAACACACACCCATACAATGCGAACCACCCCGTGATGTTTTTCTCACTCCTACTAGTTAATGTAATGTAACACACACCCATACAATGCGCACCACCCCGCGATGTTTTTCAGAAACCTATCCTACATTGCCAATGCATGTTCCATTACCTCCCCATGCTGACCACCCCGCGGTGCTTTTCTCCATCCTATATTGCCACTAAATGCCTATCCTAATTCAGACCCTCCGATTCACACCACCCCGTGATGTTTTTCTCACTCCTACTAGTGAATGTAATGTATCACACACCCATTCAATGCGCACCACCCAGCGATATTTTTCAGAAACCTATCCTACATTGCCACTACATGTTCCCTGACCTCCCCATGCTGACCACCACGCGGTGCTTTTCCCCATCCTACATTGCCACTCACTGCGTATCCTAATTCAGGCCCTCCGATTCACACCACCCCTGATGTTTTTCTCACACCTACTAGTGAATGTAATGTAACACACACCCATACAATGCGCCCCAACCCGTGATGTTTTTCTCACTCCTACTAGTGAATGTAATGTAACACACACCCATACAATGCGCCCCACCCCGTGATGTTTTTCTCACTCCTACTAGTGAATGTAATGTAACACACACCCATACAATGCGCACCACCCCGCGATGTTTTTCAGAAACCTATCCTACATTGCCACTGCATGTTCCCTCACCTCCCCATGCTGACCACCCCGTGGTGCTTTTCTCTATCCTACATTGCCACTCACTGCCGATCCTAATTCAGACCCTCCGATTCACACCACCCCGTGATGTTTTTCTCACTCCTACTAGTGAATGTCATGTAACACACACCCATACAATGCGCACCACCCCGTGATGTTTTTCTCACTCCTACTAGTGAATGTAATGAAACACAAACCAAACAATGCACACCACCCCGCGATGTTTTTCTCACTCCTACTAGTGAATGTAATGTAACACACACCCATACAATGCGCACCACCCCGCGATGTTTTTCAGAAACCTATCCTACATTGCCACTGCATGTTCCCTGACCTCCCCATGCTGACCACGCTGCGGTACTTTTCTCCATCCTACATTGCCACTCACTGCCTATCCTAATTCAGATGTTCCGATTCACACCACCCCGTGATATTTTTCTCACTCCTACTAGTGAATGTAATGTAACACACACCCTTACAATGCGCACCACCCCGCGATGTTTTTCAGAATCCTATCCTACATTGCCACTGCATGTTCCCTGACCTCCCCATGCTGACCACCCCGCGGTGCTTTTCTCCATCATACATTGCCACTCACTGCCTATGCTAATTCAGACCCTCTGATTCACACCACCCCGTGATGTTTTTATCACTCCTACTAGTGAATGTAATGTAACACACACCCATACAATGCGAGCCACCCCGTGATGATTTTCTCACTCCTACTAGTGAATGTAATGTAACACACACCCATACAATGCGCACCACCCCTCGATGTTTTTCAGAAACCTATCCTACATTGCCACTGCATGTTCCCTGACCTCCCCATGCTCACCACCCCGCAGTGTTTTTCTCCATCCTACATTGCCACTCACTGCCTATCCTAATTCAGACCCTCCGATTCACACCACCCCGTGATGTTTTTCTCTCTCCTACTAGTGAATGTAATGTATCACACACCCATACAATGCGCACCGCCCCGCGATATTTTTCAGAAACTTATCCTACATTGCCACTGCATGTTCCCTGACCTCTCCATGCTGACCACCCCGCGGTGCTTATCCCCATCCTACATTGCCACTCACGGCCTATCCTAATTCAGACCCTCCGTTTAACACCACCCCGTGATGTTTTTCTCACTCCTACTAGTGAATGTAATGTAACACACACCCATACAATGCGCCCCACCCCGTGATGTTTTTCTCACTCCTACTAGTGAATGTAATATAACACACACCCATACAATGAAAACCACCCCGCGATGTTTTTCAGAAACCTATCCTACTTTGCCACTGCATGTTCCCTGACCTCCCCATTCTGACCACGCTGCGGTACATTTCTCCATCCTACATTGCCACTCACTGCGTATCCTAACTCAGATGCTCCGATTCACACCACCCCGTGATATTTTTCTCACTCCTACTAGTGAATGTAATGTAACACACACCCATACAATGCGCACAACCCCGCGATGTTTTTCAGAATCCTATCCTACATTGCCACTGCATGTTCCCTGACCTCCCCTTGCTGACCACCCCGCAGTGTTTTCTCCATCATACATTGCCACTCACTGCCTATCCTAATTCAGACCCTCCGATTCACACCACCCCGTGACGAATTTCTCACTCCTACTAGTGAATGTAATTTAACACACAGCCATAAAATGCGCACCACCCGGCGATGTTTTTCAGAAACCTATCCTACATTGCCATTGCATGTTCCCTGACCTCCCCATGCTGACTACCCGGCGGTGCTTTTCTCCATCCTACATTGCCACTCACTGCCTATCCTAATTCAGACCCTCCGATTCACACCAACCCGTGATGTTTTTCTCACTCCTCCTAGTGAATGTAATGTAACACACACCCATACAATGCGCACCACCCCGCAATATTTTTCAGAAACCTATCCTACATTGCCACTGCATGTTCCCTGACCTCCCCATGCTGACCATCCCGCGGTGCTTTTCTCCATCCTACATTGCCACTTACTGCGTGTCCCAATTCAGACCCTCTGATTGACACCACCCCGTGATGTTTTTCTCACACCTACTAGTGAATGTAATGTAACACACCCATACAATGCGCACCACCCCGCGATGTTTTTCAGTTATGTATCCTACATTGTCACTGCATGTTCCCTGACCTCTCCATGCTGACCACTCCGCGGTGCTTTTCTCTATCCTACATTGCCACTCACTGCCTATCCTAATTCAGACCCTCCGATTCACACCACCCCGTGATGTTTTTCTCACTCCTACTAGTGAATGCAATGTAACACACACCCATACAATGCGCACCACCCCGTGATGTTTTTCAGAAATCTATCCTACATTGCCACTGCATGTTCCCTGACTTCCCCATGCTGACCACCGCACGGTGCCTTTCTCCATCCTACATTGCCACTCACTGCCTATCCTAATTAGGACCGTCCGATTCACACCACCCCGTGATGTTTTTCTCACTCCTACTAGTGAATGTAATGTAACACACACCCATACAATGCGCACCACCCCGTGATGTTTTTCTCACTCCTACTAGTGAATGTAATGAAACACAACCCAAACAATGCACACCACCCCGCGATGTTTTTCTCACTCCTACTAGTGAATGTAATGTAACACACACCCATACAATGCGCACCACCACGCGATGTTTTTCAGAAACCTATCCTACATTGCCACTGCATGTTCCCAGACCTCCCCATGCTGACCACGCTGCGGGAATTTTCTCCATCCTACATTGCCACTCACTGCCTATCCTAATTCAGACCCTCCGATTCACACCACCCCGTGATGTTTTTCTCACTCCTACTAGTGAATGTAATGTAACACACACCCATACAATGCGAGCCACCCCGTGATGATTTTCTCACTCCTACTAGTGAATGTAATGTAACACACACCCATACAATGCGCACCACCCCGTGATGTTTTTCTCACTCCTACTAGTGAATGTAATGAAACACAACCCAAACAATGCACACCACCCCGCGATGTTTTTCTCACTCCTACTAGTGAATGTAATTTAACACACAGCCATAAAATGCGCACCACCCGGCGATGTTTTTCAGAAACCTGTCCTACATTGCCATTGCATGTTCCCTTACCTCCCCATGGTGACCACCCGGCGGTGCTTTTCTCCATCCTACATTGCCACTCACTGCCTATCCTAATTCAGAACCTCCTATTCACACCACCCAGTGATGTTTTTCTCACTCCTACTAATGAATGTAATGTAACACACACCCATAAAATGCGAGCCACCCCGTGATGATTTTCTCACACCTACTAGTGAATGTAATGTAACACACACACATACAATGCGCACCACCACGCGATATTTTTCAGAAACCTATCCTACATTGCCACTGCATGTTCCCTGACCTCCCCATGCTGACCACCCTGCGGTGCTTTTCTCCATCCTACATAGCCACTCACTGCCTATCCTAATTCAGACCCTCCGATTCACACCAACCCGTGATGTTTTTCTCACTCCTACTAGTGAATGTAATGTAACACACCCATACATTGCGCACCACCCCGCGATGTTTTTCAGAAACCTATCCTACATTGCCACTGCATGTTCCCTGACCTCCCCTTGCTGAACACCCCGCGGTGCTTTTCTCCATCCTATATTGCCATTCACTGCCTATCCTAATTCAGACCCTCCGATTCACACCATCCCGTGATGTTTTTCTCACTCCTCCTAGTGAATGTAATGTAACACACACCCATACAATGCGCACCACCCCGCGATGTTTTTCAGAAACCTATCCTTCATTGCCACTGCATGTTCCCTGACCTCCCCATGCTGACCACCCCTCCGTGCTTTTCTCCATCCTACATTTCCACTCACTGCCTATCCCAATTCAGACCCTCCGATTCACACCACACCGTGATGTTTTTCTCACACCTACTAGTGAATGTAATGTAACACACACCCATACAATGCGCACCACCACGCGATGTTTTTCCGAAACCTATCCTACATTGCCACTGCATGTTCCCTGACCTCCACATGCTGACCACCCCGCGGTGCTTTTCTCCATCCTACATTGCCACTCACTGCCTATCCTAATTCAGACCCTCCGATTCACACCACCCCTTGATGTTTTTCTCACTCCTACTAGTGAATGTAATGTAACACACACCCATACAATGCGCACCACCCCGCGATGTTTTTCAGTAACCTATCCTACATTGTCACTGCATGCTCCCTGACCTCCCCATGCAGACCACCCCGCGGGGATTTTCTCTATCCTACATTGCCACTCACTGCCTATCCTAATTCAGACCCTCCGATTCACACCACCCCGTGATGTTTTTCTAACTCCTACTAGTGAATGCAATGTAACACACACCCATACAATGCGCACCACCCCGTGATGTTTTTCAGAAAACTATCCTACATTGCCACTGCATGTTCCTTGACTTTCCCATGCTGACCACCCCGCGGTGCTTTTATCCATCCTACATTGCCACTCACTGCCTATCCTAATTCATACCCTCCGATTCACACCACCTCGTGATGTTTTTCTCACTCCTACTAGTGAATGTAATGTAACACACACCCATACAATGCGCACCACCCCGCGATGTTTTTCAGAAACTTATCCTACATTGCCACTGCATGTTCCCTGACCTCCCCATGCTGAACACCCCGCGGTGCTTTTCTCCATCCTACATTGCCACTCACTGCCTATCCTAATTCAGACCCTCCGATTCACACCACCCCGTGATGTTTTTCTCACTCTTACTAGTGAATGTAATGTGACACACACCCATACAATGCGCACCACCACGCGATGTTTTTCAGAAAACTATCCTAAATTGCCACTGCATGTTCCCTGACCTCCCCATGCTGACCACCCCACGGTGCTTTTCTCCATCCTACATTGCCACTCACTGCCTATCCTAATTCAGACCGTCCGATTCACACCACCCCGTGATGTTTTTCTCACTCCTACTAGTGAATGTAATGTAACACACACCCATACAATGCGCACCACACCGTGATGTTTTTCTCACTCCTACTAGTGAATGTAATGAAACACAACCCAAATAATGCACACCACCCCGCGATGTTTTTCTCACTCCTACTAGTGAATGTAATGTAACACACACCCATACAATGCGCACCACCCCGCGATGTTTTTCAGAAACCTATCCTACATTGCCACTGCATGTTCCCTGACCTCCCAATGCTGACCACGCTGCGGTACTTTTCTCCATCCTAAATTGCCACTCACGCCCTATCCTAATTCAGATGCTCCGATTCACACCACCCCGTGATATTTTTCTCACTCCTACTAGTGAATGTAATGTAACACACACCCATACAATGCGCACCACCCCGCGATGTTTTTCAGAATCCTATCCTACATTGCCCCTGCATGTTCCCTGACCTCCCCATGCTGACCACCCCGCGGTGCTTTTCTCCATCATACATTGCCACCCCCTGCTTATCCTAATTCAGACCCTCCGATTCACACCACCCCGCGATGTTTTTCTCACTCCTACTAGTGAATGTAATGTAATACACACCCATACAATGTGAACCACCCCGTGATATTTTTGTCACTCCTACTAGTGAATGTAATGTAACACACACCCATACAATGCGCACCACCCCGCGATGTTTTTCAGAAACCTATCCTACATTGCCACTGCATGTTCCCTGACCTTCCCATGCTGACCACGCTGCGGTACTTTTCTCCATCCTACATTGCCACTCACTGCCTATCCTATTTCAGATGCTCCGATTCACACCACCCCGTGATATTTTTCTCACCCCTACTAGTGAATGTAATGTAACACACACCCATATAATGCGCACCACCCCGCGATGTTTTTCAAAATCCTATCCTACATTGCCACTGCATGTTCCCTGACCTACCCATGCCGACCACCCCGCGGTGCTTTTCTACATCATACATTGCCACTCACTGCCTATCCTAATTCAGAGCCTCCGATTCACACCACCCCGTTATGTTTTTCTCACTCCTCCTAGTGAATGTAATGTAACACACACCCATACAATGCGCACCAACCTGCGATGTTTTTCAGAAACCTATCCTACATTGCCACTGCATGTTCGCTGACCTCCCCATGCTTACCACCCCGCGGTGCTTTTCTCCATCCTACATTGCCACTCACTGCCTATCCCAATTCAGACCCTCCGATTCACACCACCCCGTGATGTTTTTCTCACTCCTACTAGTGAATGTAATGTAACACACACCCATACAATGCGAGCCACCCCGTGATTATTTTCTCACTCCTACTAGTGAATGTAATGTAACACACACCCATACAATGCGCACCACCGGGCGATGTTTTTCAGAAACCTATCCTACATTGCCACTGCATGTTCCCTGACCTCCCCATGCTGACCACCCCGCGGTGCTTTTCTCCATCCTACATTGCCACTCACTGCCGATCCTAATTCAGACCATCCGATTCACACCACCCCGTGATGTTTTTCTCACTCCTACTAGTGAATGTAATTTAACACACAGCCATAAAATGCTCACCACCCGGTGATGTTTTTCAGAAACCTATCCTACATTGCATTGCATGTTCCCTGACCTCCCCATGCTGACAACCCGGCGGTGCTTTTCTCCATCCTACATTGCCACTCACTGAATAGCCTAATTCGGACCCTCCGATTCACACCACCCCGTGATGTTTTTCTCACTCCTACTAGTGAATGTAATGTAACAAACACCCATACAATGCGCACCACCCCGTGATGTTTTTCTCACTCCTACTAGTGAATGGAACGTAACACACACCCATACAATGCGCACCACCCCGCGATGTTTTTCAGAAACCTATCCTACATTGCCACTGCATGTTCCCTGACCTCCCCATGCTGACCACCCCGCGGTGCTTTTCTCCATCCTACATTGCCACTCACTGCCTATCCGAATTCAGACCCTCCGATTCACACCACCCCGCAATGTTTTACTCACTCCTACTAGTGAATGTAATGTAATACACACCCATACAATGCGAACCACCCCGTGATATTTTTCTCACTCCTACTAGTGAATGTAATGTAACACACACCCATACAATGCGCACCACCCCGCGATGTTTTTCAGAAATCTATCCTACATTGCCACTGCATGTTCCCTGACCTTCCCATGCTGACCACGCTGCGGTACTTTTCTCCATCCTACATTGCCACTCACTGCCTATCCTAATTCAGATGCTCCGATTCACAACACCCCGTGATATTTTTCTCACCCCTACTAGTGAATGTAATGTAACACACACCCATAGAATTCGCACCACCCCGCGATGTTTTTCAGAATCCTATCCTACATTGCCACTGCATGTTCCCTGACCTACCCATGCTGACCACCCCGCGGTGCTTTTCTACATCATACATTGCCACTCACTGCCTATCCTAATTCAGAGCCTCCGATTCACACCACCCCGTGATGTTTTTCTCACTCCTCCTAGTGAATGTAATGTAACACACACCCATACAATGCGCACCAACCCGCGATGTTTTTCAGAAACCTATCCTACATTGCCACTGCATGTTCGCTGACCTCCCCATGCTTACAACCCCGCGGTGCTTTTCTCCATCCTACATTGCCACTCACTGCCTATCCCAATTCAGACCCTCCGATTCACACCACCCCGTGATGTTTTTCTCACTCCTACTAGTGAATGTAATGTAACACACACCCATACAATGCGAGCCACCCCGTGATGATTTTCTCACTCCTACTAGTGAATGTAATGTAACACACACCCATACAATGCGCACCACCGGGCGATGTTTTTCAGAAACCTATCTTACATTGCCACTGCATGTTCCCTGACCTCCCCATGCTGACCACCCCGCGGTGCTTTTCTCCATCCTACATTGCGACTCACTGCCGATCCTAATTCAGACCATCCGATTCACACCACCCCGTGATGTTTTTCTCACTCCTACTAGTGAATGTAATGTAACACACACTCATACAATGCGCACCACCCCGCGATGTTTTTCAGAATCCTATCCTACGTTGCCACTGCATGTTCCCTGACCTCCCCATGCTGACCACCCCGCGGTGCTTTTCTCCATCCTACATTGCCACTCACTGCCTATCCTAATACAGACCCTCCGATTCACACCACCCCGTGATGTTTTTCTCACTCCTACTAGTGTATGTAATGTAATACACACACATACAATGTGAACCACCCCGTGATGTTTTTCTCACTCCTACTAGTGAATGTAATGTAACACACACCCATACAATGCGCACCACCCCGCGATGTTTTTCAGAAAACTATCCTACATTGCCACTGCATGTTCCCTGAACTCCCCATGCTGACCACCCCGCGGTGCTTTTCTCCATCCTACATTGCCACACACTGCCTATCCTAATTCAGACCGTCCGATTCACACCACCCCGTGATGTTTTTCTCACTCCTACTAGTGAATGTAATGTAACACACACCCATACAATGCGCACCACCCCGTGATGTTTTTCTCACTCCTACTAGTGAATGTAATGAAACACAACCCAAACAATGCACACCACCCCGCGATGTTTTTCTCACTCCTACTAGTGAATGTAATTTAACACACAGCCATAAAATGCGCACCACCCGGCGATGTTTTTCAGAAACCTGTCCTACATTGCCATTGCATGTTCCCTTACCTCCCCATGGTGACCACCCGGCGGTGCTTTTCTCCATCCTATATTGCCACTCACTGCCTATCCTAATTCAGACCCTCCTATTCACACCACCCAGTGATGTTTTTCTCACTCCTACTAATGAATGTAATGTAACACACACCCATACAATGCGAGCCACCCCGCGATGTTTTTCTCACTCCTACTAGTGAATGTAATTTAACACACAGCCATAAAATGCGCACCACCCGGCGATGTTTTTCAGAAACCTATCCTACATTACCACTGCATGTTCCCTGACCTCCCCATACTGACCACCCTGCGGTGCTTTTCTCCATCCTACATTGCCACTCACTGCCTATCCTAATTCAGACCCTCCGATTCACACCAACCCGTGATGTTTTTCTCACTCCTACTAGTGAATGTAATGTAACACACACCCATACAATGCGCACCACCCCGCGATGTTTTTCAGAAACCTATCCTACATTGCCACTGCATGTTCCCTGACCTCCCCTTGCTGACCACCCCGCGGTGCTTTTCTCCATCCTATATTGCCATTCACTGCCTATCCTAAATCAGACCCTCCGATTCACACCACCCCGTCATGTTTTTCTCACTCCTCCTAGTCAATGTAATGTAACACACACCCATACAATGCGCACCACCCCACGATGTTTTTCAGAAACCTATCCTACATTGCCACTGCATGTTCCCTGACCTCCCCATGCTGACCACCCCTCGGTGCTTTTCTCCATCCTACATTGCCACTCACTGCCTATCCCAATTCAGACCCTCCGATTCACACCACCCCGTGATGTTTTTCTCACACCTACTAGTGAATGTAATGTAACACACACCCATACAATGCGCACCACCACGCGATGTTTTTCAGAAAACTATCCTACATTGCCACTGCATGTTCCCTGACCTCCCCATGCTGACCACCCCACGGTGCTTTTCTCCATCCTACTATGCCACTCACTGCCTATCCTAATTCAGACCGTCCGATTCACACCACCCCGTGATGTTTTTCTCACTCCTACTAGTGAATGTAATGTAACACACACCCATACAATGCGCACCACCCCGTGATGTTTTTCTCACTCCTACTAGTGAATGTAATGAAACACAATCCAAATAATGCACACCACCCCGCGATGTTTTTCTCACTCCTACTAGTGAATGTAATTTAACACACAGCCATAAAATGCGCACCACCCGGCGATGTTTTTCAGAAACCTGTCCTACATTGCCATTGCATGTTCCCTTACCTCCCCATGGTGACCACCCGGCGGTGCTTTTCTCCATCCTATATTGCCACTCACTGCCTATCCTAATTCAGACCCTCCTATTCACACCACCCAGTGATGTTTTTCTCACTCCTACTAATGAATGTAATGTAACACACACCCATACAATGCGAGCCACCCCGCGATGTTTTTCTCACTCCTACTAGTGAATGTAATTTAACACACAGCCATAAAATGCGCACCACCCGGTGATGTTTTTCAGAAACCTATCCTACATTACCACTGCATGTTCCCTGACCTCCCCATACTGACCACCCTGCGGTGCTTTTCTCCATCCTACATTGCCACTCACTGCCTATCCTAATTCAGACCCTCCGATTCACACCAACCCGTGATGTTTTTCTCACTCCTACTAGTGAATGTAATGTAACACACACCCATACAATGCGCACCACCCCGCGATGTTTTTCAGAAACCTATCCTACATTGCCACTGCATGTTCCCTGACCTCCCCTTGCTGACCACCCCGCGGTGCTTTTCTCCATCCTATATTGCCATTCACTGCCTATCCTAAATCAGACCCTCCGATTCACACCACCCCGTCATGTTTTTCTCACTCCTCCTAGTCAATGTAATGTAACACACACCCATACAATGCGCACCACCCCACGATGTTTTTCAGAAACCTATCCTACATTGCCACTGCATGTTCCCTGACCTCCCCATGCTGACCACCCCTCGGTGCTTTTCTCCATCCTACATTGCCACTCACGGCCTATCCCAATTCAGACCCTCCGATTCACACCACCCCGTGATGTTTTTCTCACACCTACTAGTGAATGTAATGTAACACACACCCATACAATGCGCACCACCACGCGATGTTTTTCAGAAAACTATCCTACATTGCCACTGCATGTTCCCTGACCTCCCCATGCTGACCACCCCACGGTGCTTTTCTCCATCCTACTATGCCACTCACTGCCTATCCTAATTCAGACCGTCCGATTCACACCACCCCGTGATGTTTTTCTCACTCCTACTAGTGAATGTAATGTAACACACACCCATACAATGCGCACCACCCCGTGATGTTTTTCTCACTCCTACTAGTGAATGTAATGAAACACAATCCAAATAATGCACACCACCCCGCGATGTTTTTCTCACTCCTACTAGTGAATGTAATGTAACACACACCCATACAATGCGCACCACCCCGCGATGTTTTTCAGAAACCTGTCCTACATTGCCACTGCATGTTCCCTGACCTCCCCATGCTGACCACGCTGCGGTACTTTTCTCCATCCTAAATTGCCACTCACGCCCTATCCTAATTCAGATGCTCCGATTCACACCACCCCGTGATATTTTTCTCACTCCTACTAGTGAATGTAATGTAACACACACCCATACAATGCGCACCACCCCGCGATGTTTTTCAGAATCCTATCCTACATTGCCCCTGCATGTTCCCTGACCTCCCCATGCTGACCACCCCGCGGTGCTTTTCTCCATCATACATTGCCACCCCCTGCCTATCCTAATTCAGACCCTCCGATTCACACCACCCCGTGATGTTTTTCTCACTCCTACTAGTGAATGTAATTTAACACACAGCCATAAAATGCTCACCACCCGGCGATGTTTTTCAGAAACCTATCCTACATTGCATTGCATGTTCCCTGACCTCCCCATGCTGACAACCCAGCGGTGCTTTTCTCCATCCTACATTGCCACTCACTGAATATCCTAATTCGGACCCTCTGATTCCCACCACCCCGTGATGTTTTTCTCACTCCTACTAGTGCATGTAATGTAACAAACACCCATACAATGCGCACCACCCCGTGATGTTTTTCTCACTCCTACTAGTGAATGGAATGTAACACACACCCATACAATGCGCACCACCCCGCGATGTTTTTCAGAAACCTATCCTACATTGCCACTGCATGTTCCCTGACCTCCCCATGCTGACCACCCCGCGGTGCTTTTCTCCATCCTACATTGCCACTCACTGCCTATCCTAATTCAGACACTCCGATTCACACCACCCCGCGATGTTTTTCTCACTCCTACTAGTGAATGTAATGTAATACACACCCATACAATGCGAACCACCCCGTGATATTTTTCTCACTCCTACTAGTGAATGTAATGTAACACACCCATACAATGCGCACCACCCTGCGATGTTTTTCAGAAATCTATCCTACATTGCCACTGCATGTTCCCTGACCTTCCCATGCTGACCACGCTGCGGAACTTTTCTCCATCCTACATTGCCACTCGCTGCCTATCCTAATTCAGATGCTCCGATTCACACCACCCCATGATATTTTTCTCACCCCTACTAGTGAATGTAATGTAACACACACCCATAGAATGCGCACCACCCCGCGATGTTTTTCAGAATCCTATCCTACATTGCCACTGCATGTTCCCTGACCTACCCATGCTGACCACCCCGCGGTGCTTTTCTACATCATACATTGCCACTCACTGCCTATCCTAATTCAGAGCCTCCGATTCGCACCACCCCGTGATGTTTTTCTCACTCCTCCTAGTGAATGTAATGTAACACACACCCATACAATGCGCACCAACCCGCGATGTTTTTCAGAAACCTATCCTACATTGCCACTGCATGTTCGCTGACCTCCCCATGCTTACCACCCCGCGGTGCTTTTCTCCATCCTACATTGCCACTCACTGCCTATCCCAATTCAGACCCTCCGATTCACACCACCCCGTGATGTTTTTCTCACTCCTACTAGTGAATGTAATGTAACACACACCCATACAATGCGAGCCACCCCGTGATTATTTTCTCACTCCTACTAGTGAATGTAATGTTACACACACCCATACAATGCGCACCACCGGGCGATGTTTTTCAGAAACCTATCCTACATTGCCACTGCATGTTCCCTGACCTCCCCATGCTGACCACCCCGCGGTGCTTTTCTCCATCCTACATTGCCACTCACTGCCGATCCTAATTCAGACCATCCGATTCACACCACCCCGTGATGTTTTTCTCACTCCTACTAGTGAATGTAATGTAACACACACCCATACAATGCGCACCACCCCGCGATGTTTTTCTCACTCCTACTAGTGAATGTAATTTAACACACAGCCATAAAATGCGCACCACCCGGCGATGTTTTTCAGAAACCTGTCTTACATTGCCATTGCATGTTCCCTTACCTCCCCATTGTGACCACCCGGCGGTGCTTTTCTGCATCCTACATTGCCACTCACTGCCTATCCTAATTCAGACCCTCCTATTCACACCACCCAGTGATGTTTTTCTCACTCCTACTAATGAATGTAATGTAACACACACCCATACAATGCGAGCCACCCCGTGATGATTTTCTCACACCTACTAGTGAATGTAATGTAACACACACCCATACAATGCGCATCACCCCGCGCTGTTTTTCAGAAACCTATCCTACATTGCCACTGCATGTTCCCTGGCCTCCCCATGCTGACAACCCCGCGGTGCTTTTCTCCATCCTATATTGCCACTCACTGCGTATCCTAATTCAGACCATCCGATTCACACCACCCAGTGATGTTTTTCTCACTCCTACTAGTGAATGTAATGTAACACACACCCATACAATGCGCATCATCCCGCGCTGTTTTTCAGAAACCTATCCTACATTGCCACTGCATGTTCCCTGACCTCCCCTTGCTGACCACCCCGCGGTGCTTTACTCCATCCTATATTGCCATTCACTGCCTATCCTAATTCAGACCCTCCGATTCACACCACCCCGTCATGTTTTTCTCACTCCTCCTAGTGAATGTAATGTAACACACACCCATACAATGCGCACCACCCCACGATGTTATTCAGAAACCTATCCTACATTGCCACTGCATGTTCCCTGACCTCCCCATGCTGACCACCCCTCGGTGCTTTTCTCCATCCTACATTGCCACTCACTGCCTAACCCAATTCAGACCCTCCGATTCACACCACCCCGTGATGTTTTTCTCACACCTACTAGTGAATGTAATGTAACACACACCCATACAATGCGCACCACCACGCGATGTTTTTCAGAAACCTATCCTACATTGCCACTGCATGTTCCCTGACCTCCACATGCTGACCACCCCGCGGTGCTTTTCTCCATCCTACATTGCCACTCAGTGCCTATCCTAATTCAGGCCCTACGATTCACACCACCCCGTGATGTTTTTCTCACTCCTACTAGTGAATGTAATGTAACACACACCCATACAATGCGCACCACCCCGCGATGTTTTTCAGTAACCTATCCTACATTGCCACTGCATGCTCCCTGACCTCCCCATGCTGACCACCCCGCGGGGATTTTCTCTATCCTACATTGCCACTCACTGCCTATTCTAATTCAGACCCTCTGATTCACACCAACCCGTGATGTTTTTCTCACTCCTACTAGTGAATGCAATGTAACACACACCCATACAATGCGCACCACCCCGCGATGTTTTTCAGAATCCTATCCTACATTGCCCCTGCATGTTCCCTGACCTCCCCATGCTGACCACCCCGCGGTGCTTTTCTCCATCATACATTGCCACCCCCTGCCTATCCTAATTCAGACCCTCCGTTTCACACCACCCCGTGATGTTTTTCTCACTCCTACTAGTGAATGTAATTTAACACACAGCCATAAAATGCTCACCACCCGGCGATGTTTTTCAGAAACCTATCCTACATTGCATTGCATGTTCCCTGACCTCCCCATGCTGACAACCCAGCGGTGCTTTTCTCCATCCTACATTGCCACTCACTGAATATCCTAATTCGGACCCTCTGATTCCCACCACCCCGTGATGTTTTTCTCACTCCTACTAGTGAATGTAATGTAACAAACACCCATACAATGCGCACCACCCCGTGATGTTTTTCTCACTCCTACTAGTGAATGGAATGTAACACACACCCATACAATGCGCACCACCCCGCGATGTTTTTCAGAAACCTATCCTACATTGCCACTGCATGTTCCCTGACCTCCCCATGCTGACCACCCCGCGGTGCTTTTCTCCATCCTACATTGCCACTCACTGCCTATCCTAATTCAGACCCTCCGATTCACACCACCCCGCGATGTTTTTCTCACTCCTACTAGTGAATGTAATGTAATACACACCCATACAATGCGAACCACCCCGTGATATTTTTCTCACTCCTACTAGTGAATGGAATGTAACACACCCATACAATGCGCACCACCCTGCGATGTTTTTCAGAAATCTATCCTACATTGCCACTGCATGTTCCCTGACCTTCCCATGCTGACCACGCTGCGGAACTTTTCTCCATCCTACATTGCCACTCACTGCCTATCCTAATTCAGATGCTCCGATTCACACCACCCCATGATATTTTTCTCACCCCTACTAGTGAATGTAATGTAACACACACCCATAGAATGCGCACCACCCCGCGATGTTTTTCAGAATCCTATCCTACATTGCCACTGCATGTTCCCTGACCTACCCATGCTGACCACCCCGCGGTGCTTTTCTACATCATACATTGCCACTCACTGCCTATCCTAATTCAGAGCCTCCGATTCACACCACCCCGTGATGTTTTTCTCACTCCTCCTAGTGAATGTAATGTAACACACACCCATACAATGCGCACCAACCCGCGATGTTTTTCAGAAACCTATCCTACATTGCCACTGCATGTTCGCTGACCTCCCCATGCTTACCACCCCGCGGTGCTTTTCTCCATCCTACATTGCCACTCACTGCCTATCCCAATTCAGACCCTCCGATTCACACCACCCCATGATGTTTTTCTCACTCCTACTAGTGAATGTAATGTAACACACACCCATACAATGCGAGCCACCCCGTGATTATTTTCTCACTCCTACTAATGAATGTAATGTTACACACACCCATACAATGCGCACCACCGGGCGATGTTTTTCAGAAACCTATCCTACATTGCCACTGCATGTTCCCTGACCTCCTCATGCTGACCACCCCGCGGTGCTTTTCTCCATCCTACATTGCCACTCACTGCCGATCCTAATTCAGACCATCCGATTCACACCACCCCGTGATGTTTTTCTCACTCCTACTAGTGAATGTAATGTAACACACACCCATACAATGCGCACCACCACGCGATGTTTTTCAGAAAACTATCCTACATTGCCACTGCATGTTCCCTGACCTCCCCATGCTGACCACCCCACGGTGCTTTTCTCCATCCTACTATGCCACTCACTGCCTATCCTAATTCAGACCGTCCGATTCACACCACCCCGTGATGTTTTTCTCACTCCTACTAGTGAATGTAATGTAACACACACCCATACAATGCGCACCACCCCGTGATGTTTTTCTCACTCCTACTAGTGAATGTAATGAAACACAATCCAAATAATGCACACCACCCCGCGATGTTTTTCTCACTCCTACTAGTGAATGTAATGTAACACACACCCATACAATGCGCACCACCCCGCGATGTTTTTCAGAAACCTGTCCTACATTGCCACTGCATGTTCCCTGACCTCCCCATGCTGACCACGCTGCGGTACTTTTCTCCATCCTAAATTGCCACTCACGCCCTATCCTAATTCAGATGCTCCGATTCACACCACCCCGTGATATTTTTCTCACTCCTACTAGTGAATGTAATGTAACACACACCCATACAATGCGCACCACCCCGCGATGTTTTTCAGAATCCTATCCTACATTGCCCCTGCATGTTCCCTGACCTCCCCATGCTGACCACCCCGCGGTGCTTTTCTCCATCATACATTGCCACCCCCTGCCTATCCTAATTCAGACCCTCCGATTCACACCACCCCGTGATGTTTTTCTCACTCCTACTAGTGAATGTAATTTAACACACAGCCATAAAATGCTCACCACCCGGCGATGTTTTTCAGAAACCTATCCTACATTGCATTGCATGTTCCCTGACCTCCCCATGCTGACAACCCAGCGGTGCTTTTCTCCATCCTACATTGCCACTCACTGAATATCCTAATTCGGACCCTCTGATTCCCACCACCCCGTGATGTTTTTCTCACTCCTACTAGTGAATGTAATGTAACAAACACCCATACAATGCGCACCACCCCGTGATGTTTTTCTCACTCCTACTAGTGAATGGAATGTAACACACACCCATACAATGCGCACCACCCCGCGATGTTTTTCAGAAACCTATCCTACATTGCCACTGCATGTTCCCTGACCTCCCCATGCTGACCACCCCGCGGTGCTTTTCTCCATCCTACATTGCCACTCACTGCCTATCCTAATTCAGACACTCCGATTCACACCACCCCGCGATGTTTTTCTCACTCCTACTAGTGAATGTAATGTAATACACACCCATACAATGCGAACCACCCCGTGATATTTTTCTCACTCCTACTAGTGAATGTAATGTAACACACCCATACAATGCGCACCACCCTGCGATGTTTTTCAGAAATCTATCCTACATTGCCACTGCATGTTCCCTGACCTTCCCATGCTGACCACGCTGCGGAACTTTTCTCCATCCTACATTGCCACTCGCTGCCTATCCTAATTCAGATGCTCCGATTCACACCACCCCATGATATTTTTCTCACCCCTACTAGTGAATGTAATGTAACACACACCCATAGAATGCGCACCACCCCGCGATGTTTTTCAGAATCCTATCCTACATTGCCACTGCATGTTCCCTGACCTACCCATGCTGACCACCCCGCGGTGCTTTTCTACATCATACATTGCCACTCACTGCCTATCCTAATTCAGAGCCTCCGATTCGCACCACCCCGTGATGTTTTTCTCACTCCTCCTAGTGAATGTAATGTAACACACACCCATACAATGCGCACCAACCCGCGATGTTTTTCAGAAACCTATCCTACATTGCCACTGCATGTTCGCTGACCTCCCCATGCTTACCACCCCGCGGTGCTTTTCTCCATCCTACATTGCCACTCACTGCCTATCCCAATTCAGACCCTCCGATTCACACCACCCCGTGATGTTTTTCTCACTCCTACTAGTGAATGTAATGTAACACACACCCATACAATGCGAGCCACCCCGTGATTATTTTCTCACTCCTACTAGTGAATGTAATGTTACACACACCCATACAATGCGCACCACCGGGCGATGTTTTTCAGAAACCTATCCTACATTGCCACTGCATGTTCCCTGACCTCCCCATGCTGACCACCCCGCGGTGCTTTTCTCCATCCTACATTGCCACTCACTGCCGATCCTAATTCAGACCATCCGATTCACACCACCCCGTGATGTTTTTCTCACTCCTACTAGTGAATGTAATGTAACACACACCCATACAATGCGCACCACCCCGCGATGTTTTTCTCACTCCTACTAGTGAATGTAATTTAACACACAGCCATAAAATGCGCACCACCCGGCGATGTTTTTCAGAAACCTGTCCTACATTGCCATTGCATGTTCCCTTACCTCCCCATTGTGACCACCCGGCGGTGCTTTTCTGCATCCTACATTGCCACTCACTGCCTATCCTAATTCAGACCCTCCTATTCACACCACCCAGTGATGTTTTTCTCACTCCTACTAATGAATGTAATGTAACACACACCCATACAATGCGAGCCACCCCGTGATGATTTTCTCACACCTACTAGTGAATGTAATGTAACACACACCCATACAATGCGCATCACCCCGCGCTGTTTTTCAGAAACCTATCCTACATTGCCACTGCATGTTCCCTGGCCTCCCCATGCTGACAACCCCGCGGTGCTTTTCTCCATCCTATATTGCCACTCACTGCGTATCCTAATTCAGACCATCCGATTCACACCACCCAGTGATGTTTTTCTCACTCCTACTAGTGAATGTAATGTAACACACACCCATACAATGCGCATCATCCCGCGCTGTTTTTCAGAAACCTATCCTACATTGCCACTGCATGTTCCCTGACCTCCCCTTGCTGACCACCCCGCGGTGCTTTACTCCATCCTATATTGCCATTCACTGCCTATCCTAATTCAGACCCTCCGATTCACACCACCCCGTCATGTTTTTCTCACTCCTCCTAGTGAATGTAATGTAACACACACCCATACAATGCGCACCACCCCACGATGTTATTCAGAAACCTATCCTACATTGCCACTGCATGTTCCCTGACCTCCCCATGCTGACCACCCCTCGGTGCTTTTCTCCATCCTACATTGCCACTCACTGCCTAACCCAATTCAGACCCTCCGATTCACACCACCCCGTGATGTTTTTCTCACACCTACTAGTGAATGTAATGTAACACACACCCATACAATGCGCACCACCACGCGATGTTTTTCAGAAACCTATCCTACATTGCCACTGCATGTTCCCTGACCTCCACATGCTGACCACCCCGCGGTGCTTTTCTCCATCCTACATTGCCACTCAGTGCCTATCCTAATTCAGGCCCTACGATTCACACCACCCCGTGATGTTTTTCTCACTCCTACTAGTGAATGTAATGTAACACACACCCATACAATGCGCACCACCCCGCGATGTTTTTCAGTAACCTATCCTACATTGCCACTGCATGCTCCCTGACCTCCCCATGCTGACCACCCCGCGGGGATTTTCTCTATCCTACATTGCCACTCACTGCCTATTCTAATTCAGACCCTCTGATTCACACCAACCCGTGATGTTTTTCTCACTCCTACTAGTGAATGCAATGTAACACACACCCATACAATGCGCACCACCCCGCGATGTTTTTCAGAATCCTATCCTACATTGCCCCTGCATGTTCCCTGACCTCCCCATGCTGACCACCCCGCGGTGCTTTTCTCCATCATACATTGCCACCCCCTGCCTATCCTAATTCAGACCCTCCGTTTCACACCACCCCGTGATGTTTTTCTCACTCCTACTAGTGAATGTAATTTAACACACAGCCATAAAATGCTCACCACCCGGCGATGTTTTTCAGAAACCTATCCTACATTGCATTGCATGTTCCCTGACCTCCCCATGCTGACAACCCAGCGGTGCTTTTCTCCATCCTACATTGCCACTCACTGAATATCCTAATTCGGACCCTCTGATTCCCACCACCCCGTGATGTTTTTCTCACTCCTACTAGTGAATGTAATGTAACAAACACCCATACAATGCGCACCACCCCGTGATGTTTTTCTCACTCCTACTAGTGAATGGAATGTAACACACACCCATACAATGCGCACCACCCCGCGATGTTTTTCAGAAACCTATCCTACATTGCCACTGCATGTTCCCTGACCTCCCCATGCTGACCACCCCGCGGTGCTTTTCTCCATCCTACATTGCCACTCACTGCCTATCCTAATTCAGACCCTCCGATTCACACCACCCCGCGATGTTTTTCTCACTCCTACTAGTGAATGTAATGTAATACACACCCATACAATGCGAACCACCCCGTGATATTTTTCTCACTCCTACTAGTGAATGGAATGTAACACACCCATACAATGCGCACCACCCTGCGATGTTTTTCAGAAATCTATCCTACATTGCCACTGCATGTTCCCTGACCTTCCCATGCTGACCACGCTGCGGAACTTTTCTCCATCCTACATTGCCACTCACTGCCTATCCTAATTCAGATGCTCCGATTCACACCACCCCATGATATTTTTCTCACCCCTACTAGTGAATGTAATGTAACACACACCCATAGAATGCGCACCACCCCGCGATGTTTTTCAGAATCCTATCCTACATTGCCACTGCATGTTCCCTGACCTACCCATGCTGACCACCCCGCGGTGCTTTTCTACATCATACATTGCCACTCACTGCCTATCCTAATTCAGAGCCTCCGATTCACACCACCCCGTGATGTTTTTCTCACTCCTCCTAGTGAATGTAATGTAACACACACCCATACAATGCGCACCAACCCGCGATGTTTTTCAGAAACCTATCCTACATTGCCACTGCATGTTCGCTGACCTCCCCATGCTTACCACCCCGCGGTGCTTTTCTCCATCCTACATTGCCACTCACTGCCTATCCCAATTCAGACCCTCCGATTCACACCACCCCATGATGTTTTTCTCACTCCTACTAGTGAATGTAATGTAACACACACCCATACAATGCGAGCCACCCCGTGATTATTTTCTCACTCCTACTAATGAATGTAATGTTACACACACCCATACAATGCGCACCACCGGGCGATGTTTTTCAGAAACCTATCCTACATTGCCACTGCATGTTCCCTGACCTCCTCATGCTGACCACCCCGCGGTGCTTTTCTCCATCCTACATTGCCACTCACTGCCGATCCTAATTCAGACCATCCGATTCACACCACCCCGTGATGTTTTTCTCACTCCTACTAGTGAATGTAATGTAACACACACCCATACAATGCACACCACCTCGCGATGTTTTTCAGAAACCTATCCTACGTTGCCACTGCATGTTCCCTGACCTCCCCATGCTGACCACCCCGCGGTGCTTTTCTCCATCCTACATTGCCACTCACTGCCTATCCTAATTCAGACCCTCCGATTCACACCACCCCGTGATGTTTTTCTCACTCCTACTAGTGAATGTAATGTAACACACACCCATACAATGCGCACCACCCCGCGATGTTTTTCAGAAAACTATCCTACATTGCCACTGCATGTTCCCTGACCTCCCCATGCTGACCACCCCGCGGTGCTTTTCTCCATCCTACATTGCCACTCACTGCCTATCCTAATTCAGACCCTCCGATTCACACCACCCCGTGATGTTTTTCTCACTCCTACTAGTGAATGTAATGTAACACACACCCATAAAATGCGCACCACCCCGCGATGTTTTTCTCACTCCTACTAGTGAATGTAATTTAACACACAGCCATAAAATGCGCACCACCCGGCGATGTTTTTCAGAAACCTGTCCTACATTGCCATTGCATGTTCCCTTACCTCCCCATGGTGACCACCCGGCGGTGCTTTTCTGCATCCTACATTGCCACTCACTGCCTATCCTAATTCAGACCCTCCTATTCACACCACCCAGTGATGTTTTTCTCACTCCTACTAATGAATGTAATGTAACACACACCCATACAATGCGAGCCACCCCGTGATGATTTTCTCACACCTACTAGTGAATGTAATGTAACACACACCCATACAATGCGCATCACCCCGCGCTGTTTTTCAGAAACCTATCCTACATTGCCACTGCATGTTCCCTGGCCTCCCCATGCTGACAACCCCGCGGTGCTTTTCTCCATCCTATATTGCCACTCACTGCCTATCCTAATTCAGACCATCCGATTCACACCACCCAGTGATGTTTTTCTCACTCCTACTAGTGAATGTAATGTAACACACACCCATACAATGCGCATCATCCCGCGCTGTTTTTCAGAAACCTATCCTACATTGCCACTGCATGTTCCCTGACCTCCCCTTGCTGACCACCCCGCGGTGCTTTACTCCATCCTATATTGCCATTCACTGCCTATCCTAATTCAGACCGTCCGATTCACACCACCCCGTCATGTTTTTCTCACTCCTCCTAGTGAATGTAATGTAACACACACCCATACAATGCGCACCACCCCACGATGTTATTCAGAAACCTATCCTACATTGCCACTGCATGTTCCCTGACCTCCCCATGCTGACCACCCCTCGGTGCTTTTCTCCATCCTACATTGCCACTCACTGCCTAACCCAATTCAGACCCTCCGATTCACACCACCCCGTGATGTTTTTCTCACACCTACTAGTGAATGTAATGTAACACACACCCATACAATGCGCACCACCACGCGATGTTTTTCAGAAACCTATCCTACATTGCCACTGCATGTTCCCTGACCTCCACATGCTGACCACCCCGCGGTGCTTTTCTCCATCCTACATTGCCACTCAGTGCCTATCCTAATGCAGGCCCTACGATTCACACCACCCCGTGATGTTTTTCTCACTCCTACTAGTGAATGTAATGTAACACACACCCATACAATGCGCACCACCCCGCGATGTTTTTCAGTAACCTATCCTACATTGCCACTGCATGCTCCCTGACCTCCCCATGCTGACCACCCCGCGGGGATTTTCTCTATCCTACATTGCCACTCACTGCCTATTCTAATTCAGACCCTCTGATTCACACCAACCCGTGATGTTTTTCTCACTCCTACTAGTGAATGCAATGTAACACACACCCATACAATGCGCACCACCCCGCGATGTTTTTCAGAATCCTATCCTACATTGCCCCTGCATGTTCCCTGACCTCCCCATGCTGACCACCCCGCGGTGCTTTTCTCCATCATACATTGCCACCCCCTGCCTATCCTAATTCAGACCCTCCGATTCACACCACCCCGTGATGTTTTTCTCACTCCTACTAGTGAATGTAATTTAACACACAGCCATAAAATGCTCACCACCCGGCGATGTTTTTCAGAAACCTATCCTACATTGCATTGCATGTTCCCTGACCTCCCCATGCTGACAACCCAGCGGTGCTTTTCTCCATCCTACATTGCCACTCACTGAATATCCTTATTCGGACCCTCTGATTCCCATCACCCCGTGATGTTTTTCTCACTCCTACTAGTGAATGTAATGTAACAAACACCCATACAATGCGCACCACCCCGTGATGTTTTTCTCACTCCTACTAGTGAATGGAATGTAACACACACCCATACAATGCGCACCACCCCGCGATGTTTTTCAGAAACCTATCCTACATTGCCACTGCATGTTCCCTGACCTCCCCATGCTGACCACCCCGCGGTGCTTTTCTCCATCCTACATTGCCACTCACTGCCTATCCTAATTCAGACCCTCCGATTCACACCACCCCGCGATGTTTTTCTCACTCCTACTAGTGAATGTAATGTAATACACACCCATACAATGCGAACCACCCCGTGATATTTTTCTCACTCCTACTAGTGAATGTAATGTAACACACCCATACAATGCGCACCACCCTGCGATGTTTTTCAGAAATCTATCCTACATTGCCACTGCATGTTCCCTGACCTTCCCATGCTGACCACGCTGCGGAACTTTTCTCCATCCTACATTGCCACTCACTGCCTATCCTAATTCAGATGCTCCGATTCACACCACCCCATGATATTTTTCTCACCCCTACTAGTGAATGTAATGTAACACACACCCATAGAATGCGCACCACCCCACGATGTTTTTCAGAATCCTATCCTACATTGCCACTGCATGTTCCCTGACCTACCCATGCTGACCACCCCGCGGTGCTTTTCTACATCATACATTGCCACTCACTGCCTATCCTAATTCAGAGCCTCCGATTCACACCACCCCGTGATGTTTTTCTCACTCCTCCTAGTGAATGTAATGTAACACACACCCATACAATGCGCACCAACCCGCGATGTTTTTCAGAAACCTATCCTACATTGCCACTGCATGTTCGCTGACCTCCCCATGCTTACCACCCCGCGGTGCTTTTCTCCATCCTACATTGCCACTCACTGCCTATCCCAATTCAGACCCTCCGATTCACACCACCCCGTGATGTTTTTCTCACTCCTACTAGTGAATGTAATGTAACACACACCCATACAATGCGAGCCACCCCGTGATTATTTTCTCACTCCTACTAGTGAATGTAATGTTACACACACCCAAACAATGCGCACCACCGGGCGATGTTTTTCAGAAACCTATCCTACATTGCCACTGCATGTTCCCTGACCTCCTCATGCTGACCACCCCGCGGTGCTTTTCTCCATCCTACATTGCCACTCACTGCCGATCCTAATTCAGACCATCCGATTCACACCACCCCGTGATGTTTTTCTCACTCCTACTAGTGAATGTAATGTAACACACACCCATACAATGCACACCACCCCGCGATGTTTTTCAGAAACCTATCCTACGTTGCCACTGCATGTTCCCTGACCTCCCCAAGCTGACCACCCCGCGGTGCTTTTCTCCATCCTACATTGCCACTCACTGCCTATCCTAATTCAGACCCTCCGATTCACACCACCCCGTGATGTTTTTCTCACTCCTACTAGTGTATGTAATGTAATACACACACATACAATGTGAACCACCCCGTGATGTTTTTCTCACTCCTACTAGTGAATGTAATGTAACACACACCCATACAATGCGCACCACCCCGCGATGTTTTTCAGAAAACTATCCTACATTGCCACTGCATGTTCCCTGACCTCCCCATGCTGACCACCCCGCGGTGCTTTTCTCCATCCTACATTGCCACTCACTGCCTATCCTAATTCAGACCCTCCGATTCACACCACCCCGTGAGGTTTTTCTCACTCCTACTAGTGAATGTAATGTAACACACACCCATACAATGCGCACCACCCCGTGATGTTTTTCTCACTCCTACTAGTGAATGTAATGAAACACAACCCAAACAATGCACACCACCCCGCGATGTTTTTCTCACTCCTACTAGTGAATGTAATTTAACACACAGCCATAAAATGCGCACCACCTGGCGATGTTTTTCAGAAACCTGTCCTACATTGCCATTGCATGTTCCCTTACCTCCCCATGGTGACCACCCGGCGGTGCTTTTCTGCATCCTACATTGCCACTCACTGCCTATCCTAATTCAGACCCTCCTATTCACACCACCCAGTGATGTTTTTCTCACTCCTACTAATGAATGTAATGTAACACACACCCATACAATGCGCACCACCACGCGATGTTTTTCAGAAACCTATCCTACATTGCCACTGCATGTTCCCTGACCTCCACATGCTGACCACCCCGCGGTGCTTTTCTCCATCCTACATTGCCACTCAGTGCCTATCCTAATTCAGGCCCTACGATTCACACCACCCCGTGATGTTTTTCTCACTCCTACTAGTGAATGTAATGTAACACACACCCATACAATGCGCACCACCCCGCGATGTTTTTCAGTAACCTATCCTACATTGCCACTGCATGCTCCCTGACCTCCCCATGCTGACCACCCCGCGGGGATTTTCTCTATCCTACATTGCCACTCACTGCCTATTCTAATTCAGACCCTCTGATTCACACCACCCCGTGATGTTTTTCTCACTCCTACTAGTGAATGCAATGTAACACACACCCATACAATGCGCACCACCCCGTGATGTTTTTCAGAAAACTATCCTACATTGCCACTGCATGTTCCTTGACTTTCCCATGCTGACCACCCCGCAGTGCTTTTATCCATCCTACATTGCCACTCACTGCCTATCCTAATTCATACCCTCCGATTCACACCACCTCGTGATGTTTTTCTCACTCCTACTAGTGAATGTAATGTAACACACACCCATACAATGCGCACCACCCCGCGATGTTTTTCAGAAACTTATCCTACTTTGCCACTGCATGTTCCCTGACCTCCCCATGCTGAACACCCCGCGGTGCTTTTCTCCATCCTACATTGCCACTCACTGCCTATCCTAATTCAGACCCTCCAATTCACACCACCCCGTGATGTTTTTCTCACTCTTACTAGTGAATGTAATGTTACACACACCCATACAATGCGCACCACCACGCGATATTTTTCAGAAAACTATCCTACATTGCCACTGCATGTTCCCTGTTCTCCCCATGCTGACCACCCCACGGTGCTTTTCTCCATCCTACATTGCCACTCACTGCCTATCCTAATTCAGACCCTCCGATTCACACCACCCCGTGATGTTTTTCTCACTCCTACTAGTGAATGTAATGTAACACACACCCATAAAATGCGCACCACCCCGTGATGTTTTTCTCACTCCTACTAGTGAATGTAATGAAACACAACCCAAACAATGCACACAACCCCGCGATGTTTTTCTCACTCCTACTAGTGAATGTAATGTAACACACACCCATACAATGCGCACCACCCCACGATGTTTTTCAGAAACCTATCCTACATTGCCACTGCATGTTCCCTGACCTCCCCATGCTGACCACGCTGCGGTACTTTTCTCCATCCTAAATTGCCACTCACTCCCTATCCTAATTCAGATGCTCCGATTCACACCACACCGTGATATTTTTCTCACTCCTACTAGTGAATGTAATGTAACACACACCCATACAATGCGCACCACCCCGCGATGTTTTTCAGAATCCTATCCTACATTGCCACTGCATGTTCCCTGACCTCCCCATGCTGACCACCCCGCGGTGCTTTTCTCCATCATACATTGCCACCCCCTGCCTATCCTAATTCAGACCCTCCGATTCACACCACCCCGTGATGTTTTTCTCACTCCTACTAGTGAATGTAATTTAACACACAGCCATAAAATGCTCACCACCCGGCGATGTTTTTCAGAAACCTATCCTACATTGCCATTGCATGTTCCCTGACCTTCCCATGCTGACCACCCTGCGGTGCTTTTCTCCATCCTACATTGCCACTCACTGAATATCCTAATTCAGACCCTCCGATTCACACCACCCCGTGATGTTTTTCTCACTCCTACTAGTGAATGTAATGTAACAAACACCCATACAATGCGAGCCACCCCGTGATGATTTTCTCACTCCTACTAGTGAATGTAATGTAACACACACCCATACAATGCGCACCACCCCGCGATGTTTTTCAGAAACCTATCCTACCTTGCCACTGCATGTTCCCTGACCTCCCCATGCTGACCACCCTGCGGTGCTTTTCTCCAACCTACATTGCCACTCACTGCCGATCCTAAATCAGACCCTCCGATTCACACCACCCCTTGATGTTTTTCTCACTCCTACTAGTGAATGTAATGTAACACACACCCATACAATGCGCACCACCCCGTGATGTTTTTCTCACTCCTACTAGTGAATGGAATGTAACACACACCCATACAATGCGCACCACCCCGCGATGTTTTTCAGAAACCTATCCTACATTGCCACTGCATGTTCCCTGACCTTCCCATGCTGACCACCCCGCGGTGCTTTTCTCCATCCTACATTGCCACTCACTGCCGATCCTAATTCAGACCATCCGATTCACACCACCCCGTGATGTTTTTCTCACTCCTACTAGTGAATGTAATGTAACACACACCGATACAATGCGCACCACCCCGCGATGTTTTTCAGAAACCTATCCTACGTTGCCACTGCATGTTCCCTGACCTCCCCATGCTGACCACCCCGCGGTGCTTTTCTCCATCCTACATTGCCACTCACTGCCTATCCTAATTCAGACCCTCCGATTCACACCACCCCGTGATGTTTTTCTCACTCCTACTAGTGTATGTAATGTAATACACACACATACAATGTGAACCACCCCGTGATGTTTTTCTCACTCCTACTAGTGAATGTAATGTAACACACACCCATACAATGCGCACCACCCCGCGATGTTTTTCAGAAAACTATCCTACATTGCCACTGCATGTTCCCTGACCTCCCCATGCTGACCACCCCGCGGTGCTTTTCTCCATCCTACATTGCCACTCACTGCCTATCCTAATTCAGACCCTCCGATTCACACCACCCCGTGATGTTTTTCTCACTCCTACTAGTGAATGTAATGTAACACACTCCCATACAATGCGCACCACCCCGTGATGTTTTTCTCACTCCTACTAGTGAATGTAATGAAACACAACCCAAACAATGCACACCACCCCGCGATGTTTTTCTCACTCCTACTAGTGAATGTAATTTAACACACAGCCATAAAATGCGCACCACCCGGCGATGTTTTTCAGAAACCTGTCCTACATTGCCATTGCATGTTCCCTTACCTCCCCATGGTGACCACCCGGCGGTGCTTTTCTGCATCCTACATTGCCACTCACTGCCTATCCTAATTCAGACCCTCCTATTCACACCACCCAGTGATGTTTTTCTCACTCCTACTAATGAATGTAATGTAACACACACCCATACAATTCGAGCCACCCCGTGATGATTTTCTCACACCTACTAGTGAATGTAATGTAACACACACCCATACAATGCGCATCACCCCGCGCTGTTTTTCAGAAACCTATCCTACATTGCCACTGCATGTTCCCTGGCCTCCCCATGCTGACCACCCCGCGGTGCTTTTCTCCATCCTATATTGCCACTCACTGCCTATCCTAATTCAGACCATCCGATTCACACCACCCAGTGATGTTTTTCTCACTCCTACTAGTGAATGTAATGTAACACACACCCATACAATGCGCATCACCCCGCGCTGTTTTTCAGAAACCTATCCTACATTGCCACTGCATGTTCCCTGACCTCCCCTTGCTGACCACCCCGCGGTGCTTTACTCCATCCTATATTGCCATTCACTGCCTATCCTAATTCAGACCCTCCGATTCACACCACCCCGTCATGTTTTTCTCACTCCTCCTAGTGAATGTAATGTAACACACACCCATACAATGCGCACCACCCCACGATGTTTTTCAGAAACCTATCCTACATTGCCACTGCATGTTCCCTGACCTCCCCATGCTGACCACCCCTCGGTGCTTTTCTCCATCCTACATTGCCACTCACTGCCTATCCCAATTCAGACCCTCCGATTCACACCACCCCGTGATGTTTTTCTCACACCTACTAGTGAATGTAATGTAACACACACCCATACAATGCGCACCACCACGCGATGTTTTTCAGAAACCTATCCTACATTGCCACTGCATGTTCCCTGACCTCCACATGCTGACCACCCCGCGGTGCTTTTCTCCATCCTACATTGCCACTCAGTGCCTATCCTAATTCAGGCCCTACGATTCACACCACCCCGTGATGTTTTTCTCACTCCTACTAGTGAATGTAATGTAACACACACCCATACAATGCGCACCACCCCGCGATGTTTTTCAGTAACCTATCCTACATTGCCACTGCATGCTCCCTGACCTCCCCATGCTGACCACCCCGCGGGGATTTTCTCTATCCTACATTGCCACTCACTGCCTATTCTAATTCAGACCCTCTGATTCACACCACCCCGTGATGTTTTTCTCACTCCTACTAGTGAATGCAATGTAACACACACCCATACAATGCGCACCACCCCGTGATGTTTTTCAGAAAACTATCCTACATTGCCACTGCATGTTCCTTGACTTTCCCATGCTGACCACCCCGCAGTGCTTTTATCCATCCTACATTGCCACTCACTGCCTATCCTAATTCATACCCTCCGATTCACACCACCTCGTGATGTTTTTCTCACTCCTACTAGTGAATGTAATGTAACACACACCCATACAATGCGCACCACCCCGCGATGTTTTTCAGAAACTTATCCTACTTTGCCACTGCATGTTCCCTGACCTCCCCATGCTGAACACCCCGCGGTGCTTTTCTCCATCCTACATTGCCACTCACTGCCTATCCTAATTCAGACCCTCCAATTCACACCACCCCGTGATGTTTTTCTCACTCTTACTAGTGAATGTAATGTTACACACACCCATACAATGCGCACCACCACGCGATATTTTTCAGAAAACTATCCTACATTGCCACTGCATGTTCCCTGATCTCCCCATGCTGACCACCCCACGGTGCTTTTCTCCATCCTACATTGCCACTCACTGCCTATCCTAATTCAGACCCTCCGATTCACACCACCCCGTGATGTTTTTCTCACTCCTACTAGTGAATGTAATGTAACACACACCCATACAATGCGCACAACCCCGTGATGTTTTTCTCACTCCTACTAGTGAATGTAATGAAACACACACCCATACAATGCGCACCACCCCACGATGTTTTTCTCACTCCTACTAGTGAATGTAATGTAACACACACCCATACAATGCACACCACCCCGCGATGTTTTTCTCACTCCTACTGGTGAATGTAATGTAACACACACCCATACAATGCGCACCACCCCACGATGTTTTTCAGAAACCTATCCTACATTGCCACTGCATGTTCCCTGACCTCCCCATGCTGACCACGCTGCGGTACTTTTCTCCATCCTAAATTGCCACTCACTCCCTATCCTAATTCAGATGCTCCGATTCACACCACACCGTGATATTTTTCTCACTCCTACTAGTGAATGTAATGTAACACACACCCATACAATGCGCACCACCCCGCGATGTTTTTCAGAATCCTATCCTACATTGCCACTGCATGTTCCCTGACCTCCCCATGCTGACCACCCCGCGGTGCTTTTCTCCATCATACATTGCCACCCCCTGCCTATCCTAATTCAGACCCTCCGATTCACACCACCCCGTGATGTTTTTCTCACTCCTACTAGTGAATGTAATTTAACACACAGCCATAAAATGCTCACCACCCGGCGATGTTTTTCAGAAACCTATCCTACATTGCCATTGCATGTTCCCTGACTTTCCCATGCTGACCACCCTGCGGTGCTTTTCTCCATCCTACATTGCCACTCACTGAATATCCTAATTCAGACCCTCCGATTCACACCACCCCGTGATGTTTTTCTCACTCCTACTAGTGAATGTAATGTAACAAACACCCATACAATGCGAGCCACCCCGTGATGATTTTCTCACTCCTACTAGTGAATGTAATGTAACACACACCCATACAATGCGCACCACCCCGCGATGTTTTTCAGAAACCTATCCTACCTTGCCACTGCATGTTCCCTGACCTCCCCATGCTGACCACCCTGCGGTGCTTTTCTCCAACCTACATTGCCACTCACTGCCGATCCTAAATCAGACCCTCCGATTCACACCACCCCGTGATGTTTTTCTCACTCCTACTAGTGAATGTAATGTAACACACACCCATACAATGCGCACCACCCCGTGATGTTTTTCTCACTCCTACTAGTGAATGGAATGTAACACACACCCATACAATGCGCACCACCCCGCGATTTTTTTCAGAAACCTATCCTACATTGCCACTGCATGTTCCCTGACCTTCCCATGCTGACCACGCTGCGGTACTTTTCTCCATCCTACATTGCCACTCACTGCCTATCCTAATTCAGATGCTCCGATTCACACCACCCCGTGATATTTTTCTCACTCCTACTAGTGAATGTAATGTAACACACACCCATAGAATGCCCACCATCCCGCGATGTTTTTCAGAATCCTATCCTACATTGCCACTGCATGTTCCCTGACCTCCCCATGCTGACCACCCCGCGGTGCTTTTCTACATCATACATTGCCACTCAGTGCCTATCCTAATTCAGAGCCTCCGATTCACACCACCCCGTGATGTTTTTCTCAATCCTCCTAGTGAATGTAATGTAACACACACCCATACAATGCGCATCAACCCGCGATGTTTTTCAGAAACATATCCTACATTGCCACTGCATGTTCGCTGACCTCCCCATGCTTACCACACCGTGGTGCTTTTCTCCATCCTACATTGCCACTCACTGCCTATCCCAATTGAGACCCTCCGATTCACACCACCCGGTGATGTTTTTCTCACACCTACTAGTGAATGTAATGTAACACACGCCCATACAATGCGCACCACCACGCGATGTTTTTCAGAAACCTATCCTACATTGCCACTGCATGTTCCCTGATCTCCCCATGCTGACCACCCCGCGGTGCTTTTCTCCATGATACATTGCCACTCACTGCCTATCCTAATTCAGACCCTCCGATTCACACCACCCCGTGATGTTTTTCTCACTCCTACTAGTGAATGTAATTTAACACACAGCCATAAAATGCGCACCACCCGGCGATGTTTTTCAGAAACCTATCCTACATTGCCATTGCATGTTCCCTGACCTCCCCATGCTGACCACCCGGCGGTGCTTTTCTCCATCCTACATTGCCACTCACTGCCTATCCTAATTCAGACCCTCCGATTCACACCACCCCGTGATGTTTTTCTCACTCCTACTAGTGAATGTAATGTAACACACACCCATACAATGCGCACCACCCCGTGATGTTTTTCTCACTCCTACTAGTGAATGTAATGAAACACAACCCAAACAATGCACACCACCCCGCGATGTTTTTCTCACTCCTACTAGTGAATGTAATGTAACACACACCCATACAATGCGAACCACCCCGTGATGTTTTTCTCACTCCTACTAGTGAATGTAATGTAACGCACACCTATACAATGCGCACCACCCCGCGATGTTTTTCAGAAAACTATCCTACATTGCCACTGCATGTTCCCTGACCTCCACATGCTGACCACACCGTGGTGCTTTTCTCCATCCTACATTGCCACTCACTGCCTATCCTAATTCAGACCATCCGATTCACACCACACCGCGAAGTTTTTTTCACTCCTAATAGTGAATGTAATGTAACACACACCCATACAATGCGCACAACCCCGCGATGTTTTTCTCACTCCTACTAGTGAATGTAATGTAACACACACCCATACAATGCGCACCACCCCGCGATGTTTTTCAGAAACCTATCCTACCTTGCCACTGCATGTTCCCTGACCTCCCCATGCTGACCACCCCGCGGTGCTTTTCTCCATCCTACATTGCCACTCACTGCCGATCCTAATTCAGACCCTCCGATTCACACCACCCCGTGATCATTTTCTCACTCCTACTAGTGAATGTAATGTAACACACACCCATACAATGCGCACCACCCCGTGATGTTTTTCTCACTCCTACTAGTGAATGTTATGTAACACACACCCATACAATGCGCACCACCCCGCGATGTTTTTCAGAAACCTATCCTACATTGCCACTGCATGTTCCCTGACCTCCCCATGCTTACCACCACGCGGTGCTTTTCTCCATCCTTCATGGCCACTCACTGTGTATCCTAATTCAGACACTCCGATTCACACCACCCCGTGATGTTTTTCTCACTCCTACTAGTGAATGTAATTTAACACACACCCATAAAATGTGCACCACCCGGCGATGTTTTTCAGAATCCTATCCTACATTGCCATAGCATGTTCCCTGACCTCCCCATGCTGACAACCCCGCGGTGCTTTTCTCCATCATACATTGCCACTCACTGTGTATCCTAATTCAGACCCTCCGATTCACACCACCCCGTGATGTTTTTCTCACTCCTACTAGTGAATGTAATGTAACACACACCCATACAATGCGCACCACCCCGTGATGTTTTTCTCACTCCTACTAGTGAATGTAATGAAACACAACCCAAACAATGCACACCACCCCGCGATGTTTTTCTCACTCCTACTAGTGAATGTAATTTAACACACAGCCATAAAATGCGCACCACCCGGCGATGTTTTTCAGAAACCTGTCCTACATTGCCATTGCATGTTCCCTTACCTCCCCATGGTGACCACCCGGCGGTGCTTTTCTGCATCCTACATTGCCACTCACTGCCTATCCTAATTCAGACCCTCCTATTCACACCACCCAGTGATGTTTTTCTCACTCCTACTAATGAATGTAATGTAACACACACCCATACAATGCGAGCCACCCCGTGATGATTTTCTCACACCTACTAGTGAATGTAATGTAACACACACCCATACAATGCGCATCACCCCGCGCTGTTTTTCAGAAACCTATCCTACATTGCCACTGCATGTTCCCTGGCCTCCCCATGCTGACCACCCCGCGGTGCTTTTCTCCATCCTATATTGCCACTCACTGCCTATTCTCATTCAGACCATCCGATTCACACCACCCAGTGATGTTTTTCTCACTCCTACTAGTGAATGTAATGTAACACACACCCATACAATGCGCATCACCCCGCGCTGTTTTTCAGAAACCTATCCTACATTGCCACTGCATGTTCCCTGACCTCCCCTTGCTGACCACCCCGCGGTGCTTTACTCCATCCTATATTGCCATTCACTGCCTATCCTAATTCAGACCCTCCGATTCACACCACCCCGTCATGTTTTTCTCACTCCTCCTAGTGAATGTAATGTAACACGCACCCATACAATGCGCACCACCCCACGATGTTTTTCAGAAACCTATCCTACATTGCCACTGCATGTTCCCTGACCTCCCCATGCTGACCACCCCTCGGTGCTTTTCTCCATCCTACATTGCCACTCACTGCCTATCCCAATTCAGACCCTCCGATTCACACCACCCCGTGATGTTTTTCTCACACCTACTAGTGAATGTAATGTAACACACACCCATACAATGCGCACCACCACGCGATGTTTTTCAGAAACCTATCCTACATTGCCACTGCATGTTCCCTGACCTCCACATGCTGACCACCCCGCGGTGCTTTTCTCCATCCTACATTGCCACTCAGTGCCTATCCTAATTCAGGCCCTACGATTCACACCACCCCGTGATGTTTTTCTCACTCCTACTAGTGAATGTAATGTAACACACACCCATACAATGCGCACCACCCCGCGATGTTTTTCAGTAACCTATCCTACATTGCCACTGCATGCTCCCTGACCTCCCCATGCTGACCACCCCGCGGGGATTTTCTCTATCCTACATTGCCACTCACTGCCTATTCTAATTCAGACCCTCTGATTCACACCACCCCGTGATGTTTTTCTCACTCCTACTAGTGAATGCAATGTAACACACACCCATACAATGTGCACCACCCCGTGATGTTTTTCAGAAAACTATCCTACATTGCCACTGCATGTTCCTTGACTTTCCCATGCTGACCACCCCGCAGTGCTTTTATCCATCCTACATTGCCACTCACTGCCTATCCTAATTCATACCCTCCGATTCACACCACCTCGTGATGTTTTTCTCACTCCTACTAGTGAATGTAATGTAACACACACCCATACAATGCGCACCACCCCGCGATGTTTTTCAGAAACTTATCCTACTTTGCCACTGCATGTTCCCTGACCTCCCCATGCTGAACAACCCGCGGTGCTTTTCTCCATCCTACATTGCCACTCACTGCCTATCCTAATTCAGACCCTCCAATTCACACCACCCCGTGATGTTTTTCTCACTCTTACTAGTGAATGTAATGTTACACACACCCATACAATGCGCACCACCACGCGATATTTTTCAGAAAACTATCCTACATTGCCACTGCATGTTCCCTGATCCCCCCATGCTGACCACCCCACGGTGCTTTTCTCCATCCTACATTGCCACTCACTGCCTATCCTAATTCAGACCCTCCGATTCACACCACCCCGTGATGTTTTTCTCACTCCTACTAGTGAATGTAATGTAACACACACCCATACAATGCGCACCACCCCGTGATGTTTTTCTCACTCCTACTAGTGAATGTAATGAAACACACACCCATACAATGCGCACCACCCCACGATGTTTTTCTCACTCCTACTAGTGAATGTAATGTAACACACACCCATACAATGCACACCACCCCGCGATGTTTTTCTCACTCCTACTGGTGAATGTAATGTAACACACACCCATACAATGCGCACCACCCCACGATGTTTTTCAGAAACCTATCCTACATTGCCACTGCATGTTCCCTGACCTCCCCATGCTGACCACCCTGCGGTGCTTTTCTCCATCCTACATTGCCACTCACTGAATATCCTAATTCAGACCCTCCGATTCACACCACCCCGTGATGTTTTTCTCACTCCTACTAGTGAATGTAATGTAACAAACACCCATACAATGCGAGCCACCCCGTGATGATTTTCTCACTCCTACTAGTGAATGTAATGTAACACACACCCATACAATGCGCACCACCCCGCGATGTTTTTCAGAAACCTATCCTACCTTGCCACTGCATGTTCCCTGACCTCCCCAGGCTGACCACCCTGCGGTGCTTTTCTCCAACCTACATTGCCACTCACTGCCGATCCTAAATCAGACCCTCCGATTCACACCACCCCGTGATGTTTTTCTCACTCCTACTAGTGAATGTAATGTAACACACACCCATACAATTCGCACCACCCCGTGATGTTTTTCTCACTCCTACTAGTGAATGGAATGTAACACACACCCATACAATGCGCACCACCCCGCGATGTTTTTCAGAAACCTATCCTACAATGCCACTGCATGTTCCCTGACCTTCCCATGCTGACCACGCTGCGGTACTTTTCTCCATCCTACATTGCCACTCACTGCCTATCCTAATTCAGATGCTCCGATTCACACCACCCCGTGATATTTTTCTCACTCCTACTAGTGAATGTAATGTAACACACACCCATAGAATGCCCACCATCCCGCGATGTTTTTCAGAATCCTATCCTACATTGCCACTGCATGTTCCCTGACCTCCCCATGCAGACCACCCCGCGGTGCTTTTCTACATCATACATTGCCACTCAGTGCCTATCCTAATTCAGAGCCTCCGATTCACACCACCCCGTGATGTTTTTCTCAATCCTCCTAGTGAATGTAATGTAACACACACCCATACAATGCGCACCAACCCGCGATGTTTTTCAGAAACCTATCCTACATTGCCACTGCATGTTCGCTGACCTCCCCATGCTTACCACACCGCGGTGCTTTTCTCCATCCTACATTGCCACTCACTGCCTATCCCAATTGAGACCCTCCGATTCACACCACCCGGTGATGTTTTTCTCACACCTACTAGTGAATGTAATGTAACACACGCCCATACAATGCGCACCACCACGCGATGTTTTTCAGAAACCTATCCTACATTGCCACTGCATGTTCCCTGATCTCCCCATGCTGACCACCCCGCGGTGCTTTTCTCCATCATCCATTGCCACTCACTGCCTATCCTAATTCAGACCCTCCGATTCACACCACCCCGTGATGTTTTTCTCACTCCTACTAGTGAATGTAATTTAACACACAGCCATAAAATGCGCACCACCCGGCGATGTTTTTCAGAAACCTATCCTACATTGCCATTGCATGTTCCCTGACCTCCCCATGCTGACCACCCGGCGGTGCTTTTCTCCATCCTACATTGCCACTCACTGCCTATCCTAATTCAGACCCTCCGATTCACACCACCCCGTGATGTTTTTCTCACTCCTACTAGTGAATGTAATGTAACACACACCCATACAATGCGCACCACCCCGTGATGTTTTTCTCACTCCTACTAGTGAATGTAATGAAACACAACCCAAACAATGCACACCACCCCGCGATGTTTTTCTCACTCCTACTAGTGAATGTAATGTAACACACACCCATACAATGCGAACCACCCCGTGATGTTTTTCTCACTCCTACTAGTGAATGTAATGTAACGCACACCTATACAATGCGCACCACCCCGCGATGTTTTTCAGAAAACTATCCTACATTGCCACTGCATGTTCCCTGACCTCCCCATGCTGACCACCCCGCGGTGCTTTTCTCCATCCTACATTGCCACTCACTGCCTATCCTAATTCAGACCCCCCGATTCACACCACCCCGTGATCATTTTCTCACTCCTACTAGTGAATGTAATGTAACACACACCCATACAATGCGCACCACCCCGTGATGTTTTTCTCACTCCTACTAGTGAATGTTATGTAACACACACCCATACAATGCGCACCACCCCGCGATGTTTTTCAGAAACCTATCCTACATTGCCACTGCATGTTCCCTGACCTCCCCATGTTTACCACCACGCGGTGCTTTTCTCCATCCTTCATGGCCACTCACTGTGTATCCTAATTCAGACACTCCGATTCACACCACCCCGTGATGATTTTCTCACTCCTACTAGTGAATGTAATTTAACACACACCCATAAAATGTGCACCACCCGGCGATGTTTTTCAGAATCCTATCCTACATTGCCATAGCATGTTCCCTGACCTCCCCATGCTGACAACCCCGCGGTGCTTTTCTCCATCATACATTGCCACTCACTGTGTATCCTAATTCAGACACTCCGATTCACACCACCCCGTGATGTTTTTCTCACTCCTACTAGTGAATGTAATTTAACACACACACATAAAATGTGCGCCACCCGGCGATGTTTTTCAGAATCCTATCCTACATTGCCATAGCATGTTCCCTGACCTCCCCATGGTGACCACCCGGCGGTGCTTTTCTCCATCCTATATTGCCACTCACTGCCTATCCTAATTCAGACCATCCGATTCACACCACCCAGTGATGTTTTTCCCACTCCTACTAGTGAATGTAATGTAACACACACCCATACAATGCGCATCACCCCGCGCTGTTTTTCAGAAACCTATCCTACATTGCCACTGCATGTTCCCTGACCTCCCCTTGCTGACCACCCCGCGGTGCTTTACTCCATCCTATATTGCCATTCACTGCCTATCCTAATTCAGACCCTCCGATTCACACCACCCCGTCATGTTTTTCTCACTCCTCCTAGTGAATGTAATGTAACACACACCCATACAATGCGCACCACCCCACGATGTTTTTCAGAAACCTATCCTACATTGCCACTGCATGTTCCCTGACCTCCCCATGCTGACCACCCCTCGGTGCTTTTCTCCATCCTACATTGCCACTCACTGCCTATCCCAATTCAGACCCTCCGATTCACACCACCCCGTGATGTTTTTCTCACACCTACTAGTGAATGTAATGTAACACACACCCATACAATGCGCACCACCACATGATGTTTTTCAGAAACCTATCCTACATTGCCACTGCATGTTCCCTGACCTCCACATGCTGACCACCCCGCGGTGCTTTTCTCCATCCTACATTGCCACTCAGTGCCTATCCTAATTCAGGCCCTACGATTCACACCACCCCGTGTTGTTTTTCTCACTCCTACTAGTGAATGTAATGTAACACACACCCATACAATGCGCACCACCCCACGATGTTTTTCAGAAACCTATCCTACATTGCCACTGCATGTTCCCTGACCTCCCCATGCTTACCACCACGCGGTGGTTTTCTCCATCCTTCATGGCCACTCACTGTGTATCCTAATTCAGACACTCCGATTCACACCACCCCGTGATGTTTTTCTCACTCCTACTAGTGAATGTAATTTAACACACACCCATAAAATGTGCACCACCCGGCGATGTTTTTCAGAATCCTATCCTACATTGCCATAGCATGTTCCCTGACCTCCCCATGCTGACAACCCCGCGGTGCTTTTCTCAATCATACATTGCCACTCACTGTGTATCCTAATTCAGACACTCCGATTCACACCACCCCGTGATGTTTTTCTCACTCCTACTAGTGAATGTAATTTAACACACACCCATAAAATGTGCGCCACCCGGCGATGTTTTTCAGAATCCTATCCTACATTGCCATAGCATGTTCCCTGACCTCCCCATGGTGACCACCCGGCGGTGCTTTTCTCCATCCTATATTGCCACTCACTGCCTATCCTAATTCAGACCATCCGATTCACACCACCCAGTGATGTTTTTCTCACTCCTACTAGTGAATGTAATGTAACACACACCCATACAATGCGCATCACCCCGCGCTGTTTTTCAGAAACCTATCCTACATTGCCACTGCATGTTCCCTGACCTCCCCTTGCTGACCAGCCCGCGGTGCTTTACTCCATCCTATATTGCCATTCACTGCCTATCCTAATTCAGACCCTCCGATTCACACCACCCCGTCATGTTTTTCTCACTCCTCCTAGTGAATGTAATGTAACACACACCCATACAATGCGCACCACCCCACGATGTTTTTCAGAAACCTATCCTACATTGCCACTGCATGTTCCCTGACCTCCCCATGCTGACCACCCCTCGGTGCTTTTCTCCATCCTACATTGCCACTCACTGCCTATCCCAATTCAGACCCTCCGATTCACACCACCCCGTGATGTTTTTCTCACACCTACTAGTGAATGTAATGTAACACACACCCATACAATGCGCACCACCACGCGATGTTTTTCAGAAACCTATCCTACATTGCCACTGCATGTTCCCTGACCTCCACATGCTGACCACCCCGCGGTGCTTTTCTCCATCCTACATTGCCACTCAGTGCCTATCCTAATTCAGGCCCTACGATTCACACCACCCCGTGATGTTTTTCTCACTCCTACTAGTGAATGTAATGTAACACACACCCATACAATGCGCACCACCCCGCGATGTTTTTCAGTAACCTATCCTACATTGCCACTGCATGCTCCCTGACCTCCCCATGCTACCACCCCGAGGGGATTTTCTCTATCCTACATTGCCACTCACTGCCTATTCTAATTCAGACCCTCTGATTCACACCACCCCGTGATGTTTTTCTCACTCCTACTAGTGAATGCAATGTAACACACACCCATACAATGCGCACCACCCCGTGATGTTTTTCAGAAAACTATCCTACATTGCCACTGCATGTTCCTTGACTTTCCCATGCTGACCACCCCGCAGTGCTTTTATCCATCCTACATTGCCACTCACTGCCTATCCTAATTCATACCCTCCGATTCACACCACCTCGTGATGTTTTTCTCACTCCTACTTGTGAAAGTAATGTAACACACACCCATACAATGCGCACCACCCCGCGATGTTTTTCAGAAACTTATCCTACTTTGCCACTGCATGTTCCCTGACCTCCCCATGCTGAACACCCCGCGGTGCTTTTCTCCATCCTACATTGCCACTCACTGCCTATCCTAATTCAGACCCTCCAATTCACACCACCCCGTGATGTTTTTCTCACTCTTACTAGTGAATGTAATGTTACACACACCCATACAATGCGCACCACCACGCGATATTTTTCAGAAAACTATCCTACATTGCCACTGCATATTCCCTGATCTCCCCATGCTGACCACCCCACGGTGCTTTTCTCCATCCTACATTGCCACTCACTGCCTATCCTAATTCAGACCCTCCGATTCACACCACCCCGTGATGTTTTTCTCACTCCTACTAGTGAATGTAATGTAACACACACCCATACAATGCGCACCACCCCGTGATGTTTTTCTCACTCCTACTAGTGAATGTAATGAAACACAACCCAAACAATGCACACCACCCCGCGATGTTTTTCTCACTCCTACTAGTGAATGTAATGTAACACACACCCATACAATGCGCACCACCCCACGATGTTTTTCAGAAACCTATCCTACATTGCCACTGCATGTTCCCTGACCTCCCCATGCTGACCACGCTGCGGTACTTTTCTCCATCCTAAATTGCCACTCACTCCCTATCCTAATTCAGATGCTCCGATTCACACCACACCGTGATATTTTTCTCAATCCTACTAGTGAATGTAATGTAACACACACCCATACAATGCGCACCACCCCGCGATGTTTTTCAGAATCCTATCCTACATTGCCACTGCATGTTCCCTGACCTCCCCATGCTGACCACCCCGCGGTGCTTTTCTCCATCATACATTGCCACCCCCTGCCTATCCTAATTCAGACCCTCCGATTCACACCACCCCGTGATGTTTTTCTCACTCCTACTAGTGAATGTAATTTAACACACAGCCATAAAATGCTCACCACCCGGCGATGTTTTTCAGAAACCTATCCTACATTGCCATTGCATGTTCCCTGACCTTCCCATGCTGACCACCCTGCGGTGCTTTTCTCCATCCTACATTGCCACTCACTGAATATCCTAATTCAGACCCTCCGATTCACACCACCCCGTGATGTTTTTCTCACTCCTACTAGTGAATGTAATGTAACAAACACCCATACAATGCGAGCCACCCCGTGATGATTTTCTCACTCCTACTAGTGAATGTAATGTAACACACACCCATACAATGCGCACCACCCCGCGATGTTTTTCAGAAACCTATCCTACCTTGCCACTGCATGTTCCCTGACCTCCCAATGCTGACCACCCTGCGGTGCTTTTCTCCAACCTACATTGCCACTCACTGCCGATCCTAAATCAGACCCTCCGATTCACACCACCCCGTGATGTTTTTCTCACTCCTACTAGTGAATGTAATGTAACACACACCCATACAATGCGCACCACCCCGTGATGTTTTTCTCACTCCTACTAGTGAATGGAATGTAACAAACACCCATACAATGCGCACCACCCCGCGATGTTTTTCAGAAACCTATCCTACATTGCCACTGCATGTTCCCTGACCTTCCCATGCTGACCACGCTGCGGTACTTTTCTCCATCCTACGTTGCCACTCACTGCCTATCCTAATTCAGATGCTCCGATTCACACCACCCCGTGATATTTTTCTCACTCCTACTAGTGAATGTAATGTAACACACACCCATAGAATGCCCACCACCCTGCGATGTTTTTCAGAATCCTATCCTACATTGCCACTGCATGTTCCCTGACCTCCCCATGCTGACCACCCCGCGGTGCTTTTCTACATCATACATTGCCACTCAGTGCCTATCCTAATTCAGAGCCTCCGATTCACACCACCCCGTGATGTTTTTCTCAATCCTCCTAGTGAATGTAATGTAACACACACCCATACAATGCGCACCAACCCGCGATGTTTTTCAGAAACCTATCCTACATTGCCACTGCATGTTCGCTGACCTCCCCATGCTTACCACACCGCGGTGCTTTTCTCCATCCTACATTGCCACTCACTGCCTATCCCAATTGAGACCCTCCGATTCACACCACCCGGTGATGTTTTTCTCACACCTACTAGTGAATGTAATGTAACACACGCCCATACAATGCGCACCACCACGCGATGTTTTTCAGAAACCTATCCTACATTGCCACTGCATGTTCCCTGATCTCCCCATGCTGACCACCCCGCGGTGCTTTTCTCCATCATACATTGCCACTCACTGCCTATCCTAATTCAGACCCTCCGATTCACACCACCCCGTGATGTTTTTCTCACTCCTACTAGTGAATGTAATTTAACACACAGCCATAAAATGCGCACCACCCGGCGATATTTTTCAGAAACCTATCCTACATTGCCATTGCATGTTCCCTGACCTCCCCATGCTGACCACCCGGCGGTGCTTTTCTCCATCCTACATTGCCACTCACTGCCTATCCTAATTCAGACCCTCCGATTCACACCACCCCGTGATGTTTTTCTCACTCCTACTAGTGAATGTAATGTAACACACACCCATACAATGCGCACCACCCCGTGATGTTTTTCTCACTCCTACTAGTGAATGTAATGAAACACAACCCAAACAATGCACACCACCCCGCGATGTTTTTCTCACTCCTACTAGTGAATGTAATGTAACACACACCCATACAATGCGAACCACCCCGTGATGTTTTTCTCACTCCTACTAGTGAATGTAATGTAACGCACACCTATACAATGCGCACCACCCCGCGATGTTTTTCAGAAAACAATCCTACATTGCCACTGCATGTTCCCTGACCTCCACATGCTGACCACACCGTGGTGCTTTTCTCCATCCTACATTGCCACTCACTGCCTATCCTAATTCAGACCATCCGATTCACACCACCCCGCGAAGTTTTTTTCACTCCTAATAGTGAATGTAATGTAACACACACCCATACAATGCGCACAACCCCGCGATGTTTTTCTCACTCCTACTAGTGAATGTAATGTAACACACACCCATACAATGCGCACCACCCCGCGATGTTTTTCAGAAACCTATCCTACCTTGCCACTGCATGTTCCCTGACCTCCCCATGCTGACCACCCCGCGGTGCTTTTCTCCATCCTACATTGCCACTCACTGCCGATCCTAATTCAGACCCTCCGATTCACACCACCCCGTGATCATTTTCTCACTCCTACTAGTGAATGTAATGTAACACACACCCATACAATGCGCACCACCCGTGATGTTTTTCTCACTCCTACTAGTGAATGTTATGTAACACACACCCATACAATGCGCACCACCCCGCGATGTTTTTCAGAAACCTATCCTACATTGCCACTGCATGTTCCCCGACCTCCCCATGCTTACCACCACGCGGTGCTTTTCTCCATCCTTCATGGCCACTCACTGTGTATCCTAATTCAGACACTCCGATTCACACCACCCCGTGATGTTTTTCTCACTCCTACTAGTGAATGTAATTTAACACACACCCATAAAATGTGCACCACCCGGCGATGTTTTTCAGAATCCTATCCTACATTGCCATAGCATGTTCCCTGACCTCCCCATGCTGACAACCCCGCGGTGCTTTTCTCCATCATACATTGCCACTCACTGTGTATCCTAATTCAGACACTCCGATTCACACCACCCCGTGATGTTTTTCTCACTCCTACTAGTGAATGTAATTTAACACACACCCATAAAATGTGCGCCACCCGGCGATGTTTTTCAGAATCCTATCCTACATTGCCATAGCATGTTCCCTGACCTCCCCATGCTGACCGCCCTGCGTTGCTTTTCTCCATCCTACATTGCCACTCTCTGTCTATCCTAATTCAGAACCTCCGATTCACACCACCCCGTGATGTTTTTCTCACTCTTAATAGTGAATGTAATGTAACAAACACCCATACAATGCGAACCACCCCGTGATGTTTTTCTCACTCTTAATAGTGAATGTAATGTAACAAACACCCATACAATGCGAACCACCCCGTGATGTTTTTCTCACTCCTACTAGTGAATGTAATGTATCACACACCCATACAATGCGCACCATCCCGTGATGTTTTTCTCACTCCTACTAGTGAATGTAATGTAACACACACCCATACAATGCGCACCACCCCGTGATGTTTTTCTCACTCCTACTAGTGAATGTAATGAACACACACCCACACAATGCGCACAAACCCGCGATGTTTTTCAGAAACCTATCCTACATTGCCACTGCATGTTCCCTGAACTCCCCATGCTGATGACCCCGCAGTGCTTTTCTCCATCCTACATTGCCAATCAGTGCCTATCCTAATTTAGACCCTCTGATTCACACCACCCCGTGATGTTTTCTCACTCATTCTAATGAATGTAATGTAACTCACACCCATACAATGCGCACCACCCCGTGATGTTTTTCTCACTCCTACTAGTGAATGTAATGTAACACACACCCATACAATGCGCACCACCCCGTGATGTTTTTATCACTCCTACTAGTGAATGTAATGTAACACACACCCATACAATGCGCACCACCCCGCGATGTTTTTCAGAAACATATCCTACATTGCCACTGCATGTTCCCTGACCTCCCCATGCTGACCACCCCGCGATGCTTTTCTCCATCCTACATTGCCACTCACTGCCTATCCTAATTCAGACCTTCCGATTCACACCACCCCGTGATGTTTTTCTCACTCCTACTAGTGAATGTAATGTAACACACACCCATACAATAGGCACCACCCCGTGATGTTTTTCTCACTCCTCCTAGTGAATGTAATGTAACACACACCCATACAATGCGCACCACCCCACGATGTTTTTCAGAAACCTATCCTACATTGCCACTGCATGTTCCCTGACCTCCCCATGCTGACCACCCCTCGGTGCTTTTCTCCATCCTACATTGCCACTCACTGCCTATCCCAATTCAGACCCTCCGATTCACACCACCCCGTGATGTTTTTCTCACACCTACTAGTGAATGTAATGTAACACACACCCATACAATGCGCACCACCACGCGATGTTTTTCAGAAACCTATCCTACATTGCCACTGCATGTTCCCTGACCTCCACATGCTGACCACCCCGCGTTGCTTTTCTCCATCCTACATTGCCACTCAGTGCCTATCCTAATTCAGGCCCTACGATTCACACCACCCCGTGATGTTTTTCTCACTCCTACTAGTGAATGTAATGTAACACACACCCATACAATGCGCACCACCCCGCGATGTTTTTCAGTAACCTATCCTACATTGCCACTGCATGCTCCCTGACCTCCCCATGCTGACCACCCCGCGGGGATTTTCTCTATCCTACATTGCCACTCACTGCCTATTCTAATTCAGACCCTCTGATTCACACCACCCCGTGATGTTTTTCTCACTCCTACTAGTGAATGCAATGTAACACACACCCATACAATGCGCACCACCCCGTGATGTTTTTCAGAAAACTATCCTACATTGCCACTGCATGTTCCTTGACTTTCCCATGCTGACCACCCCGCAGTGCTTTTATCCATCCTACATTGCCACTCACTGCCTATCCTAATTCATACCCTCCGATTCACACCACCTCGTGATGTTTTTCTCACTCCTACTTGTGAATGTAATGTAACACACACCCATACAATGCGCACCACCCCGCGATGTTTTTCAGAAACTTATCCTACTTTGCCATTGCATGTTCCCTGACCTCCCCATGCTGAACACCCCGCGGTGCTTTTCTCCATCCTACATTGCCACTCACTGCCTATCCTAATTCAGACCCTCCAATTCACACCACCCCGTGATGTTTTTCTCACTCTTACTAGTGAATGTAATGTTACACACACCCATACAATGCGCACCACCACGCGATATTTTTCAGAAAACTATCCTACATTGCCACTGCATGTTCCCTGATCTCCCCATGCTGACCACCCCACGGTGCTTTTCTCCATCCTACATTGCCACTCACTGCCTATCCTAATTCAGACCCTCCGATTCACACCACCCCGTGATGTTTTTCTCACTCCTAATAGTGAATGTAATGTAACACACACCCATACAATGCGCACCACCCCGTGATGTTTTTCTCACTCCTACTAGTGAATGTAATGAAACACAACCCAAACAATGCACACCACCCCGCGATGTTTTTCTCACTCCTACTAGTGAATGTAATGTAACACACACCCATACAATGCGCACCACCCCACGATGTTTTTCAGAAACCTATCCTACATTGCCACTGCATGTTCCCTGACCTCCCCATGCTGACCACGCTGCGGTACTTTTCTCCATCCTAAATTGCCACTCACTCCCTATCCTAATTCAGATGCTCCGATTCACACCACACCGTGATATTTTTCTCACTCCTACTAGTGAATGTAAAGTAACACACACCCATACAATGCGCACCACCCCGCGATGTTTTTCAGAATCCTATCCTACATTGCCACTGCATGTTCCCTGACCTCCCCATGCTGACCACCCCGCGGTGCTTTTCTCCATCATACATTGCCACCCCCTGCCTATCCTAATTCAGACCCTCCGATTCACACCACCCCGTGATGTTTTTCTCACTCCTACTAGTGAATGTAATTTAACACACAGCCATAAAATGCTCACCACCCGGCGATGTTTTTCAGAAACCTATCCTACATTGCCATTGCATGTTCCCTGACCTTCCCATGCTGACCACCCTGCGGTGCTTTTCTCCATCCTACATTGCCACTCACTGAATATCCTAATTCAGACCCTCCGATTCACACCACCCCGTGATGTTTTTCTCACTCCTACTAGTGAATGTAATGTAACAAACACCCATACAATGCGAGCCACCCCGTGATGATTTTCTCACTCCTACTAGTGAATGTAATGTAACACACACCCATACAATGCGCACCACCCCGCGATGTTTTTCAGAAACCTATCCTACCTTGCCACTGCATGTTCCCTGACCTCCCCATGCTGACCACCCTGCGGTGCTTTTCTCCAACCTACATTGCCACTCACTGCCGATCCTAAATCAGACCCTCCGATTCACACCACCCCGTGATGTTTTTCTCACTCCTACTAGTGAATGTAATGTAACACACACCCATACAATGCGCACCACCCCGTGATGTTTTTCTCACTCCTACTAGTGAATGGAATGTAACACACACCTATACAATGCGCACCACCCCGCGATGTTTTTCAGAAACCTATCCTACATTGCCACTGCATGTTCCCTGACCTTCCCATGCTGACCACGCTGCGGTACTTTTCTCCATCCTACATTGCCACTCACTGCCTATCCTAATTCAGATGCTCCGATTCACACCACCCCGTGATATTTTTGTCACTCCTACTAGTGAATGTAATGTAACACACACCCATAGAATGCCCACCACCCCGCGATGTTTTTCAGAATCCTATCCTACATTGCCACTGCATGTTCCCTGACCTCCCCATGCTGACCACCCCGCGGTGCTTTTCTACATCATACATTGCCACTCAGTGCCTATCCTAATTCAGAGCCTCCGATTCACACCACCCCGTGATGTTTTTCTCAATCCTCCTAGTGAATGTAATGTAACACACACCCATACAATGCGCACCAACCCGCGATGTTTTTCAGAAACCTATCCTACATTGCCACTGCATGTTCGCTGACCTCCCCATGCTTACCACAACGCGGTGCTTTTCTCCATCCTACATTGCCACTCACTGCCTATCCCAATTGAGACCCTCCGATTCACACCACCCGGTGATGTTTTTCTCACACCTACTAGTGAATGAAATGTAACACACGCCCATACAATGCGCACCACCACGCGATGTTTTTCAGAAACCTATCCTACATTGCCACTGCATGTTCCCTGATCTCCCCATGCTGACCACCCCGCGGTGCTTTTCTCCATCATACATTGCCACTCACTGCCTATCCTAATTCAGACCCTCCGATTCACACCACCCCGTGATGTTTTTCTCACTCCTACTAGTGAATGTAATGTAACACACAGCCATACAATGCGCACCACCCCGCAATGTTTTTCAGAAACCTATCCTACATTGCCACTGCATGTTCCCTGACCTCCCCATGCTGACCACCCGGCGGTGCTTTTCTCCATCCTACATTGCCACTCACTGCCTATCCTAATTCAGACCCTCCGATTCACACCACCCCGTGATGTTTTTCTCACTCCTACTAGTGAATGTAATGTAACACACACCCATACAATGCGCACCACCCCGTGATGTTTTTCTCACTCCTACTAGTGAATGTAATGAAACACAACCCAAACAATGCACACCACCCCGCGATGTTTTTCTCACTCCTACTAGTGAATGTAATGTAACACACACCCATACAATGCGAACCACCCCGTGATATTTTTCTCACTCCTACTAGTGAATGTAATGTAACGCACACCTATACATTGCGCACCACCCCGCGATGTTTTTCAGAAAACTATCCTACATTGCCACTGCATGTTCCCTGACCTCCACATGCTGACCACACCGTGGTGCTTTTCTCCATCCTACATTGCCACTCACTGCCTATCCTAATTCAGACCATCCGATTCACACCACCCCGCGAAGTTTTTTTCACTCCTAATAGTGAATGTAATGTAACACACACCCATACAATGCGCACAACCCCGCGATGTTTTTCTCACTCCTACTAGTGAATGTAATGTAACACACACCCATACAATGCGCACCACCCCGCGATGTTTTTCAGAAACCTATCCTACCTTGCCACTGCATGTTCCCTGACCTCCCCATGCTGACCACCCCGCGGTGCTTTTCTCCATCCTACATTGCCACTCACTGCCGATCCTAATTCAGACCCTCCGATTCACACCACCCCGTGATCATTTTCTCACTCCTACTAGTGAATGTAATGTAACACACACCCATACAATGCGCACCACCCCGTGATGTTTTTCTCACTCCTACTAGTGAATGTAATGTAACACACACCCATACAATGCGCACCACCCCGCGATGTTTTTCAGAAACCTATCCTACATTGCCACTGCATGTTCCCTGACCTCCCCATGCTTACCACCACGCGGTGCTTTTCTCCATCCTTCATGGCCACTCACTGTGTATCCTAATTCAGACACTCCGATTCACACCACCCCGTGATGTTTTTCTCACTCCTACTAGTGAATGTAATTTAACACACACCCATAAAATGTGCACCATCCGGCGATGTTTTTCAGAATCCTATCCTACATTGCCATAGCATGTTCCCTGACCTCCCCATGCTGACAACCCCGCGGTGCTTTTCTCCATCATACATTGCCACTCACTGTGTATCCTAATTCAGACACTCCGATTCACACCACCCCGTGATGTTTTTCTCACTCCTACTAGTGAATGTTATTTAACACACACCCATAAAATGTGCGCCACCCGGCGATGTTTTTCAGAATCCTATCCTACATTGCCATAGCATGTTCCCTGACCTCCCCATGCTGACGGCCCTGCGTTGCTTTTCTCCATCCTACATTGCCACTCTCTGTCTATCCTAATTCAGAACCTCCGATTCACACCACCCCGTGATGTTTTTCTCACTCTTAATAGTGAATGTAATGTAACAAACACCCATACAATGCGAACCACCCCGTGATGTTTTTCTCACTCTTAATAGTGAATGTAATGTAACAAACACCCATACAATGCGAACCACCCCGTGATGTTTTTCTCACTCCTACTAGTGAATGTAATGTATCACACACCCATACAATGCGCACCATCCCATGATGTTTTTCTCACTCCTACTAGTGAATGTAATGTAACACACACCCATACAATGCGCACCACCCCGTGATGTTTTTCTCACTCCTACTAGTGAATGTAATGAACACACACCCACACAATGCGCACAAACCCGCGATGTTTTTCAGAAACCTATCCTACATTGCCACTGCATGTTCCCTGAACTCCCCATGCTGATGACCCCGCAGTGCTTTTCTCCATCCTACATTGCCAATCAGTGCCTATCCTAATTTAGACCCTCTGATTCACACCACACCGTGATGTTTTCTCACTCATTCTAATGAATGTAATGTAACTCACACCCATACAATGCGCACCACCCCGTGATGTTTTTCTCACTCCTACTAGTGAATGTAATGTAACACACACCCATACAATGCGCACCACCCCGTGATGTTTTTATCACTCCTACTAGTGAATGTAATGTAACACACACCCATACAATGCGCACCACCCCGTGATGTTTTTCTCACTCCTACTAGTGAATGTAATGTAACACACACCCATACAATGCGCACCACCCCGCGATGTTTTTCTGAAACCTATCCTACATTGCCACTGCATGTTCCCTGACGTCCCCATGCTGACCACCCCGCAGTGCTTTTCTCCATCCTACATTGCCACTCACTGCCTATCCTATTTCAGACCCTCCGATTCACACCACCCCGTGATGTTTTTCTCACTCCTACTAGTGAATGTAATGTAACACACACCCATACAATGTGCACCACCCCGCGATGTTTTTCAGAAAACTATCCTACATTGCCACTGCATGTTCCCTGACCTCCCCATACTGACCACCCCGTGGTGCTTTTCTCCATCCTACATTGCCACTCACTGCCTATCCTAATTCAGAGCCTCTGATTCACACCACCCCGTGATGTTTTTCTCACTCCTACTAGTGAATGTAATGTAACACACACTCATACAAAGCGCCCCACCCCGTGATGTTTTTCTCACTCCTACTAGTGAATGTAATGTAACACACAACCATACAATCCGCACCACCCCGTGATGTTTTTCTCACTCCTACTAGTTAATGTAATGTAAAACACACCCATACAATGCGCACCACCCCGTGATGTTTTTCTCACTCCTACTAGTGAATGTAATGTAACACACAACCATACAATGCGCCCCACACCGTGATGTTTTTCTCACTCCTACTAGTGAATGTAATGTAACACACAACCATACAATCCGCACCACCCCGTGATGTTTTTCTCAGTCCTACTAGTGAATGTAATGTAACACACACCCATACAATGCGCACCACCCCGTGATGTTTTTCTCACTCCTACTAGTGAATGTAATGTAACACACACCCATACAATGCGCACCACCCCGCAATGTTTTTCAGAAACCTATCCTACATTGCCACTGCATGTTCCCTGACCTCCCCATGCTGACCACCCGGCGGTGCTTTTCTCCATCCTACATTGCCACTCACTGCCTATCCTAATTCAGACCCTCCGATTCACACCACCCCGTGATGTTTTTCTCACTCCTACTAGTGAATGTAATGTAACACACACCCATACAATGCGCACCACCCCGTGATGTTTTTCTCACTCCTACTAGTGAATGTAATGAAACACAACCCAAACAATGCACACCACCCCGCGATGTTTTTCTCACTCCTACTAGTGAATGTAATATAACACACACCCATACAATGCGAACCACCCCGTGATATTTTTCTCACTCCTACTAGTGAATGTAATGTAACGCACACCTATACATTGCGCACCACCCCGCGATGTTTTTCAGAAAACTATCCTACATTGCCACTGCATGTTCCCTGACCTCCACATGCTGACCACACCGTGGTGCTTTTCTCCATCCTACATTGCCACTCACTGCCTATCCTAATTCAGACCATCCGATTCACACCACCCCGCGAAGTTTTTTTCACTCCTAATAGTGAATGTAATGTAACACACACCCATACAATGCGCACAACCCCGCGATGTTTTTCTCACTCCTACTAGTGAATGTAATGTAACACACACCCATACAATGCGCACCACCCCGCGATGTTTTTCAGAAACCTATCCTACCTTGCCACTGCATGTTCCCTGACCTCCCCATGCTGACCACACCGCGGTGCTTTTCTCCATCCTACATTGCCACTCACTGCCGATCCTAATTCAGACCCTCCGATTCACACCACCCCGTGATCATTTTCTCACTCCTACTAGTGAATGTAATGTAACACACACCCATACAATGCGCACCACCCCGTGATGTTTTTCTCACTCCTACTAGTGAATGTTATGTAACACACACCCATACAATGCGCACCACCCCGCGATGTTTTTCAGAAACCTATCCTACATTGCCACTGCATGTTCCCTGACCTCCCCATGCTTACCACCACGCGGTGCTTTTCTCCATCCTTCATGGCCACTCACTGTGTATCCTAATTCAGACACTCCGATTCACACCACCCCGTGATGTTTTTCTCACTCCTACTAGTGAATGTAATTTAACACACACCCATAAAATGTGCACCATCCGGCGATGTTTTTCAGAATCCTATCCTACATTGCCATAGCATGTTCCCTGACCTCCCCATGCTGACAACCCCGCGGTGCTTTTCTCCATCATACATTGCCACTCACTGTGTATCCTAATTCAGACACTCCGATTCACACCACCCCGTGATGTTTTTCTCACTCCTACTAGTGAATGTAATTTAACACACATCCATAAAATGTGCGCCACCCGGCGATGTTTTTCAGAATCCTATCCTACATTGCCATAGCATGTTCCCTGACCTCCCCATGCTGACGGCCCTGCGTTGCTTTTCTCCATCCTACATTGCCACTCTCTGTCTATCCTAATTCAGAACCTCCGATTCACACCACCCCGTGATGTTTTTCTCACTCTTAATAGTGAATGTAATGTAACAAACACCCATACAATGCGAACCACCCCGTGATGTTTTTCTCACTCTTAATAGTGAATGTAATGTAACAAACACCCATACAATGCGAACCACCCCGTGATGTTTTTCTCACTCCTACTAGTGAATGTAATGTATCACACACCCATACAATGCGCACCATCCCGTGATGTTTTTCTCACTCCTACTAGTGAATGTAATGTAACACACACCCATACAATGCGCACCACCCCGTGATGTTTTTCTCACTCCTACTAGTGAATGTAATGAACACACACCCACACAATGCGCACAAACCCGCGATGTTTTTCAGAAACCTATCCTACATTGCCACTGCATGTTCCCTGAACTCCCCATGCTGATGACCCCGCAGTGCTTTTCTCCATCCTACATTGCCAATCAGTGCCTATCCTAATTTAGACCCTGTGATTCACACCACACCGTGATGTTTTCTCACTCATTCTAATGAATGTAATGTAACTCACACCCATACAATGCGCACCACCCCGTGATGTTTTTCTCACTCCTACTAGTGAATGTAATGTAACACACACCCATACAATGCGCACCACCCCGTGATGTTTTTATCACTCCTACTAGTGAATGTAATGTAACACACACCCATACAATGCGCACCACCCCGCGATGTTTTTCAGAAACATATCCTACATTGCCACTGCATGTTCCCTGACCTCCCCATGCTGACCACCCCGCGATGCTTTTCTCCATCCTACATTGCCACTCACTGCCTATCCTAATTCAGACCTTCCGATTCACACCACCCCGTGATGTTTTTCTCACTCCTACTAGTGAATGTAATGTAACACACACCCATACAATGGGCACCACCCCGTGATGTTTTTCTCACTCCTACTAGTGAATGTAATGTAACACACACCCATACAATGCGCACCACCCCGCGATGTTTTTCTGAAACCTATCCTACATTGCCACTGCATGTTCCCTGACGTCCCCATGCTGACCACCCCGCAGTGCTTTTCTCCATCCTACATTGCCACTCACTGCCTATCCTATTTCAGACCCTCCGATTCACACCACCCCGTGATGTTTTTCTCACTCCTACTAGTGAATGTAATGTAACACACACCCATACAATGTGCACCACCCCGCGATGTTTTTCAGAAAACTATCCTACATTGCCACTGCATGTTCCCTGACCTCCCCATACTGACCACCCCGTGGTGCTTTTCTCCATCCTACATTGCCACTCACTGCCTATCCTAATTCAGAGCCTCTGATTCACACCACCCCGTGATATTTTTCTCACTCCTACTAGTGAATGTAATGTAACACACACTCATACAAAGCGCCCCACCCCGTGATGTTTTTCTCACTCCTACTAGTGAATGTAATGTAACACACAACCATACAATCCGCACCACCCCGTGATGTTTTTCTCACTCCTACTAGTTAATGTAATGTAAAACACACCCATACAATGCGCACCACCCCGTGATGTTTTTCTCACTCCTACTAGTGAATGTAATGTAACACACAACCATACAATGCGCCCCACACCGTGATGTTTTTCTCACTCCTACTAGTGAATGTAATGTAACACACAACCATACAATCCGCACCACCCCGTGATGTTTTTCTCACTCCTACTAGTTAATGTAATGTAAAACACACCCATACAATGCGCACCACCCCGTGACGTTTTTCTGAAAACTATCCTACATTGCCACTGCATGTTCCCTGACCTCCCCATGCTGACCACCCCGCGGTGCTTTTCTCCATCCTACATTGTCACTCACTGCCTATCCTAATTCAAACCCTCCGATTCACACCACCCCGTGATGTTTTTCTCCCTCCTACTAGTGAATGTAATGTAACAAACACCCATACAATGCGCACCACCCCGCGATGTTTTCAGAAACCTATCCTACATTGCCACTGCATGTTCCCTGACCACCCCATGCTGACGACCCCGCGTTGCTTTTCTCCATCCTACATTGCCACTAACTGCCTCTCCTAATTCAGACACTCGGATTCACCCCACCCTGTGATGTTTTTCTCACTCCTACTAGTGAATGTAATGTAACACACACCCATACAATGCGCACCACCCCGAAATGTTTTTCAGAAACCTATCCTACATTGCCACTGCATGTTCCCTGACCTCCCCATGCTGACCACCCCGCGGTGATTTTCTGTACCCTACATTGCCACTCACTGCCTATCCTAATTTAGACCCTCCGATTCACACCACCCCGTGATGTTTCTCTCACTCCTACCAGTGAATGTAATGTAACACACACCCATACAATGCGCACCACTCCGCGATGATTTTCAAAAACCTATCCTACATTGCCACTGCATGTTCCCTGACCTCCCCATGGTGACCACCACGGGGTGCTTTTCTCCATCCTACATTGCCACTCACTGCCTATCCTAATTCAGACCCTCCGATTCACACCACCCCGTGATGTTTTTCTCACTCCTACTAGTGAGGGAAATGTAACACACACCCATACAATGCGCACCACCACGTGATATTTTTCAGAAAACTATCCTACATTGCCACTGCATTTTCCCTGACTTCCCCAATGCTGACCACCCCGCGGTGCTTTTCTCCATCCTACATTGCAACTCACTGCCTATCCTAATTCAGACCCTCCTATTCACACCAACCCGTGATGTTTTTCTCACTCCTACTAGTTAATGTAATGTAACACACACCCATACAATGCGCACCACCCCGAAATGTTTTTCATAAACCTATCCTACATTGCCACTGCATGTTCCCTGACCTCCCCATGCTGACCACCCCGCGGTGCTTTTCTCCACCCTACATTGCCACTCACTGCCTATCCTAATTCAGACCCTCCGATTCACACCACCCCATGATGTTTTTCTCACTCCTACTAGTGAATGTATTGTAACACACACCCATACAATGCGCACCACCCCGTGATGTTTTTCAGAAAACTATCCTACATTGCCACTGCATGTTCCCTGACCTCCCCATACTGACCACCCCGCGGTGCTTTTCTCCATCCTACATTGCCACTCACTGCCTACCCTAATTCAGACCCTCCGATTCACACAACCCCGTGATGTTTTTCTCACTCCTACTAGTGAATGTAATGTAACACACACCGATACAATGCGCACCACCCGGCGATATTTTTCAGAAACCTATCCTACATTGCCACTGCATGTTCCCTGACCTCCCCATGCTGACCACCCCGCCGTGCTTTTCTCCATCCTACATTGCCACTCACTGCCTAACCTAATTCAGACCCTCCGATTCTCACCACCCCGTGATGTTTTTCTCACTCCTACTAGTGAATGTAATGTAACACACACCCATACAATGCGCACCACCCCGCGATGTTTTTCAGTAACCTATCCCACATTGCCACTGAATGTTCCCTGAGCTCCCCATGCTGACAACCCCACGGTGCTTTTCTCCATCCTACATTGCCACTCACTGCCTATCCTAATTCAGACCCTCCGATTCACACCACCCCGTGATGTTTTTCTCACTCCTACTAGTGAATTTTATGTAACACACACCCATACAATGTGCACCAACCCGCAATGTTTTTCAGAAACCTATCCTACATTGCCACTGCATGTTCCCTGCCCTCCCCATGCTGACCACCCCGTGGTGCTTTTCTCCATCCTACATTGCCATTCACTGCCTATCCTAATTCAGACCCTCCGATTCACACCACCCCGTGATGTTTTTCTCACTCCTACTAGTGAATGTAATGTAACACATACCCATACAATGCGCACCACCCCGCGATGTTTTTCAGTAACCTATCCTACATTGCCACTGAATGTTCCCTGAGCTCCCCATTCTGACCACACCGCGGTGCTTTTCTCCATCCTACATTGCCACTCACTGCCTATCCTAATTCAGGCCCTCAGATTCACACCACCCCATGATGTTTTTCTCACTCCTACTAGTGAATGTAATGTAACACACACCCATACAATGCGCACCACCCCGCGATGTTTTTCAGAAACCTATCCTACCTTGCCACTGCATGTTCCCTGACCTCCCCATGCTGACCACCCTGCGGTGCTTTTCTCCATCCTACATTGCCACTCACTGCCGATCCTAAATCAGACCCTCCGATTCACACCACCCCGTGATGTTTTTCTCACTCCTACTAGTGAATGTAATGTAACACACACCCATACAATGCGCACCACCCCGTGATGTTTTTCTCACTCCTACTAGTGAATGGAATGTAACACACACCATACAATGCGCACCACCCCGCGATGTTTTTTCAGAAACCTATCCTACATTGCCACTGCATGTTCCCTGACCTTCCCATGCTGACCACGCTGCGGTACTTTTCTCCATCCTACATTGCCACTCACTGCCTATCCTAATTCAGATGCTCCGATTCACACCACCCCGTGATATTTTTCTCACTCCTACTAGTGAATGTAATGTAACACACACCCATAGAATGCCCACCACCCCGCGATGTTTTTCAGAATCCTATCCTACATTGCCACTGCATGTTCCCTGACCTCCCCATGCTGACCACCCCGCGGTGCTTTTCTACATCATACATTGCCACTCACTGCCTATCCTAATTCAGAGCCTCCGATTCACACCACCCCGTGATGTTTTTCTCAATCCTCCTAGTGAATGTAATGTAACACACACCCATACAATGCGCACCAACCCGCGATGTTTTTCAGAAACCTATCCTACATTGCCACTGCATGTTCGCTGAGCTCCCCATGCTTACCACCCCGCGGTGCTTTTCTCCATCCTACATTGCCACTCACTGCCTATCCCAATTGAGACCCTCCGATTCACACCACCCGGTGATGTTTTTCTCACACCTACTAGTGAATGTAATGTAACACACGCCCATACAATGCGCACCACCCCGCGATGTTTTTCAGAAACCTATCCTACATTGCCACGGCATGTTCCCTGACCTCCCCATGCTGACCATCCCGCGGTGCTTTTCTCCATCCTACATTGCGACTCACTGCCTATCCTAATTCAGATGCTCCGATTCACACCACCCCGTGATATTTTTCTCACTCCTACTAGTGAATGTAATGTAACACACACCCATAAAATGCGCACCACCCCGCGATGTTTTTCAGAATCCTATCCTACATTGCCACTGCATGTTCCCTGATCTCCCCATGCTGACCACCCCGCGGTGCTTTTCTCCATCATACATTGCCACTCACTGCCTATCCTAATTCAGACCCTCCGATTCACACCACCCCGTGATATTTTTCTCACTCCTACTAGTGAATGTAATTTAACACACAGCCATAAAATGCGCACCACCCGGCGATGTTTTTCAGAAACCTATCCTACATTGCCATTGCATGTTCCCTGACCTCCCCATGCTGACCACCCGGCGGTGCTTTTCTCCATCCTACATTGCAACTCACTGCCTATCCTAATTCAGACCCTCCGATTCACACCACCCCGTGATGTTTTTCTCACTCCTACTTGTGAATGTAATGTAACACTCACCCATACATTGCGAGCCACACCGTGATGATTTTCTCACTCCTACTAGTGAATGTAATGTAACACACACCCATACTATACGCACCACCCCGTGATGTTTTTCAGAAACCTATCCTACATTGCCACTGCATGTTCCCTGACCTCCCCATGCTGACCACCCCACGGTGCTTTTCTCCATCCTACATCGCCACTCACTGCCTATCCTAATTCAGACCCTCCGAATCACACCACCCCGTGATGTTTTTCTCACTCCTAATAGTGAATGCAATGTAACACACACCCATACAATGCGCAGCGCCCGTGATGTTTTTCAGAAAACTATCCTACATTGCCACGGCATGTTCCCTGACTTCCCCATGCTGACCACCCCACGGTGCTTTTCTCCATCCTACATTGCCACTCACTGCCTGTCCTAATTCATACCCTCCGATTCACACCACCTCGTGTTGTTTTTCTCACTCCTACTAGTGAATGTAATGTAACACACACCCATACAATGCGCACCACCCCGTGATGTTTTTCTCACTCCTACTAGTGAATGTTATGTAACACACACCCATACAATGCGCACCACCCCGCGATGTTTTTCAGAAACCTATCCTACATTGCCACTGCATGTTCCCTGACCTCCCCATGCTTACCACCACGCGGTGCTTTTCTCCATCCTTCATGGCCACTCACTGTGTATCCTAATTCAGACACTCCGATTCACACCACCCCGTGATGTTTTTCTCACTCCTACTAGTGAATGTAATTTAACACACACCCATAAAATGTGCACCACCAGGCGATGTTTTTCAGAATCCTATCCTACATTGCCATAGCATGTTCCCTGACCTCCCCATGCTGACAAACCCGCGGTGCTTTTCTCCATCATACATTGCCACTCACTGTGTATCCTAATTAAGACACTCTGATTCACACCACCCCGTGATGTTTTTCTCACTCCTACTAGTGAATGTAATTTAACACACACCCATAAAATGTGCGCCACCCGGCGATGTTTTTCAGAATCCTATCCTACATTGCCATAGCATGTTCCCTGACCTCCCCATGCTGACCGCCCTGCGTTGCTTTTCTCCATCCTACATTGCCACTCTCTGTCTATCCTAATTCAGAACCTCCGATTCACACCACCCCGTGATGTTTTTCTCACTCTTAATAGTGAATGTAATGTAACAAACACCCCTACAATGCGAACCACCCCGTGATGTTTTTCTCACTCTTAATAGTGAATGTAATGTAACAAACACCCATACAATGCGAACCACCCCGTGATGTTTTTCTCACTCCTACTAGTGAATGTAATGTATCACACACCCATACAATGCGCACCATCCCGTGATGTTTTTCTCACTCCTACTAGTGAATGTAATGTAACACACACCCATACAATGCGCACCACCCCGTGATGTTTTTCTCACTCCTACTAGTGAATGTAATGAACACACACCCACACAATGCGCACAAATCCGCGATGTTTTTCAGAAACCTATCCTACATTGCCACTGCATGTTCCCTGAACTCCCCATGCTGATGACCCCGCAGTGCTTTTCTCCATCCTACATTGCCACTCAGTGCCTATCCTAATTTAGACCCTCTGATTCACACCACCCCGTGATGTTTTCTCACTCATTCTAATGAATGTAATGTAACTCACACCCATACAATGCGCACCACCCCGTGATGTTTTTCTCACTCCTACTAGTGAATGTAATGTAACACACACCCATACAATGTGCACCACCCCGCGATGTTTTTCAGAAAACTATCCTACATTGCCACTGCATGTTCCCTGACCTCCCCATACTGACCACCCCGTGGTGCTTTTCTCCATCCTACATTGCCACTCACTGCCTATCCTAATTCAGAGCCTCTGATTCACACCACCCCGTGATGTTTTTCTCACTCCTACTAGTGAATGTAATGTAACACACACTCATACAAAGCGCCCCACCCCGTGATGTTTTTCTCACTCCTACTAGTGAATGTAATGTAACACACAACCATACAATCCGCACCACCCCGTGATGTTTTTCTCACTCCTACTAGTTAATGTAATGTAAAACACACCCATACAATGCGCACCACCCCGTGATGTTTTTCTCACTCCTACTAGTGAATGTAATGTAACACACAACCATACAATGCGCCCCAATACCGTGATGTTTTTCTCACTCCTACTAGTGAATGTAATGTAACACACAACCATACAATCCGCACCACCCCGTGATGTTTTTCTCACTCCTACTAGTTAATGTAATGTAAAACACACCCATACAATGCGCACCACCCCGTGACGTTTTTCTGAAAACTATCCTACATTGCCACTGCATGTTCCCTGACCTCCCCATGCTGACCACCCCGCGGTGCTTTTCTCCATCCTACATTGTCACTCACTGCCTATCCTAATTCAAACCCTCCGATTCACACCACCCCGTGATGTTTTTCTCCCTCCTACTAGTGAATGTAATGTAACAAACACCCATACAATGCGCACCACCCCGCGATGTTTTCAGAAACCTATCCTACATTGCCACTGCATGTTCCCTGACCACCCCATGCTGCCGACCCCGCGTTGCTTTTCTCCATCCTACATTGCCACTAACTGCCTCTCCTAATTCAGACACTCGGATTCACCCCACCCTGTGATGTTTTTCTCACTCCTACTAGTGAATGTAATGTAACACACACCCATACAATGCGCACCACCCCGAAATGTTTTTCAGAAACCTATCCTACATTGCCACTGCATGTTCCCTGACCTCCTCATGCTGACCACCCCGCGGTGATTTTCTGTACCCTACATTGCCACTCACTGCCTATCCTAATTTAGACCCTCCGATTCACACCACCCCGTGATGTTTCTCTCACTCCTACCAGTGAATGTAATGTAACACACACCCATACAATGCGCACCACTCCGCGATGATTTTCAAAAACCTATCCTACATTGCCACTGCATGTTCCCTGACCTCCCCATGCTGACCACCACGGGGTGCTTTTCTCCATCCTACATTGCCACTCACTGCCTATCCTAATTCAGACCCTCCGATTCACACCAGCCCGTGATGTTTTTCTCACTCCTACTAGTGAAGGTAATGTAACACATACCCATACAATGCGCACCACCACGTGATATTTTTCAGAAAACTATCCTACATTGCCACTGCATTTTCCCTGACTTCCCCAATGCTGACCACCCCGCGGTGCTTTTCTCCATCCTACATTGCAACTCACTGCCTATCCTAATTCAGACCCTCCTATTCACACCACCCCGTGATGTTTTTCTCACTCCTACTAGTGAATGTAATGTAACACACACCCATACAATGCGCACCACCCCGAAATATTTTTCAGAAACCTATCCTACATTGCCACTGCATGTTCCCTGACCTCCCCATGCTGACCACCCCGCCGTGCTTTTCTCCATCCTACATTGCCACTCACTGCCTAACCTAATTCAGACCCTCCGATTCTCACCACCCCGTGATGTTTTTCTCACTCCTACTAGTGAATGTAATGTAACACACACCCATACAATGCGCACCACCCCGTGATGTTTTTCTCACTCCTACTAGTGAATGTAATGTAACACACACCCATACAATGCGCACCACCCCGCGATGTTTTTCAGTAACCTATCCTACATTGCCACTGAATGTTCCCTGAGCTCCCCATGCTGACAACCCCGCGGTGCTTTTCTCCATCCTACATTGCCACTCACTGCCTATCCTAATTCAGACCCTCCGATTCACACCACCCCGTGATGTTTTTCTCACTCCTACTAGTGAATTTTATGTAACACACACCCATACAATGTGCACCAACCCGCAATGTTTTTCAGAAACCTATCCTACATTGCCACTGCATGTTCCCTGCCCTCCCCATGCTGACCACCCCGTGGTGCTTTTCTCCATCCTACATTGCCATTCACTGCCTATCCTAATTCAGACCCTCCGATTCACACCACCCCGTGATGTTTTTCTCACTCCTACTAGTGAATGTAATGTAACACATACCCATACAATGCGCACCACCCCGCGATGTTTTTCAGTAACCTATCCTACATTGCCACTGAATGTTCCCTGAGCTCCCCATGCTGACCACACCGCGGTGCTTTTCTCCATCCTACATTGCCACTCACTGCCTATCCTAATTCAGGCCCTCCGATTCACACCACCCCATGATGTTTTTCTCACTCCTACTAGTGAATGTAATGTAACACACACCCATACAATGCGCACCACCCCGCGATGTTTTTCAGAAACCTATCCTACCTTGCCACTGCATGTTCCCTGACCTCCCCATGCTGACCACCCTGCGGTGCTTTTCTCCATCCTACATTGCCACTCACTGCCGATCCTAAATCAGACCCTCCGATTCACACCACCCCGTGATGTTTTTCTCACTCCTACTAGTGAATGGAATGTAACACACAGCATACAATGCGCACCACCCCGCGATGTTTTTCAGAAACCTATCCTACATTGCCACTGCATGTTCCCTGACCTTCCCATGCTGACCACGCTGCGGTACTTTTCTCCATCCTACATTGCCACTCACTGCCTATCCTAATTCAGATGCTCCGATTCACACCACCCCGTGATATTTTTCTCACTCCTACTAGTGAATGTAATGTAACACACACCCATAGAATGCCCACCACCCCGCGATGTTTTTCAGAATCCTATCCTACATTGCCACTGCATGTTCCCTGACCTCCCCATGCTGACCACCCCGCGGTGCTTTTCTACATCATACATTGCCACTCACTGCCTATCCTAATTCAGAGCCTCCGATTCACACCACCCCGTGATGTTTTTCTCAATCCTCCTAGTGAATGTAATGTAACACACACCCATACAATGCGCACCAACCCGCGATGTTTTTCAGAAACCTATCCTACATTGCCACTGCATGTTCGCTGACCTCCCCATGCTTACCACCCCGCGGTGCTTTTCTCCATCCTACATTGCCACTCACTGCCTATCCCAATTGAGACCCTCCGATTCACACCACCCGGTGATGTTTTTCTCACACCTACTAGTGAATGTAATGTAACACACGCGCATACAATGCGCACCACCCCGCGATGTTTTTCAGAAACCTATTCTACATTGCCACTGCATGTTCCCTGACCTCCCCATGCTGACCATCCCGCGGTGCTTTTCTCCATCCTACATTGCGACTCACTGCCTATCCTAATTCAGATGCTCCGATTCACACCACCCCGTGATATTTTTCTCACTCCTACTAGTGAATGTAATTTAACACACAGCCATAAAATGCGCACCACCCGGCGATGTTTTTCAGAAACCTATCCTACATTGCCATTGCATGTTCCCTGACCTCCCCATGCTGACCACCCGGCGGTGCTTTTCTCCATCCTACATTGCAACTCACTGCCTATCCTAATTCAGACCCTCCGATTCACACCACCCCGTGATGTTTTTCTCAGTCCTACTTGTGAATGTAATGTAACACTCACCCATACATTGCGAGCCACACCGTGATGATTTTCTCACTCCTACTAGTGAATGTAATGTAACACACACCCATACTATACGCACCACCCCGCGATGTTTTTCAGAAACCTATCCTACATTGCCACTGCATGTTCCCTGACCTCTCCATGCTGACCACCCCACGGTGCTTTTCTCCATCCTACATCGCCACTCACTGCCTATCCTAATTCAGACCCTCCGATTCACACCACCCCGTGATGTTTTTCTCACTCCTAATAGTGAATGCAATGTAACACACACCCATACAATGCGCAGCGCCCGTGATGTTTTTCAGAAAACTATCCTACATTGCCACGGCATGTTCCCTGACTTCCCCATGCTGACCACCCCACGGTGCTTTTCTCCATCCTACATTGCCACTCACTGCCTGTCCTAATTCATACCCTCCGATTCACACCACCTCGTGTTGTTTTTCTCACTCCTACTAGTGAATGTAATGTAACACACACCCATACAATGCGAACCACCCCGTGATGTTTTTCTCACTCCTACTAGTGAATGTAATGTAACGCACACCTATACAATGCGCACCACCCCGCGATGTTTTTCAGAAAACTATCCTACATTGCCACTGCATGTTCCCTGACCTCCACATGCTGACCACACCGTGGTGCTTTTCTCCATCCTACATTGCCACTCACTGCCTATCCTAATTCAGACCATCCGATTCACACCACCCCGCGAAGTTTTTTTCACTCCTAATAGTGAATGTAATATAACACACACCCATACAATGCGCACAACCCCGCGATGTTTTTCTCACTCCTACTAGTGAATGTAATGTAACACACACCCATACAATGCGCACCACCCCGCGATGTTTTTCAGAAACCTATCCTACCTTGCCACTACATGTTCCCTGACCTCCCCATGCTGACCACCCCGCGGTGCTTTTCTCCATCCTACATTGCCACTCACTGCCGATCCTAATTCAGACCCTCCGATTCACACCACCCCGTGATCATTTTCTCACTCCTACTAGTGAATGTAATGTAACACACACCCATACAATGCGCACCACCCCGTGATGTTTTTCTCACTCCTACTAGTGAATGTTATGTAACACACACCCATACAATGCGCACCACCCCGCGATGTTTTTCAGAAACCTATCCTACATTGCCACTGCATGTTCCCTGACCTCCCCATGCTTACCACCACGCGGTGCTTTTCTCCATCCTTCATTGCCACTCACTGTGTATCCTAATTCAGACACTCCGATTCACACCACCCCGTGATGTTTTTCTCACTCCTACTAGTGAATGTAATTTAACACACACCCATAAAATGTGCACCACCCGGCGATGTTTTTCAGAATCCTATCCTACATTGCCATAGCATGTTCCCTGACCTCCCCATGCTGACAACCCCGCGGTGCTTTTCTCCATCATACATTGCCACTCACTGTGTATCCTAATTCAGACACTCCGATTCACACCACCCCGTGATGTTTTTCTCACTCCTACTAGTGAATGTAATTTAACACACACCCATAAAATGTGCACCACCCGGCGATGTTTTTCAGAATCCTATCCTACATTGCCATAGCATGTTCCCTGACCTCCCCATGCTGACCAACCTTCGTTGCTTTTCTCCATCCTACATTGCCACTCTCTGTCTATCCTAATTCAGAATCTCCGATTCACACCACCCCGTGATGTTTTTCTCACTCTTAATAGTGAATGTAATGTAACAAACACCCATAAAATGCGAACCACCCCGTGATGTTTTTCTCACTCTTAATAGTGAATGTAATGTAACAAACACCCATACAATGCGAACCACCCCGTGATGTTTTTCTCACTCCTACTAGTGAATGTAATATAACACACACACATACAATGCGCACCACCCCGTGATGTTTTTATCACTCCTACTAGTGAATGTAATGTAACACACACCCATACAATGCGCACCACCCCGCGATGTTTTTCAGAAACATAACCTACATTGCCACTGCATGTTCCCTGACCTCCCCATGCTGACCACACCGCGATGCTTTTCTCCATCCTACATTGCCACTCACTGCCTATCCTAATTCAGACCTTCCGATTCACACCACCCCGTGATGTTTTTCTCACTCCTACTAGTGAATGTAATGTAACACACACCCATACAATGGGCACCACCCCGTGATGTTTTTCTCACTCCTACTAGTGAATGTAATGTAACACACACCCATGCAATGCGCACCACCCCGCGATGTTTTTCTGAAACCTATCCTACATTGCCACTGCATGTTCCCTGACGTCCCCATGCTGACCACCCCGCAGTGCTTTTCTCCATCCTACATTGCCACTCACTGCCTATCCTATTTCAGACCCTCCGATTCACACCACCCCGTGATGTTTTTCTCACTTCTACTAGTGAATGTAATGTAACACACACCCATACAATGTGCACCACCCCGCGATGTTTTTCAGAAAACTATCCTACATTACCACTGCATGTTCCCTGACCTCCCCATACTGACCACCCCGCGGTGCTTTTCTCCATCCTACATTGCCACTCACTGCCTATCCTAATTCAGAGCCTCTGATTCACACCACCCAGTGATGTTTTTCTCACTCCTACTAGTGAATGTAATGTAACACACACTCATACAAAGCGCCCCACCCCGTGATGTTTTTCTCACTCCTAGTAGTGAATGTAATGTATCACACAACCATACAATCCGCACCACCCCGTGATGTTTTCTCACTCCTACTAGTTGATGTAATGTACAACACACCCATACAATGCGCACCACCCCGTGATGTTTTTCTCACTCCTACTAGTGAATGTAATGTAACACACAACCATACATTGCGCCCCACACCGTGATGTTTTTCTCACTCCTACTAGTGAATGTAATGTAACACAAAACCATACAATCCGCACCACCCCGTGATGTTTTTCTCACTCCTACTAGTGAATGTAATGTAAAACACACCCATACAATGCGCACCACCCCGCGATGTTTTTCAGAAACCTATCCTACATTGCCACTGCATGTTCCCTGACCTCCCCATGCTCACCACACCGCGGTGCTTTTCTCCATCCTACATCGCCACTCACTGCCTATCCTAATTCAGACCCTCCGATTCACACCACCCCGTGATGTTTTTCTCACTCCTAATAGTGAATGCAATGTAACACACACCCATACAATGCGCAGCGCCCGTGATGTTTTTCAGAAAACTATCCTACATTGCCACGGCATGTTCCCTGACTTCCCCATGCTGACCACCCCACGGTGCTTTTCTCCATCCTACATTGCCACTCACTGCCTGTCCTAATTCATACCCTCCGATTCACACCACCTCGTGTTGTTTTTCTCACTCCTAGTAGTGAATGTAATGTAACACACACCCATACAATGCGAACCACCCCGTGATGTTTTTCTCACTCCTACTAGTGAATGTAATGTAACGCACACCTATACAATGCGCACCACCCCACGATGTTTTTCAGAAAACTATCCTACATTGCCACTGCATGTTCCCTGACCTCCACATGCTGACCACACCGTGGTGCTTTTCTCCATCCTACATTGCCACTCACTGCCTATCCTAATTCAGACCATCCGATTCACACCACCCCGCGAAGTTTTTTTCACTCCTAATAGTGAATGTAATGTAACACACACCCATACAATGCGCACAACCCCGCGATGTTTTTCTCACTCCTACTAGTGAATGTAAAGTAACACACACCCATACAATGCGCACCATCCCGCGATGTTTTTCAGAAACCTATCCTACCTTGCCACTGCATGTTCCCTGACCTCCCCATGCTGACCACCCCGCGGTGCTTTTCTCCATCCTACATTGCCACTCACTGCCGATCCTAATTCAGACCCTCCGATTCACACCACCCCGTGATCATTTTCTCACTCCTACTAGTGAATGTAATGTAACACACACCCATACAATGCGCACCACCCCGTGATGTTTTTCTCACTCCTACTAGTGAATGTTATGTAACACACACCCATACAATGCGCACCACCCCGCGATGTTTTTCAGAAACCTATCCTACATTGCCACTGCATGTTCCCTGACCTCCCCATGCTTACCACCACGCGGTGCTTTTCTCCATCCTTCATGGCCACTCACTGTGTTTCCTAATTCAGACACTCCGATTCACACCACCCCGTGATGTTTTTCTCACTCCTACTAGTGAATGTAATTTAACACACACCCATAAAATGTGCACCACCCGGCGATGTTTTTCAGAATCCTATCCTACATTGCCATAGCATGTTCCCTGACCTCCCCATGCTGACAATCCCACGGTGCTTTTCTCCATCATACATTGCCACTCACTGTGTATCCTAATTCAGACACTCTGATTCACACCACCCCGTGATGTTTTTCTCACTCCTACTAGTGAATGTAATTTAACACACACCCATAAAATGTGCGCCACCCGGCGATGTTTTTCAGAATCCTATCCTACATTGCCATAGCATGTTCCCTGACCTCCCCATGCTGACCGCCCTGCGTTGCTTTTCTCCATCCTACATTGCCACTCTCTGTCTATCCTAATTCAGAACCTCCGATTCACACCACCCCGTGATGTTTTTCTCACTCTTAATAGTGAATGTAATGTAACAAACACCCATACAATGCGAACCACCCCGTGATGTTTTTCTCACTCTTAATAGTGAATGTAATGTAACAAACACCCATACAATGCGAACCACCCCGTGATGTTTTTCTCACTCCTACTAGTGAATGTAATGTATCACACACCCATACAATGCGCACCATCCCGTGATGTTTTTCTCACTCCTACTAGTGAATGTAATGTAACACACACCCATACAATGTGCACCACCCCGTGATGTTTTTCTCACTCCTACTAGTGAATGTAATGAACACACACCCACACAATGCGCACAAACCCGCGATGTTTTTCAGAAACCTATCCTACATTGCCACTGCATGTTCCCTGAATTCCCCATGCTGATGACCCCGCAGTGCTTTTCTCCATCCTACATTGCCACTCAGTGCCTATCCTAATTTAGACCCTCCGATTCACACCACCCCGTGATGTTTTCTCACTCATTCTAATGAATGTAATGTAACACACACCCATACAATGTGCACCACCCCGTGATGTTTTTCTCACTCCTACTAGTGAATGTAATGTAACACACACCCATACAATGCGCACCACCCCGTGATGTTTTTATCACTCCTACTAGTGAATGTAATGTAACACACACACATACAATGCGCACCACCCCATGATGTTTTTCAGAAACATATCCTACATTGCCACTCCATGTTCCCTGACCTCCCCATGCTGACCACCCCGCGATGCTTTTCTCCATCCTACATTGCCACTCACTGCCTATCCTAATTCCGACCTTCCGATTCACACCACCCCGTGATGTTTTTCTCACTCCTACTAGTGAATGTAATGTAACACACACCCATACAATGGGCACCACCCCGTGATGTTTTTCTCACTCCTACTAGTGAATGTAATGTAACACACACCCATACAATGCGCACCACCCCGCGATGTTTTTCTGAAACCTATCCTACATTGCCACTGCATGTTCCCTGACGTCCCCATGCTGACCACCCCGCAGTGCTTTTCTCCATCCTACATTGCCACTCACTGCCTATCCTATTTCAGACCCTCCGATTCACACCACCCCGTGATGTTTTTCTCACTCCTACTAGTGAATGTAATGTAACACACACCCATACAATGTGCACCACCCCGCGATGTTTTTCAGAAAACTATCCTACATTGCCACTGCATGTTCCCTGACCTCCCCATACTGACCACCCCGTGGTGCTTTTCTCCATCCTACATTGCCACTCACTGCCTATCCTAATTCAGAGCCTCTGATTCACACCACCCCGTGATGTTTTTCTCACTCCTACTAGTGAATGTAATGTAACACACACTCATACAAAGCGCCCCACCCCGTGATGTTTTTCTCACTCCTACTAGTGAATGTAATGTAACACACAACCATACAATCCGCACCACCCCGTGATGTTTTTCTCACTCCTACTAGTTAATGTAATGTAAAACACACCCATACAATGCGCACCACCCCGTGATGTTTTTCTCACTCCTACAGGTGAATGTAATGTAACACACAACCATACAATGCGCCCCACACCGTGATGTTTTTCTCACTCCTACTAGTGAATGTAATGTAACACACAACCATACAATCCGCACCACCCCGTGATGTTTTTCTCACTCCTACTAGTTAATGTAATGTAAAACACACCCATACAATGCGCACCACCCCGTGACGTTTTTCTGAAAACTATCCTACATTGCCACTGCATGTTCCCTGACCTCCCCATGCTGACCACCCCGCGGTGCTTTTCTCCATCCTACATTGTCACTCACTGCCTATCCTAATTCAAACCCTCCGATTCACACCACCCCGTGATGTTTTTCTCCCTCCTACTAGTGAATGTAATGTAACAAACACCCATACAATGCGCACCACCCCGCGATGTTTTCAGAAACCTATCCTACATTGCCACTGCATGTTCCCTGACCACCCCATGCTGACGACCCCGCGTTGCTTTTCTCCATCCTACATTGCCACTAACTGCCTCTCCTAATTCAGACACTCGGATTCACCCCACCCTGTGATGTTTTTCTCACTCCTACTAGTGAATGTAATGTAACACACACCCATACAATGCGCACCACCCCGAAATGTTTTTCAGAAACCTATCCTACATTGCCACTGCATGTTCCCTGACCTCCTCATGCTGACCACCCCGCGGTGATTTTCTGTACCCTACATTGCCACTCACTGCCTATCCTAATTTAGACCCTCCGATTCACACCACCCCGTGATGTTTCTCTCACTCCTACCAGTGAATGTAATGTAACACACACCCATACAATGCGCACCACTCCGCGATGATTTTCAAAAACCTATCCTACATTGCCACTGCATGTTCCCTGACCTCCCCATGCTGACCACCACGGGGTGCTTTTCTCCATCCTACATTGCCACTCACTGCCTATCCTAATTCAGACCCTCCGATTCACACCACCCCGTGATGTTTTTCTCACTCCTACTAGTGAAGGTAATGTAACACACACCCATACAATGCGCACCACCACGTGATATTTTTCAGAAAACTATCCTACATTGCCACTGCATTTTCCCTGACTTCCCCAATGCTGACCACCCCGCGGTGCTTTTCTCCATCCTACATTGCAACTCACTGCCTATCCTAATTCAGACCCTCCTATTCACACCACCCCGTGATGTTTTTCTCACTCCTACTAGTGAATGTAATGTAACACACACCCATACAATGCGCACCACCCCGAAATGTTTTTCAGAAACCTATCCTACATTGCCACTGCATGTTCCCTGACCTCCCCATGCTGACCACCCCGCGGTGCTTTTCTCCACCCTACATTGCCACTCACTGCCTATCCTAATTCAGACCCTCCGATTCACACCACCCCATGATGTTTTTCTCACTCCTACTAGTGAATGTATTGTAACACACACCCATACAATGCGCACCACCCCGTGATGTTTTTCAGAAAACTATCCTACATTGCCACTGCATGTTCCCTGACCTCCCCATACTGACCACCCCGCGGTGCTTTTCTCCATCCTACATTGCCACTCACTGCCTATCCTAATTCAGACCCTCCGATTCACACAACCCCGTGATGTTTTTCTCACTCCTACTAGTGAATGTAATGTAACACACACCGATACAATGCGCACCACCCGGCGATATTTTTCAGAAACCTATCCTACATTGCCACTGCATGTTCCCTGACCTCCCCATGCTGACCACCCCGCCGTGCTTTTCTCCATCCTACATTGCCACTCACTGCCTAACCTAATTCAGACCCTCCGATTCTCACCACCCCTTGATGTTTTTCTCACTCCTACTAGTGAATGTAATGTAACACACACCCATACAATGCGCACCACCCCGTGATGTTTTTCTTACTCCTACTAGTGAATGTAATGTAACACACACCCATACAATGCGCACCACCCCGTGATGTTTTTCTCACTCCTACTAGTGAATGTAATGTAACACACACCCATACAATGCGCACCACCCCGCAATGTTTTTCAGTAACCTATCCTACATTGCCACTGAATGTTCCCTGAGCTCCACATGCTGACAACCCCGCGGTGCTTTTCTCCATCCTACATTGCCACTCACTGCCTATCCTAATTCAGACCCTCCGATTCACACCACCCCGTGATGTTTTTCTCACTCCTACTAGTGAATTTTATGTAACACACACCCATACAATGTGCACCAACCCGCAATGTTTTTCAGAAACCTATCCTATATTGCCACTGCATGTTCCCTGCCCTCCCCATGCTGACCACCCCGTGGTGCTTTTCTCCATCCTACATTGCCATTCACTGCCTATCCTAATTCAGACCCTCCGATTCACACCACCCCGTGATGTTTTTCTCACTCCTACTAGTGAATGTAATGTAACACATACCCATACAATGCGCACCACCCCGCGATGTTTTTCAGTAACCTATCCTACATTGCCACAGAATGTTCCCTGAGCTCCCCATGCTGACCACACCGCGGTGCTTTTCTCCATCCTACATTGCCACTCACTGCCTATCCTAATTCAGGCCCTCCGATTCACACCACCCCATGATGTTTTTCTCACTCCTACTAGTGAATGTAATGTAACACACACCCATACAATGCGCACCACCCCGCGATGTTTTTCAGAAACCTATCCTACCTTGCCACTGCATGTTCCCTGACCTCCCCATGCTGACCACCCTGCGGTGCTTTTCTCCATCCTACATTGCCACTCACTGCCGATCCTAAATCAGACCCTCCGATTCACACCACCCCGTGATGTTTTTCTCACTCCTACTAGTGAATGTAATGTAACACACACCCATACAATGCGCACCACCCCGTGATGTTTTTCTCACTCCTACTAGTGAATGGAATGTAACACACACCATACAATGCGCACCACCCCGCGATGTTTTTCAGAAACCTATCCTACATTGCCACTGCATGTTCCCTGACCTTCCCATGCTGACCACGCTGCGGTACTTTTCTCCATCCTACATTGCCACTCACTGCCTATCCTAATTCAGATGCTCCGATTCACACCACCCCGTGATATTTTTCTCACTCCTACTAGTGAATGTAATGTAACACACACCCATACAATGCACACCAACCCGCAATGTTTTTCAGAAACCTATCCTACATTGCCACTGCATGTTCCCTGACCTCCCCATGCTGACCATCCCGCGGTGCTTTTCTCCATCCTACATTGCCACTCACTGCCTATCCTAATTCAGATGCTCCGATTCACACCACCCCGTGATATTTTTCTCACTCCTACTAGTGAATGTAATTTAACACACAGCCATAAAATGCGCACCACCCGGCGATGTTTTTCAGAAACCTATCCTACATTGCCATTGCATGTTCCCTGACCTCCCCATGCTGACCACCCGGCGGTGCTTTTCTCCATCCTACATTGCAACTCACTGCCTATCCTAATTCAGACCCTCCGATTCACACCACCACGTGATGTTTTTCTCACTCCTACTTGTGAATGTAATGTAACACTCACCCATACATTGCGAGCCACACCGTGATGATTTTCTCACTCCTACTAGTGAATGTAATGTAACACACACCCATACTATACGCACCACCCCGCGATGTTTTTCAGAAACCTATCCTACATTGCCACTGCATGTTCCCTGAACTCCCCATGCTGACCACCCCACGGTGCTTTTCTCCATCCTACATCGCCACTCACTGCCTATCCTAATTCAGACCCTCCGATTCACACCACCCCGTGATGTTTTTCTCACTCCAAATAGTGAATGCAATGTAACACACACCCATACAATGCGCAGCGCCCGTGATGTTTTTCAGAAAACTATCCTACATTGCCACGGCATGTTCCCTGACTTCCGCATGCTGACCACCCCACGGTGCTTTTCTCCATCCTACATTGCCACTCACTGCCTGTCCTAATTCATACCCTCCGATTCACACCACCTCGTGTTGTTTTTCTCACTCCTACTAGTGAATGTAATGTAACACACACCCATACAATGCGAACCACCTCGTGATGTTTTTCTCACTCCTACTAGTGAATGTAATGTAACGCACACCTATACAATGCGCACCACCCCGCGATGTTTTTCAGAAAACTATCCTACATTGCCACTGCATGTTCCCTGACCTCCACATGCTGACCACACCGTGGTGCTTTTCTCCATCCTACATTGCCACTCACTGCCTATCCTAATTCAGACCATCCGATTCACACCACCCCGCGAAGTTTTTTTCACTCCTAATAGTGAATGTAATATAACACACACCCATACAATGCGCACAACCCCGCGATGTTTTTCTCACTCCTACTAGTGAATGTAATGTAACACACACCCATACAATGCGCACCACCCCGCGATGTTTTTCAGAAACCTATCCTACCTTGCCACTACATGTTCCCTGACCTCCCCATGCTGACCACCCCGCGGTGCTTTTCTCCATCCTACATTGCCACTCACTGCCGATCCTAATTCAGACCCTCCGATTCACACCACCCCGTGATCATTTTCTCACTCCTACTAGTGAATGTAATGTAACACACACCCATACAATGCGCACCACCCCGTGATGTTTTTCTCACTCCTACTAGTGAATGTTATGTAACACACACCCATACAATGCGCACCACCCCGCGATGTTTTTCAGAAACCTATCCTACATTGCCACTGCATGTTCCCTGACCTCCCCATGCTTACCACCATGCGGTGCTTTTCTCCATCCTTCATTGCCACTCACTGTGTATCCTAATTCAGACACTCCGATTCACACCACCCCGTGATGTTTTTCTCACTCCTACTAGTGAATGTAATTTAACACACACCCATAAAATGTGCACCACCCGGCGATGTTTTTCAGAATCCTATCCTACATTGCCATAGCATGTTCCCTGACCTCCCCATGCTGACAACCCCGCGGTGCTTTTCTCCATCATACATTGCCACTCACTGTGTATCCTAATTCAGACACTCCGATTCACACCACCCCGTGATGTTTTTCTCACTCCTACTAGTGAATGTAATTTAACACACACCCATAAAATGTGCACCACCCGGCGATGTTTTTCAGAATCCTATCCTACATTGCCATAGCATGTTCCCTGACCTCCCCATGCTGACCAACCTTCGTTGCTTTTCTCCATCCTACATTGCCACTCTCTGTCTATCCTAATTCAGAACCTCCGATTCACACCACCCCGTGATGTTTTTCTCACTCTAAATAGTGAATGTAATGTAACAAACACCCATAAAATGCGAACCACCCCGTGATGTTTTTCTCACTCTTAATAGTGAATGTAATGTAACAAACACCCATACAATGCGAACCACCCCGTGATGTTTTTCTCACTCCTACTAGTGAATGTAATGTATCACACACCCATACAATGCGCACCATCCCGTGATGTTTTTCTCACTCCTACTAGTGAATGTAATGTAACACACACCCATACAATGCGCACCACCCCGTGATGTTTTTCTCACTCCTACTAGTGAATGTAATGAACACACACCCACACAATGCGCACCAACCCGCGATGTTTTTCAGAAACCTATCCTACATTGCCACTGCATGTTCCCTGAACTCCCCATGCTGATGACCCCGCAGTGCTTTTCTCCATCCTACATTGCCACTCAGTGCCTATCCTAATTTAGACACTCTGATTCACACCACCCCGTGATGTTTTCTCACTCATTCTAGTGAATGTAATGTAACTCACACCCACACAATGCGCACCACCCCGTGATGTTTTTCTCACTCCTACTAGTGAATGTAATGTAACACACACACATACAATGCACACCACCCCGTGATGTTTTTATCACTCCTACTAGTGAATGTAATGTAACACACACCCATACAATGCGCACCACCCCGCGATGTTTTTCAGAAACATATCCTACATTGCCACTGCATGTTCCCTGACCTCCCCATGCTGACCACCCCGCGGTGCTTTTCTCCATCCTACATTGCCACTCACTGCCTATCCTAATTCAGAACCTCCGATTCACACCACCCCGTGATGTTTTTCTCACTCCTACTAGTGAATGTAATGTAACACACACCAACACAATGCGCACCACCCCGTACGTTTTTCTGAAAACTATCCTACATTGCCACTTCATGTTCCCTGACCTCCCCATGCTGACCACCCCGCGGTGCTTTTCTCCATCCTACATTGTCACTCACTGCCTATCCTAATTCAAACCCTCCGATTCACACTACCCCGTGATGTTTTTCTCCCTCCTACTAGTGAATGTAATGTAACAAACACCCATACAATGCGCACCACCCCGCGAAGTTTTCAGAAACCTATCCTACATTGCCACTGCATGTTCCCTGACCACCCCATGCTGACGACCCCGCGTTGCTTTTCTCCATCCTACATTGCCACTAACTGCCTCTCCTAATTCAGACACTCGGATTCACCCCACCCTGTGATGTTTTTCTCACTCCTACTAGTGAATGTAATGTAACACACACCCATACAATGCGCACCACCCCGAAATGTTTTTCAGAAACCTATCCTACATTGCCACTGCATGTTCCCTGACCTCCCCATGCTGACCACCCCGCGGTGCTTTTCTGCACCCTACATTGCCACTCACTGCCTATCCTAATTTAGACCCTCCGATTCACACCACCCCGTGATGTTTCTCTCACTCCTACTAGTGAATGTAATGTAACACACACCCATACAATGCGCACCACTCCGCGATGATTTTCAAAAACCTATCCTACATTGCCACTGCATGTTCCCTGACCTCCCCATGCTGACCACCACGGGGTGCTTTTCTCCATCCTACATTGCCACTCACTGCCTATCCTAATTCAGACCCTCCGATTCACACCACCCCGTGATGGATTTTTCACTCCTTCTAGTGAAGGCAATGTAACACACACCCATACAATGCGCACCACCACGTGATATTTTTCAGAAAACTATCCTACATTGCCACTGCATTTTCCCTGACTTCCCCAATGCTGACCACCCCGCGGTGCTTTTCTCCATCCTACATTGCAACTCACTGCCTATCCTAATTCAGACCCTCCTATTCACACCACCCCGTGATGTTTTTCTCACTCCTACTAGTGAATGTAATGTAACACACACCCATACAATGCGCACCACCCCGAAATGTTTTTCAGAAACCTATCCTACATTGCCACTGCATGTTCCCTGACCTCCCCTTGCTGACCACCCCACGGTGCTTTTCTCCACCCTACATTGCCACTCACTGCCTATCCTAATTCAGACCCTCCGATTCACACCACCCCATGATGTTTTTCTCACTCCTACTAGTGAATGTATTGTAACACACACCCATACAATGCGCACCACCCCATGATGTTTTTCAGAAAACTATCCTACATTGCCACTGCATGTTCCCTGACCTCCCCATACTGACCACCCCGCGGTGCTTTTCTCCATCCTACATTGCCACTCACTGCATATCCTAATTCAGACCCTCCGATTCACACAACCCCGTGATGTTTTTCTCACTCCTACTAGTGAATGTAATGTAACACACACCGATACAATGCGCACCACCCGGCGATATTTTTCAGAAACCTATCCTACATTGCCACTGCATGTTCCCTGACCTCCCCATGCTGACCACCCCGCCATGCTTTTCTCCATCCTACATTGCCACTCACTGCCTAACCTAATTCAGACCCCCCGATTCTCACCACCCCGTGATGTTTTTCTCACTCCTACTAGGAATGTAATGTCACACACACCCATACAATGCGCACCACCCCGTGATGTTTTTCTTACTCCTACTAGTGAATGTAATGTAATACACACCCATACAATGCGCACCACCCCGTGATGTTTTTCTCACTCCTACTAGTGAATGTAATGTAACACACACCCATACAATGCGCACCACCCCGCGATGTTTTTCAGTAACCTATCCTACATTGCCACTGAATGTTCCCTGAGCTCCCCATGCTGACAACCCCGCGGTGCTTTTCTCCATCCTACATTGCCACTCACTGCCTATCCTAATTCAGACCCTCCGATTCAAACCACCCCGTGATGTTTTTCTCACTCCTACTAGTGAATTTTATGTAACACACACCCATACAATGTGCACCAACCCGCAATGTTTTTCAGAAACCTATCCTACATTGCCACTGCATGTTCCCTGCCCTCCCCATGCTGACCACCCCGTGGTGCTTTTCTCCATCCTACATTGCCATTCACTGCCTATCCTAATTCAGACCCTCCGATTCACACCACCCCGTGATGTTTTTCTCACTCCTACTAGTGAATGTAATTTAACACACAGCCATAAAATGCTCACCACCCGGGGATGTTTTTCAGAAACCTATCCTACATTGCCATTGCATGTTCCCTGACCTCCCCATGCTGACCACCCTGCGGTGCTTTTCTCCATCCTACATTGCCACTCACTGAATATCCTAATTCAGACCCTCCGATTCACACCACCCCGTGATGTTTTTCTCACTCCTACTAGTGAATGTAATGTAACAAACACCCATACAATGCGAGCCACCCCGTGATGATTTTCTCACTCCTACTAGTGAATGTAATGTAACACACACCCATACAATGCGCACCACCCCGCGATGTTTTTCAGAAACCTATCCTACCTTGCCACTGCATGTTCCCTGACCTCCCCATGCTGACCACCCTGCGGTGCTATTCTCCAACCTACATTGCCACTCACTGCCGATCCTAAATCAGACCCTCCGATTCACACCACCCCGTGATGTTTTTCTCACTCCTACTAGTGAATGTAATGTAACACACACCCATACAATGCGCACCACCCCGTGATGTTTTTCTCACTCCTACTAGTGAATGGAATGTAACACACACCCATACAATGCGCACCACCCCGCGATGTTTTTCAGAAACCTATCCTACATTGCCACTGCATGTTCCCTGACCTTCCCATGCTGACCACGCTGCGGTACTTTTCTCCATCCTACATTGCCACTCACTGCCTATCCTAATTCAGATGCTCCGATTCACACCACCCCGTGATATTTTTCTCACTCCTACTAGTGAATGTAATGTAACACACACCCATAGAATGCCCACCACCCCGCGATGTTTTTCAGAATCCTATCCTACATTGCCACTGCATGTTCCCTGACCTCCCCATGCTGACCACCCCGCGGTGCTTTTCTACATCATACATTGCCACTCAGTGCCTATCCTAATTCAGAGCCTCCGATTCACACCACCCCGTGATGTTTTTCTCAATCCTCCTAGTGAATGTAATGTAACACACACCCATACAATGCGCACCAACCCGCGATGTTTTTCAGAAACCTATCCTACATTGCCACTGCATGTTCGCTGACCTCCCCATGCTTACCACACCGCGGTGCTTTTCTCCATCCTACATTGCCACTCACTGCCTATCCTAATTCAGACCCTCCGATTCACACCACCCCGTGAAGTTTTTCTCACTCCTAATAGTGAATGCAATGTAACACACACCCATACAATGCGCAGCGCCCGTGATGTTTTTCAGAAAACTATCCTACATTGCCACGGCATGTTCCCTGACTTCCCCATGCTGACCACCCCACGGTGCTTTTCTCCATCCTACATTGCCACTCACTGCCTGTCCTAATTTATACCCTCCGATTCACACCACCTCGTGTTGTTTTTCTCACTCCTACTAGTGAATGTAATGTAACACACACCCATACAATGCGAACCACCCCGTGATGTTTTTCTCACTCCTACTAGTGAATGTAATGTAACGCACACCTATACAATGCGCACCACCCCGCGATGTTTTTCAGAAAACTATCCTACATTGCCACTGCATGTTCCCTGACCTCCACATGCTGACCACACCGTGGTGCTTTTCTCCATCCTACATTGACACTCACTGCCTATCCTAATTCAGACCATCCGATTCACACCACCCCGCGAAGTTTTTTTCACTCCTAATAGTGAATGAATGTAACACACACCCATACAATGCGCACAACCCCGCGATGTTTTTCTCACTCCTACTAGTGAATGTAATGTAACACACACCCATACAATGCGCACCACCCCGCGATGCTTTTCAGAAACCTATCCTACCTTGCCACTGCATGTTCCCTGACCTCCCCATGCTGACCACCCCGCGGTGCTTTTCTCCATCCTACATTGCCACTCACTGCCGATCCTAATTCAGACCCTCCGATTCACACCACCCCGTGATCATTTTCTCACTCCTACTAGTGAATGTAATGTAACACACACCCATACAATGCGCACCACCCCGCGATGTTTTTCAGAAACCTATCCTACATTGCCACTGCATGTTCCCTGACCTCCCCATGCTTACCACCACGCGGTGCTTTTCTCCATCCTTCAAGGCCACTCACTGTGTATCCTAATTAAGACACTCCGATTCACACCACCCCGTGATGTTTTTCTCACTCCTACTAGTGAATGTAATTTAACACACACCCATAAAATGTGCACCACCCGGCGATGTTTTTCAGAATCCTATCCTACATTGCCATAGCATGTTCCCTGACCTCCCCATGCTGACAACCCCGCGGTGCTTTTCTCCATCATACATTGCCACTCACTGTGTATCCTAATTCAGACACTCCGATTCACACCACCCCGTGATGTTTTTCTCACTCCTACTAGTGAATGTAATTTAAAACACACCCATAAAATGTGCACCACCCGGCGATGTTTTTCAGAATCCTATCCTACATTGCCATAGCATGTTCCCTGACCTCCCCATGCTGACCGCCCTGCGTTGCTTTTCTCCATCCTACATTGCCACTCTCTGTCTATCCTAATTCAGAACCTCCGATTCACACCACCCCGTGATGTTTTTCTCACTCTTAATAGTGAATGTAATGTAACAAACACCCATACAATGCGAACCACCCCGTGATGTTTTTCTCACTCTTAATAGTGAATGTAATGTAACAAACACCCATACAATGCGAACCACCCCGTGATGTTTTTCTCACTCCTACTAGTGAATGTAATGTATCACACACCCATACAATGCGCACCATCCCGTGATGTTTTTCTCACTCCTACTAGTGAATGTAATGTAACACACACCCATACAATGCGCACCACCCCGTGATGTTTTTCTCACTCCTACTAGTGAATGGAATGTAACACACACCCATACAATGCGCACCACCCCGCGATGTTTTTCAGAAACCTATCCTACATTGCCACTGCATGTTCCCTGACCTTCCCATGCTGACCACGCTGCGGTACTTTTCTCCATCCTACATTGCCACTCACTGCCTATCCTAATTCAGATGCTCCGATTCACACCACCCCGTGATATTTTTCTCACTCCTACTAGTGAATGTAATGTAACACACACCCATAGAATGCCCACCACCCCGCGATGTTTTTCAGAATCCTATCCTACATTGCCACTGCATGTTCCCTGACCTCCCCATGCTGACCACCCCGCGGTGCTTTTCTACATCATACATTGCCACTCAGTGCCTATCCTAATTCAGAGCCTCCGATTCACACCACCCCGTGATGTTTTTCTCAATCCTCCTAGTGAATGTAATGTAACACACACCCATACAATGCGCACCAACCCGCGATGTTTTTCAGAAACCTATCCTACATTGCCACTGCATGTTCGCTGACCTCCCCATGCTTACCACACCGCGGTGCTTTTCTCCATCCTACATTGCCACTCACTGCCTATCCTAATTCAGACCCTCCGATTCACACCACCCCGTGATGTTTTTCTCACTCCTAATAGTGAATGCAATGTAACACACACCCATACAATGCGCAGCGCCCGTGATGTTTTTCAGAAAACTATCCTACATTGCCACGGCATGTTCCCTGACTTCCCCATGCTGACCACCCCACGGTGCTTTTCTCCATCCTACATTGCCACTCACTGCCTGTCCTAATTTATACCCTCCGATTCACACCACCTCGTGTTGTTTTTCTCACTCCTACTAGTGAATGTAATGTAACACACACCCATACAATGCGAACCACCCCGTGATGTTTTTCTCACTCCTACTAGTGAATGTAATGTAACGCACACCTATACAATGCGCACCACCCCGCGATGTTTTTCAGAAAACTATCCTACATTGCCACTGCATGTTCCCTGACCTCCACATGCTGACCACACCGTGGTGCTTTTCTCCATCCTACATTGACACTCACTGCCTATCCTAATTCAGACCATCCGATTCACACCACCCCGCGAAGTTTTTTTCACTCCTAATAGTGAATGTAATGTAACACACACCCTTACAATGCGCACAACCCCGCGATGTTTTTCTCACTCCTACTAGTGAATGTAATGTAACACACACCCATACAATGCGCACCACCCCGCGATGTTTTTCAGAAACCTATCCTACCTTGCCACTGCATGTTCCCTGACCTCCCCATGCTGACCACCCCGCGGTGCTTTTCTCCATCCTACATTGCCACTCACTGCCGATCCTAATTCAGACCCTCCGATTCACACCACCCCGTGATCATTTTCTCACTCCTACTAGTGAATGTAATGTAACACACACCCATACAATGCGCACCACCCCGTGATGTTTTTCTCACTCCTACTAGTGAATGTTATGTAACACACACCCATACAATGCGCACCACCCCGCGATGTTTTTCAGAAACCTATCCTACATTGCCACTGCATGTTCCCTGACCTCCCCATGCTTACCACCACGCGGTGCTTTTCTCCATCCTTCATGGCCACTCACTGTGTATCCTAATTCAGACACTCCGATTCACACCACCCCGTGATGTTTTTCTCACTCCTACTAGTGAATGTAATTTAACACACACCCATAAAATGTGCACCACCCGGCGATGTTTTTCAGAATCCTATCCTACATTGCCATAGCATGTTCCCTGACCTCCCCATGCTGACAACCCCGCGGTGCTTTTCTCCATCATACATTGCCACTCACTGTGTATCCTAATTCAGACACTCCGATTCACACCACCCCGTGATGTTTTTCTCACTCCTACTAGTGAATGTAATTTAAAACACACCCATAAAATGTGCACCACCCGGCGATGTTTTTCAGAATCCTATCCTACATTGCCATAGCATGTTCCCTGACCTCCCCATGCTGACCGCCCTGCATTGCTTTTCTCCATCCTACATTGCCACTCTCTGTCTATCCTAATTCAGAACCTCCGATTCACACCACCCCGTGATGTTTTTCTCACTCTTAATAGTGAATGTAATGTAACAAACACCCATACAATGCGAACCACCCCGTGATGTTTTTCTCACTCTTAATAGTGAATGTAATGTAACAAACACCCATACAATGCGAACCACCCCGTGATGTTTTTCTCACTCCTACTAGTGAATGTAATGTATCACACACCCATACAATGCGCACCATCCCGTGATGTTTTTCTCACTCCTACTAGTGAATGTAATGTAACACACACCCATACAATGCGCACCACCCCGTGATGTTTTTCTCACTCCTACTAGTGAATGTAATGAACACACACCCACACAATGCGCACCAACCCGCGATGTTTTTCAGAAACCTATCCTACATTGCCACTGCATGTTCCCTGAACTCCCCATGCTGATGACCCCGCAGTGCTTTTCTCCATCCTACATTGCCACTCAGTGCCTATCCTAATTTAGACCCTCTGATTCACACCACCCCGTGATGTTTTCTCACTCATTCTAATGAATGTAATGTAACTCACACCCATACAATGCGCACCACCCCGTGATGTTTTTCTCACTCCTACTAGTGAATGTAATGTAACACACACCCATACAATGCGCACCACCCCGTGATGTTTTTATCACTCCTACTAGTGAATGTAATGTAACACACACCCATACAATGCGCACCACCCCGCGATGTTTTTCAGAAACATATCCTACATTGCCACTGCATGTTCCCTGACCTCCCCATGCTGACCACCCCGCGATGCTTTTCTCCATCCTACATTGCCACTCACTGCCTATCCTAATTCAGACCTTCCGATTCACACCACCCCGTGATGTTTTTCTCACTCCTACTAGTGAATGTAATGTAACACACACCCATACAATGGGCACCACCCCGTGATGTTTTTCTCACTCCTACTAGTGAATGTAATGTAACACACACCCATACAATGCGCACCACCCCGCGATGTTTTTCTGAAACCTATCCTACATTGCCACTGCATGTTCCCTGACGTCCCCATGCTGACCACCCCGCAGTGCTTTTCTCCATCCTACATTGCCACTCACTGCCTATCCTATTTCAGACCCTCCGATTCACACCACCCCGTGATGTTTTTCTCACTCCTACTACTGAATGTAATGTAACACACACCCATACAATGTGCACCACCCCGCGATGTTTTTCAGAAAACTATCCTACATTGCCACTGCATGTTCCCTGACCTCCCCATACTGACCACCCCGTGGTGCTTTTCTCCATCCTACATTGCCACTCACTGCCTATCCTAATTCAGAGCCTCTGATTCACACCACCCCGTGATGTTTTTCTCACTCCTACTAGTGAATGTAATGTAACACACACTCATACAAAGCGCCCCACCCCGTGATGTTTTTCTCACTCCTACTAGTGAATGTAATGTAAAACACAACCATACAATCCGCACCACCCGGTGATGTTTTTCTCACTCCTACTAGTTAATGTAATGTAAAACACACCCATACAATGCGCACCACCCCGTGATGTTTTTCTCACTCCTACTAGTGAATGTAATGTAACACACAACCATACAATGCGCCCCACACCGTGATGTTTTTCTCACTCCTACTAGTGAATGTAATGTAACACACAACCATACAATCCGCACCACCCCGTGATGTTTTTCTCACTCCTACTAGTTAATGTAATGTAAAACACACCCATACAATGCGCACCACCCCGTGACGTTTTTCTGAAAACTATCCTACATTGCCACTGCATGTTCCCTGACCTCCCCATGCTGACCACCCCGCGGTGCTTTTCTCCATCCTACATTGTCACTCACTGCCTATCCTAATTCAAACCCTCCGATTCACACCACCCCGTGATGTTTTTCTCCCTCCTACTAGTGAATGTAATGTAACAAACACCCATACAATGCGCACCACCCCGCGATGTTTTCAGAAACCTATCCTACATTGCCACTGCATGTTCCCTGACCACCCCATGCTGACGACCCCGCGTTGCTTTTCTCCATCCTACATTGCCACTAACTGCCTCTCCTAATTCAGACACTCGGATTCACCCCACCCTGTGATGTTTTTCTCACTCCTACTAGTGAATGTAATGTAACACACACCCATACAATGCGCACCACCCCGAAATGTTTTTCAGAAACCTATCCTACATTGCCACTGCATGTTCCCTGACCTCCCCATGCTGACCACCCCGCGGTGCTTTTCTGCACCCTACATTGCCACTCACTGCCTATCCTAATTTAGACCCTCCGATTCACACCACCCCGTGATGTTTCTCTCACTCCTACTAGTGAATGTAATGTAACACACACCCATACAATGCGCACCACTCCGCGATGATTTTCAAAAACCTATCCTACATTGCCACTGCATGTTCCCTGACCTCACCATGCTGACCACCACGGGGTGCTTTTCTCCATCCTACATTGCCACTCACTGCCTATCCTAATTCAGACCCTCCGATTCACACCACCCCGTGATGTTTTTCTCACTCCTACTAGTGAAGGCAATGTAACACACACCCATACAATGCGCACCACCACGTGATATTTTTCAGAAAACTATCCTACATTGCCACTGCATTTTCCCTGACTTCCCCAATGCTGACCACCCCGCGGTGCTTTTCTCCATCCTACATTGCAACTCACTGCCTATCCTAATTCAGACCCTCCTATTCACACCACCCCGTGATGTTTTTCTCACTCCTACTAGTTAATGTAATGTAACACACACCCATACAATGCGCACCAACCCGAAATGTTTTTCAGAAACCTATCCTACATTGCCACTGCATGTTCCCTGACCTCCCCTTGCTGACCACCCCGCGGTGCTTTTCTCCACCCTACATTGCCACTCACTGCCTATCCTAATTCAGACCCTCCGATTCACACCACCCCATGATGTTTTTCTCACTCCTACTAGTGAATGTATTGTAACACACACCCATACAATGCGCACCACCCCGTGATGTTTTTCAGAAAACTATCCTACATTGCCACTGCATGTTCCCTGACCTCCCCATACTGACCACCCCGCGGTGCTTTTCTCCATCCTACATTGCCACTCACTGCCTATCCTAATTCAGACCCTCCGATTCACACAACCCCGTGATGTTTTTCTCACTCCTACTAGTGAATGTAATGTAACACACACCGATACAATGCGCACCACCCGGCAATATTTTTCAGAAACCTATCCTACATTGCCACTGCATGTTCCCTGACCTCCCCATGCTGACCACCCCGCCATGCTTTTCTCCATCCTACATTGCCACTCACTGCCTAACCTAATTCAGACCCTCCGATTGTCACCACCCCGTGATGTTTTTCTCACTCCTACTAGTGAATGTAATGTAACACACACCCATACAATGCGCACCACCCCGTGATGTTTTTCTGACTCCTACTAGTGAATGTAATGTAACACACACCCTTACAATGCGCACCACCCCGTGATGTTTTTCTCACTCCTACTAGTGAATTTTATGTAACACACACCCATACAATGCGCACCACCCCGCGATGTTTTTCAGTAACCTATCCTACATTGCCACTGAATGTTCCCTGAGCTCCCCATGCTGACAACCCCGCGGTGCTTTTCTCCATCCTACATTGCCACTCACTGCCTATCCTAATTCAGACCCTCCGATTCACACCACCCCGTGATGTTTTTCTCACTCCTACTAGTGAATTTTATGTAACACACACCCATACAATGTGCACCAACCCGCAATGTTTTTCAGAAACCTATCCTACATTGCCACTGCATGTTCCCTGCCCTCCCCATGCTGACCACCCCGTGGTGCTTTTCTCCATCCTCCATTGCCATTCACTGCCTATCTTAATTCAGACCCTCCGATTCACACCACCCCGTGATGTTTTTCTCACTCCTACTAGTGAATGTAATGTAACACACACCCATACAATGCGCACCACCCCGCGATGTTTTTCAGTAACCTATGCTACATTGCCACTGAATGTTCCCTGAGCTCCCCATGCTGACCACACCGCGGTGCTTTTCTCCATCCTACATTGCCACTCACGGCCTATCCTAATTCAGGCCCTCCGATTCACACCACCCCATGATGTTTTTCTCACTCCTACTAGTGAATGTAAGGTAACACACACCCATATAATGCGCACCACCCCGTGATGATTTTCTCACTCGTACTAGTGAATGTAATGTAACACACACCCATACAATGTGCACAACCCCGTGATGTTTTTCTCCCTACTACTAGTGTATGTAATGTAACACACATCCATACAATGCGCACCACATCGCGATGTTTTTCAGAAACCTATCCTACATTGCCACTGCATGTTCTCTGACCTCCCCATGCTGACCACCCCGCGGTTCTTTTCTCCATCCTACATTGCCACTCACTGCCTATCCTAATTCAGACCCTCCGATTCACACCACCCCGTGATGTATTTCTCACTCCTACTAGCGAATGTAATGTAACACACACCCATACAATGCGCACCACCCCGTGATGTTTTTCTCACTCCTACTAGTGAATGTAATGTAACACACACCCATACAATGCGCACCACCCCGTGATGTTTTTCTCACTCCTAATAGTGAATGTAATGCAATACAAATCCATACAATGCGCACCACCCAGCGATGTTTTTCAGAAACCTATCCTACATTGCCACTGCATGTTCCCTGACCTCCCCATGCTGACCACCCCGCGGTGCTTTTCTCCATCCTAAATTGCCACTCACTGCCTATCGTAATTCAGACCCTCCGATTCACACCACCCCGTGATGTTTTTCTCACTCCTACTAGCGAATGTAATGTAACACACACCCATACAATGTGCACCACCCCGCGATGTTTTTCAGAAACTTATCCTATATTGCCACTGCATGTTCCCTGACCTCCCCATGCTGACCACCCCGCGGTGCTTTTCTCCATCCTACATTGACACTCTCTGCGTATCCTAATTCTGATGCTCCGATTCACACCATCGTGTGATATTTTTCTCACTCCTACTTGTGAATGTAATGTAACACACACCCATACAATGCGCACCACCCCGCGATGTTTTTCTCACTCCTACTAGTGAATGTAATGTAACACACACCCATACAATGTACACCACCCCGCGATGTTTTTCAGAAACCTATCCTACTTTGCCACTGCATGTTCCCTGACCTCCCCATGCTGACCACCCCGCGGTGCTTTTCTCCATCCTACATTGCCACTCACTGCCTATCGTAATTCAGACCCTCCGATTCACACCACCCCGTGATGTTTTTCTCACTCCTACTAGCGAATGTAATGTAACACACACCCATACAATGTGCACCACCCCGCGATGTTTTTCAAAAACCTATCCTATATTGCCACTGCATGTTCCCTGACCTCCCCATGCTGACCACCCCGCGGTGCTTTTGTCTATCCTACATTGCCACTCACTGCCTATCCTAATTCAGACCCTCCGATTCACACCACCCCGTGATGTTTTTCCCACTCCTACTAGTGAATGTAATGTAACACACACCCATACAATGCGCACCACCCCGTGATGTTTTTCAGAATCCTATCCTCCATTGCCACTGCATGTTCCCTGACCTCCCCATGCTTACCACCCCGCGGTGCTTTTCTCCCTCCTACATTGCCACTCACTGCCTAACCTAATTCAGACCCTCTGATTCACACCACCCCGTGATGTTTTTCTCACTCGTACTAGTGAATGTAATGTAACACACACCCATACAATTCGCACCACCCCGTGATGTTTTTCTCACTCCTACTAGTGAATGTAAGGAACACACACCCACACAATGCGCACCACCCCGCGATGTTTTTCAGAAACCTATCCTACATTGCCACTGCATGTTCCCTGACCTCCCCATCCTGACGACCCCGCGTTGCTTTTCTCCATCCTACATTGTCACTCACTGCCTATCCTAATTCAGACCCTCTGATTCACACCACCCCGTGATGTTTTTCTCACTCATACTAGTGAATGTAATGTAACACACACCCATACAATGCGCACCACCCCGTGATGTTTTTCTCACTCCTACTAGTGAATGTAATGTAACACACACCCATACAATGCGCACCACCGCGTGATGTTTTTATCACTCCTACTAGTGAATGTAATGTAACACACAACCATACAATGCGCACACCCGCGATGTTTTTCAGAAACCTATCCTACATTGCCACTGCATGTTCCCTCACCTCCCCATGCTGACCACCCCGCGGTGCTTTTCTCCATCCTACATTGCCACTCACTGCCTATCCTAATTCAGACCTTCCGATTCACACCACCCCGTGATGTTTTTCTCACTCCTAATAGTGAATGTAATTTAACACACACCCTTACATTGCGCACCACCCAGCCATGTTTTTCAGAATCCTATCCTACTTTGCCACTGCATGTTCCCTCACCTCCCCATGCTGACCACCCTGCGATGCTTTTCTCTATCCTACATTGCCACTCACTGCCTATCCTAATTCAGACCATCCAATTCACACCACCCCGTGATGTTTTTCTCACTCCTGCTAGTGAATGTAATGTAACACACACCCATACAATGTGCACCAGCACGTGATGTTTTTCTCACTCCTACTAGTGAATGTAATGTAACACACACCCATACAATGTACACCACCCCGCGATGTTTTTCAGAAACCTATCCTACTTTGCCACTGCATGTTCCCTGACCTCCCCATGCTGACCACCCCACCGTGCTTTTCTCCATCCTACATTGCCACTCAGTGCCTATCCTAATTCAGGCCCTACGATTCACACCACCCCGTGATGTTTTTCTCACTCCTACTAGTGAATGTAATGTAACACACACCCATACAATGCGCACCACACAGCGATGTTTTTTAGAAACCTATCCTACATTGCCACTGCATGTTCCCTGACCTCCCCATGCTGACCACCCCGCGGTGCTTTTGTCTATCCTACATTGCCACTCACTGCCTATCCTAATTCAGACCCTCCAATTCACACCACCCCATGATGTTTTTCTCACTCGTACTAGCGAATGTAATGTAACACACACCCATAAAATGTGCACCACCCCACGATGTTTTTCAGAAACCTATCCTATATTGCCACTGCATGTTCCCTGACCTCCCCATGCTGACCACCCCGTGGTGCTTTTCTCCATCCTACATTGCCACTCTCTGCGTATCCTAATTCAGATGCTCCGATTCACACCATCCCGTGATATTTTTCTCACTCCTACTAGTGAATGTAATGTAACACACACCCATACAATGCGCACCACCCCGCGATGTTTTTCAAAATCCTATGGTACATTGCCACTGCATATTCTCTGACCTCCCAATGCTGACCACCCCGCGATGCTTTTCTCCATCATACATTGCCACTCACTGCCTATCCTAATTCAGACCCACTGATTCACACCACCCTGTGATGTTTTTCTCACTCCTACTAATGAATGTAATGTAACCCACACCCATACAATGCGAACCACCCCGTGATGTTTTTCTCACTCCTACTAGTGAATGTAATGTAACACTCACCCATACAATGCGCACCACCCCGCGATGTTTATCAGAAACCTATCCTACTTTGCCACTGCATGTTCCCTGAACTCCCCATGCTGACAACCCCGCGGTGCTTTTCTCCATGCTACATTGCCACTCACTGCCTATCCTAATTCAGACCCTCCGATTCACACCACGCCATGATGTTTTTCTCACTCCTACTAGTGAATGTAATGTAACAAACACCCATACAATGCGCACCACCCCGTGATGTTTTTCTCACTCCAAATAGTGAATGTAATGTAACAAACACCCATACAATGCGCACCACCCCGTGATGTTTTTCTCACTCCTACTAGTGAATGTAATGTAATACAAAGCCATACAATGCGCACCACCCAGCGATGTTTTTCAGAAACCTATCCTACATTGCCACTGCATGTTCCGTGACCTCCCCATGCTGACCACCCCGCGGTGCTTTTCTCCATCCTACATTGCCACTCACTGCCTATCCTAATTCAGACCCTACGATTCACACCACCCCGTGATGTTTTTCTCACTTCTACTAGCGAATGTAATGTAACACACACCCATACAATGTGCACCACCACGCGATGTTTTTCAGAAACCTATCCTATATTGCCACTGCATGTTCCCTGACCTCCCCATGCTGACCACCCCGTGGTGCTTTTCTCCATCCTACATTGACACTCTCTGCGTATCCTAATTCAGATGCTCCGATTCACACCATTCTGTGATATTTTTCTCACTCCTACTAGTGAATGTAATGTAACACACACCCATACAATGCGCACCATCCCGTGATGTTTTTCTCACTCCTACTAGTCAATGTAAGGTAACACACACCCATAGAATGCGCACCACCCCGCGATGTTTTTCAGAAACCTATCCTACATTGCCACTGCATGTTCCCTGACCTCCCCATGCTGACCACCCCGCGGTGCTTTTCTCCCTCCTACATTGCCACTCACTGCCTATCCTAATTCAGACCCTCCGATTCACACCACCCCGTGATGTTTTTCTCACTCCTACTAGTGAATGTAATGTAACACACACCCATACAATGCGCACCAACCCGTGATGTTTTTCTCCCTCCTACTAGTGAATGTAATGAACACACACCCACACAATGCGCACCACCCCGCCATGTTTTTCAGAAACCTATCCTACATTGCAAATGCATGTTCCCTGACCTCCCCATGCTGACGAACCAGCGGTGCTTTTCTCCATCCTACATTGCCACTCATTGCCTATCCTAAATCAGACCCTCTGATTCACACCACCCCGTGATGTTTTTCTCACTCATACTAGTGAATGTAATGTAACACACACCCATACAATGTGCACCACCCCATGAGGTTTTCTCACTCCTACTAGTGAATGTAATGTAACACACACCCATACAATGCGCACCACCCCGTGATGTTTTTCTCCCTCCTACTAGTGAATGTAATGTAACAGACACCCATACAATGCGCACCACCGCGCGATGTTTTTCAGAAACCTATCCTACATTGCCACTGCATGTTCCCTGACCTCCCCATGCTGACCACCCCGCGGTGCTTTTCTCCATCCTATATTGCCACTCACTGCCTCTCCTAATTCAGACACTCGGATTCACACCACTTGTGATGTTTTTCTCACTCCTACTAGTGAATGTAATGTAACACACACCCATACAATGCGGACCACCCCGCGATGTTTTTCAGAAAACTATCCTACATTGCCACTGCATGTTCCCTGACTTCCCCATGCTGACCACCCCGCGGTGCTTTTCTCCATCCTACATTGCCACTCACTGCCTATCCTAATTCAGACCCTCCGATTCACACCACCCCGTGATGTTTTTCTCACTCCTACTAGCGAATGTAATGTAACACACACCCATACAATGTGCACCACCCCGCGATGTTTTTCAGAAACCTATCTTATATTGCCACTGCGTGTTCCCTGACCTCCCCATGCTGACCACCCCGTGGTGCTTTTCTCCATCCTACATTGCCACTCTCTGCGTATCCAAATTCAGATGCTCCGATTCACACCATCCCGTGATATTTTTCTCACTCCTACTAGTGAATGTAATGTAACACACATCCATACAATGCGCACCACCCCGCGATGTTTTTCAAAATCCTATCTTACATTGCCACTGCATGTTCCCTGACCTCCCAATGCTGACCACCCCGCGATGCTTTTCTCCATCATACATTGCCACTCACTGCCTATCCTAATTCAGACCCTCCGATTCACACCACCCCGTGATGTTTTTCTCACTCCTACTAATGAATGTAATGTAACACACACCCATACAATGCGAACCACCCCGTGATGTTTTTCTCACTCCTACTAGTGAATGTAATATAACACACACCCATACAATGTGCACCACCCCGCGATGTTTATCAGAAACCTATCCTATTTGCCACTGCATGTTCCCTGAACTCCCCATGCTGACAACCCCGCGGTGCTTTTCTCCATCCTACATTGCCACTCACTGCCTATCCTAATTCAGACCCTCCGATTCACACCACCCCGTGAAGTTTTTCTCCCTCCTACTAGTGAAAGTAATGTAACACAAACCCATACAATGCGCACCACCCCGCGATGTTTTTCAGAAACCTCTCCTACATTGCCACTGCAAGTTCCCTGACCTCCCCATGCTGACCACCCCGCGGTGCTTTTCTCCATCCTACATTGCCACTCACTGCCGATACTAATTCAGACACTCCGATTCTCACTACCTCGTGATGTTTTTGTCTCTCCTACTAGTGAATGTAATGTAACACACACCCACACAATGCGCACCACCCCATGATGTTTTTCTCACTCCTACTAGTGAATGTAATGTAACACACACCCATACAATGCGCACCACCCCGTGATGTTTTTCTCACTCCTACTAGTGAATGTAATGTAACACACACCCATACAATGCGCACCACCCCGTGATGTTTTTCTCACTCCTACTAGTGAATGTAATGTAACACACACCCATACAATGCGCACTTCCCCGTGATGTTTTTCTCAATCCTACTAGTGAATGTAATGTAACACACACCCATACAATGCGCACCACCCCGTGATGTTTTTCTCACTCCTACTAGTGAATGTAATGTAACACACACCCATACAATGCACACCACCCCGCGATGTTTTTCAAAAACCTATCCTACATTGCCACTGCATGTTCCCTGACCTCCCCATGCTGACCACCCCGTGGTGCTTTTCTCCATCCTACATTGCCACTCACTGCCTATCCTAATTCAGACCCTCCGATTCACACCACCACTTGATGTTTTTCTCACTCCTAATAGTGAATGTAATGTAACACACACCCATACAATGCGCACCACCCCGTGATGTTTTTCTCCCTCCTACTAGTGAATGTAATGTAACAAACACCCATACAATGCGCACCACCCCGCGATGTTTTCAGAAACCTATCCTACATTGCCACTGCATGTTCCCTGACCACCCCATGCTGACCACCTCGCGTTGCTTTTCTCCATCCTACATTGCCACTCACTGCCTCTCCTAATTCAGACACTCGGATTCACCCCACCCCGTGATGATTTTCTCACTCGTACTAGTGAATGTAATGTAACACACACCCATACAATGTGCACAATCCCGTGATATTTTTCTCCCTCCTACTAGTGTATGTAATGTAACACACATCCTTACAATGCGCACCACACCGCGATGTTTTTCAGAAACCTATCCTACATTGCCACTGCATGATCCCTGACCTCCCCATGCTGACCACCCCGTGGTGCTTTTCTCCATCCTACATTGCCACTCACTGCCTATCCTAATTCAGACCCTCCGATTCACACCACCCCGTGATGTTTTTCTCACTCCTACTAGCGAATGTAATGTAACACAAAACCATACATTGCGCACCACCCCGCGATATTTTTCAGAAACCTATCCTACATTGCCACTGCATGTTCCCTGACCTCCCCATGCTGACCACCCCGCGGTGCTTTTCTCCATCCTACATTGCCACTCACTGCCTATCCTAATTCAGACCCTCCGATTCACACCACCCCGTGATGTTTTTCTCACTCCTACTAGTGAATGTAATGTAACACACATCCATACAGTGCGCACCACCCCGCGATGTTTTTCAAAATCCTATCTTACATTGCCACTGCATGTTCCCTGACCTCCCAATGCTGACCACCCCGCGATGCTTTTCTCCATCATACATTGCCACTCACTGCCTATCCTAATTCAGACCCTCCGATTCACACCACCCCGTGATGTTTTTCTCACTCCTACTAATGAATGTAATGTAACACACACCCATACAATGCGAACCACCCCGTGATGTTTTTCTCACTCCTACTAGTGAATGTAATATAACACACACCCATACAATGCGCACCACCCCGCGATGTTTATCAGAAACCTATCCTATTTGCCACTGCATGTTCCCTGAACTCCCCATGCTGACAACCCCGCGGTGCTTTTCTCCATCCTACATTGCCACTCACTGCCTATCCTAATTCAGACCCTCCGAATCACACCACCCCATGAAGTTTTTCTCCCTCCTACTAGTGAAAGTAATGTAACACACACCCATACAATGCGCACCACCCCGCGATGTTTTTCAGAAACCTCTCCTACATTGCCACTGCATGTTCCCTGACCTCCCCATGCTGACCACCCCGCGGTGCTTTTCTCCATCCTACATTGCCACTCACTGCCGATACTAATTCAGACACTCCGATTCTCACTACCTCGTGATGTTTTTGTCTCTCCTACTAGTGAATGTAATGTAACACACACCCACACAATGCGCACCACCCCATGATGTTTTTCTCACTCCTACTAGTGAATGTAATGTAACACACACCCATACAATGCGCACCACCCCGTGATGTTTTTCTCACTCCTACTAGTGTATGTAATGTAACACACACCCATACAATGCGCACCACCCCGTGATGTTTTTCTCACTCCTACTAGTGAATGTAATGTAACACACACCCATACAATGCGCACTTCCCCGTGATGTTTTTCTCAATCCTACTAGTGAATGTAATGTAACACACACCCATACAATGCGCACCACCCCGTGATGTTTTTCTCACTCCTACTAGTGAATGTAATGTAACACACACCCATACAATGCACACCACCCCGCGATGTTTTTCAGAAACCTATCCTACATTGCCACTGCATGTTCCCTGACCTCCCCATGCTGACCACCCCGTGGTGCTTTTCTCCATCCTACATTGCCACTCACTGCCTATCCTAATTCAGACCCTCCGATTCACACCACCACTTGATGTTTTTCTCACTCCTAATAGTGAATGTAATGTAACACACACCCATACAATGCGCACCACCCCGTGATGTTTTTCTCCCTCCTACTAGTGAATGTAATGTAACAAACACCCATACAATGCGCACCACCCCGCGATGTTTTCAGAAACCTATCCTACATTGCCACTGCATGTTCCCTGACCACCCCATGCTGACCACCTCGCGTTGCTTTTCTCCATCCTACATTGCCACTCACTACCTCTCCTAATTCAGACACTCGGATTCACCCCAACCCGTGATGATTTTCTCACTCGTACTAGTGAATGTAATGTAACACACACCCATACAATGTGCACAATCCCGTGATATTTTTCTCCCTCCTACTAGTGTATGTAATGTAACACACATCCTTACAATGCGCACCACACCGCGATGTTTTTCAGAAACCTATCCTACATTGCCACTGCATGATCCCTGACCTCCCCATGCTGACCACCCCGTGGTGCTTTTCTCCATCCTACATTGCCACTCACTGCCTATCCTAATTCAGACCCTCCGATTCACACCACCCCGTGATGTTTTTCTCACTCCTACTAGCGAATGTAATGTAACACAAAACCATACATTGCGCACCACCCCGCGATATTTTTCAGAAACCTATCCTACATTGCCACTGCATGTTCCCTGACCTCCCCATGCTGACCACCCCGCGGTGCTTTTCTCCATCCTACATTGCCACTCACTGCCTATCCTAATTCAGACCCTCCGATTCACACCACCCCGTGATGTTTTTCTCACTCCTACTAGTGAATGTAATGTAACACACACCCATACAATGCGCACTACCCCGTGATGTTTTTCTCAATCCTACTAGTGAATGTAATGTAACACACACCCATACAATGCGCACCACCCCGTGATGTTTTTCTCACTCCTACTAGTGAATCTAATGTAACACACACCCATACAATGCACACCACCCCGCGATGTTTTTCAGAAACCTATCCTACATTGCCACTGCATGTTCCCTGACCTCCCCATGCTGACCACCCCATGGTGCTTTTCTCCGTCCTACATTGCCACTCACTGCCTATCCTAATTCAGACCCTCCGATTCACACCACCCCGTGATGTTTTTCTCCCTCCTACTAGTGAATGTAATGTAACAAACACCCATACAATGCGCACCACCCCGCGATGTTTTCAGAAACCTATCCTACATTGCCACTGCATGTTCCCTGACCACCCCATGCTGACCACTCCGCGTTGCTTTTCTCCATCCTACGTTGCCACTCACTGCCTCTCCTAATTCAGACACTCGGATTACCCCACCCTGTGATATTTTTCTCACTCCTACAAGTGAATGTAATGTAACACACACCCATACAATGCGCACCACCCCGTGATGTTTTTCAGAAACCTATCCTACATTGCCACTGCATGTTCCTTGACTTCCCCATGCTGACCACCCCGCGGTGCTTTTCTCCATCCTACATTGCCACTCACTGCCTATACTAATTCAGACCCTCCGATTCACACCACCCCGTGATGTTTTTCTCACTCCTACTAGTGAATGTAATGTAACACACACGTATACAATGCGCACCACCCCGCGATGATTTTCAAAAACCTATCCTACATTGCCACTGCATGTTCCCTGACCTCCCCATGCTGACCACCACGCGGTGCTTTTCTCCATCCTACATTGCCATTCACTGCCTATCCTAATTCAGTCCCTCCGATTCACACCACCCCGTGATGTTTTTCTCACTCCTACTAGTGAATGTAATGTAACACACACCCATACAATGTCCACCACCCCGCGATGTTTTTCAGAAACCTATCCTACATTGCCACTGCATGTTCCCTGACCTCCCCATACTGACCTCCCAGCGGTGCTTTTCTCCATCCTACATTGCCACTCACTGCCTATCCTAATTCAGACCCTCTGATTCACACCACCCCGTGATGTTTTTCTCACTCCTACTAGTGAATGTAATGTAACACACATCCATACAATGCGTCCCACCCCGTGATGTTTTTCTCTCTCCTACTAATTAATGTAATGTAACACACACCCATACAATGCGCACCACCCCGCGATGTTTTTCAGAAACCTATCCTACATTGCCACTGCATGTTCCCTGACTTCCCCATGCTGACCACCCCACGGTGCTTTTCTCCATCCTACATTGCCAATCACTGCCTATCCTAAATCAGACCCTCCGATTCACACCACCCCGTGATGTTTTTCTCACTCCTACTAGTGAATGGAATGTAACACACACCCATACAATGCGCACCACCCCGTGATGATTTTCAAAAACCTATCCTACATTGCCACTGCATGTTCCCTGACCTCCCCATGCTGACCACCACGGGGTGCTTTTCTCCATCCTACATTGCCACTCACTGCCTATCCTAATTCAGAACCTCCGATTCACACCACCCCGTGATGTTTTTCTCACTCCTACTAGTGAATGTAATGTAACACGCACCGATACAATGCGCACCACCAGGCGATATTTTTCAGAAACCTATCCTACATTGCCACTGCATGTTCCCTGACCTCCCCATGCTGACCACCCCGCGGTGCTTTTCTCCATCCTACATTGCCACTCACTGCCTAACCTAATTCAGACCCTCCGATTCTCACCACCCCGTGATGTTTTTCTCAAACCTACTAGTGAATGTAATGTAACACACCCCCATACAATGCGCACCACCCCTGTGATGTTTTTCTCACTCCTACTAGTGAATGTAATGTAACACACACCCATACAATGCGCACCACCCCGCGATGTTTTTCAGAAACCTATCCTACATGGACACTGCATGTTCCCTGACCTCCACATGCTGACCACCGCGCGGTGCTTTTCTCTATCCTACATTGCCACTCACTGCCCATCCTAATTCAGACCCTCCGAGTCACACCACCCGTGATGTTTTTTCACTTCTATTAGTGAATGTAATGTAACACACACCCATAAATGCGCACCACCCCGTGATGTTTTTCTCACTCCTACTAGTGAATGTAATGTAACACACACCCATACAATGCGCACCACCCCGCGATGTTTTTCTCACTCCTACTAGAGAATGTAATGTAACACACACATACAATGCGCACCACCCCGCGATGTTTTTCAGAAACCTATCCTACATTGCCAATGCATGTTCCCTGACCTCCCCATGCTGACCACCCCGCGGTGCTTTTCTCCATCCTACATTGCCCCTCACTTCCTATCCTAATTCAGACACTCCGATTCACACCACTGCGTGATGTTTTTCTCACTCCTACTAGTGAATGTAATGTAACACACAACCATAAAATGCGCACCACCCCGTGATGTTTTGCTCACTAATACTAGTGAATGTAATGTAACACACACCCATACAATGCGCACCACCCCGTGATGTTTTTCAGAAACCTATCCTACATTGACTCTGCATGATCCCTGACCTCCCCATGCTGACCACCACGCGGTTCTTTTCTCCATCATATATTGCCACTCACTGCCTCTCCTAATACAGACCCTCCGATTCACACCACCCCGTGATGTTTTTCTCACTCCTACTAGTGAATGTAATGTAACACACACCCATACAATGCGCACCACCCCGTGATGTTTTTCTCACTCCTACTAGTGAATGTAATGTAACACACACCCATACAATGCGCACCACCCCGCGATGTTTTTCAGAAACCTATCCTACATTGCCACTGCATGTTCCCTGACATCCCCATGCTGACCACCCTGCGGTGCTTTTCTCCATCCTACATTGCCACTCACTGCCTATCCTAATTCAGACCCTCCGATTCACACCACCCCGTGATGTTTTTCTCACTCCTACTAGTGAATGTAATGTAAAACACACCCATACAATGCGCACCACCCCGTGATGTTTTTCTCACTCCTACTAGTGAATGTAATGAACACACACCCACACAATGCACACCACCCCGCGATGTTTTTCAGAAACCTATCCTACATTGCCACTGCATGTTCCCTGACCTCCCCATGCTGACCACCCCGCGGTGCTTTTCTCCATCCTACATTGCCACTCACTGCCTATCCTAATACAGACCCTCTGATTCACACCACCCCGTGATGCTTTTCTCCCTCCTAGTAGTGAATGTAATGTAACACACACCCATACAATGCGCACCACCCCGTGATGTTTTTCTCACTCCTACTAGTGAATGTAATGTAATACAAAGCCATACAATGCGCACCACCCAGCGATGTTTTTCAGAAACCTATCCTACATTGCCACTGCATGTTCCCTGACCTCCCCATGCTGACCACCCCGCGGTGCTTTTCTCCATCCTACATTGCCACTCACTGCCTATCCTAATTCAGACCCTCCGATTCACACCACCCCGTGATGTTTTTCTCACTCCTATTAGCGAATGTAATGTAACACACACCGATACAATGTGCACCACCCCGCGATGTTTTTCAGAAACCTATCCTATATTGCCACTGCATGTTCCCTGACCTCCCCATGCTGACCACCCCGCGGTGCTTTTCTCCATCCTACAATGACACTCTCTGCGTATCCTAATTCAGATGCTCCGATTCACACCATCGTGTGATATTTTTCTCACTCCTACTAGTGAATGTAATGTAACACACACCCATACAATGCACACCACCCCGCGATGTTTTTCTCACTCCTACTAGTGAATGTAATGTAACACAAACCCATACAATGCGCACCACCCCGCGATGTTTTTCAAAATCCCATCCTACATTGCCACTGCATGTTCCCTGACCTCCCAATGCTGACCACCCCGCGAAGCTTTTCTCCATCATACATTGCCACTCACTGCCTATCCTAATTCAGACCCACCAATACACACAACCCCGTGATGTTTTTCTCACTCCTAATAGTGAATGTAATTTAACACACACCCTTACAATGCGCACCACCCGGCGATGTTTTTCAGAATCCTATCCTACATTGCCACTGCATGTTCCCTCACCTCCCCATGCTGACCACCCTGCGATGCTTTTCTCTATCCTACATTGCCACTCACTACCTATCCTAATTCAGACCATCCAATTCACACCACCCCGTGACGTTTTTCTCACTCCTACTAGTGAATGTAATGTAACTCACACCCATACAATGTGCACCACCACGTTATATTTTTCTCACTCCTACTAGTGAATGTAATGTAACACACACCCATGCAATGTACACCACCCCGCGATGTTTTTCAGAAACCTATCCTACTTTGCCACTGCATGTTCCCTGACCTCCGCATGCTGACCACCCCGCGGTGCTTTTCTCCATCCTACATTGCCACTCAGTACCTATCCTAATTCAGACCCTCCGATTCACACCACCCCTTGATGTTTTTCTCACTCCTACTAGTGAATGTAATGTAACACACACCCATACAGTGCGCACCACCCGGTGATGTTTTTCTCACTCCTACTAGTGAATGTAATGTAACACACAGCCATACAATGCGCACCACCCAGCTAAGTTTTTTAGAAACCTATCGTACATTGCCACTGCATGTTCCCTGACATCCCCATGCTGACCACCCAGCGGTGCTTTTGTCTATCCTACATTGCCACTCAATGCCTATCCTAATTCAGACCCTCCGATTCACACCACCCCGTGATGTTTCTCTCACTCCTACTAGCGAATATAATGTAACACACACCCATACAATGTGCACCACCCCGCGATGTTTTTCAGAAACCTATCCTATATTGCCACTGCATGTTCCATGACCTCCCCATGCTGACCACCCCGTGGTGCTTTACTCCATCCTACATTGCCACTGTCTGCGTATCCTAATTCAGATGCTCTGATTCACACCATCCCGTGATATTTCTCTCACTACTACTAGTGAATGTAATGTAACAGACACCCATACAATGCGCACCACCCCGCGATGTTTTTCAAAATCCTATCCTACATTGCCACTGCATGTTCCCTGACTTCCCAATGCTGACCACCCCGCGATGCTTTTCTCCATCATACATTGCCACTCACTGCCTATCCTAATTCAGACCCTCCGATTCACACCACCCCGTGATGTTTTTCTCACTCCTACTAATGAATGTAATGTAACACACACCCATACAATGCGAACCACCCCGTGATGTTTTTCTCACTCCTACTAGTGAATGTAATGTAACACACACCCATACAATGCGCACCACCCCGCGATGTTTTTCAAAATCCTATCCTACATTGCCACTGCATGTTCCCTGACTTCCCAATGCTGACCACCCCGCGATGCTTTTCTCCATCCTACATTGCCACTCACTGCCTATCCTAATTCAGACCCTCCGATTCACACCACCCCGTGATGTTTTTCTCACTCCTACTAGTGAATGTAATGTAACACACACCCATACAATGTCCACCACCCCGCGATGTTTTTCAGAAACCTATCCTACATTGCCACTGCATGTTCCCTGACCTCCCCATACTGACCACCCAGCGGTGCTTTTCTCCATCCTACATTGCCACTCACTGCCTATCCTAATTCAGACCCTCTGATTCACACCACCCCGTGATGTTTTTCTCACTCCTACTAGTGAATGTAATGTAACACACACCCATACAATGCGCACCACCCCGAGATGATTTTCAAAAACCTATCCTACATTGCCACTGCATGTTCCCTGACCTCCCCATGCTGACCACCACGGGGTGCTTTTCTAAATCCTACATTGCCACTCACTGCCTATCCTAATTCAGAACCTCCGATTCACACCATTCCGTGATGTTTTTCTCACTCCTACTAGTGAATGTAATGTAACACACACCCATACATTGCGCACCACCACGTGATATTTTTCAGAAAACTATCCTACATTGCCACTGCATTTTCCCTGACTTCCCCAATGCTGACCACCCCGCGGTGCTTTTCTCCATCCTACATTGCCACTCACTGCCTATCCTAATACAGACCCTCCTATTCACACCACCCCGTGATGTTTTTCTCACTCCTACTAGTGAATATAATGTAACACACACCCATACAATGCGCACCACCCCGTGATGTTTTTCAGAAAACTATCCTATATTGCCACTGCATGTTCCCTGACCTCCCCATACTGACCACCCCGCGGTGCTTTTCTCCATCCTACATTGCCACTCACTGCCTAACCTAATTCAGACCTTCCGATTCTCACCACCCCGTGATGTTTTTCTCACTCCTACTAGTGAATGTAATGTAACACACACCCATACAATGAGCACCACCCCGCGATATTTTTCAGAAACCTATCCTATATTGCCACTGCATGTTCCATGACCTCCCCATGCTGACCACCCCGTGGTGCTTTTCTCCATCCTACATTGCCACTCTCTGTGTATCCTAATTCAGATGCTCCGACTCACACCATCCCGTGATATTTCTCTCACTACTACTAGTGAATGTAATGTAACAGACACCCATACAATGCGCACCACCCCGCGATGTTTTTCAAAATCCTATCCTACATTGCCACTGCATGTTCCCTGACTTCCCCATCCTGACCACCCGACGGTGCTTTTCTCCATCCTACATTGCCACTCACTTCCTATCCTAATTCAGACCCTCCGATTCACACCACCCCGTGATGTTTTTCTCACTCCTACTAGTGAATGTAATGTAACACACACCCATACAATGCGCACCACCCCGCGATGATTTTCAAAAACCTATCCTACATTGCCACTGCATGTTCCCTGACCTCCCCATGCTGACCACCACGGGGTGCTTTTCTCCATCCTACATTGCCACTCACTGCCTATCCTAATTCAGAACCTCCGATTCACACCACTCCGTGATGTTTTTCTCACTCCTACTAGTGAATGTAATGTAACACACACCCATACAATGCGCACCACCACGTGATATTTTTCAGAAAACTATCCTACATTGCCACTGCATTTTCCCTGACTTCCCCAATGCTGACCACCCCGCGGTGCTTTTCTCCATCCTACATTGCCACTCACTGCCTATCCTAATACAGACCCTCCTATTCACACCACCCCGTGATGTTTTTCTCACTCCTACTAGTGAATGTAATGTAACACACACCCATACAATGCGCACCACCCCGTGATGTTTTTCAGAAAACTATCCTACATTGCCACTGCATGTTCCCTGACCTCCCCATACTGACCACCCCGCGGTGCTTTTCTCCATCCTACATTGCCACTCACTGCCTATCCTAATTCAGACCCTCCGATTCACACCACCCCGTGATGTTTTTCTCACTCCTACTAGTGAATGTAATGTAACACACACCGATACAATGCGCACCACCAGGCGATATTTTTCAGAAACCTATCCTACATTGCCACTGAATGTTCCCTGACCTCCCCATGCTGACCACCCCGCGGTGCTTTTCTCCATCCTACATTGCCACTCACTGCCTAACCTAATTCAGACCCTCCGATTCTCACCACCCCGTGATGTTTTTCTCACTCCTACTAGTGAATGTAATGTAACACACACCCATACCATGCGCACCACCTCGTGATGTTTTTCTTACTCCTACTAGTGAATGTAATGTAACACACACCCATACCATGTGCACCACCCCGTGATGTTTTTCTCACTCCTACTAGTGAATGTAATGTAATACAAAGCCATACAATGCGCACCACCCCGCAATGTTTTTCAGAAACATAGCCTACATTGCCACTGCATGTTCCCTGACCTCCCAATGCTGACCACCCCGCGAAGCTTTTCTCCATCATACATTGCCACTCACTGCCTATTCTAATTCAGACCCACCGATACACACAACCCCGTGATGTTTTTCTCACTCCTAATAGTGAATGTAATTTAACACACACCCTTACAATGCGCACCACCCGGCGATGTTTTTCAGAATCCTATCCTACATTGCCACTGCATGTTCCCTCACCTCCCCATGCTGACCACCCTGCGATGCTTTTCTCTATCCGACATTGCCACTCACTACCTATCCTAATTCAGCCCATCCAATTCACACCACCCCGTGACGTTTTTCTCACTCCTACTAGTGAATGTAATGTAACTCACACCCATACAATGTGCACCACCACGTTATGTTTTTCTCACTCCTACTAGTGAATGTAATGTAACACACACCCATACAATGCGCACCACCCCGCGATGTTTTTCTCACTCCTACTAGAGAATGTAATGTAACACACATGCATACAATGCGCACCACCCCGCGATGTTTTTCAGAAACCTATCCTACATTGCCACTGCATGTTCCGTGACCTCCCCATGCTGACCACCCCGCGGTGCTTTTCTCCATCCTACATTGACAATCTCTGCGTATCCTAATTCAGATGCTCCGATTCACACCATCGTGTGATATTTTTCTCACTCCTACTAGTGAATGTAATGTAACACACACCCATACAATGCGCACCACCCCGCGATGTTTTTCTCACTCCTACTAGTGAATGTAATGTAACACACACCCATACAATGCGCACCACCCCGTGATGTTTTTCAGAATCCTATCCTATATTGCCACTGCATGTTCCCTGACCACCCCATGCTGACCACTCCGCGGTGCTTTTCTCCCTCCTACATTGCCACTCATTGCCTATCCTAATTCAGACCCTCCGATTCACACCACCCCGTGATGTTTTTCTCACTCCTACTAGTGAATGTAATGAACACACACCCACACAATGCGCACCACCCCGCGATGTTTTTCAGAAACCTATCCTACATTGCCACTGCATGTTCCCTGACCTCCCCATGCTGACGAACCAGCGCTGCTTTTCTCCATCCTATATTGCCACTCATTGCCTATCCTAATTCAGACCCTCTGATTCACACCACCCCGTGATGTTTTTCTCACTCATACTAGTGAATGTAATGTAACACACACCCATACAATGCGCACCACCCCATGATGTTTTTCTCACTCCTACTAGTGAATATAATGTAACACACACCCATACAATGCGCACCACCCCGTGATGTTTTTCTCCCTCCTACTAGTGAATGTAATGTAACACACACCCATACAATGCGCACCACCCCGCGATGTTTTTCAGAAACCTATCCTACATTGCCACTGCATATTCCCTGACCTCCCCATGCTGACCACCCCGCGGTGCTTTTCTCCATCCTATATTGCCACTCACTGCCTCTCCTAATTCAGACACTCGGATTCACACCACCTTGTGATGTTTTTCTCACTCCTACTAGTGAATGTAATGTAACACACACCCATACAATGTGGACCACCCCGCGATGTTTTTCAGAAACCTATCCTACATTGCCACTGCATGTTCCCTGACTTCCCAATGCTGACCACCCCGCGGTGCTTTTCTCCATCCTACATTGCCACTCACTGCCTATCCTAATTCAGACCCTCCGATTCACACCACCCCGTGATGTTTTTCTCACTCCTACTAGCGAATGTAATGTAACACACACCCATACAATGTGCACCACCCCGCGATGTTTTTCAGAAACCTATCCTATATTGCCACTACATGTTCCCTGACCTCCCCATGCTGACCACCCCGTGGTGCTTTTGTCCCTCCTACATTGCCACTCTCTGCGTATCCTAATTCAGATGCTCCGATTCACACCATCCCGTGATATTTTTCTCACTCCTACTAGTGAATGTAATGTAACACACACCCATACAATGCGCACCACCCCGCGATGTTTTTCAAAATCCTATCTTACATTGCCACTGCATGTTCCCTGAACTCCCAATGCTGACCACCCCGCGATGCTTTTCTCCATCATACATTGCACTCACTGCCTATCCTAATTCAGACCCTCCGATTCACACCACCCCGTGATGTTTTTCTCACTCCTACTAATGAATGTAATGTAACACACAACCATACAATCCGCACCACCCCGTGATGTTTTTCTCCCTCCTACTAGTGAATGTAATGTAACACACACCCATACAATGCGCACCACCCCGTGATGTTTTTCTCACTCCTACTAGTGAATGTAATGTAACACACACCCATACAATGCGCACCACCCCGTGATGTTTTTCTCACTCCTACTAGTGAATGTAATGTAACACACACCCATACAATGCGCACCACCCCGTGATGTTTTTCTCACTCCTGCTAGTGAATGTAATGTAACACACACCCATAAAATGCGCACCACCCCGTGATGTTTTTCTCACTCCTACTAGTGAATGTAATGTAACACACACCCATACAATGCGCACCACCCCGCGATGATTTTCAAAAACCTATCCTACATTGCCACTGCATGTTCCCTGACCTCCCCATGCTGACCACCACGCGGTGCTTTTCTCCATCCTACATTGCCACTCATTGCCTATCCTAATTCAGACCCTCCGATTCACACCACCCCGTGATGTTTTTCTCACTCCTACTAGTGAATGTATTGTAACACACACCCATACAATGCGCACCACCCCATGATGTTTTTCAGAAAATTATCCTACATTGCCACTGCATGTTCCCTGACCTCCCCATACTGACCACCCCGAGGTGCTTTTCTCCATCCTACATTGCCACTCTCTGCGTATCCTAATTCAGATGCTCCGATTCACACCATCCCGTGATATTTTTCTCACTCCTACTAGTGAATGTAATGTAACACACACCCATACAATGCGCACCACCCCGCGATGTTTTTCAAAATCCTATCTTACATTGCCACTGCATGTTCCCTGACCTCCCAATGCTGACCATCCCGCGATGCTTTTCTCCATCATACATTGCCACTCACCGCCTATCCTAATTCAGCCCCTCCGATTCACACCACCCCGTGATGTTTTTCTCACTCCTACTAATGAATGTAATGTAACACACACCCATACAATGCGAACCACCCCGTGATGTTTTTCTCACTCCTACTAGTGAATGTAATGTAACACACACCCATACAATGCGCACCACCCCGCGATGTTTATCAGAAACCTATCCTATTTGCCACTGCATGTTCCCTGAACTCCCCATGCTGACAACCCCGCGGTGCTTTTCTCCATCCTACATTGCCACTCACTGCCTATCCTAATTCAGACCCTCCGATTCACACCACCCCGTGATGTTTTTCTCCCTCCTACTAGTGAATGTAATGTAACACACACCCATACAATGCGCACCACCCCGCGATGTTTTTCAGAAACCTATCCTACATTGCCACTGCATGTTCCCTGACCTCCCCATGCTGACCACCCCGCGGTGCTTTTCTCCATCCTATATTGCCACTCACTGCCTATCCTAATTCAGACACTCGGATTCACCCCACCCTGTGATGTTTTTCTCACTCCTACTAGTGAATGTAATGTAACACACACCCATACAATGCGCACCACCCCGCGATGTTTTTCTGAAACCTATCCTACATTGCCACTGTATGTTCCCTGACTTCCCCATGCTGACCACCCCGCGGTGTTTTTCTCCATCCTACATTGCCACTCACTGCCTATCCTAATTCAGACCCTCCGATTCACACCACCCCGTTATGTTTTTCTCACTCCTACTAGTGAATGTAATGTAACACACACCCATACAATGCGCACCACCCCGCGATTATTTTCAAAAACCTATCCTACATTGCCACTGCATATTCCCTGACCTCCCCATGCTGACCAACACGCGGTGCTTTTCTCCATCCTACATTGCCACTCATTGCCTATCCTAATTCAGACGCTCCGATTCACACCACCCCGTGATGTTTTTCTCACTCCTACTAGTGAATGTAATGTAACACACACCCATACAATGCGCACCACCACGTGATATTTTTCAGAAAACTATCCTACATTGCCACTGCATGTTCCCTGACTTCCCCAGTGCTGACCACCTCGCGGTGCTTTTCTCCATCCTACATTGCCACTCACTGCCTATCCTAATTCAGACCCTCCGATTTACACCACCCCGTGATGTTTTTCTCACTCCTACTAGTGAATGTAATGTATCACACACCCATACAATGCGCACCACACAGCGATGTTTTTTAGAAACCTATCCTACATTGCCACTGCATGTTCCCTGACCTCCCCATGCTGACCACCCCACGGTGCTTTTGTCTATCCTACATTGCCACTCACTGCCTATCCTAATTCAGACCCTCCAATTCACACCACCCCATGATGTTTTTCTCACTCGTACTAGCGAATGTAATGTAACACACACCCATACAATGTGCACCACCCCACGATGTTTTTCAGAAACCTATCCTATATTGCCAGGGCATGTTCCCTGACCTCCCCATGCTGACCACCCCGTGCTGCTTTTCTCCATCCTACATTGCCACTCACTGCCTATCCTAATTCAGACCCTCCAATTCACACCACCCCGTGATGTTTTTCTCACTCCTACTAGTGAATGTAATGTAACACACAGCCATACAATGCGCACCACCCAGCGATGTTTTTTAGAAACCTATCCTACATTGCCACTGCATGTTCCCTGACCTCCCCATGCTGACCATCCCGCGGTGCTTTTGTCCATCCTACATTGCCACTCACTGCCAATCCTAATTCAGACCCTCCGATTCACACCACCCCGTGATGTTTTTCTCACTCCTACTAGCGAATGTAATGTAACACACACCGATACAATGTGCACCACCCCGCGATGTTTTTCAGAAACCTATCCTATATTGCCACTGCATGTTCCCTGACCTCCCCATGCTGACCACCTCGTGGTGCTTTTCTCCATCAAATATTGCCACTCACTGCCTATCCTAATTCAGACCCTACGATTCACACCACCCCGTGACGTTTTTCTCACTCATACTAATGAATGTAATGTAACACACACCCATACAATGCGCACCACCCCGTGATGTTTTTCTCACTCCTACTAGTGAATGTAAGTTAACACACACCCATACAATGCGCACCACCCCGCGATGTTTTTCAGAAACCTATCCTACATTGCCACTGCATGTTTCCTGACCTCCCCATGCTGACGACCACGCGGTACTTTTCTCCATCCTACATTGCCACTCACTGCCTATCCTAATTCAGACCCTCCGTTTCACACCACCACTGATGTTTTTCTCACTCCTACTAGTGAATGTAATGTAACACACACCCATACAATTCGCACCACCCCGTGATGTTTTTCTCACTCCTACTAGTGAATGTAATGTAACACACAACCATACAAAGCGCACCAACCCGCAATGATTTTCAAAAACCTATCCTACATTGCCACTGCATGTTCCCTGACCTCCTCATGCTGACCACCCCGCAGTGCTTTTCTCCATCCTACATTGCCACTCACTGCCTATCCTAATTCAGACCCTCTGATTCACATAACCCCGTGATGTTTTTCTCACTCCTACTAGGGAATGTAATGTAACACACACCCATACAATGCGCCCCATCCCGTGATGTTTTTATCATTCCTACTAGTGAATGAAATGTAACACACAACCATACAATCCGCACCACCTCGTGATGTTTTTCTCACTCCTACTAGTTAATGTAATGTAACACACACCCATACAATGCGCACCACCCCGCGATGTTTTTCAGAAACCTATCCTACATTGCCACTGCATGTTCCCTGACCTCCCCATGCTGACCACCCCGCGGTGCTTTTGTCCATCCTACATTGCCACTCACTGCCAATCCTAATTCAGACCCTCCGATTCACACCACCCCGTGATGTTTTTCTCACTCCTACTAGCGAATGTAATGTAACACACACCGATACAATGTGCACCACCCCGCGATGTTTTTCAGAAACCTATCCTATATTGCCACTGCATGTTCCCTGACCTCCCCATGCTGACCACCTCGTGGTGCTTTTCTCCATCATATATTGCCACTCACTGCCTATCCTAATTCAGACCCTACGATTCACACCACCCCGTGATGTTTTTCTCACTCATACTAATGAATGTAATGTAACACCCTCCCATACAATGCGCACCACCCCGTGATGTTTTTCTCACTCCTACTAGTGAATGTAAGTTAACACACACCCATACAATGCGCACCACCCCGCGATGTTTTTCAGAAACCTATCCTACATTGCCACTGCATGTTCCCTGACCTCCCCATGCTGACGACCACGCGGTACTTTTCTCCATCCTACATTGCCACTCACTGCCTATCCTAATTCAGACCCTCCGTTTCACACCACCCCTGATGTTTTTCTCACTCCTACTAGTGAATGTAATGTAACACACACCCATACAATTCGCACCACCCCGTGATGTTTTTCTCACTCCTACTAGTGAATGTAATGTAACACACACCCATACAATGCGCACCAACCCGCGATGATTTTCAAAAACCTATCCTACATTGCCACTGCATGTTCCCTGACCTCCCCATGCTGACCACCCTGCAGTGCTTTTCTCCAACCTACATTGCCACTCACTGCCTATCCTAATTCAGACCCTCTGATTCACACAACCCCATGATGTTTTTCTCACTCCTACTAGGGAATGTAATGTAACACACACCCATACAATGCGCCCCACCCCGTGATGTTTTTATCATTCCTACTAGTGAATGAAATGTAACACACAACCATACAATCCGCACCACCTCGTGATGTTTTTCTCACTCCTACTAGTTAATGTAATGTAACACACACCCATACAATGCGCACCACCCCGCGATGTTTTTCAGAAACCTATCCTACATTGCCACTGCATGTTCCCTGACCTCCTCATGCTGACCACCCTGCGGTGCTTTTCTCCATCCTACATTGCCACTCACTGCTTATCCTAATTCAGAACCTCCGATTCACACCATCCCGTGATGTTTTTCTCACTCCTACTAGTGAATGTAATGTAACACACACCCATACAATGCACCCCACCCCGTGATGTTTTTATCATTCCTACTAGTGAATGAAATGTAACACACAACCATACAATCCGCACCACCTCGTGATGTTTTTCTCACTCCTACTAGTTAATGTAATGTAACACACACCCATACAATGCGCACCACCCCGCGATATTTTTCAGAAACCTATCCTACATTGCCACTGCATGTTCCCTGACCTCCCCATGCTGACCACCCCGCGGTGCTTTTGTCCATCCTACATTGCCACTCACTGCCAATCCTAATTCAGACCCTCCGATTCACACCACCCCGTGATGTTTTTCTCACTCCTACTAGCGAATGTAATGTAACACACACCGATACAATGTGCACCACCCCGCGATGTTTTTCAGAAACCTATCCTATATTGCCACTGCATGTTCCCTGACCTCCCCATGCTGACCACCCTGTGGTGCTTTTCTCCATCATATATTGCCACTCACTGCCTATCCTAATTCAGACCCTACGATTCACACCACCCCGTGATGTTTTTCTCACTCATACTAATGAATGTAATGTAACACACACCCATACAATGCGCACCACCCCGTGATGTTTTTCTCACTCCTACTAGTGAATGTAAGTTAACACACACCCATACAATGCGCACCACCCCGCGATGTTTTTCAGAAACCTATCCTACATTGCCACTGCATGTTCCCTGACCTCCTCATGCTGACCACCCCGCGGTGCTTTTCTCCATCCTACATTGCCAATCACTGCCTATCCTAATTCAGAACCTCCGATTCACACCATCCCGTGATGTTTTTCTCACTCCTACTAGTGAATGAAATGTAACACACACCCACACAATGTGCACCACCCTGTGACTTTTTTCAGAAAACTATCCTACATTGCCACTGCATGTTCCCTGACTTCCCCATGCTGACCACCCCACGGTGCTTTTCTCCATCCCACATTGCCACTCACTGCCTATCCTAATTCAGACCCTCCGATTCACACCACCCCGTGATGTTTTTCTCACTCCTACTAGTGAATGTAATGTAACACACACCCATACAATGCGCACCACCCCGCGATGATTTTCAAAAACCTATCCTACATTGCCACTGCATGTTCCCTGACTTCCCCAATGCTGACCACCCCGCGGTGCTTTTCTCCATCCTACATTGCCACTCACTGCCTATCCTAATTCAGACCCTCCGATTCACACCACCCCGTGAAGTTTTTCTCAATCCTACTAGTGAATGTAATGTAACACACACCCATACAATGCGCACCACCCCGCGATGCTTTTCAGAAACCTATCCTACATTGCCACTGCATGTTCCCTGACCTCCCCATGCTGACCACCCCGCGTTGCTTTTCTCCATCCTACATTGCCACTCACTGGCTATCCTAATTCAGACCCTCCGATTCACACCACCCCGTGATGTTTTTCTCACTCCTACTAGCGAATGTAATGTAACACACACCCATACAATGCGCACCACCCCGCGATATTTTTCAGAAACCTATCCTACATTGCCACTGCATGTTCCCTGACCTCCCCATGCTGACCACCCCGCGGTGCTTTTCTCCATCCTACATTGCCACTCACTGCCTATCCTAATTCAGACCCTCCGATTCACACCACCCCGTGATGTTTTTCTCACTCCTACTAGTGAATGTAATGTAACACACACCCATAAAATGCGCACCACCCCGTGATGTTTTTCTCACTCCTACTAGTGAATGTAATGTAACACACAGCCATACAATGCACACCACCCAGCGATGTTTTTCAGAAACCTATCCTACATTGCCATTGCATGTTCCCTGACCTCCCCAAGCTGACCACCCCGCGGTGCTTTTCTCCATCCTACATTGCCACTCACTTCCTATCCTAATTCAGACCCTCCGATTCACACCACCCCGTGATGTTTTTCTCACTCCTACTAGCGAATTTAATGTAACACACACCCATACAATATGCACCACCCTGCGATGTTTTTCAGAAAACTATCCTATATTGCCAGTGCATGTTCCCTGACCTCCCCATGCTGACCACCCCGTGGTGCTTTTCTCCATCTTACATTGCCACTCTCTGCGTATCCTAATTCAGATGCTCCGATTCACACCATCCCGTGATATTTTTCTCACTCCTACTAGTGAATGTAATGTAACACACACCCATACAATGCGCACCACTCCGCGACGTTTTTCAAAATCCTATCCTACATTGCCACTGCATGTTCCCTGACCTCCCAATGCTGACCACCCCGCGATGCTTTTCTCCATCATACACTGCCACTCACTGCCTATCCTAATTCAGACCCTCCGATACACACCACCCCGTGATGATTTTCTCACTCCTAATAGTGAATGTAATTTAACACACACCCATACAATGCGCACCACCCAGCGATGTTTTTCAGAATCCTATCCTACATTGCCACTGCATGTTCCCTGACCTCCCCATGCTGACCACCCCGCGGTGCTTTTCTCCCTCCTACATTGCCACTCACTGCCTATCCTAATTCAGACCCTCCGATTCACACCACCCCGTGATGTTTTTCTCACTCCTACTAGTGAATGTAATGTAACACACACCCATACAATGCGCACCAACACGTGATGTTTTTCTCCCTCCTACTAGTGAATGTAATGAACACACACCCACACAATGCGCACCACCCCGCGATGTTTTTCAGAAACCTATCCTACATTGCCACTGCATGTTACCTGACCTTCCCATGCTGACGAACCAGCGGTGCTTTTCTCCATCCTACATTGCCACTCATTGCCTATCCTAATTCAGACTTTCTGATTCACACCACCCCGTGATGTTTTTCTCACTCATACTAGTGAATGTAATGTAACACACACCCATACAATGCGCACCACCCCGTGATGTTTTTCTCCCTCCTACTAGTGAATGTAATGTAACACACACCCATACAATGCGCACCACCCCGCGATGTTTTTCAGAAACCTATCCTACATTGCCACTGCATGTTCCCTGACCTCCCCATGCTGACCACCCCGCGGTGCTTTTCTCCATCCTATATTGCCACTCACAGCCTCTCCTAATTCAGACACTCGGATTCACCCCACCTTGTGATGTTTTTCTCACTCCTACTAGTGAATGTATTGTAACACACACCCATACAATGCGGACCACACCGCGATGTTTTTCAGAAACCTATCCTACATTGCCACTGCATGTTCCCTGACTTCCCCATGCTGACCACCCCGGGGTGCTTTTCTCCATCCTACATTGCCACTCACTGCCTATCCTAATTCAGACCCTCAGATTCACACCACCCCATGATGTTTTTCTCACTCCTACTAGTGAATGTAATGTAACACACACCCATACAATGCGCACCACCCCGCGATGATTTTCAAATACCTATCCTACATTGCCACTGCATGTTCCCTGACCTCCCCATGCTGACCACCACGCGGTGCTTTTCTCCATCCTACATTGCCACTCATTGCCTATCCTAATTCAGACCCTCCGAATCACACCACCCCGTGATGTTTTTCTCACTCCTACTAGTGAATGTATTGTAACACACACCCATACAATGCGCACCACCCCATGATGTTTTTCAGACAACTATCCTACTTTGCCACTGCATGTTCCCTGACCTCCCCATACTGACCACCCCGAGGTGCTTTTCTCCATCCAACATTGCCACTCACTACCTATCCTAATTCAGACCCTCCAATTCACACCACCCCGTGATGTTTTTCTCACTCCTACTAGTGAATGTAATGTAACACACAGCCATACAATGCGCACCACCCAGCGATCTTTTTTAGAAACCTATCCTACATTGCCACTGCATGTTCCCTGACCTCCCCATGCTGACCACCCCGCGGTGCTTTTGTCCATCTTACATTGCCACTCACTGCCAATCCTAATTCAGACCCTCCGATTCACACCACCCCGTGATGTTTTTCTCACTCCTACTAGCGAATGTAATGTAACACACACCGATACAATGTGCACCACCCCGCGATGTTTTTCAAAAACCTATCCTATATTGCCACTGCATGTTCCCTGACCTCCCCATGCTGACCACCCCGTGGTGCTTTTCTCCATCATACATTGCCACTCACTGCCTATCCTAATTCAGACCCTACGATTCACACCACCACGTGATGTTTTTCTCACTCATACTAATGAATGTAATGTAACACACACCCATACAATGCGCACCACCCCGTGATGTTTTTCTCACTCCTACTAGTGAATGTAAAGTAACATACACCCATACAATGCGCACCACCCCGCGATCTTTTTCAGAAACCTATCCTATATTGCCAGTGCATGTTCCCTGACCTCCCCATGCTGACCACCCCGTGGTGCTTTTCTCCATCTTACATTGCCACTCTCTGCGTATCCTAATTCAGATGCTCCGATTAACACCATCCCGTGATATGTTTCTCACTCCTACTAGTGAATGTAATGTAACACACACCCATACAATGCGCACCACTCCGCGACGTTTTTCAAAATCCTATCCTACATTGCCACTGCATGTTCCCTGACATCCCAATGCTGACCACCCCGCGATGCTTTTCTCCATCATACATTGCCACTCACTGCCTATTCTAATTCAGACCCTCCGATACACACCACGCCGTGATGATTTTCTCACTCCTAATAGTGAATGTAATTTAACACACACCCATACAATGCGCACCACCCGGCGATGTTTTTCAGAATCCTATCCTACATTGCCACTGCATGTTCCCTCACTTCCCCATGCTGACCACCCTGCGATGCTTTTCTCTATCCTACATTGCCACTCACTGCCTATCCTAATTCAGACCCTCCGATTCACACCACCCCGTGATGTTTTTCTCACTCCTAATAATGAATGTAATGTAACACACACCCGTACAATGCGAACCACCCCGTGATGTTTTTCTCACTCCTACTAGTGAATGTAATGTAACACACACCCATACAATGCGCACCACCCCGCGATGTTTATCAGAAACCTATCCTACTTTGCCACTGCATGTTCCCTGAACTCCCCATGCTGACAACCACGCGGTGCTTTTCTCCATCCTATATTGCCACTCACTGCCTATCCTAATTCAGACCCTCCGATTCACACCACCCCATGATGTTTTTCTCACTCCTACTAGTGAATGTAATGTAACACACACCCATATAATGTGAACCACCCCGTGATGTTTTTCTCACTCCTACTAATCAATGTAAGGTAACACACACCCATACAATGCGCAACACCCCGCGATGTTTTTCAGAAACCTATCCTACATTGCCACTGCATGTTCCCTGACCTCCCCATGGTGACCACCACGCGGTGCTTTTCTCCATCCTACATTGCCACTCACTGCCTATCCTAATTCAGACCCTCCGATTCACACCACTCCGTGATGTTTTTCTCACTCCTACTAGTGAATGTAATGTAACACACACCCATACAATGCGCACCACACCGTGATGTTTTTCAGAATCCTATCCTACATTGCCACTGCATGTTCCCTGACCTCCCCATGCTGACCACCGCACGGTGCTTTTCTCCCTCCTACATTGCCACTCACTGCCTATCCTAATTAAGACCCTCCGATTCACACCACCCCGTGATGTTTTTCTCACTCCTACTAGTGAATGTAATGTAACACACACCCATACAATGCTCACCAACCCGTGATGTTTTTCTCCCTCCTACTAGTGAATGTAATGAACACACACCCACACAATGCGCACCACCCCATGATGTTTTTCAGAAACCTATCCTACATTGCCACTGCATGTTACCTGACCTCCCCATGCTGACTAACCAGCGGTGCTTTTCTCCATCCTACATTGCCACTCATTGCCTATCCTAATTCAGACCCTCTGATTCACACCACCCCGTGATGTTTTTCTCACTCATACTAGTGAATGTAATGTAACACACACCCATACAATGCGCACCACCCCGTGATGTTTTTCTCACTCCTACTAGTGAATGTAATGTAACACACACCCATACAATGCGCACCACCCCGCGATGTTTTTCAGAAACCTATCCTACATTGCCACTGCATGTTCCCTGACCTCCCCATGCTGACCACCCTGCGGTGCTTTTCTCCATCCTATATTGCCACTGACAGCCTCTCATTATTCAGACACTCGGATTCACGCCACCTTGTGATGTTTTTCTCACTCCTACTAGTGAATGTAATGTAACACACACCCATACAATGCGGACCACACCGCGATGTTTTTCAGAAACCTATCCTACATTGCCACTGCATGTTCCCTGACTTCCCCATGCTGACCACCCCGGGGTGCTTTTCTCCATCCTACATTGCCACTCACTGCCTATCCTAATTCAGACCCTCCGATTCACACCACCCCGTGATGTTTTTCTCACTCCTACTAGTGAATGTAATGTAACACACACCCATACAATGCGCACCACCCCGCGATGATTTTCAAATACCTATCCTACATTGCCACTGCATGTTCCCTGACCTCCCAATGCTGACCACCACGCGGTGCTTTTCTCCATCCTACATTGCCACTCATTGCCTATCCTAATTCAGACCCTCCGAATCACACCACCCCGTGATGTTTTTCTCACTCCTACTAGTGAATGTATTGTAACACACACCCATACAATGCGCACCACCCCATGATGTTTTTCAGAAAACTATCCTACATTGCCACTGCATGTTCCCTGACCTCCCCATACTGACCACCCCGAGGTGCTTTTCTCCATCCTACATTGCCACTCACTACCTATCCTAATTCAGACCCTCCAATTCACACCACCCCGTGATGTTTTTCTCACTCCTACTAGTGAATGTAATGTAACACACAGCCATACAATGCGCACCACCCAGCGATCTTTTTTAGAAACCTATCCTACATTGCCACTGCATGTTCCCTGACCTCCCCATGCTGACCACCCCGCGGTACTTTTGTCCATCCTACATTGCCACTCACTGCCAATCCTAATTCAGACCCTCCGATTCACACCACCCCGTGATGTTTTTCTCACTCCTACTAGCGAATGTAATGTAACACACACCGATACAATGTGCACCACCCCGCGATGTTTTTCAGAAACCTATCCTATATTGCCACTGCATGTTCCCTGACCTCCCCATGCTGACCACCCCGTGGTGCTTTTCTCCATCATACATTGCCACTCACTGCCTATCCTAATTCAGACCCTACGATTCACACCACCCCGTGATGTTTTTCTCACTCATACTAATGAATGTAATGTAACACACACCCATACAATGCGCACCACCCCGTGATGTTTTTCTCACTCCTACTAGTGAATGTAATGTAACACACACCCATACAATTCGCACCACTCCGTGATGTTTTTCTCACTCCTACTAGTGAATGTAATGTAACACACACCCATAAAATGCGCACCACCCCGCGATGTTTTTCAGAAACCTATTCTACTTTGAATCTGCTTGTTCCCTGACCTCCCCATGCTGACGGACACGCGGTGCTTTTCTCCATCCTTCATTGCCACTCACTGCCTATCCTAATTCAGACCCTCCGATTCACACCACCCCGTGATGTTTTTCTCACTCCTACTAGTGAATGTAATGTAACACACACCCATACAATGCGCACCACCCCGCGATGTTTTTCAGAAACCTATCCTACATTGCCACTGCATGTTCCCTGACCTCCCCATGCTGACCACCCCGCAGTGCTTTTCTCCATCCTACATTGCCACTCACTGCCTATCCTAATTCACACCCTCTGATTCACACAACCCTGTGATGTTTTTCTCACTCCTACTAGTGAATGTAATGTAACACACACCCATACAATGCTCCCCACCCCGTGATGTTTTTATCTTTCCTACTAGTGAATGAAATGTAACACACAACCATACAATCCGCACCAACCCGTGATGTTTTTCTCACTCCTACTAGTTAATGTAATGTAACACACACCCATACAATGCGCACCACCCCGCGATGTTTTTCAGAAACCTATCCTACATTGCCACTGAATGTTCCCTGACCTCCTCATGCTGACCACCCCGCGGTGCTTTTCTCCATTATACATTGCCACTCACTGCCTATCCTAATTCAGACCCTCCGATTCACACCATCGCGTGATGTTTTTCTCACTCCTACTAGTGAATGTAATGTAACACACACCCACACAATGCGCACCACCCCGTGACATTTTTCAGAAAACTATCCTACATTGCCACTGCATGTTCCCTGACTTCCCCATGCTGACCACCCCGCGGTGCTTTTCTCCATCCCACATTGCCACTCACAGCCTATCCTAATTCACACCCTCCGATTCACACCACCCCGTGATGTTTTTCTCACTCCTACTAGTGAATGTAATGTAACACACACCCATACAATGCGCACCACCCCGCGATGATTTTCAAAAACCTATCCTACATTGCCACTGCATGTTCCCTGACCTCCCCATGCTGACCACCACACGGTGCTTTTCTCCATCCTACATTGCCACTCACTGCCTATCCTAATTCAGACCTCCGATTCACACCACCCCGTGATGTTTTTCTCACTCCTACTAGTGAATGTATTGTAACACACACCGATACAATGCGCACCACCCCATGATGTTTTTCAGAAAACTATCCTACATTGCCACGGCATGTTCCCTGACCTCCCCATACTGACCACCCCGCGGTGCTTTTCTCCATCCTACATTGCCCCTCACTGCCTATCCTAATTCAGACCCTCCGATTCACACCACCCCGTGATGTTTTTCTCACTCTTCCTAGTGAATGTAATGTAACACACACCCATACAATGCGCACCACCCCGCGATATTTTTCAGAAACCTATCCTACATTGCCACTGCATGTTCCCTGACCTCCCCATGCTGACCACCCCGCGGTGCTTTTCTCCATCCTACATTGCCACTCACTGTCTATCCTAATTCACACCCTCCGATTCACAACACCCCGTGATGTTTTTCTCACTCCTACTAGTGAATAATGTAACACACACCCATAAAATGCGCACCACGTCGTGATGTTTTTCTCACTCCTACTAGTGAATGTAATGTAACACACAGCCATACAATGCGCACCACCCAGCGATGTTTTTCAGAAACCTATCCTACATTGCCACTGCATGTTCCCTGACCTCCCCATGCTGACCACCCCGCGGTGCTTTTCTCCATCCTACATTGCCACTCACTTCCTATCCTAATTCAGACCCTCCGATTCACACCACCCCGTGATGTTTTTCTCACTCCCACTAGCGAATGTAATGTAACACACACCCATACAATGTGCACCACCCCGCGATGTTTTTCAGAAACCTATCCTATATTGCCAGTGCATGTTCCCTGACCTCCCCATGCTGACCACCCCGTGGTGCTTTTCTCCATCTTACATTGCCAGTCTCTGCGTATCCTAATTCAGATGCTCCGATTCACACCATCCCGTGATATTTTTCTCACTCCTACTAGTGAATGTAATGTAACACACACCCATACAATGCGCACCACTCCGCGAAGTTTTTCAAAATCCTATCCTACATTGCCACTGCATGTTCCCTGACCTCCCAATGCTGACCACCCCGCGATGCTTTTCTCCATCATGCATTGCCACTCACTGCCTATCCTAATTCAGACCCTCCGATACACACCACCCCGTGATGATTTTCTCACTCCTAATAGTGAATGTAATTTCACACACACCCATACAATGCGCACCACCCGGCGATGTTTTTCAGAATCCTATCCTTCATTGCCACTGCATGTTCCCTCACCTCCCCATGCTGACCACCCTGCGATGATTTTCTCTATCCTACATTGCCACTCACTGCCTATCCTAATTCAGACCCTCTGATTCACACCACCCCGTGATGTTTTTCTCACTCCTACTAATGAATGTAATGTAACACACACCCATACAATGCGAACCACCCCGTGATGTTTTTCTCACTCCTACTAGTGAATGTAATGTAACACACACCCATACAATGCGCACCACCCCGCGATGTTTATCAGAAACATATCCTACTTTGCCACTGCATGTTCCCTGAACTCCCCATGCTGACAACCCCGCGGTGCTTTTCTCCATCCTACATTGCCACTCACTGCCTATCCTAATTCAGACCCTCTGATTCACACCACCCCATGATGTTTTTCTAACTCCAACTAGTGAATGTAATGTAACACACACCCATACAATGCGCACCACCCCGTGATGTTTTTCTCATTGCTACTAGTGAATGTAATGTAACACGCACCCATACAATGCGCACCACCCCGTGATGTTTTTCTCACTCCTACTCGTGAATGTAAGGTAACACACACCCATACAATGCGCACCACCCCGCGATGTTTTTCAGAAACCTATCCTACATTGCCACTGCATGTTCCCATACCTCCCCATGCTGACCACCACGCGGTGCTTTTCTCCATCCTACATTGCCACTCACTGCCTATCCTAATTCAGACCCTCCGATTCACACCACCCCGTGATGTTTTTCTCACTCCTACTAGTGAATGTAATGTAACACACACCCATACAATGCGCACCAGCCCGTGATGTTTTACTCACTCCTACTAGTGAATGTAATGAACACACACCCACACAATGCGCACCACCCTGCGATGTTTTTCAGAAACCTATCCTACATTGCCACTGCATGTTCCCTGACCTCCCCATGCTGACGACCCCGCGGTGCTTTTCTCCATCCTACATTGCCACTCACTGCCTATCCTAATTCAGACCCTCCGATTCACACAACCCCGTGATGTTTTTCTCACTCCTACTAGTGAATGTAATGTAACACACACCCATACAATGTGCACCACCCCGCTATATTTTTCAGAAACCTATCCTACATTGCCACTGCATGTTCCCTGACCTCCCCATGCTGACCACCCCGCGGTGCTTTTCTCCATCCTACATTGCCACTCACTGCCTATCCTAATTCACACCCTCCGATTCACAACACCCCGTGATGTTTTTCTCACTCCTACTAGTGAATAATGTAACACACACCCATAAAATGCGCACCACCCCGTGATGTTTTTCTTACTCCTACTAGTGAATGTAATGTAACACACACCCATACAATGCGCACAATCCTGTGATGTTTTTCTCACTCCTACTAATGAATGTAATGTAACACACACCCATACAATGCGAACCACCCCGTGATGTTTTTCTCACTCCTACTAGTTAATGTAATGTAACACACACCCATACAATGCGCACCACCCCGCGATGTTTATCAGAAACATAACCTACTTTGCCACTGCATGTTCCCTGAACTCCCCATGCTGACAACCCCGCGGTGCTTTTCTCCATCCTACATTGCCACTCACTGCCTATCCTAATTCAGACCCTCTGATTCACACCACCCCATGATGTTTTTCTAACTCCAATTAGTGAATGTAATGTAACACACACCCATACAATGCGCACCACCCCGTGATGTTTTTCTCATTGCTACTAGTGAATGTAATGTAACACGCACCCATACAATGCGCACCACCCCGTGATGTTTTTCTCACTCCTACTCGTGAATGTAAGGTAACACACACCCATACAATGCGCACCACCCCGCGATGTTTTTCAGAAACCTATCCTACATTGCCACTGCATGTTCCCATACCTCCCCATGCTGACCACCACGCGGTGCTTTTCTCCATCCTACATTGCCACTCACTGCCTATCCTAATTCAGACCCTCCGATTCACACCACCCCGTGATGTTTTTCTCACTCCTACTAGTGAATGTAATGTAACACACACCCATACAATGCGCACCAGCCCATGATGTTTTACTCACTCCTACTAGTGAATGTAATGAACACACACCCACACAATGCGCACCACCCTGCGATGTTTTTCAGAAACCTATCCTACATTGCCACTGCATGTTCCCTGACCTCCCCATGCTGACGACCCCGCGGTGCTTTTCTCCATCCTACATTGCCACTCACTGCCTATCCTAATTCAGACCCTCCGATTCACACCACCCCGTGATGTTTTTCTCACTCCTACTAGTGAATGTAATGTAACACACACCCATACAATGTGCACCACCCCGCGATGTTTTTCAGAAACCTATCCTACATTGCCACTGCATGTTCCCTGACCTCCCCATACTGACCACCCCACGGTGCTTTTTTCCATCCTACATTGCCACTCACTGCCTATACTAATTCAGACACTCTGATTCACACCACCCCGTGATGTTTTTCTCACTCCTACTAGTGAATGTAATGTAACACACACCCATACAATGCGCCCCACCCCGTGATGTTTTTATCACTCCTACTAGTTAATGTAATGTAACACACAAACATACAATCCGCACCACCCCGTGATGTTTTTCTCACTCCTACTAGTGAATGTAATGTAACACACACCCATACAATGCGCACCACCCCGCGATGTTTTTCAGAAACCTATCCTACATTGCCACTGCATGTTCCCTGAATTCCCCATGCTGACCACCCCGCGGTGCTTTTCTCTATCCTATACTGCCACTCACTGCCTATCCTAATTCAGACCCTCCGATTCACACCACCCCGTGATGTTTTTCTCACTCCTACTAGTGAATGTAATGTAACACACACCCATACAATGCGCACCACCTTGCGATGATTTTCAAAAACCTATCCTACATTGCCACTGCATGTTCCCTGACCTCCCCATGCTGACCACCACGCGGTACTTTTCTCCATCCTACATTGCCACTCACTGCCTATCCTAATTCAGACCCTCCTATTCACACCATCCCGTAATGTTTTTCTCACTCCTACTAGTGAATGTAATGTAACACACACCCATACAATGCGCACCACCACGTGATATTTTTCATAAAACTATCCTACATTGCCACTGCATGTTCCCTGAATTACCCGATGCTGACCACCCCGCGGTGCTTTTCTCCATCCTACATTGCCACTCACTGCCTATCCTAATTCAGACCCTCCGATTCACACCACCCCGTGATGTTTTTCTCACTCCTACTAGTGAATGTAATGTAACACACACCCGTACAATGCGCACCACCCCGCGATATTTTTCAGAAACCTATCCTACATTGCCACTGCATGTTCCCTGACCTCCCCAAGCTGACCACCCCGCGGTGCTTTTCTCCATCCTACATTGCCACTCACTGCCTATCCTAATTCAGACCCTCCGATTCACACCACCGCGTGATGTTTTTCTCACTCCTACTATTGAATGTAATGTAACACACACCCATACAATGCACAGCACCCGTGATGTTTTACTCCTCCTACTAGTGAATGTAATGAACACACACCCACACAATGCGCACCACCCCACGATGTTTTTCAGAAACCTATCCTACATTGCCACTGCATGTTCCCTGACCTCCCCATGCTGACGACCCCGCGGTGCTTTTCTCCATCCTACATTGCCACTCACTGCCTATCCTAATTAAGACCCTCCGATTCACACCACCCCGTGATGTTTTTCTAACTCCTACTAGTTGATGTAATGTAACACAAACCCATACAATGCGCCCCTCCCCGTGACGTTTTTATCACTCCTACTAGTGAATGTCATGTAACACACAACCATACAATCCGCACCACCCCGTGATGGTTTTCTCACTACTACTAGTTAATGTAATGTAACACACACCCATACAATGCGCACCACCCCGCGATGTTTTTCAGAAACCTATCCTACATTGCCACTGCATGTTCCCTGACCACCCCATGCTGACCACCCCGCGGTGCTTTTCTCCATCCTACATTGCCACTCTCTGCATATCCTAATTCAGATGCTCCGATTCACACCATCCCGTGATATTTTTCTCACTCCTACTAGTGAATGTAATGTAACACACACCCATACAATGCGCACCACCCCGCGATGTTTTTCAAAATACTATCCTACATTGCCACTGCATTTTCCCTGACCTCCCAATGCTGACCTCCCCGCGATGCTTTTCTCTATCATACATTGCCAATCACTGCCTATCCTAATTCAGACCCTCCGATTCACACCACCCCGTGATGTTTTTCTCACTCCTACTAATGAATGTAATGTAACACACACCCATACAATGCGAACCACCCCGTGATGTTTTTCTTACTCCTACTAGTGAATGTAATGTAACACACACACATACAATTCGCACCACCCCGTGATGTCTTTCTCACTCCTACTAGTGAATGTAATGAACACACACCCACACAATGCGCACCACCCCGCGATGTTTTTCAGAAACCTATCCTACATTGCCACTGCATGTTCCCTGACCTCCCCATGCTGACGACCCCGCGGTGCTTTTCTCCATCCTACATTGACACTCACTGCCTATCCTAATTCAGACCCTCTGATTCACACCACCCCGTGATGTTTTTCTCACTCATACTAGTGAATGTAATGTAACACACACCCATACAATGCGCACCACCCCGTGATGTTTTTCTCACTTCTACTACTGAATGTAATGTAACACACACCCATACAATGCGCACCACCCCGTGATGTTTTTATCACTCCTACTAGTGAATGTAATGTAACACACAACCATACAATGCGCACAACCCGCGATGTTTTTCAGAAACCTATCCTACATTGCCACTGCATGTTCCCTGACTTCCCCATGCTGACCACCCCGCGGTGCTTTTCTCCATCCTACATTGCCACTCACTGCCTATCATAATTCAGACCTTCCGATTCACACCACCCCGTGATGTTTTTCTCACTCCTATAGTGAATGTAATGTAACACACACCAATACAATGCGCACCACCCCGTGATGTTTTTCTCACTCCTACTAGTGAATGTAATGTAACACACACCCATACAATGTGCACCACCCCGCGATGTTTTTCAGAAACCTATCCTACATTGCCACTGCATGTTCCCTGACCTCCCCATGCTGACCACCCCGCGGTGCTTTTCTCCATCCTACATTGTCACTCACTGCCTATCCTAATTCAGACCCTCCGATTCACACCACCCCGTGATGTTTTTCTCACTCCTACTAGTGAATGTAATGTAACACACACCCATACAATGCGCACCACCCCGTGATGTTTTTCAGAATCCTATCCTACATTGCCACTGCATGTTCCCTTACCTCCCCATGCTGACCACCCCGCGGTGCTTTTCTCCCTCCTACATTGCCACTCATTGCCTATCCTAATTCAGACCCTCTGATTCACACCACCCCGTGATGTTTTTCTCATTCCTACTAGTGAATGCAATGTAACACACACCCGTACAATGCGCCCCACCCCGTGATGTTTTTATCACTCCTACTAGTGAATGTAATGTAACACACAACCATACAATCTGCACCACCCCGTGATGTTTTTCTCACTCCTACTAGTTAATGTAATGTAACACACACCCATACAATGCGCACCACCCCGCAATGTTTTTCAGAAACATATCCTACATAGCCACTGCCTGTTCCCTGACCTCCCCGTGCTGACGACCCCGCGGTGCTTTTCTCCATCCTACATTGCCACTCACTACCTATCCTAATTCAGTCCCTCCGATTCACACCACCCCGTGATGTTTTTGTCCCTCCTACTAGTGAATGTAATGTAACACACACCCATACAATGCGCACCACCACGTGATATTTTTCATAAAACTATCCTACATTGCCACTGCATGTTCCCTGAATTACCCGATGCTGACCACCCCGCGGTGCTTTTCTCCATCCTACATTGCCACTCACTGCCTATCCTAATTCAGTCCCTCCGATTCACACCACCCCGTGATGTTTTTCTCACTCCTACTAGTGAATGTAATGTAACACACACCCATACAATGCGCACCACCCCGCGATATTTTTCAGAAACCTATCCTACATTGCCACTGCATGTTCCCTGACCTCCCCAAGCTGACCACCCCGCGGTGCTTTTCTCCATCCTACATTGCCACTCACTGCCTATCCTAATTCAGACCCTCCGATTCACACCACCCCGTGATGTTTTTCTCACTCCTACTATTGAATGTAATGTAACACACACCCATACAATGCACAGCACCCCGTGATGTTTTACTCACTCCTACTAGTGAATGTAATGAACACACACCCACACAATGCGCACCACCCCAAGATGTTTTTCAGAAACCTATCCTACATTGCCACTGCATGTTCCCTGACCTCCCCATGCTGACGACCCCGCGGTGCTTTTCTCCATCCTACATTGCCACTCACTGCCTATCCTAATTAAGACCCTCCGATTCACACCACCCCGTGATGTTTTTCTAACTCCTACTAGTGAATGTAAAGTAACACACACCCATACAATGCGCCCCTCCCCGTGATGTTTTTATCACTCCTACTAGTGAATGTAATATAACACACAACCATACAATCCGCACCACCCCGTGATGGTTTTCTCACTACTACTAGTTAATGTAATGTAACACACACCCATACAATGCGCACCACCCCGCGATGTTTTTCAGAAACCTATTCTACATTGCCACTGCATGTTCCCTGACCACCCCATGCTGACCACCCCGCGGTGCTTTTCTCCATCCTACATTGCCACTCTCTGCATATCCTAATTCAGGTGCTCCGATTCACACCATCCCTTGATATTTTTCTCACTCCTACTAGTGAATGTAATGTAACACACACCCATACAATGCGCACCACCCTGCGATGTTTTTCAAAATACTATCCTACATTGCCACTGCATTTTCCCTGACCTCCCAATGCTGACCTCCCCGCGATGCTTTTGTCCATCATACATTGCCAATCACTGCCTATCCTAATTCAGACCCTCCGATTCACACCACCCCGTGATGTTTTTCTCACTCCTACTAATGAATGTAATGTAACACACACCCATACAATGCGAACCACCCCGTGATGTTTTTCTTACTCCTTCTAGTGAATGTAATGTAACACACACCCATACAATTCGCACCACCCCGTGATGTCTTTCTCACTCCTACTAGTGAATGTAATGAACACACACCCACACAATGCGCACCACCCCGCGATGTTTTTCAGAAACCTATCCTACATTGCCACTGCATGTTCCCTGACCTCCCCATGCTGACGACCCCGCGGTGCTTTTCTCCATCCTACATTGTCACTCACTGCCTATCCTAATTCAGACCCTCTGATTCACACCACCCCGTGATGTTTTTCTCACTCATACTAGTGAATGTAATGTAACACACACCCATACAATGCGCACCACCCCGTGATGTTTTTCTCACTTCTACTACTGAATGTAATGTAACACACACCCATACAATGCGCACCACCACGTGATGTTTTTATCACTCCTACTAGTGAATGTAATGTAACACACAACCATACAATGCGCACACCCCGCGATGTTTTTCAGAAACCTATCCTACATTGCCACTGCATGTTCCCTGACTTCCCCATGCTGACCACCCCGCGGTGCTTTTCTCCATCCTACATTGCCACTCACTGCCTATCATAATTCAGACCTTCCGATTCACACCACCCCGTGATGTTTTTCTCACTCCTATAGTGAATGTAATGTAACACACACCAATACAATGCGCACCACCCCGTGATGTTTTTCTCACTCCTACTAGTGAATGTAATGTAACACACACCCACACAATGCGCACCACTCCGTGACGTTTTTCAGAAAACTATCCTACATTGCCACTGCATGTTCCATGACCTCCCCATGCTGAACACCCCGCGGTGCTTTTCTCCATCCTACATGCCACTCACTGCCTATCCTAATTCAGACCCTCCGATTCACACCACCCCGTGATGTTTTTCTCCCTCCTACTAGTGAATGTAATGTAACACACACCCATACAATGCGCACCACACCGCGATGTTTTTCTGAAACCCATCCTACATTGCCACTGCATGTTCCCGGACCTCCACATTCTGACCACCCCGCGGTGCTTTTCTCCATCCTATATTACCACTCACTGCCTCTCCTAATTCAGACACTCGGATTCACCCCACCCTGTTATGTTTTTCTCACTCCTACTAGTGAATGTAAGGTAACACACACCCATACAATGCGCACCACCCCGCGATGTTTTTCAGAAACCTATCCTACATTGCCACTGCATGTTCCCTGACCTCCCCATGCTGACCACCCCGCGGTCCTTTTTTTTATCCTACATTGCCACTCACTGCCTATCCTAATTCAGACCCTCCGATTCACACCACCCCGTGATGTTTTTCTCACTCCTACTAGTGAATGTAATGTAACACACACCCATACAATGCGTACCACCTCGCGATGATTTTCAAAAACCTATCCTACATTGCCACTTCATGTTCCCATGCTTACCAACACGCGGTGCTTTTCTCCATCCTACATTGGCACTCACTGCCTATCCTAATTCAGACCCTCCGATTCACACCACCCAGTGATGTTTTTCTCACTCCTCCTAGTGAATGTAATGTAACACACACCCATACAATGCGCACCACAACGTGATATTTTTCAGAAAACTATCCTACATTGCCACTGCATGTTCCCTGACTTCCCCAATGCAGACCACCCCGCGGTGCTTTTCTCCATCCTACATTGCCACTCACTGCCTGTCCTAATTCAGACCCTCCGATTCACACCACCCCGTGATGTTTTTCTCACTCTTACTAGTGAATGTAATGTAACACACACCCATACAATGCGCAGCACCCCGCGATATTTTTCAGAAACCTATCCTACATTGCCACTGCATGTTCCCTGACCTCCCCATGCTGACCACCCCGCGGTGCTTTTATCCATACTACATTGCCACTCACTGCCTAACCTAATACAGACCCTCCGATTCTCACCACCTCGTGATGTTTTTCTCACTCCTACTAGTGAATGTAATGTAACACACACCCATACAATGCGCACCACCCCGCAATGTTTTTCAGAAACATATCCTACATAGCCACTGCCTGTTCCCTGACCTCCCCATGCTGACCACCCCGCGGTGCTTTTCTCCATCCTACATTGCCACTCACTGCCTATCCTAATACAGACCCTCCGATTCACACCACCCCGTGATGTTTTTCTCACTCCTACTAGTGAATGTAATGTAACACACACCCATACAATGCGCACTACCCCGTGATGTTTTTCTCAATCCTACTAGTGAATGTAATGTAACACACACCCATACAATGCGCACCACCCCGTGATGTTTTTCTCACTCCTACTAGTGAATGTAATGTAACACACACCCATACAATGCACACCACCCCGCGCTGTTTTTCAGAAACCTATCCTACATTGCCACTGCATGTTCCCTGACCTCCCCATACTGACCACCCCACGGTGCTTTTTTCCATCCTACATTGCCACTCACTGCCTATACTAATTCAGACACTCTGATTCACACCACCCCGTGATGTTTTTCTCACTCCTACTAGTGAATGTAATGTAACACACACCCATACAATGCGCCCCACCCCGTGATGTTTTTATCACTCCTACTAGTTAATGTAATGTAACACACAAACATACAATCCGCACCACCCCGTGATGTTTTTCTCACTCCTACTAGTGAATGTAATGTAACACACACCCATACAATGCGCACCACCCCGCGATGTTTTTCAGAAACCTATCCTACATTGCCACTGCATGTTCCCTGAATTCCCCATGCTGACCACCCCGCGGTGCTTTTCTCTATCCTATACTGCCACTCACTGCCTATCCTAATTCAGACCCTCCGATTCACACCACCCCGTGATGTTTTTCTCACTCCTACTAGTGAATGTAATGTAACACACACCCATACAATGCGCACCACCTTGCGATGATTTTCAAAAACCTATCCTACATTGCCACTGCATGTTCCCTGACCTCCCCATGCTGACCACCACGCGGTACTTTTCTCCATCCTACATTGCCACTCACTGCCTATCCTAATTCAGACCCTCCTATTCACACCATCCCGTAATGTTTTTCTCACTCCTACTAGTGAATGTAATGTAACACACACCCATACAATGTGCACCACCACGTGATATTTTTCATAAAACTATCCTACATTGCCACTGCATGTTCCCTGAATTACCCGATGCTGACCACCCCGCGGTGCTTTTCTCCATCCTACATTGCCACTCACTGCCTATCCTAATTCAGACCCTCCGATTCACACCACCCCGTGATGTTTTTCTCACTCCTACTAGTGAATGTAATGTAACACACACCCATACAATGCGCACCACCCCGCGATATTTTTCAGAAACCTATCCTACATTGCCACTGCATGTTCCCTGACCTCCCCAAGCTGACCACCCCGCAGTGCTTTTCTCCATCCTACATTGCCACTCACTGCCTATCCTAATTCAGACCCTCCGATTCACACCACCGCGTGATGTTTTTCTCACTCCTACTATTGAATGTAATGTAACACACACCCATACAATGCACAGCACCCGTGATGTTTTACTCCTCCTACTAGTGAATGTAATGAACACACACCCACACAATGCGCACCACCCCACGATGTTTTTCAGAAACCTATCCTACATTGCCACTGCATGTTCCCTGACCTCCCCATGCTGACGACCCCGCGGTGCTTTTCTCCATCCTACATTGCCACTCACTGCCTATCCTAATTAAGACCCTCCGATTCACACCACCCCGTGATGTTTTTCTAACTCCTACTAGTTGATGTAATGTAACACAAACCCATACAATGCGCCCCTCCCCGTGACGTTTTTATCACTCCTACTAGTGAATGTCATGTAACACACAACCATACAATCCGCACCACCCCGTGATGGTTTTCTCACTACTACTAGTTAATGTAATGTAACACACACCCATACAATGCGCACCACCCCGCGATGTTTTTCAGAAACCTATCCTACATTGCCACTGCATGTTCCCTGACCACCCCATGCTGACCACCCCGCGGTGCTTTTCTCCATCCTACATTGCCACTCTCTGCATATCCTAATTCAGATGCTCCGATTCACACCATCCCGTGATATTTTTCTCACTCCTACTAGTGAATGTAATGTAACACACACCCATACAATGCGCACCACCCCGCCATGTTTTTCAAAATACTATCCTACATTGCCACTGCATTTTCCCTGACCTCCCAATGCTGACCTCCCCGCGATGCTTTTCTCTATCATACATTGCCAATCACTGCCTATCCTAATTCAGACCCTCCGATTCACACCACCCCGTGATGTTTTTCTCACTCCTACTAATGAATGTAATGTAACACACACCCATACAATGCGAACCACCCCGTGATGTTTTTCTTACTCCTACTAGTGAATGTAATGTAACACACACCCATACAATTCGCACCACCCCGTGATGTCTTTCTCACTCCTACTAGTGAATGTAATGAACACACACCCACACAATGCGCACCACCCCGCGATGTTTTTCAGAAACCTATCCTACATTGCCACTGCATGTTCCCTGACCTCCCCATGCTGACGACCCCGCGGTGCTTTTCTCCATCCTACATTGACACTCACTGCCTATCCTAATTCAGACCCTCTGATTCACACCACCCCGTGATGTTTTTCTCACTCATACTAGTGAATGTAATGTAACACACACCCATACAATGCGCACCACCCCGTGATGTTTTTCTCACTTCTACTACTGAATGTAATGTAACACACACCCATACAATGCGCACCACCCCGTGATGTTTTTATCACTCCTACTAGTGAATGTAATGTAACACACAACCATACAATGCGCACAACCCACGATGTTTTTCAGAAACCTATCCTACATTGCCACTGCATGTTCCCTGACTTCCCCATGCTGACCACCCCGCGGTGCTTTTCTCCATCCTACATTGCCACTCACTGCCTATCATAATTCAGACCTTCCGATTCACACCACCCCGTGATGTTTTTCTCACTCCTATAGTGAATGTAATGTAACACACACCAATACAATGCGCACCACCCCGTGATGTTTTTCTCACTCCTACTAGTGAATGTAATGTAACACACACCCATACAATGTGCACCACCCCGCGATGTTTTTCAGAAACCTATCCTACATTGCCACTGCATGTTCCCTGACCTCCCCATGCTGACCACCCCGCGGTGCTTTTCTCCATCCTACATTGTCACTCACTGCCTATCCTAATTCAGACCCTCCGATTCACACCACCCCGTGATGTTTTTCTCACTCCTACTAGTGAATGTAATGTAACACACACCCATACAATGCGCACCACCCCGTGATGTTTTTCAGAATCCTATCCTACATTGCCACTGCATGTTCCCTTACCTCCCCATGCTGACCACCCCGCGGTGCTTTTCTCCCTCCTACATTGCCACTCATTGCCTATCCTAATTCAGACCCTCCGATTCACACCACCCCGTGATGTTTTTCTCATTCCTACTAGTGAATGCAATGTAACACACACCCGTACAATGCGCCCCACCCCGTGATGTTTTTATCACTCCTACTAGTGAATGTAATGTAACACACAACCATACAATCTGCACCACCCCGTGATGTTTTTCTCACTCCTACTAGTTAATGTAATGTAACACACACCCATACAATGCGCACCACCCCGCAATGTTTTTCAGAAACATATCCTACATAGCCACTGCCTGTTCCCTGACCTCCCCGTGCTGACGACCCCGCGGTGCTTTTCTCCATCCTACATTGCCACTCACTACCTATCCTAATTCAGTCCCTCCGATTCACACCACCCCGTGATGTTTTTGTCCCTCCTACTAGTGAATGTAATGTAACACACACCCATACAATGCGCACCACCACGTGATATTTTTCATAAAACTATCCTACATTGCCACTGCATGTTCCCTGAATTACCCGATGCTGACCACCCCACGGTGCTTTTCTCCATCCTACATTGCCACTCACTGCCTATCCTAATTCAGTCCCTCCGATTCACACCACCCCGTGATGTTTTTCTCACTCCTACTAGTGAATGTAATGTAACACACACCCATACAATGCGCACCACCCCGCGATATTTTTCAGAAACCTATCCTACATTGCCACTGCATGTTCCCTGACCTCCCCAAGCTGACCACCCCGCGGTGCTTTTCTCCATCCTACATTGCCACTCACTGCCTATCCTAATTCAGACCCTCCGATTCACACCACCCCGTGATGTTTTTCTCACTCCTACTATTGAATGTAATGTAACACACACCCATACAATGCACAGCACCCCGTGATGTTTTACTCACTCCTACTAGTGAATGTAATGAACACACATCCACACAATGCGCACCACCCCACGATGTTTTTCAGAAACCTATCCTACATTGCCACTGCATGTTCCCTGACCTCCCCATGCTGACGACCCCGCGGTGCTTTTCTCCATCCTACATTGCCACTCACTGCCTATCCTAATTAAGAACCTCCGATTCACACCACCCCGTGATGTTTTTCTAACTCCTACTAGTGAATGTAAAGTAACACACACCCATACAATGCGCCCCTCCCCGTGATGTTTTTATCACTCCTACTAGTGAATGTAATATAACACACAACCATACAATCCGCACCACCCCGTGATGGTTTTCTCACTACTACTAGTTAATGTAATGTAACACACACCCATACAATGCGCACCACCCCGCGATGTTTTTCAGAAACCTATTCTACATTGCCACTGCATGTTCCCTGACCACCCCATGCTGACCACCCCGCGGTGCTTTTCTCCATCCTACATTGCCACTCTCTGCATATCCTAATTCAGGTGCTCCGATTCACACCATCCCGTGATATTTTTCTCACTCCTACTAGTGAATGTAATGTAACACACACCCATACAATGCGCACCACCCCGCGATGTTTTTCAAAATACTATCCTACATTGCCACTGCATTTTCCCTGACCTCCCAATGCTGACCTCCCCGCGATGCTTTTGTCCATCATACATTGCCAATCACTGCCTATCCTAATTCAGACCCTCCGATTCACACCACCCCGTGATGTTTTTCTCACTCCTACTAATGAATGTAATGTAACACACACCCATACAATGCGAACCACCCCGTGATGTTTTTCTTACTCCTTCTAGTGAATGTAATGTAACACACACCCATACAATTCGCACCACCCCGTGATGTCTTTCTCACTCCTACTAGTGAATGTAATGAACACACACCCACACAATGCGCACCACCCCGCGATGTTTTTCAGAAACCTATCCTACATTGCCACTGCATGTTCCCTGACCTCCCCATGCTGACGACCCCGCGGTGCTTTTCTCCATCCTACATTGTCACTCACTGCCTATCCTAATTCAGACCCTCTGATTCACACCACCCCGTGATGTTTTTCTCACTCATACTAGTGAATGTAATGTAACACACACCCATACAATGTGCACCACCCCGTGATGTTTTTCTCACTTCTACTACTGAATGTAATGTAACACACACCCATACAATGCGCACCACCACGTGATGTTTTTATCACTCCTACTAGTGAATGTAATGTAACACACAACCATACAATGCGCACACCCCGCGATGTTTTTCAGAAACCTATCCTACATTGCCACTGCATGTTCCCTGACTTCCCCATGCTGACCACCCCGCGGTGCTTTTCTCCATCCTACATTGCCACTCACTGCCTATCATAATTCAGACCTTCCGATTCACACCACCCCGTGATGTTTTTCTCACTCCTATAGTGAATGTAATGTAACACACACCAATACAATGCGCACCACCCCGTGATGTTTTTCTCACTCCTACTAGTGAATGTAATGTAACACACACCCACACAATGCGCACCACTCCGTGACGTTTTTCAGAAAACTATCCTACATTGCCACTGCATGTTCCATGACCTCCCCATGCTGAACACCCCGCGGTGCTTTTCTCCATCCTACATGCCACTCACTGCCTATCCTAATTCAGACCCTCCGATTCACACCACCCCGTGATGTTTTTCTCCCTCCTACTAGTGAATGTAATGTAACACACACCCATACAATGCGCACCACCCCGCGATGTTTTTCTGAAACCCATCCTACATTGCCACTGCATGTTCCCGGACCTCCACATTCTGACCACCCCGCGGTGCTTTTCTCCATCCTATATTACCACTCACTGCCTCTCCTAATTCAGACACTCGGATTCACCCCACCCTGTTATGTTTTTCTCCCTCCTACTAGTGAATGTAAGGTAACACACACCCATACAATGCGCACCACCCCGCGATGTTTTTCAGAAACCTATCCTACATTGCCACTGCATGTTCCCTGACCTCCCCATGCTGACCACCCCGCGGTCCTTTTTTTTATCCTACATTGCCACTCACTGCCTATCCTAATTCAGACCCTCCGATTCACACCACCCCGTGATGTTTTTCTCACTCCTACTAGTGAATGTAATGTAACACACACCCATACAATGCGTACCACCTCGCGATGATTTTCAAAAACCTATCCTACATTGCCACTTCATGTTCCCTGACCTCCCCATGCTTACCAACACGCGGTGCTTTTCTCCATCCTACATTGGCACTCACTGCCTATCCTAATTCAGACCCTCCGATTCACACCACCCAGTGATGTTTTTCTCACTCCTCCTAGTGAATGTGATGTAACACACACCCATACAATGCGCACCACAACGTGATATTTTTCAGAAAACTATCCTACATTGCCACTGCATGTTCCCTGACTTCCCCAATGCAGACCACCCCGCGGTGCTTTTCTCCATCCTACATTGCCACTCACTGCCTGTCCTAATTCAGACCCTCCGATTCACACCACCCCGTGATGTTTTTCTCACTCTTACTAGTGAATGTAATGTAACACACACCCATACAATGCGCAGCACCCCGCGATATTTTTCAGAAACCTATCCTACATTGCCACTGCATGTTCCCTGACCTCCCCATGCTGACCACCCCGCGGTGCTTTTATCCATACTACATTGCCACTCACTGCCTAACCTAATACAGACCCTCTGATTCTCACCACCTCGTGATGTTTTTCTCACTCCTACTAGTGAATGTAATGTAACACACACCCATACAATGCGCACCACCCCGCAATGTTTTTCAGAAACATATCCTACATAGCCACTGCCTGTTCCCTGACCTCCCCATGCTGACCACCCCGCGGTGCTTTTCTCCATCCTACATTGCCACTCACTGCCTATCCTAATACAGACCCTCCGATTCACACCACCCCGTGATGTTTTTCTCACTCCTACTAGTGAATGTAATGTAACACACACCCATACAATGCGCACTACCCCGTGATGTTTTTCTCAATCCTACTAGTGAATGTAATGTAACACACACCCATACAATGCGCACCACCCCGTGATGTTTTTCTCACTCCTACTAGTGAATGTAATGTAACACACACCCATACAATGCACACCACCCCGCGCTGTTTTTCAGAAACCTATCCTACATTGCCACTGCATGTTCCCTGACCTCCCCATGCTGACCACCCCGTGGTGCTTTTCTCCATCCTACATTGTCACTCAGTGCCTATCCTAATTCAGACCCTCCGATTCACACCACCCCGTGATGTTTTTCTCACTCCTACTAGTGAATGTAATGTAACACACACCCATACAATGCGCACCACCCCGTGATGTTTTTCAGAATCCTATCCTACATTGCCACTGCATGTTCCCTTACCTCCCCATGCTGACCACCCCGCGGTGCTTTTCTCCCTCCTACATAGCCACTCATTGCCTATCCTAATTCAGACCCTGCGATTCACACCACCCCGTGATGTTTTTCTCATTCCTACTAGTGAATGCAATGTAACACACACCCATACAATGCGCCCCACCCCGTGATGTTTTTATCACTCCTACTAGTGAATGTAATGTAACACACAACCATACAATCCGCACCACCCCGTGATGTTTTTCTCACTCCTACTAGTTAATGTAATGTAACACACACCCATACAATGCGCACCACCCCGCAATGTTTTTCAGAAACATATCCTACATAGCCACTGCCTGTTCCCTGACCTCCCCGTGCTGACGAACCCGTGGTGCTTTTCTCCATCCTACATTGCCACTCACTACCTATCCTAATTCAGTCCCTCCGATTCACACCACCCCGTGATGTTTTTGTCCCTCCTACTAGTGAATGTAATGTAACACACACCCATACAATGCGCACCACCCCGCAATGTTTTTCAGAAACATATCCTACATAGCCACTGCCTGTTCCCTGACCTCCCCTTGCTGACGAACCCGCGGTGCTTTTCTCCATCCTACATTGTCACTCACTGCCTATCTTAATTCAGACCCTCCGATTCACACCACCCCGTGATGTTTTTCTCACTCCTACTAGTGAATGTAATGTAACACACACCCATACAATGCGCACCACCCCACGATGTTTTTATCACTCCTACTAGTTAATGTAATGTAACACACACCCATACAATGCGCACCAACCCGTGATGTTTTACTCACTCCTACTAGTGAATGTAATGAACACACACCCACACAATGCGCACCACCCCGCGATGTTTTTCAGAAACCTATCCTACATTGCCACTGCATGTTCCCTGACCTCCCCATGCTGACGACCCCGCGGTGCTTTTCTCCATCCTACATTGCCACTCACTGCCTCTCCTAATTCAGACCCTCCGTTTCACACCACCCCGTGATGTTTTTCTCACTCCTACTAGTGAATGTAATGTAACACACACCCATACAATGTGCACCACCCCGCGATGTTTTTCAGAAACCTATCCTACATTGCCACTGCATGTTCCCTGACCTCCCCATGCTGACGACCCCGCGGTGCTTTTCTCCATCCTACATTGCCACTCACTGCCTATCCTAATTAAGACCCTCCGATTCACACCACCCCGTGATGTTTTTCTAACTCCTACTAGTGAATGTAATGTAACACACACCCATACAATGCGCCCCTCCCCGTGATGTTTTTATCACTCCTACTAGTGAATGTAATATAACACACAACCATACAATCCGCACCACCCCGTGATGGTTTTCTCACTACTACTAGTTAATGTAATGTAACACACACCCATACAATGCGCACCACCCCGCGATGTTTTTCAGAAACCTATTCTACATTGCCACTGCATGTTCCCTGACCACCCCATGCTGACCACCCCGCGGTGCTTTTCTCCATCCTACATTGCCACTCTCTGCATATCCTAATTCAGGTGCTCCGATTCACACCATCCCGTGATATTTTTCTCACTCCTAATAGTGAATGTAATGTAACACACACCCATACAATGCGCACCACCCCGCGATGTTTTTCAAAATACTATCCTACATTGCCACTGCATTTTCCCTGACCTCCCAATGCTGACCTCCCCGCGATGCTTTTGTCCATCATACATTGCCAATCACTGCCTATCCTAATTCAGACCCTCCGATTCACACCACCCCGTGATGTTTTTCTCACTCCTACTAATGAATGTAATGTAACACACACCCATACAATGCGAACCACCCCGTGATGTTTTTCTTACTCCTACTAGTGAATGTAATGTAACACACACCCATACAATTCGCACCACGCCGTGATGTCTTTCTCACTCCTACTAGTGAATGTAATGAACACACACCCACACAATGCGCACCACCCCGCGATGTTTTTCAGAAACCTATCCTACATTGCCACTGCATGTTCCCTGACCTCCCCATGCTGACGACCCCGCGGTGCTTTTCTCCATCCTACATTGTCACTCACTGCCTATCCTAATTCAGACCCTCTGATTCACACCACCCCGTGATGTTTTTCTCACTCATACTAGTGAATGTAATGTAACACACACCCATACAATGCGCACCACCCCGTGATGTTTTTCTCACTTCTACTACTGAATGTAATGTAACACACACCCATACAATGCGCACCACCACGTGATGTTTTTATCACTCCTACTAGTGAATGTAATGTAACACACAACCATACAATGCGCACACCCCGCGATGTTTTTCAGAAACCTATCCTACATTGCCACTGCATGTTCCCTGACTTCCCCATGCTGACCAACCCGCGGTGCTTTTCTCCATCCTACATTGCCACTCACTGCCTATCATAATTCAGACCTTCCGATTCACACCACCCCGTGATGTTTTTCTCACTCCTATAGTGAATGTAATGTAACACACACCAATACAATGCGCACCACCCCGTGATGTTTTTCTCACTCCTACTAGTGAATGTAATGTAACACACACCCACACAATGCGCACCACTCCGTGACGTTTTTCAGAAAACTATCCTACATTGCCACTGCATGTTCCCTGACCTCCCCATGCTGAACACCCCGCGGTGCTTTTCTCCATCCTACATGCCACTCACTGCCTATCCTAATTCAGACCCTCCGATTCACACCACCCCGTGATGTTTTTCTCCCTCCTACTAGTGAATGTAATGTAACACACACCCATACAATGCGCACCACCCCGCGATGTTTTTCTGAAACCCATCCTACATTGCCACTGCATGTTCCCGGACCTCCACATTCTGACCACCCCGCGGTGCTTTTCTCCATCCTATATTACCACTCACTGCCTCTCCTAATTCAGACACTCGGATTCACCCCACCCTGTGATGTTTTTCTCACTCCTACTAGTGAATGTAAGGTAACACACACCCATACAATGCGCACCACCCCGCGATGTTTTTCAGAAACCTATCCTACATTGCCACTGCATGTTCCCTGACCTCCCCATGCTGACCACCCCGCGGTGCTTTTTTTTATCCTACATTGCCACTCACTGCCTATCCTAATTCAGACCCTCCGATTCACACCACCCCGTGATGTTTTTCTCACTCCTACTAGTGAATGTAATGTAACACACACCCATACAATGCGTACCACCTCGCGATGATTTTCAAAAACCTATCCTACATTGCCACTTCATGTTCCCTGACCTCCCCATGCTTACCAACACGCGGTGCTTTTCTCCATCCTACATTGGCACTCACTGCCTATCCTAATTCAGACCCTCCGATTCACACCACCCCGTGATGTTTTTCTCACTCCTCCTAGTGAATGTAATGTAACACACACCCATACAATGCGCACCACAACGTGATATTTTTCAGAAAACTATCCTACATTGCCACTGCATGTTCCCTGACTTCCCCAATGCAGACCACCCCGCGGTGCTTTTCTCCATCCTACATTGCCACTCACTGCCTGTCCTAATTCAGACCCTCCGATTCACACCACCCCGTGATGTTTTTCTCACTCTTACTAGTGAATGTAATGTAACACACACCCATACAATGCGCAGCACCCCGCGATATTTTTCAGAAACCTATCCTACATTGCCACTGCATGTTCCCTGACCTCCCCATGCTGACCACCCCGCGGTGCTTTTATCCATACTACATTGCCACTCACTGCCTAACCTAATACAGACCCTCCGATTCTCACCACCTCGTGATGTTTTTCTCACTCCTACTAGTGAATGTAATGTAACACACACCCATACAATGCGCACCACCCCGCAATGTTTTTCAGAAACATATCCTACATAGCCACTGCCTGTTCCCTGACCTCCCCATGCTGACCACCCCGCGGTGCTTTTCTCCATCCTACATTGCCACTCACTGCCTATCCTAATACAGACCCTCCGATTCACACCACCCCGTGATGTTTTTCTCACTCCTACTAGTGAATGTAATGTAACACACACCCATACAATGCGCACTACCCCGTGATGTTTTTCTCAATCCTACTAGTGAATGTAATGTAACACACACCCATACAATGCGCACCACCCCGTGATGTTTTTCTCACTCCTACTAGTGAATGTAATGTAACACACACCCATACAATGCACACCACCCCGCGCTGTTTTTCAGAAACCTATCCTACATTGCCACTGCATGTTCCCTGACCTCCCCATGCTGACCACCCCGTGGTGCTTTTCTCCATCCTACATTGTCACTCACTGCCTATCCTAATTCAGACCCTCCGATTCACACCACCCCGTGATGTTTTTCTCACTCCTACTAGTGAATGTAATGTAACACACACCCATACAATGCGCACCACCCCGTGATGTTTTTCAGAATCCTATCCTACATTGCCACTGCATGTTCCCTTACCTCCCCATGCTGACCACCCCGCGGTGCTTTTCTCCCTCCTACATTGTCACTCACTGCCTATCCTAATTCAGACCCTCCGATTCACACCACCCCGTGATGTTTTTCTCACTCCTACTAGTGAATGTAATGTAACACACACCCATACAATGCGCACCACCCCACGATGTTTTTATCACTCCTACTAGTTAATGTAATGTAACACACACCCATACAATGCGCACCACCCCGTGATGTTTTTCTCACTCCTACTAGTGAATGTAATGTAACACACACCCATACAATGCGCACCACCCCGCAATGTTTTTCAGAAACATATCCTACATAGCCACTGCCTGTTCCCTGACCTCCCCGTGCTGACGAACCCGTGGTGCTTTTCTCCATCCTACATTGCCACTCACTACCTATCCTAATTCAGTCCCTCCGATTCACACCACCCCGTGATGTTTTTGTCCCTCCTACTAGTGAATGTAATGTAACACACACCCATACAATGCGCACCACCCCGCAATGTTTTTCAGAAACATATCCTACATAGCCACTGCCTGTTCCCTGACCTCCCCTTGCTGACGAACCCGCGGTGCTTTTCTCCATCCTACATTGTCACTCACTGCCTATCTTAATTCAGACCCTCCGATTCACACCACCCCGTGATGTTTTTCTCACTCCTACTAGTGAATGTAATGTAACACACACCCATACAATGCGCACCACCCCACGATGTTTTTATCACTCCTACTAGTTAATGTAATGTAACACACACCCATACAATGCGCACCAACCCGTGATGTTTTACTCACTCCTACTAGTGAATGTAATGAACACACACCCACACAATGCGCACCACCCCGCGATGTTTTTCAGAAACCTATCCTACATTGCCACTGCATGTTCCCTGACCTCCCCATGCTGACGACCCCGCGGTGCTTTTCTCCATCCTACATTGCCACTCACTGCCTCTCCTAATTCAGACCCTCCGTTTCACACCACCCCGTGATGTTTTTCTCACTCCTACTAGTGAATGTAATGTAACACACACCCATACAATGTGCACCACCCCGCGATGTTTTTCAGAAACCTATCCTACATTGCCACTGCATGTTCCCTGACCTCCCCATGCTGACGACCCCGCGGTGCTTTTCTCCATCCTACATTGCCACTCACTGCCTATCCTAATTAAGACCCTCCGATTCACACCACCCCGTGATGTTTTTCTAACTCCTACTAGTGAATGTAATGTAACACACACCCATACAATGCGCCCCTCCCCGTGATGTTTTTATCACTCCTACTAGTGAATGTAATATAACACACAACCATACAATCCGCACCACCCCGTGATGGTTTTCTCACTACTACTAGTTAATGTAATGTAACACACACCCATACAATGCGCACCACCCCGCGATGTTTTTCAGAAACCTATTCTACATTGCCACTGCATGTTCCCTGACCACCCCATGCTGACCACCCCGCGGTGCTTTTCTCCATCCTACATTGCCACTCTCTGCATATCCTAATTCAGGTGCTCCGATTCACACCATCCCGTGATATTTTTCTCACTCCTACTAGTGAATGTAATGTAACACACACCCATACAATGCGCACCACCCCGCGATGTTTTTCAAAATACTATCCTACATTGCCACTGCATTTTCCCTGACCTCCCAATGCTGACCTCCCCGCGATGCTTTTGTCCATCATACATTGCCAATCACTGCCTATCCTAATTCAGACCCTCCGATTCACACCACCCCGTGATGTTTTTCTCACTCCTACTAATGAATGTAATGTAACACACACCCATACAATGCGAACCACCCCGTGATGTTTTTCTTACTCCTACTAGTGAATGTAATGTAACACACACCCATACAATTCGCACCACCCCGTGATGTCTTTCTCACTCCTACTAGTGAATGTAATGAACACACACCCACACAATGCGCACCACCCCGCGATGTTTTTCAGAAACCTATCCTACATTGCCACTGCATGTTCCCTGACCTCCCCATGCTGACGACCCCGCGGTGCTTTTCTCCATCCTACATTGTCACTCACTGCCTATCCTAATTCAGACCCTCTGATTCACACCACCCCGTGATGTTTTTCTCACTCATACTAGTGAATGTAATGTAACACACACCCATACAATGCGCACCACCCCGTGATGTTTTTCTCACTTCTACTACTGAATGTAATGTAACACACACCCATACAATGCGCACCACCACGTGATGTTTTTATCACTCCTACTAGTGAATGTAATGTAACACACAACCATACAATGCGCACACCCCGCGATGTTTTTCAGAAACCTATCCTACATTGCCACTGCATGTTCCCTGACTTCCCCATGCTGACCACCCCGCGGTGCTTTTCTCCATCCTACATTGCCACTCACTGCCTATCATAATTCAGACCTTCCGATTCACACCACCCCGTGATGTTTTTCTCACTCCTATAGTGAATGTAATGTAACACACACCAATACAATGCGCACCACCCCGTGATGTTTTTCTCACTCCTACTAGTGAATGTAATGTAACACACACCCACACAATGCGCACCACTCCGTGACGTTTTTCAGAAAACTATCCTACATTGCCACTGCATGTTCCCTGACCTCCCCATGCTGAACACCCCGCGGTGCTTTTCTCCATCCTACATGCCACTCACTGCCTATCCTAATTCAGACCCTCCGATTCACACCACCCCGTGATGTTTTTCTCCCTCCTACTAGTGAATGTAATGTAACACACACCCATACAATGCGCACCACCCCGCGATGTTTTTCTGAAACCCATCCTACATTGCCACTGCATGTTCCCGGACCTCCACATTCTGACCACCCCGCGGTGCTTTTCTCCATCCTATATTACCACTCACTGCCTCTCCTAATTCAGACACTCGGATTCACCCCACCCTGTGATGTTTTTCTCACTCCTACTAGTGAATGTAAGGTAACACACACCCATACAATGCGCACCACCCCGCGATGTTTTTCAGAAACCTATCCTACATTGCCACTGCATGTTCCCTGACCTCCCCATGCTGACCACCCCGCGGTGCTTTTTTTTATCCTACATTGCCACTCACTGCCTATCATAATTCAGACCCTCCGATTCACACCACCCCGTGATGTTTTTCTCACTCCTACTAGTGAATGTAATGTAACACACACCCATACAATGCGTACCACCTCGCGATGATTTTCAAAAACCTATCCTACATTGCCACTTCATGTTCCCTGACCTCCCCATGCTTACCAACACGCGGTGCTTTTCTCCATCCTACATTGGCACTCACTGCCTATCCTAATTCAGACCCTCCGATTCACACCACCCCGTGATGTTTTTCTCACTCCTCCTAGTGAATGTAATGTAACACACACCCATACAATGCGCACCACAACGTGATATTTTTCAGAAAACTATCCTACATTGCCACTGCATGTTCCCTGACTTCCCCAATGCAGACCACCCCGCGGTGCTTTTCTCCATCCTACATTGCCACTCACTGCCTGTCCTAATTCAGACCCTCCGATTCACACCACCCCGTGATGTTTTTCTCACTCTTACTAGTGAATGTAATGTAACACACACCCATACAATGCGCAGCACCCCGCGATATTTTTCAGAAACCTATCCTACATTGCCACTGCATGTTCCCTGACCTCCCCATGCTGACCACCCCGCGGTGCTTTTATCCATACTACATTGCCACTCACTGCCTAACCTAATACAGACCCTCCGATTCTCACCACCTCGTGATGTTTTTCTCACTCCTACTAGTGAATGTAATGTAACACACACCCATACAATGCGCACCACCCCGCAATGTTTTTCAGAAACATATCCTACATAGCCACTGCCTGTTCCCTGACCTCCCCATGCTGACCACCCCGCGGTGCTTTTCTCCATCCTACATTGCCACTCACTGCCTATCCTAATACAGACCCTCCGATTCACACCACCCCGTGATGTTTTTCTCACTCCTACTAGTGAATGTAATGTAACACACACCCATACAATGCGCACTACCCCGTGATGTTTTTCTCAATCCTACTAGTGAATGTAATGTAACACACACCCATACAATGCGCACCACCCCGTGATGTTTTTCTCACTCCTACTAGTGAATGTAATGTAACACACACCCATACAATGCACACAACCCCGCGCTGTTTTTCAGAAACCTATCCTACATTGCCACTGCATGTTCCCTGACCTCCCCATGCTGACCACCCCGTGGTGCTTTTCTCCATCCTACATTGTCACTCACTGCCTATCCTAATTCAGACCCTCCGATTCACACCACCCCGTGATGTTTTTCTCACTCCTACTAGTGAATGTAATGTAACACACACCCATACAATGCGCACCACCCCGTGATGTTTTTCAGAATCCTATCCTACATTGCCACTGCATGTTCTCTTACCTCCCCATGCTGACCACCCCGCGGTGCTTTTCTCCCTCCTACATTGTCACTCACTGCCTATCCTAATTCAGACCCTCCGATTCACACCACCCCGTGATGTTTTTCTCACTCCTACTAGTGAATGTAATGTAACACACACCCATACAATGCGCACCACCCCGCGATGTTTTTCAGAAACCTATTCTACATTGCCACTGCATGTTCCCTGACCACCCCATGCTGACCACCCCGCGGTGCTTTTCTCCATCCTACATTGCCACTCTCTGCATATCCTAATTCAGGTGCTCCGATTCACACCATCCCGTGATATTTTTCTCACTCCTACTAGTGAATGTAATGTAACACACACCCATACAATGCGCACCACCCCGCGATGTTTTTCAAAATACTATCCTACATTGCCACTGCATTTTCCCTGACCTCCCAATGCTGACCTCCCCGCGATGCTTTTGTCCATCATACATTGCCAATCACTGCCTATCCTAATTCAGACCCTCCGATTCACACCACCCCGTGATGTTTTTCTCACTCCTACTAATGAATGTAATGTAACACACACCCATACAATGCGAACCACCCCGTGATGTTTTTCTTACTCCTACTAGTGAATGTAATGTAACACACACCCATACAATTCGCACCACCCCGTGATGTCTTTCTCACTCCTACTAGTGAATGTAATGAACACACACCCACACAATGCGCACCACCCCGCGATGTTTTTCAGAAACCTATCCTACATTGCCACTGCATGTTCCCTGACCTCCCCATGCTGACGACCCCGCGGTGCTTTTCTCCATCCTACATTGTCACTCACTGCCTATCCTAATTCAGACCCTCTGATTCACACCACCCCGTGATGTTTTTCTCACTCATACTAGTGAATGTAATGTAACACACACCCATACAATGCGCACCACCCCGTGATGTTTTTCTCACTTCTACTACTGAATGTAATGTAACACACACCCATACAATGCGCACCACCACGTGATGTTTTTATCACTCCTACTAGTGAATGTAATGTAACACACAACCATACAATGCGCACACCCCGCGATGTTTTTCAGAAACCTATCCTACATTGCCACTGCATGTTCCCTGACTTCCCCATGCTGACCACCCCGCGGTGCTTTTCTCCATCCTACATTGCCACTCACTGCCTATCATAATTCAGACCTTCCGATTCACACCACCCCGTGATGTTTTTCTCACTCCTATAGTGAATGTAATGTAACACACACCAATACAATGCGCACCACCCCGTGATGTTTTTCTCACTCCTACTAGTGAATGTAATGTAACACACACCCACACAATGCGCACCACTCCGTGACGTTTTTCAGAAAACTATCCTACATTGCCACTGCATGTTCCCTGACCTCCCCATGCTGAACACCCCGCGGTGCTTTTCTCCATCCTACATGCCACTCACTGCCTATCCTAATTCAGACCCTCCGATTCACACCACCCCGTGATGTTTTTCTCCCTCCTACTAGTGAATGTAATGTAACACACACCCATACAATGCGCACCACCCCGCGATGTTTTTCTGAAACCCATCCTACATTGCCACTGCATGTTCCCAGACCTCCACATTCTGACCACCCCGCGGTGCTTTTCTCCATCCTATATACCACTCACTGCCTCTCCTAATTCAGACACTCGGATTCACCTCACCCTGTGATGTTTTTCTCACTCCTACTAGTGAATGTAAGGTAACACACACCCATACAATGCGCACCACCCCGCGATGTTTTTCAGAAACCTATCCTACATTGCCACTGCATGTTCCCTGACCTCCCCATGCTGACCACCCCGCGGTGCTTTTTTTTATCCTACATTGCCACTCACTGCCTATCCTAATTCAGACCCTCCGATTCACACCACCCCGTGATGTTTTTCTCACTCCTACTAGTGAATGTAATGTAACACACACCCATACAATGCGTACCACCTCGCGATGATTTTCAAAAACCTATCCTACATTGCCACTTCATGTTCCCTGACCTCCCCATGCTTACCAACACGCGGTGCTTTTCTCCATCCTACATTGGCACTCACTGCCTATCCTAATTCAGACCCTCCGATTCACACCACCCAGTGATGTTTTTCTCACTCCTCCTAGTGAATGTAATGTAACACACACCCATACAATGCGCACCACAACGTGATATTTTTCAGAAAACTATCCTACATTGCCACTGCATGTTCCCTGACTTCCCCAATGCAGACCACCCCGCGGTGCTTTTCTCCATCCTACATTGCCACTCACTGCCTGTCCTAATTCAGACCCTCCGATTCACACCACCCCGTGATGTTTTTCTCACTCTTACTAGTGAATGTAATGTAACACACACCCATACAATGCGCAGCACCCCGCGATATTTTTCAGAAACCTATCCTACATTGCCACTGCATGTTCCCTGACCTCCCCATGCTGACCACCCCGCGGTGCTTTTATCCATACTACATTGCCACTCACTGCCTAACCTAATACAGACCCTCCGATTCTCACCACCTCGTGATGTTTTTCTCACTCCTACTAGTGAATGTAATGTAACACACACCCATACAATGCGCACCACCCCGCAATGTTTTTCAGAAACATATCCTACATAGCCACTGCCTGTTCCCTGACCTCCCCATGCTGACCACCCCGCGGTGCTTTTCTCCATCCTACATTGCCACTCACTGCCTATCCTAATACAGACCCTCCGATTCACACCACCCCGTGATGTTTTTCTCACTCCTACTAGTGAATGTAATGTAACACACACCCATACAATGCGCACTACCCCGTGATGATTTTCTCAATCCTACTAGTGAATGTAATGTAACACACACCCATACAATGCGCACCACCCCGTGATGTTTTTCTCACTCCTACTAGTGAATGTAATGTAACACACACCCATACAATGCACACCACCCCGCGCTGTTTTTCAGAAACCTATCCTACATTGCCACTGCATGTTCCCTGACCTCCCCATGCTGACCACCCCGTGGTGCTTTTCTCCATCCTACATTGTCACTCACTGCCTATCCTAATTCAGACCCTCCGATTCACACCACCCCGTGATGTTTTTCTCACTCCTACTAGTGAATGTAATGTAACACACACCCATACAATGCGCACCACCCCGTGATGTTTTTCAGAATCCTATCCTACATTGCCACTGCATGTTCCCTTACCTCCCCATGCTGACCACCCCGCGGTGCTTTTCTCCCTCCTACATTGCCACTCATTGCCTATCCTAATTCAGACCCTGCGATTCACACCACCCCGTGATGTTTTTCTCATTCCTACTAGTGAATGCAATGTAACACACACCCATACAATGCGCCCCACCCCGTGATGTTTTTATCACTCTTACTAGTGAATGTAATGTAACACACAACCATACAATCCGCACCACCCCGTGATGTTTTTCTCACTCCTACTAGTTAATGTAATGTAACACACACCCATACAATGCGCACCACCCCGCAATGTTTTTCAGAAACATATCCTACATAGCCACTGCCTGTTCCCTGACCTCCCCGTGCTGACGAACCCGTGGTGCTTTTCTCCATCCTACATTGCCACTCACTACCTATCCTAATTCAGTCCCTCCGATTCACACCACCCCGTGATGTTTTTGTCCCTCCTACTAGTGAATGTAATGTAACACACACCCATACAATGCGCACCACCCCGCAATGTTTTTCAGAAACATATCCTACATAGCCACTGCCTGTTCCCTGACCTCCCCTTGCTGACGAACCCGCGGTGCTTTTCTCCATCCTACATTGTCACTCACTGCCTATCTTAATTCAGACCCTCCGATTCACACCACCCCGTGATGTTTTTCTCACTCCTACTAGTGAATGTAATGTAACACACACCCATACAATGCGCACCACCCCACGATGTTTTTATCACTCCTACTAGTTAATGTAATGTAACACACACCCATACAATGCGCACCACCCCGTGATGTTTTACTCACTCCTACTAGTGAATGCAATGAACACACACCCATACAATGCGCACCACCCCGCGATGTTTTTCAGAAACCTATCCTACATTGCCACTGCATGTTCCCTGACCTCCCCATGCTGACGACCCCGCGGTGCTTTTCTCCATCCTACATTGCCACTCACTGCCTATCCTAATTCAGACCCTCCGATTCACACCACCCCGTGATGTTTTTCTCACTCCTACTAGTGAATGTAATGTAACACACACCCATACAATGTGCACCACCCCGCGATGTTTTTCAGAAACCTATCCTACTTTGCCACTGCATGTTCCCTGACCTCCCCAAACTGACCACCCCGCGGTGCTTTTCTCCATCCTACATTGCCACTCACTGCCTATCCTAATTCAGACCCTCTGATTCACACCACCCCGTGATGTTTTTCTCACTCCTACTAGTGAATGTAATGTAACACACATCCATACAATGCGCCCCACCCCGTGATGTTTTTATTACTCCTACTAGTGAATGTAATGTAACACACAACCATACAATCCGCACCACACCGTGATGTTTTTCTCACTCCTACTAGTTAATGTAATGTAACACACACCCATACAATGCGCACCACCCCGTGATGTTTTACTCACTCCTACTAGTGAATGTAATGAACACACACCCACACAATGCGCACCACCCCGCGATGTTTTTCAGAAACCTATCCTACATTGCCACTGCATGTTCCCTGACCTCCCAATGCTGACCACCCCGCGGTGCTTTTCTCCATCCTACATTGCCACTCACTGCCTAACCTAATACAGACCCTCCGATTCTCACCACCTCGTGATGTTTTTCTCACTCCTACTAGTGAATGAAATGTAACACACACCCATACAATGCGCACCACCCCGTGATGTTTTTCTTACTCCTACTAGTGAATGTAATGTAACACACACCCATACAATGCGCACAATCCTGTGATGTTTTTCTCACTCCTACTATTGAATGTAATGTAACACACACCCATACAATGCGCACCACCCCGTGATGTTTTACTCACTCCTACTAGTGAATGTAATGAACACACACCCACACAATGCGCACCACCCCGCGATGTTTTTCAGAAACCTATCCTACATTGCCACTGCATGTTCCCTGACCTCCCCATGCTGACGACCCCGCGGTGCTTTTCTCCATCCTACATTGCCACTCATTGCCTATCCTAATTCAGACCCTCCGATTCACACCACACCGTGATGTTTTTCTCACTCCTACTAGTGAATGTAATGTAACACACACCCATACAATGTGCACCACCCCGCGATGTTTTTCAGGAACCTATCCTACATTGCCACTGCATGTTCCCTGACCTCACCATACTGACCAGCCCGCGGTGCTTTTTTCCATCCTACATTGCGACTCACTGCCTATCCTAAATCAGACCCTCTGATTCACACCACACCGTGATGTTTTTCTCACTCCTACTCGTGAATGTAATGTAACACACACCCATACAATGCGCCCCACCCCGTGATGTTTTTCTCACTCCTACTAGTGAATGTAATGTAACACACAACCATACAATCCGCACCACCCCGTGATGTTTTTCTCACTCCTACTAGTTAATGTAATGTAACACACAACCATACATTCCGCACCACCCCGTGATGTTTTTCTCACTCCTACTAGTTAATGAAATGTAACACACACCCATACAATGCGCACCACCCCGTGATGTTTTACTCACTCCTACTAGTGAATGTAATGAACACACACCCACACAATGCGCACCACCCCGCGATGTTTTTCAGAAACCTATCCTACATTGCCACTGCATGTTCCCTGATCTCCCCATGCTGACCACCCCGCGGTGCTTTTCTCCATCCTACATTGCCACTCACTGCCTAACCTAATACAGACCCTCCGATTCTCACCACCTCGTGATGTTTTTCTCACTGCTACTAGTGAATGTAATGTAACACACACCCATACAATGCGCACCACACCGTTATGTTTTTCTTACTCCTACTAGTGAATGTAATGTAACACACACCCATACAATGCGCACAATCCTGTGATGTTTTTCTCACTCCTACTAGTGAATGTAATGTAACACACACCCATACAATGCGCACCACCCCGCAATGTTTTTCAGAAACATAGCCTACATAGCCACTGCCTGTTCCCTGACCTCCCCTTGCTGACGACCCTGCGGTGCTTTTCTCCATCCTACATTGTCACTCACTGCCTATCGTAATTCAGACCCTCTGATTCACACCACCCCGTGATGTTTTTCTCACTCCTACTAGTGAATGTAATGTAACACACACCCATACAATGCGCACCACCCCGTGATGTTTTTCAGAATCCTATCCTACATTGCCACTGCATGTTCCCTTACCTCCCCATGCTGACCACCCCGCGGTGCTTTTCTCCATCCTACATTGCCACTCACTGCCTATCCTAATTCAGACCCTCCGATTCACACCAACCCGTGATGTTTTTCTCATTCCTACTAGTGAATGTAATGTAACACACACCCATACAATGCGCCCCACCCCGTGATGTTTTTATCACTCCTACTAGTGAATGTAATGTAACACACAACCATACAATCCGCACCACCCCGTGATGTTTTTCTCACTCCTACTAGTTAATGTAATGTAACACACACCCATACAATGCGCACCACCCCGCAATGTTTTTCAGAAACATATCCTACATAGCCACTGCCTGTTCCCTGACCTCCCCTTGCTGACGACCACCCGGTGCTTTTCTCCATCCTACATTGCCACTCACTACCTATCCTAATTCAGTCCCTCCGATTCACACCACCCCGTGATGTTTTTCTCCCTCCTACTAGTGAATGTAATGTAACACACACCCATACAATGGGCACCACCCCGCAATGTTTTTCAGAAACATATCCTACATAGCCACTGCCTGTTCCCTGACCTCCCCTTGCTGACGACCCCGCGGTGCTTTTCTCCAACCTACATTGTCACTCACTGCCTATCCTAATTCAGACCCTCCGATTCACACCACCCCGTGATGTTTTTCTCACTCCTACTAGTGAATGTAATGTAACACACACCCATACAATGCGCACCACCCCGCGATGTTTTTCAGAAACCTATCCTACATTGCCACTGCATGTTCCCTGACCTCCCCATGCTGACGACCCCGCGGTGCTTTTCTCCATCCTACATTGCCACTCACTGCCTATCCTAATTCAGACCCTCCGATTCACACCACCCCGTGATGTTTTTCTCACTCCTACTAGTGAATGTAATGTAACACACACCCATACAATGTGCACCACCCCGCGATGTTTTTCAGAAACCTATCCTACTTTGCCATTGCGTGTTCCCTGACCTCCCCATACTGACCACCCCGCGGTGCTTTTCTCCATCCTACATTGCCACTCACTGCCTATCCTAATTCAGACCCTCTGATTCACACCACCCCGTGATGTTTTTCTCACTCCTACTAGTGAATGTAATGTAACACACACCCATACAATGCGCCCCACCCCGTGATGTTTTTATTACTCCTACTAGTGAATGTAATGTAACACACAACCATACAATCCGCACCACCCCGTGATGTTTTTCTCACTCCTACTAGTTAATGTAATGTAACACACACCCATACAATGCGCACCACCCCGTGATGTTTTACTCACTCCTACTAGTGAATGTAATGAACACACACCCACACAATGCGCACCACCCCGCGATGTTTTTCAGAAACCTATCCTACATTGCCACTGCATGTTCCCTGACCTCCCAATGCTGACAACCCCGCGGTGCTTTGCTCCCTCCTACATTGCCACTCACTGCCTATCCTAATTCAGACCCTCCGATTCTCACCACCTCGTGATGTTTTTCTCACTCCTACTAGTGAATGAAATGTAACACACACCCATACAATGCGCACCACCCCGTGATGTTTTTCTTACTCCTACTAGTGAATGTAATGTAACACACACCCATACAATGCGCACAATCCTGTGATGTATTTCTCACTCCTACTATTGAATGTAATGTAACACACACCCATACAATGCGCACCACCCCGTGATGTTTTACTCACTCCTACTAGTGAATGTAATGAACACACACCCACACAATGCGCACCACCCCGCGATGTTTTTCAGAAACCTATCCTACATTGCCACTGCATGTTCCCTGACCTCCCCATGCTGACGACCCCGCGGTGCTTTTCTCCATCCTACATTGCCACTCATTGCCTATCCTAATTCAGACACTCCGATTCACACCACCCCGTGATGTTTTTCTCACTCCTACTAGTGAATGTAATGTAACACACACCCATACAATGCGCCCCACCCCGTGATGTTTTTATCACTCCTACTAGTGAATGTAATGTAACACACAACCATACAATCCGCACCACCCCGTTAATTTTTTCTCACTCCTACTAGTTAATGTAATGTAACACACACCCATACAATGCGCACCACCCCGTGACGTTTTTCAGAAAACTATCCAACATTGCCACTGCATGTTCCCTGACCTCCCCATGCTGACCACCCCGCGGTGCTTTTCTCCATCCTACATTGCCACTCACTGCCTATCCTAATTCAGACCCTCCGATTCACACCACCCCGTGATGTTTTTCTCCCTCCTACTAGTGAATGTAATGTAACACACACCCATACAATGCGCACCACCCCGCGATTTTTTTCGGAAACCTATCCTACATTGCCACTGCATGTTCCCGGACATCCCCAGGCTGACCACCACGCGGTGCTTTTCTCCATCCCATATTACCACTCACTGCCTCTCCTAATTCAGACACTCGGATTCACCCCACCCTGTGATGTTTTTCTCACTCCTACTAGTGAATGTAATGTAACCACACCCATACAATGCGCACCACCCCGCGATGTTTTTCATAAACCTATCCTACATTGCCACTGCATGTTCCCTGACCTCCCCATGCTGACCACCCCGCGGTGCTTTTCTCTATCCTACATTGACACTCACTGCCTATCCTAATTCAGACCCTCCGATTCACACCACCCCGTGATGTTTTTCTCACTCCTACTAGTGAATGTAATGTAACACACACCCATACAATGCGCACCACCTCGCGATGATTTTCAAAAACCTATCCTACATTGCCACTGCATGTTCCCTGACCTCCCAATGCTTACCACCACGCGGTGCTTTTCTCCATCCTACATTGGCACTCACTGCCTATCCTAATTCAGACCCTCCGATTCACACCACCCCGTGATGTTTTTCTCACTCCTACTAGTGAATGTAATGTAACACACACCCATACAATGCGCACCACCCCGCGATATTTTTCAGAAACCTATCCTACATTGCCACTGCATGTTCCCTGACCTCCCCATGCTGACCACCCCGCGGTGCTTTTCTCCATCCTACATTGCCACTCACTGCCTAATCTAATACAGACCCTCCGATTCTCACCACCTCGTGATGTTTTTCTCACTCCTACTAGTGAATGTAATGTAACACACACCCATACAATGCGCACCACCCCGTGATGTTTTTCTTACTCCTACTAGTGAATGTAATGTAACACACACCCATACAATGCGCACAATCCTGTGATGTTTTTCTCACTCCTACTAGTGAATGTAATGTAACACATACCCATACAATGCGCACCACCCCGCAACTTTTTTCAGAAACATATCCTACATAGCCACTGGCTTTTCCCTGACCTCCCCTTGCTGACGACCCTGCGGTGCTTTTCTCCATCCTACATTGTCACTCACTGCCTATCGTAATTCAAACCCTCCGATTCACACCACCCCGTGATGTTTTTCTCACTCCTACTAGTGAATGTAATGTAACACACACCCATACAATGCGCACCACCCTGTGATGTTTTTCAGAATCCTATCCTACATTGCCACTGCATGTTCCCTTACCTCCCCATGCTGACCACCCAGCGGTGCTTTTCTCCATCCTACATTGCCACTCACTGCCTATCCTAATTCAGACCCTCCGATTCACACCACCCCGTGATGTTTTTCTCATTCCTACTAGTGAATGTAATGTAACACACACCCATACAATGCGCCCCACCCCGTGATCTTTTTATCACTCCTACTAGTGAATGTAATGTAACACACAACCATACAATGCGCACCACCCAGCAATGATTTTCAGAAACATATTCTACATAGCCACTGCCTGTTCCCTGACCTCCCCTTGATGACGACCACGCGGTGCTTTTCTCCATCCTACATTGCCGCTCACTACCTATCCTAATTCAGTCCCTCCGATTCACACCACCCAGTGATGTTTTTCTCCCTCCTTCTAGTTAATGTAATGTAACACACACCCATACAATGCGCACCACCCCACGATGTTTTTCAGAAACCTATCCTACATTGCCATTGCATGTTCCCTGACCTCCCCATGCTGACCACCCCGCGGTGCTTTTCTCCATCCTACATTGCCACTCACTGCCTATCCTAATTCAAACCCTCCGATTCACACCATCCCATGATGTTTTTCTCACTCCTACTAGTGAATGTAATGTAACACACACCCACACAATGCGCACCACCCCGTGACGTTTTTCAGAAAACTATCCAACATTGCCACTGCATGTTCCCTGACCTCCCCATGCTGACCACCCCGCGGTGCTTTTCTCCATCCTACATTGCCACTCACTGCCTATCCTAATTCAGACCCTCCGATTCACACCACCCCGTGATGTTTTTCTCCCTCCTACTAGTGAATGTAATGTAACACACACCCATACAATGCGCACCACCCCGCGATGTTTTTCGGAAACCTATCCTACATTGCCACTGCATGTTCCCGGACATCCCCAGGCTGACCACCCCGCGGTGCTTTTCTCCATCCCATATTACCACTCACTGCCTCTCCTAATTCAGACACTCGGATTCACCCCACCCTGTGATGTTTTTCTCACTCCTACTAGTGAATGTAATGTAACCACACCCATACAATGCGCACCACCCCGCGATGTTTTTCATAAACCTATCCTACATTGCCACTGCATGTTCCCTGACCTCCCCATGCTGACCACCCCGCGGTGCTTTTCTCTATCCTACATTGACACTCACTGCCTATCCTAATTCATACCCTCCGATTCACACCACCCCGTGATGTTTTTCTCACTCCTACTAGTGAATGTAATGTAACACACACCCATACAATGCGCACCACCACGTGATATTTTTCAGAAAACTATCCTACATTGCCACTGCATGTTCCCTGACCTCCCAATGCTTACCACCACGCGGTGCTTTTCTCCATCCTACATTGGCACTCACTGCCTATCCTAATTCAGACCCTCCGATTCACACCACCCCGTGATGTTTTTCTCACTCCTACTAGTCAATGTAATGTAACACACACACATACAATGCGCACCACCCCGCGATATTTTTCAGAAACCTATCCTACATTGCCACTGCATGTTCCCTGACCTCCCCATGCTGACCACCCCGCGGTGATTTTCTCCATCCTACATTGCCACTCACTGCCTAATCTAATACAGACCCTCCGATTCTCACCACCTCGTGATGTTTTTCTCACTCCTACTAGTGAATGTAATGTAACACACACCCATACAATGCGCACCACCCCGTGATGTTTTTCTTACTCCTACTAGTGAATGTAATGTAACACACACCCATACAATGCGCACAATCCTGTGATGTTTTTCTCACTCCTACTAGTGAATGTAATGTAACACATACCCATACAATGCGCACCACCCCGCAACGTTTTTCAGAAACATATCCTACATAGCCACTGGCTTTTCCCTGACCTCCCCTTGCTGACGACCCTGCGGTGCTTTTCTCCATCCTACATTGTCACTCACTGCCTATCGTAATTCAAACCCTCCGATTCACACCACCCCGTGATGTTTTTCTCACTCCTACTAGTGAATGTAATGTAACACACACCCATACAATGCGCACCACCCTGTGATGTTTTTCAGAATCCTATCCTACATTGCCACTGCATGTTCCCTTACCTCCCCATGCTGACCACCCAGCGGTGCTTTTCTCCATCCTACATTGCCACTCACTGCCTATCCTAATTCAGACCCTCCGATTCACACCACCCCGTGATGTTTTTCTCATTCCTACTAGTGAATGTAATGTAACACACACCCATACAATGCGCCCCACCCCGTGATCTTTTTATCACTCCTACTAGTGAATGTAATGTAACACACAACCATACAATGCGCACCACCCAGCAATGATTTTCAGAAACATATTCTACATAGCCACTGCCTGTTCCCTGGCCTCCCCTTGCTGACGACCACGCGGTGCTTTTCTCCATCCTACATTGCCGCTCACTACCTATCCTAATTCAGTCCCTCCGATTCACACCACCCAGTGATGTTTTTCTCCCTCCTTCTAGTGAATGTAATGTAACACACACCCATACAATGCGCACCACCCCGCAATGTTTTTCAGAAACATATCCTACATAGCCACTGCCTGTTCCCTGACCTCCCCTTGCTGACGATCCCGCGGTGCTTTTCTCCATCCTACATTGTCACTCACTGCCTATCCTAATTCAGACCCTCCGATTCACACCACCCCGTGATGTTTTTCTCACTCCTACTAGTTAATGTAATGTAACACACACCCATACAATGCGCACCACCCCGGGATGTTTTTCAGAAACCTATCCTACATTGCCACTGCATGTTCCCTGACCTCCCCATGCTGACCACCCCGCAGTGGTTTTCTCCATCCTACATTGCCACTCACTGCCTATCCTAATTCAGACCCTCCGATTCACACCACCCCGTGATGTTTTTCTCCCTCCTACTAGTGAATGTAATGTAACACACACCCATACAATGCCCACCACCCCGTGATGTTTTTCTCACTCCTACTAGTGAATGTAATATAACACACACCCATACAATGCGCACCACCCCGTGATGTTTTTCTCACTCCTACTAGTGAATGTAATGTAACACACACCCATACAATGCGCACCACCCTGTGATGTTTTTCTCACTCCTACTAGTCAATGTAATGTAACACACACCCATACAATGCGCACCACCCCGCGATATTTTTCAGAAACCTATCCTACATTGCCACTGCATGTTCCCTGACCTCCCCATGCTGACCACCCCGCGGTGATTTTCTCCATCCTACATTGCCACTCACTGCCTAATCTAATACAGACCCTCCGATTCTCACCACCTCGTGATGTTTTTCTCACTCCTACTAGTGAATGTAATGTAACACACACCCATACAATGCGCACCACCCCGTGATGTTTTTCTTACTCCTACTAGTGAATGTAATGTAACACACACCCATACAATGCGCACAATCCTGTGATGTTTTTCTCACTCCTACTAGTGAATGTAATGTAACACATACCCATACAATGCGCACCACCCCGCAACGTTTTTCAGAAACATATCCTACATAGCCACTGGCTTTTCCCTGACCTCCCCTTGCTGACGACCCTGCGGTGCTTTTCTCCATCCTACATTGTCACTCACTGCCTATCGTAATTCAAACCCTCCGATTCACACCACCCCGTGATGTTTTTCTCACTCCTACTAGTGAATGTAATGTAACACACACCCATACAATGCGCACCACCCCGCGATGTTTTTCAGAAACCTATCCTACATTGCCACTGCATGTTCCCTGACCTCCCCATGCTGACCACCCCGCAGTGGTTTTCTCCATCCTACATTGCCACTCACTGCCTATCCTAATTCACACCCTCCGATTCACACCACCCCGTGATGTTTTTCTCCCTCCTACTAGTGAATGTAATGTAACACACACCCATACAATGCCCACCACCCCGCGATGTTTTTCGGAAACCTATCCTACATTGCCACTGCATGTTCCCGGACATCCCCAGGCTGACCACCCCGCGGTGCTTTTCTCCATCCCATATTACCACTCACTGCCTCTCCTAATTCAGACACTCGGATTCACGCACCCTGTGATGTTTTTCTCACTCCTACTAGTGAATGTAATGTAACCACACCCATACAATGCGCACCACCCCGCGATGTTTTTCATAAACCTATCCTACATTGCCACTGCATGTTCCCTGACCTCCCCATGCTGACCACCCCGCGGTGCTTTTCTCTATCCTACATTGCCACTCACTGCCTATCCTAATTCAGACCCTCCGATTCACACCACCCCGTGATGTTTTTCTCACTCCTACTAGTGAATGTAATGTAACACACACCCATACAATGCGCACCACCACGTGATATTTTTCAGAAAACTATCCTACATTGCCACTGCATGTTCCCTGACTTCCCCAATGCTGACCACCCCGCGGTGCTTTTCTCCATCCTACATTGCCACTCACTGCCTATCCTAATTCAGACCCTCCGATTCACACCACCCCGTGATGTTTTTCTCACTCCTACTAGTGAATGTAATGTAACACACACCCATACAATGCGCACCACCCCGCGATATTTTTCAGAAACCTATCCTACATTGCCACTGCATGTTCCCTGACCTCGCCATGCTGACCACCCCGCGGTGCTTTTCTCCATCCTACATTGCCACTCACTGCCTAATCTAATACAGACCCTCCGATTCTCACCACCTCGTGATGTTTTTCTCACTCCTACTAGTGAATGTAATGTAACACACACCCATACAATGCGCACCACCCCGTGATGTTTTTCTTACTCCTACTAGTGAATGTAATGTAACACACACCCATGCAATGCGAACAATCCTGTGATGTTTTTCTCACTCCTACTAGTGAATGTAATGTAACACATACCCATACAATGCGCACCACCCCGCAATGTTTTTCAGAAACATATCCTACATAGCCACAGCCTTTTCCCTGACCTCCCCTTGCTGACGACCCTGCGGTGCTTTTCTCCATCCTACATTGTCACTCACTGCCTATCCTAATTCAAACCCTCCGATTCACACCACCCCGTGATGTTTTTCTCACTCCTACTAGTGAATGTAATGTAACACACACCCATACATTGCGCACCACCCCGTGATGTTTTTCAGAATCCTATCCTACATTGCCACTGCATGTTCCCTTACCTCCCCATGCTGACCACCCAGCGGTGCTTTTCTCCATCCTACATTGCCACTCACTGCCTATCCTAATTCAGACCCTCCGATTCACACCACCCCGTGATGTTTTTCTCATTCCTACTAGTGAATGTAATGTAACACACACCCATACAATGCGCCCCACCCCGTGATGTTTTTATCACTCCTACTAGTGAATGTAATGTAACACACAACCATACAATCCGCACCACCCCGTGATGTTTTTCTCACTCCTACTAATTAATGTAATGTAACACACACCCATACAATGCGCACCACCCAGCAATGTTTTTCAGAAACATATCCTACATAGCCACTGCCTCGTCCCTGACCTCCCCTTGCTGACGACCACGCGGTGCTTTTCTCCATCCTACATTGCCACTCACTACCTATCCTAATTCAGTCCCTCCGATTCACACCACCCAGTGATGTTTTTCTCCCTCCTACTAGTGAATGTAATGTAACACACACTCATACAATGCGCACCACCCCGCAATGTTTTTCAGAAACATATCCTACATAGCCACTGCCTGTTCCCTGACCTCCCCTTGCTGACGACCCCGCGGTGCTTTTCTCCATCCTACATTGTCACTCACTGCCTATTCTAATTCAGACCCTCCGATTCACACCACCCCGTGATGTTTTTCTCACTCCTACTAGTGAATGTAATGTAACACACACCCATACAATGCGCCCCACCCCGTGATGTTTTTATTACTCCTACTAGTGAATGTAATGTAACACACAACCATACAATCCGCACCACCCCGTGATGTTTTTCTCACTCCTACTAGTTAATGTAATGTAACACACACCCATACAATGCGCACCACCCCGTGATGTTTTACTCACTCCTACTAGTGAATGTAATGAACACACACCCACACAATGCGCACCACCCCGCGATGTTTTTCAGAAACCTATCCTACATTGCCACTGCATGTTCTCTGACCTCCCAATGCTGACCACCCCGCGGTGCTTTTCTCCATCCTACATTGCCACTCACTGCCTAACCTAATACAGACCCTCCGATTCTCACCACCTCGTGATGTTTTTCTCACTCCTACTAGTGAATGAAATGTAACACACACCCATACAATGCGCACCACCCCGTGATGTTTTTCTTACTCCTACTAGTGAATGTAATGTAACACACACCCATACAATGCGCACAATCCTGTGATGTATTTCTCACTCCTACTATTGAATGTAATGTAACACACACCCATACAATGCGCACCACCCCGTGATGTTTTACTCACTCCTACTAGTGAATGTAATGAACACACACCCACACAATGCGCACCACCCCGCGATGTTTTTCAGAAACCTATCCTACATTGCCACTGCATGTTCCCTGACCTCCCCATGCTGACGACACCGCGGTGCTTTTCTCCATCCTACATTGCCACTCATTGCCTATCCTAATTCAGACCCTCCGATTCACACCACCCCGTGATGTTTTTCTCACTCCTACTAGTGAATGTAATGTAACACACACCCATACAATGTGCACCACCCCGCGATGTTTTTCAGAAACCTATCCTACATTGCCACTGCATGTTCCCTGACCTCACCATACTGACCAGCCCGTGGTGCTTTTTTCCATCCTACATTGCCACTCACTGCCTATCCTAAATCAGACCCTCTGATTCACACCACACCGTGATGTTTTTCTCACTCCTACTAGTGAATGTAATGTAACACACACCCATACAATGCGCCCCACCCCGTGATGTTTTTATCACTCCTACTAGTGAATGTAATGTAACACACAACCATACAATCCGCACCACCCCGTGAATTTTTTCTCACTCCTACTAGTTAATGTAATGTAACACACACCCATACAATGCGCACCACCCCACGATGTTTTTCAGAAACCTATCCTACATTGCCACTGCATGTTCCCTGACCTCCCCATGCTGACCACCCCGCGGTGCTTTTCTCCATCCTACATTGCCACTCACAGCCTATCCTAATTCAAACCCTCCGATTCACACCATCCCATGATGTTTTTCTCACTCCTACTAGTGAATGTAATGTAACACACACCCACACAATGCGCACCACCCCGTGACGTTTTTCAGAAAACTATCCAACATTGCCACTGCATGTTCCCTGAACTCCCCATGCTGACCACCCCGCGGTGCTTTTCTCCATCCTACATTGCCACTCACTGCCTATCCTAATTCAGACCCTCCGATTCACACCACCCCGTGATGTTTTTCTCACTCCTACTAGTGAATGTAATGTAACACACACCCATACAATGCGCACCACCACGTGATATTTTTCAGAAAACTATCCTACATTGCCACTGCATGTTCCCTGACTTCCCCAATGCTGACCACCCCGCGGTGCTTTTCTCCATCCTACATTGCCACTCACTGCCTATCCTAATTCAGACCCTCCGATTCACACCACCCCGTGATGTTTTTCTCACTCCTACTAGTGAATGTAATGTAACACACACCCATACAATGCGCACCACCCCGCGATATTTTTCAGAAACCTATCCTACATTGCCACTGCATGTTCCCTGACCTCCCCATGCTGACCACCCCGTGGTGCTTTTCTCCATCCTACATTGCCACTCACTGCCTAATCTAATACAGACCCTCCGATTCTCACCACCTTGTGATGTTTTTCTCACTCCTACTAGTGAATGTAATGTAACACACACCCATACAATGCGCACCACCCCGTGATGTTTTTCTTACTCCTACTAGTGAATGTAATGTAACACACACCCATACAATGTGCACAATCCTGTGATGATTTTCTCACTCCTACTAGTGAATGTAATGTAACACATACCCATACAATGCGCACCACCCCGCAACGTTTTTCAGAAACATATCCTACATAGCCACTGGCTTTTCCCTGACCTCCCCTTGCTGACGACCCTGCGGTGCTTTTCTCCATCCTACATTGTCAGTCACTGCCTATCGTAATTCAGACCCTCCGATTCACACCACCCCGTGATGTTTTTCTCACTCCTACTAGTGAATGTAATGTAACACACACCCATACAATGCGCACCACCCTGTGATGTTTTTCAGAATCCTATCCTACATTGCCACTGCATGTTCCCTTACCTCCCCATGCTGACCACCCAGCGGTGCTTTTCTCCATCCTACATTGCCACTCACTGCCTATCCTAATTCAGACCCTCCGATTCACACCACCCCGTGATGTTTTTCTCATTCCTACTAGTGAATGTAATGTAACACACACCCATACAATGCGCCCCACCCCGTGATGTTTTTATCACTCCTACTAGTGAATGTAATGTAACACACAACCATACAATGCGCACCACCCAGCAATGTTTTTCAGAAACATATCCTACATAGCCACTGCCTGTTCCCTGACCTCCCCTTGCTGACGACCACGCGGTGCTTTTCTTCATCATACATTGCCGCTCACTACCTATCCTAATTCAGTCCCTCCGATTCACACCACCCAGTGATGTTTTTCTCCCTCCTTCTAGTGAATGTAATGTAACACACACCCATACAATGCGCACCACCCCGCAATGTTTTTCAGAAACATATCCTACATAGCCACTGCCTGTTCCCTGACCTCCCCTTGCTGACGACCCCGCGGTGCTTTTCTCCATCCTACATTGTCACTCACTGCCTATCCTAATTCAGACCCTCCGATTCACACCACCCCGTGATGTTTTTCTCACTCCTACTAGTGAATGTAATGTAACACACACCCATACAATGCGCACCACCCCGCGATGTTTTTCAGAAACCTATCCTACATTGCCACTGCATGTTCCCTGACCTCCCCATGCTTACCACCCCGCGGTGCTTTTCTCCATCCTACATTGCCACTCACTGCCTATCCTAATTCAGACCCTCCGATTCACACCACCCCGTGATGTTTTTCTCCCTCCTACTAGTGAATGTAATGTAACACACACCCATACAATGCGCCCCACCCCGCGATGTTTTTCGGAAACCTATCCTACATTGACACTGCATGTTCCCGGACATCCCCAGGCTGACCACCCCGCGGTGCTTTTCTCCATCCCATATTACCACTCACTGCCTCTCCTAATTCAGACACTCGGATTCACGCACCCTGTAATGTTTTTCTCACTCCTACTAGTGAATGTAATGTAACCACACCCATACAATGCGCACCACCCCGCGATGTTTTTCATAAACCTATCCTACATTGCCACTGCATGTTCCCTGACCTCCCCATGCTGACCACCCCACGTTGCTTTTCTCTATCCTACATTGCCACTCACTGCCTATCCTAATTCAGACCCTCCGATTCACACCACCCCGTGATGTTTTTCTCACTCCTACTAGTGAATGTAATGTAACACACACCCATACAATGCGCACCACCTCGCAATGATTTTCAAAAACCTATCCTACATTGCCACTGCATGTTCCCTGACCTCCCAATGCTTACCACCACGCGGTGCTTTTCTCCATCCTACATTGGCACTCACTGCCTATCCTAATTCAGACCCTCCGATTCACACCACCCCGTGATGTTTTTCTCACTCCTACTAGTGAATGTAATGTAACACACACCCATACAATGCGCACCACCACGTGATATTTTTCAGAAAACTATCCTACATTGCCACTGCATGTTCCCTGACTTCCCCAATGCTGACCACCCCGCGGTGCTTTTCTCCATCCTACATTGCCACTCACTGCCTATCCTAATTCAGACCCTCCGATTCACACCACCCCGTGATGTTTTTCTCACTCCTACTAGTGAATGTAATGTAACACACACCCATACAATGCGCACCACCCCGCGATATTTTTCAGAAACCTATCCTACATTGCCACTGCATGTTCCCTGACCTCGCCATGCTGACCACCCCGCGGTGCTTTTCTCCATCCTACATTGCCACTCACTGCCTAATCTAATACAGACCCTCCGATTCTCACCACCTCGTGATGTTTTTCTCACTCCTACTAGTGAATGTAATGTAACACACACCCATACAATGCGCACCACCCCGTGATGTTTTTCTTACTCCTACTAGTGAATGTAATGTAACACACACCCATACAATGCGCACAATCCTTTGATGTTTTTCTCACTCCTACTAGTGAATGTAATGTAACACACACCCATACAATGCGCACCACCCCGCGATGTTTTTCAGAAACATATCCTACATAGCCACTGCCTGTTCCCTGACCTCCCCTTGCTGACGACCCTGTGGTGCTTTTCTCCATCCTACATTGTCACTCACTGCCTATCGTAATTCAGACCCGCCGATTCGCACCACCCCGTGATGTTTTTCTCACTCCTACTAGTGAATGTAATGTAACACACACCCATACAATGCGCACCACCCCGTGATGTTTTTCAGAATCCTATCGTACATTGCTACTGGATGTTCCCTTACCTCCCCATGCTGACCACCCCGTGGTGCTTTTCTCCATCCTACATTGCCACTCACTGCCTATCCTAATTCAGACCCTCCGATTCACACCACCCCGTGATGTTTTTCTCATTCCTACTAGTGAATGTAATGTAACACACACCCATACAATGCGCCCCACCCCGTGATGTTTTTATCACTCCTACTAGTGAATGTAATGTAACACCCAACCATACAATCCGCACCACCCCGTGATGTTTTTCTCACTCCTACTAGTTAATGTAATGTAACACACACCCATACAATGCGCACCACCCCGCAATGTTTTTCAGAAACATATCCTACATAGCCACTGCCTGTTCCCTGACCTCCCCTTGCTGACGACCACGCGGTGCTTTTCTCCATCCTACATTGCCACTCACTACCTATCCTAATTCAGTCCCTCCGATTCACACCACCCCGTGATGTTTTTCTCCCTCCTACTAGTGAATGTAATGTAACACACACCCATACAATGCGCACCACCCCGCAATGTTTTTCAGAAACATATCCTACATAGCCACTGCCTGTTCCCTGACCTCCCCTTGCTGACGACCCCGCGGTGCTTTTCTCCATCCTACATTGTCACTCACTGCCTATCCTAATTCAGACCCTCCGATTCACACCACCCCGTGATGTTTTTCTCACTCCTACTAGTGAATGTAATGTAACACACACCCATACAATGCGCACCACCCAGCGATGTTTTTCAGAAACCTATCCTACATTGCCACTGCATGTTCCCTGACCTCCCCATGCTGACGACCCCGCGGTGCTTTTCTCCATCCTACATTGCCACTCACTGCCTATCCTAATTCAGACCCTCCGATTCACACCACCCCGTGATGTTTTTGTCACTCCTACTAGTGAATGTAATGTAACACACACCCATACAATGTGCACCACCCCGCGATGTTTTTCAGAAACCTATCCTACTTTGCCACTGCATGTTCCCTGACCTCCCCATACTGACCACCCCGCGGTGCTTTTCTGCATCCTACATTGCCACTCACTGCCTATCCTAATTCAGACCCTCTGATTCACACCACCCCGTGATGTTTTTCTCACTCCTACTAGTGAATGTAATGTAACACACACCCATACAATGCGCCCCACCACGTGATGTTTTTATTACTCCTACTAGTGAATGTAATGTAACACACAACCATACAATTCGCACCACCCGTGATGTTTTTCTCACTCCTACTAGTTAATGTAGTGTAACACACACCCATACAATGCGCACCACCCCGTGATGTTTTACTCACTCCTACTAGTGAATGTAATGAACACACACCCACACAATGCGCACCACCCCGCGATGTTTTTCAGAAACCTATCCTACATTGCCACTGCATGTTACCTGACGTCCCCATGCTGACCACCCCGTGGTGCTTTTCTCCATCCTACATTGCCACTCACTGCCTAACCTAATAGAGACCCTCCGATTCTCACCACCTCGTGATGTTTTTCTCACTCCTTCTAGTGAATGTAATGTAACACACACCCATACAATGCGCACCACCCCGTGATGTTTTTCTTACTCCTACTAGTGAATGTAATGTAACACACACCCATACAATGCGCACAATCCTGTGATGTTTTTCTCACTCCTACTAGTGAATGTAATGTAACACACACCCATACAATGCGCACCACCCCGTGATGTTTTACTCACTCCTACTAGTGAATGTAATGAACACACACCCATACAATGTGCACCACCCCGCGATGTTTTTCAAAAACCTATCCTACATTGCCACTGCACGTTCCCTGACCTCACCATACTGACCAGCCCGTGGTGCTTTTTTCCATCCTACATTGCCACTCACTGCCTATCCTAAATCAGACCCTCTGATTCACACCACACCGTGATGTATTTCTCACTCCTACTAGTGAATGTAATGTAACACACACCCATACAATGCGCCCCACCCCGTGATGTTTTTATCACTCCTACTAGTGAATGTAATGTAACACACAACCATACAATCCACACCACCCCGTGATGTTTTTCTCACTCCTACTAGTTAATGTAATGTAACACACACCCATACAATGCGCACCACCCCACGATGTTTTTCAGAAACCTATCCTACATTGCCATTGCATGTTCCCTGACCTCCCCATGCTGACCACCCCGCGGTGCTTTTCTCCATCCTACATTGCCACTCACTGCCTATCCTAATTCAAACCCTCCAATTCACACCATCCCGTGATGTTTTTCTCACTCCTACTAGTGAATGTAATGTAACACACACCCACACAATGCGCACCACCCCGTGACGTTTTTCAGAAAACTATCCAACATTGTCACTGCATGTTCCCTGACCTCCCCATGCTGACCACCCCGCGGTGCTTTTCTCCATCCTACATTGCCACTCACTGCCTATCCTAATTCAGACCCTCCGATTCACACCACCCCGTGATGTTTTTCTCCCTCCTACTAGTGAATGTAATGTAACACACACCCATACAATGCGCACCACCCCGCGATGTTTTTCAGAAACCTATCCTACATTGCCACTGCATGTTCCCGGACATCCCCAGGCTCACCACCCCGCGGTGCTTTTCTCCATCCCATATTACCACTCACTGCCTCTCCTAATTCAGACACTCGGATTCACCCCACCCTGTGATGTTTTTCTCACTCCTACTAGTGAATGTAATGTAACCACACCCATACAATGCGCACCACCCCGCGATGTTTTTCATAAACCTATCCTACATTGCCACTGCATGTTCCCTGACCTCCCCATGCTGACCACCCCGCGGTGCTTTTGTCTGTCCTACATTGCCACTCACTGCCTATCCTAATTCAGACCCTCCAATTCACACCACCCCGTGATGTTTTTCTCACTCCTACTAGTGAATGTAATGTAACACACACCCATACAATGCGCACCACCTCGCGATGATTTCCAAAAACCTATCCTACATTGCCACTGCATGTTCCCTGAACTCCCAATGCTTACCACCACGCGGTGCTTTTCTCCATCCTACATTGGCACTCACTGCCTATCCTAATTCAGACCCTCCGATTCACACCACCCCGTGATGTTTTTCTCACTACTACTAGTGAATGTAATGTAACACACCCCCATACAATGCGCACCACCACGTGATATTTTTCAGAAAACTATCCTACATTGCCACTGCATGTTCCCTGACTTCCCCAATGCTGACCACCCCGCGGTGCTTTTCTCCATCCTACATTGCTACTCACTGCCTATCCTAATTCAGACCCTCCGATTCACACCACCCCGTGATGTTTTTCTCACTCCTACTAGTGAATGTAATGTAACACACACCAATACAATGCGCACCACCCCGCGATATTTTTCAGAAACCTATCCTACATTGCCACTGCATGTTCCCTGACCTCCCCATGCTGACCACCCCGCGGTGGTTTTCGCCATCCTACATTGCCACTCACTGCCTAACCTAATACCGACCCTCCGATTCTCACCACCTCGTGATGTTTTTCTCACTCCTACTAGTGAATGTAATGTAACACACACCCATACAATGCGCACCACCCCGTGATGTTTTTCTTACTCCTACTAGTGTATGTAATGTAACACACACCCATACAATGCGCAGAACCCTGTGATGTTTTTCTCACTCCTACTAGTGAATGTAATGTAACACACACCCATACAATGCGCACCACCCCGCAATGTTTTTCAGAAACTTATCCTACATAGCCACTGCCTGTTCCCTGACCTCCCCTTGCTGACGACCCCGCGGTACTTTTCTCCATCCTACATTGTCACTCACTGCCTATCCTAATTCAGACCCTCCCATTCACACCACCCCGTGATGTTTTTCTCACTCCTACTAGGGAATGTAATGTAACACACACCCATACAAAGCACACCACCCCGCGATGTTTTTCAGAAACCTATCCTACATTGCCACTGCTTGTTCCCTGACCTCCCTGTGCTGACGACCCCGCGGTGCTTTTCTCCATCCTACATTGCCACTCACTGCCTATCCTAATTCAGACCCTCCGATTCACACCACCCCGTGATGTTTTTCTCACTCCTACTAGTGAATGTAATGTAACGCACACCCATACAATGTGCACCAGCCCGCAATGTTTTTCAGAAACCTATACTACTTTGCCACTGCATGTTCCCTGACCTCCCCATACTGACCACCCCGCGGTGCTTTTCTCCATCCTACATTGCCACTCACTGCCTATCCTAATTCAGACCCTCTGATTCACACCACCCCGTGATGTTTTTCTCACTCCTACTAGTGAATGTAATGTAACACACACCCATACAATGCGCCCCACCCCGTGATGTTTTTATCACTCCTACTAGTGAATGTAATGTAACACACAACCATACAATCCGCACCACCCCGTGATGTTTTTCTCACTCCTACTAGTTAATGTAATGTAACACACACCCATACAATGCGCACTACCCCGCGATGTTTTTCAGAAACCTATCCTACATTGCCACTGCATGTTCCCTGACCTCCCCATGCTGACCACCGGGCGGTGCTTTTCTCCATCCTACATTGCCACTCACTGCCTATCCTAATTCAGACCCTCCGATTCACACCACCCCGTGATGTTTTTCTCACTCCTACTAGCGAATGTAATGTAACACACACCCATACAATGTGCACCACCCCGAGATGTTTTTCAGAAACCTATCCTACATTGCCACTGCATGTTCCCTGACCTCCCCATGCTGACCACCCCGTGGTGCTTTTCTCCATCCTACATTACCACTCTCTGCGTATCCTAATTCAGATGCTCCGATTCACACCATCCCGTGATATTTTTCTCACTCCTACTAGTGAATGTAATGTAACACACACCCATACAATGCTCAACACCCCGCGATGTTTTTCAAAATCCTATCCTACATTGCCACTGCATGTTCCCTGACCTCCCAAAGCTGACCACCCGGCGATGCTTTTCTCCATTATACATTGCCACTCACTGCCTATCCTAATTCAGACCCTCCGATTCACACCACCCCGTGATGTTTTTCTCACTCCTACTAATGAATGTAATGTAACACACACCCATACAATGCGAACCACCCCGTGATGTTTTTTTCCCTCCTACTAGTGAATGTAATGTAACACACGCCCATACAATGCGCACCACCCCGCAATGTTTTTCAGAAACATATCCTACATAGCCACTGCCTGTTCCCTGACCTCCCCTTGCTGACGACCCCGCGGTACTTTTCTCCATCCTACATTGTCACTCACTGCCTATCCTAATTCAGACCCTCCCATTCACACCACCCCGTGATGTTTTTCTCACTCCTACTAGGGAATGTAATGTAACACACACCCATACAATGCACACCACCCCGCGATGTTTTTCAGAAACCTATCCTACATTGCCACTGCATGTTCCCTGACCTCCCTGTGCTGACGACCCCGCGGTGCTTTTCTCCATCCTACATTGCCACTCACCGCCTATCCTAATTCAGACCCTCCGATTCACACCACCCCGTGATGTTTTTCTCACTCCTACTAGTGAATGTAATGTAACACACACCCATACAATGTGCACCACCCCGCAATGTTTTTCAGAAACCTATACTACTTTGCCACTGCATGTTCCCTGACCTCCCCATACTGACCACCCCGCGGTGCTTTTCTCCATCCTACATTGCCACTCACTGCCTATCCTAATTCAGACCCTCTGATTCACACCACCCCGTGATGTTTTTCTCACTCCTACTAGTGAATGTAATGTAACACACACCCATACAATGCGCCCCACCCCGTGATGTTTTTATCACTCCTACTAGTGAATGTAATGTAACACACAACCATACAATCCGCACCACCCCGTGATGTTTTTCTCACTCCTACTAGTTAATGTAATGTAACACACACCCATACAATGCGCACCACCCCGAGATGTTTTTCAGAAACCTATCCTACATTGCCACTGCATGATCCCTGACCTCCCCATGCTGACCACCCCGTGGTGCTTTTCTCCATCCTACATTGCCACTCTCTGCGTATCCTAATTCAGATTCTCTGATTCACACCATCCCGTGATATTTTTCTAACTCCTACTAGTGAATGTAATGTAACACACACCCATACAATGCTCACCACCCCGCGATGTTTTTCAAAATCCTATCCTACATTGCCACTGCATGTTCCCTGACCTCCCAAAGCTGACCACCCGGCGATGCTTTTCTCCATTATACATTGCCACTCACTGCCTATCCTAATTCAGACCCTCCGATTCACACCACCCCGTGATGTTTTTCTCACTCCTACTAATGAATGTAATGTAACACACACCCATACAATGCGAACCACCCCGTGATGTTTTTCTCACTCCTACTAGTGAATGTAATGTAACACACACCCATACAATGCGCACTGCCCCGTGATGTTTTTCTCACTCCTACTAGTGAATGTAAGGTAACACACACCCATACAATGCGCACCACCCCGCGATGTTTTTCAGAAACCTATCCTACATTGCCACTGCATGTTCCCTGACCTCCCCATGCTGACCACCGCGCGGTGCTTTTCTCCATCCTACATTGCCACTCACTGCCTATCCTAATTCAGACCCTCCGATTCACACCACTCCGTGATGTTTTTCTCACTCCTACTAGTGAATGTAATGTAACACACACCGATACAATGCGCACCAACCCGTGATGTTTTTCAGAATCCTATCCTACATTGCACTGAATGTTCCCTGACCTCCCCATGCTGACCACCCCGCGGTGCTTTTCTCCCTCCTACATTGCCACTCACTGCCTATCCTAATTCAGACCCTCCGATTCACACCACCCCGTGATGTTTTTCTCACTCCTACTAGTGAATGTAATGTAACACACACCCATACAATTCGCATCACCCCGTGATGTTCTTCTCACTCCTACTAGTGAATGTAATGAACACACACCCACACAATTCGCACCACCCCGCGATGTTTTTCAGAAACCTATCCTACATTGCCACTGCATGTTCCCTGACCTCCCCATGCTGACGACCCCGCGGTGCTTTCTTCCATCCTACATTGCCACTCACTGCCTATCCTAATTCAGACCCTCCGATTCACACCACCCCGTGATGTTTTTCTCACTCCTACTAATGAATGTAATGTAACACACACCCATACAATGCGCACCACCCCGTGATGTTTTTCTCACTCCTACTAGTGAATGTAATGTAACACACAACCATACAATCCGCACCTCCCCGTGATGTTTTTCTCACTCCTACTAGTTAATGTAATGTAACACACACCCATACAATGCGCACCACCCTGCAATGTTTTTCAGAAACCTATCCAACATTGCTACTGCATGTTCCCTGACCTCCCCATGCTGACCACCCCGCGGTGCTTTTCTCCATCCTACATTGCCACTCACTGCCTATCCTATTTCAGACCCTCCGATTCACACCACCCCGTGATGTTTTTCTCACTCCTACTAGTGAATGTAATGTAACACACACCCATAAAATGCGCACCACCCCGTGATGTTTTTCTCACTCCTACTAGTGAATGTAATGTAACACACATCCATACAATGCGCACCACCCAGCGATGTTTTTCAGAAACCTATCCTACATTGCCTCTGCATGTTCCCTGACCTCCCCATGCTGACCACCCCGCGGTGCTTTTCTCCATCCTACATTGCCACTCACTGCCTAACCTTATACAGACCCTCCGATTCTCACCACCTCGTGATGTTTTACTCACTCCTACTAGTGAATGTAATGTAACACACACCCATACAATGTGCACAACCCCGTGATATTTTTCTTACTCCTACTAGTGAATGCAATGTAACACACACCCATAAAATGCGCACAACCCTGTGATGTTTTCCTCACTCCTACTAGTGAATGTAATGTAACACAAACCCATACAATGCGCACCACCCCGCAATGTTTTTCAGAAACATATCCTACATAGCCACAGCGTGTTCCCTGACCTCCCCTTGCTGACGACCCTGTGGTGCTTTTCTCCATCCTACATTGTCACTCACTGCCTATCGTAATTCAGACCCTCCGATTCACACCACCCCGTGATGTTTTTCTCACTCCTACTAGTGAATGTAATGTAACACACACCCATACAATGCGCACCACCCCGTGATGTTTTTCAGAATCCTATCCAACATTGCCACTGCATGTTCCCTTACCTCCGCATGCTGACCACCCCGTGGTGCTTTTCTCCATCCTACATTGCCACTCACTGCCTATCCTAATTCAGACCCTCCGATTCACACCACCCCGTGATGTTTTTCTCATTCCTACCAGTGAATGTAATGTAACACACACCCATACAATGCGCCCCACCCCGTGATGTTTTTATCACTCCTACTAGAGAATGTAATGTAACACACAACCATACAATCCGCAACACCCCGTGATGTTTTTCTCACTCCTACTAGTTAATGTAATGTAACACACACCCATACAATGCGCACCACCACGCAATGTTTTTCAGAAACATATCCTACATAGCCACTGCCTGTTCATTGACCTCCCCATGCTGACGACCACGTGGTGCTTTTCTCCATCCTACATTGCCACTCACTACCTATCCTAATTCAGTCCCTCCGATTCACACCACCCCGTGATGTTTTTCTCCCTCCTACTAGTGAATGTAATGTAACACACGCCCATACAATGCGCACCACCCCGCAATGTGTTTCAGAAACATATCCTACATAGCCACTGCCTATTCCCTGACCTCCCCTTGCTGACGACCCTGCGGTACTTTTCTCCATCCTACATTGTCACTCACTGCCTATCCTAATTCAGACCCTCCGATTCACACCACCCCGTGATGTTTTTCTCACTCCTACTAGTGAATGTAATGTAACACACACCCATACAATGCGCACCACCCCGTGATGTTTTTCTCACTCCTACTAGTGAATGTAATGTAACACACAACCATACAATCCGCCCCTCCCCGTGATGTTTTTCTCACTCCTACTAGTTAATGTAATGTAACACACACCCATACAATGCGCACCACCGGGCGATGTTTTTCAGAAACCTATCCTACATTGCCACTGCATGTTCCCTGACCTCCCCATGCTGACCACCCCGCGGTGCTTTTCTCCATCCTACATTGCCACTCACTGCCTATCCTATTTCAGACCCTCCGATTCACACCACCCCGTGATGTTTTTCTCACTCCTACTAGTGAATGTAATGTAACACACACCCATAAAATGCGCACCACCCCGTGATGTTTTTCTCACTCCTACTAGTGAATGTAATGTAACACACAGCCATACAATGCGCACCACCCAGCGATGTTTTTCAGAAACCTATCCTACATTGCCACTGCATGTTCCTTGACCTCCCCATGCTGACCACCCCGCGGTGCTTTTCTCCATCCTACATTGCCACTCACTGCCTACCCTATTTCAGACCCTCCGATTCACACCACCCTGTGATGTTTTTCTCACTCCTACTAGCGAATGTAATGTAACACACACCCATACAATGTGCACCACCCCGCGATATTTTTCAGAAACCTATCCTACATTGCCACTGCATGTTCCCTGACCTCCCCATGCTGACCACCCCGCGGTGCTTTTCTCCATCCTACATTGCCACTCACTGCCTAACCTAATACAGACCCTCCGATTCTCACCACCTCGTGATGTTTTTCTCACTCCTACTAGTGAATGTAATGTAACACACACCCATACAATGCGCACCACACCGTGATGTTTTTCTTACTCCTACTAGTGAATGTAATGTAACACAAACCCATACAATGCGCACCACCCCGTGATGTTTTTCTTACTCCTACTAGTGAATGTAATGTAACACACACCCATACAATGCGCCCCACCCCGTGATGTTTTTATCACTCCTACTAGTGAATGTAATGTAACAGACAACCATACAGTCCGCACCACCCCGTGATGTTTTTCTCACTCCTACTAGTTAATGTAATGTAACACACACCCATACAATGCGAACCACCCCGCAATGTTTTTCAGAAACATATCCTACATAGCCACTGCCTATTCCCTGACCTCCCCTTGCTGACGACCACGTGGTGCTTTTCTCCATCCTACATTGCCACTCACTACCTATCCTAATTCAGTCCCTCCGATTCACACCACCCCGTGATGTTTTTCTCCCTCCTACTAGTGAATGTAATGTAACACACGCCCATACAATGCGCACCACCCCACAATGTTTTTCAGAAACATATCCTACATAGCCACTGCCTGTTCCCTGACCTCCCCTTGCTGACGACCCCGCGGTACTTTTCTCCATCCTACATTGTCACTCACTGCCTATCCTAATTCACACCCTCCCATTCACACCACCCCGTGATGTTTTTCTCACTCCTACTAGGGAATGTAATGTATCACACAACCATACAAAGCACACCACCCCGCGATGTTTTTCAGAAACCTATCCTACATTGCCACTGCATGTTCCCTGACCTCCCTGTGCTGACGACCCCGCGGTGCTTTTCTCCATCCTACATTGCCACTCACTGCCTATCCTAATTCAGACCCTCTGATTCACACCACCCCGTGATGTTTTTCTCACTCCTACTAGTGAATGTAATGTAACACACACCCATACAATGCGCCCCACCCCGTGATGTTTTTATCACTCCTACTAGTGAATGTAATGTAACACACAACCATACAATCCGCACCACCCCGTGATGTTTTTCTCACTCCTACTAGTTAATGTAATGTAACACACACCCATACAATGCGCACCACCCCGAGATGTTTTTCAGAAACCTATCCTACATTGCCACTGCATGATCCCTGACCTCCCCATGCTGACCACCCCGTGGTGCTTTTCTCCATCCTACATTGCCACTCTCTGCGTATCCTAATTCAGATTCTCCGATTCACACCATCCCGTGATATTTTTCTCACTCCTACTAGTGAATGTAATGTAACACACACCCATACAATGCTCACCACCCCGCGATGTTTTTCAAAATCCTATCCTACATTGCCACTGCATGTTCCCTGACCTCCCAAAGCTGACCACCCGGCGATGCTTTTCTCCATTATACATTGCCACTCACTGCCTATCCTAATTCAGACCCTCCGATTCACACCACCCCGTGATGTTTTTCTCACTCCTACTAATGAATGTAATGTAACACACACCCATACAATGCGAACCACCCCGTGATGTTTTTCTCACTCCTACTAGTGAATGTAATGTAACACACACCCATACAATGCGCACTGCCCCGTGATGTTTTTCTCACTCCTACTAGTGAATGTAAGGTAACACACACCCATACAATGCGCACCACCCCGCGATGTTTTTCAGAAACCTATCCTACATTGCCACTGCATGTTCCCTGACCTCCCCATGCTGACCACCACGCGGTGCTTTTCTCCATCCTACATTGCCACTCACTGCCTATCCTAATTCAGACCCTCCGATTCACACCACTCCGTGATGTTTTTCTCACTCCTACTAGTGAATGTAATGTAACACACACCCATACAATTCGCATCACCCCGTGATGTTCTTCTCACTCCTACTAGTGAATGTAATGAACACACACCCACACAATTCGCACCACCCCGCGATGTTTTTCAGAAACCTATCCTACATTGCCACTGCATGTTCCCTGACCTCCCCATGCTGACGACCCCGCGGTGCTTTCTTCCATCCTACATTGCCACTCACTGCCTATCCTAATTCAGACCCTCCGATTCACACCACCCCGTGATGTTTTTCTCACTCCTACTAATGAATGTAATGTAACACACACCCATACAATGCGCACCACCCCGTGATGTTTTTCTCACTCCTACTAGTGAATGTAATGTAACACACAACCATACAATCCGCACCTCCCCGTGATGTTTTTCTCACTCCTACTAGTTAATGTAATGTAACACACACCCATACAATGCGCACCACCCTGCAATGTTTTTCAGAAACCTATCCAACATTGCTACTGCATGTTCCCTGACCTCCCCATGCTGACCACCCCGCGGTGCTTTTCTCCATCCTACATTGCCACTCACTGCCTATCCTATTTCAGACCCTCCGATTCACACCACCCCGTGATGTTTTTCTCACTCCTACTAGTGAATGTAATGTAACACACACCCATAAAATGCGCACCACCCCGTGATGTTTTTCTCACTCCTACTAGTGAATGTAATGTAACACACATCCATACAATGCGCACCACCCAGCGATGTTTTTCAGAAACCTATCCTACATTGCCTCTGCATGTTCCCTGACCTCCCCATGCTGACCACCCCGCGGTGCTTTTCTCCATCCTACATTGCCACTCACTGCCTAACCTTATACAGACCCTCCGATTCTCACCACCTCGTGATGTTTTACTCACTCCTACTAGTGAATGTAATGTAACACACACCCATACAATGCGCACAACCCCGTGATATTTTTCTTACTCCTACTAGTGAATGCAATGTAACACACACCCATAAAATGCGCACAACCCTGTGATGTTTTCCTCACTCCTACTAGTGAATGTAATGTAACACAAACCCATACAATGCGCACCACCCCGCAATGTTTTTCAGAAACATATCCTACATAGCCACAGCGTGTTCCCTGACCTCCCCTTGCTGACGACCCTGTGGTGCTTTTCTCCATCCTACATTGTCACTCACTGCCTATCGTAATTCAGACCCTCCGATTCACACCACCCCGTGATGTTTTTCTCACTCCTACTAGTGAATGTAATGTAACACACACCCATACAATGCGCACCACCCCGTGATGTTTTTCAGAATCCTATCCAACATTGCCACTGCATGTTCCCTTACCTCCGCATGCTGACCACCCCGTGGTGCTTTTCTCCATCCTACATTGCCACTCACTGCCTATCCTAATTCAGACCCTCCGATTCACACCACCCCGTGATGTTTTTCTCATTCCTACCAGTGAATGTAATGTAACACACACCCATACAATGCGCCCCACCCCGTGATGTTTTTATCACTCCTACTAGAGAATGTAATGTAACACACAACCATACAATCCGCAACACCCCGTGATGTTTTTCTCACTCCTACTAGTTAATGTAATGTAACACACACCCATACAATGCGCACCACCACGCAATGTTTTTCAGAAACATATCCTACATAGCCACTGCCTGTTCATTGACCTCCCCATGCTGACGACCACGTGGTGCTTTTCTCCATCCTACATTGCCACTCACTACCTATCCTAATTCAGTCCCTCCGATTCACACCACCCCGTGATGTTTTTCTCCCTCCTACTAGTGAATGTAATGTAACACACGCCCATACAATGCGCACCATCCCGCAATGTGTTTCAGAAACATATCCTACATAGCCACTGCCTATTCCCTGACCTCCCCTTGCTGACGACCCTGCGGTACTTTTCTCCATCCTACATTGTCACTCACTGCCTATCCTAATTCAGACCCTCCGATTCACACCACCCCGTGATGTTTTTCTCACTCCTACTAGTGAATGTAATGTAACACACACCCATACAATGCGCACCACCCCGTGATGTTTTTCTCACTCCTACTAGTGAATGTAATGTAACACACAACCATACAATCCGCCCCTCCCCGTGATGTTTTTCTCACTCCTACTAGTTAATGTAATGTAACACACACCCATACAATGCGCACCACCGGGCGATGTTTTTCAGAAACCTATCCTACATTGCCACTGCATGTTCCCTGACCTCCCCATGCTGACCACCCCGCGGTGCTTTTCTCCATCCTACATTGCCACTCACTGCCTATCCTATTTCAGACCCTCCGATTCACACCACCCCGTGATGTTTTTCTCACTCCTACTAGTGAATGTAATGTAACACACACCCATAAAATGCGCACCACCCCGTGATGTTTTTCTCACTCCTACTAGTGAATGTAATGTAACACACAGCCATACAATGCGCACCACCCAGCGATGTTTTTCAGAAACCTATCCTACATTGCCACTGCATGTTCCTTGACCTCCCCATGCTGACCACCCCGCGGTGCTTTTCTCCATCCTACATTGCCACTCACTGCCTATCCTAATTCAGACCCTCCGATTCACACCACCCTGTGATGTTTTTCTCACTCCTACTAGCGAATGTAATGTAACACACACCCATACAATGTGCACCACCCCGCGATATTTTTCAGAAACCTATCCTACATTGCCACTGCATGTTCCCTGACCTCCCCATGCTGACCACCCCGCGGTGCTTTTCTCCATCCTACATTGCCACTCACTGCCTAACCTAATACAGACCCTCCGATTCTCACCACCTCGTGATGTTTTTCTCACTCCTACTAGTGAATGTAATGTAACACACACCCATACAATGCGCACCACCCCGTGATGTTTTTCTTACTCCTACTAGTGAATGTAATGTAACACAAACCCATACAATGCGCACCACCCCGTGATGTTTTTCTTACTCCTACTAGTGAATGTAATGTAACACACACCCATACAATGCGCCCCACCCCGTGATGTTTTTATCACTCCTACTAGTGAATGTAATGTAACACACAACCATACAGTCCGCACCACCCCGTGATGTTTTTCTCACTCCTACTAGTTAATGTAATGTAACACACACCCATACAATGCGAACCACCCCGCAATGTTTTTCAGAAACATATCCTACATAGCCACTGCCTATTCCCTGACCTCCCCTTGCTGACGACCACGTGGTGCTTTTCTCCATCCTACATTGCCACTCACTACCTATCCTAATTCAGTCCCTCCGATTCACACCACCCCGTGATGTTTTTCTCCCTCCTACTAGTGAATGTAATGTAACACACGCCCATACAATGCGCACCACCCCACAATGTTTTTCAGAAACATATCCTACATAGCCACTGCCTGTTCCCTGACCTCCCCTTGCTGACGACCCCGCGGTACTTTTCTCCATCCTACATTGTCACTCACTGCCTATCCTAATTCACACCCTCCCATTCACACCACCCCGTGATGTTTTTCTCACTCCTACTAGGGAATGTAATGTATCACACAACCATACAAAGCACACCACCCCGCGATGTTTTTCAGAAACCTATCCTACATTGCCACTGCATGTTCCCTGACCTCCCTGTGCTGACGACCCCGCGGTGCTTTTCTCCATCCTACATTGCCACTCACTGCCTATCCTAATTCAGACCCTCCGATTCACACCACCCCGTGATGTTTTTCTCACTCCTACTAGTGAATGTAATGTAACACACACCCATACAATGCGTACCACCCCGCAATGTTTTTCAGAAACCTATCCTACTTTGCCACTGCATGTTCCCTGACCTCCCCATACTGACCACCCCGCGGTGCTTTTCTCCATCCTACATTGCAGCTCACTGCCTATCCTAATTCAGACCCTCTGATTCACACCACCCCACCGATACAATGCGCCCCACCCCGTGATGTTTTTATCACTCCTACTAGTGAATGTAATGTAACACACAACCATACAATCCGCACCACCCCGTGATGTTTTTCTCACTCCTACTAGTTAATGTAATGTAACACACACCCATACAATGCGCACTACCCCGCGATGTTTTTCAGAAACCTATCCTACATTGCCACTGCATGTTCCCTGACCTCCCCATGCTGACCACCGGGCGGTGCTTTTCTCCCTCCTACATTGCCACTCACTGCCTATCCTAATTCAGACCCTCCGATTCACACCACCCCGTGATGTTTTTCTCACTCCTACTAGCGAATGTAATGTAACACACACCCATACAATGTGCACCACCCCGCGATGTTTTTCAGAAACCTATCCTACATTGCCACTGCATGTTCCCTGACCTCCCCATGCTGACCACCCCGTGGTGCTTTTCTCCATCCTACATTGCCACTCTCTGCGTATCCTAATTCAGATGCTCCGATTCACACCATCCCGTGATATTTTTCTCACTCCTACTAGTGAATGTAATGTAACACACACCCATACAATGCTCACCACCCCACGATGTTTTTCAAAATCCTATCCTACATTGCCACTGCATGTTCCCTGACCTCCTAAAGCTGACCACCCGGCGATGCTTTTCTCCATTATACATTGCCACTCACTGCCTATCCTAATTCAGACCCTCCGATTCACACCACCCCGTGATGTTTTTCTCACTCCTACTAGTGAATGTAATGTAACACACACCCATACAATGCGCATCACCCCGTGATGTTCTTCTCACTCCTACTAGTGAATGTAATGAACACACACCCACACAATTCGCACCACCCCGCGATGTTTTTCAGAAACCTATCCTACATTGCCACTGCATGTTCCCTGACCTCCCCATGCTGACGACCCCGCGGTGCTTTCTTCCATCCTACATTGTCACTCACTGCCTATCCTAATTCAGACCCTTTGATTCACACCACCCCGTGATGTTTTTCTCACTCATACTAGTGAATGTAATGTAACACACACCCATACAATGCGCACCACCCCGTGATGTTTTTCTCACTCCTACTAGTGAATGTAATGTAACACACAACCATACAATCCACACCTCCCCGTGATGTTTTTCTCACTCCTACTAGTTAATGTAATGTAACACACACCCATACAATGCGCACCACCCCGCGATGTTTTTCAGAAACCTATCCTACATTGCTACTGCATGTTCCCTGACCTCCCCATGCTGACCACCCCGCGGTGCTTTTCTCCATCCTACATTGCCACTCACTGCCTATCCTATTTCAGACCCTCCGATTCACACCACCCCGTGATGTTTTTCTCACTCCTACTAGTGAATGTAATGTTACACACACCCATACAATGCGCGCCACCACGTGATATTTTTCAGAAAATTATCCTACATTGCCACTGCATGTTCCCTGACTTCCCCAATGCTGACGCCCCGCGGTGATTTTCTCCATCCTACATTGCCACTCACTGCCTATCCTAATTCAGACCCTCCGATTCACACCACCCCGTGATGTTTTTCTCACTCCTACTAGTGAATGTAATGTAACACACACCCATACAATGCGCACCAACCCGCGATATTTTTCAGAAACCTATCCTACATTGCCACTGCATGTTCCCTTACCTCCCCATGCTGACCACCCCGCGGTGCTTTTCTCCATCCTACATTGCCACTCACTGCCTAACCTAATACAGACCCTCCGATTCTCACCACCTCGTTATGTTTTTCTCACTCCTACTATTGAATGTAATGTAACACACACCCATACAATGCGCCCCAACCCGTGATGTTTTTCTTACTCCTACTAGTGAATGTAATGTAACACACACCCATACAATGCGCGCCACCACGTGATATTTTTCAGAAAACTATCCTACATTGCCACTGCATGTTCCCTGACTTCCCCAATGCTGACCACCCCGCGGTGATTTTCTCCATCCTACATTGCCACTCACTGCCATTCCTAATTCAGACACTCTGATTCACACCACCCCGTGATGTTTTTCTAACTCCGACTAGTGAGTGTAATGTAACACACACCCATACAATGCGCACCACCCCGTGATGTTTTTTTCACTCCTACTAGTGAATGTCATGTAACACACACCCATACAATGCGCTCCACCCCGTGATGTTTTTCTCACTCCTACTAGTGAATGTAATGTAACACACACCCATACAATGCGCACCACCCCGCGATGTTTTTCAGAATCCTATCCTACATTGCCACTGCATGTTCCCTGACCTCCCCATGCTGACCACCCCGCGGTGCTTTTCTCCATCCTACATTGCCACTCACTGCCTATCCTAATGCAGACCCTCCGATTCACACCACCCCGTGATGTTTTTCTCACTCCTACTAGTGAATGTAATGTAACACACACCCATACCATGCGCACCACCCCGTGATGTTTTTCTCACTCCTACTAGTGAATGTAATGTAACACACACCCATACAATGCGCACCACCCCGCGATGTTTTTCAGAAACCTATCCTACATTGCCACTGCATGTTCCCTGAACTCCCCATGCTGACCACCCCGCGGTGCTTTTCTCCATCCTACATTGCCACTCACTGCCTATCCTAATTCAGACACTCTGATTCACACCACCCCGTGATGTTTTTCTCACTCCTACTAGTGAATGTAATGTAACACACACCAATACAATGTGCCCCACCCCGTGATGTTTTTATCACTCCTACTAGTGAATGTAATGTAGCACACAACCATACAATCCGCACCATCCCGTGATGTTTTCTCACTCCTACTAGTGAATGTAATGTAACACACACCCACACAATGCGCACCACCCCGTGACGTTTTTCAGAAAACTATCCTACATTGCCACTGCATGTTCCCTGACCTCCCCATGCTGACCACCCCGCGGTGCTTTTCTCCATCCTACATTGCCACTCACTGCCTAACCTAATACAGACCCTCCGATTCTCACCACCTCGTGATGTTTTTCTCACTCCTACTAGTGAATGTAATGTAACAGACACCATACAATGCGCACCACCCCGTGATGTTTTTCTTACTCCTACTAGTGAATGTAATGTAACACACACCCATACAATGCGCACAACCCTGTGATGTTTTTCTTACTCCTACTAGTGAATGTAATGTAACACACACCCATACAATGCGCAACACCCCGTGATGTTTTACTCACTCCTACTAGTGAATGTAATGAACACACACCCACACAATGCGCACCACCCCGCGATGTTTTTCAGAAACCTATCCTACATTGCCACTGCATGTTCCCTGACCTCCCCATGTTGACGACCCCGCGGTGCTTTTCTCCATCCTACATTGCCACTCACTGCCTATCCTAATTCAGACCCTCTGATTCACACCACCCCGTGATGTTTTTCTCACTCCTACTAGTTAATGTAATGTAACACACACCCATACAATGTGCACCACCCCGCGATGTTTTTCAGAAACCTATCCTACATTGCCACTGCATGTTCCCTGACCTCCCCATACTGACCACCCCGCAGTGCTTTTCTCCATCCTACATTGCCACTCACTGCCTATCCTATTTCAGACCCTCTGATTCACACCACCCCGTGATGTTTTTGTCACTCCTACTAGTGAATGTAATGTAACACACACCCATACAATGCGCCCCACCCCGTGATGTTTTTATCACTCCTACTAGTGAATGTAATGTAACACACAACCATACAATCCGCACCACCCCGTGATGTTTTTCTCACTCCTACTAGTTAATGTAATGTAACACACACCCATACAATGCGCACCACCCCGCGACGTTTTTCAGAAACCTATCCTACATTGCCAATCCATGTTCCCTGACCTCCCCATGCTGACCACCCCGCGGTGCTTTTCTCCACCCTACATTGCCACTCACTGCCTATCCTAATTCAGACCCTCCGATTCACACCACCCCGTGATGTTTTTCTCACTCCTACTAGTGAATGTAATGTAACACACACCCATACAATGCGCACCACCCCGCAATGTTTTTCAGAAACATATCCTACATAGCCCCTGCCTGTTCCCTGACCTCCCCTTGCTGACGACCCCGCGGTGCTTTTCTCCATCCTACATTGTCACTCACTGCCATTCCTAATTCAGACCCTCTGATTCACACCACACTGTGATGTTTTTCTAACTCCGACTAGTGAATGTAATGTAACACACACCCATACAATGTGCACCACCCCGTGATGTTTTTTTCACTCCTACTAGTGAATGTCATGTAACACACACCCATAAAATGCGCTCCACCCCGTGATGTTTTTCTCACTGCTACTAGTGAATATAATGTAACACACACCCATACAATGCGCACCACCCCGCGATGTTTTTCAGAAACCTATCCAACATTGCCACTGCATGTTCCCTGACATCCCCATGCTGACCACCCCGCGGTGCTTTTCTCCATCCTACATTGCCACTCACTGCCTATCCTAATTCAGACCTTCCGATTCACACCACCCCGTGATGTTTTTCTCACTCCTACTAGTGAATATAATGTAACACACACCCATACAATGCGCACCAGCCCGCGATGTTTTTCAGAATCCTATCCTACATTGCCACTGCATGTTCCCTGACCTCCCCATGCTGACCACCCAGCGGTGCTTTTCTCCATCCTACATTGCCACTCACTGCCTATCCTAATGCAGACCTTCTGATTCACACCACCCCGTGATGTTTTTCTCACTCCTACTAGTGAATGTAATGTAACACACTCCCATACCATGCGCACCACACCGTGATGTTTTTCTCTCTCCTACTAGTGAATGTAATGTAACACACAACCATACAATCCGCACCACCCCGTGATGTTTTTCTCACTCCTACTATTTAATGTAATGTAACACACACCAATACAATGCGCACCACCCCGCGATGTTTTTCAGAAACCTATCCTACATTGCCACTGCATGTTCCCTGACCTCCACATGCTGACCACCCCGCGGTGCTTTTCTCCATCCTACATTGCCACTCACTGCCTATCCTAATTCAGAGACTCTGATTCAAACCATCCCGTGATGTTTTTCTCACTCCTACTAGTGAATGTAATGTAACACACACACACACAATGCGCACCACCCCGTGACGTTTTTCAGAAAACTATCCTACATTGCCACTGCATGTTCCCTGACCTCCCCATGCTGACCACCCCGCGGTGCTTTTCTCCATCCTACATTGCCACTCACTGCCTATCCTAATTCAGACCCTCCGATTCACACCACACCGTGATGTTTTTCTCCCTCCTACTAGTGAATGTAATGTAACACACATCCATACTATGCGCACCACCCTGCAATATTTTTCAGAAACCTATCCTACATTGCCACTGCATGTTCCCGGACTTCCCCATGCTGACCACCCCGCGGTGCTTTTCTCCATCCTATATTGCCACTCACTGCCTCTCCTAATTCAGACCCTCGGATTCACCCCACCCTGTGATGTTTTTCTCACTCCTACCAGTGAATATAATGTAACACACACCCATACAATGCGCACCACCCCTCGATGTTTTTCAGAAACCTATCCTACATTGCCACAGCATGTTCCCTGACATCCCCATGCTGACCACCCCGCGGTGCTTTTCTCCATCCTATATTGCCACTCACTGCCTCTCCTAATTCAGACACTCGGATTCACCCCACCCTGTGATGTTTTTCTCACTCCTACTAGTGAATATAATGTAACACACACCCATACAATGCGCACCACCACGTGATATTTTTCAGAAAACTATCCTACATTGCCACTGCATGTTCCCTGACTTCCCCAATGCTGACCACCCCGCGGTGCTTTTCTCCATCCTACATTGCCACTCACTGCCTATCCTAATTCAGACCCTCCGATTCACACCACCCCGTGATGTTTTTCTCACTCCTACTAGTGAAAGTAATGTAACACACACCCATACAATGCGCACCACCCCGCGATATTTTTCATAAACCTATCCTACATTGCCACTGCATATTCCCTGACCTCCCCATGCTGACCACCCCGCGGTGCTTTTCTCCATCCTACATTGCCACTCACTGCCTAACGTAATACAGACCCTCCGATTCTCACCACCTCGTGATGTTTTTCTCACTCCTACTAGTGAATGTAATGTAACACACACCCATACAATGCGCACCACCCCGTGATGTTTTTCTTACTCCTACTAGTGAATGTAATGTAACACACACCCATACAATGCGCACAACCCTGTGATGTTTTTCTCACTCCTACTAGTGAATGTAATGTAACACACACCCATACAATGCGCACCACCCCGCAATGTTTTTCAGAAACCTATCCTACATTGCCACTGCATGTTCCCTGACCTCCCCATACTGACCACCCCGCAGTGCTTTTCTCCATCCTACATTGCCACTCACTGCCTATCCTAATTCAGACCCACTGATTCACACCACCCCGTGATGTTTTTCTCACTCCTACTAGTGAATGTAATGTAACACACACCCATACAATGCGCCCCACCCCGTGATGTTTTTATCACTCCTACTAGTGAATGTAATGTAACACACAACCATACAATCCGCACCACCCCGTGATGTTTTTCTCACTCGTACTAGTTAATGTAATGTAACACACACCCATACAATGCGCACCACCCCGCGATGTTTTTCAGAAACCTATCCTACATTGCCACTGCATGTTCCCTGAACTCCCCATGCTGACCACCCCGCGGTGCTTTTCTCCACCCTACATTGCCACTCACTGCCTATCCTAATTCAGAACCTCCGATTCAAACCATCCCGTGATGTTTTTCTCACTCCTACTAGTGAATGTAATGTAACACACACCCACACAATGCGCACCACACCGTGACGTTTTTCAGAAAACTATCCTACATTGCCACTGCATGTTCCCTGACCTCCCCATGCTGACCACCCCGCGGTGCTTTTCTCCATCCTACATTGCCACTCACTGCCTATCCTAATTCAGACCCTCCGATTCACACCACCCCGTGATGTTTTTCTCCCTCCTACTAGGGAATGTAATGTAACACACACCCATACAATGCGCACCACCCCGCGATGTTTTTCAGAAACCTATCCTACATTGCCACTGCATGTTCCCGGACCTCCGCATGCTGACCACCCCGCGGTGCTTTTCTCCATCCTATATTGCCACTCACTGCCTCTCCTAATTCAGACACTCGGATTCACCCCACCCTGTGATGTTTTTCTCACTCCTACTAGTGAATGTAATGTAACACACACCCATACAATGCGCACCACACCGCGATATTTTTCATAAACCTATCCTACATTGCCACTGCATGTTCCCTGACCTCGCCATGCTGACCACCCCGCGGTGCTTTTCTCCATCCTACATTGCCACTCACTGCCTAACCTAATACAGACCCTCCGATTCTCAAGACCTCGTGATGTTTTTCTCACTCCTACTAGTGAATGTAATGTAACACACACCCATACAATGCGCCCTACCCCGTGATGTTTTTCTTACTCCTACTAGTGAATGTAATGTAACACACACCCATACAATGCGCAAAACCCTGTGATGTTTTTCTCACTCCTACTAGTGAATGTAATGTAACACACACCCATACAATGCGCACCACCCCGCAATGTTTTTCAGAAACATATCCTACATAGCCACTGCCTGTTCCCTGACCTCCCCTTGCTGACGACCCCGCGGTGCTTTTCTCCATCCTACATTGTCACTCACTGCCATTCCTAATTCAGACCCTCTGATTCACACCACCCCGTGATGTTTTTCTCCCTCCTTCTAGTGAATGTAATGTAACACACACCTATACAATGCGCACCACCCCGCGATGTTTTTCAGAATCCTATCCTACATTGCCACTGCATGTTCCCTGACCTCCCCATGCTGACCACCCCGCGGTGCTTTTCTCCATCCTACATTGCCACTCACTGCCTATCCTAATGCAGACCCTCCGATTCACACCACCCCGTGATGTTTTTCTCACTCCTACTAGTGAATGTAATGTAACACACACCCATACCATGCGCACCACCCCGTGATGTTTTTCTCACTCCTACTAGTGAATGTAATGTAACACACACCCATACAATGCGCACCAGCCCGCGATGTTTTTCAGAATCCTATCCTACATTGCCACTGCATGTTCCCTGACCTCCCCATGCTGACCACCCCGCGGTGCTTTTCTCCATCCTACATTGCCACTCACTGCCTATCCTAATGCAGACCCTCTGATTCACACCACCCCGTGATGTTTTTCTCACTACTACTAGTGAATGTAATGTAACACACACCCATACCATGCGCACCACCCCGTGATGTTTTTCTCACTCCTACTAGTGAATGTAATGTAACACACACCCATACAATGCGCACCACCCCGCGATGTTTTTCAGAAACCTATCCTACATTGCCACTGCATGTTCCCTGAACTCCCCATGCTGACCACCCCGCGGTGCTTTTCTCCATTCTACATTGCCACTCACTGCCTATCCTAATTCAGACACTCTGATTCACACCACCCCGTGATGTTTTTCTCACTCCTACTAGTGAATGTATTGTAACACACACCAATACAATGTGCCCCACCCCGTGATGTTTTTATCACTCCTACTAGTGAATGTAATGTAGCACACAACCATACAATCCGCACCATCCCGTGATGTTTTTCTCACTCCTACTAGTGAATGTAATGTAACACACATCCATACAATGCGCACCACCCTGCGATGTTTTTCAGAAACCTATCCTACATTGCCACTGCATGTTCCCGGACTTCCCCATGCTGACCACCACGCGGTGCTTTTCTCCATCCTATATTGCCACTCACTGCCTCTCCTAATTCAGACACTCGGATTCACCCAACCCTGTGATGTTTTTCTCACTCCTACTAGTGAATATAATGTAACACACACCCATACAATGCGCACCAACCCGCGATGTTTTTCAGAAACCTATCCTACATTGCCACAGCATGTTCCCTGACCTCCCCATGCTGACCACCCCGCGGTACTTTTCTCCATCCTATATTGCCTCTCACTGCCTCTCCTAATTCAGACACTCGGATTCACCCCAACCTGTGATGTTTTTCTCACTCCTACTAGTGAATATAATGTAACACACACCCATACAATGCGCACCACCACGTGATATTTTTCAGAAAACTATCCTACATTGCCACTGCATGTTCCCTGACTTCCCCAATGCTGACCACCCCGCGGTGCTTTTCTCCATCCTACATTGCCACTCACTGCCTATCCTAATTCAGACCATCTGATTCACACCACCCCGTGATGTTTTCTCACTCCTACTAGTGAATGTAATGTAACACACACCCATAAAATGCGCACCACCCCGCGATATTTTTCATAAACCTATCCTACATTGCCACTGCATATTCCCTGACCTCCCCATGCTGACCACCCTGCGGTGCTTTTCTCCATCCTACATTGCCACTCACTGCCTAACCTAATACAGACCCTCCGATTCTCACCACCTCGTGATGTTTTTCTCACTCCTACTAGTGAATGTAATGTAACAGACACCATACAATGCGCACCACCCCGTGATGTTTTTCTTACTCCTACTAGTGAATGTAATGTAACACACACCCATACAATGCGCACAACCCTGTGATGTTTTTCTTACTCCTATTAGTGAATGTAATGTAACACACACCCATACAATGCGCAACACCCCGTGATGTTTTACTCACTCCTACTAGTGAATGTAATGAACACACACCCACACAATGCGCACCAGCCCGCGATGTTTTTCAGAAACCTATCCTACATTGCCACTGCATGTTCCCTGACCTCCCCATGTTGACGACCCCGCGGTGCTTTTCTCCATCCTACATTGCCACTCACTGCCTATCCTAATTCAGACCCTCCGATTCACACCACCCCGTGATGTTTTTCTCACTCCTACTAGTTAATGTAATGTAACACACACCCATACAATGTGCACCACCCCGCGATGTTTTTCAGAAACCTATCCTACATTGCCACTGCATGTTCCCTGACCTCCCCATACTGACCACCCCGCAGTGCTTTTCTCCATCCTACATTGCCACTCACTGCCTATCCTATTTCAGACCCTCTGATTCACACCACCCCGTGATGTTTTTGTCATTCCTACTAGTGAATGTAATGTAACACACACCCATACAATGCGCCCCACCCCGTGATGTTTTTATCACTCCTACTAGTGAATGTAATGTAACACACAACCATACAATTCGCACCACCCCGTGATGTTTTTCTCACTCGTACTAGTTAATGTAATGTAACACACACCCATACAATGCGCACCACCCCGCGACGTTTTTCAGAAACCTATCCTACATTGCCAATCCATGTTCCCTGACCTCCCCATGCTGACCACCCCGCGGTGCTTTTGTCCACCCTACATTGCAACTCACTGCCTATCCTAATTCAGACCCTCCGATTCACACCACCCCGTGATGTTTTTCTCACTCCTACTAGTGAATGTAATGTAACACACACCCATACAATGCACACCACCCCGCAATGTTTTTCAGAAACATATCCTACATAGCCCCTGCCTGTTCCCTGACCTCCCCTTGCTGACGACCCCGCGGTGCTTTTCTCCATCCTACATTGTCACTCACTGCCATTCCTAATTCAGACCCTCTGATTCACACCACCCTGTGATGTTTTTCTAACTCCGACTAGTGAATGTAATGTAACACACACCCATACAATGTGCACCACCCCGTGATGTTTTTTTCACTCCTACTAGTGAATGTCATGTAACACACACCCATAAAATGCGCTCCACCCCGTGATGTTTTTCTCACTGCTACTAGTGAATATAATGTAACACACACCCATACAATGCGCACCACCCCGCGATGTTTTTCAGAAACCTATCCAACATTGCCACTGCATGTTCCCTGACCTCCCCATGCTGACCACCCCGCGGTGCTTTTCTCCATCCTAAATTGCCACTCACTGCCTATCCTAATTCAGACCTTCCGATTCACACCACCCTGTGATGTTTTTCTCACTCCTACTAGTGAATGTAATGTAACACACACCCATACAATGCGCACCAGCCCGCGATGTTTTTCAGAATCCTATCCTACATTGCCACTGCATGTTCCCTGACCTCCCCATGCTGACCACCCAGCGGTGCTTTTCTCCATCCTACATTGCCACTCACTGCCTATCCTAATGCAGACCTTCTGATTCACACCACCCCGTGATGTTTTTCTCACTCCTACTAGTGAATGTAATGTAACACACTCCCATACCATGCGCACCACACCGTGATGTTTTTCTCTCTCCTACTAGTGAATGTAATGTAACACACAACCATACAATCCGCACCACCCCGTGATGTTTTTCGCACTCCTACTATTTAATGTAATGTAACACACACCAATACAATGCGCACCACCCCGCGATGTTTTTCAGAAACCTATCCTACATTGCCACTGCATGTTCCCTGACCTCCACATGCTGACCACCCCGCGGTGCTTTTCTCCATCCTACATTGCCACTCACTGCCTATCCTAATTCAGAGACTCTGATTCACACCATCCCGTGATGTTTTTCTCACTCCTACTAGTGAATGTAATGTAACACACACACACACAATGCGCACCACCCCGTGACGTTTTTCAGAAAACTATCCTACATTGCCACTGCATGTTCCCTGACCTCCCCATGCTGACCACCCCGCGGTGCTTTTCTCCATCCTACATTGCCACTCACTGCCTATCCTAATTCAGACCCTCCGATTCACACCACACCGTGATGTTTTTCTCCCTCCTACTAGTGAATGTAATGTAACACACATCCATACAATGCGCACCACCCTGCGATATTTTTCAGAAACCTATCCTACATTGCCACTGCATGTTCCCGGACTTCCCCATGCTGACCACCCCGCGGTGCTTTTCTCCATCCTATATTGCCACTCACTGCCTCTCCTAATTCAGACCCTCGGATTCACCCCACCCTGTGATGTTTTTCTCACTCCTACCAGTGAATATAATGTAACACACACCCATACAATGCGCACCACCCCGCGATGTTTTTCAGAAACCTATCCTACATTGCCACAGCATGTTCCCTGACATCCCCATGCTGACCACCCCGCGGTGCTTTTCTCCATCCTATATTGCCACTCACTGCCTCTCCTAATTCAGACACTCGGATTCACCCCACCCTGTGATGTTTTTCTCACTCCTACTAGTGAATATAATGTAACACACACCCATACAATGCGCACCACCACGTGATATTTTTCAGAAAACTATCCTACATTGCCACTGCATGTTCCCTGACTTCCCCAATGCTGACCACCCCGCGGTGCTTTTCTCCATCCTACATTGCCACTCACTGCCTATCCTAATTCAGACCCTCCGATTCACACCACCCCGTGATGTTTTTCTCACTCCTACTAGTGAATGTAATGTAACACACACCCATACAATGCGCACCACCCCGTGATGTTTTTCTTACTCCTACTAGTGAATGTAATGTAACACACACCCATACAATGCGCACAACCCTGTGATGTTTTTCTCACTCCTACTAGTGAATGTAATGTAACACACACCCATACAATGCGCACCACCCCGCAATGTTTTTCAGAAACCTATCCTACATTGCCACTGCATGTTCCCTGACCTCCCCATACTGACCACCCCGCAGTGCTTTTCTCCATCCTACATTGCCACTCACTGCCTATCCTAATTCAGACCCTCTGATTCACACCACCCCGTGATGTTTTTCTCACTCCTACTAGTGAATGTAATGTAACACACTCCCATACAATGCGCCCCACCCCGTGATGTTTTTATCACTCCTACTAGTGAATGTAATGTAACACACAACCATACAATCCGCACCACCCCGTGATGTTTTTCTCACTCGTACTAGTTAATGTAATGTAACACACACCCATACAATGCGCACCACCCCGCGATGTTTTTCAGAAACCTATCCTACATTGCCACTGCATGTTCCCTGAACTCCCCATGCTGACCACCCCGCGGTGCTTTTCTCCACCCTACATTGCCACTCACTGCCTATCCTAATTCAGAACCTCCGATTCAAACCATCCCGTGATGTTTTTCTCACTCCTACTAGTGAATGTAATGTAACACACACCCACACAATGCGCACCACACCGTGACGTTTTTCAGAAAACTATCCTACATTGCCACTGCATGTTCCCTGACCTCCCCATGCTGACCATCCCGCGGTGCTTTTCTCCATCCTACATTGCCACTCACTGCCTATCCTAATTCAGACCCTCCGATTCACACCACCCCGTGATGTTTTTCTCCCTCCTACTAGGGAATGTAATGTAACACACACCCATACAATGCGCACCACCCCGCGATGTTTTTCAGAAACCTATCCTACATTGCCACTGCATGTTCCCGGACCTCCGCATGCTGACCACCCCGCGGTGCTTTTCTCCTTCCTATATTGCCACTCACTGCCTCTCCTAATTCAGACACTCGGATTCACCCCACCCTGTGATGTTTTTCTCACTCCTACTAGTGAATGTAATGTAACACACACCCATACAATGCGCACCACACCGCGATATTTTTCAGAAACCTATCCTACATTGCCACTGCATGTTCCCTGACCTCGCCATGCTGACCACCCCGCGGTGCTTTTCTCCATCCTACATTGCCACTCACTGCCTAACCTAATACAGACCCTCCGATTCTCAAGACCTCGTGATGTTTTTCTCACTCCTACTAGTGAATGTAATGTAACACACACCCATACAATGCGCCCTACCCCGTGATGTTTTTCTTACTCCTACTAGTGAATGTAATGTAACACACACCCATACAATGCGCAAAACCCTGTGATGTTTTTCTCACTCCTACTAGTGAATGTAATGTAACACACACCCATACAATGCGCACCACCCCGCAATGTTTTTCAGAAACATATCCTACATAGCCACTGCCTGTTCCCTGACCTCCCCCTGCTGACGACCCCGCGGTGCTTTTCTCCATCCTACATTGTCACTCACTGCCATTCCTAATTCAGACCCTCTGATTCACACCACCCCGTGATGTTTTTCTAACTCCGACTAGTGAATGTAATGTAACACACACCAATACAATGCGCACCACCCCGTGATGTTGTTTTCACTCCTAATAGTGAATGTCATGTAACACACACCCATAAAATGCGCTCCACCCCGTGATGTTTTTCTCACTGCTACTCGTGAATATAATGTAACACACACCCATACAATGCGCACCACCCCGCGATGTTTTTCAGAAACCTATCCAACATTGCCACTGCATGTTCCCTGACCTCCCCATGCTGACCACCGCGCGGTGCTTTTCTCCATCCTACATTGCCACTCACTGCCTATCCTAATTCAGACCCTCCGATTCACACCACCCCGTGATGTTTTCCTCACTCCTACTAGTGAATGTAATGTAACACACACCCATACAATGCGCACCACCCCGTGATGTTTTTCTCACTCCTACTAGTGAATGTAATGTAACACACACCCATACAATGCGCACCACCCCGCGATGTTTTTCAGAATCCTATCCTACATTGCCACTGCATGTTCCCTGACCTCCCCATGCTGACCACCCCGCGGTGCTTTTCTCCATCCTACATTGCCACTCACTGCCTATCCTAATGCAGACCCTCCGATTCACACCACCCCGTGATGTTTTTCTCACTCCTACTAGTGAATGTAATGTAACACACACCCATACCATGCGCACCACCCCGTGATGTTTTTCTCACTCCTACTAGTGAATGTAATGTAACACACACCCATACAATGCGCACCAGCCCGCGATGTTTTTCAGAATCCTATCCTACATTGCCACTGCATGTTCCCTGACCTCCCCATGCTGACCACCCCGCGGTGCTTTTCTCCATCCTACATTGCCACTCACTGCCTATCCTAATGCAGACACTCTGATTCACACCACCCCGTGATGTTTTTCTCACTCCTACTAGTGAATGTAATGTAACACACACCCATACCATGCGCACCACCCCGTGATGTTTTTCTCTCTCCTACTAGTGAATGTAATGTAACACACACCCATACAATGCGCACCACCCCGCGATGTTTTTCAGAAACCTATCCTACATTGCCACTGCATGTTCCCTGAACTCCCCATGCTGACCACCCCGCGGTGCTTTTCTCCATCCTACATTGCCACTCACTGCCTATCCTAATTAAGACACTCTGATTCACACCACCCCGTGATGTTTTTCTCACTCCTACTAGTGAATGTAATGTAACACACACCAATACAATGCGCCCCACCCCGTGATGTTTTTATCACTCCTACTAGTGAATGTAATGTAACACACAACCATACAATCCGCACCACCCCGTGATGTTTTTCTCACTCCTACTAGTGAATGTAATGTAACACACACCAATACAATGCGCACCACCCCGCGATGTTTTTCAGAAACCTATCCTACATTGCCACTGCATGTTCCCTGACCTCCCCATGCTGACCACCCCGCGGTGCTTTTCTCCATCCTACATTGCCACTCACTGCCTATCCTAATTCAGAGACTCTGATTCACACCATCCCGTGATGTTTTTCTCACTCCTACTAGTGAATGTAATGTAACACACACACACACAATGCGCACCACCCCGTGACGTTTTTCAGAAAACTATCCTACATTGCCACTGCATGTTCCCTGACCTCCCCATGCTGACCACCCCGCGGTGCTTTTCTCCATCCTACATTGCCACTCACTGTATATCCTAATTCAGACCCTCCGATTCACACCACACCGTGATGTTTTTCTCCCTCCTACTAGTGAATGTAATGTAACACACATCCATACAATGCGCACCACCCTGCGATGTTTTTCAGAAACCTATCCTACATTGCCACTGCATGTTCCCGGACTTCCCCATGCTGACCACCCCGCGGTGCTTTTCTCCATCCTATATTGCCACTCACTGCCTCTCCTAATTCAGACACTCGGATTCACCCCACCCTGTGATGTTTTTCTCACTCCTACTAGTGAATATAATGTAACACACACCCATACAATGCGCACCACCACGTGATATTTTTCAGAAAACTATCCTACATTGCCACTGCATGTTCCCTGACTTCCCCAATGCTGACCACCCCGCGGTGCTTTTCTCCATCCTACATTGCCACTCACTGCCTATCCTAATTCAGACCCTCCGATTCACACCACCCCGTGATGTTTTTCTCACTCCTACTAGTGAAAGTAATGTAACACACACCCATGCAATGCGCACCACCCCGCGATATTTTTCATAAACCTATCCTACATTGCCACTGCATATTCCCTGACCTCCCCATGCTGACCACCCCGCGGTGCTTTTCTCCATCCTACATTGCCACTCACTGCCTAACCTAATACAGACCCTCCGATTCTCACCACCTCGTGATGTTTTTCTCACTCCTACTAGTGAATGTAATGTAACACACACCCATACAATGCGCACCAGCCCGTGATGTTTTTCTTACTCCTACTAGTGAATGTAATGTAACACACACCCATACAATGCGCACAACCCTGTGATGTTTTTCTCACTCCTACTAGTGAATGTAATGTAACACACACCCATACAATGCGCACCACCCCGCAATGATTTTCAGAAACCTATCCTACATTGCCACTGCATGTTCCCTGACCTCCCCATACTGACCACCCCGCAGTGCTTTTCTCCATCCTACATTGCCACTCACTGCCTATCCTAATTCAGACCCTCTGATTCACACCACCCCGTGATGTTTTTCTCACTCCTACTAGTGAATGTAATGTAACACACACCCATACAATGCGCACCACCCCGCGATGTTTTTCAGAAACCTATCCTACATTGCCACTGCATGTTCTCTGACCTCCCCATGCTGACCACCCCGCGGTACTTTTCTCCACCCTACATTGCCACTCACTGCCTATCCTAATTCAGAACCTCCGATTCAAACCATCCCGTGATGTTTTTCTCACTCCTACTAGTGAATGCAATGTAACACACACCCACACAATGCGCACCACCCCGTGACGTTTTTCAGAAAACTATCCTACATTGCCACTGCATGTTCCCTGACCTCCCCATGCTGACCACCCCGCGGTGCTTTTCTCCATCCTACATTGCCACTCACTGCCTATCCTAATTCAGACACTCGGATTCACCCCAACCTGTGATATTTTTCTCACTCCTACTAGTGAATGTAATGTAACACACACCCATACAATGCGCACCACCCCGCGATATTTTTCAGAAACCTATCCTACATTGCCACTGCATGTTCCCTGACCTCCCCATGCTGACCACCCCGCGGTGCTTTTCTCCATCCTACATTGCCACTCACTGCCTAACCTAATACAGACCCTCCGATTCTCAAGACCTCGTGATGTTTTTCTCACTCCTACTAGTGAATGTAATGTAACACACACCCATACAATGCGCCCCACCCCGTGATGTTTTTCTTACTCCTACTAGTGAATGTAATGTAACACACACCCATACAATGCGCAAAACCCTGTGATGTTTTTCTCACTCCTACTAGTGAATGTAATGTAACACACACCCATACAATGCGCACCACCCCGCAATGTTTTTCAGAAACATATCCTACATAGCCACTGCCTGTTCCTGACCTCCCCTTGCTGACGCCCCCGCGGTGCTTTTCTCCATCCTACATTGTCACTCACTGCCATTCCTAATTCAGACCCTCTGATTCACACCACCCCGTGATGTTTTTCTAACTCCGACTAGTGAATGTAATGTAACACACACCCATACAATGCGCACCACCCCGTGATGTTTTTTTCACTCCTAATAGTGAATGTCATGTAACACACACCCATAAAATGCGCTCCACCCCGTGATGTTTTTCTCACTGCTACTCGTGAATATAATGTAACACACACCCATACAATGCGCACCACCCCGCGATGTTTTTCAGAAACCTATCCAACATTGCCACTGCATGTTCCCTGACCTCCCCATGCTGACCAACCCGCGGTGCTTTTCTCCATCCTACATTGCCACTCACTGCTTATCCTAATTCAGACCCTCCGATTCACACCACCCCGTGATGTTTTCCTCACTCCTACTAGTGAATGTAATGTAACACACACCCATACAATGCGCACCACCCCGTGATGTTTTTCTCACTCCTACTAGTGAATGTAATGTAACACACACCCATACAATGCGCACCACCCCGCGATGTTTTTCAGAATCCTATCCTACATTGCCACTGCATGTTCCCTGACCTCCCCATGCTGACCACCCCGCGGTGCTTTTCTCCATCCTACATTGCCACTCACTGCCTATCCTAATGCAGACCCTCCGATTCGCACCACCCCGTGATGTTTTTCTCACTCCTACTAGTGAATGTAATGTAACACACACCCATACCATGCGCACCACCCCGTGATGTTTTTCTCACTCCTTCTAGTGAATGTAATGTAACACACACCCATACAATGCGCACCACCCCGCGATGTTTTTCAGAATCCTATCCTACATTGCCACTGCATGTTCCCTGACCTCCCCATGCTGACCACCCCGCGGTGCTTTTCTCCATCCTACATTGCCACTCACTGCCTAACCTAATACAGACCCTCCGATTCTCAAGACCTCGTGATGTTTTTCTCACTCCTACTAGTGAATGTAATGTAACACACACCCACACAATGCGCACCACACCGTGACGTTTTTCAGAAAACTATCCTACATTGCCACTGCATGTTCCCTGACCTCCCCATGCTGACCACCCCGCGGTGCTTTTCTCCATCCTACATTGCCACTCACTGCCTATCCTAATTCAGACCCTCCGATTCACACCACACCGTGATGTTTTTCTCCCTCCTACTAGTGAATGTAATGTAACACACATTCATACAATGCGCACCACCCTGCGATGTTTTTCAGAAACCTATCCTACATTGCCACTGCATGTTCCCGGACTTCCCCATGCTGACCACCCCGCGGTGCTTTTCTACATCCTATATTGCCACTCACTGCCTCTCCTAATTCAGACACTCGGATTCACACCACCCTGTGATGTTTTTCTCACTCCTACTAGTGAATATAATGTAACACACACCCATACAATTCGCACCACCCCGCGATGTTTTTCAGAAACCTATCCTACTTTGAAACAGCATGTTCCCTGACCTCCCCATGCTGACCACCCCGCGGTGCTTTTCTCCATCCTATATTGCCACTCACTGCCTATCCTAATTCAGACACTCGGATTGACCCCACCCTGTGATGTTTTTCTCACTCCTACTAGTGAATATAATGTAACACACACCCATACAATGCGCACCACCACGTGATATTTTTCAGAAAACTATCCTACACTGCCACTGCATGTTCCCTGACTTCTCCAATGCTGACCACCCCGCGGTGCTTTTCTCCATCCTACATTGCCACTCACTGCCTATCCTAATTCAGACCTTCTGATTCACACCACCCCGTGATGTTTTTCTCACTCCTACTAGTGAATTTAATTTAACACACACCCATACAATGCGCACCACCCCTGGATATTTTTCATAAACATATCCTACATTGCCACTGCATATTCCCTGACCTCCCCATGCTGACCACCCCGCGGTGCTTTTCTCCATCCTACATTGCCACTCACTGCCTAACCTAATACAGACTCTCCGATTCTCACCACCCCGTGATGTTTTTCTTACTCCTAATAGTGAATGTAATGTAACACACACCCATACAATGCGCACAACCCTGTGATGTTTTTCTCACTCCTACTAGTGAATGTAATGTAACACACACCCATACAATGCGCACCACCCCGCAATGTTTTTCAGAAACATATCCTACAGAGCCACTGCCTGTTCCCTGACCTCCCCTTGCTGACGACCCCGCGGTGCTTTTCTCCATCCTACATTGTCACTCACTGCCTATCCTAATTCAGACCCTCCGATTCACACCACCCCGTGATGTTTTTCTCACTCCTACTAGTGAATGTAATGTAACACACACCCATACAATGCACACCACCCCGTGATATTTTTCAGAATCCTATCCTACATTGCCACTGCATGTTCCCTGACCTCCCAATGCTGACAACCCCGCGGTGCTTTGCTCCCTCCTACATTGCCACTCACTGCCTATCCTAATTCAGACCCTCCGATTCACAACACCCTGTGATGTTTTTCTCACTCCTACTAGTGAATGTAATGTAACACACACCCATAAAATGCGCAACACCCCGTGATGTTTTACTCACTCCTACTAGTGAATGTAATGAACACACACCCACACAATGCGCACCACCCCGCGATGTTTTTCAGAAACCTATCCTACATTGCCACTGCATGTTCCCTGACCTCCCCATGCTGACGACCCTGCGGTGCTTTTCTCCATCCTACATTGCCACTCACTGCCTATCCTAATTCAGACCCTCCGATTCACACCACCCGTGATGTTTTTCTCACTCCTACTAGTGAATGTAATGTAACACACACCCATACAATGTGCACCACCCCGCGATGTTTTTCAGAAACCTATCCTACATTGCCACTGCATGTTCCCTTACCTCCCCATACTGACCACCCCGCAGTGCTTTTCTCCATCCTACATTGCCACTCACTGCCTATCCTAATTCAGACCCTCTGATTCACACCACCCCGTGATGTTTTTCTCACTCCTACTAGTGAATGTAATGTAACACACACCCATACAATGCGCCCCACCCCGTGATGTTTTTATCACTCCTAGTAGTGAATGTAATGTAACACACAACCATACAATCCGCACCACCCCGTGATGTTTTTCTCACTCGTACTAGTTAATGTAATGTAACACACACCCATACAATGCGCACCACCCCGCGATGTTTTTCAGAAACCTATCCTACATTGCCACTGCATATTCCCTGACCTCCCCATGCTGACCACCCCGCGGTGATTTTCTCCACCCTACATTGCCACTCACGGCCTATCCTAATTCAGAACCTCCGATTCACACCATCCCGTGATGTTTTTCTCACTCCTACTAGTGAATGTAATGTAACACACACCCACACAATGCGCACCACCACGTGACGTTTTTCAGAAAACTATCCTACATTGCCACTGCATGTTCCCTGACCTCCCCATGCTGACCACCCCACGGTGCTTTTCTCCATCCTACATTGCCACTCACTGCCTATCCTAATTCAGACCCTCCGATTCACACTACCCCGTGATGTTTTTCTCCCTCCTACTAGTGAATGTAATGTAACACACACCCATACAATGCGCACCACCCCGCGATGTTTTTCAGAAACCTATCCTACATTGCCACTGCATGTTCCCGGACCTCCGCATGCTGACCACCCCGCGGTGCTTTTCTCCATCCTATATTGCCACTCACTGCCTCTCCTAATTCAGACACTCGGATTCACCCCACCCTGTGATGTTTTTCTCACTCCTACTATTGAATGTAATGTAACACACACCCATACAATGCGCACCACCCCGCGATGTTTTTCAGAAACCTATCCTAAATTGCCACTGCATGTTCCCTGACTTCCCCATGCTGACCACCCCGCGGTGCTTTTCTCCATCCTACATTGCCACTCACAGCCTATCCTAATTCAGACCCTCGGATTCACACCACCCCGTGATGTTTTTCTCACTCCTACTAGTGAATGTAATGTAACACACACCCATAAAATGCGCACCACCTCGTGATGATTTTCAAAAACCTATGCTACATTGCCACTGCATGTTCCCTGACCTCCCCATGCTGACCACCACGCGGTGCTTTTCTCCATCCTACATTGCCACTCACTGCCTATCCTAATTCAGACCCTCTGATTCACACCACCCCGTGATGTTTTTCTCACTCCTACTAGTGAATGTAATGTAACACACACCCATACAATGCGCACCACCCCGTGATGTTTTTATCCCTCCTACTAGTGAATGTAATGTAACACACAACCATACAATCCGCACCACCCCGTGATGTTTTTCTCACTCGTACTAGTTAATGTAATGTAACACACACCCATACAATGCGCACCACCCCGCGACGTTTTTCAGAAACCTATCCTACATTGCCACTGCATATTCCCTGACCTCCCCATGCTGACCACCCCGCGGTGATTTTCTCCACCCTACATTGCCACTCACGGCCTATCCTAATTCAGAACCTCCGATTCACACCATCCCGTGATGTTTTTCTCACTCCTACTAGTGAATGTAATGTAACACACACCCACACAATGCGCACCACCCCGTGACGTTTTTCAGAAAACTATCCTACATTGCCACTGCATGTTCCCTGACCTCCCCATGCTGACCACCCCGCGGTGCTTTTCTACATCCTACATTGCCACTCACTGCCTATCCTAATTCAGACCCTCCGATTCACACTACCCCGTGCTGTTTTTCTCCCTCCTACTAGTGAATGTAATGTAACACACACCCATACAATGCGCACCACCCCGCGATGTTTTTCAGAAACCTATCCTACATTGCCACTGCATGTTCCCGGACCTCCGCATGCTGACCACCCCGCGGTGCTTTTCTCCATCCTATATTGCCACTCACTGCCTCTCCTAATTCAGACACTCGGATTCACCCCACCCTGTGATGTTTTTCTCACTCCTACTAGTGAATGTAATGTAACACACACCCATACAATGCGCACCACCCCGCGATGTTTTTCAGAAACCTATCCTAAATTGCCACTGCATGTTCCCTGACTTCCCCATGCTGACCACCCCGCGGTGCTTTTCTCCATCCTACATTGCCACTCACAGCCTATCCTAATTCAGACCCTCGGATTCACACCACCCCGTGATGTTTTTCTCACTCCTACTAGTGAATGTAATGTAACACACACCCATACAATGCGCACCACCACGTGATATTTTTCAGAAAACTATCCTACATTGCCACTGCATGTTCCCTGACTTCCCCAATGCTGACCACCCCGCGGTGCTTTTCTCCATCCTACATTGCAACTCACTGCCTAACCTAATACAGACCCTCCGATTCTCACCACCTCGTGATGTTTTTCTCACTCCTACTAGTGAATGTAATGTAACACACACCCATACAATGCGCACCACCCCGTGATGTTTTTCTTACTCCTACTAGTGAATGTAATGTAACACACGCCCATACAATGCGCACAACCCTGTGATGTTTTTCTCACTCCTACTAGTGAATGTAATGTAACACACAACCATACAATGCGCACCACCCCGCAATGTTTTTCAGAAACATATCCTACATAGCCACTGCCTGTTCCCTGACCTCCCCTTGCTGACGACCCCGCGGTTGTTTTCTCCATCCTACATTGTCACTCACTTCCATTCCTAATTCAGACCCTCTGATTCACACCACCCCGTGATGTTTTTCTAACTCCGACTAGTGAATGTAATGTAACACAAACCCATACAATGCGCACCACCCCGTGATGTTTTTCTCACTCCTACTAGTGAATGTCATGTAACACACACCCATAAAATGCGCTCCACCGCGTGATGTTTTTCTCACTCCTACTAGTGAATATAATGTAACATACACCCATACAATGCGCACCACCCCGCGATGTTTTTCAGAAACCTATCCTACATTGCCACTGCATGTTCCCTGACCTCCCGATGCTGACCACCCCGCGGTGCTTTTCTCCATTCTACATTGCCACTCACGGCCTATCCTAATTCAGAACCTCCGATTCACACCACCCCGTGATGTTTTTCTCACTCCTACTAGTGAATGTAATGTAACACACACCCATACAATGCGCACCACCCCGTGATGTTTTTCTCTCTCCTACTAGTGAATGTAATGTAACACACACCCATACAATGCGCACCACATCGCGACGTTTTTCAGAATCCTATCCTACATTGCCACTGCATGTTCCCTGACCTCCCCATGCTGACCACCCCGCTGTGCTTTTCTGCATCCTACATTTCCACTCACTGCCTATCCTAATTCAGACCTTCCGATTCACACCACCCCGTGATGTTTTTCTCACTCCTACTAGTGAATGTAATGTAACACACACCCATACAATGCGCACAACCCCGTGATGTTTTTCTCACTCCTACTAGTGAATGTAATGTAACACACACCCATACAATGCGCACCACCCTGCGATGTTTTTCAGAATCCTATCCTACATTGCCACTGCATGTTCCCTGACCTGCCCTTGCTGACCACCCCGCGGTGCTTTTCTCCATCCTACATTGCCACTAACTGCCTATCCTAATTCAGACCCTCCGATTCACACCACCCCGTGATGTTTTTCTCACTCCTACTAGTGAATGTACTGTAACACACACCCATACAATGCGCACCACCCCGTGATGATTTTCTCACTCCTAATAGTGAATGTACTGTAACACACACCCATACAATGCGCACCACCCCTTGATGATTTTCTCACTCCTAATAGTGAATGTACTGTAACACACACCCATACAATGCGCACCACCCCGTGATGATTTTCTCACTCCTAATAGTGAATGTAATGTAACACACACCCATACAATGCGCACCACCCCGTGATGTTTTTCTCACTCCTACTAGTGAATGTAATGTAACACACACCGATACAATGCGCACCACCCCGCGATGTTTTTCAGAAACCTATCCTACATTGCCACTGCATGTTCCCTGACCTCCCCATGCTGACCACCCCGGGGTGCTTTTCTCCATCCTACATTGCCACTCACTGCCTATCCTAATTCAGACCGTCCGATTCACACAACCCCGTGATGTTTTTCTCACTACTACTAGTGAATGTAATGTAACACACACCCATACAATGTGCCCCACCCCGCGATGTTTTTCAGAAACCTATCCTACATTGCCACTGCATGTTCCCTGACCTCCCCATACTGACCACCCCGCGGTGCTTTTCTCCATCCTACATTGCCACTCACTGCCTATCCTAATTCAGACCCTCTGATTCACACCACCCCGTGATGTTTTTCTAACTCCGACTAGTGAATGTAATGTAACACACACCCATACAATGCGCACCACCCCGTGATGTTTTTCTCACTCCTACTAGTGAATGTCATGTAACACACACCCATACAATGCGCACCACCCCGTGATGTTTTTCTCACTCCTACTAGTGAATGTAATGTAACACACACCCATACAATGCGCACCACCCCGCGATGTTTTTCAGAATCCTATCCTACATTGCCACTGCATGTTCCCTGACCTCCCCATGCTGACCACCCCGCGGTGCTTTTCTGCATCCTACATTGCCACTCACTGCCTATCCTATTTCAGACCTTCCGATTCACACCACCCCGTGATGTTTTTCTCACTCCTACTAGTGAATGTAATGTAACACACACCCATAAAATGCGCACCACCCCGTGATGTTTTTCTCACAGCTACTAGTGAATGTAATGAAACAAACACCCATACAATGCGCACCACCCCGTGATGTTTTTCTCACTCCTACGACTGAATGTAATGTAACACACACCCATACAATGCGCACCACCCCGTGATGTTTTTCTCACTCCTACTAGTGAATGTAATGTAACACACACCCATACAATGCGCACCACCCCGTGATGTTTTTCTCACTCCTACTAGTGAATCTAATGTAACACACACCCATACAATGCGCACCACCCCGTGATGTTTTTCTCACTCCTACGACTGAATGTAATGTAACACACACCCATACAATGCGCACCACCCCGTGATGTTTTTCTCACTCCTACTAGTGAATGTAATGTAACACACACCCATACAATGCGCACCACCCCGCGATGTTTTTCAGAAACCTATCCTACATTGCCACTGCATGTTCCCTGACCTCCCCATGCTGACCACCCCGGGGTGCTTTTCTCCATCCTACATTGCCACTCACTGCCTATCCTAATTCAGACCGTCCGATTCACACCACCCCGTGATGTTTTTCTCACTACTACTAGTGAATGTAATGTAACACACACCCATACAATGTGCCCCACCCCGCGATGTTTTTCAGAAACCTATCCTACATTGCCACTGCATGTTCCCTGACCTCCCCATACTGACCACCCCGCGGTGCTTTTCTCCATCCTACATTGCCACTCACTGCCTATCCTAATTCAGACCCTCTGATTCACACCACCCCGTGATGTTTTTCTCACTCCTACTAGTGAATGTAATGTAACACACACCCATACAATGCGCCCCACCCCGTGATGTTTTTATCACTCCTACTAGTGAATGTAATGTAACACACAACCATACAATCCGCACCACCCCGTGATGTTTTTCTCACTCCTACTAGTTAATGTAATATAACACACACTCATACAATGCGCACCACCCCGAGATGTTTTTCAGAAACCTATCCTACATTGCCACTGCATTTTCCCTAACCTCTCCATGCTGACCACACCGCGGTGCTTTTCTCCATCCTACATAGCCTCTCAATGCCTATCCTAATTCAGATCCTCCGATTCACACCATCCCGTGATGTTTTTCTCACTCCTACTAGTGAATGTAATGTAAAACACACCAACACAGTGCGCACCACCCCGTGACGTTTTTCAGAAAACTATCCTACATTGCCACTGCATGTTCCCTGACCTCCCCATGCTGAACACCCCGCGGTGCTTTTGTCCATCCTACATTGCCAATCACTGCCTATCCTAATTCAGTCCCTCCGATTCACACCACCCCGTGATGTTATTCTCCCTCCTAGTAGTGAATGTAATGTAACACACACCCATACAATGCGCACCACCCCGCGATGTTTTTCAGAAACCTATCCTACAATGCCACTGCATGTTCCCTGACCTCCCCATGCTGACCACCCCGCGGTGCTTTTCTCCATCCTATATTGCCACTCACTGCCTCTCCTAATTCAGACACTCGGATTCACCCCACCCTGTGATGTTTATCTCACTCCTACTAGTGAATGTAATGTAACACACACCCATACAATGTGCACCACCCCTTGATGTTTTTCTCACTCCTACTAGTGAATGTAATGTAACACGCACCCATACAATGCGCACCACCCCGCGATGTTTTTCAGAATCCTATCCTACATTGCCATTGCATGTTCCCTGACCTCCCCATGCTGAACACCCCGCGGTGCTTTTCTCCATCCTACATTGCCACTCACTGCCTATCCTAATTAAGACCTTCCGATTCACACCACCCCGTGATGTTTTTCTCACTCCTACAAGTGAATGTAATGTAACACACACCCATACAATGCGCACCACCCCGTGCTGTTTTTCTCACTCCCACTAGTGAATGAAATGTAACACACACCCATACAATGCGCACCACCCCGCGATGTTTTTCAGAAACCTATCCTACATTGCCACTGCATGTTCCGTCACCTCCCCATGCTGACCACCCGGCGGTGCTTTTCTCCATCCTATATTGCCTCTCACTGCCTATCCTAATTCAGACCCTCTGATTCACACCACCCCGTTATGTTTTTCTCACTCCTACTAGTGAATGTAATGTAACACACACCCATACAATGCGCCCCACACCGTGATGTTTTTATCACTCCTACTAGTGAATGTAATGTAACACACAACCATACAATCCGCACCACCCCGTGATGTTTTTCTCACTCCTACTAGTTAATGTAATGTAACACACACCCATACAATGCGCACCACCCCGCGATGTTTTTCAGTAACCTATCCTACATTGCCACTGCATGGTCCCTGACCTCCCCATGCTGACCACCCCGCGGTGCTTTTCTCCATCCTACATTGCCACTCAATGCCTATCCTAATTCAGAACCTCCGATTCACACCATCCCGTGATGTTTTTCTCACTCCTACTAGTGAATGTAATGTAACACACACCCATACAATGCGCACCACTCCGCAATGTTTTTCAGAAACATATCCTACATAGCCACTGCCTGTTCCCTGACCTCCCCTTGCTGACGACCCCGCGGTGCTTTTCTCCATCCTACATTTTCACTCACTGCCATTCCTAATTCAGACCCTCTGATTCACACCACCCCGTGATGTTTTTCTAACTCCGACTAGTGAATGTAATGTAACACACACCCATACAATGCCCACCACCCCGTGATGTTTTTCTCCCTCCTACTAGTGAATGTCATGTAACACACACCCATAAAATGCGCTCCACCGCGTGATGTTTTTCTCACTCCTACTAGTGAATATAATGTAACACACACCCATACAATGCGCACCACCCCGCGATGTTTTTGAGAAACCTATCCTACATTGCCACTGCATGTTCCCTGACCTCCCCTTGCTGACCACCCCACGGTGCTTTTCTCCATCCTACATTGCCACTCACTGCCTATCCTAATTCAGACCGTCCGATTCACACCACCCCGTGATGTTTTTCTCACTCCTACTAGTGAATCTAATGTAACACACACCCATACAATGCGCACCACCCCGTGATGTTTTTCTCACTCCTACGACTGAATGTAATGTAACACACACCCATACAATGCGCACCACCCCGTGATGTTTTTCTCACTCCTACTAGTGAATGTAATGTAACACACACCCATACAATGCGCACCACCCCGCGATGTTTTTCAGAAACCTATCCTACATTGCCACTGCATGTTCCCTGACCTCCCCATGCTGACCACCCCGGGGTGCTTTTCTCCATCCTACATTGCCACTCACTGCGTATCCTAATTCAGACCGTCCGATTCACACCACCCCGTGATGTTTTTCTCACTACTACTAGTGAATGTAATGTAACACACACCCATACAATGTGCCCCACCCCGCGATGTTTTTCAGAAACCTATCCTACATTGCCACTGCATGTTCCCTGACCTCCCCATACTGACCACCCCGCGGTGCTTTTCTCCATCCTACATTGCCACTCACTGCCTATCCTAATTCAGACCCTCTGATTCACACCACCCCGTGATGTTTTTCTCACTCCTACTAGTGAATGTAATGTAACACACACCCATACAATGCGCCCCACCCCGGGATGTTTTTATCACTCCTACTAGTGAATGTAATGTAACACACAACCATACAATCCGCACCACCCCGTGATGTTTTTCTCACTCCTACTAGTTAATGTAATATAACACACACTCATACAATGCGCACCACCCCGAGATGTTTTTCAGAAACCTATCCTACATTGCCACTGCATGTTCCCTGACCTCTCCATGCTGACCACACCGCGGTGCTTTTCTCCATCCTACATAGCCTCTCAATGCCTATCCTAATTCAGATCCTCCGATTCACACCATCCCGTGATGTTTTTCTCACTCCTACTAGTGAATGTAATGTAAAACACACCAACACAATGCGCACCACCCCGTGACGTTTTTCAGAAAACTATCCTACATTGCCACTGCATGTTCCCTGACCTCCCCATGCTGAACACCCCGCGGTGCTTTTGTCCATCCTACATTGCCAATCACTGCCTATCCTAATTCAGTCCCTCCGATTCACACCACCCCGTGATGTTATTCTCCCTCCTACTAGTGAATGTAATGTAACACACACCCATACAATGCGCACCACCCCGCGATGTTTTTCAGAAACCTATCCTACAATGCCACTGCATGTTCCCTGACCTCCCCATGCTGACCACCCCGCGGTGCTTTTCTCCATCCTATATTGCCACTCACTGCCTCTCCTAATTCAGACACTCGGATTCACCCCACCCTGTGATGTTTATCTCACTCTTACTAGTGAATGTAATGTAACACACACCCATACAATGTGCACCACCCCTTGATGTTTTTCTCACTCCTACTAGTGAATGTAATGTAACACGCACCCATACAATGCGCACCACCCCGCGATGTTTTTCAGAATCCTATCCTACATTGCCATTGCATGTTCCCTGACCTCCCCATGCTGAACACCCCGCGGTGCTTTTCTCCATCCTACATTGCCACTCACTGCCTATCCTAATTAAGACCTTCCGATTCACACCAACCCGTGATGTTTTTCTCACTCCTACAAGTGAATGTATTGTAACACACACCCATACAATGCGCACCACCCCGTGCTGTTTTTCTCACTCCCACTAGTGAATGAAATGTAACACACACCCATACAATGCGCACCACCCCGCGATGTTTTTCAGAAACCTATCCTACATTGCCACTGCATGTTCCGTCACCTCCCCATGCTGACCACCCGGCGGTGCTTTTCTCCATCCTATATTGCCACTCACTGCCTATCCTAATTCAGACCCTCTGATTCACACCACCCCGTTATGTTTTTCTCACTCCTACTAGTGAATGTAATGTAACACACACCCATACAATGCGCCCCACACCGTGATGTTTTTATCACTCCTACTAGTGAATGTAATGTAACACACAACCATACAATCCGCACCACCCCGTGATGTTTTTCTCACTCCTACTAGTTAATGTAATGTAACACACACCCATACAATGCGCACCACCCCGCGATGTTTTTCAGTAACCTATCCTACATTGCCACTGCATGGTCCCTGACCTCCCCATGCTGACCACCCCGCGGTGCTTTTCTCCATCCTACATTGCCACTCAATGCCTATCCTAATTCAGAACCTCCGATTCACACCATCCCGTGATGTTTTTCTCACTCCTACTAGTGAATGTAATGTAACACACACCCATACAATGCGCACCACTCCGCAATGTTTTTCAGAAACATATCCTACATAGCCACTGCGTGTTCCCTGACCTCCCCTTGCTGACCACCCCACGGTGCTTTTCTCCATCCTACATTGCCACTCACTGCCTATCCTAATTCAGACCCTCCGATTCACACCACCCCGTGATGTTTTTCTCACTCCTACTAGTGAATGTACTGTAACACACACCCATAAAATGCGCACCACCCCGTGATGTTTTTCTCACTCCTACTAGTGAATGTAATGTAACACACACCCATACAATGAGCACCACCCCGCGATGTTTTTCAGAATCCTATCCTACATTGCCACTGCATGTTCCCTGACCTCCCCATGCTGACCACCCCGGGGTTCTTTTCTCCATCCTACATTGCCACTCACTGCCTATCCTAATTCAGACAGTCCGATTCACACCACCCCGTGATGTTTTTCTCACTACTACTAGTGAATGTAATGTAACACACACCCATACAATGCGCACCACCCCGTGATGTTTTTCTCACTCCTACTAGTGAATGTAATGTAACACACACCCATACAATGCGCACCACCCCGTGATGTTTTTCTCACTCCTACTAGTGAATGTAATGTAACACACACCCATACAATGCGCCCCACACCGTGATGTTTTTATCACTCCTACTAGTGAATGTAATGTAACACACAACCATACAATCCGCACCACCCCGTGATGTTTTTCTCACTCCTACTAGTTAATGTAATGTAACACACACCCATACAATGCGCACCACCCCGCGATGTTTTTCAGTAACCTATCCTACATTGCCACTGCATGGTCCCTGACCTCCCCATGCTGACCACCCCGCGGTGCTTTTCTCCATCCTACATTGCCACTCAATGCCTATCCTAATTCAGAACCTCCGATTCACACCATCCCGTGATGTTTTTCTCACTCCTACTAGTGAATGTAATGTAACACACACCCATACAATGCGCACCACTCCGCAATGTTTTTCAGAAACATATCCTACATAGCCACTGCGTGTTCCCTGACCTCCCCTTGCTGACCACCCCACGGTGCTTTTCTCCATCCTACATTGCCACTCACTGCCTATCCTAATTCAGACCCTCCGATTCACACCACCCCGTGATGTTTTTCTCACTCCTACTAGTGAATGTACTGTAACACACACCCATAAAATGCGCACCACCCCGTGATGTTTTTCTCACTCCTACTAGTGAATGTAATGTAACACACACCCATACAATGAGCACCACCCCGCGATGTTTTTCAGAATCCTATCCTACATTGCCACTGCATGTTCCCTGACCTCCCCATGCTGACCACCCCGGGGTTCTTTTCTCCATCCTACATTGCCACTCACTGCCTATCCTAATTCAGACAGTCCGATTCACACCACCCCGTGATGTTTTTCTCACTACTACTAGTGAATGTAATGTAACACACACCCATACAATGCGCACCACCCCGTGATGTTTTTCTCACTCCTACTAGTGAATGTAATGTAACACACACCCATACAATGCGCACCACCCCGTGATGTTTTTCTCACTCCTACTAGTGAATGTAATGTAACACACACCCATACAATGCGCACCACCCCGCGATGTTTATCAGAAACCTATCCTACATTGCCACTGCATGTTCCCTGACCTCCCCATGCTGACCACCCCGGGGTTCTTTTCTCCATCCTACATTGCCACTCACTGCCTATCCTAATTCAGACCGTCCGATTCACACCACCCCGTGATGTTTTTCTCACTACTACTAGTGAATGTAATGTAACACACACCCATACAATGCGCACCACACCGTGATGTTTTTCTCACTCCTACTAGTGAATGTAATGTAACACACACCCATACAATGCGCACCACCCCGAGATGTTTTTCAGAAACCTATCCTACATTGCCACTGCATGTTCCCTGACCTCTCCATGCTGACCACACCGCGGTGCTTTTCTCCATCCTACATAGCCTCTCAATGCCTATCCTAATTCAGAACCTCCGATTCACACCATCCCGTGATGTTTTTCTCACTCCTACTAGTGAATGTAATGTAACACACAACAACACAATGCGCACCACCCCATGACGTTTTTCAGAAAACTATCCTACATTGCCACTGCATGTTCCCTGACCTCCCCATGATGAACACCCCGAGGTGCTTTTCTCCATCCTACATTGCCAATCACTGCCTATCCTAATTCAGTCCCTCCGATTCACACCACCCCGTGATGTTATTCTCCCTCCTACTAGTGAATGTAATGTAACACACACCCATACAATGCGTACCACCCCGCGATGTTTTTCAGAAACCTATCCTACAATGCCACTGCATGTTCCCTGACCTCCCCATGCTGACCACCCCGCGGTGCTTTTCTACATCCTATATTGCCACTCACTGCCTCTCCTAATTCAGACACTCGGATTCACCCCACCCTGTGATGTTTATCTCACTCCTACTAGTGAATGTAATGTAACACACACCCATACAATGTGCACCACCCCGTGATGTTTTTCTCACTCCTACTAGTGAATGTAATGTAACACGCACCCATACAATGCGCACCACCCCGCGATGTTTTTCAGAATCCTATCCTACATTGCCATTGCATGTTCCCTGACCTCCCCATGCTGAACACCCCGCGGTGCTTTTCTCCATCCTACATTGCCACTCACTGCCTATCCTAATTAAGACCTTCCGATTCACACCACCCCGTGATGTTTTTCTCACTCCTACAAGTGAATGTAATGTAACACACACCCATACAATGCGCACCACCCCGTGATGTTTTTCTCACTAACACTAGTGAATGAAATGTAACACACAACCATACAATGCGCACCACCCCGCGATGAATTTCAAAAACCTATCCTACATTGCCACTGCATGTTCCCTGACCTCCCCATGCTGACGACCACGCGGTGCTTTTCTCCATCCTACATTGCCACTCACTGCCTATCCTAATTCAGACCCTCCGATTCACACCGCCCCGTGATGTTTTTCTCACTCCTACTAGTGAATGTAATGTAACACACACCCATACAATGCGCACCACCACGTGATATTTTTCAGAAAACTATCCTACATTGCCACTGCATGTTCCCTGACTTCCGCAATGCTGACCACCCCGCGGTGCTTTTCTCCATCCTACATTGCCACTCACTGCCTATCCTAATTAAGACCCTCCGATTCACGCCACCCCGTGATGTTTTTCTCACTCCTACTAGTGAATGTAATGTAACACACACCCATACAATGCGCACCACCCCGTGATGTTTTTCTTACTCCTACTAGTGAATGTAATGTAACACACACCCATACAATGCGCACAACCCTGTGAAGTTTTTCTCACTCCTACTAGTGAATGTAATGTAACACACACCCATACAATGCGCACCACCCCGCAATGTTTTTCAGAAACATATCCTACATAGCCACTGCCTGTTCCCTGACCTCCCCTTGCTGACGACCCCGCGGTGCTTTTCTACATCCTACATTGTCACTCACTGCCTATCCTAATTCAGACCCTCCGATTCACACCAGCCCGTGATGTTTTTCTCACTCCTACTAGTGAATGTAATGTAACACACACCCATACAATGCGCACCACCCCGTGATGTTTTTCAGAATCCTATCCTACATTGCCACTGCATGTTCCCTGACCTCCCCATGCTGACCACCCCGCGGTGCTTTGCTCCCTCCTACATTGCCACTCACTGCCTATCCTAATACAGACCCTCCGATTCACAACACCCCGTGATGTTTTTCTCACTCCTACTAGTGAATGTAATGTAACACACACCCATACAATGCGCACCACCCCGTGATGTTTTACTCACTCCTACTAGTGAATGTAATGTAACACACAACCATACAATCCGCACCACCACGTGATGTTTTTCTCACTCGTACTAGTTAATGTAATGTAACACACACCCATACAATGCGCACCACCCCGCGATGTTTTTCAGAAACCTATCCTACATTGCCACTGCATGTTCCCTGACCTCCCCATGCTGACCACCCCGCGGTGCTTTTCTCCACCCTACATTGCCACTCACTGCCTATCGTAATTCAGAACCTCTGATTCACACCATCCCGTGATGTTTCTCTCACTCCTACTAGTGAATGTAATGTAACACACACCCATACAATGCGCACCACCACGTGATATTTTTCAGAAAACTATCCTACATTGCCACTGCATGTTCCCTGACTTCCCCAATGCTGACCACCCCGCGGTGCTTTTCTCCATCCTACATTGTCACTCACTGCCATTCCTAATTCAGACCCTCAGATTCACACCACCCCGTGATGTTTTTTTAACTCCGACTAGTGAATGTAATGTAACACACACCCGTACAATGCGCACCACCCCGTGATGTTTTTCTCACTCCTACTAGTGAATGTCATGTAACACACACCCATAAAATGCGCTCCAGCGCGTGATGTTTTTCTCACTCCTACTAGTGAATATAATGTAACACACACCCATACAATGCGCACCACCCCGCGATGTGCTTCATAAACCTATCCTACATTGCCACTGCATGTTCCCTGACCTCCCCATGCTGACCACCCCGCCGTGCTTTTCTCCATCCTACATTGCCACTCACTGCCTATCCTAATTCAGATCCTCCGATTCACACCACCCCGTGATGTTATTCTCACTCCTACTAGTGAATGTAATGTAACACACACCCATACAATGCGCACCACACCGTGATGTTTTTCTCACTCCCACTAGTGAATGTAATGTAACACACACCCATACAATGCGCACCACCCCGAGATGTTTTTCAGAAACCTATCCTACATTGCCACTGCATGTTCCCTGACCTCTCCATGCTGACCACACCGCGGTGCTTTTCTCCATCCTACATAGCCTCTCAATGCCTATCCTAATTCAGAACCTCCGATTCACACCATCCCGTGATGTTTTTCTCACTCCTACTAGTGAATGTAATGTAACACACACCAACACAATGCGCACCACTCCGTGACGTTTTTCAGAAAACTATCCTACATTGCCACTGCATGTTCCCTGACCTCCCCATGCTGAACACCCCGCGGTGGTTTTCTCCATCCTACATTGCCAATCACTGCCTATCCTAATTCAGTCCCTCCGATTCACACCACCCCGTGATGTTATTCTCCCTCCTACTAGTGAATGTAATGTAACACACACCCATACAATGCGCACCACCCCGCGATGTTTTTCAGAAACCTATCCTACAATGCCACTGCATGTTCCCTGACCTCCCCATGCTGACCACCCCGCGGTGCTTTTCTCCATCCTATATTGCCACTCACTGCCTCTCCTAATTCAGACACTCGGATTCACCCCACCCTGTGATGTTTATCTCACTCCTACTAGTGAATGTAATGTAACACACACCCATACAATATGCACCACCCCGTGATGTTTTTCTCACTCCTACTAGTGAATGTAATGTAACACGCACCCATACAATGCGCACCACCCCGCGATGTTTTTCAGAATCCTATCCTACATTGCCATTGCATGTTCCCTGACCTCCCCATGCTGAACACCCCGCGGTGCTTTTCTCCATCCTACATTGCCACTCACTGCCTATCCTAATTAAGACCTTCCGATTCACACCACCCCGTGATGTTTTTCTCACTCCTACAAGTGAATGTAATGTAACACACACCCATACAATGCGCACCACCCCGTGCTGTTTTTCTCACTCCCACTAGTGAATGAAATGTAACACACACCCATACAATGCGCACCACCCCGCGATGTTTTTCAGAAACCTATCCTACATTGCCACTGCATGTTCCGTCACCTCCCCATGCTGACCACCATGCGGTGCTTTTCTCCATCCTATATTGCCACTCACTTCCTATCCTAATTCAGACCCTCTGATTCACACCACCCCGTGATGTTTTTCTCACTCCTACTAGTGAATGTAATGTAACACACACCCATACAATGCGCCCCACACCGTGATGTTTTTATCACTCCTACTAGTGAATGTAATGTAACACACAACCATACAATCCGCACCACCCCGTGATGTTTTTCTCACTCCTACTAGTTAATGTAATGTAAGACACACCCATACAATGCGCACCACCCCGCGATGTTTTTCAGTAACCTTTCCTACATTGCCACTGCATGGTCCCTGACCTCCCCATGCTGACCACCCCGCGGTGCTTTTCTCCATCCTACATTGCCACTCAATGCCTATCCTAATTCAGAACCTCCGATTCACACCATCCCGTGATGTTTTTCTCACTCCTACTAGTGAATGTAATGTAACACACACCCATACAATGCGCACCACTCCGCAATGTTTTTCAGAAACATATCCTACATAGCCACTGCCTGTTCCCTGACCTCCCCTTGCTGACGACCCCGCGGTGCTTTTCTCCATCCTACATTTTCACTCACTGCCATTCCTAATTCAGACCCTCTGATTCACACCACCCCGTGATGTTTTTCTAACTCCGACTAGTTAATGTAATGTAACACACACCCATACAATGCCCACCACCCCGTGATGTATTTCTCCCTCCTACTAGTGAATGTCATGTAACACACACCCATAAAATGCGCTCCACCGCGTGATGTTTTTCTCACTCTTACTAGTGAATATAATGTAACACACACCCATACAATGCGCACCACCCCGCGATGTTTTTGAGAAACCTATCCTACATTGCCACTGCATGTTCCCTGACCTCCCCTTGCTGACCACCCCACGGTGCTTTTCTCCATCCTACATTGCCACTCACTGCCTATCCTAATTCAGACCCTCCGATTCACACCACCCCGTGATGTTTTTCTCACTCCTACTAGTGAATGTACTGTAACACACACCCATAAAATGCGCACCACCCCGTGATGTTTTTCTCACTCCTACTAGTGAATGTAATGTAACACACACCCATACAATGCGCACCACCCCGCGATGTTTTTCAGAATCCTATCCTACATTGCCACTGCATGTTCCCTGACCTCCCCATGCTGACCACCCCGGGGTTCTTTTCTCCATCCTACATTGCCACTCACTGCCTATCCTAATTCAGACCGTCCGATTCACACCACCCCGTGATGTTTTTCTCACTACTACTAGTGAATGTAATGTAACACACACCCATACAATGTGCCCCACCCCGCAATGTTTTTCAGAAACCTATCCTACATTGCCACTGCATGTTCCCTGACCTCCCCATACTGACCACCCCGCGGTGCTTTTCTCCATCCTACATTGCCACTCACTGCCTATCCTAATTCAGACCGTCCGATTCACACCACCCCGTGATGTTTTTCTCACTACTACTAGTGAATGTAATGTAACACACACCCATACAATGTGCCCCACCCCGCGATGTTTTTCAGAAACCTATCATACATTACCACTGCATGTTCCCTGACCTCCCCATACTGACCACCGCGCCGTGCTTTTCTCCACCCTACATTGCCACTCACTGCCTATCCTAATTCAGACCCTCTGATTCACACCACCCCGTGATGTTTTTCTCACTACTACTAGTGAATGTAATGTAACACGCACCCATACAATGCGCACCACCCCGCGATGTTTTTCAGAATCCTATCCTACATTGCCATTGCATGTTCCCTGACCTCCCCATGCTGAACACCCCGCTGTGCTTTTCTCCATCCTACATTGCCACTCACTGCCTATCCTAATTAATACATTCCGATTCACACCACCCCGTGATGTTTTTCTCACTCCTACTAGTGAATGTAATGTAACACACACCCATACAATGCGCACAACCCCGTGCTGTTTTTCTCACTCCCACTAGTGAATGAAATGTAACACACACCCATACAATGCGCACCACCCCGCGATATTTTTCAGAAACCTATCCTACATTGCCACTGCATGTTCCGTGACCTCCCCATGCTGACCACCCCGCAGTGCTTTTCTCCATCCTATATTGCCACTCACTGCCTATCCTAATTCAGACCCTCTGATTCACACCACCCCGTGATGTTTTTCTCACTCCTACTAGTGAATGTAATGTAACACACACCCATAAAATGCGCCCCACCCCGTGATGTTTTTATCACTCCTACTAGTGAATGTAATGTAACACACAACCATACAATCCGCACCACCCCGTGATGTTTTTCTCACTCCTACTAGTTAATGTAATGTAACACACACCCATACAATGCGCACCACCCCGCGATGTTTTTCAGTAACCTTTCCTACATTGCCACTGCATGGTCCCTGACCTCCCCATGCTGACCACCCCGCGGTGTTTTTCTCCATCCTACATTGCCACTCAATGCCTATCCTAATTCAGAAACTCCGATTCACACCATCCCGTGATGTTTTTCTCACTTCTACTAGTGAATGTAATGTAACACACACCCATACAATGCGCACCACTCCGCAATGTTTTTCAGAAACATATCCTACATAGCCACTGCCTGTTCCCTGACCTCCCCTTGCTGACAACCCCGCGGTGCTTTTCTCCATCCTACATTTTCACTCACTGCCATTCCTAATTCAGACCCTCTGATTCACACCACCCCGTGATGTTTTTCTAACTCCGACTAGTGAATGTAATGTAACACACACCCATACAATGACCACCACGCCGTGATGTTTTTCTCCCTCCTACTAGTGAATGTAATGTAACACACACCCATAAAATGCGCTCCACTGCGTGATGTTTTTCTCACTCCTACTAGTGAATATAATGTAACACGCACCCATACAATGCGCACTACCCCGCGATGTTTTTGAGAAACCTATCCTACATTGCCACTGCATGTTCCCTGACCTCCCCTTGCTGACCACCCCGCGGTGCTTTTCTCCATCCTACATTGCCACTCACTGCCTATCCTAATTCAGACCCTCCGATTCACACCACCCCGTGATGTTTTTCTCACTCCTACTAGTGAATGTACTGTAACACACACCCATACAATGCGCACCACCCCGTGATGTTTTGCTCACTCCTACTAGTGAATGTAATGTAACACACACCCATACAATGCGCACCACCCCGTGATGTTTTTCTCACTCCTACTAGTGAATGTAATGTAACACACACCCATACAATGCGCACCACCCCGCGATGTTTATCAGAAACCTATCCTACATTGCCACTGCATGTTCCCTGACCTCCCCATGCTGACCACCCCGGGGTTCTTTTCTCCATCCTACATTGCCACTCACTGCCTATCCTAATTCAGACCGTCCGATTCACACCACCCCGTGATGTTTTTCTCACTAGTACTAGTGAATGTAATGTAACACACACCCATACAATGTGCCCCACCCCGCGATGTTTTTCAGAAACCTATCCTACATTGCCACTGCATGTTCCCTGACCTCCCCATACTGACCACCCCGCGGTGCTTTTCTCCATCCTACATTGCCACTCACTGCCTATCCTAATTCAGACCGTCCGATTCACACCACCCCGTGATGTTTTTCTCACTACTACTAGTGAATGTAATGTAACACACACCCATACAATGTGCCCCACCCCGCGATGTTTTTCAGAAACCTATCCTACATTGCCACTGCATGTTCCCTGACCTCCCCATACTGACCACCCCGCGGTGCTTTTCTCCATCCTACATTGCCACTCACTGCCTATCCTAATTCAGACCCTCTGATTCACACCACCACGTGATGTTTTTCTCACTCCTACTAGTGAATGTAATGTAACACACACCCATACAATGCGCCCCACCCCGTGATGTTTTTATCACTCCTACTAGTGAATGTAATGTAACACACAACCATACAATCCGCACCACCCCGTGATGTTTTTCTCACTCGTACTAGTTAATGTAATATAACACACACCCATACAATGCACACCACCCCGCGATGTTTTTCAGAAAACTATCCTACATTGCCACTGCATGTTCCCTGACCTCCCCATGCTGAACACCCCGCGGTGCTTTTCTCCATCCTACATTGCCACTCAATGCCTATCCTAATTCAGAAAGTCGGATTCACACCATCCCGTGATGTTTTTCTCACTCCTACTAGTGAATGTAATGTAACACACACCAACACAAAGCGCACCACTCCGTGACTTTTTTCAGAAAACTATCCTGCATTGCCACTGCATGTTCCCTGACCTCCCCATGCTGAACACCCCGCGGTGCTTTTCTCCATCCTACATTGCCACTCACTGCCTATCCTAAATCAGACCCTCCGATTCACACCACCCCGTGATGTTATTCTCCCTCCTACTAGTGAATGTAATGTAACACACACCCATACAATGCGCACCACCCCGCGATGTTTTTCAGAAACCTATCCTACAATGCCACAGCATGTTCCCTGACCTCCCCATGCTGACCACCCCGCGGTGCTTTTCTCCATCCTACATTGCCACTCACTGCCTCTCCTAATTCAGACACTCGGATTCACCCCACCCTGTGATGTTTTTCTCACTCCTACTAGTGAATGTAATGTAACACACACCCATACAATGTGCACCACCCCGTGATGTTTTTCTCACTCCTACTAGTGAATGTAATGTGACACACACCCATACAATGCGCACCACCCCGCGATGTTTTTCAGAATCCTATCCTACATTGTCACTGCATGTTCCCTGACCTCCCCATGCTGAACACCCCGCGGAGCTTTTCTCCATTCTACATTGCCACTCACTGCCTATCTTAATTCAGACCTTCCGATTCACACCACCCCGTGATGTTTTTCTCACTCCTACTAGTGAATGTAATGTAACACACACCCATACAATGTGCTCCACCCCGTGATGTTTTTCTCACTCCTACTAGTGAATGTAATGTGACACACACCCATACAATGCGCACCACCCCGCGATGTTTTTCAGAATCCTATCCTACATTGTCACTGCATGTTCCCTGACCTCCCCATGCTGAACACCCCGCGGAGCTTTTCTCCATTCTACATTGCCACTCACTGCCTATCTTAATTCAGACCTTCCGATTCACACCACCCCGTGATGTTTTTCTCACTCCTACTAGTGAATGTAATGTAACACCCACCCATACAATGCGCACCACCCCGTGATGTTTTTCTCACTCCCACTAGTGAATGTAATGTAACACACACCCATACAATGCGCACCACCCCGCGATGTTTTTCAGAAACCTATCCTACATTGCCACTGCATGTTCCGTGACCTCCTGATGCTGACCACCCCGCGGTGCTTTTCTCCATCCTACATTGCCACTCACTGCCTATCCTAATTCAGACCCTCTGATTCACACCACCCCGTGATGTTTTTCTCACTCCTACTAGTGAATGTAATGTAACACACACCCATACAATGCGCCCCACCCCGTGATGTTTTTATCACTCCTACTAGTGAATGTAATGTAACACACAACCATACAATCCGCACCACCCCGTGATGTTTTTCTCACTCCTTCTAGTTAATGTAATGTAACACACACCCATACAATGCGCACCACCCCGCGATGTTTTTCAGTAACCTATCCTACATTGCCACTGCATGGTCCCTGACCTCCCCATGCTGACCACCCTGCGGGGCTTTTCTCCATCCTACATTGCCACTCAATGCCTATCCTAATTCAGAACCTCCCATTGACGCCATCCCGTGATGTTTTTCTCACTCCTACTAGTGAATGTAATGTAACACACACCAACACAATGCGCACCACCCCGTGACGTTTTTCAGAAAACTATCCTACATTGCCACTGCAAGTTCCCTGACCTCCCCATGCTGAACACCCCGCGGTGCTTTTCTCCATCCTACATTGCCACTCACTGCCTATCCTAATTCAGACCCTCCGATTCACACCACCCCTGATGTTTTTCTCCCTCCTACTAGTGAATGTAATGCAACACACACCCATACAATGCGCACCACCCCGCGATGTTTTTCAGAAACCTATCCTACAATGCCACTGCATGTTCCCTGACCTCCCCATGCTGACCACCCCGCGGTGCTTTTCTCCATCCTATATTGCCACTCACTGCCTCTCCTAATTCAGACACTCGGATTCACCCCACCCTGTGATGTTTTTCTCACTCCTACTAGTGAATGTAATGTAACAAACACCCATACAATGCGCACCACCCCGTGATGTTTTTCTTACTCCTACAAGTGAATGTAATGTAACACACACCCATACAATGCGCACAACCCTGTGATGTTTTTCTCACTCCTACTAGGGAATGTAATGTAACACACACCCATACAATGCGCACCACCCCGCAATGTTTTTCAGAAACATATCCTACATAGCCACTGCCTGTTCCCTGACCTCCCCTTGCTGACGACCCCGCCGTGCTTTTCTACATCCTACATTGTCACTCACTGCCTATCCTAATTCAGACCCTCCGATTCACACCAGCCCGTGATGTTTTTCTCACTCCTACTAGTAAATGTAATGTAACACACACCCATACAATGCGCACCACCCCGTGATGTTTTTCAGAATCCTATCCTACATTGCCACTGCATGTTCCCTGACCTCCCCATGCTGACCACCCCGCGGTGCTTTGCTCCCTCCTACATTGCCACTCACTGCCTATCCTAATACAGACCCTCCGATTCACAACACCCCGTGATGTTTTTCTCACTCCTACTAGTGAATGTAATGTAACACACACCCATACAATGCGCACCACCCCGTGATGTTTTACTCACTCCTACTAGTGAATGTAAGGAACACACACCCACACAATGCGCACCACCCCGCGATGTTTTTCAGAAACCTATCCTACATTGCCACTGCATGTTCCCTGACCTCCCCATGCTGACGACCCCGCGGTGCTTTTCTCCATCCTACATTGCCACTCACTGCCTATCCTAATTCAGACCCTCCGATTCACACCACCCCGTGATGTTTTTCTCACTCCTACTAGTGAATGTAATGTAACACACACCCATACAATGTGCACCACCCCGCGATGTTTTTCAGAAACCTATCCTACATTGCCACTGCATGTTCCCTGACCTCCCCATACTGACCACCCCGCAGTGCTTTTCTCCATCCTACATTGCCACTCACTGCCTATCCTAATTCAGACCCTCTGATTCACAGCACCCCGTGATGTTTTTCTCACTCCTTCTAGTCAATGTAATGTAACACACACCAATACAATGCGCCCCACCCCGTGATGTTTTTATCACTCCTACTAGTGAATGTAATGTAACACACAACCATACAATCCGCACCACCCCGTGATGTTTTTCTCACTCGTACTAATTAATGTAATGTAACACACACCCATACAATGCGCACCACCCCGCGATGTTTTTCAGAAACCTATCCTACATTGCCACTGCATGTTCCCTGACCTCCCCATGCTGACCACCCCGCGGTGCTTTTCTCCACCCTACATTGCCACTCACTGCCTATCGTAATTCAGAACCTCTGATTCACACCATCCCGTGATGTTTCTCTCACTCCTACTAGTGAATGTAATGTAACACACACCCACACAATGCGCACCACCCCGTGACGTTTTTCAGAAAACTATCCTATATTGCCACTGCATGTTCCCTGACCTCCCCATGCTGACCACACCGTGGTGCTTTTCTCCATCCTACATTGCCACTCACTGCCTATCCTAATTCAGACCCTCCAATTCACACCACCCCGTGATGTTTTTCTCACTCCTACTAGTGAATGTAATGTAACACACACCCATACAATGCGCACCAGCCCGCGATGTTTTTCAGAAACCTATCCTACATTTCCACTGTATGTTCCCTGACTTCCCCATGCTGACCACCCCGCGGTGCTTTTCTCCATCCGACATTGCCACTCACTGCCCATCCTAATTCAGACCCTCCGATTCACACCACCCCGTGATGTTTTTCTCCCTCCTACTAGTGAATGTAATGTAACACACACCCATACAATGCGCACCACCCCGCGATGTTTTTCAGAAACCTATCCTACAATGCCACTGCATGTTCCCTGACCTCCCCATGCTGACCACCCCGCGGTGCTTTTCTCCATCCTATATTGCCACTCACTGCCTCTCCTAATTCAGACACTTGGATTCACCCCACCCTGTGATGTTTATCTCACTCCTACTAGTGAATGTAATGTAACACACACCCATACAATATGCACCACCCCGTGATGTTTTTCTCACTCCTACTAGTGAATGTAATGTAACACGCACCCATACAATGCGCACCACCCCGCGATGTTTTTCAGAATCCTATCCTACATTGCCATTGCATGTTCCCTGACCTCCCCATGCTGAACACCCCGCGGTGCTTTTCTCCATCCTACATTGCCACTCACTGCCTATCCTAATTAAGACCTTCCGATTCACACCACCCCGTGATGTTTTTCTCACTCCTACAAGTGAATGTAATGTAACACACACCCATACAATGCGCACCACCCCGTGCTGTTTTTCTCACTCCCACTAGTGAATGAAATGTAACACACACCCATACAATGCGCACCACCCCGCGATGTTTTTCAGAAACCTATCCTACATTGCCACTGCATGTTCCGTCACCTCCCCATGCTGACCACCATGCGGTGCTTTTCTCCATCCTATATTGCCACTCACTGCCTATCCTAATTCAGACCCTCTGATTCACACCACCCCGTGATGTTTTTCTCACTCCTACTAGTGAATGTAATGTAACACACACCCATACAATGCGCCCCACACCGTGATGTTTTTATCACTCCTACTAGTGAATGTAATGTAACACACAACCATACAATCCGCACCACCCCGTGATGTTTTTCTCACTCCTACTAGTTAATGTAATGTAAGACACACCCATACAATGCGCACCACCCCGCGATGTTTTTCAGTAACCTTTCCTACATTGCCACTGCATGGTCCCTGACCTCCCCATGCTGACCACCCCGCGGTGCTTTTCTCCATCCTACATTGCCACTCAATGCCTATCCTAATTCAGAACCTCCGATTCACACCATCCCGTGATGTTTTTCTCACTCCTACTAGTGAATGTAATGTAACACACACCCATACAATGCGCACCACTCCGCAATGTTTTTCAGAAACATATCCTACATAGCCACTGCCTGTTCCCTGACCTCCCCTTGCTGACGACCCCGCGGTGCTTTTCTCCATCCTACATTTTCACTCACTGCCATTCCTAATTCAGACCCTCTGATTCACACCACCCCGTGATGTTTTTCTAACTCCGACTAGTTAATGTAATGTAACACACACCCATACAATGCCCACCACCCCGTGATGTATTTCTCCCTCCTACTAGTGAATGTCATGTAACACACACCCATAAAATGCGCTCCACCGCGTGATGTTTTTCTCACTCTTACTAGTGAATATAATGTAACACACACCCATACAATGCGCACCACCCCGCGATGTTTTTGAGAAACTTATCCTACATTGCCACTGCATGTTCCCTGACCTCCCCTTGCTGACCACCCCACGGTGCTTTTCTCCATCCTACATTGCCACTCACTGCCTATCCTAATTCAGACCCTCCGATTCACACCACCCCGTGATGTTTTTCTCACTCCTACTAGTGAATGTACTGTAACACACACCCATAAAATGCGCACCACCCCGTGATGTTTTTCTCACTCCTACTAGTGAATGTAATGTAACACACACCCATACAATGCGCACCACCCCGCGATGTTTTTCAGAATCCTATCCTATATTGCCACTGCATGTTCCCTGACCTCCCCATGCTGACCACCCCGGGGTTCTTTTCTCCATCCTACATTGCCACTCACTGCCTATCCTAATTCAGACCGTCCGATTCACACCACCCCGTGATGTTTTTCTCACTACTACTAGTGAATGTAATGTAACACACACCCATACAATGTGCCCCACCCCGCAATGTTTTTCAGAAACCTATCCTACATTGCCACTGCATGTTCCCTGACCTCCCCATACTGACCACCCCGCGGTGCTTTTCTCCATCCTACATTGCCACTCACTGCCTATCCTAATTCAGACCGTCCGATTCACACCACCCCGTGATGTTTTTCTCACTACTACTAGTGAATGTAATGTAACACACACCCATACAATGTGCCCCACCCCGCGATGTTTTTCAGAAACCTATCATACATTACCACTGCATGTTCCCTGACCTCCCCATACTGACCACCGCGCCGTGCTTTTCTCCACCCTACATTGCCACTCACTGCCTATCCTAATTCAGACCCTCTGATTCACACCACCCCGTGATGTTTTTCTCACTACTACTAGTGAATGTAATGTAACACGCACCCATACAATGCGCACCACCCCGCGATGTTTTTCAGAATCCTATCCTACATTGCCATTGCATGTTCCCTGACCTCCCCATGCTGAACACCCCGCTGTGCTTTTCTCCATCCTACATTGCCACTCACTGCCTATCCTAATTAATACATTCCGATTCACACCACCCCGTGATGTTTTTCTCACTCCTACTAGTGAATGTAATGTAACACACACCCATACAATGCGCACAACCCCGTGCTGTTTTTCTCACTCCCACTAGTGAATGAAATGTAACACACACCCATACAATGCGCACCACCCCGCGATATTTTTCAGAAACCTATCCTACATTGCCACTGCATGTTCCGTGACCTCCCCATGCTGACCACCCCGCAGTGCTTTTCTCCATCCTATATTGCCACTCACTGCCTATCCTAATTCAGACCCTCTGATTCACACCACCCCGTGATGTTTTTCTCACTCCTACTAGTGAATGTAATGTAACACACACCCATACAATGCGCCCCACCCCGTGATGTTTTTATCACTCCTACTAGTGAATGTAATGTAACACACAACCATACAATCCGCACCACCCCGTGATGTTTTTCTCACTCCTACTAGTTAATGTAATGTAACACACACCCATACAATGCGCACCACCCCGCGATGTTTTTCAGTAACCTTTCCTACATTGCCACTGCATGGTCCCTGACCTCCCCATGCTGACCACCCGCGGTGTTTTTCTCCATCCTACATTGCCACTCAATGCCTATCCTAATTCAGAAACTCCGATTCACACCATCCCGTGATGTTTTTCTCACTTCTACTAGTGAATGTAATGTAACACACACCCATACAATGCGCACCACTCCGCAATGTTTTTCAGAAACATATCCTACATAGCCACTGCCTGTTCCCTGACCTCCCCTTGCTGACAACCCCGCGGTGCTTTTCTCCATCCTACATTTTCACTCACTGCCATTCCTAATTCAGACCCTCTGATTCACACCACCCCGTGATGTTTTTCTAACTCCGACTAGTGAATGTAATGTAACACACACCCATACAATGACCACCACGCCGTGATGTTTTTCTCCCTCCTACTAGTGAATGTAATGTAACACACACCCATAAAATGCGCTCCACTGCGTGATGTTTTTCTCACTCCTACTAGTGAATATAATGTAACACGCACCCATACAATGCGCACTACCCCGCGATGTGTTTGAGAAACCTATCCTACATTGCCACTGCATGTTCCCTGACCTCCCCTTGCTGACCACCCCGCGGTGCTTTTCTCCATCCTACATTGCCACTCACTGCCTATCCTAATTCAGACCCTCCGATTCACACCACCCCGTGATGTTTTTCTCACTCCTACTAGTGAATGTACTGTAACACACACCCATACAATGCTCACCACCCCGTGATGTTTTGCTCACTCCTACTAGTGAATGTAATGTAACACACACCCATACAATGCGCACCACCCCGTGATGTTTTTCTCACTCCTACTAGTGAATGTAATGTAACACACACCCATACAATGCGCACCACCCCGCGATGTTTATCAGAAACCTATCCTACATTGCCACTGCATGTTCCCTGACCTCCCCATGCTGACCACCCCGGGGTTCTTTTCTCCATCCTACATTGCCACTCACTGCCTATCCTAATTCAGACCGTCCGATTCACACCACCCCGTGATGTTTTTCTCACTAGTACTAGTGAATGTAATGTAACACACACCCATACAATGTGCCCCACCCCGCGATGTTTTTCAGAAACCTATCCTACATTGCCACTGCATGTTCCCTGACCTCCCCATACTGACCACCCCGCGGTGCTTTTCTCCATCCTACATTGCCACTCACTGCCTATCCTAATTCAGACCGTCCGATTCACACCACCCCGTGATGTTTTTCTCACTACTACTAGTGAATGTAATGTAACACACACCCATACAATGTGCCCCACCCCGCGATGTTTTTCAGAAACCTATCCTACATTGCCACTGCATGTTCCCTGACCTCCCCATACTGACCACCCCGCGGTGCTTTTCTCCATCCTACATTGCCACTCACTGCCTATCCTAATTCAGACCCTCTGATTCACACCACCACGTGATGTTTTTCTCACTCCTACTAGTGAATGTAATGTAACACACACCCATACAATGCGCCCCACCCCGTGATGTTTTTATCACTCCTACTAGTGAATGTAATGTAACACACAACCATACAATCCGCACCACCCCGTGATGTTTTTCTCACTCGTACTAGTTAATGTAATATAACACACACCCATACAATGCACACCACCCCGCGATGTTTTTCAGAAAACTATCCTACATTGCCACTGCATGTTCCCTGACCTCCCCATGCTGACCACCCCGCGGTGCTTTTCTCCATCCTACATTGCCACTCAATGCCTATCCTAATTCAGAAAGTCGGATTCACACCATCCCGTGATGTTTTTCTCACTCCTACTAGTGAATGTAATGTAACACACACCAACACAAAGCGCACCACTCCGTGACTTTTTTCAGAAAACTATCCTGCATTGCCACTGCATGTTCCCTGACCTCCCCATGCTGAACACCCCGCGGTGCTTTTCTCCATCCTACATTGCCACTCACTGCCTATCCTAAATCAGACCCTCCGATTCACACCACCCCGTGATGTTATTCTCCCTCCTACTAGTGAATGTAATGTAACACACACCCATACAATGCGCACCACCCCGCGATGTTTTTCAGAAACCTATCCTACAATGCCACAGCATGTTCCCTGACCTCCCCATGCTGACCACCCCGCGGTGCTTTTCTCCATCCTACATTGCCACTCACTGCCTCTCCTAATTCAGACACTCGGATTCACCCCACCCTGTGATGTTTTTCTCACTCCTACTAGTGAATGTAATGTAACAAACACCCATACAATGCGCACCACCCCGTGATGTTTTTCTTACTCCTACAAGTGAATGTAATGTAACACACACCCATACAATGCGCACAACCCTGTGATGTTTTTCTCACTCCTACTAGGGAATGTAATGTAACACACACCCATACAATGCGCACCACCCCGCAATGTTTTTCAGAAACATATCCTACATAGCCACTGCCTGTTCCCTGACCTCCCCTTGCTGACGACCCCGCCGTGCTTTTCTACATCCTACATTGTCACTCACTGCCTATCCTAATTCAGACCCTCCGATTCACACCAGCCCGTGATGTTTTTCTCACTCCTACTAGTAAATGTAATGTAACACACACCCATACAATGCGCACCACCCCGTGATGTTTTTCAGAATCCTATCCTACATTGCCACTGCATGTTCCCTGACCTCCCCATGCTGACCACCCCGCGGTGCTTTGCTCCCTCCTACATTGCCACTCACTGCCTATCCTAATACAGACCCTCCGATTCACAACACCCCGTGATGTTTTTCTCACTCCTACTAGTGAATGTAATGTAACACACACCCATACAATGCGCACCACCCCGTGATGTTTTACTCACTCCTACTAGTGAATGTAAGGAACACACACCCACACAATGCGCACCACCCCGCGATGTTTTTCAGAAACCTATCCTACATTGCCACTGCATGTTCCCTGACCTCCCCATGCTGACGACCCCGCGGTGCTTTTCTCCATCCTACATTGCCACTCACTGCCTATCCTAATTCAGACCCTCCGATTCACACCACCCCGTGATGTTTTTCTCACTCCTACTAGTGAATGTAATGTAACACACACCCATACAATGTGCACCACCCCGCGATGTTTTTCAGAAACCTATCCTACATTGCCACTGCATGTTCCCTGACCTCCCCATACTGACCACCCCGCAGTGCTTTTCTCCATCCTACATTGCCACTCACTGCCTATCCTAATTCAGACCCTCTGATTCACAGCACCCCGTGATGTTTTTCTCACTCCTTCTAGTCAATGTAATGTAACACACACCAATACAATGCGCCCCACCCCGTGATGTTTTTATCACTCCTACTAGTGAATGTAATGTAACACACAACCATACAATCCGCACCACCCCGTGATGTTTTTCTCACTCGTACTAATTAATGTAATGTAACACACACCCATACAATGCGCACCACCCCGCGATGTTTTTCAGAAACCTATCCTACATTGCCACTGCATGTTCCCTGACCTCCCCATGCTGACCACCCCGCGGTGCTTTTCTCCACCCTACATTGCCACTCACTGCCTATCGTAATTCAGAACCTCTGATTCACACCATCCCGTGATGTTTCTCTCACTCCTACTAGTGAATGTAATGTAACACACACCCACACAATGCGCACCACCCCGTGACGTTTTTCAGAAAACTATCCTATATTGCCACTGCATGTTCCCTGACCTCCCCATGCTGACCACACCGTGGTGCTTTTCTCCATCCTACATTGCCACTCACTGCCTATCCTAATTCAGACCCTCCAATTCACACCACCCCGTGATGTTTTTCTCACTCCTACTAGTGAATGTAATGTAACACACACCCATACAATGCGCACCACCCCGCGATGTTTTTCAGAAACCTATCCTACATTTCCTCTGTATGTTCCCTGACTTCCCCATGCTGACCACCCCGCGGTGCTTTTCTCCATCCGACATTGCCACTCACTGCCCATCCTAATTCAGACCCTCCGATTCACACCACCCCGTGATGTTTTTCTCCCTCCTACTAGTGAATGTAATGTAACACACACCCATACAATGCGCACCACCCCGCGATGTTTTTCAGAAACCTATCCTACAATGCCACTGCATGTTCCCTGACCTCCCCATGCTGACCACCCCGCGGTGCTTTTCTCCATCCTATATTGCCACTCACTGCCTCTCCTAATTCAGACACTCGGATTCACCCCACCCTGTGATGTTTATCTCACTCCTACTAGTGAATGTAATGTAACACACACCCATACAATATGCACCACCCCGTGATGTTTTTCTCACTCCTACTAGTGAATGTAATGTAACACGCACCCATACAATGCGCACCACCCCGCGATGTTTTTCAGAATCCTATCCTACATTGCCATTGCATGTTCCCTGACCTCCCCATGCTGAACACCCCGCGGTGCTTTTCTCCATCCTACATTGCCACTCACTGCCTATCCTAATTAAGACCTTCCGATTCACACCACCCCGTGATGTTTTTCTCACTCCTACAAGTGAATGTAATGTAACACACACCCATACAATGCGCACCACCCCGTGCTGTTTTTCTCACTCCCACTAGTGAATGAAATGTAACACACACCCATACAATGCGCACCACCCCGCGATGTTTTTCAGAAACCTATCCTACATTGCCACTGCATGTTCCGTCACCTCCCCATGCTGACCACCATGCGGTGCTTTTCTCCATCCTATATTGCCACTCACTGCCTATCCTAATTCAGACCCTCTGATTCACACCACCCCGTGATGTTTTTCTCACTCCTACTAGTGAATGTAATGTAACACACACCCATACAATGCGCCCCACACCGTGATGTTTTTATCACTCCTACTAGTGAATGTAATGTAACACACAACCATACAATCCGCACCACCCCGTGATGTTTTTCTCACTCCTACTAGTTAATGTAATGTAAGACACACCCATACAATGCGCAACACCCCGCGATGTTTTTCAGTAACCTTTCCTACATTGCCACTGCATGGTCCCTGACCTCCCCATGCTGACCACCCCGCGGTGCTTTTCTCCATCCTACATTGCCACTCAATGCCTATCCTAATTCAGAACCTCCGATTCACACCATCCCGTGATGTTTTTCTCACTCCTACTAGTGAATGTAATGTAACACACACCCATACAATGCGCACCACTCCGCAATGTTTTTCAGAAACATATCCTACATAGCCACTGCCTGTTCCCTGACCTCCCCTTGCTGACGACCCCGCGGTGCTTTTCTCCATCCTACATTTTCACTCACTGCCATTCCTAATTCAGACCCTCTGATTCACACCACCCCGTGATGTTTTTCTAACTCCGACTAGTTAATGTAATGTAACACACACCCATACAATGCCCACCACCCCGTGATGTATTTCTCCCTCCTACTAGTGAATGTCATGTAACACACACCCATAAAATGCGCTCCACCGCGTGATGTTTTTCTCACTCTTACTAGTGAATATAATGTAACACACACCCATACAATGCGCACCACCCCGCGATGTTTTTGAGAAACCTATCCTACATTGCCACTGCATGTTCCCTGACCTCCCCTTGCTGACCACCCCACGGTGCTTTTCTCCATCCTACATTGCCACTCACTGCCTATCCTAATTCAGACCCTCCGATTCACACCACCCCGTGATGTTTTTCTCACTCCTACTAGTGAATGTACTGTAACACACACCCATAAAATGCGCACCACCCCGTGATGTTTTTCTCACTCCTACTAGTGAATGTAATGTAACACACACCCATACAATGCGCACCACCCCGCGATGTTTTTCAGAATCCTATCCTACATTGCCACTGCATGTTCCCTGACCTCCCCATGCTGACCACCCCGGGGTTCTTTTCTCCATCCTACATTGCCACTCACTGCCTATCCTAATTCAGACCGTCCGATTCACACCACCCCGTGATGTTTTTCTCACTACTACTAGTGAATGTAATGTAACACACACCCATACAATGTGCCCCACCCCGCAATGTTTTTCAGAAACCTATCCTACATTGCCACTGCATGTTCCCTGACCTCCCCATACTGACCACCCCGCGGTGCTTTTCTCCATCCTACATTGCCACTCACTGCCTATCCTAATTCAGACCGTCCGATTCACACCACCCCGTGATGTTTTTCTCACTACTACTAGTGAATGTAATGTAACACACACCCATACAATGTGCCCCACCCCGCGATGTTTTTCAGAAACCTATCATACATTACCACTGCATGTTCCCTGACCTCCCCATACTGACCACCGCGCCGTGCTTTTCTCCACCCTACATTGCCACTCACTGCCTATCCTAATTCAGACCCTCTGATTCACACCACCCCGTGATGTTTTTCTCACTACTACTAGTGAATGTAATGTAACACGCACCCATACAATGCGCACCACCCCGCGATGTTTTTCAGAATCCTATCCTACATTGCCATTGCATGTTCCCTGACCTCCCCATGCTGAACACCCCGCTGTGCTTTTCTCCATCCTACATTGCCACTCACTGCCTATCCTAATTAATACATTCCGATTCACACCACCCCGTGATGTTTTTCTCACTCCTACTAGTGAATGTAATGTAACACACACCCATACAATGCGCACAACCCCGTGCTGTTTTTCTCACTCCCACTAGTGAATGAAATGTAACACACACCCATACAATGCGCACCACCCCGCGATATTTTTCAGAAACCTATCCTACATTGCCACTGCATGTTCCGTGACCTCCCCATGCTGACCACCCCGCAGTGCTTTTCTCCATCCTATATTGCCACTCACTGCCTATCCTAATTCAGACCCTCTGATTCACACCACCCCGTGATGTTTTTCTCACTCCTACTAGTGAATGTAATGTAACACACACCCATACAATGCGCCCCACCCCGTGATGTTTTTATCACTCCTACTAGTGAATGTAATGTAACACACAACCATACAATCCGCACCACCCCGTGATGTTTTTCTCACTCCTACTAGTTAATGTAATGTAACACACACCCATACAATGCGCACCACCCCGCGATGTTTTTCAGTAACCTTTCCTACATTGCCACTGCATGGTCCCTGACCTCCCCATGCTGACCACCCCGCGGTGTTTTTCTCCATCCTACATTGCCACTCAATGCCTATCCTAATTCAGAAACTCCGATTCACACCATCCCGTGATGTTTTTCTCACTTCTACTAGTGAATGTAATGTAACACACACCCATACAATGCGCACCACTCCGCAATGTTTTTCAGAAACATATCCTACATAGCCACTGCCTGTTCCCTGACCTCCCCTTGCTGACAACCCCGCGGTGCTTTTCTCCATCCTACATTTTCACTCACTGCCATTCCTAATTCAGACCCTCTGATTCACACCACCCCGTGATGTTTTTCTAACTCCGACTAGTGAATGTAATGTAACACACACCCATACAATGACCACCACGCCGTGATGTTTTTCTCCCTCCTACTAGTGAATGTAATGTAACACACACCCATAAAATGCGCTCCACTGCGTGATGTTTTTCTCACTCCTACTAGTGAATATAATGTAACACGCACCCATACAATGCGCACTACCCCGCGATGTTTTTGAGAAACCTATCCTACATTGCCACTGCATGTTCCCTGACCTCCCCTTGCTGACCACCCCGCGGTGCTTTTCTCCATCCTACATTGCCACTCACTGCCTATCCTAATTCAGACCCTCCGATTCACACCACCCCGTGATGTTTTTCTCACTCCTACTAGTGAATGTACTGTAACACACACCCATACAATGCGCACCACCCCGTGATGTTTTGCTCACTCCTACTAGTGAATGTAATGTAACACACACCCATACAATGCGCACCACCCCGTGATGTTTTTCTCACTCCTACTAGTGAATGTAATGTAACACACACCCATACAATGCGCACCACCCCGCGATGTTTATCAGAAACCTATCCTACATTGCCACTGCATGTTCCCTGACCTCCCCATGCTGACCACCCCGGGGTTCTTTTCTCCATCCTACATTGCCACTCACTGCCTATCCTAATTCAGACCGTCCGATTCACACCACCCCGTGATGTTTTTCTCACTAGTACTAGTGAATGTAATGTAACACACACCCATACAATGTGCCCCACCCCGCGATGTTTTTCAGAAACCTATCCTACATTGCCACTGCATGTTCCCTGACCTCCCCATACTGACCACCCCGCGATGCTTTTCTCCATCCTACATTGCCACTCACTGCCTATCCTAATTCAGACCGTCCGATTCACACCACCCCGTGATGTTTTTCTCACTACTACTAGTGAATGTAATGTAACACACACCCATACAATGTGCCCCACCCCGCGATGTTTTTCAGAAACCTATCCTACATTGCCACTGCATGTTCCCTGACCTCCCCATACTGACCACCCCGCGGTGCTTTTCTCCATCCTACATTGCCACTCACTGCCTATCCTAATTCAGACCCTCTGATTCACACCACCACGTGATGTTTTTCTCACTCCTACTAGTGAATGTAATGTAACACACACCCATACAATGCGCCCCACCCCGTGATGTTTTTATCACTCCTACTAGTGAATGTAATGTAACACACAACCATACAATCCGCACCACCCCGTGATGTTTTTCTCACTCGTACTAGTTAATGTAATATAACACACACCCATACAATGCACACCACCCCGCGATGTTTTTCAGAAAACTATCCTACATTGCCACTGCATGTTCCCTGACCTCCCCATGCTGACCACCCCGCGGTGCTTTTCTCCATCCTACATTGCCACTCAATGCCTATCCTAATTCAGAAAGTCGGATTCACACCATCCCGTGATGTTTTTCTCACTCCTACTAGTGAATGTAATGTAACACACACCAACACAAAGCGCACCACTCCGTGACTTTTTTCAGAAAACTATCCTGCATTGCCACTGCATGTTCCCTGACCTCCCCATGCTGAACACCCCGCGGTGCTTTTCTCGATCCTACATTGCCACTCACTGCCTATCCTAAATCAGACCCTCCGATTCACACCACCCCGTGATGTTATTCTCCCTCCTACTAGTGAATGTAATGTAACACACACCCATACAATGCGCAACACCCCGCGATGTTTTTCAGAAACCTATCCTACAATGCCACAGCATGTTCCCTGACCTCCCCATGCTGACCACCCCGCGGTGCTTTTCTCCATCCTACATTGCCACTCACTGCCTCTCCTAATTCAGACACTCGGATTCACCCCACCCTGTGATGTTTTTCTCACTCCTACTAGTGAATGTAATGTAACACACACCCATACAATGTGCACCACCCCGTGATGTTTTTCTCACTCCTACTAGTGAATGTAATGTGACACACACCCATACAATGCGCACCACCCCGCGATGTTTTTCAGAATCCTATCCTACATTGTCACTGCATGTTCCCTGACCTCCCCATGCTGAACACCCCGCGGAGCTTTTCTCCATTCTACATTGCCACTCACTGCCTATCTTAATTCAGACCTTCCGATTCACACCACCCCGTGATGTTTTTCTCACTCCTACTAGTGAATGTAATGTAACACACACCCATACAATGTGCACCACCCCGTGATGTTTTTCTCACTCCTACTAGTGAATGTAATGTGACACACACCCATACAATGCGCACCACCCCGCGATGTTTTTCAGAATCCTATCCTACATTGTCACTGCATGTTCCCTGACCTCCCCATGCTGAACACCCCGCGGAGCTTTTCTCCATTCTACATTGCCACTCACTGCCTATCTTAATTCAGACCTTCCGATTCACACCACCCCGTGATGTTTTTCTCACTCCCACTAGTGAATGTAATGTAACACACACCCATACAATGCGCACCACCCCGCGATGTTTTTCAGAAACCTATCCTACATTGCCACTGCATGTTCCGTGACCTCCTGATGCTGACCACCCCGCGGTGCTTTTCTCCATCCTACATTGCCACTCACTGCCTATCCTAATTCAGACCCTCTGATTCACACCACCCCGTGATGTTTTTCTCACTCCTACTAGTGAATGTAATGTAACACACACCCATACAATGCGCCCCACCCCGTGATGTTTTTATCACTCCTACTAGTGAATGTAATGTAACACACAACCATACAATCCGCACCACCCCGTGATGTTTTTCTCACTCCTTCTAGTTAATGTAATGTAACACACACCCATACAATGCGCACCACCCCGCGATGTTTTTCAGTAACCTATCCTACATTGCCACTGCATGGTCCCTGACCTCCCCATGCTGACCACCCTGCGGGGCTTTTCTCCATCCTACATTGCCACTCAATGCCTATCCTAATTCAGAACCTCCCATTGACGCCATCCCGTGATGTTTTTCTCACTCCTACTAGTGAATGTAATGTAACACACACCAACACAATGCGCACCACCCCGTGACGTTTTTCAGAAAACTATCCTACATTGCCACTGCAAGTTCCCTGACCTCCCCATGCTGAACACCCCGCGGTGTTTTTCTCCATCCTACATTGCCACTCACTGCCTATCCTAATTCAGACCCTCCGATTCACACCACCCCTGATGTTTTTCTCCCTCCTACTAGTGAATGTAATGCAACACACACCCATACAATGCGCACCACCCCGCGATGTTTTTCAGAAACCTATCCTACAATGCCACTGCATGTTCCCTGACCTCCCCATGCTGACCACCCCGCGGTGCTTTTCTCCATCCTATATTGCCACTCACTGCCTCTCCTAATTCAGACACTCGGATTCACCCCACCCTGTGATGTTTTTCTCACTCCTACTAGTGAATGTAATGTAACAAACACCCATACAATGCGCACCACCCCGTGATGTTTTTCTTACTCCTACAAGTGAATGTAATGTAACACACACCCATACAATGCGCACAACCCTGTGATGTTTTTCTCACTCCTACTAGGGAATGTAATGTAACACACACCCATACAATGCGCACCACCCCGCAATGTTTTTCAGAAACATATCCTACATAGCCACTGCCTGTTCCCTGACCTCCCCTTGCTGACGACCCCGCCGTGCTTTTCTACATCCTACATTGTCACTCACTGCCTATCCTAATTCAGACCCTCCGATTCACACCAGCCCGTGATGTTTTTCTCACTCCTACTAGTAAATGTAATGTAACACACACCCATACAATGCGCACCACCCCGTGATGTTTTTCAGAATCCTATCCTACATTGCCACTGCATGTTCCCTGACCTCCCCATGCTGACCACCCCGCGGTGCTTTGCTCCCTCCTACATTGCCACTCACTGCCTATCCTAATACAGACCCTCCGATTCACAACACCCCGTGATGTTTTTCTCACTCCTACTAGTGAATGTAATGTAACACACACCCATACAATGCGCACCACCCCGTGATGTTTTACTCACTCCTACTAGTGAATGTAAGGAACACACACCCACACAATGCGCACCACCCCGCGATGTTTTTCAGAAACCTATCCTACATTGCCACTGCATGTTCCCTGACCTCCCCATGCTGACGACCCCGCGGTGCTTTTCTCCATCCTACATTGCCACTCACTGCCTATCCTAATTCAGACCCTCCGATTCACACCACCCCGTGATGTTTTTCTCACTCCTACTAGTGAATGTAATGTAACACACACCCATACAATGTGCACCACCCCGCGATGTTTTTCAGAAACCTATCCTACATTGCCACTGCATGTTCCCTGACCTCCCCATACTGACCACCCCGCAGTGCTTTTCTCCATCCTACATTGCCACTCACTGCCTATCCTAATTCAGACCCTCTGATTCACAGCACCCCGTGATGTTTTTCTCACTCCTTCTAGTCAATGTAATGTAACACACACCAATACAATGCGCCCCACCCCGTGATGTTTTTATCACTCCTACTAGTGAATGTAATGTAACACACAACCATACAATCCGCACCACCCCGTGATGTTTTTCTCACTCGTACTAATTAATGTAATGTAACACACACCCATACAATGCGCACCACCCCGCGATGTTTTTCAGAAACCTATCCTACATTGCCACTGCATGTTCCCTGACCTCCCCATGCTGACCACCCCGCGGTGCTTTTCTCCACCCTACATTGCCACTCACTGCCTATCGTAATTCAGAACCTCTGATTCACACCATCCCGTGATGTTTCTCTCACTCCTACTAGTGAATGTAATGTAACACACACCCACACAATGCACACCACCCCGTGACGTTTTTCAGAAAACTATCCTATATTGCCACTGCATGTTCCCTGACCTCCCCATGCTGACCACACCGTGGTGCTTTTCTCCATCCTACATTGCCACTCACTGCCTATCCTAATTCAGACCCTCCAATTCACACCACCCCGTGATGTTTTTCTCACTCCTACTAGTGAATGTAATGTAACACACACCCATACAATGCGCACCACCCCGCGATGTTTTTCAGAAACCTATCCTACATTTCCACTGTATGTTCCCTGACTTCCCCATGCTGACCACCCCGCGGTGCTTTTCTCCATCCGACATTGCCACTCACTGCCCATCCTAATTCAGACCCTCCGATTCACACCACCCCGTGATGTTTTTCTCCCTCCTACTAGTGAATGTAATGTAACACACACCCATACAATGCGCACCACCACGTGATATTTTTCAGAAAACTATCCTACATTGCCGCTGCATGTTCCCTGACTTCCCCAATGCAGACCACCCCGCGGTGCTTTTCTCCATCCTACATTGCCACTCACTGCCTAACCTAATACAGACCCTCCAATTCTCACCACCTCGTGATGTTTTTCTCACTCCTACTAGTGAATGTAATGTAACACACACCCATACAATGCGCACCACCCCGTGATGTTTTTCTTAGTCCTACTAGTGAATGTAATGTAACACATACCCATACAATGCGCACAACCCTGTGATGTTTTTCTCACTCCTACTAGTGAATGTAATGTAACACACACCCATACAATGCGCACCACCACGCAATGTTTTTCAGAAACATATCCTACATAGCCACTGCCTGTTCCCTGACCTCCCCATGCTGACAACCCCGCGGTGCTTTTCTCCATCCTACATTGTCACTCACTGCCATTCCTAATTCAGACCCTCTGATTCACACCACCCCGTGATGTTTTTCTAACTCCGACTAGTGAATGTAATGTAACACACACCCGTACAATGCGCACCACCCCGTGATGTTTTTCTCACTCCTACTAGTGAATATCATGTAACACACACCCATAAAATGCGCTCCACCGCGTGATGTTTTTCTCACTCCTACTAGTGAATATAATGTAACACACACCCATACAATGCGCACCACCCCGCGATGTGTTTCATAAACCTATCCTACATTGCCACTGCATGTTCCCTGACCTCCCCATGCTGACCACCCCGCGGTGCTTTTCTCCATCCTACATTGCCACTCACTGCCTATCCTAATTCAGATCCTCCGATTCACACCACCCCGTGATGTTATTCTCACTCCTACTAGTGAATGTAATGTAACACACACCCATACAATGCGCACCACACCGTGATGTTTTTCTCACTCCTACTAGTGAATGTAATGTAACACACACCCATACAATGCGCACCACCCCGCGATGTTTTTCAGAATCCTATCCTACATTGCCACTGCATGTTCCCTGTCCTCCCCATGCTGACCACCCCGCGGTGCTTTTCTCCATCCTACATTGCCACTCACTTCCTATCCTAATTCAGACCTTCCGATTCACAACACCACGTGATGTTTTTCTCACTCCTACTAGTGAATGTAATGTAACACACACCCATACAATGTGCACCACCCCGCGATGTTTTTCAGAAACCTATCCTACATTGCCACTGCATGTTCCCTGACCTCCCCATACTGACCACCCCGCGGTGCTTTTCTCCATCCTACTTTTCCACTCACTGCCTATCATAATTCAGACCCTCTGATTCACACCACCCCGTGATGTTTTTCTCACTCCTACTAGTGAATGTAATGTAACACACACCCATACAATGCGCGACACCCCGTGATGTTTTTATCACTCCTACTAGTGAATGTAATGTAACACACAACCATACAATCCGCACCACCCCGTGATGTTTTTCAGAAACCTATCCTACATTGCCACTGCATGTTCCCTGACCTCCCCATGCTGACCACCCCGCGGTGCTTTTCTCCATCCTACATTGCCACTCACTGCCTATCCTAATTCAGGACCTCCGATTCACACCATCCCGTGATGTTTTTCTCACTCCTACTAGTGAATGTAATGTAACACACACCCACACAATGCGCACCACCCCGTGACGTTTTTCAGAAAACTATCCTACATTGCCACTCAATGCCTATCCTAATTCGGAACCTCCGATTCACACCATCCCGTGATGTTTTTCTCACTGCTACTAGTGAATGTAATGTAACACACACCCATACAATGCGCACCACCCCGTGATGTTTTTCTCACTCCTACTATTGAATGTAATGTAACACACCCGCATATAATGCGCACCACCCCGTGATGTTTTTCTCACTCCTACTGGTGAATGTAATGTAACACACACCCATATAATGCGCACCACCCCGTGATGTTTTTCTCACTCCTACTAGTGAATGTAATGTAACACACAACCATACAATGCGCACCACCCCGCGATGTTTTTCAGAAACCTATCCTACATTGCCACTGCATGTTCCCTGACCTCCCCATTCAGACCACCCCGCGGTGCTTTTCTCCATCTTACATTGCCACTCACTGCCTATCCTAATTCAGACCCTCCGATTCACACCACCCCGTGATGTTTTTCTCACTCCTAGTAGTGAATGTAATGTAACACACACCCATACAATGCGCACCACCCCGTGATGTTTTTCTCACTCCTACTAGTGAATGTAATGTTACACACACCCATACAATGCGCACCACCCCGTGATGTTTTTCTCACTCCTACTAGTGAATGTAATGTAACACACACCCATACAATGCACACGACCCCGAGCTGTTTTTTAGAAACCTATCCTACATTGCCACTGCATGTTCCCTGTCCTCCCCGTGCTGACCACCCCGCGGTGCTTTTCTCCATCCTACATTGCCACTCACTTCCTATCCTAATTCAGACCTTCCGATTCACAACACCACGTGATGTTTTTCTCACTCCTACTAGTGAATGTAATGTAACACACACCCATACAATGTGCACCACCCCGCGATGTTTTTCAGAAACCTATCCTACATTGCCACTGCATGTTCCCTGACCTCCCCATACTGACCACCCCGCGGTGCTTTTCTCCATCCTCCTTTTCCACTCACTGCCTATCATAATTCAGACCCTCTGATTCACACCACCCCGTGATGTTTTTCTCACTCCTACTAGTGAATGTAATGTAACACACACCCATACAATGCGCGACACCCCGTGATGTTTTTATCACTCCTACTAGTGAATGTAATGTAACACACAACCATACAATCCGCACCACCCCGTGATGTTTTTCTCACTCGTACTAGTTAATGTAATGTAACACACACCCATACAATGCGCACCACCCCGCGATGTTTTTCAGAAACCTATCCTACATTGCCACTGCATGTTCCCTGACCTCCCCATGCTGACCACCCCGCGGTGCTTTTCTCCATCCTACATTGCCACTCACTGCCTATCCTAATTCAGGACCTCCGATTCACACCATCCCGTGATGTTTTTCTCACTCCTACTAGTGAATGTAATGTAACACACACCCACACAATGCGCACCACCCCGTGACGTTTTTCAGAAAACTATCCTACATTGCCACTCAATGCCTATCCTAATTCGGAACCTCCGATTCACACCATCCCGTGATGTTTTTCTCACTCCTAGTAGTGAATGTAATGTAACACACACCCATACAATGCGCACCACCCCGTGATGTTTTTCTCACTCCTACTATTGAATGTAATGTAACACACCCGCATATAATGCGCACCACCCCGTGATGTTTTTCTCACTCCTACTGGTGAATGTAATGTAACACACACCCATATAATGCGCACCACCCCGTGATGTTTTTCTCACTCCTACTAGTGAATGTAATGTAACACACAACCATACAATGCGCACCACCCCGCGATGTTTTTCAGAAACCTATCCTACATTGCCACTGCATGTTCCCTGACCTCCCCATTCAGACCACCCCGCGGTGCTTTTCTCCATCCTACATTGCCACTCACTGCCTATCCTAATTCAGACCCTCGGATTCACACCACCCCGTGATGTTTTTCTCACTCCTACTAGTGAATGTAATGTAACACACACCCATACAATGCGCACCACCCCGTGATGTTTTTCTCACTCCTACTAGTGAATGTAATGTTACACACACCCATACAATGCGCACCACCCCGTGATGTTTTTCTCACTCCTACTAGTGAATGTAATGTAACACACACCCATACAATGCGCACGACCCCGAACTGTTTTTTAGAAACCTATCCTACATTGCCACTGCATGTTCCCTGACCTCCCCATGCTGACCACCCCGCGTTGCTTTTCTCTATCCTAAATTGCCACTCCCTGCCTATCCTAATTCAGACCCTCCGATTCACACCACCCCGTGATGTTTTTCTCACTGCTACTAGTGAATGTAATGTAACACACACCCATACAATGCGCACCACCCCGCGATATTTTTCAGAAAACTATCGTACATTGCCACTGCATGTTCCCTGACCTCCCAATGCTGACCACCCCGCGGTGCTTTTCTCCATCCTACATTGTCACTCAGTGCCTATCCTAAATCAGACCCTCCGATTCACACCACCCCGTGATGTTTTTCTCACTCCTACTAGTGAATGTAATGTAACACACACCCATACAATGCGCACCACCCCGTGATGTTTTTCTCACTCCTACTAGTGAATGTAATGTAACACACACCCATACAATGCTCACCACCCCGCGATGTTTTTCAGAAACCTATCCTGCATTGCCACTGCATGTTCCCTGACCTCCCCATGCTGACCACCCCGCGGTGCTTTTCTCCATCCTACATTACCACTCACTGCCTATCCTAATTCAGACCCTCCGATTCACACCACCCCGTGATGTTTTTCTCACTCCTACTAGTGAATGTAATGTAACACACACACATACAATGCGCACCAACCCGTGATGTTTTTCTCACTCCTACTAGTGAATGTAATGTAACACACACCCAAACAATGCGCACCACCCCGCGATGTTTTTCAGAAACCTATCCTACATTGCCACTGCATGTTCGCTGACCTCCCGAAGCTGACCACCCCGCGGTGCTTTTCTCCATCCTACATTGCCACTCACTGCCTATCCTAATTCACACTCTCCGATTGACACCACCCCTCGATGTTTTTCTCACTCCTACTAGTTAATGTAATGTAACACACACCCATACAATGCGCACCACCCCGCGATGTTTTTCAGAAACCTATCCTACATTGTCACTGCATGTTCCCTGACCTCCCCATGCTGACCACCCTCGGTGCTTTTCTCCATCCTACATTGCCACTCACTGCCTATCCTAATTTAGACCCTCCGATTCACACCACCCCGTGAGGTTTTTCTCACTCCTACTAGAGAATGTAATGTTACACACACCCATACAATGCGCACCACCCTGCAATGTTTTTCAGAAACCTATCCTACATTGCCACTGCATATTCCCTGACCTCCCCATGCTGACCACCCCGCGGTGCTTTTCTCCATCCTACATTTCCACTCACTGCCTATCCTAATTTAGACCCTCCGATTCACACCACCCCGTGATGTTTTTCTCACTCCTACTAGTGAATGTAATGTAACACACACCCATACAATGCGCAGCACCCCGTGATGTTTTTCTCACTACTACAAGTGAATGTAATGTTACACACACCCATACCATGCGCACCACCCCGCGATTTTTTTCTGACCCCTATCCTACATTGCCACTGCATGTTCCCTGACCTCCCCATGCTGACCACCCCCGGTGCTTTTCTCCATCCTACATTGCCAATCACTGCCTATCCTAATTCAGACCCTACGATTCACATCACCCCGTGATGTTTTTCTCACTCCTACTAGTGAATGTAATGTAACACACACCCATACAATGCCCACCACCACGTGATGTTTTTCTCACTCCTACTAGTGAATGTAATGTAACACACACCCATACAATGCGCACCACCCCGTGATGTTTTTCTCACACCTAATAGTTAATGTAATGTAACACACACCCATACAATGCGCACCAACCTGCGATGTTTTTCAGAAACCTATCCTACATTGCCACTGCATGTTCTCTGACATCCCCATGCTGACCACCCCGCGTTGCTTTTCTCAATCCTACATTGCCACTCACTGCCTATCCTAATTCAGACCCTCCGATTCACACGACCCCGTGATGTTTTCTCACTCCTACTAGTGAATGTAACGTAACACACACCCATAGAATGCGCACCACCCCGCGATGTTTTTCAGAAACCTATCCTATATTGCCACTGCATGTTCCATGACCTCCCCATGCTGACCACCCCGCGGTTCTTTTCTCCAACCTACATTGCCACTCACTGCCTATCCTAATTCAGACCCTCCGATTCACACCACCCCGTGATGTTTTTCTCACTTCTTCTAGTGAATGTAATGTAACACACACCTATGCAATGCGCACCACCCCGTGATGTTTTTCAGAAAACTATCGTTCCTTGCCACTGCATGTTCCCTGACCTCCCCATGCTGACCACCCCACGGTGCTTTTCTCCATCCTACATTGCCACTCACTGCCTATCCTAAGTCAGACCCTCCGATTCACACCACCCCGTGATGTTTTTCTCACTCCTACTAGTGAATGTAATGTAACACACACCCATATAATGCGCACCACCCCGTGATGTTTTTCTCACTCCTACTAGTGAATGTAATGTAACACACACCCATGCAATGCGCACCACCCCTCGATGTTTTTCAGAAACCTATCCTACATTGCCACTGCATGTTCCCTGACCTCCCCATGCTGACCACCTCGCGGTGCTTTTCTCCATTCTACATTGCCACTCAGTGCATATCCTAATTCAGACCCTCCGATTCACACCACCCCATGATGTTTTTCTCACTCCTACTAGTGAATGTAATGTAACACACACCCATACAATGCGAACCACCCCGTGATGTTTTTCTCACTCCTACTAGTGAATGTAATGTAAAACACACCCATACAATGCGCACCACCCCGCGATGTTTTTCAGAAACCTATCCTGCATTGCCACTGCATGTTCCCTGACCTCCGCATGCTGACCACCCCGCGGTGCTTTTCTCCATCCTACATTGCCACTCACTGCCTATCCTAATTCAGACCCTCCGATTCACACCACCCCGTGATGTTTTTCTCACTCCTAATAGTGAATGTAATGTAACACACACCCATACAATGCACACCTACCCATGATGTTTTTCTCACTACTACTAGTGAATGTAATGTAACACACACCCATACAATGCGCACCACACAGCGATGTTTTTCAGAAACCTATCCTACATTGCCACTGCATGTTCCCTGACCTCCGCATGCTGACCACCCCACGGTGCTTTTCTCCATCCTACATTGCCACTCACTGCCTATCCTAATTCAGACCCTCCGATTCACACCACCGCGTGATGTTTATCTCACTCCTACGAGTGAATTTTATGTTACACACACCCATACAATGCGCACTACCCCGCGATGTTTTTCTCACTCCTACTAGTGAATGTAATGTAACACACACCCATACAATGCGCAACACCCCGCGATGTTTTTCAGAAACCTATCCTACATTGCCACTGCATGTTCCATGAACTCCCCATGCTGACCACCCCGCGGTTCTTTTCTCCAACCCACATTGCCACTCACTGCCTATCCTAATTCAGACCCTCCGATTCACACCACCCCGTGATGTTTTTCTCACTCCTACTAGTGAATGTAATGTAACACACACCTATACAATGCGCACCACCCCGTGATGTTTTTCAGAAAACTATCCTACATTGCCACTGCATGTTCCCTGACCTCCCCATGCTGACCACCCCGTGGTGCTTTTCTCCATCCTACATTGCCATTCACTGCCTATCCTAATTCAGACCCTTCGATTCACACCACCCCGTGATGTTTTTCTCACTCCTACTAGTGAATGTAATGTAACACACACCCATACAATGCGCACCACCCCGGGATGTTTTTCTCACTTCTACTAATGAATGTAATGTAACACACAACAATGTAATGCGCACCACCCCTCGATGTTTTTCAGAAACCTATCCTACATTGAAACTGCATGTTCCCTGACCTCCCCATGCTGACCACCCCGCGGTGCTTTTCTCCATCCTACATTGCCACTCAGTGCCTATCCTAATTCAGACCCTCCGATTCACACCACCCCGTGATGTTTTTCTCACTCCTCCTAGTGAATGTAATGTAACACACACCCATACAATGCGCACCACCCCGTGATGTTTTTCTCACTCCTACTAGTAAATGTAATGTACAACACACCCATACAATGCGCACCACCCCGCGATGTTTTTCAGCAACCTATCCTGCATTGCCACTGCATGTTCCCTGACCTCCCCATGCTGACCACCCCGCGGTGCTTTTCTCCATCCTACATTGCCACTCACTGCCTATCCTAATTCAGACCCTCCGATTCACGCCACCCCGTGATGTTTTTCTCACTCCTACTAGTGAATGTAATGTAACACACACCCATACAATGCGCACCTACCCGTGATGTTTTTCTCACTCCTACTAGTGAATATAACGTAACACACACCCATACAATGTGCACCACACAGCGATGTTTTTCAGAAACCTATCCTACATTGCCACTGCATGTTCCCTGACCACCTCCATGCTGACCACCCCGAGGTGCTTTTCTCCATCCTACATTGCCACTCACTGCCTATTCTAATTCAGAACCTCCGATTCACACCAACCCGTGATGTTTTTCTCACTCCTACTAGTGAATGTAATGTAACACACACCCATACAATGCGCACCACCCCGTGATTTTTTTCTCACTCCTACTAGGGAATGTAATGTAACACACACCCATACAATGCGCACCACACAGCGATGTTTTTCAGAAACCTATCCTACATTGCCACTGCATGTTCCCTGACCACCTCCATGCTGACCACTCCACGGTGCTTTTCTCCATCCTACATTGCCACTCACTGCCTCTACTAATTCAGACCCTCCGATTCACACCACACCGTAATGTTATTCTCACTCCTACTAGTGAATGTAATGTTACACACACCCATACAATGCGCACTATCCCGTGATGTTTTTCTCACTCCTACTAGTGAATGTAATGTAACACACACCAATACAATGCGCACCACGCCGCCATGTTTTTCAGAAACCTATCCTACAGTGCCACTGCATGTTCCCTGACCTCCCCATGCTGACCACCCCGCAGTGCTATTCTCCATCCTACATTGCCACTCACTGCCTATCCTAATTCAGACCCTCCGATTCACACCACCCCGTGATGTTTTTCTCACTATTACTAGTGAATATAATGTAACACACAACCATACAATGCGCACCACCCCGTGATGTATTTCTCACTCCTACTAGTGAATGTAATGTAACACACACCCATACAATGCGCACCATCCCGTGATGTTTTTCTCCTCCTACTAGTGACTGTAATGTAACACACACCCATACAATGCGCACCACCCCGCGATGTTTTTCGGAAACCTATCCTACATTGCCACTGCATGTTCCCTACCTCCCCATGCTGACCACCCCGCGGTGCTTTTCTCCATCCTACATTGCCACTCACTGCCTATCCTAATTCAGATCCTCCAATTCACACCACCGCGTGATGTTTTTCTCACTCCTACTATTGAATGTAATGTAACATACACCCATACAATGCGCACAACCCCGTGAAGTTTTCGTCACTCCTACTAGTGAATGTAATGTAACTGACACGCATACAATGCACACCACCCCGCGATGTTTTTCAGAAACCTATCCTACTTTGCCATTGCATGTTCCCTGACCTCCCCATGCTGACCACCCCGCGGTGCTTTTCTCCATCATACATTGCCACTAACTGCCTATCCTAATTCAGACCCTCAGAGTCACACCACCCCGTGATGTTTTTCTCACTCCTACTAGTGAATGTAATGTAACACACACCCATACAATGCGCACCACCCCGCGATGTTTTTCAGAAACCTATCCGACATTGCCACTGCATGTTCCCTGACCTCGCCATTCTGACCACCCCGCGGTACTTTTCTCCATCCTACATTGCCACTCACTGCCTATCCTAATTCAGACCCTCCGATTCACACCACCCCGTGATGTTTTTCTCACTCCTACTAGTGAATGTAATGTAACACACACCCATACAATGCGCAGCACCCCGTGATGTTTTTCTCACTACTACAAGTGAATGTAATGTTACACACAAACATACAATGAGCACCACCCCGCAATGTTTTTCAGAAACCTATCCTACATTGCCACTGCATGTTCCCTGACTTCCCCATGCTGACAACCCCACGGTGCTTTTCTCCATCCTACATTGCCACTCACTGCCTATACTAATTCAGACCCTACGATTCACACCACCCCTTGATGTTTTTCTCACTCCTACTAGTGAATGTAATGCAACACACACCCATACAATGCGCACCACCCCGAGATGTTTTTCTCACTCCTACTAGTGAACGTAATGTAACACACACCCATACAATGCGCACCACCCCGAGATGTTTTTCTCACTCCTACTAGTGAACATAATGTAACACACACCCATACAATGCGCACCACCCCGTGATGTTTTTCTCACTCGTACTAGTGAATGCAATGTAACACACACCCATACACTGCGCACCACCCCGCGATGTTTTTCAGAAACCTATCCTACATTGCCACTGCATGTTCCCTGACCTCCCCATGCTGACCACCCCGCGGTACTATTCTCCATCCTACATTGCCACTCACTGCCTATCCTAATTCAGACCCCCCGATTCACAGCACCCCGTGATGTTTTTCTCACTCCTACTAGTGAATGAAATGTAACACACAACCATACAATGCGCACCTCCCCGTGATTTTTTTCAGAAAACTATCCTACATTGCCACTGCATGTTCCCTGAGCTCCCCATGCTGACCACCCCGCGGTGCTTTTCTCCATCCTACATTGCCACTCACTGCCTATCCTAATTCAGACCCTCCGATTCACACCACCCCGTGATGTTTTTCTCACTCCTACTAGTGAATGTAATGTAACACACACCCATACAATGCGCACCACGCCGCGATGTTTTTCAGAAAACTATCGTACATTGCCACTGCATGTTCCCTGACCTCCCCATGCTGACCACCCCGCGGTGCTTTTCTCCATCCTACATTGCCCTCACTACCTATCCTAATTCAGACCCTCCGATTCACACCACCCCGTGATGTTATTCTCACTCCTACTAGTGAATGAAATGTAACACACACCCATACAATGCGCACCACCCCATGATGTTTTTCTCACTCCTAGTAGTGAATGTAATGTAACACACACCCATACAATGCGCACCACCCCGTGATGTTTTTCTCACTCCTACTAGTGAATGTAATGTAACACACACCCATACAATCCGCACCACCCCGTGATGTTTTTCTCACTCCTACTAGTGAATGTAATGTAACACACACCCATACAATGCGCACCACCCCGTGATGTTTTTCTCACTCCTTCTAGTGAATGTAATGTAACACACACCCATACAATGCGCACCACCCCATGATGTTTTTCTCACTCCTACTAGTGAATCTAATGTAACACACACCCATACAATGCGCACGACCCCGTGATGTTTTTCTCACTCCGACTAGTGAATGTAATGTAACACACACCCATACAATGTGCACCACCCCGTGATGTTTTTCTCACTCCTACGAGTGAATGTAATGTAACACACACCCATACAATGCGCACCACCCCGTGATGTTTTTCTCACTCCTACGAGTGAATGTAATGTAACACACACCCATACAATGCGCACCACCCCGTGACGTTTTTCTCACTCCTACGACTGAATGTAATGTAACACACACCCATACAATGCGCACCACCCCGTGATGTTTTTCTCACTCCTACTAGTGAATGTAATGTAACACACACCCATACAATGCGCACCACCCCGTGATGTTTTTCTCACTCCTACTAGTGAATCTAATGTAACACACACCCATACAATGCGCACCACCCCGCGATGTTTTTCAGAATCCTATCCTACATTGCCACTGCATGTTCACTGACCTCCCCATGCTGACCACCCCCGGTGCTTTTCTCCATCCTACATTGCCACTCACTGCCTTTCCTAATTCAGACCCTCCGATTCACATCACCCCGTGATGTTTTTCTCACTCCTAGTAGTGAATGTAATGTAACACACACCCATACAATGCGCACCACCCCGTGATGTTTTTCTCACTCCTACTAGTGAATGTAATGTAACACACACCCATACAATGCGCACCACCCCGTGATATTTTTCTTACTCCTACTAGTGAATGTAATGTAACACACACCCACACAATGCGCACCACCCCGTGAAGTTTTTCTCACTCCTACTAGTGAATGTAATGTAACACACACCCATACAATGCGCACCACCCCATGATGTTTTTCTAACTCCTACTAGTGAATGTAATGTAACACACACCCATACAATGCGCACCACCCCGTGATGTTTTTCTCACTCCTACTAGTGAATGTAATGTAACACACACCCATACAATGCTCACCACCCCGTGATGTTTTCTCACTCCTAGTAGTGAATGTAATGTAAAACACACACATACAATGTGCACCACCCCGTGATGTTTTTCTAACTCCTACTAGTGAATCTAATGTAACACACACCCATACAATGCGCACCACCCCGTGATGTTTTTCTCACTCCTACTAGTGAATGTAATGTAACACACAACCATACAATGCTCACCACCCCGTAATGTTTTTCTCACTCCTAGTAGTGAATGTAATGTAACACACACACATACAATGCGCACCACCCCATGATGTTTTTCTCACTCCTACTAGTGAATGTAATATAACAAACACCCATACAATGCGCACCACCCCGTGATGTTTTTCTCACTCCTACTAGTGAATGTAATGTAACACACACCCATACAATGCGCACCACACAGCGATGTTTTTCAGAAACCTATCCTACATTGCCACTGCATGTTCCCTGACCACCTCCATGCTGACCACCCCGCAGTGCTTTTCTCCATCCTACATTGCCACTCACTGCCTATCCTAATTCAGACCCTCCGATTCACACCACCCCGTGATGTTTTTCTCACTCCTATAGTGAATGTAATGTAACACACACCCATACAATGCTCACCACCCCGTGATGTTTTTCTCAATCCTACTAGTGAATGTAATGTAACAGACACCCATAAAATGCGCACAACCCCGAGATGTTTTTCAGAAACCTATCCTACATTGCCACTGCATGTTCCCTACCTCCCCATGCTGACCACCCCGCGGTGCTTTTCTCCATCCTACATTGCCACTAACTGCCTATCCTAATTCAGACCTTCAGTATCACACCACCCCGTGATGTTTTTCTCACTCCTACTAGTGAATGTAATGTAACACACACCCATACAATGCGCACCACCCCGCCATGTTTTTCAGAAACCTATCCTACATTGCCACTGCATGCTCCCTGACCTCCCCATGCTGACCACCCCGCGGTGCTTTTCTCCATCCTACATTGCCACTCACTGCCTATCCTAATTCAGACCCTCCGATTCACACCACCCCGTGATGTTTTTCTCACTATTACTAGTGAATATAATGTAACACACAACCATACAATGCGCACCACCCCGTGATGTATTTCTCACTACTACAAGTGAATGTAATGTTACACACACCCATCCAATGCGCACCACCCCGCAATGTTTTTCAGAAACCTATCCTACATTGCCACTACATGTTCCCTGACCTCCCCATGCTGACCACCCCACGGTGCTTTTCTCCATCCTACATTGCCACTCACTGCCTATACTAATTCAGACCCTACGATTCACACCACCCCTTGATGTTTTTCTCACTCCTACTACTGAATGTAATGTAACACACACCCATACAATGCGCACCACCCCATGATGTTTTTCTCACTCCTACTAGTGAATGTAATGTAACACACACCCATACAATGCGCACCACCCCTTGATTTTTTTCAGAAAACTATCCTACATTGCCACTGCATGTTCCCTGACCTCCCCATGCTGACCACCCCGCGGTGGTTTTCTCCATCCTACATTGCCACTCACTGCCTATCCTAATTCAGACCCTCCGATTCACACCACCCCGTGATGTTTTTCTCACTCCTACTAGTGAATGTAATGTAACACACACCCATACAATGCACAGCACCCCGCGATTTTTTTCAGAAAACTATCGTACATTGCCACTACATGTTCCCTGACCTCCCCATGCTGACCACCCCGCAGTGCTTTTCTCCATCCTACATTGCCACTCACTGCCTATCCTAATTCAGACCCTCCGATTCACACCACCCCGTGATGTTATTCTCACTCCTACTAGTGAATGAAATGTAACACACACCCATACAATGCGCACCACCCCGTGATGTTTTTCTCACTCCTACTAGTGAATGTAATGTAACACACACCCATACAATGCGCACTACCCCGCGATGTTTTTCAGAAACCTATCCTACATTGCCACTGCATGTTCCCTGACCTCCCCATGCTGACCACCCCGCGGTGCTTTTCTCCATCCTACATTGCCACTCACTGCCTATCCTAATTCAGACCCTCCGAATCACACCACCCCGTGACGTTTTTCTAACTACTGCTAGTGAATGTATTGTAACACACACGCATACAATGCGCACCACACCGTGATGTTTTTCTCACTCCTACTAGTGAATGTAATGTAACACACACCCACACAATGCGCACCACCCCGTGATGTTTTTCTCACTCCTACTAGTGAATGTAATGTAACACACACCCATACAATGCGCACTACCCCGCGATGTTTTTCAGAAACCTATCCTACATTGCCACTGCATGTTCCCTGACCTCCCCATGCTGACCACCCCGCGGTGCTTTTCTCCATCCTACATTGCCACTCACTGCCTATCCTAATTCAGACCCTCCGAATCACACCACCCCGTGACGTTTTTCTAACTACTGCTAGTGAATGTATTGTAACACACACGCATACAATGCGCACCACACCGTGATGTTTTTCTCACTCCTACTAGTGAATGTAATGTAACACACACCCACACAATGCGCACCACCCCGTGATGTTTTTCTCACTCCTACTAGTGAATGTAATGTAACACACACCCATACAATGCGCACCACCCCGTCATGTTTTTCTCACTCCTACTAGTGAATCTAATGTAACACACACCCATACAATGTGCACCACCCCGTGATGTTTTTCTCACTCCTACTAGTGAATGTAATGTAACACACACCCATACAATGCGCACCACCCCGTCATGTTTTTCTCACTCCTATTAGTGAATGTAATGTAACACACACCCATACAATGCGCACCACCCCGTGATGTTTTTCTCACTCCTACTAGTGAATCTAATGTAACACACACCCATACAATGCGCACCACCCCGCGATGTTTTTGAGAAACCTATCCTACATTGCCATACATGTTCCCTGACCTCCCCATGCTGACCACCCCGCGGTGCTTTTCTCCATCCTACATTGCCACTCACTGCCTATCCTAATACAGACCCTCCGATTCACACCACCCCGTGATGTTTTTCTCACTCCTAGTAGTGAATGTAATGTGACACACACCCATACAATGCGCACCACCCCGTGATGTTTTTCTCACTCCTACTACTGAATGTAATGTAACATACACCCATACAATCCGCACCACCCCGTGATTTTTTTCTCACTCCTACTAGTGAATGTAATGTAACACACACCCATACAATGCGCACCACCCCGTGATGTTTTTCTCACTCCTACTAGTGAATGTAATGTAACACACACCCATACAATGCGCACCACCCCGTGATGTTTTTCTCACTCCTACTAGTTAATCTCATGTAACACACACCCATAAAATGCGCACCACCCCGTGATGTTTTTCTCACTCCTACTAGTGAATGTAATGTAATACACACCCATACAATGCGCACCACCCCGTGATGTTTTTCTCACTCCTACTAGTGAATGTAATGTAACACACACCCATACAATGCGCACCACGCAGTGATGTTTTTCTCACTCCTACGAGTGAATCTAATGTAACACACACCCATACAATGCGCACCACCCCGTGACGTTTTTCTCACTCCTACGACTGAATGTAATGTAACACACACCCATACAATGCGCACCACCCCGTTATGTTTTTCGCACTCCTACTAGTGAATGTAATGTAACACACACACATACAATGCGCACCACCCCGTGATGTTTTTCTCACTCCTACTAGTGAATCAAATGGAACACACACCCATACAATGCGCACCACCCCGCGATGTTTTTCAGAATCCTATCCTACATTGGCACTGCATGTTTCCTGACCTCCCCATGCTGACCACCCCGCGGTGCTTTTCTCCATCCTACATTGCCACTCACTGCCTATCCTAATTCAGACCCTCCGATTCACACCACCCCGTGATGTTTTTCTCACTCCTAGTAGTGAATGTAATGTAACACACACCCATACAATCCGCACCACCCCGAGATGTTTTTCTCACTCCTACTAGTGAATGTAATGTAACACACACCCATATAATGCGCACCACCCCGCGATGTTTTTCAGAAACCTATCCTACATTGCCACTGCATGTTCCCTGACCTCCCCATGCTGACCACCCCGCGGTGCTTTTCTCCATCCTACATTGCCACTCACTGCCTATCCTAATTCAGACCCGCCGATTCACACCACCCCGTGACGTTTTTCTAACTATTGCTAATGAATGTAATGTAACACACACGCATACAATGCGCACCACACCGTGATGTTTTTCTCACTCCTACTAGTGAATGTAATGTAACACACACCCACACAGTGCGCACCACCCCGTGATGTTTTTCTCACTCCTACTAGTGAATGTAATGTAACACACACCCATACAATGCGCACCACCCTGTGATGTTTTTCTCACTCCTACTAGTGAATGTAATGTAACACACACCCATACAATGCGCACCACCCCGTCATGTTTTTCTCACTCCTACTCGTGAATCTAATGTAACACACACCCATACAATGCGCACCACCCCGTGATGTTTTTCTCACTCCTACTAGTGAATGTAATGTATCACACACCCATACAATGCGCACCACCCCGTCATGTTTTTCTCACTCCTATTAGTGAATGTAATGTAACACACACCCATACAATGCGCACCACCCCGTGATGTTTTTCTCACTCCTACTAGTGAATCTAATGTAACACACACCCATACAATGCGCACCACCCCGCGATGTTTTTCAGAAACCTATCCTACATTGCCACTACATGTTCCCTGACCCCCCCATGCTGACCACACCGCGGTGCTTTTCTCCATCCTACATTGCCACTCACTGCCTATCCTAATACAGACCCTCCGATTCACACCACCCCGTGATGTTTTTCTCACTCCTAGTAGTGAATGTAATGTGACACACACCCATACAATGCGCACCACCCCGTGATGTTTTTCTCACTCCTACTAGTGAATGTAATGTAACATACACCCATACAATCCGCACCACCCCGTGATTTTTTTCTCACTCCTACTAGTGAATGTAATGTAACACACACCCATACAATGCGCACCACCCCGTGATGTTTTTCTCACTCCTACTAGTGAATGTAATGTAACACACACCCATACAATGCGCACCACCCCGTGATGTTTTTCTCACTCCTACTAGTGAATGTAATGTAAGACACACCCATACAATGCGCACCACCCCGTGATGTTTTTCTCACTCCTACTAGTGAATGTAATGTAACACACACCCATACAATGCGCACCACCCGTGATGTTTTTCTCACTCCTACGAGTGAATGTAATGTAACACACACCCATACAATGCGCACCACCCCGTGATGTTTTTCTCACTCCTACGAGTGAATGTAATGTAACACACACCCATACAATGCGCACCACCCCGTGACGTTTTTCTCACTCCTACGACTGAATGTAATGTAACACACACCCATACAATGCGCACCACCCCGTGATGTTTTTCGCACTCCTACTAGTGAATGTAATGTAACACACACCCATACAATGCGCACCACCCCGTGATGTTTTTCTCACTCCTACTAGTGAATCAAATGGAACACACACCCATACAATGCGCACCACCCCGTGATGTTTTTCAGAATCCTATCCTACATTGGCACTGCATGTTTCCTGACCTCCCCATGCTAACCACCCCGCGGTGCTTTTCTCCATCCTACATTGCCACTCACTGCCTATCCTAATTCAGACCCTCCGATTCACACCACCCCGTGATGTTTTTCTCACTCCTAGTAGTGAATGTAATGTAACACACACCCATACAATCCGCACCACCCCGTGATGTTTTTCTCACTCCTACTAGTGAATGTAATGTAACACACACCCATACAATGCGCACCACCCCGCGATGTTTTTTAGAAACCTATCCTACATTGCCACTGCATGTTCCCTGACCTCCCCATGCTGACCACCCCGCGGTGCTTTTCTCCATCCTACATTGCCACTCACTGCCTATCCTAATTCAGACCCTCCGATTCACACCACCCCGTGACGTTTTTCTAACTACTCCTAGTGAATGTAATGTAACACACACGCATACAATGCGCACCACACCGTGATGTTTTTCTCACTCCTACTAGTGAATTTAATGTAACACACACTGACACAATGCGCACCACCCCGTGATGTTTTTCTAACTCCTACTAGTGAATGTAATGTAACACACACCCATACAATGCGCACCACCCCGTGATGTTTTTCTCACTCCTACTAGTGAATGTAATGTAACACACACCCATACAATGCGCACCACCCCGTCATGTTTTTCTCACTCCTACTAGTGAATGTAATGTAACACACACCCATACAATGCGCACCACCACGTGATGTTTTTCTCACTCCTACTAGTGAATGTAATGTAACACACACCCATACAATGCGCACCACCCCGTGATGTTTTTCTCACTCCTACTAGTGAATCAAATGGAACACACACCCATACAATGCGCACCACCCCGCGATGTTTTTCAGAATCCTATCCTACATTGGCACTGCATGTTTCCTGACCTCCCCATGCTGACCACCCCGCGGTGCTTTTCTCCATCCTACATTGCCACTCACTGCCTATCCTAATTCAGACCCTCCGATTCACACCACCCCGTGATGTTTTTCTCACTCCTAGTAGTGAATGTAATGTAACACACACCCATACAATCCGCACCACCCCGTGATGTTTTTCTCACTCCTACTAGTGAATGTAATGTAACACACACCCATACAATGCGCACCACCCCGCGATGTTTTTCAGAAACCTATCCTACATTGCCACTGCATGTTCCCTGACCTCCCCATGCTGACCACCCCGCGGTGCTTTTCTCCATCCTACATTGCCACTCACTGCCTATCCTAATTCAGACCTCCGATTCACACCACCCCGTGACGTTTTTCTAACTACTCCTAGTGAATGTAATGTAACACACACGCATACAATGCGCACCACACCGTGATGTTTTTCTAACTCCTACTAGTGAATGTAATGTAACACACACCCATACAATGTGCACCACCCCGTGATGTTTTTCTCACTCCTACTAGTGAATGTAATGTAACACACACCCATACAATGCGCACCACCCCGTCATGTTTTTCTCACTCCTACTAGTGAATCTAATGTAACACACACCCATACAATGCGCACCACACCGTGATGTTTTTCTCACTCCTACTAGTGAATGTAATGTAACACACACCCATACAATGCGCACCACCCCGTCATGTTTTTCTCACTCCTATTAGTGAATGTAATGTAACACACACCCATACAATGCGCACCACCCCGTCATGTTTTTCTCACTCCTACTAGTGAATCTAATGTAACACACACCCATACAATGCGCACCACCCCGCGATGTTTTTCAGAAACCTATCCTACATTGCCACTGCATGTTCCCTGACCTCCCCATGCTGACCACCCCGCGGTCCTTTTCTCCATCCTACATTGCCACTCACTGCCTATCCTAATACAGACCCTCCGATTCACACCACCCCGTGATGTTTTTCTCACTCCTAGTAGTGAATGTAATGTGACACACACCCATACAATGCGCACCACCCCGTGATGTTTTTCTCACTCCTACTAGTGAATGTAATGTAACACACACCCATACAATCCGCACCACCCCGTGATGTTTTTCTCATTCCTACTAGTGAATCTAATGGAACACACACCCATACAATGCGCACCACCCCGCGATGTTTTTCAGAATCCTATCCTACATTGGCACTGCATGTTTCCTGACCTCCCCATGCTGACCACCCCGCGGTGCTTTTCTCCATCCTACATTGCCACTCACTGCCTTTCCTAATTCAGACCCTCCGATTCACACCACCCCGTGATGTTTTTCTCACTCCTACGAGTGAATGTAATGTAACACACACCCATACAATGCGCACCTCCCCGTGATGTTTTTCTCACTCCTACTAGTTAATGTAATGTAACACACACCCACACAATGCGCACCACCCCGTGATGTTTTTCTTACTCCTACTAGTGAATGTATTGTAACACACACCCATACAATGCGCAGCACCCCGTGATGTTTTTCTCACTCCTACTAGTGAATGTAATGTAACACACACCCATACAATGTGCACCACCCCATGATGTTTTTCTAACTCCTTCTTGTGAATGTAATGTAACACACACCCATACAATGCGCACAACCCCGTGATGTTTTTCTCACTCCTACTAGTGAATGTAATGTAACACACACCCATACAATGCTCACCACCCCGTGATGTTTTCTCACTCCTAGTAGTGAATGTAATGTAACACATACACATACAATGTGCACCACCCCGTGATGTTTTTCTAACTCCTACTAGTGAATCTAATGTAACACACACCCATACAATGCGCACCACCCCGTGATGATTTCTCACTCCTACTAGTGAATGTAATGTAACACACAACCATACAATGCTCACCACCGCGTAATGTTTTTCTCACTCCTAGTAGTGAATGTAATGTAACACACACACATACAATGTGCACCACCCCGTGATGTTTTTCTCACTCCTACTAGTGAATGTAATGTAACACACACCCATACTATGTGCACCACCCCGTGATGTTTTTCTCACTGCTACTAGTGAATGTAATGTAACACACACCCATACAATGCGCACCACCCCGTGATGTTTTTCTCACTCCTAGTAGTGAACGTAATGTATCACACACCCATACAATGCGCACCAACCCGTGATGTTTTTCTCACTCCTACTAATGAATGTAATGTAACACACACCCATACAATCCGCACCACCCCGTGATGTTTTTCTCACTCCTACTAGTGAATGTAATGTAACACACACCCATACAATGCGCACCACCCCGTGATGTTTTTCTCACTCCTATTAGTGAATGTAATGTAACACACACCCATACAATGCGCACCACCCCGTGATGTTTTTCTCACTCCTACTAGTGAATCTAATGTAACACACACCCATAAAATGCGCACCACCCCGTGATGTTTTTCTCACTCCTACTAGTGAATGTAATGTAACACACACCCATACAATGCGCACCACCCCGTGATGTTTTTCTCACTCCTACTAGTGTATGTAATGTAACCCACACCCATACAATGCGCACCACCCCGTGATGTTTTTCTCACTCCTACGAGTGAATGTAATGTAACACACACCCATACAATGCGCACCATCCCGTGACGTTTTTCTCACTCCTACGACTGAATGTAATGTAACACACACCCATACAATGCGCACCACCCCGCGATGTTTTTCAGAATCCTATCCTACATTGCCACTGCATGTTCCCTGACCTCCCCATGCTGGGCACCCCGCGTTGCTTTTCTCCATCCTACATTGCCACTCACTGCCTTTCCTAATTCAGACCCTCCGATTCACACCACCCCGTGATGTTTTTCTCACTCCTACTAGTGAATGTAATGTAACACACACCCATACAATGCGCACCACCCCGTGATGTTTTTCTCACTCCTACTAGTGAATGTAATGTAACACACACCCATACAATGCGCACCACCCCGTGATATTTTTCTTACTCCTACTAGTGAATGTAATGTAACACATACCCATACAATGCGCACCACCCTGTGATGTTTTTCTCACTCCTACTAGTGAATGTAATGTAACACACACCCATACAATGCGCACCACCCCATGATGCTTTTCTAACTCCTACTAGTGAATGTAATGTAACAAACACCCATACAATGCGCACCACCCCGTGATGTTTTTCTCACTCCTACTAGTGAATGTAATGTAACACACACCCATACAATGCTCACCACCCCGTGATGTTTTCTCACTCCTAGTAGTGAATGTAATGTAACACACACACATACAATGTGCACCACCCCGTGATGTTTTTCTAACTCCTACTAGTGAATCTAATGTAACACACACCCATACAATGCGCACCACCCCGTGATGTTTTTCTCACTCCTACTAGTGAATGTAATGTAACACACACCCATACAATGCGCACCACCCCGTGATGTTTTTCTCCTCCTACTAGTGACTGTAATGTAACACACACCCATACAATGCGCACCACCCCGCAATGTTTTTCGGAAACCTATCCTACATTGCCACTGCATGTTCCCTGACCTCCCCATGCTGACCACCCCGCGGTGCTTTTCTCCATCCTACATTGCCACCAACTGCCGATCCAAATTCAGACCTTCAGATTCACAGCACACCGTGATGTTTTTCTCACTCCTACTAGTGAATGTAATGTAACACACACCCATACAATGCTCACCACCCCGTGATGTTTTTCTCAATCCTACTAGTGAATGTAATGTAACAGACACCCATAAAATGCGCACAACCCCGAGATGTTTTTCAGAAACCTATCCTACATTGCCACTGCATGTTCCCTACCTCCCCATGCTGACCACCCCGCGGTGCTTTTCTCCATCCTACATTGCCACTAACTGCCTATCCTAATTCAGACCTTCAGTATCACACCACCCCGTGATGTTTTTCTCACTCCTACTAGTGAATGTAATGTAACACACACCCATACAATGCGCACCACCCCGCCATGTTTTTCAGAAACCTATCCTACATTGCCACTGCATGCTCCCTGACCTCCCCATGCTGACCACCCCGCGGTGCTTTTCTCCATCCTACATTGCCACTCACTGCCTATCCTAATACAGACCCTCCGATTCACACCACCCCGTGATGTTTTTCTCACTATTACTAGTGAATATAATGTAACACACAACCATACAATGCGCACCACCCCGTGATGTATTTCTCACTACTACAAGTGAATGTAATGTTACACACACCCATCCAATGCGCACCACCCCGCAATGTTTTTCAGAAACCTATCCTACATTGCCACTACATGTTCCCTGACCTCCCCATGCTGACCACCCCACGGTGCTTTTCTCCATCCTACATTGCCACTCACTGCCTATACTAATTCAGACCCTACGATTCACACCACCCCTTGATGTTTTTCTCACTCCTACTACTGAATGTAATGTAACACACACCCATACAATGCGCACCACCCCATGATGTTTTTCTCACTCCTACTAGTGAATGTAATGTAACACACACCCATACAATGCGCACCACCCCTTGATTTTTTTCAGAAAACTATCCTACATTGCCACTGCATGTTCCCTGACCTCCCCATGCTGACCACCCCGCGGTGGTTTTCTCCATCCTACATTGCCACTCACTGCCTATCCTAATTCAGACCCTCCGATTCACACCACCCCGTGATGTTTTTCTCACTCCTACTAGTGAATGTAATGTAACACACACCCATACAATGCACAGCACCCCGCGATGTTTTTCAGAAAACTATCGTACATTGCCACTACATGTTAACTGACCTCCCCATGCTGACCACCCCGCAGTGCTTTTCTCCATCCTACATTGCCACTCACTGCCTATCCTAATTCAGACCCTCCGATTCACACCACCCCGTGATGTTATTCTCACTCCTACTAGTGAATGAAATGTAACACACACCCATACAATGCGCACCACCCCGTGATGTTTTTCTCACTCCTACTAGTGAATATAATGTAACACACACCCAAACAATGCGCACTACCCCGCGATGTTTTTCAGAAACCTATCCTACATTGCCACTGCATGTTCCCTGACCTCCCCATGCTGACCACCCCGCGGTGCTTTTCTCCATCCTACATTGTCACTCACTGCCTATCCTAATTCAGACCCTCCGATTCACACCACCCCGTGACGTTTTTCTAACTACTGCTAGTGAATGTAATGTAACACACACGCATACAATGCGCACCACACCGTGATGTTTTTCTCACTCCTACTAGTGAATATAATGTAACACACACCCACACAATGCGCACCACCCTGTGATGTTTTTCTCACTCCTACTAGTGAATGTAATGTAACACACACCCATACAATGCGCACCACCCTGTGATGTTTTTCTCACTCCTACTAGTGAATGTAATGTAACACACACCCATACAATGCGCACCACCCCGTCATGTTTTTCTCACTCCTACTAGTGAATCTAATGTAACACACACCCATACAATGTGCACCACCCCGTGATGTTTTTCTCACTCCTACTAGTGAATGTAATGTAACACACACCCAGACAATGCGCACCACCCCGTCATGTTTTTCTCACTCCTATTAGTGAATGTAATGTAACACACACCCATACAATGCGCACCACCCCGTGATGTTTTTCTCACTCCTACTAGTGAATGTAATGTAACACACACCCAGACAATGCGCACCACCCCGTCATGTTTTTCTCACTCCTATTAGTGAATGTAATGTAACACACACCCATACAATGCGCACCACCCCGCGATGTTTTTGAGAAACCTATCCTACATTGCCATACATGTTCCCTGACCTCCCCATGCTGACCACCCCGCGGTGCTTTTCTCCATCCTACATTGCCACTCACTGCCTATCCTAATACAGACCCTCCGATTCACACCACCCCGTGATGTTTTTCTCACTCCTAGTAGTGAATGTAATGTGACACACACCCATACAATGCGCACCACCCCGTGATGTTTTTCTCACTCCTACTACTGAATGTAATGTAACATACACCCATACAATCCGCACCACCCCGTGATTTTTTTCTCACTCCTACTAGTGAATGTAATGTAACACACACCCATACAATGCGCACCACCCCGTGATGTTTTTCTCACTCCTACTAGTGAATGTAATGTAACACACACCCATACAATGCGCACCACCCCGTGATGTTTTTCTCACTCCTACTAGTTAATCTCATGTAACACACACCCATAAAATGCGCACCACCCCGTGATGTTTTTCTCACTCCTACTAGTGAATGTAATGTAATACACACCCATACAATGCGCACCACCCCGTGATGTTTTTCTCACTCCTACTAGTGAATGTAATGTAACACACACCCATACAATGCGCACCACCCAGTGATGTTTTTCTCACTCCTACGAGTGAATGTAATGTAACACACACCCATACAATGCGCACCACCCCGTGACGTTTTTCTCACTCCTACGACTGAATGTAATGTAACACACACCCATACAATGCGCACCACCCCGTTATGTTTTTCGCACTCCTACTAGTGAATGTAATGTAACACACACACATACAATGCGCACCACCCCGTGATGTTTTTCTCACTCCTACTAGTGAATCAAATGGAACACACACCCATACAATGCGCACCACCCCGCGATGTTTTTCAGAATCCTATCCTACATTGGCACTGCATGTTTCCTGACCTCCCCATGCTGACCACCCCGCGGTGCTTTTCTCCATCCTACATTGCCACTCACTGCCTATCCTAATTCAGACCCTCCGATTCACACAACCCCGTGATGCTTTTCTCACTCCTAGTAGTGAATGTAATGTAACACACACCCATACAATCCGCACCACCCCGAGATGTTTTTCTCACTCCTACTAGTGAATGTAATGTAACACACACCCATATAATGCGCACCACCCCGCGATGTTTTTCAGAAACCTATCCTACATTGCCACTGCATGTTCCCTGACCTCCCCATGCTGACCACCGCGCGGTGCTTTTCTCCATCCTACATTGCCACTCACTGCCTATCCTAATTCAGACCCTCTGATTCACACCACCCCGTGACGTTTTTCTAACTATTGCTAATGAATGTAATGTAACACACACGCATACAATGCGCACCACACCGTGATGTTTTTCTCACTCCTACTAGTGAATGTAATGTAACACACACCCACACAGTGCACACCACCCCGTGATGTTTTTCTCACTCCTACTAGTGAATGTAATGTAACACACACCCATACAATGCGCACCACCCTGTGATGTTTTTCTCACTCCTACTAGTGAATGTAATGTAACACACACCCATACAATGCGCACCACCCCGTCATGTTTTTCTCACTCCTACTAGTGAATCTAATGTAACACACACCCATACAATGCGCACCACCCCGTGATGTTTTTCTCACTCCTACTAGTGAATGTAATGTAACACACACCCATACAATGCGCACCACCCCGTCATGTTTTTCTCACTCCTATTAGTGAATGTAATGTAACACACACCCATACAATGCGCACCACCCCGTGATGTTTTTCTCACTCCTACTAGTGAATCTAATGTAACACACACCCATACAATGCGCACCACCCCGCGATGTTTTTCAGAAACCTATCCTACATGGCCACTACATGTTCCCTGACCCCCCCATGCTGACCACACCGCGGTGCTTTTCTCCATCCTACATTGCCACTCACTGCCTATCCTAATACAGACCCTCCGATTCACACCACCCCGTGATGTTTTTCTCACTCCTAGTAGTGAATGTAACGTGACACACACCCATACAATGCGCACCACCCCGTGATGTTTTTCTCACTCCTACTAGTGAATGTAATGTAACATACACCCATACAATCCGCACCACCCCGTGATTTTTTTCTCACTCCTACTAGTGAATGTAATGTAACACACACCCATACAATGCGCACCACCCCGTGATGTTTTTCTCACTCCTACTAGTGAATGTAATGTAACACACACCCATACAATGCGCACCACCCCGTGATGTTTTTCTCACTCCTACTAGTGAATGTAATGTAAGACACACCCATACAATGCGCACCACCCCGTGATGTTTTTCTCACTCCTACTAGTGAATGTAATGTAACACACACCCATACAATGCGCACCACCCGTGATGTTTTTCTCACTCCTACGAGTGAATGTAATGTAACACACACCCATACAATGCGCACCACCCCGTGATGTTTTTCTCACTCCTACGAGTGAATGTAATGTAACACACACCCATACAATGCGCACCACCCCGTGACGTTTTTCTCACTCCTAAGACTGAATGTAATGTAACACACACCCATACAATGCGCACCACCCCGTGATGTTTTTCGCACTCCTACTAGTGAATGTAATGTAACACACACCCATACAATGCGCACCACCCCGTGATGTTTTTCTCACTCCTACTAGTGAATCAAATGGAACACACACCCATACAATGCGCACCACCCCGCGATGTTTTTCAGAATCCTATCCTACATTGGCACTGCATGTTTCCTGACCTCCCCATGCTAACCACCCCGCGGTGCTTTTCTCCATCCTACATTGCCACTCACTGCCTATCCTAATTCAGACCCTCCGATTCACACCACCCCGTGATGTTTTTCTCACTCCTAGTAGTGAATGTAATGTAACACACACCCATACAATCCGCACCACCCCGTGATGTTTTTCTCACTCCTACTAGTGAATGTAATGTAACACACACCCATACAATGCGCACCACCCCGCGATGTTTTTTAGAAACCTATCCTACATTGCCACTGCATGTTCCCTGACCTCCCCATGCTGACCACCCCGCGGTGCTTTTCTCCATCCTACATTGCCACTCACTGCCTATCCTAATTCAGACCCTCCGATTCACACCACCCCGTGACGTTTTTCTAACTACTCCTAGTGAATGTAATGTAACACACACGCATACAATGCGCACCACACCGTGATGTTTTTCTCACTCCTACTAGTGAATTTAATGTAACACACACTGACACAATGCGCACCACCCCGTGATGTTTTTCTAACTCCTACTAGTGAATGTAATGTAACACACACCCATACAATGCGCACCACCCCGTGATGTTTTTCTCACTCCTACTAGTGAATGTAATGTAACACACACCCATACAATGCGCACCACCCCGTCATGTTTTTCTCACTCCTACTAGTGAATCTAATGTAACACACACCCATACAATGCGCACCACCCCGTGATGTTTTTCTCACTCCTACTAGTGAATGTAATGTAACACACACCCATACAATGCGCACCACCCCGTGATGTTTTTCTCACTCCTACTAGTGAATCAAATGGAACACACACCCATACAATGCGCACCACCCCGCGATGTTTTTCAGAATCCTATCCTACATTGGCACTGCATGTTTCCTGACCTCCCCATGCTGACCACCCCGCGGTGCTTTTCTCCATCCTACATTGCCACTCACTGCCTATCCTAATTCAGACCCTCCGATTCACACCACCCCGTGATGTTTTTCTCACTCCTAGTAGTGAATGTAATGTAACACACACCCATACAATCCGCACCACCCCGTGATGTTTTTCTCACTCCTACTAGTGAATGTAATGTAACACACACCCATACAATGCGCACCACCCCGCGATGTTTTTCAGAAACCTATCCTACATTGCCACTGCATGTTCCCTGACCTCCCCATGCTGACCACCCCGCGGTGCTTTTCTCCATCCTACATTGCCACTCACTGCCTATCCTAATTCAGACCCTCCGATTCACACCACCCCGTGACGTTTTTCTAACTACTCCTAGTGAATGTAATGTAACACACACGCATACAATGCGCACCACAACGTGATGTTTTTCTCACTCCTACTAGTGAATTTAATGTAACACACACTGACACAATGCGCACCACCCCGTGATGTTTTTCTAACTCCTACTAGTGAATGTAATGTAACACACACCCATACAATGCGCACCACCCCGTGATGTTTTTCTCACACCTACTAGTGAATGTAATGTAACACACACCCATACAATGCGCACCACCCCGTCATGTTTTTCTCACTCCTACTAGTGAATCTAATGTAACACACACCCATACAATGCGCACCACACCGTGATGTTTTTCTCACTCCTACTAGTGAATGTAATGTAACACACACCCATACAATGCGCACCACCCCGTCATGTTTTTCTCACTCCTATTAGTGAATGTAATGTAACACACACCCATACAATGCGCACCACCCCGTCATGTTTTTCTCACTCCTACTAGTGAATCTAATGTAACACACACCCATACAATGCGCACCACCCCGCGATGTTTTTCAGAAACCTATCCTACATTGCCACTGCATGTTCCCTGTCCTCCCCATGCTGACCACCCCGCGGTCCTTTTCTCCATCCTACATTGCCACTCACTGCCTATCCTAATACAGACCCTCCGATTCACACCACCCCGTGATGTTTTTCTCACTCCTAGTAGTGAATGTAATGTGACACACACCCATACAATGCGCACCACCCCGTGATGTTTTTCTCACTCCTACTAGTGAATGTAATGTAACACACACCCATACAATCCGCACCACCCCGTGATGTTTTTCTCATTCCTACTAGTGAATCGAATGGAACACACACCCATACAATGCGCACCACCCCGCGATGTTTTTCAGAATCCTATCCTACATTGGCACTGCATGTTTCCTGACCTCCCCATGCTGACCACCCCGCGGTGCTTTTCTCCATCCTACATTGCCACTCACTGCCTATCCTAATTCAGACCCTCTGATTCACACCACCCCGTGACGTTTTTCTAACTATTGCTAATGAATGTAATGTAACACACACGCATACAATGCGCACCACACCGTGATGTTTTTCTCACTCCTACTAGTGAATGTAATGTAACACACACCCACACAGTGCGCACCACCCCGTGATGTTTTTCTCACTCCTACTAGTGAATGTAATGTAACACACACCCATACAATGCGCACCACCCTGTGATGTTTTTCTCACTCCTACTATTGAATGTAATGTAACTCACACCCATACAATGCGCACCACCCCGTCATGTTTTTCTCACTCCTACTAGTGAATCTAATGTAACACACACCCATACAATGCGCACCACCCCGTGATGTTTTTCTCACTCCTACTAGTGAATGTAATGTAACACACACCCATACAATGCGCACCACCCCGTCATGTTTTTCTCACTCCTATTAGTGAATGTAATGTAACACACACCCATACAATGCGCACCACCCCGTGATGTTTTTCTCACTCCTACTAGTGAATCTAATGTAACACACACCCATACAATGCGCACCACCCCGCGATGTTTTTCAGAAACCTATCCTACATTGCCACTACATGTTCCCTGACCCCCCCATGCTGACCACACCGCGGTGCTTTTCTCCATCCTACATTGCCACTCACTGCCTATCCTAATACAGACCCTCCGATTCACACCACCCCGTGATGTTTTTCTCACTCCTAGTAGTGAATGTAATGTGACACACACCCATACAATGCGCACCACCCCGTGATGTTTTTCTCACTCCTACTAGTGAATGTAATGTAACATACACCCATACAATCCGCACCACCCCGTGATTTTTTTCTCACTCCTACTAGTGAATGTAATGTAACACACACCCATACAATGCGCACCACCCCGTGATGTTTTTCTCACTCCTACTTGTGAATGTAATGTAACACACACCCATACAATGCGCACCACCCCGTGATGTTTTTCTCACTCCTACTAGTGAATGTAATGTAAGACACACCCATACAATGCGCACCACCCCGTGATGTTTTTCTCACTCCTACTAGTGAATGTAATGTAACACACACCCATACAATGCGCACCACCCGTGATGTTTTTCTCACTCCTACGAGTGAATGTAATGTAACACACACCCATACAATGCGCACCACCCCGTGATGTTTTTCTCACTCCTACGAGTGAATGTAATGTAACACACACCCATACAATGCGCACCACCCCGTGACGTTTTTCTCACTCCTACGACTGAATGTAATGTAACACACACCCATACAATGCGCACCACCCCGTGATGTTTTTCGCACTCCTACTAGTGAATGTAATGTAACACACACCCATACAATGCGCACCACCCCGTGATGTTTTTCTCACTCCTACTAGTGAATCAAATGGAACACACACCCATACAATGCGCACCACCCCGCGATGTTTTTCAGAATCCTATCCTACATTGGCACTGCATGTTTCCTGACCTCCCCATGCTAACCACCCCGCGGTGCTTTTCTCCATCCTACATTGCCACTCACTGCCTATCCTAATTCAGACCCTCCGATTCACACCACCCCGTGATGTTTTTCTCACTCCTAGTAGTGAATGTAATGTAACACACACCCATACAATCCGCACCACCCCGTGATGTTTTTCTCACTCCTACTAGTGAATGTAATGTAACACACACCCATACAATGCGCACCACCCCGCGATGTTTTTTAGAAACCTATCCTACATTGCCACTGCGTGTTCCCTGACCTCCCCATGCTGACCACCCCGCGGTGCTTTTCTCCATCCTACATTGCCACTCACTGCCTATCCTAATTCAGACCCTCCGATTCACACCACCCCGTGACGTTTTTCTAACTACTCCTAGTGAATGTAATGTAACACACACGCATACAATGCGCACCACACCGTGATGTTTTTCTCACTCCTACTAGTGAATTTAATGTAACACACACTGACACAATGCGCACCACCCCGTGATGTTTTTCTAACTCCTACTAGTGAATGTAATGTAACACACACCCATACAATGCGCACCACCCCGTGATGTTTTTCTCACTCCTACTAGTGAATGTAATGTAACACACACCCATACAATGCGCACCACCCCGTCATGTTTTTCTCACTCCTACTAGTGAATCTAATGTAACACACACCCATACAATGCGCACCACCCCGTGATGTTTTTCTCACTCCTACTAGTGAATGTAATGTAACACACACCCATACAATGCGCACCACCCCGTGATGTTTTTCTCACTCCTACTAGTGAATCAAATGGAACACACACCCATACAATGCGCACCACCCCGCGATGTTTTTCAGAATCCTATCCTACATTGGCACTGCATGTTTCCTGACCTCCCCATGCTGACCACCCCGCGGTGCTTTTCTCCATCCTACATTGCCACTCACTGCCTATCCTAATTCAGACCCTCCGATTCACACAACCCCGTGATGTTTTTCTCACTCCTAGTAGTGAATGTAATGTAACACACACCCATACAATCCGCACCACCCCGTGATGTTTTTCTCACTCCTACTAGTGAATGTAATGTAACACACACCCATACAATGCGCACCACCCCGCGATGTTTTTCAGAAACCTATCCTACATTGCCACTGCATGTTCCCTGACCTCCCCATGCTGACCAACCCGCGGTGCTTTTCTCCATCCTACATTGCCACTCACTGCCTATCCTAATTCAGACCCTCCGATTCACACCACCCCGTGACGTTTTTCTAACTACTCCTAGTGAATGTAATGTAACACACACGCATACAATGCGCACCACACCGTGATGTTTTTCTCACTCCTACTAGTGAATTTAATGTAACACACACTGACACAATGCGCACCACCCCGTGATGTTTTTCTAACTCCTACTAGTGAATGTAATGTAACACACACCCATACAATGCGCACCACCCCGTGATGTTTTTCTCACACCTACTAGTGAATGTAATGTAACACACACCCATACAATGCGCACCACCCCGTCATGTTTTTCTCACTCCTACTAGTGAATCTAATGTAACACACACCCATACAATGCGCACCACACCGTGATGTTTTTCTCACTCCTACTAGTGAATGCAATGTAACACACACCCATACAATGCGCACCACCCCGTCATGTTTTTCTCACTCCTATTAGTGAATGTAATGTAACACACACCCATACAATGCGCACCACCCCGTCATGTTTTTCTCACTCCTACTAGTGAATCTAATGTAACACACACCCATACAATGCGCACCACCCCGCGATGTTTTTCAGAAACCTATCCTACATTGCCACTGCATGTTCCCTGACCTCCCCATGCTGACCACCCCGCGGTCCTTTTCTCCATCCTACATTGCCACTCACTGCCTATCCTAATACGGACCCTCCGATTCACACCACCCCGTGATGTTTTTCTCACTCCTAGTAGTGAATGTAATGTGACACACACCCATACAATGCGCACCACCCCGTGATGTTTTTCTCAATCCTACTAGTGAATGTAATGTAACACACACCCATACAATCCGCACCACCCCGTGATGTTTTTCTCATTCCTACTAGTGAATCTAATGGAACACACACCCATACAATGCGCACCACCCCGCGATGTTTTTCAGAATCCTATCCTACATTGGCACTGCATGTTTCCTGACCTCCCCATGCTGACCACCCCGCGGTGCTTTTCTCCATCCTACATTGCCACTCACTGCCTTTCCTAATTCAGACACTCCGATTCACACCACCCCGTGATGTTTTTCTCACTCCTACGAGTGAATGTAATGTAACACACACCCATACAATGCGCACCTCCCCGTGATGTTTTTCTCACTCCTACTAGTTAATGTAATGTAACACACACCCACACAATGCGCACCACCCCGTGATGTTTTTCTTACTCCTACTAGTGAATGTAATGTAACACACACCCATACAATGCGCAAAACCCCGTGATGTTTTTCTCACTCCTACTAGTGAATGTAATGTAACACACACCCATACAATGTGCACCACCCCATGATGTTTTTCTAACTCCTTCTTGTGAATGTAATGTAACACACACCCATACAATGCGCACAACCCCGTGATGTTTTTCTCACTCCTACTAGTGAATGTAATGTAACACACACCCATACAATGCTCACCACCCCGTGATGTTTTCTCACTCCTAGTAGTGAATGTAATGTAACACATACACATACAATGTGCACCACCCCGTGATGTTTTTCTAACTCCTACTAGTGAATCTAATGTAACACACACCCATACAATGCGCACCACCCCGTGATGATTTCTCACTCCTACTAGTGAATGTAATGTAACACACAACCATACAATGCTCACCACCGCGTAATGTTTTTCTCACTCCTAGTAGTGAATGTAATGTAACACACACACATACAATGTGCACCACCCCGTGATGTTTTTCTCACTCCTACTAGTGAATGTAATGTAACACACACCCATACTATGTGCACCACCCCGTGATGTTTTTCTCACTGCTACTAGTGAATGTAATGTAACACACACCCATACAATGCGCACCACCCCGTGATGTTTTTCTCACTCCTAGTAGTGAACGTAATGTATCACACACCCATACAATGCGCACCAACCCGTGATGTTTTTCTCACTCCTACTAATGAATGTAATGTAACACACACCCATACAATCCGCACCACCCCGTGATGTTTTTCTCACTCCTACTAGTGAATGTAATGTAACGCACACCCATACAATGCGCACCACCCCGTGATGTTTTTCTCACTCCTATTAGTGACTGTAATGTAACACACACCCATACAATGCGCACCACCCCGTGATGTTTTTCTCACTCCTACTAGTGAATCTAATGTAACACACACCCATAAAATGCGCACCACCCCGTGATGTTTTTCTCACTCCTACTAGTGAATGTAATGTAACACACACCCATACAATGCGCACCACCCCGTGATGTTTTTCTCACTCCTACTAGTGTATGTAATGTAACACACACCCATACAATGCGCACCACCCCGTGATGTTTTTCTCACTCCTACGAGTGAATGTAATGTAACACACACCCATACAATGCGCACCATCCCGTGACGTTTTTCTCACTCCTACGACTGAATGTAATGTAACACACACCCATACAATGCGCACCACCCCGCGATGTTTTTCAGAATCCTATCCTACATTGCCACTGCATGTTCCCTGACCTCCCCATGCTGGGCACCCCGCGTTGCTTTTCTCCATCCTACATTGCCACTCACTGCCTTTCCTAATTCAGACCCTCCGATTCACACCACCCCGTGATGTTTTTCTCACTCCTACTAGTGAATGTAATGTAACACACACCCATACAATGCGCACCACCCCGTGATGTTTTTCTCACTCCTACTAGTGAATGTAATGTAACACACACCCATACAATGCGCACCACCCCGTGATATTTTTCTTACTCCTACTAGTGAATGTAATGTAACACATACCCATACAATGCGCACCACCCCGTGATGTTTTTCTCACTCCTACTAGTGAATGTAATGTAACACACACCCATACAATGCGCACCACCCCATGATGCTTTTCTAACTCCTACTAGTGAATGTAATGTAACAAACACCCATACAATGCGCACCACCCCGTGATGTTTTTCTCACTCCTACTAGTGAATGTAATGTAACACACACCCATACAATGCTCACCACCCCGTGATGTTTTCTCACTCCTAGTAGTGAATGTAATGTAACACACACACATACAATGTGCACCACCCCGTGATGTTTTTCTAACTCCTACTAGTGAATCTAATGTAACACACACCCATACAATGCGCACCACCCCGTGATGTTTTTCTCACTCCTACTAGTGAATGTAATGTAACACACAACCATACAATGCTCACCACCCCATAATGTTTTTCTCACTCCTAGTAGTGAATGTAATGTAACACACACACATACAATGCGCACCACCCCGTGATGTTTTTCTCACTCCTACTAGTGAATGTAATGTAACACACACCCATAAAATGTGCACCACCCCGTGATGTTTTTCTCACTGCTACTAGTGAATGTAATGTAACACACACCCATACAATGCGCACCACCCCGTGATGTTTTTCTCACTCCTACTAGTGAATGTAATATAACAAACACCCATACAATGCGCACCACCCCGTGATGTTTTTCTCACTCCTACTAGTGAATGTAATGTAACACACACCCATACAATGCGCACCACCACGCGATGTTTTTCAGAAACCTATCCTCCATTGCCACTGCATGTTCCCTGACCTTCCCATGCTGCCCACCCCGCGGTGCTTTTCTCCATCCTACATTGCCACTCACTGCCTATCCTAATTCAGACCCTCCGATTCACACCACCCCGTGATGTTTTTCTCACTCCTAGTAGTGAATGTAATGTAACACACACCCATACAATGCGCACCACCCCGTGATGTTTTTCTCACTCCTACTAGTGAATGTAATGTAACACACACCCATACAATCCGCACCACCCCGTGATGTTTTTCTCACTCCTACTAGTGAATGTAATGTAACACACACCCATACAATGCGCACCACCCCGTGATGTTTTTCTCACTTCTACTAGTGAATGTAATGTAACACACAACAATGCAATGCGCACCACCCATCGATGTTTTTCAGAAACCTATCCTACATTGCCACTGCATGTTCCCTGACTTCCCCAATGCTGACCACCCCGCGGTGCTTTTCTCCATCCTACATTGCCACTCACTGCCTATCCTAATTCAGACCCTCCGATTCACACCACCCCGTGATGTTTTTCTCACTCCTACTAGTGAATGTAATGTAACACACACCCATACAATGCGAACCACCACGTGATGTTTTTCTCTCTCCTACTAGTGAATGTAATGTACAACACACCCATACAATGCGCACCACCCCGCGATGTTTTTCAGAAACCTATCATGCATTGCCACTGCATGTTCCCTGACCTCTCCATGCTGACCACCCCGCGGTGCTTTTCTCCATCCTACATTGCCACTCACTGCCTATCCTAATTCAGACACTCCGATTCACACCACCCCGTGATGTTATTCTCACTCCTACTAGTGAATGTAATGTAACACACACCCATACAATGCGCACCACCCCGCGATGTTTTTCAGAAACCTATCCTACATTGCCACTGCATGTTCCCTGACCTCCCCATGCTGACCACCCCGCGGTGCTTTTCTCCATCCTACATTGCCACTCACTGCCTATCCTAATTCAGACACTCCGATTCACACCACCCCGTGATGTTTTTCTCACTCCTACTAGTGAATGTAATGTAACACACACCCATACAATGCGCACCACCCCGCGATGTTTTTCAGAAAAGTATCGTACATTGCCACTGCATGTTCCCTGACCTCCCCATGTTGACCACCCCGCGGTGCTTTTCTCCATCCTACATTGCCACTCCCTGCCTATCCTAATTCAGACCCACTGATTCACACCACCCCGTGTTGTTTTTCTCACTCCTACTAGTGAATGTAATGTAACACACACCCATACAATGCGCACCACCCCGCAATGTTTTTCAGAAAACTATCGTACATTGCCACTGCATGTTCCCTGACCTCCCCATGCTGACCACCCCGCGGTGCTTTTCTCCATCCTACATTGCCACTCACTGCCTATCCTAATTCAGACCCTCCGATTCACACCACCCCGTGATGTTATTGTCACTCCTACTAGTCAATGAAATGTAACACACACCCATACAATGCTCACCACCCCGTGATGTTTTCTCACTCCTACTAGTGAATGTAATGTAACACACACACATACAATGTGCACCACCCCATGATGTTTTTCTAACTCCTACTAGTGAATGTAATGTAACACACACCCATACAATGCGCACCACCCCGTGATGTTTTTCTTACTCCTACTAGTGAATGTAATGTAACACACACCCATACAATGCGCACCACCCCGTGATGTTTTTCTCACTCCTACTAGTGAATGTAATATAACAAACACCCATCCAATGCGCACCACCCCGTGATGTTTTTCTAACTCCTACTAGTGAATCTAATGTAACACACACCCATACAATGCGCACCACCCCGTGATGATTTCTCACTCCTACTAGTGAATGTAATGTAACACACAACCATACAATGCTCACCACCCCGTAATGTTTTTCTCACTCCTAGTAGTGAATGTAATGTAACACACACACATACAATGTGCACCACCCCGTGATGTTTTTCGCACTCCTACTAGTGAATGTAATATAACACACACCCATACAATGTGCACCAGCCCGTGATGTTTTTCTCACTGCTACTAGTGAATGTAATGTAACACACACCCATACAATGCGCACCACCCCGTGATGTTTTTCTCACTCCTAGTAGTGAATGTAATGTAACACACACCCATACAATGCGCACCACCCCGTGATGTTTTTCTCACTCCTACTAGTGAATGTAATGTAACACACACCCATACAATCCGCACCACCCCGTGATGTTTCTCTCACTCCTACTAGTGAATGTAATGTAACACACACCCATACAATGCGCACCACCCCGTGATGTTTTTCTCACTCCTACTAGTGAATGTAATGTAACACACACCCATACAATGCGCACCACCCCGTGATGTTTTTCTCACTCCTACTAGTGAATCTAATGTAACACACACCCATACAATGCGCACCACCCCGTGATGTTTTTCTCACTCCTACTAGTGAATGTAATGTAACACACACCCATACAATGCGCACCACCCCGTGATGTTTTTCTCACTGCTACTAGTGAATGTAATGTAACACACACCCATACAATGCGCACCACCCTGTGATGTTTTTCTCACTCCTACGAGTGAATGTAATGTAACCCCCCCCTACAATGCGCACCATCCAGTGACGTTTTTCTCACTCCTACGACTGAATGTAATGTAACACACACCCATACAATGCGCACCACCCCGTGACGTTTTTCTCACTCCTACTAGTGAATGTAATGTAACACACACCCATACAATGCGCACCACCCCGTGATGTTTTTCTCACTCCTACTAGTGAATCTAATGTAACACACACCCATACAATTCGCACCACCCCGCGATGTTTTTCAGAATCCTATCCTACATTGCCACTGCATGTTCCCTGACCTCCCGATGCTGACCACCCCGCGGTGCTTTTCTCCATCCTACATTGCCACTCACTGCCTATCCTAATTCAGACCCACCGATTCACACCACCCCGTGATGTTTTTCTCACTCCTACTAGTGAATGTAATGTAACACACACCCATACAATGCGCACCACCCCGCGATGTTTTTCAGAAAACTATCGTACATTGCCACTGCATGTTCCCTGACCTCCCCATGCTGACCACCCCGCGGTGCTTTTCTCCATCCTACATTGCCACTCACTGCCTATCCTAATTCAGACACTCCGATTCACACCACCCCGTGATGTTATTCTCACTCCTACTAGTGAATGAAATGTAACACACACCCATACAATGCGCACCACCCCGTGATGTTTTTCTCACTCCTACTAGTGAATGTAATGTAACACACACCCATACAATGCTCACCACCCCGTGATGTTTTCTCACTCCTACTTGTGAATGTAATGTAACACACACACATACAATGTGCACCACCCCATGATGTTTTTCTAACTCCTACTAGTGAATGTAATGTAACACACACCCATACAATGCGCACCACCCCGTGATGTTTTTCTCACTCCTACTAGTGTATGTAATGTAACACACACCCATACAATGCGCACCACCCCGTGATGTTTTTCTCACTCCTACGAGTGAATGTAATGTTACACACACCCATACAATGCGCACCATCCCGTGACGTTTTTCTCACTCCTACGACTGAATGTAATGTAACACACACCCATACAATGCGCACCACCCCGCGATGTTTTTCAGAATCCTATCCTACATTGCCACTGCATGTTCCCTGACCTCCCCATGCTGGGCACCCCGCGTTGCTTTTCTCCATCCTACATTGCCACTCACTGCCTTTCCTAATTCAGACCCTCCGATTCACACCACCCCGTGATGTTTTTCTCACTCCTACTAGTGAATGTAATGTAACACACACCCATACAATGCGCACCACCCCGTGATGTTTTTCTCACTCCTACTAGTGAATGTAATGTAACACACACCCATACAATGCGCACCACCCCGTCATGTTTTTCTCACTCCTACTAGTGAATGTAATGTAACACACACCCATACAATGCGCACCACCCCGTGATGTTTTTCTCACTCCTACTAGTGAATGTAATGTAACACACACCCATACAATGCGCACCACCCCGTGATGTTTTTCTCACTCCTACTAGTGAATCAAATGGAACACACACCCATACAATGCGCACCACCCCGCGATGTTTTTCAGAATCCTATCCTACATTGGCACTGCATGTTTCCTGACCTCCCCATGCTGACCACCCCGCGGTGCTTTTCTCCATCCTACATTGCCACTCACTGCCTATCCTAATTCAGACCCTCCGATTCACACCACCCCGTGATGTTTTTCTCACTCCTAGTAGTGAATGTAATGTAACACACACCCATACAATCCGCACCACCCCGTGATGTTTTTCTCACTCCTACTAGTGAATGTAATGTAACACACACCCATACAATGCGCACCACCCCGCGATGTTTTTCAGAAACCTATCCTACATTGCCACTGCATGTTCCCTGACCTCCCCATGCTGACCACCCCGCGGTGCTTTTCTCCATCCTACATTGCCACTCACTGCCTATCCTAATTCAGACCCTCCGATTCACACCACCCCGTGACGTTTTTCTAACTACTCCTAGTGAATGTAATGTAACACACACGCATACAATGCGCACCACACCGTGATGTTTTTCTCACTCCTACTAGTGAATTTAATGTAACACACACTGACACAATGCGCACCACCCCGTGATGTTTTTCTAACTCCTACTAGTGAATGTAATGTAACACACACCCATACAATGTGCACCACCCCGTGATGTTTTTCTCACTCCTACTAGTGAATGTAATGTAACACACACCCATACAATGCGCACCACCCCGTCATGTTTTTCTCACTCCTACTAGTGAATCTAATGTAACACACACCCATACAATGCGCACCACACCGTGATGTTTTTCTCACTCCTACTAGTGAATGTAATGTAACACACACCCATACAATGCGCACCACCCCGTCATGTTTTTCTCACTCCTATTAGTGAATGTAATGTAACACACACCCATACAATGCGCACCACCCCGTCATGTTTTTCTCACTCCTACTAGTGAATCTAATGTAACACACACCCATACAATGCGCACCACCCCGCGATGTTTTTCAGAAACCTATCCTACATTGCCACTGCATGTTCCCTGACCTCCCCATGCTGACCACCCCGCGGTCCTTTTCTCCATCCTACATTGCCACTCACTGCCTATCCTAATACAGACCCTCCGATTCACACCACCCCGTGATGTTTTTCTCACTCCTAGTAGTGAATGTAATGTGACACACACCCATACAATGCGCACCACCCCGTGATGTTTTTCTCACTCCTACTAGTGAATGTAATGTAACACACACCCATACAATCCGCACCACCCCGTGATGTTTTTCTCATTCCTACTAGTGAATCTAATGGAACACACACCCATACAATGCGCACCACCCCGCGATGTTTTTCAGAATCCTATCCTACATTGGCACTGCATGTTTCCTGACCTCCCCATGCTGACCACCACGCGGTGCTTTTCTCCATCCTACATTGCCACTCACTGCCTTTCCTAATTCAGACCCTCCGATTCACACCACCCCGTGATGTTTTTCTCACTCCTACGAGTGAATGTAATGTAACACACACCCATACAATGCGCACCTCCCCGTGATGTTTTTCTCACTCCTACTAGTTAATGTAATGTAACACACACCCACACAATGCGCACCACCCCGTGATGTTTTTCTTACTCCTACTAGTGAATGTATTGTAACACACACCCATACAATGCGCAGCACCCCGTGATGTTTTTCTCACTCCTACTAGTGAATGTAATGTAACACACACCCATACAATGTGCACCACCCCATGATGTTTTTCTAACTCCTTCTTGTGAATGTAATGTAACACACACCCATACAATGCGCACAACCCCGTGATGTTTTTCTCACTCCTACTAGTGAATGTAATGTAACACACACCCATACAATGCTCACCACCCCGTGATGTTTTCTCACTCCTAGTAGTGAATGTAATGTAACACATACACATACAATGTGCACCACCCCGTGATGTTTTTCTAACTCCTACTAGTGAATCTAATGTAACACACACCCATACAATGCGCACCACCCCGTGATGATTTCTCACTCCTACTAGTGAATGTAATGTAACACACAACCATACAATGCTCACCACCGCGTAATGTTTTTCTCACTCCTAGTAGTGAATGTAATGTAACACACACACATACAATGTGCACCACCCCGTGATGTTTTTCTCACTCCTACTAGTGAATGTAATGTAACACACACCCATACTATGTGCACCACCCCGTGATGTTTTTCTCACTGCTACTAGTGAATGTAATGTAACACACACCCATACAATGCGCACCACCCCGTGATGTTTTTCTCACTCCTAGTAGTGAACGTAATGTATCACACACCCATACAATGCGCACCAACCCGTGATGTTTTTCTCACTCCTACTAATGAATGTAATGTAACACACACCCATACAATCCGCACCACCCCGTGATGTTTTTCTCACTCCTACTAGTGAATGTAATTTAACACACACCCATACAATGCGCACCACCCCGTGATGTTTTTCTCACTCCTATTAGTGAATGTAATGTAACACACACCCATACAATGCGCACCACCCCGTGATGTTTTTCTCACTCCTACTAGTGAATGTAATGTAACGCACACCCATACAATGCGCACCACCCCGTGATGTTTTTCTCACTCCTATTAGTGAATGTAATGTAACACACACCCATACAATGCGCACCACCCCGTGATGTTTTTCTCACTCCTACTAGTGAATCTAATGTAACACACACCCATAAAATGCGCACCACCCCGTGATGTTTTTCTCACTCCTACTAGTGAATGTAATGTAACACACACCCATACAATGCGCACCACCCCGTGATGTTTTTCTCACTCCTACTAGTGTATGTAATGTAACACACACCCATACAATGCGCACCACCTCGTGATGTTTTTCTCACTCCTACGAGTGAATGTAATGTAACACACACCCATACAATGCGCACCATCCCGTGACGTTTTTCTCACTCCTACGACTGAATGTAATGTAACACACACCCATACAATGCGCACCACCCCGCGATGTTTTTCAGAATCCTATCCTACATTGCCACTGCATGTTCCCTGACCTCCCCATGCTGGGCACCCCGCGTTGCTTTTCTCCATCCTACATTGCCACTCACTGCCTTTCCTAATTCAGACCCTCCGATTCACACCACCCCGTGATGTTTTTCTCACTCCTACTAGTGAATGTAATGTAACACACACCCATACAATGCGCACCACCCCGTGATGTTTTTCTCACTCCTACTAGTGAATGTAATGTAACACACACCCATACAATGCGCACCACCCCGTGATATTTTTCTTACTCCTACTAGTGAATGTAATGTAACACATACCCATACAATGCGCACCACCCCGTGATGTTTTTCTCACTCCTACTAGTGAATGTAATGTAACACACACCCATACAATGCGCACCACCCCATGATGCTTTTCTAACTCCTACTAGTGAATGTAATGTAACAAACACCCATACAATGCGCACCACCCCGTGATGTTTTTCTCACTCCTACTAGTGAATGTAATGTAACACACACCCATACAATGCTCACCACCCCGTGATGTTTTCTCACTCCTAGTAGTGAATGTAATGTAACACACACACATACAATGTGCACCACCCCGTGATGTTTTTCTAACTCCTACTAGTGAATCTAATGTAACACACACCCATACAATGCGCACCACCCCGTGATGTTTTTCTCACTCCTACTAGTGAATGTAATGTAACACACAACCATACAATGCTCACCACCCCGTAATGTTTTTCTCACTCCTAGTAGTGAATGTAATGTAACACACACACATACAATGCGCACCACCCCGTGATGTTTTTCTCACTCCTACTAGTGAATGTAATGTAACACACACCCATAAAATGTGCACCACCCCGTGATGTTTTTCTCACTGCTACTAGTGAATGTAATGTAACACACACCCATACAATGCGCACCACCCCGTGATGTTTTTCTCACTCCTACTAGTGAATGTAATATAACAAACACCCATACAATGCGCACCACCCCGTGATGTTTTTCTCACTCCTACTAGTGAATGTAATGTAACACACACCCATACAATGCGCACCACCACGCGATGTTTTTCAGAAACCTATCCTCCATTGCCACTGCATGTTCCCTGACCTTCCCATGCTGCCCACCCCGCGGTGCTTTTCTCCATCCTACATTGCCACTCACTGCCTATCCTAATTCAGACCCTCTGATTCACACCACCCCTTGATGTTTTTCTCACTCCTAGTAGTGAATGTAATGTAACACACACCCATACAATGCGCACCACCCCGTGATATTTTTCTCACTCCTACTAGTGAATGTAATGTAACACACACCCATACAATCCGCACCACCCCGTGATGTTTTTCTCACTCCTACTAGTGAATGTAATGTAACACACACCCATACAATGCGCACCACCCCGTGATGTTTTTCTCACTTCTACTAGTGAATGTAATGTAACACACAACAATGCAATGCGCACCACCCATCGATGTTTTTCAGAAACCTATCCTACATTGCCACTGCATGTTCCCTGACTTCCCCAATGCTGACCACCCCGCGGTGGTTTTCTCCATCCTACATTGCCACTCACTGCCTATCCTAATTCAGACCCTCCGATTCACACCACCCCGTGATGTTTTTCTCACTCCTACTAGTGAATGTAATGTAACACACACCCATACAATGCGAACCACCACGTGATGTTTTTCTCTCTCCTACTAGTGAATGTAATGTACAACACACCCATACAATGCGCACCACCCCGCGATGTTTTTCAGAAACCTATCATGCATTGCCACTGCATGTTCCCTGACCTCTCCATGCTGACCACCCCGCGGTGCTTTTCTCCATCCTACATTGCCACTCACTGCCTATCCTAATTCAGACACTCCGATTCACACCACCCCGTGATGTTATTCTCACTCCTACTAGTGAATGTAATGTAACACACACCCATACAATGCGCACCACCCCGCGATGTTTTTCAGAAACCTATCCTACATTGCCACTGCATGTTCCCTGACCTCCCCATGCTGACCACCCCGCGGTGCTTTTCTCCATCCTACATTGCCACTCACTGCCTATCCTAATTCAGACACTCGGATTCACACCACCCCGTGATGTTTTTCTCACTCCTACTAGTGAATGTAATGTAACACACACCCATACAATGCGCACCACCCCGCGATGTTTTTCAGAAAACTATCGTACATTGCCACTGCATGTTCCCTGACCTCCCCATGCTGACCACCCCGCGGTGCTTTTCTCCATCCTACATTGCCACTCACTGCCTATCCTAATTCAGACACTCCGATTCACACCACCCCGTGATGTTATTCTCACTCCTACTAGTGAATGTAATGTAACACACACCCATACAATGCGCACCACCCCGCGATGTTTTTCAGAAAAGTATCGTACATTGCCACTGCATGTTCCCTCACCTCCCCATGTTGACCACCCCGCGGTGCTTTTCTCCATCCTACATTGCCACTCCCTGCCTATCCTAATTCAGACCCACCGATTCACACCACCCCGTGTTGTTTTTCTCACTCCTACTAGTGAATGTAATGTAACACACACCCATACAATGCGCACCACCCCGCAATGTTTTTCAGAAAACTATCGTACATTGCCACTGCATGTTCCCTGACCTCCCCATGCTGACCACCCCGCGGTGCTTTTCTCCATCCTACATTGCCACTCACTGCCTATCCTAATTCAGACCCTCCGATTCACACCACCCCGTGATGTTATTGTCACTCCTACTAGTGAATGAAATGTAACACACACCCATACAATGCTCACCACCCCGTGATGTTTTCTCACTCCTACTATTGAATGTAATGTAACACACACACATACAATGTGCACCACCCCATGATGTTTTTCTAACTCCTACTAGTGAATGTAATGTAACACACACCCATACAATGCGCACCACCCCGTGATGTTTTTCTTACTCCTACTAGTGAATGTAATGTAACACACACCCATACAATGCGCACCACCCCGTGATGTTTTTCTCACTCCTACTAGTGAATGTAATATAACAAACACCCATCCAATGCGCACCACCCCGTGATGTTTTTCTAACTCCTACTAGTGAATCTAATGTAACACACACCCATACAATGCGCACCACCCCGTGATGATTTCTCACTCCTACTAGTGAATGTAATGTAACACACAACCATACAATGCTCACCACCCCGTAATGTTTTTCTCACTCCTAGTAGTGAATGTAATGTAACACACACACATACAATGTGCACCACCCCGTGATGTTTTTCGCACTCCTACTAGTGAATGTAATATAACACACACCCATACAATGTGCACCAGCCCGTGATGTTTTTCTCACTGCTACTAGTGAATGTAATGTAACACACACCCATACAATGCGCACCACCCCGTGATGTTTTTCTCACTCCTACTAGTGAATGTAATGTAACACACACCCATACAATGCGCACCACCCCGTGATGTTTTTCTCACTCCTACTAGTGAATCTAATGTAACACACACCCATACAATGCGCACCACCCCGTGATGTTTTTCTCACTCCTACTAGTGAATGTAATGTAACACACACCCATACAATGCGCACCACCCCGTGATGTTTTTCTCACTGCTACTAGTGAATGTAATGTAACACACACCCATACAATGCGCACCAACCTGTGATGTTTTTCTCACTCCTACGAGTGAATGTAATGTAACCCCCCCCCTACAATGCGCACCATCCAGTGACGTTTTTCTCACTCCTACGACTGAATGTAATGTAACACACACCCATACAATGCGCACCACCCCGTGACGTTTTTCTCACTCCTACTAGTGAATGTAATGTAACACACACCCATACAATGCTCACCACCCCGTGATGTTTTTCTCACTCCTACTAGTGAATCTAATGTAACACACACCCATACAATTCGCACCACCCCGCGATGTTTTTCAGAATCCTATCCTACATTGCCACTGCATGTTCCCTGACCTCCCGATGCTGACCACCCCGCGGTGCTTTTCTCCATCCTACATTGCCACTCACTGCCTATCCTAATTCAGACCCACCGATTCACACCACCCCGTGATGTTTTTCTCACTCCTACTAGTGAATGTAATGTAACACACACCCATACAATGCGCACCACCCCGCGATGTTTTTCAGAAAACTATCGTACATTGCCACTGCATGTTCCCTGACCTCCCCATGCTGACCACCCCGCGGTGCTTTTCTCCATCCTACATTGCCACTCACTGCCTATCCTAATTCAGACCCTCCGATTCACACCACCCCGTGATGTTATTCTCACTCCTACTAGTGAATGAAATGTAACACACACCCATACAATGCGCACCACCCCGTGATGTTTTTCTCACTCCTACTAGTGAATATAATGTAACACACACCCATACAATGCTCACCACCCCGTGATGTTTTCTCACTCCTACTAGTGAATGTAATGTAACACACACACATACAATGTGCACCACCCCATGATGTTTTTCTAACTCCTACTAGTGAATGTAATGTAACACACACCCATACAATGCGCACCACCCCGTGATGTTTTTCTCACTCCTACTAGTGTATGTAATGTAACACACACCCATACAATGCGCACCACCCCGTGATGTTTTTCTCACTCCTACGAGTGAATGTAATGTAACACACACCCATACAATGCGCACCATCCCGTGACGTTTTTCTCACTCCTACGACTGAATGTAATGTAACACACACCCATACAATGCGCACCACCCCGCGATGTTTTTCAGAATCCTATCCTACATTGCCACTGCATGTTCCCTGACCTCCCCATGCTGGGCACCCCGCGTTGCTTTTCTCCATCCTACATTGCCACTCACTGCCTTTCCTAATTCCGACCCTCCGATTCACACCACCCCGTGATGTTTTTCTCACTCCTACTAGTGAATGTAATGTAACACACACCCATACAATGCGCACCACCCCGTGATGTTTTTCTCACTCCTACTAGTGAATGTAATGTAACACACACCCATACAATGCGCACCACCCCGTCATGTTTTTCTCACTCCTACTAGTGAATGTAATGTAACACACACCCATACAATGCGCACCACCCCGTGATGTTTTTCTCACTCCTACTAGTGAATGTAATGTAACACACACCCATACAATGCGCACCACCCCGTGATGTTTTTCTCACTCCTACTAGTGAATCAAATGGAACACACACCCATACAATGCGCACCACCCCGCGATGTTTTTCAGAATCCTATCCTACATTGGCACTGCATGTTTCCTGACCTCCCCATGCTAACCACCCCGCGGTGCTTTTCTCCATCCTACATTGCCACTCACTGCCTATCCTAATTCAGACCCTCCGATTCACACCACCCCGTGATGTTTTTCTCACTCCTAGTAGTGAATGTAATGTAACACACACCCATACAATCCGCACCACCCCGTGATGTTTTTCACACTCCTACTAGTGAATGTAATGTAACACACACCCATACAATGCGCACCACCCCGCGATGTTTTTCAGAAACCTATCCTACATTGCCACTGTATGTTCCCTGACCTCCCCATGCTGACCACCCCGCGGTGCTTTTCTCCATCCTACATTGCCACTCACTGCCTATCCTAATTCAGACCCTCCGATTCACACCACCCCGTGACGTTTTTCTAACTACTCCTAGTGAATGTAATGTAACACACACGCATACAATGCGCACCACACCGTGATGTTTTTCTCACTCCTACTAGTGAATTTAATTTAACACACACTGACACAATGCGCACCACCCCGTGATGTTTTTCTAACTCCTACTAGTGAATGTAATGTAACACACACCCATACAATGTGCACCACCCCGTGATGTTTTTCTCACTCCTACTAGTGAATGTAATGTAACACACACCCATACAATGCGCACCACCCCGTCATGTTTTTCTCACTCCTACTAGTGAATCTAATGTAACACACACCCATACAATGCGCACCACACCGTGATGTTTTTCTCACTCCTACTAGTGAATGTAATGTAACACACACCCATACAATGCGCACCACCCCGTCATGTTTTTCTCACTCCTATTAGTGAATGTAATGTAACACACACCCATACAATGCGCACCACCCCGTCATGTTTTTCTCACTCCTACTAGTGAATCTAATGTAACACACACCCATACAATGCGCACCACCCCGCGATGTTTTTCAGAAACCTATCCTACATTGCCACTGCATGTTCCCTGACCTCCCCATGCTGACCACCCCGCGGTCCTTTTCTCCATCCTACATTGCCACTCACTGCCTATCCTAATACAGACCCTCCGATTCACACCACCCCGTGATGTTTTTCTCACTCCTAGTAGTGAATGTAATGTGACACACACCCATACAATGCGCACCACCCCGTGATGTTTTTCTCACTCCTACTAGTGAATCTAATGTAACACACACCCATACAATCCGCACCACCCCGTGATGTTTTTCTCATTCCTACTAGTGAATCTAATGGAACACACACCCATACAATGCGCACCACCCCGCGATGTTTTTCAGAATCCTATCCTACATTGGCACTGCATGTTTCCTGACCTCCCCATGCTGACCACCCCGCGGTGCTTTTCTCCATCCTACATTGCCACTCACTGCCTTTCCTAATTCAGACCCTCCGATTCACACCACCCCGTGATGTTTTTCTCACTCCTACGAGTGAATGTAATGTAACACACACCCATACAATGCGCACCTCCCCGTGATGTTTTTCTCACTCCTACTAGTTAATGTAATGTAACACACACCCACACAATGCGCACCACCCCGTGATGTTTTTCTTACTCCTACTAGTGAATGTATTGTAACACACACCCATACAATGCGCAGCACCCCGTGATGTTTTTCTCACTCCTACTAGTGAATGTAATGTAACACACACCCATACAATGTGCACCACCCCATGATGTTTTTCTAACTCCTTCTTGTGAATGTAATGTAACACACACCCATACAATGCGCACAACCCCGTGATGTTTTTCTCACTCCTACTAGTGAATGTAATGTAACACACACCCATACAATGCTCACCACCCCGTGATGTTTTCTCACTCCTAGTAGTGAATGTAATGTAGCACATACACATACAATGTGCACCACCCCGTGATGTTTTTCTAACTCCTACTAGTGAATCTAATGTAACACACACCCATACAATGCGCACCACCCCGTGATGATTTCTCACTCCTACTAGTGAATGTAATGTAACACACAACCATACAATGCTCACCACCGCGTAATGTTTTTCTCACTCCTAGTAGTGAATGTAATGTAACACACACACATACAATGTGCACCACCCCGTGATGTTTTTCTCACTCCTACTAGTGAATGTAATGTAACACACACCCATACTATGTGCACCACCCCGTGATGTTTTTCTCACTGCTACTAGTGAATGTAATGTAACACACACCCATACAATGCGCACCACCCCGTGATGTTTTTCTCACTCCTAGTAGTGAACGTAATGTATCACACACCCATACAATGCGCACCAACCCGTGATGTTTTTCTCACTCCTACTAATGAATGTAATGTAACACACACCCATACAATCCGCACCACCCCGTGATGTTTTTCTCACTCCTACTAGTGAATGTAATGTAACACACACCCATACAATGCGCACCACCCCGTGATGTTTTTCTCACTCCTATTTGTGAATGTAATGTAACACACACCCATACAATGCGCACCACCCCGTGATGTTTTTCTCACTCCTACTAGTGAATCTAATGTAACACACACCCATAAAATGCGCACCACCCCGTGATGTTTTTCTCACTCCTACTAGTGAATGTAATGTAACACACACCCATACAATGCGCACCACCCCGTGATGTTTTTCTCACTCCTACTAGTGTATGTAATGTAACACACACCCATACAATGCGCACCACCCCGTGATGTTTTTCTCACTCCTACGAGTGAATGTAATGTAACACACACCCATACAATGCGCACCATCCCGTGACGTTTTTCTCACTCCTACGACTGAATGTAATGTAACACACACCCATACAATGCGCACCACCCCGCGATGTTTTTCAGAATCCTATCCTACATTGCCACTGCATGTTCCCTGACCTCCCCATGCTGGGCACCCCGCGTTGCTTTTCTCCATCCTACATTGCCACTCACTGCCTTTCCTAATTCAGACCCTCCGATTCACACCACCCCGTGATGTTTTTCTCACTCCTACTAGTGAATGTAATGTAACACACACCCATACAATGCGCACCACCCCGTGATGTTTTTCTCACTCCTACTAGTGAATGTAATGTAACACACACCCATACAATGCGCACCACCCCGTGATATTTTTCTTACTCCTACTAGTGAATGTAATGTAACACATACCCATACAATGCGCACCACCCCGTGATGTTTTTCTCACTCCTACTAGTGAATGTAATGTAACACACACCCATACAATGCGCACCACCCCATGATGCTTTTCTAACTCCTACTAGTGAATGTAATGTAACAAACACCCATACAATGCGCACCACCCCGTGATGTTTTTCTCACTCCTACTAGTGAATGTAATGTAACACACACCCATACAGTGCTCACCACCCCGTGATGTTTTCTCACTCCTAGTAGTGAATGTAATGTAACACACACACATACAATGTGCACCACCCCGTGATGTTTTTCTAACTCCTACTAGTGAATCTAATGTAACACACACCCATACAATGCGCACCACCCCGTGATGTTTTTCTCACTCCTACTAGTGAATGTAATGTAACACACACCCATACAATGCGCACCACCCCGTGATGTTTTTCTCCTCCTACTAGTGACTGTAATGTAACACACACCCATACAATGCGCACCACCCCGCAATGTTTTTCGGAAACCTATCCTACATTGCCACTGCATGTTCCCTGACCTCCCCATCCTGACCACCCCGCGGTGCTTTTCTCCATCCTACATTGCCACTAACTGCCTATCCTAATTCAGACCTTCAGTATCACACCACCCCGTGATGTTTTTCTCACTCCTACTAGTGAATGTAATGTAACACACACCCATACAATGCGCACCACCCCGCCATGTTTTTCAGAAACCTATCCTACATTGCCACTGCATGCTCCCTGACCTCCCCATGCTGACCACCCCGCGGTGCTTTTCTCCATCCTACATTGCCACTCACTGCCTATCCTAATACAGACCCTCCGATTCACACCACCCCGTGATGTTTTTCTCACTATTACTAGTGAATATAATGTAACACACAACCATACAATGCGCACCACCCCGTGATGTATTTCTCACTACTACAAGTGAATGTAATGTTACACACACCCATCCAATGCGCACCACCCCGCAATGTTTTTCAGAAACCTATCCTACATTGCCACTACATGTTCCCTGACCTCCCCATGCTGACCACCCCACGGTGCTTTTCTCCATCCTACATTGCCACTCACTGCCTATACTAATTCAGACCCTACGATTCACACCACCCCTTGATGTTTTTCTCACTCCTACTACTGAATGTAATGTAACACACACCCATACAATGCGCACCACCCCATGATGTTTTTCTCACTCCTACTAGTGAATGTAATGTAACACACACCCATACAATGCGCACCACCCCTTGATTTTTTTCAGAAAACTATCCTACATTGCCACTGCATGTTCCCTGACCTCCCCATGCTGACCACCCCGCGGTGGTTTTCTCCATCCTACATTGCCACTCAGTGCCTATCCTAATTCAGACCCTCCGATTCACACCACCCCGTGATGTTTTTCTCACTCCTACTAGTGAATGTAATGTAACACACACCCATACAATGCACAGCACCCCGCGATGTTTTTCAGAAAACTATCGTACATTGCCACTACATGTTCCCTGACCTCCCCATGCTGACCACCCCGCAGTGCTTTTCTCCATCCTACATTGCCACTCACTGCCTATCCTAATTCAGACCCTCCGATTCACACCACCCCGTGATGTTATTCTCACTCCTACTAGTGAATGAAATGTAACACACACCCATACAATGCGCACCACCCCGTGATGTTTTTCTCACTCCTACTAGTGAATGTAATGTAACCCACACCCAAACAATGCGCACTACCCCGCGATGTTTTTCAGAAACCTATCCTACATTGCCACTGCATGTTCCCTGACCTCCCCATGCTGACCACCCCGCGGTGCTTTTCTCCATCCTACATTGTCACTCACTGCCTATCCTAATTCAGACCCTCCGATTCACACCACCCCGTGACGTTTTTCTAACTACTGCTAGTGAATATAATGTAACACACACGCATACAATGCGCACCACACCGTGATGTTTTTCTCACTCCTACTAGTGAATGTAATGTAACACACACCCACACAATGCGCACCACCCCGTGATGTTTTTCTCACTCCTACTAGTGAATGTAATGTAACACACACCCATACAATGCGCACCACCCTGTGATGTTTTTCTCACTCCTACTAGTGAATGTAATGTAACACACACCCATACAATGCGCACCACCCCGTCATGTTTTTCTCACTCCTACTAGTGAATCTAATGTAACACACACCCATACAATGTGCACCACCCCGTGATGTTTTTCTCACTCCTACTAGTGAATGTAATGTAACACACACCCAGACAATGCGCACCACCCCGTCATGTTTTTCTCACTCCTATTAGTGAATGTAATGTAACACACACCCATACAATGCGCACCACCCCGTCATGTTTTTCTCACTCCTACTAGTGAATCTAATGTAACACACACCCATACAATGCGCACCACCCCGCGATGTTTTTGAGAAACCTATCCTACATTGCCATACATGTTCCCTGACCTCCCCATGCTGACCACCCCGCGGTGCTTTTCTCCATCCTACATTGCCACTCACTGCCTATCCTAATACAGACCCTCCGATTCACACCACCCCGTGATGTTTTTCTCACTCCTAGTAGTGAATGTAATGTGACACACACCCATACAATGCGCACCACCCCGTGATGTTTTTCTCACTCCTACTACTGAATGTAATGTAACATACACCCATACAATCCGCACCACCCCGTGATTTTTTTCTCACTCCTACTAGTGAATGTAATGTAACACACACCCATACAATGCGCACCACCCCGTGATGTTTTTCTCACTCCTACTAGTGAATGTAATGTAACACACACCCATACAATGCGCACCACCCCGTGATGTTTTTCTCACTCCTACTAGTTAATCTCATGTAACACACACCCATAAAATGCGCACCACCCCGTGATGTTTTTCTCACTCCTACTAGTGAATGTAATGTAATACACACCCATACAATGCGCACCACCCCGTGATGTTTTTCTCACTCCTACTAGTGAATGTAATGTAACACACACCCATACAATGCGCACCACCCAGTGATGTTTTTCTCACTCCTACGAGTGAATGTAATGTAACACACACCCATACAATGCGCACCACCCCGTGACGTTTTTCTCACTCCTACGACTGAATGTAATGTAACACACACCCATACAATGCGCACCACCCCGTTATGTTTTTCGCACTCCTACTAGTGAATGTAATGTAACACACACACATACAATGCGCACCACTCCGTGATGTTTTTCTCACTCCTACTAGTGAATCAAATGGAACACACACCCATACAATGCGCACCACCCCGCGATGTTTTTCAGAATCCTATCCTACATTGGCACTGCATGTTTCCTGACCTCCCCATGCTGACCACCCCGCGGTGCTTTTCTCCATCCTACATTGCCACTCACTGCCTATCCTAATTCAGACCCTCCGATTCACACAACCCCGTGATGTTTTTCTCACTCCTAGTAGTGAATGTAATGTAACACACACCCATACAATCCGCACCACCCCGAGATGTTTTTCTCACTCCTACTAGTGAATGTAATGTAACACACACCCATATAATGCGCACCACCCCGCGATGTTTTTCAGAAACCTATCCTACATTGCCACTGCATGTTCCCTGACCTCCCCATGCTGACCACCCCGCGGTGCTTTTCTCCATCCTACATTGCCACTCACTGCCTATCCTAATTCAGACCCTCCGATTCACACCACCCCGTGACGTTTTTCTAACTATTGCTAATGAATGTAATGTAACACACACGCATACAATGCGCACCACACCGTGATGTTTTTCTCACTCCTACTAGTGAATGTAATGTAACACACACCCACACAGTGCGCACCACCCCGTGATGTTTTTCTCACTCCTACTAGTGAATGTAATGTAACACACACCCATACAATGCGCACCACCCTGTGATGTTTTTCTCACTCCTACTAGTGAATGTAATGTAACACACACCCATACAATGCGCACCACCCCGTCATGTTTTTCTCACTCCTACTAGTGAATCTAATGTAACACACACCCATACAATGCGCACCACCCCGTGATGTTTTTCTCACTCCTACTAGTGAATGTAATGTAACACACACCCATACAATGCGCACCACCCCGTCATGTTTTTCTCACTCCTATTAGTGAATGTAATGTAACACACACCCATACAATGCGCACCACCCCGTGATGTTTTTCTCACTCCTACTAGTGAATCTAATGTAACACACACCCATACAATGCGCACCACCCCGCGATGTTTTTCAGAAACCTATCCTACATTGCCACTACAGGTTCCCTGACCCCCCCATGCTGACCACACCGCGGTGCTTTTCTCCATCCTACATTGCCACTCACTGCCTATCCTAATACAGACCCTCCGATTCACACCACCCCGTGATGTTTTTCTCACTCCTAGTAGTGAATGTAATGTGACACACACCCATACAATGCGCACCACCCCGTGATGTTTTTCTCACTCCTACTAGTGAATGTAATGTAACATACACCCATACAATCCGCACCACCCCGTGATTTTTATCTCACTCCTACTAGTGAATGTAATGTAACACACACCCATACAATGCGCACCACCCCGTGATGTTTTTCTCACTCCTACTAGTGAATGTAATGTAACACACACCCATACAATGCGCACCACCCCGTGATGTTTTTCTCACTCCTACTAGTGAATGTAATGTAAGACACACCCATACAATGCGCACCACCCCGTGATGTTTTTCTCACTCCTACTAGTGAATGTAATGTAACACACACCCATACAATGCGCACCACCCGTGATGTTTTTCTCACTCCTACGAGTGAATGTAATGTAACACACACCCATACAATGCGCACCACCCGTGATGTTTTTCTCACTCCTACGAGTGAATGTAATGTAACACACACCCATACAATGCGCACCACCCCGTGACGTTTTTCTCACTCCTACGACTGAATGTAATGTAACACACACCCATACAATGCGCACCACCCCGTGATGTTTTTCGCACTCCTACTAGTGAATGTAATGTAACACACACCCATACAATGCGCACCACCCCGTGATGTTTTTCTCACTCCTACTAGTGAATCAAATGGAACACACACCCATACAATGCGCACCACCCCGCGATGTTTTTCAGAATCCTATCCTACATTGGCACTGCATGTTTCCTGACCTCCCCATGCTAACCACCCCGCGGTGCTTTTCTCCATCCTACATTGCCACTCACTGCCTATCCTAATTCAGACCCTCCTATTCACACCACCCCGTGATGTTTTTCTCACTCCTAGTAGTGAATGTAATGTAACACACACCCATACAATCCGCACCACCCCGTGATGTTTTTCTCACTCCTACTAGTGAATGTAATGTAACACACACCCATACAATGCGCACCACCCCGCGATGTTTTTTAGAAACCTATCCTACATTGCCACTGCATGTTCCCTGACCTCCCCATGCTGACCACCCCGCGGTGCTTTTCTCCATCCTACATTGCCACTCACTGCCTATCCTAATTCAGACCCTCCGATTCACACCACCCCGTGACGTTTTTCTAACTACTCCTAGTGAATGTAATGTAACACACACGCATACAATGCGCACCACACCGTGATGTTTTTCTCACTCCTACTAGTGAATTTAATGTACACACACTGACACAATGCGCACCACCCCGTGATGTTTTTCTAACTCCTACTAGTGAATGTAATGTAACACACACCCATACAATGCGCACCACCCCGTGATGTTTTTCTCACTCCTACTAGTGAATGTAATGTAACACACACCCATACAATGCGCACCACCCCGTCATGTTTTTCTCACTCCTACTAGTGAATCTAATGTAACACACACCCATACAATGCGCACCACCCCGTGATGTTTTTCTCACTCCTACTAGTGAATGTAATGTAACACACACCCATACAATGCGCACCACCCCGTGATGTTTTTCTCACTCCTACTAGTGAATCAAATGGAACACACACCCATACAATGCGCACCACCCCGCGATGTTTTTCAGAATCCTATCCTACATTGGCACTGCATGTTTCCTGACCTCCCCATGCTGACCACCCCGCGGTGCTTTTCTCCATCCTACATTGCCACTCACTGCCTATCCTAATTCAGACCCTCCGATTCACACCACCCCGTGATGTTTTTCTCACTCCTTGTAGTGAATGTAATGTAACACACACCCATACAATCCGCACCACCCCGTGATGTTTTTCTCACTCCTACTAGTGAATGTAATGTAACACACACCCATACAATGCGCACCACCCCGCGATGTTTTTCAGAAACCTATCCTACATTGCCACTGCATGTTCCCTGACCTCCCCATGCTGACCACCCCGCGGTGCTTTTCTCCATCCTACATTGCCACTCACTGCCTATCCTAATTCAGACCCTCCGATTCACACCACCCCGTGACGTTTTTCTAACTACTCCTAGTGAATGTAATGTAACACACACGCATACAATGCGCACCACACCGTGATGTTTTTCTCACTCCTACTAGTGAATTTAATGTAACACACACTGACACAATGCGCACCACCCCGTGATGTTTTTCTAACTCCTACTAGTGAATGTAATGTAACACACACCCATACAATGCGCACCACCCCGTGATGTTTTTCTCACTCCTACTAGTGAATGTAATGTAACACACACCCATACAATGCGCACCACCCCGTCATGTTTTTCTCACTCCTACTAGTGAATCTAATGTAACACACACCCATACAATGCGCACCACACCGTGATGTTTTTCTCACTCCTACTAGTGAATGTAATGTAACACACACCCATACAATGCGCACCACCCCGTCATGTTTTTCTCACTCCTATTAGTGAATGTAATGTAACACACACCCATACAATGCGCACCACCCCGTCATGTTTTTCTCACTCCTACTAGTGAATCTAATGTAACACACACCCATACAATGCGCACCACCCCGCGATGTTTTTCAGAAACCTATCCTACATTGCCACTGCATGTTCCCTGACCTCCCCATGCTGACCACCCCGCGGTCCTTTTCTCCATCCTACATTGCCACTCACTGCCTATCCTAATACAGACCCTCCGATTCACACCACCCCGTGATGTTTTTCTCACTCCTAGTAGTGAATGTAATGTGACACACACCCATACAATGCGCACCACCCCGTGATGTTTTTCTCACTCCTACTAGTGAATGTAATGTAACACACACCCATACAATCCGCACCACCCCGTGATGTTTTTCTCATTCCTACTAGTGAATCTAATGGAACACACACCCATACAATGCGCACCACCCCGCGATGTTTTTCAGAATCCTATCCTACATTGGCACTGCATGTTTCCTGACCTCCCCATGCTGACCACCCCGCGGTGCTTTTCTCCATCCTACATTGCCACTCACTGCCTTTCCTAATTCAGACACTCCGATTCACACCACCCCGTGATGTTTTTCTCACTCCTACGAGTGAATGTAATGTAACACACACCCATACAATGCGCACCTCCCCGTGATGTTTTTCTCACTCCTACTAGTTAATGTAATGTAACACACACCCACACAATGCGCACCACCCCGTGATGTTTTTCTTACTCCTACTAGTGAATGTAATGTAACACACACCCATACAATGCGCAGCACCCCGTGATGTTTTTCTCACTCCTACTAGTGAATGTAATGTAACACACACCCATACAATGTGCACCACCCCATGATGTTTTTCTAACTCCTTCTTGTGAATGTAATGTAACACACACCCATACAATGCGCACAACCCCGTGATGTTTTTCTCACTCCTACTAGTGAATGTAATGTAACACACACCCATACAATGCTCACCACCCCGTGATGTTTTCTCACTCCTAGTAGTGAATGTAATGTAACACATACACATACAATGTGCACCACCCCGTGATGTTTTTCTAACTCCTACTAGTGAATCTAATGTAACACACACCCATACAATGCGCACCACCCCGTGATGATTTCTCACTCCTACTAGTGAATGTAATGTAACACACAACCATACAATGCTCACCACCGCGTAATGTTTTTCTCACTCCTAGTAGTGAATGTAATGTAACACACACACATACAATGTGCACCACCCCGTGATGTTTTTCTCACTCCTACTAGTGAATGTAATGTAACACACACCCATACTATGTGCACCACCCCGTGATGTTTTTCTCACTGCTACTAGTGAATGTAATGTAACACACACCCATACAATGCGCACCACCCCGTGATGTTTTTCTCACTCCTAGTAGTGAACGTAATGTATCACACACCCATACAATGCGCACCAACCCGTGATGTTTTTCTCACTCCTACTAATGAATGTAATGTAACACACACCCATACACTCCGCACCACCCCGTGATGTTTTTCTCACTCCTACTAGTGAATGTAATGTAACACACACCCATACAATGCGCACCACCCCGTGATGTTTTTCTCACTCCTATTAGTGAATGTAATGTAACACACACCCATACAATGCGCACCACCCCGTGATGTTTTTCTCACTCCTACTAGTGAATCTAATGTAACACACACCCATAAAATGCGCACCACCCCGTGATGTTTTTCTCACTCCTACTAGTGAATGTAATGTAACACACACCCATACAATGCGCACCACCCCGTGATGTTTTTCTCACTCCTACTAGTGTATGTAATGTAACACACACCCATACAATGCGCACCACCCCGTGATGTTTTTCTCACTCCTACGAGTGAATGTAATGTAACACACACCCATACAATGCGCACCATCCCGTGACGTTTTTCTCACTCCTACGACTGAATGTAATGTAACACACACCCATACAATGCGCACCACCCCGCGATGTTTTTCAGAATCCTATCCTACATTGCCACTGCATGTTCCCTGACCTCCCCATGCTGGGCACCCCGCGTTGCTTTTCTCCATCCTACATTGCCACTCACTGCCTTTCCTAATTCAGACCCTCCGATTCACACCACCCCGTGATGTTTTTCTCACTCCTACTAGTGAATGTAATGTAACACACACCCATACAATGCGCACCACCCCGTGATGTTTTTCTCACTCCTACTAGTGAATGTAATGTAACACACACCCATACAATGCGCACCACCCCGTGATATTTTTCTTACTCCTACTAGTGAATGTAATGTAACACATACCCATACAATGCGCACCACCCCGTGATGTTTTTCTCACTCCTACTAGTGAATGTAATGTAACACACACCCATACAATGCGCACCACCCCATGATGCTTTTCTAACTCCTACTAGTGAATGTAATGTAACAAACACCCATACAATGCGCACCACCCCGTGATGTTTTTCTCACTCCTACTAGTGAATGTAATGTAACACACACCCATACAATGCTCACCACCCCGTGATGTTTTCTCACTCCTAGTAGTGAATGTAATGTAACACACACACATACAATGTGCACCACCCCGTGATGTTTTTCTAACTCCTACTAGTGAATCTAATGTAACACACACCCATACAATGCGCACCACCCCGTGATGTTTTTCTCACTCCTACTAGTGAATGTAATGTAACCCACAACCATACAATGCTCACCACCCCGTAATGTTTTTCTCACTCCTAGTAGTGAATGTAATGTAACACACACACATACAATGCGCACCACCCCGTGATGTTTTTCTCACTCCTACTAGTGAATGTAATGTAACACACACCCATAAAATGTGCACCACCCCGTGATGTTTTTCTCACTGCTACTAGTGAATGTAATGTAACACACACCCATACAATGCGCACCACCCCGTGATGTTTTTCTCACTCCTACTAGTGAATGTAATATAACAAACACCCATACAATGCGCACCACCCCGTGATGTTTTTCTCACTCCTACTAGTGAATGTAATGTAACACACACCCATACAATGCGCACCACCACGCGATGTTTTTCAGAAACCTATCCTCCATTGCCACTGCATGTTCCCTGACCTTCCCATGCTGCCCACCCCGCGGTGCTTTTCTCCATCCTACATTGCCACTCACGGCCTATCCTAATTCAGACCCTCCGATTCACACCACCCCGTGATGTTTTTCTCACTCCTAGTAGTGAATGTAATGTAACACACACCCATACAATGCGCACCACCCCGTGATGTTTTTCTCACTCCTACTAGTGAATGTAATGTAACACACACCCATACAATCCGCACCACCCCGTGATGTTTTTCTCACTCCTACTAGTGAATGTAATGTAACACACACCCATACAATGCGCACCACCCCGAGATGTTTTTCTCACTTCTACTAGTGAATGTAATGTAACACACAACAATGCAATGCGCACCACCCATCGATGTTTTTCAGAAACCTATCCTACATTGCCACTGCATGTTCCCTGACTTCCCCAATGCTGACCACCCCGCGGTGCTTTTCTCCATCCTACATTGCCACTCACTGCCTATCCTAATTCAGACCCTCCGATTCACACCACCCCGTGATGTTTTTCTCACTCCTACTAGTGAATGTAATGTAACACACACCCATACAATGCGAACCACCACGTGATGTTTTTCTCTCTCCTACTAGTGAATGTAATGTACAACACACCCATACAATGCGCACCACCCCGCGATGTTTTTCAGAAACCTATCATGCATTGCCACTGCATGTTCCCTGACCTCTCCATGCTGACCACCCCGCGGTGCTTTTCTCCATCCTACATTGCCACTCACTGCCTATCCTAATTCAGACACTCCGATTCACACCACCCCGTGATGTTATTCTCACTCCTACTAGTGAATGTAATGTAACACACACCCATACAATGCGCACCACCCCGCGATGTTTTTCAGAAACCTATCCTACATTGCCACTGCATGTTCCCTGACCTCCCCTTGCTGACCACCCCGCGGTGCTTTTCTCCATCCTACATTGCCACTCACTGCCTATCCTAATTCAGACACTCCGATTCACACCACCCCGTGATGTTTTTCTCACTCCTACTAGTGAATGTAATGTAACACACACCCATACAATGCGCACCACCCCGCGATGATTTTCAGAAAACTATCGTACATTGCCACTGCATGTTCCCTGACCTCCCCATGCTGACCACCCCGCGGTGCTTTTCTCCATCCTACATTGCCACTCACTGCCTATCCTAATTCAGACACTCCGATTCACACCACCCCGTGATGTTATTCTCACTCCTACTAGTGAATGTAATGTAACACACACCCATACAATGCGCACCACCCCGCGATGTTTTTCAGAAAAGTATCGTACATTGCCACTGCATGTTCCCTGACCTCCCCATGTTGACCACCCCGCGGTGCTTTTCTCCTTCCTACATTGCCACTCCCTGCCTATCCTAATTCAGACCCACCGATTCACACCACCCCGTGTTGTTTTTCTCACTCCTACTAGTGAATGTAATGTAACACACACCCATACAATGCGCACCACCCCGCAATGTTTTTCAGAAAACTATCGTACATTGCCACTGCATGTTCCCTGACCTCCCCATGCTGACCACCCCGCGGTGCTTTTCTCCATCCTACATTGCCACTCACTGCCTATCCTAATTCAGACACTCCGATTCACACCACCCCGTGATGTTATTCTCACTCCTACTAGTGAATGTAATGTAACACACACCCATACAATGCGCACCACCCCGCGATGTTTTTCAGAAAAGTATCGTACATTGCCACTGCATGTTCCCTGACCTCCCCATGCTGACCACCCCGCGGTGCTTTTCTCCATCCTACATTGCCACTCACTGCCTATCCTAATTCAGACCCTCCGATTCACACCACCCCGTGATGTTATTGTCACTCCTACTAGTGAATGAAATGTAACACACACCCATACAATGCTCACCACCCCGTGATGTTTTCTCACTCCTACTAGTGAATGTAATGTAACACACACACATACAATGTGCACCACCCCATGATGTTTTTCTAACTCCTACTAGTGAATGTAATGTAACACACACCCATACAATGCGCACCACCCCGTGATGTTTTTCTTACTCCTACTAGTGAATGTAATGTAACACACACCCATACAATGCGCACCACCCCGTGATGTTTTTCTCACTCCTACTAGTGAATGTAATATAACAAACACCATCCAATGCGCACCACCCCGTGATGTTTTTCTAACTCCTACTAGTGAATCTAATGTAACACACACCCATACAATGCGCACCACCCCGTGATGATTTCTCACTCCTACTAGTGAATGTAATGTAACACACAACCATACAATGCTCACCACCCCGTAATGTTTTTCTCACTCCTAGTAGTGAATGTAATGTAACACACACACATACAATGTGCACCACCCCGTGATGTTTTTCGCACTCCTACTAGTGAATGTAATATAACACACACCCATACAATGTGCACCAGCCCGTGATGTTTTTCTCACTGCTACTAGTGAATGTAATGTAACACACACCCATACAATGCGCACCACCCCGTGATGTTTTTCTCACTCCTAGTAGTGAATGTAATGTAACACACACCCATACAATGCGCACCACCCCGTGATGTTTTTCTCACTCCTACTAGTGAATGTAATGTAACACACACCCATACAATCCGCACCACCCCGTGATGTTTCTCTCACTCCTACTAGTGAATCTAATGTAACACACACCCATACAATGCGCACCACCCCGTGATGTTTTTCTCACTCCTACTAGTGAATGTAATGTAACACACACCCATACAATGCGCACCACCCCGTGATGTTTTTCTCACTCCTACTAGTGAATCTAATGTAACACACACCCATACAATGCGCACCACCCCGTGATGTTTTGCTCACTCCTACTAGTGAATGTAATGTAACACACACCCATACAATGCGCACCACCCCGTGATGTTTTTCTCACTGCTACTAGTGAATGTAATGTAACACACACCCATACAATGCGCACCACCCTGTGATGTTTTCTCACTCCTACGAGTGAATGTAATGTAACCCCCCCCCTACAATGCGCACCATCCAGTGACGTTTTTCTCACTCCTACGACTGAATGTAATGTAACACACACCCATACAATGCGCACCACCCCGTGACGTTTTTCTCACTCCTACTAGTGAATGTAATGTAACACACACCCATACAATGCGCACCACCCCGTGATGTTTTTCTCACTCCTACTAGTGAATCTAATGTAACACACACCCATACAATTCGCACCACCCCGCGATGTTTTTCAGAATCCTATCCTACATTGCCACTGCATGTTCCCTGACCTCCCCGATGCTGACCACCCCGCGGTGCTTTTCTCCATCCTACATTGCCACTCACTGCCTATCCTAATTCAGACCCACCGATTCACACCACCCCGTGATGTTTTTCTCACTCCTACTAGTGAATGTAATGTAACACACACCCATACAATGCGCACCACCCCGTGATGTTTTTCTCACTCCTACTAGTGAATGTAATGTAACACACACCCATACAATGCGCACCCACCCCGTGATGTTTTTCTCACTCCTACTAGTGAATGTAATGTAACACACACCCATACATTGCGCACAACCCCGCGATGTTTTTCAGAAACCTATCCTCCATTGCCACTGCATCTTCCCTGACCTCCCCATGCTGACCACCCCGCGGTGCTTTTCTCCATCCTACATTGCCACTCACTGCCTATCCTAATACAGACCCTCCGATTCACACCACCCCGTGATGTTTTTCTCACTCCTAGTAGTGAATGTAATGTAACACACACCCATACAATGCGCACCACCCTGTGATGTTTTTCTCACTCCTACTAGTGAATCTAATGTAACACACACCCATAAAATGCACACCACCCCATGATATTATTCTCACTCCTACTAGTGAATGTAACGTAACACACACCCATACAATGCGCACCACCCCGTGATGTTTTTCTCACTCCTACTAGTGAATGTAATGTAACACACACCCATACAATGCGCACCACCCCGTGATGTTTTTCTCACTCCTACGAGTGAATGTAATGTAACACACACCCATACAATGCGCACCATCCCCTGACGTTTTCTCACTCCTACTAGTGAATGTAATGTAACACACACCCATACAATGCTCACCACCCCGTGATGTTTTCTCACTCCTACTAGTGAATGTAATATAACACACACATACAATGTGCAACACCCCGTGATGTTTTTCTAACTCCTAATAGTGAATCTAATGTAACACACACCCATACAAGGCGCACCACCCCGTGATGTTTTTCTCACTCCTACTAGTGAATGTAATGTAACACACACCCATACAATGCGCACCACCCCGTGATGTTTTCTCACTCCTACTAGGGAATGTAATGTAACACAGACCCATACAATGCTCACCACCCCGTGATTTTTCTCACTCCTAGTAGTGAATGTAATGTAACACACACCCATACATTGCGCACAACCCCGCGATGTTTTTCAGAAACCTATCGTCCATTGCCACTGCATGTTCCCTGACCTCCCCATGCTGACCACCCCGCGGTGCTTTTCTCCATCCTACATTGCCACTCACTGCCTATCCTAATTCAGACCCTCCGATTCACACCACCGTGATGTTTTTCTCACTCCTAGTAGTGAATGTAATGTACACACACCCATACAATGCGCACCACCCCGTGATGTTTTCTCACTCCTACTAGTGAATCTAATGTAACACACACCCATAAAATGCGCACCACCCCATGATGTTTTTCTCACTCCTACTAGTGAATGTAATGTAACACACACCCATACAATGCGCACCACCCCGTGATGTTTTTCTCACTCCTACTAGTGAAAGTAATGTAACACACACCCATACAATGCGCACCACCCCGTGATGTTTTCTCACTCCTACGAGTGAATGTAATGTAACACACACCCATACAATGCGCACCATCCCGTGACGTTTTTCTCACTCCTACAACTGAATGTAATGTAACACACACCCATACAATACGCACCACCCCGCGATGTTTTTCAGAATGCTATCCTCCATTGCCACTGCATGTTCCCTGACCTCCCCATGCTGACCACCCCGCGGTGCTTTTCTCCATCCTACATTGCCACTCACTTCCTATCCTAATTCAGACCCTCCAATTCACACCACACCGTGATGTTTTTTCTCACTCCTAGTAGTGAATGTAATGTAACACACACCCATACAAATCGCACCACCCGTGCTGTTTTTCTCACTCCTACGAGTGAATGTAATGTAACACACACCCATACAATGCGCACCATCCCGTGACGTTTTTCTCACTCCTACTAGTGAATGTAATGTAACACACACCCATACAATGCGCACCACCCCGTGATATTTTTCTTACTCCTACTAGTGAATGTAATGTAACACACACCCATACAATGCGCACCACCCCGTGATGTTTTTCTCACTCCTACTAGTGAATGTAATGTAACACACACCATACAATGCGCACCACCCATGATGTTTTTCTAACTCCTACTAGTGAATGTTATGTAACAAACACCCATACAATGCGCACCACCCCGTTATGTTTTTCTCACTCCTACTAGTGAATGTAATGTAACACAGAACCATACAATGCTCACCACCCCGTGATTTTTTCTCACTCCTAGTAGTGAATGTAATGTAACACACACACATACAATGTGCACCACCCAGTGATGTTTTTCTAACTCCTACTAGTGAATCTAATGTAACACACACCCATACAATGCGCACCACCCCATGATGTTTTTCTAACTCCTACTAGTGAATGTAATGTAACACACACCCATACAATGCGCACCACCCCGTGATGTTTTTCTCACTCCTACTAGTGAATCTAATGTAACACACACCCATACAATGCGCACCACCCCGTGATGTTTTTCTCACTCCTACTAGTGAATGTAATGTAACACACACACATACAATGCTCACCACCCCGTGATGTTTTCTCACTCCTACTAGTGAATGTAATGTAACACACACACATACAATGTGCACCACCCCATGATGTTTTTCTAACTCCTACTAGTGAATGTAATGTAACACACACCCATACAATGCGCACCACCCCGTGATGTTTTTCTCACTCCTACTAGTGAATGTAATGTAACACACACCCATACAATGCGCACCACCCCGTGATGTTTTTCTCACTCCTACTAGTGAATGTAATGTAACACACACCCATACATTGCGCACAACCCCGCGATGTTTTTCAGAAACCTATCCTCCATTGCCACTGCATGTTCCCTGACCTCCCCATGCTGACCACCCCGCGGTGCTTTTCTCCATCCTACATTGCCACTCACTGCCTATCCTAATTCAGACCTCCGATTCACACCACCCCGTGATGTTTTTCTCACTCCTAGTAGTGAATGTAATGTAACACACACCCACACAATGCGCACCACCCTGTGATGTTTTTCTCACTCCTACTAGTGAATCTAATATAACACACACCCATAAAATGCACACCACCCTATGATATTTTTCTCACTCCTACTAGTGAATGTAACGTAACACACACCCATACAATGCGCACCACCCCGTGATGTTTTTCTCACTCCTACGAGTGAATGTAATGTAACACACACCCATACAATGCGCACCATCCCCTGACGTTTTTCTCACTCCTACTAGTGAATGTAATGTAACACACACCCATACAATGCTCACCACCCCGTGATGTTTTCTCACTCCTACTAGTGAATGTAATATAACACACACATACAATGTGCACCACCCCGTGATGTTTTTCTAACTCCTAATAGTGAATCTAATGTAACACACACCCATACAATGCGCACCACCCCGTGATGTTTTTCTCACTCCTAGTAGTGAATGTAATGTAACACACACCCATACAAATCGCACCACCCGTGCTGTTTTTCTCACTCCTACGAGTGAATGTAATGTAACACACACCCATACAATGCGCACCATCCCGTGACGTTTTTCTCACTCCTACTAGTGAATGTAATGTAACACACACCCATACAATGCGCACCACCCCGTGATATTTTTCTTACTCCTACTAGTGAATGTAATGTAACACACACCCATACAATGCGCACCACCCCGTGATGTTTTTCTCACTCCTACTAGTGAATGTAATGTAACACACACCCATACAATGCGCACCACCCCATGATGTTTTTCTAACTCCTACTAGTGAATGTAATGTAACAAACACCCATACAATGCGCACCACCCCGTTATGTTTTTCTCACTCCTACTAGTGAATGTAATGTAACACAGACCCATACAATGCTCACCACCCCGTGATTTTTTCTCACTCCTAGTAGTGAATGTAATGTAACACACACACATACAATGTGCACCACCCAGTGATGTTTTTCTAACTCCTACTAGTGAATCTAATGTAACACACACCCATACAATGCGCACCACCCCATGATGTTTTTCTAACTCCTACTAGTGAATGTAATGTAACACACACCCATACAATGCGCACCACCCCGTGATGTTTTTCTCACTCCTACTAGTGAATCTAATGTAACACACACCCATACAATGCGCACCACCCCGTGATGTTTTTCTCACTCCTACTAGTGAATGTAATGTAACACACACCCATACAATGCTCACCACCCCGTGATGTTTTCTCACTCCTACTAGTGAATGTAATGTAACACACACACATACAATGTGCACCACCCCATGATGTTTTTCTAACTCCTACTAGTGAATGTAATGTAACACACACCCATACAATGCGCACCACCCCGTGATGTTTTTCTCACTCCTACTAGTGAATGTAATGTAACACACACCCATACAATGCGCACCACCCCGTGATGTTTTTCTCACTCCTACTAGTGAATGTAATGTAACACACACCCATACATTGCGCACAACCCCGCGATGTTTTTCAGAAACCTATCCTCCATTGCCACTGCATGTTCCCTGACCTCCCCATGCTGACCACCCCGCGGTGCTTTTCTCCATCCTACATTGCCACTCACTGCCTATCCTAATTCAGACCCTCCGATTCACACCACCCCGTGATGTTTTTCTCACTCCTAGTAGTGAATGTAATGTAACACACACCCACACAATGCGCACCACCCTGTGATGTTTTTCTCACTCCTACTAGTGAATCTAATGTAACACACACCCATAAAATGCACACCACCCCATGATATTTTTCTCACTCCTTCTAGTGAATGTAACGTAACACACACCCATACAATGCGCACCACCCCGTGATGTTTTTCTCACTCCTACGAGTGAATGTAATGTAACACACACCCATACAATGCGCACCATCCCCTGACGTTTTTCTCACTCCTACTAGTGAATGTAATGTAACACACACCCATACAATGCTCACCACCCCGTGATGTTTTCTCACTCCTACTAGTGAATGTAATATAACACACACATACAATGTGCACCACCCCGTGATGTTTTTCTAACTCCTAATAGTGAATCTAATGTAACACACACCCATACAATGCGCACCACCCCGTGATGTTTTTCTCACTCCTACTAGTGAATGTAATGTAACACACACCCATACATTGCGCACAACCCCGCGATGTTTTTCAGAAACCTATCGTCCATTGCCACTGCATGTTCCCTGACCTCCCCATGCTGACCACCCCGCGGTGCTTTTCTCCATCCTACATTGCCACTCACTGCCTATCCTAATTCAGACCCTCCGATTCACACCACCCCGTGATATTTTTCTTACTCCTACTAGTGAATGTAATGTAACACACACCCATACAATGCTCACCACCCCGTGATGTTTTCTCACTCCTACTAGTGAATGTAATATAACACACACATACAATGTGCACCACCCCGTGATGTTTTTCTAACTCCTAATAGTGAATCTAATGTAACACACACCCATACAATGCGCACCACCCCGTGATGTTTTTCTCACTCCTAGTAGTGAATGTAATGTAACACACACCCATACAAATCGCACCACCCGTGCTGTTTTTCTCACTCCTACGAGTGAATGTAATGTAACACACACCCATACAATGCGCACCATCCCGTGACGTTTTTCTCACTCCTACTAGTGAATGTAATGTAACACACACCCATACAATGCGCACCACCCCGTGATATTTTTCTTACTCCTACTAGTGAATGTAATGTAACACACACCCATACAATGCGCACCACCCCGTGATGTTTTTCTCACTCCTACTAGTGAATGTAATGTAACACACACCCATACAATGCGCACCACCCCATGATGTTTTTCTAACTCCTACTAGTGAATGTAATGTAACAAACACCCATACAATGCGCACCACCCCGTTATGTTTTTCTCACTCCTACTAGTGAATGTAATGTAACACAGACCCATACAATGCTCACCACCCCGTGATTTTTTCTCACTCCTAGTAGTGAATGTAATGTAACACACACACATACAATGTGCACCACACAGTGATGTTTTTCTAACTCCTACTAGTGAATCTAATGTAACACACACCCATACAATGCGCACCACCCCATGATGTTTTTCTAACTCCTACTAGTGAATGTAATGTAACACAAACCCATACAATGCGCACCACCCCGTGATGTTTTTCTCACCCCTACTAGTGAATCTAATGTAACACACACCCATACAATGCGCACCACCCCGTGATGTTTTTCTCACCCTTACTAGTGAATCTAATGTAACACACACCCATACAATGCGCACCACCCCGTGATGTTTTTCTCACTCCTACTAGTGAATGTAATATAACAAACACCCATACAATGCGCACCACCCCGTGATGTTTTTCTCACTCCTACTAGTGAATGTAATGTAACACACACCCATACAATGCGCACCACCCAGTGATGTTTTTCTCACTCCTACTAGTGAATGTAATATAATAAACACCCATCCAATGCGCACCACCCCGTGATGTTTTTCTCACTCCTACTAGTGAATGTAATGTAACACACACCCATACAATGCGCACCACCCAGTGATGTTTTTCTCACTCCTACTAGTGAATGTAATATAATAAACACCCATCCAATGCGCACCACCCCGTGATGTTTTTCTAACTCCTACTAGTGAATCTAATGTAACACACACCCATACAATGCGCACCACCCCGTGATGATTTCTCACTCCTACTAGTGAATGTAATGTAACACACAACCATACAATGCTCACCACCCCGTAATGTTTTTCTCACTCCTAGTAGTGAATGTAATGTAACACACACACATACAATGTGCACCACCCCGTGATGTTTTTCGCACTCCTACTAGTGAATGTAATATAACACACACCCATACAATGTGCACCAGCCCGTGATGTTTTTCTCACTGCTACTAGTGAATGTAATGTAACACACACCCATACAATGCGCACCACCCCGTGATGTTTTTCTCACTCCTAGTAGTGAATGTAATGTAACACACACCCATACAATGCGCACCACCCCGTGATGTTTTTCTCACTCCTACTAGTGAATGTAATGTAACACACACACATACAATGCGCACCACCCCGTGATGTTTTTCTCACTCCTACTAGTGAATCTAATGTAACACACACCCATACAATGCGCACCACCCCGTGATGTTTTTCTCACTCCTACTAGTGAATGTAATGTAACACACACCCATACAATGCGCACCACCCCGTGATGTTTTTCTCACTCCTACTAATGAATGTAATGTAACACACACCCATACAATGCGCACCACCCCGTGATGTTTTTCTCACTCCTACGAGTGAATGTAATGTAACCCCCCCCTACAATGCGCACCATCCAGTGACGTTTTTCTCACTCCTACGACTGAATGTAATGTAACACACACCCATACAATGCGCACCACACCGTGACGTTTTTCTCACTCCTACTAGTGAATGTAATGTAACACACACCCATACAATGCGCACCACCCCGTGATGTTTTTCTCACTCCTACTAGTGAATCTAATGTAACACACACCCATACAATGCGCACCACCCCGCGATGTTTTTCAGAATCCTATCCTACATTGCCACTGCATGTTCCCTGACCTCCCCATGCTGACCACCCCGCGGTGCTTTTCTCCATCCTACATTGCCAATCACTGCCTTTCCTAATTCAGACCCTCCGATTCACACCACCCCGTGATGTTTTTCTCACTCCTAGTAGTGAATGTAACACACACCCATAAAATGCGCACCACCCCATGATGTTTTTCTCACTCCTACTAGTGAATGTAATGTAACACACACCCATACAATGCGCACCACCCCGTGATATTTTTCTTACTCCTACTAGTGAATGTAATGTAACACACACCCATACAATGCGCACCACCCCGTGATGTTTTTCTCACTCCTACTAGTGAATGTAATGTAACACACACCCATACAATGCGCACCACCCCATGATGTTTTTCTAACTCCTACTAGTGAATGTAATGTAACAAACACCCATACAATGCGCACCACCCCGTTATGTTTTTCTCACTCCTACTAGTGAATGTAATGTAACACAGACCCATACAATGCTCACCACCCCGTGATTTTTTCTCACTCCTAGTAGTGAATGTAATGTAACACACACACATACAATGTGCACCACACAGTGATGTTTTTCTAACTCCTACTAGTGAATCTAATGTAACACACACCCATACAATGCGCACCACCCCATGATGTTTTTCTAACTCCTACTAGTGAATGTAATGTAACACACACCCATACAATGCGCACCACCCCGTGATGTTTTTCTCACCCTTACTAGTGAATCTAATGTAACACACACCCATACAATGCGCACCACCCCGTGATGTTTTTCTCACTCCTACTAGTGAATGTAATATAACAAACACCCATACAATGCGCACCACCCCGTGATGTTTTTCTCACTCCTACTAGTGAATGTAATGTAACACACACCCATACAATGCGCACCACCCAGTGATGTTTTTCTCACTCCTACTAGTGAATGTAATATAATAAACACCCATCCAATGCGCACCACCCCGTGATGTTTTTCTAACTCCTACTAGTGAATCTAATGTAACACACACCCATACAATGCTCACCACCCCGTAATGTTTTTCTCACTCCTAGTAGTGAATGTAATGTAACACACACACATACAATGTGCACCACCCCGTGATGTTTTTCGCACTCCTACTAGTGAATGTAATATAACACACACCCATACAATGTGCACCAGCCCGTGATGTTTTTCTCACTGCTACTAGTGAATGTAATGTAACACACACCCATACAATGCGCACCACCCCGTGATGTTTTTCTCACTCCTAGTAGTGAATGTAATGTAACACACACCCATACAATGCGCACCACCCCGTGATGTTTTTCTCACTCCTACTAGTGAATGTAATGTAACACACACACATACAATGCGCACCACCCCGTGATGTTTTTCTCACTCCTACTAGTGAATCTAATGTAACACACACCCATACAATGCGCACCACCCCGTGATGTTTTTCTCACTCCTACTAGTGAATGTAATGTAACACACACCCATACAATGCGCACCACCCCGTGATGTTTTTCTCACTCCTACTAATGAATGTAATGTAACACACACCCATACAATGCGCACCACCCCGTGATGTTTTTCTCACTCCTACGAGTGAATGTAATGTAACCCCCCCCTACAATGCGCACCATCCAGTGACGTTTTTCTCACTCCTACGACTGAATGTAATGTAACACACACCCATACAATGCGCACCACACCGTGACGTTTTTCTCACTCCTACTAGTGAATGTAATGTAACACACACCCATACAATGCGCACCACGCCGTGATGTTTTTCTCACTCCTACTAGTGAATCTAATGTAACACACACCCATACAATGCGCACCACCCCGCGATGTTTTTCAGAATCCTATCCTACATTGCCACTGCATGTTCCCTGACCTCCCCATGCTGACCACCCCGCGGTGCTTTTCTCCATCCTACATTGCCAATCACTGCCTTTCCTAATTCAGACCCTCCGATTCACACCACCCCGTGATGTTTTTCTCACTCCTAGTAGTGAATGTAACACACACCCATAAAATGCGCACCACCCCATGATGTTTTTCTCACTCCTACTAGTGAATGTAATGTAACACACACCCATACAATGCGCACCACCCCGTGATATTTTTCTTACTCCTACTAGTGAATGTAATGTAACACACACCCATACAATGCGCACCACCCCGTGATGTTTTTCTCACTCCTACTAGTGAATGTAATGTAACACACACCCATACAATGCGCACCACCCCATGATGTTTTTCTAACTCCTACTAGTGAATGTAATGTAACAAACACCCATACAATGCGCACCACCCCGTTATGTTTTTCTCACTCCTACTAGTGAATGTAATGTAACACAGACCCATACAATGCTCACCACCCCGTGATTTTTTCTCACTCCTAGTAGTGAATGTAATGTAACACACACACATACAATGTGCACCACACAGTGATGTTTTTCTAACTCCTACTAGTGAATCTAATGTAACACACACCCATACAATGCGCACCACCCCATGATGTTTTTCTAACTCCTACTAGTGAATGTAATGTAACACACACCCATACAATGCGCACCACCCCGTGATGTTTTTCTCACCCTTACTAGTGAATCTAATGTAACACACACCCATACAATGCGCACCACCCCGTGATGTTTTTCTCACTCCTACTAGTGAATGTAATGTAACACACACCCATACAATGCGCACCACCCCGTGATGTTTTTCTCACTCCTACTAGTGAATGTAATGTAACACACACCCATACAATGCACACCACCCCGTGATGTTTTTCTCACTCCTACTAGTGAATGTAATGTAACACACACCCATACAATGCGCACCACCCCGTGATGTTTTTCTCACTCCTACTAGTGAATGTAATGTAACACACACCCATACAATGCGCACCACCCCGTGATGTTTTTCTCACTCCTACTAGTGAATGTAATGTAACACACACCCATACAATGTGCACCACCCCGTGATGTTTTTCTCACTGCTACTAGTGAATGTAATGTAACACACACCCATACAATGCGCACCACCCCGTGATGTTTTTCTCACTCCTACTAGTGAATGTAATATAACAAACACCCATACAATGCGCACCACCCCGTGATGTTTTTCTCACTCCTACTAGTGAATGTAATGTAACACACACCCATACAATGCGCACCACCCAGTGATGTTTTTCTCACTCCTACTAGTGAATGTAATATAATAAACACCCATCCAATGCGCACCACCCCGTGATGTTTTTCTAACTCCTACTAGTGAATCTAATGTAACACACACCCATACAATGCGCACCACCCCGTGATGATTTCTCACTCCTACTAGTGAATGTAATGTAACACACAACCATACAATGCTCACCACCCCGTAATGTTTTTCTCACTCCTAGTAGTGAATGTAATGTAACACACACACATACAATGTGCACCACCCCGTGATGTTTTTCGCACTCCTACTAGTGAATGTAATATAACACACACCCATACAATGTGCACCAGCCCGTGATGTTTTTCTCACTGTTACTAGTGAATGTAATGTAACACACACCCATACAATGCGCACCACCCCGTGATGTTTTTCTCACTCCTAGTAGTGAATGTAATGTAACACACACCCATACAATGCGCACCACCCCGTGATGTTTTTCTCACTCCTACTAGTGAATGTAATGTAACACACACACATACAATGCGCACCACCCCGTGATGTTTTTCTCACTCCTACTAGTGAATCTAATGTAACACACACCCATACAATGCGCACCACCCCGTGATGTTTTTCTCACTCCTACTAGTGAATGTAATGTAACACACACCCATACAATGCGCACCACCCCGTGATGTTTTTCTCACTCCTACTAATGAATGTAATGTAACACACACCCATACAATGCGCACCACCCCGTGATGTTTTTCTCACTCCTACGAGTGAATGTAATGTAACCCCCCCCCTACAATGCGCACCATCCAGTGACGTTTTTCTCACTCCTACGACTGAATGTAATGTAACACACACCCATACAATGCGCACCACACCGTGACGTTTTTCTCACTCCTACTAGTGAATGTAATGTAACACACACCCATACAATGCGCACCACCCCGTGATGTTTTTCTCACTCCTACTAGTGAATCTAATGTAACACACACCCATACAATGCGCACCACCCCGCGATGTTTTTCAGAATCCTATCCTACATTGCCACTGCATGTTCCCTGACCTCCCCATGCTGACCACCCCGCGGTGCTTTTCTCCATCCTACATTGCCAATCACTGCCTTTCCTAATTCAGACCCTCCGATTCACACCACCCCGTGATGTTTTTCTCACTCCTAGTAGTGAATGTAACACACACCCATACAATGCGCACCACCCCGTGATGTTTTTCTCACTCCTACTAGTGAATGTAATGTAACACACACCCATACAATGCGCACCACCCCGTGATGTTTTTCTTACTCCTACTAGTGAATGTAATGTAACACACACCCATTCAATGCGCACCACCCCGTGATGTTTTTCTCACTCCTACTAGTGACTGTAATGTAACACACACCCATACAATGCGCACCACCCAATGATGTTTTTCTAACTCCTACTAGTGAATGTAATGTAACACACACCCATACAATGCGCACCACCCCGTGATGTTTTTCTCACTCCTACTAGTGAATGTAATGTAACACAGGCCCATACAATGCGCACCACCCCGTGATGTTTTTCTCACTCCTACTAGTGAATGTAATGTAACACACACCCATACAATGCGCACCACCCCGTGATGTTTGTCTCACTCCTACTAGTGAATGTAATGTAACACACACCCATAAAATGCGCACCACGCCGTGATGTTTTTCTCACTCCTACTAGTGAATGTAATGTAACACACACCCATACAATGCGCACCACCCCGTGATGTTTTTCTCACTCCTACTAGTGAATGTAATGTAACACACACCAATACAATGCGCACCACCCCGTGATGTTTTTCTCACTCCTACCAGTGAATTTAATGTAACACACACCCATACAATGGCTACCACCCCGTGATGTTTTTCTCACTCCTACTAGTGAATGTAATGTAACACACACCCATACAATGCGCACCACCCCATGATGTTTTTCTCACTCCTACTAGTGATTGTAATGTAACACACACCCATACAATGCGCACCACCCCATGATATTTTTCTCACTCCTACTAGTGAATGTAATGTAACACACACCCATACAATGCGCACCATCCCGTGACGTTTTTCTCACTCCTACGACTGAATGTAATGTAACACACACCCATACAATGCGCACCACCCCGCGATGTTTTTCAGAATCCTATCCTCCATTGCCACTGCATGTTCCCTGACCTCCCCATGCTGACCACCCCGTGGTGCTTTTCTAAATCCTACATTGCCACTCACTGCCTATCCTAATTCAGACCCTCCGATTCACACCACCCCGTGATGTTTTTCTCACTCCTAGTAGTGAATGTAATGTAACACACACCCATACAATGCGCACCATCCCGTGATGTTTTTCTCACTCCTACGAGTGAATGTAATGTAACACACACCCATACAATGCGCACCATCCCGTGACGTTTTTCTCACTCCTACTAGTGAATGTAATGTAACACACACCCATACAATGCGCACCACCCCGTGATATTTTTCTTACTCCTACTAGTGAATGTAATGTAACACACACCCATACAATGCGCACCACCCCGTGATGTTTTTCTCACTCCTACTAGTGAATGTAATGTAACACACACCCATACAATGCGCACCACCCCGTGATGTTTTTCTAACTCCTACTAGTGAATGTAATGTAACAAACACCCATACAATGCGCACCACCTCGTTATGTTTTTCTCACTCCTACTAGTGAATGTAATGTAACACAGACCCATACAATGCTCACCACCCCGTGATGTTTTCTCACTCCTAGTAGTGAATGTAATGTAACACACACACATACAATGTGCACCACCCCGTGATGTTTTTCTAACTCCTACTAGTGAATCTAATGTAACACACACCCATACAATGCGCACCACCCCATGACGTTTTTCTAACTCCTACTAGTGAATGTAATGTAACACACACCCATACAATGCGCACCACCCCGTGATGTTTTTCTCACTCCTGCTAGTGAATCTAATAATGTAACACACACCCATACAATGCGCACCACCCCGTGATGTTTTTCTCACTCCTACTAGTGAATGTAATGTAACACACACCCATACAATGCGCACCACCCCGTGATGTTTTTCTCACTCCTACTAGTGAATATAATGTAACACACACCCATACAATGCGCACCACCCCGTGATGTTTTTCTCACTCCTACTAGTGAATGTAATGTAACACACACCCATACAATGCGCACCACCCCGTGATGTTTTTCTCACTCCTACTAGTGTATGTAATGTAATACACACCCATACAATGTGCACCACCCCGTGATGTTTTTCTCACTGCTACTAGTGAATGTAATGTAACACACACCCATACAATGCGCACCACCCCGTGATGTTTTTCTCACTCCTACTAGTGAATGTAATATAACAAACACCCATACAATGCGCACCACCCCGTGATGTTTTTCTCACTCCTACTAGTGAATGTAATGTAACACACACCCATACAATGCGCACCACCCCGTGATGTTTTTCTCACTCCTACGAGTGAATGTAATGTAACCCCCCCCCTACAATGCGCACCATCCCGTGACGTTTTTCTCACTCCTACGACTGAATGTAATGTAACACACACCCATAAAATGCGCACCACCCCGTGACGTTTTTCTCACTCCTACTAGTGAATGTAATGTAACACACACCCATACAATGCGCACCACCCCGTGATGTTTTTCTCACTCCTACTAGTGAATCTAATGTAACACACACCCATACAATGCGCACCACCCCGCGATATTTTTCAGAATCCTATCCTACATTTCCACTGCATGTTCCCTGACCTCCGCATGCTGACCACCCCGCGGTGCTTTTCTCCATCCTACATTGCCACTCACTGCCTTTCCTAATTCAGACCCTCCGATTCACACCACCCCGTGATGTTTTTCTCACTCCTAGTAGTGAATGTAATGTAACACACACCCATACAATGCGCACCACTCCGTGATGTTTTTCTCACTCCTACTAGTGAATGTAATGTAACACACACCCATACAATGCGCACCACCCCGTGATGTTTTTCTCACACCTACTAGTGAATCTAATGTAACACACACCCATACAATGCGCACCACCCCCCGATGTTTTTCAGAATCCTATCCTACATTGCCACTGCATGTTCCCTGACCTCCCCATGCTGACCACCCCGCGGTGCTTTTCTCCATCCTACATTGCCACTCACTGCCTTTCCTAATTCAGACCCTCCAATTCACACCACCCCGTGATGTTTTTCTCACTCCTAGTAGTGAATGTAATGTAACACACACCCATAAAATGCGCACCACCCCGTGATGTTTTTCTCACTCCTACTAGTGAATGTAATGTAACACACACCAATACAATGCGCACCACCCCGTGATGTTTTTCTCACTCCTACCAGTGAATTTAATGTAACACACACCCATACAATGGCTACCACCCCGTGATGTTTTTCTCACTCCTACTAGTGAATGTAATGTAACACACACCCATACAATGCGCACCACCCCATGATGTTTTTCTCACTCCTACTAGTGAATGTAATGTAACACACACCCATACAATGCGCACCACCCCATGATATTTTTCTCACTCCTACTAGTGAATGTAATGTAACACACACCCATACAATGCGCACCATCCTGTGACGTTTTTCTCACTCCTACGACTGAATGTAATGTAACACACACCCATACAATGCGCACCACCCCGCGATGTTTTTCAGAATCCTATCCTCCATTGCCACTGCATGTTCCCTGACCTCCCCATGCTGACCACCCCGCGGTGCTTTTCTCCATCCTACATTGCCACTCACTGCCTATCCTAATTCAGACCCTCCGATTCACACCACCCCGTGATGTTTTTCTCACTCCTACTAGTGAATGTAATGTAACACACACCCATAAAATGCGCACCACGCCGTGATGTTTTTCTCACTCCTACTAGTGAATGTAATGTAACACACACCCATACAATGCGCACCACCCCGTGATGTTTTTCTCACTCCTACGAGTGAATGTAATGTAACCACCCCCCTACAATGCGCACCATCCCGTGACGTTTTTCTCACTCCTACGACTGAATGTAATGTAACACACACCCATACAATGCGCACCACCCCGTGACGTTTTTCTCACTCCTACTAGTGAATGTAATGTAACACACACCCATACTATGCGCACCACCCCGTGATGTTTTTCTCACTCCTACTAGTGAATCTAATGTAACACACACCCATACAATGCGCACCACCCCGCGATATTTTTCAGAATCCTATCCTACATTGCCACTGCATGTTCCCTGACCTCCCCATGCTGACCACCCCGCGGTGCTTTTCTCCATCCTACATTGCCACTCACTGCCTTTCCTAATTCAGACCCTCCGATTCACACCACCCCGTGATGTTTTTCTCACTCCTAGTAGTGAATGTAATGTAACACACACCCATACAATGCGCACCACTCCGTGATGTTTTTCTCACTCCTACTAGTGAATGTAATGTAACACACACCCATACAATGCGCACCACCCCGTGATGTTTTTCTCACACCTACTAGTGAATCTAATGTAACACACACCCATACAATGCGCACCACCCCCCGATGTTTTTCAGAATCCTATCCTACATTGCCACTGCATGTTCCCTGACCTCCCCATGCTGACCACCCCGCGGTGCTTTTCTCCATCCTACATTGCCACTCACTGCCTTTCCTAATTCAGACCCTCCAATTCACACCACCCCGTGATGTTTTTCTCACTCCTAGTAGTGAATGTAATGTAACACACACCCATAAAATGCGCACCACCCCGTTATGTTTTTCTCACTCCTACTAGTGAATGTAATGTAACACACACCCATACAATGCGCACCACCCCGTGATGTTTTTCTCACTCCTACTAGTGAATGTAATGTAACACACACCCATACAATGCGCACCACCCCGTGATGTTTTTCTCACTCCTACTAGTGAATGTAATGTAACACACACCCATAAAATGCGCACCACCCCGTGATGTTTTTCTAACTCCTACTAGTGAATGTAATGTAACACACACCCATACAATGCGCAGCACCCCGTCATGTTTTTCTCACTCCTATTAGTGAATGTAATGTAACACACACCCATACAATGCGCACCACCCTGTGATGTTTTTCTCACTCCTACTAGTGAATCTAATGTAACACACACCCATACAATGCGCACAACCCCGCGATGTTTTTCAGAAACCTATCCTACATTGCCACTGCATGTTCCCTGACCTCCCCATGCTGACCACCCCGTGGTGCTTTTCTCCATCCTACATTGCCACTCACTGCCTATCCTAATTCAGACCCTCCGATTCACACCACCCCGTGATGTTTTTCTCACTCCTAGTAGTGAATGTAATGTAACACACACCCATACAATGCGCACCACCCCGTTATGTTTTTCTCACTCCTACTAGTGAATGTAATGTAACACACACCCATAAAACGCGCACCACGCCGTGATGTTTTTCTCACTCCTACTTGTGAATGTAATGTAACACACACCCATACAATGCGCACCACCCCGTGATGTTTTTCTCACTCCTACTAGTGAATGTAATGTAACACACACCAATACAATGCGCACCACCCCGTGATGTTTTTCTCACTCCTACCAGTGAATTTAATGTAACACACACCCATACAATGGCTACCACCCCGTGATGTTTTTCTCACTCCTACTAGTGAATGTAATGTAACACACACCCATACAATGCGCACCACCCCATGATGTTTTTCTCACTCCTACTAGTGAATGTAATGTAACACACACCCATACAATGCGCACCACCCCATGATATTTTTCTCACTCCTACTAGTGAATGTAATGTAACACACACCCATACAATGCGCACCATCCCGTGACGTTTTTCTCACTCCTACGACTGAATGTAATGTAACACACACCCATACAATGCGCACCACCCCGCGATGTTTTTCAGAATCCTATCCTCCATTGCCACTGCATGTTCCCTGACCTCCCCATGCTGACCACCCCGCGGTGCTTTTCTCCATCCTACATTGCCACTCACTGCCTATCTTAATTCAGACCCTCCGATTCACACCACCCCGTGATGTTTTTCTCACTCCTAGTAGTGAATGTAATGTAACACACACCCATACAATGCGCACCATCCCGTGATGTTTTTCTCACTCCTACGAGTAAATGTAATGTAACACACACCCATACAATGCGCACCATCCCGTGACGTTTTTCTCACTCCTACTAGTGAATGTAATGTAACACACACCCATACAATGCGCACCACACCGTGATGTTTTTCTAACTCCTACTAGTGAATGTAATGTAACAAACACCCATACAATGCGCACCACCCCGTTATGTTTTTCTCACTCCTACTAGTGAATGTAATGTAACACAGACCCATACAATGCTCACCACCCCGTGATGTTTTCTCACTCCTAGTAGTGAATGTAATGTAACACACACACATACAATGTGCACCACCCCGTGATGTTTTTCTAACTCCTACTAGTGAATCCAATGTAACACACACCCATACAATGCGCACCACCCCATGATGTTTTTCTAACTCCTACTAGTGAATGTAATGTAACACACACCCATACAATGCGCACCACCCCGTGATGTTTTTCTCACTCCTACTAGTGAATCTAATGTAACACACACCCATACAATGCGCACCACCCCGTGATGTTTTTCTCACTCCTACTAATGAATGTAATGTAACACACACCCATACAATGCGCACCACCCCGTGATGTTTTTCTCACTCCTACTAGTGAATGTAATGTAACACACACCCATACAATGCGCACCACCCCGTGATGTTTTTCTCACTCCTACTAGTGAATATAATGTAACACACACCCATACAATGCGCACCACCCCGTGATGTTTTTCTCACTCCTACTAGTGAATGTAATGTAACACACACCCATACAATGCGCACCCCCCCGTGATGTTTTTCTCACTCCTACTAGTGTATGTAATGTAATACACACCCATACAATGTGCACCACCCCGTGATGTTTTTCTCACTGCTACTAGTGAATGTAATGTAACACACACCCATACAATGCGCACCACCCCGTGATGTTTTTCTCACTCCTACTAGTGAATGTAATATAACAAACACCCATACAATGCGCACCACCCCGTGATGTTTTTCTCACTCCTAATAGTGAATGTAATGTAACACACACCCATACAATGCGCACCACCCCGTGATGTTTTTCTCACTCCTACGAGTGAATGTAATGTAGCCCCCCCCCTACAATGCGCACCATCCCGTGACATTTTTCTCACTCCTACGACTGAATGTAATGTAACACACACCCATACAATGCGCACCACCCCGTGACGTTTTTCTCACTCCTACTAGTGAATGTAATGTAACACACACCCATACAATGCGCACCACCCCGTGATGTTTTTCTCACTCCTACTAGTGAATCTAATGTAACACACACCCATACAATGCGCACCACCCCGCGATATTTTTCAGAATCCTATCCTACATTGCCACTGTATGTTCCCTGACCTCCCCATGCTGACCACCCCGCGGTGCTTTTCTCCATCCTACATTGCCACTCACTGCCTTTCCTAATTCAGACCCTCCGATTCACACCACCCCGTGATGTTTTTCTCACTCCTAGTAGTGAATGTAACACACACCCATACAATGCGCACCACCCCGTGATGTTTTTCTTACTCCTACTAGTGAAGGTAATGTAACACACACCCATTCAATGCGCACCACCCCGTGATGTTTTTCTCACTCCTACTAGTGACTGTAATGTAACACACACCCATACAATGCGCACCACCCCATGATGTTTTTCTAACTCCTACTAGTGAATGTAATGTAACACACACCCATACAATGCGCACCACCCCGTGATGTTTTTCTCACTCCTACTAGTGAATGTAATGTAACACACACCCATACAATGCTCACCACCCCGTGATGTTTTCTCACTCCTACTAGTGAATGTAATGTAACACACACACATACAATGTGCACCACCCCGTGATGTTTTTCTAACTCCTAATAATGAATCTAATGTAACACACACCCATACAATGCGCACCACCCCGTGATGTTTTTCTCACTCCTACTAGTGAATGTAATGTAACACACACCCATACAATGCGCACCACCCCGTGATGTTTTTCTCACTTCTACTAGTGAATGTAATGTAACACACACCCATACATTGCGCACAACCCCGCGATGTTTTTCAGAAACCTATCCTCCATTGCCACTGCATGTTCCCTGACCTCCCCATGCTGACCACCCCGCGGTGCATTTCTCCATCGTACATTGCCACTCACTGCCTTTCCTAATTCAGAACCTCCGATTCACACCACCCCGTGATGTTTTTCTCACTCCTAGTAGTGAATGTAACACACACCCATACAATGCGCACCACCCCGTGATGTTTTTCTCACTCCTACTAGTGAATGTAATGTAACACACACCCATACAATGCGCACCACCCCGTGATGTTTTTCTTACTCCTACTAGTGAATGTAATGTAACACACACCCATTCAATGCGCACCACCCCGTGATGTTTTTCTCACTCCTACTAGTGTCTGTAACGTAACACACACCCATACAATGCGCACCACCCCATGATGTTTTTCTCACTCCTACTAGTGAATGTAATGTAACACACACCCATACAATGCTCACCACCCCGTGATGTTTTCTCACTCCTACTAGTGAATGTAATGTAACACACACACATACAATGTGCACCACCCCGTGATGTTTTTCTAACTCCTAATAGTGAATCTAATGTAACACACACCCATACAATGCGCACCACCCCGTGATGTTTTTCTCACTCCTACTAGTGAATGTAATGTAACACACAACCATACAATGCTCACCACCCCGTAATGTTTTTCTCACTCCTAGTAGTGAATGTAACACACACACATACAATGCGCACCACCCCGTGATGTTTTTCTCACTCCTACTAGTGAATGTAATGTAACACACACCCATACAATGTGCACCACCCGGTGATGTTTTTCTCACTGCTACTAGTGAATGTAATGTAACACACACCCATACAATGCGCACCACCCCGTGATGTTTTTCTCACTCCTACTAGTGAATGTAAGGTAACACACACCCATATAATGCGCAAAACCCCGTGATGTTTTTCTCACTCCTACTAGTGAATGTAATGCAACACACACCCATACAATGCGCACCACCCCGCGATGTTTTTCAGAAACCTATCCTCCATTGCCACTGCATGTTCCCTGACCTCCCCATGCTGACCACCCCGCGGTGCTTTTCTCCATCCTACATTGCCACTCACTGCCTATCCTAATTCAGACCCTCCGATTCACACCACCCCGTGATGTTTTTCTCACTCCTAGTAGTGAATGTAATGTAACACACACCCATACAATGCGAACCACTCCGTGATGTTTTTCTCACTCCTACTAGTGAATGTAATGTAACACACACCCATACAATGCGCACCACCCCGTGATGTTTTTCTCACTCCTACTAGTGAATGTAATGTAACACACACCCATTCAATGCGCACCACCCCATTATATTTTTCGCACACCTACTAGTGAATGTAATGTAACACACACCCATACAATGCGCAACACCCCGTGATGTTTTTCTCACTCCTACTAGTGAATCTAATGTAACACACACCCATACAATGCGCACCACCCCGCGATGTTTTTCGGAAACCTATCCTACATTGCCACTGCATGTTCCCTGACCTCCCCACGCTGACCACCCCGCGGTGCTTTTCTCCATCCTACATTGCCACTCACTGCCTATCCTAATTCAGACCCTCCGATTAACACCACCCCGTGATGTTTTTCTCACTCCTAGTAGTGAATGTAATGTAACACACACCCATACAATGCGCACCACCCCGTGATGTTTTTCTCACTCCTACTAGTGAATGTAATGTAACACACACCCATACAATGCGCACCACCCCGTGATGTTTTTCTCACACCTACTAGTGAATCTAATGTAACACACACCCATACAATGCGCACCACCCCCCGATGTTTTTCAGAATCCTATCCTACATTGCCACTGCATGTTCCCTGACCTCCCCATGCTGACCAGCCCGCGGTGCTTTACTCCATCCTACATTGCCACTCACTGCCTTTCCTAATTCAGACCCTCCGATTCACACCACCCCGTGATGTTTTTCTCACTCCTAGTAGTGAATGTAATGTAACACACACCCATAAAATGCGCACCACCCCGTGATGTTTTTCTCACTCCTACTAGTGAATGTAATGTAACACACACCCATACAATGCGCACCACCCCGTGATGTTTTTCTCACTCCTACTAGTGAATGTAATGTAACACACACCCATACAATGCGCACCACCCCGTGATGTTTTTCTCACTCCTACTAGTGAATGTAATGTAACACACACCCATAAAATGCGCACCACCCCGTGATGTTTTTCTAACTCCTACTCGTGAATGTAATGTAACACACACCCATACAATGCGCAGCACTCCGTCATGTTTTACTCACTCCTATTAGTGGATGTAATGTAACACACACCCATACAATGCGCACCACCCAGTGATGTTTTTCTCACTCCTACTAGTGAATCTAATGTAACACACACCCATACAATGCGCACAACCCCGCGATGTTTTTCAGAAACCTATCCTACATTGCCACTGCATGTTCCCTGACCTCCCCATGCTGACCACCCCGTGGTGCTTTTCTCCATCCTATATTGCCACTCACTGCCTATCCTAATTCAGACCCTCCGATTCACACCACCCCGTGATGTTTTTCTCACTCCTAGTAGTGAATGTAATGTAACACACACCCATACAATGCGCACCACCCCGTGATGTTTTTCTCACTCCTACTAGTGAATGTAATGTAACACACACCCATACAATGCGCACCACCCCGTGATGTTTTTCTCACTCCTACTAGTGAATGTAATGTAACACACACCCATACAATGCGCACCACCCCGTGATGTTTTTCTCACTCCTACTAGTGAATGTAATGTAACACACACCCATACAATGCGCACCACCCCGTGATGTTTTTCTCACTCCTACTAGTGAATTTAATGTAACACACACCCATACAATGGCTACCACCCCGTGATGTTTTTCTCACTCCTTCTAGTGAATGTAATTTAACACACACCCATACAATGCGCACCACTCCGTGATGTTTTTCTCACTCCTACTAGTGAATGTAATGCAACACACACCCATACAATGCGCACCATCTCGTGACGTTTTTCTCACTCCTACGACTAAATGCAATGTAACACACACCCATACAATGCGCACCACCCCGTGACGTTTTTCTCACTCCTACTAGTGAATGTAATGTAAAACACACCCATACAATGCGCACCACCCCGTGATGTTTTTCTCATTCCTACTATTGAATCTAATGTAACACACACCCATACAATGCGCACCACCCCGCAATGTTTTTCAGAATCCTATCCTACATTGCCACTGCATGTTCCCTGACCTCCCCATGCTGACCACCCCCCGGTGCTTTTCTCCATCCTACATTGAAACTCACTGCCTTTCCTAATTCAGACCCTCCGATTCACACCAACCCGTGATGTTTTTCTCACTCCGAGTAGTGAATGTAACACACACCCATACAATGCGCACCACCCCGTGATGTTTTTCTCACTCCTACTAGTGAATGTAATGTAACACACACCCATACAATGCGCACCACCCCGTGATGTTTTTGTTACTCCTACTAGTGAATGTAATATAACACACACCCATACAATGCGCACCACCCCGTGATGTTTTTGTTACTCCTACTAGTGAATGTAATGTAACACACACCCATACAATGTGCACCACCCCGTGATGTTTTTCTCACTGCTACTAGTGTATGTAATGTAACACACACCCATACAATGCGCACCACCCCGTGATGTTTTTCTCACTCCTACTAGTGAATGTAATGTAACACACACCCATACAATGCGCACCACCCCGTGATGTTTTTCTCACTCCTACTAGTGAATGTAATGTAACACACACCCATACAATGCGCACCACCCCGTGATGTTTTTCTCACTCCTACTACTGAATGTAATGTAACACACACCCATACAATGCGCACCACCCCGTTATGTTTTTCTCACACCTACTAGTGAATGTAATGTAACACACACCCACACAATGCGCAACACCCCGTGATGTTTTTCTCACTCCTTCTAGTGAATCTAATGTAACACACACCCATACAATGCGCACCACCCCGCGATGTTTTTCAGAAACCTATCCTACATTGCCACTGCATGTTCCCTGACCTCCGCATGCTGACCAACCCGCGGTGCTTTTCTCCATCCTACATTGCAACTCACTGCCTTTCCTAATTCAGACCCTCCAATTCACACCACCCCGTGATGTTTTTCTCACTCCTAGTAGTGAATGTAATGTAACAAACACCCATACAATGCGCACCACCCCGTGATGTTTTTCTCACTCCTACTAGTGAATGTAATGTAACACACACCCATACAATGCGCACCACCCCGTGATGTTTTTCTCACACCTACTAGTGAATCTAATGTAACACACACCCATACAATGCGCACCACCCCCCGATGTTTTTCAGAATCCTATCCTACATTGCCACTGCATGTTCCCTGACCTCCCCATGCTGACCACCCCGCGGTGCTTTTCTCCATCCTACATTGCCACTCACTGCCTTTCCTAATTCAGACCCTCTGATTCACACCACCCCGTGATGTTTTTCTCACTCCTAGTAGTGAATGTAATGTAACACACACCCATAAAATGCGCACCACCACGTGATGTTTTTCTCACTCCTACTAGTGAATGTAATGTAACACACACCCATACAATGCGCACCACCCCGTGATGTTTTTCTCACTCCTACTAGTGAATGTAATGTAACACACACCCATACAATGCGCACCACCCCGTGATGTTTTTCTCACTCCTACTAGTGAATGTAATGTAACACACACAAATAAAATGCGCACCAACCCGTGATGTTTTTCTAACTCCTACTAGTGAATGTAATGTAACACACACCCATACAATGCGCAGCACCCCGTCATGTTTTTCTCACTCCTATTAGTGGATGTAATGTAACACACACCCATACAATGCGCACCACCCTGTGATGTTTTTCTCACTCCTACTAGTGAATCTAATGTAACACACACCCATACAATGCGCACAACCCCGCGATGTTTTTCAGAAACCTATCCTACATTGCCACTGCATGTTCCCTGACCTCCCCATGCTGACCACCCCATGGTGCTTTTCTCCATCCTACATTGCCACTCACTGCCTATCCTAATTCAGACCCTCCGATTCACACCACCCCGTGATGTTTTTCTCACTCCTAGTAGTGAATGTAATGTAACACACACCCATACAATGCGCACCACCCCGTGATGTTTTTCTCACTCCTACTAGTGAATGTAATGTAACACACACCCATACAATGCGCACCACCCCGTGATGTTTTTCTCACTCCTACTAGTGAATGTAATGTAACACACACCCATACAATGCGCACCACCCCGTGATGTTTTTCTCACTCCTACTAGTGAATGTAATGTAACACACACCCATACAATGCGCACCACCCCATGATGTTTTTCTCACTCCTACTAGTGAATGTAATGTAACACACACCCATACAATGCGCACCATCCCGTGACGTTTTTCTCACTCCTACGAATAAATGCAATGTAACACACACCCATACAATGCGCACCACCCCGTGACGTTTTTCTCACTCCTACTAGTGAATGTAATGTAACACACACCCATACAATGCGCACCACCCCGTGATGTTTTTCTCACTCCTACTAGTGAATGTAATGTAACACACACCCATACAATGCTCACCACCCCGTGATGTTTTCTCACTCCTAGTAGTGAATGTAATGTAACACACACACATACAATGTGCACCACCCCGTGATGTTTTTCTAACTCCTAATAGTGAATCTAATGTAACACACACCCATACAATGCGCACCACCCCGTGATGTTTTTCTCACTCCTACTAGTGAATGTAATGTAACACAAACACATACAATGCGCACCATCCCGTGACGTTTTTCTCACTCCTACGACTAAATGCAATGTAACACACACCCATACAATGCGCACCACCCCGTGACGTTTTTCTCACTCCTACTAGTGAATGTAATGTAACACACACCCATAAAATGCGCACCACCCCGTGATGTTTTTCTCACTCCTACTATTGAATCTAATGTAACACACACCCATACAATGCGTACCACCCCGCGATGTTTTTCAGAATCCTATCCTACATTGCCACTGCATGTTCCCTGACCTCCCCATGCTGACCACACCCCGGTGCTTTTCTCCATCCTACATTGCAACTCACTGCCTTTCCTAATTCAGACCCTCCGATTCACACCACCCCGTGATGTTTTTCTCACTCCGAGTAGTGAATGTAACACACACCCATACAATGCGCACCACCCCGTGATGTTTTTCTCACTCCTACTAGTGAATGTAATGTAACACACACCCATACAATGCGCACCACCCCGTGATGTTTTTGTTACTCCTACTAGTGAATGTAATGTAACACACACCCATACAATGCGCACCACCCCGTGATGTTTTTCTCACTTCTACTAGTGACTGTAATGTAACACACACCCATACAATGCGCACCACCCCATGATGTTTTTCTAACTCCTACTAGTGAATGTAATGTAACACACACCCATACAATGCGCACCACCCCGTGATGTTTTTCTCACTCCTACTAGTGAATGTAATGTAACACACACCCATACAATGCTCACCACCCCGTGATGTTTTCTCACTCCTAGTAGTGAATGTAATGTAACACACACACATACAATGTGCACCACCCCGTGATGTTTTTCTAACTCCTAATAGTGAATCTAATGTAACACACACCCATACAATGCGCACCACCCCGTGATGTTTTTCTCACTCCTACTAGTGAATGTAATGTAACACACAACCATACAGTGCTCACCACCCCGTAATGTTTTTCTCACTCCTAGTAGTGAATGTAATGTAACACACACACATAAAATGCGCACCACCCCGAGATGTTTTTCTCACTCCTACTAGTGAATGTAATGTAACACACACCCATACAATGCGCACCACCCCGTGATGTTTTTCTCACTCCTACTAGTGAATGTAATGTAACACACACCCATACAATGCGCACCACCCCGTGATGTTTTTCTCACTAATACTAGTGAATGTAATGTAACACACACCCATACAATGCGCACCACCCCGTTATGTTTTTCTCACACCTACTAGTGAATGTAATGTAACACACACCCACACAATGCGCAACATCCCGTGATGTTTTTCTCACTCCTTCTAGTGAATCTAATGTAACACACACCCATACAATGCGCACCACCCCACGATGTTTTTCAGAAACCTATACTACATTGCCACTGCATGTTCCCTGACCTCCGCATGCTGACCACCCCGCGGTGCTTTTCTCCATCCTACATTGCAACTCACTGCCTTTCCTAATTCAGACCCTCCAATTCACACCACCCCGTGATGTTTATCTCACTCCTAGTAGTGAATGTAATGTAACACACACCCATACAATGCGCACCACCCCGTGATGTTTTTCTCACTCCTACTAGTGAATGTAATGTAACACACACCCATACAATGCGCACAACCCCGCGATGTTTTTCAGAAACCTATCCTACATTGCCACTGCATGTTCCCTGACCTCCCCATGCTGACCACCCCGTGGTGCTTTTCTCCATCCTACATTGCCACTCACTGCCTATCCTAATTCAGACCCTCCGATTCACACCACCCCGTGATGTTTTTCTCACTCCTAGTAGTGAATGTAATGTAACACACACCCATACAATGCGCACCACCCCGTGATGTTTTTCTCACTCCTACTAGTGAATGTAATGTAACAAACACCCATACAATGCGCACCACCCCGTGATGTTTTTCTCACTCCTACTAGTGAATGTAATGTAACACACACCCATACAATGCGCACCACCCCGTGATGTTTTTCTCACTCCTACTAGTGAATGTAATGTAACACACACCCATAAAATGCGCACCACCCGTGATGTTTTTCTAACTCCTACTAGTGAATGTAATGTAACACACACCCATAAAATGCGCAGCACCCCGTCATGTTTTTCTCACTCCTATTAGTGGATGTAATGTAACACAAACCCATACAATGCGCACCACCCTGTAATGTTTTTCTCACTCCTACTAGTGAATCTAATGTAACACACACCCATACAATGCGCACAACCCCGCGATGTTTTTCAGAAACCTATCCTACATTGCCACTGCATGTTCCCTGACCTCCCCATGCTGACCACCCCGTGGTGCTTTTCTCCATCCTACATTGCCACTCACTGCCTATCCTAATTCAGACCCTCCGATTCACACCACCCCGTGATGTTTTTCTCACTCCTAGTAGTGAATGTAATGTAACACACACCCATACAATGCGCACCACCCCGTGATGTTTTTCTCACTCCTACTAGTGAATGTAATGTAACACACACCCATACAATGCGCACCACCCCGTGATGTTTTTCTCACTCCTACTAGTGAAAGTAATGTAACACACACCCATACAATGCGCACCACCCCGTTATGTTTTTCTCACTCCTATTAGTGAATGTAATGTAACACACACCCACACAATGCGCACCACCCCGTGATGTTTTTCTCACTCCTACTAGTGAATGTAATGTAACACACACCCATACAATGCGCACCACCCCGTGATGTTTTTCTCACTCCTACGAGTGAATGTAATGTAACACACACCCATACAATGCACACCACCCCGTGATGTTTTTCTCACTCCTACGACTGAATGTAATGTAACACACACCCATACAATGCGCACCACCCCGTGATGTTTTTTTCACTCCTACTAGTGAATGTAATGTAACACACACCCATACAATGCGCACCTCCCCGTGATGTTTTTCTCACTCCTACTAGTGAATGTAATGTAACACACACCCATACAATGCGCACCAGCCCGTGATGTTTTTCTCACTCCTACTAGTGAATGTAATGTAACACACACCCATACAATGCGCACCTCCCCGTGATGTTTTTCTCACTCCTAATAGTGAATCTAATGTAACACACACCCATACAATGCGCACCACCCCGTGATGTTTTTCTCACTCCTACTAGTGAATGTAATGTAACACACACCCATACAATGCGCACCATCCCGTGACGTTTTTCTCACTCCTACGACTAAATGCAATGTAACACACACCCATACAATGCGCACCACCCCGTGACGTTTTTCTCACTCCTACTAGTGAATGTAATGTAACACACACCCATAAAATGCGCACCACCCCGTGATGTTTTTCTCACTCATACTATTGAATCTAATGTGACACACACCCATACAATGCGTACCACCCCGCGATGTTTTTCAGAATACTATCCTACATCGCCACTGCATGTTCCCTGACCTCCCCATGCTGACCACCCCCCGGTGCTTTTCTCCATCCTACATTGCCACTCACTGCCTATCCCAATTCAGACCCTCCGATTCACACCACCCCGTGATGTTTTTCAGAAACCTATCCTACATTGATACTGCATGTTCCCTGACCTCCCCATGCTGACCACCCCGCGGTGCTTTTCTCCATCCTACATTTCCACTCACTGCCTATCCTAATTCAGACCCTCCGATTCACACCACCCTGTGATGTTTTTCTCACTCCTACTAGTGAATGTAATGTAACACACACCCATACAATGCGCACCACCCCGTGATGTTTTTTAGAAACCTATCCTACATTGCCACTGCATGTTCGCTGACCTCCCCATGCTGACCACCCCACAGTGCTTTTCTCCATCCTACATTGCAACTCATTGCCTATCCTAATTCAGACCCTCCGATTCACACCACCCCATGATGTTTTTCTCACTCCTAGTAGTGATTGTAATGTAACACACACACATACAATGCGCACCACCCCGTGATGTTTTTCTAACTCCTACTAGTGAATGTAATGTAACACACACCCATACAATGCGCACCACCCCGTGATGTTTTTCTCACTCGTACTACTGAATGTAATGTAACACACACCCATACAATGCTCACCACCCCGTGATGTTTTTGTCACTCCTAGTAGTGAATGTAATGTAACACACACACATACAATGCGCACCACCCCGTGATGTTTTTCTCACTCCTACTAGTGAATGTAATGTAACACACACCCATACAATGCTCACCACCCCGTGATGTTTTTGTCACTCCTAGTAGTGAATGTAATGTAACACACACACATACAATGCGCACCACCCCGTGATGTTTTTCTCACTCCTACTAGTGAATGTAATGTAACACACACCCATACAATGCACACCACCCCGTGATGTTTTTCTCACTCCTACTAGTGAATCTAATGTAACACACACCCATACAATGCGCACCACCCCGCGATGTTTTTCATAAACCTATCCTACATTGCCACTGCATGTTCCCTGACCTCCCCATGCTGACCACCCCGCGGTGCTTTTCTCCATCCTACATTGCCACTCACTGCCTATCCTAATTCAGACCCTCCGATTCACACCACCCCGTGATGTTTTTCTCACTCCTAGTAGTGAATGTAATGTAACACACACCCATACAATGCGAAACACCCCGTGATGTTTTTCTCACTCCTATTAGTGAATGTAATGTAACACGCAACCATACAATGCGCACCACCCCACGATGTTTTTCAGAATCCTATCCTACATTGCCACTGCATGTTCCCTGACCTCCCCATGCTGAACACCCCGCGGTGCGTTTCTCCTTCTTACATTGCCACTCACTGCCTATGCTAATACAGACCCTCCAATTCACACCACCCTGTGATGTTTTTCTCACTCCTACTAGTGAATGTAATGTAACACACACCCATAAAATGCGCACCACCCCACGATATTTTTCATTAACCTATCCTACATTGCCACTGCATGTTCCCTGACCTCCCCATGCTGACCACCCCGCGGTGCTTTTCTCCATCCTACATTGCCACTCACTGCCTATCCTAATTCAGACCCTCCGATTCACACCACCCCGTGATGTTTTTCTCACTCCTAGTAGTGAATGTAATGTAACACACACCCATACAATGCGCACCACCCCGTGATGTTTTTCTCACTCCTACTAGTGAATGTAATGTAACACACACCCATACAATGCGCACGACCCCGTGATGTTTTTCTCACACCTACTAGTGAATCTAATGTAACACACACCCATACAATGCGCACCACCCCGCGATGTTTTTCAGAAACCTATCCTACATTGCCACTGCATGTTCCCTGACCTCCCCATGCTGACCACCCCGCGGTGCTTTTCTCCATCCTACATTGCCACTCACTGCCTATCCTAATTCAGACCCTCCGATTCACACCACCCCGTGATGTTTTTCTCACTCCTAGTAGTGAATGTAATGTAACACACACCCATACAATGCGCACCACCCCGTGATGTTTTTCTCACTCCTACTAGTGAATGTAATGTAACACACACCCATACAATGCGCACCACCCCGTGATGTTTTTCTCACTCCTACTAGTGAAAGTAATGTAACACACACCCATACAATGCGCACCACCCCGTTATGTTTTTCTCACTCCTATTAGTGAATGTAATGTAACACACACCCACACAATGCGCACCACCCGTGATGTTTTTCTCACTCCTACTAGTGAATGTAATGTAACACACACCCATACAATGCGCACCACCCCGTGATGTTTTTCTCACTCCTACGAGTGAATGTAATGTAACACACACCCATACAATGCGCACCACCCCGTGATGTTTTTCTCACTCCTACGACTGAATGTAATGTAACACACACCCATACATGCGCACCACCCCGTGATGTTTTTCTCACTCCTACTAGTGAATGTAATGTAACACACACCCATACAATGCGCACCTCCCCTTGATGTTTTTCTCACTCCTACTAGTGAATGTAATGTAACACACACCCATACAATGCGCACCAGCCCGTGATGTTTTTCTCACTCCTACTAGTGAATCTAATGTAACACACACCCATACAATGCGCACCATCCCGTGCTGTTTTTCTCTCTCCTACTAGTGAATGTAATGTAACACACACCCATACAATGCCCACCACCCCGTGATGTTTTTCTCACTCCTACTAGTGAATGTAATGTAACACACACCCATACAATGTGCACCACCCCGTGATGTTTTTCTCACTCCAACTAGTGAATCTAATGTAACACACACCCATACAATGCGCACCACCCCGTGATGTTTTTCTCACTCCTACTAGTGAATCTAATGTAACACACACCCATACAATGCGCACCACCCCGTGATGTTTTTCTCACTCCTACTAGTGAATGTAATGTAACACACACCCATACAATGCGCACCACCCCGTGATGTTTTTCTCACTCCTACTAGTGAATGTAATGTAACACACACCCATACAATTCGCACCACCCCGTGATGTTTTTCTCACTCCTAATAGTGAATCTAATGTAACACACACCCATGCAATGCGCACCACCACATGATGTTTTTCTCACTCCTACTAGTGAATGTAATGTAACACACACCCATACAATGCGCACCAACCCGTGACGTTTTTCTCACTCCTATTAGTGAATGTAATTTAACACACACCCATACAATGCTCACCACCCCGTGATGTTTTTCTCTCTCCTACTAGTGAATGTAATGTAACACACACCCATACAATGCGCACCACCCCGTGAAGTTTTTCTCACTCCTACTAGTGAATGTAATGTAACACACACCCATACAATGCGCACCACCCCGTTATGTTTTTCTCACTCCCATTAGTGAATGTAATTTAACACACACCCACACAATGCGCACCACCCCGTGATGTTTTTCTCACTCCTACTAGTGAATGTAATGTAACACACACCCATACAATGCGCACCACCCGTGATGTTTTTTAGAAACCTATCCTACATTGCCACTGCATGTTCGCTGACCTCCCCATGCTGACCACCCTGCAGTGCTTTTCTCCATCCTACATTGCCACTCACTGCCTATCCTAATTCAGACCCTCCGATTCACACCACCCCATGATGTTTTTCTCACTCCTAGTAGTGAATGTAATGTAACACACACACATACAATGCACACCACCCCGTGATGTTTTTCTCACTCCTACTAGTGAATGTAATGTAACACACACCCATACAATGCACACCACCCCGTGATGTTTTTCTCCCTCCTGGTAGTGAATGTAATGTAACACACACCCATACAATGCACACCACCCCGTGATGTTTTTCTCGCTCCTGGTAGTGAATGTAATGTAACACACACCCATACAATGCGAACCACCCCGTGATGTTTTTCTCAATCCTATTAGTGAATGTAATGTAACACGCAACCATACAATGCGCACCACCCCGTGATGATTTTCAGAAAACTATCCTACATTGCCACTGCATGTTCCCTGACTTCCCCATGCTGACCACCCCACGGTGCTTTTCTCTATACTACATTGCTACTCACTGTCTATCCTAATTCAGACCCTGCGATTCACACCACACCGTGATGTTTTTCTCACTCCTTCTAGTGAATGTAATGTAACACACACTCATACAATGCGCACCACCCCGCGATGTTTTTCAGAAACCTATCCTACATTGCTACTGCATGTTCCCTGACCTCCCCATGCTGACCACCCCGTGGTGCTTTTCTCCATCCTACATTGCCACTCACTGCCTATCCCAATTCAGACCCTCCGATTCACACCACCCCGTGATGTTTTCTCACACCTACTAGTGAATGTAATGTAACACACACCCATACAATGCGCACGACCCCGCGATGTTTTTCAGAAACCTATCCTACCTTGCCACTGCATGTTCCCTGACCTCCCCATGCTGACCACCCCGCGGTGCTTTTCTCCATCCTACATTGCCACTCACTGCCGATCCTAATTCAGACCCTCCGATTCACACCACCCCGTGATGTTTTTCTCACTCCTACTAGTGAATGTAATGTAACACACACCCATACAATGCGAACCAACCCGTGATGTTTTTCTCACTCCTACTAGTGAATGTAATGTAACACACACCCATACAATGCGCACCACCCCACGATGTTTTTCAGAAACCTATCCTACATTGCCACTGCATGTTCCCTGACCTCCCCATGCTGACCACCCCACGGTGCTTTTCTCCATCCTACATTGCCACTCACTGCCTATCCTAATTCAGACCCTCCGATTCACACAAACCCGTGATGTTTTTCTCACTCCTACTAGTGAATGTAATGTAACACACACCCATACAATGCGCACCACCTCATGACGTTTTTCTCACTCTTACTAGTGAATGTAACACACACCCATACAATGCGCACCACCCCGTGATGTTTTTCTCAGTCCTACTAGTGAATGTAATGTAACACACACTCATACAATGCGCACCACTCCGCGATGTTTTTCAGGAACCTATCCTACATTGCCACTGCATGTTGCCTGACCTCCCCATGCTGACCACCCCGCGGTGCTTTTCTCCATCCTACATTGCCACTCACTGCCTATCCTAATTCAGACCCTCCGATTCACACCACCCCGTGATGTTTTTCTCACTCGTACTAGTGAATGTAATGTAACACACACCCATACAATGCGAACCACCCCGTGATGTTTTTCTCAATCCTATTAGTGAATGTAATGTAACACGCAACCATACAATGCGCACCACCCCACGATGTTTTTCAGAAGACTATCCTACATTGCCACTGCATGTTCCCTGACCTCCCCATGCTGACCACCCCGCGGTGCTTTTCTCCATCCTACATTGCCACTCACTGCCGATCCTAATTCAGACCCTCCGATTCACACCACCCCGTGATGTTTTTCTCACTCCTAGTAGTGAATGTAATGTAACACACACCCATACAATGCGAACCACCCCGTGATGTTTTTCTCACTCCTATTAGTGAATGTAATGTAACACGAACCATACAATGCGCACCACCCCACGATGTTTTTCAGAAGACTATCCTACATTGCCACTGCATGTTCCCTGACCTCCCCTTGCTGAACACCCCGCGGTGCTTTTCTCCATCCTACATTGCCACTCACTGCCTATCCTAATTCAAACCATCCGATTCACACCACCCCGTGATGTTTTATTCACTCCTACTAGTGAATGTAATGTAACACACACCCATACAATGCGCACCACCCCACGATGTTTTTCAGAATCCTATCCTACGTTGCCACTGCATGTTCCCTGACCTCCCCATGCTGAACACCCCGCGGTGCGTTTCTCCATCTTACATTGCCACTCACTGCCTATTCTAATACAGACCCTCCGATTCACACCACCCTGTGATGTTTTTCTCACTCCTACTAGTGAATGTAATGTAACACACACCCATACAATGCGCACCACCCCACGATATTTTTCAGTAACCTATCCTACATTGCCACTGCATGTTCCCTGACCTCCGCATGCTGACCACCCCGCAGTGCTTTTCTCTATCCTACATTGCCACTCACTTCCTATCCTAATTCAGACTCTCCGATTAACACCACCCCGTGATGTTTTTCTCACTGCTACTAGTGAATGTAATGTAACACACACCCATACAATGCGCACGACCCCGCGATGTTTTTCAGAAACCTATCCTACCTTTCCACTGCATGTTCCCTGACCTCCCCATGCTGACCACCCCGCGGTGCTTTTCTCCATCCTACATTGCCACTCACTGCCGATCCTAATTCAGACCCTCCGATTCACACCACCCCGTGATGTTTTTCTCACTCCTCCTAGTGAATGTAATGTAACACACACCCATACAATGCGAACCACCCCGTGATGTTTTTCTCACTGCTACTAGTGAATGTAATGTAACACACACCCATACAATGCGCACCACCCCACGATGTTTTTCAGAAACCTATCCTACATTGCCACTGCATGTTCCCTGACCTCCCCATGCTGACCACCCCGCGGTGCTTTTCTCCATCCTACATTGCCACTCACTGCCGATCCTAATTCAGACCCTCCGATTCACACAACCCTGTGATGTTTTTCTCACTCCTACTTTTGAATGTAATGTAACACACACCCATACAATGCGCACCACCTCCTGACGTTTTTCTCACTCTTACTAGTGAAAGTAATGTAACACACACCCATACAATGCGCACCACCCAGTGATGTTTTTCTCAGTCCTACTAGTGAATGAAATGTAACACACACCCATACAATGCGCACCACCCCGCGATGTTTTTCAGGAACCTATCCTACATTGCCACTGCATGTTGCCTGACCTCCCCATTCTGACCACCCCGCGGTGCTTTTCTCCATCCTACATTGACACTCACTGCCTATCCTAATTCAGACCCTCCGATTCACACCACCCCGTGATGTTTTTCTCACTCGTACTAGTGAATGTAATGTAACACACACCCATACAATGCGAACCACCCCGTGATGTTTTTCTCACTCCTATTAGTGAATGTAATGTAACACGCAACCATACAATGCGCACCACCCCACCATGTTTTTCAGAAGACTATCCTACATTGCCACTGCATGTTCCCTGACCTCCCCATGCTGACCACCCCACGGTGCTTTTCTCTATACTACATTGCTACTCACTGCCTATCCTAATTCAGACCCTGCGATTCACACCACACCGTGATGTTTTTCTCACTTCTCATAGTGAATGTAATGTAACACACACTCATACAATGCGCACCACCCCGCGATGTTTTTCAGAAACCTATCCTACATTGCTACTGCATGTTCCCTGACCTCCCCATGCTGACCACCCCGCGGTGCTTTTCTCCATCCTACATTGCCACTCACTGCCTATCCTAATTCAGACCCTCCGATTCACACCACCCCGTGATGTTTTTCTCACTCCTACTAGTGAATGTAATGTAACACACACCCATACAATGCGCACCACCCCGCGATGTTTTTCAGTAACCTATCCTACATTGCCACCTCTTGTTCCCTGACCTCCCCATCCCGACCACCCCGCGGTGCTTTTCTCTATCCTACATTGCCACTCACTGCCTATCCTAATTCAGACCCTCCGATTCACACCACCCCGTGATGTTTTTCTCACTCCTACTAGTGAATGCAATGTAAAACACACCCATAAAATGCGCACCACCCCGTGATGTATTTCAGAAACCTATCCTACATTGCCACTGCATGTTCCCTGACCTCCCCATTCTGACCACCCCGTCGTGCTTTTCTCTATCCTACATTGCCACTCACTGCCGATCCTAATTCAGACCCTCCGATTCACACCACCCCGTGATGTTTTTCTCACTCCTACTAGTGAATGTAATGTAACACACAGCCATACAATGCGCACCAACCCGCGATGTTTTTCTCACTCCTACTAGTGAATGTAATGTAAAACACAGCCATACAATGCGCACAACCCCGCGATGTTTTTCTCACTCCTACTAGTGAATGTAATGTAACACACACCCATACAATGCGCACCACCCCGCGATGTTTTTCAGAAACCTATCCTACCTTGCCACAGCATGTTCCCTGACGTCCCCATGCTGTGCACCCCGCGGTGCTTTTCTCCATCCTACATTGCCACTCACTGCCGATCCTAAGTCAGATCCTCCGATTCACACCACCCCGTGATGTTTTTCTCACTCCTACTAGTGAATGTAATGTAACACACACCCATACAATGCGCACCACCCCACGATGTTTTTCAGAAACCTATCCTACATTGCCACTGCATGTTCCCTGACCTCCCCATGCTGACCACCCCATGGTGCTTTTCTCAATCCTACATTGCCACTCACTGCCTATCCTAATTCAGACACTCCGATTCACACCACCCCGTGATGTTTTTCTCACTCCTACTAGTGAATGTAATGTAAAACACACCCATACAATGCGAACCACCCCGTAATGTTTTTCTCACTCCTACTAGTGAATGTAATGTAACACACACCCATACAATGCGCACCACCCCGCGATGTTTTTCAGAAACCTATCCTACATTGCCACTGCCTGTTCCCTGACCTCCCCATGCTGACCACCCCGCGGTGCTTTTCTCCATCCTACATTGCCACTCACTGCCTATCCTAATTCAGACCCTTCGATTCACACCACCCAGTGATGTTTTTCTCACTGCTACTAGTGAATGTAATGTAACACACACCCATACAATGCGCACCACCCCGTGATGTTTTTCTCACTCCTACTAGTGAATGTAATGTAACACACACCCATACAATCCGCACGACCCCGTGATGTTTTTCTCACTCCTACTAGCGAATGTAATGTAACACACACCCATACATTGCGCACCACCCCGTGATATTTTTCATAAACCTATCCTACATTGCCACTGCATGTTCCCTGACCTCCCCATGGTGACCACCCCGCGGTGCTTTTCTCCATCCTACATTTCCACTCACTGCCTATCCTAATTCAGACCCTCCGATTCACACCACCCCGTGATGTTTTTCTCAATCCTACTAGTGAATGTAATGCAACACACACCCATACAATGCGCACCACCCCGTGATGAGTTTCAGAAAACTATCCTACATTGCCACTGCATGTTCCCTGACTTGCCCATGCTGACCACCCCGCGGTGCTTTTCTCTATACTACATTGCCACTCACTGCCTATCCTAATTCATACCCTCCGATTCACACCAGCCCCTGATGTTTTTCTCACTCCTACTAGTGAATGTAATGTAACACACCCCCATACAATGCGCACCACCCCGCGCTGTTTTTCAGAAACCTATCCTACATTGCCACTGCATGTTCCCTAACCTCACCATGCTGACCACCCCGCGGTGCTTTTCTCCATCCTACATTGCCACTCACTGCCTATCCTAATTCAGACCCTCCGATTCACACCACCCCTGATGTTTTTCTCACACCTACTAGTGAATGTAATGTAACACACACCCATACAATGCGCCCCACCCCGTGATGTTTTTCTCACTCCTACTAGTGAATGTAATGTAACACACACCCATACAATGCGCACCACTCCGTGATGTTTTTCTCACTCCTACTAGTGAATGTAATGTAACACACACCCACACAATGCGCACCACCCCGCGATGTTTTTCAGAAACCTATCCTCTATTGCCACTGCATGTTCCCTGACCTCCCCATGCTGACCACCCCGCGGTGCTTTTCTCCATCCTACATTGCCACTCACTGCCTATCCTAATTCAGACCCTCCGATTCACACCACACCGTGATGTTTTTCTCACTCCTACTAGTGAATGTAATGTAACACACACCCATACAATGCGCCCCACCCCGTGATGTTTTTCTCACTCCTACTAGTGAATGTAATGTAACACACACCCTTACAATGCGCACCACCCCGCGATGTTTTTCAGAAACCTATCCTACATTGCCACTGCATGTTCCCTGACCTCCCCATGCTGACCACCCCGCGGTTCTTTTCTCCATCCTACATTGCCGCTCAATGCCTATCCTAATTCAGACACTCCGATTCACACCACCCCGTGATGTTTTTCTCACTCCTACTAGTGAATGTAATGTAACACACACCCATACAATGCGCACCGCCCCACGATGTTTTTCAGAAACCTATCCTACATTGCCACTGCATCTTCCCTGACCTATCCATGCTGACCACCCCGCGGTGCTTTTCTCCATCCTACATTGCCACTCACTGCCTATCCTAATTCAGACCATCCGATTCACAACACACCGTGATGTTTTTCTCACTCCTACTAGTGAATGTAATGTAACACACACCCATACAATGCGCACCACCCCGTGATGTTTTTCAGAAAACTATCCTACATTGCCACTGCCTGTTCCCTGACCTCCCCATGCTGACCACCCCGTGGTGCTTTTCTCCATCCTACACTGCCACTCAATGCCTATCCTCATTCAGACCCTCCAATTCACACCACCCCGTGATGTTTTTCTCATTCCTACTAGTGAATGTAATGTATCACACACCCATACAATGCGCACCACCCCGCGATATTTTTCAGAAACCTATCCTACATTGCCACTACATTTTCCCTGACCTCCCCATGCTGACCACCCCGTGGTGCTTTTCCCCATCCTACATTGCCAGTCACTGCCTATCCTAATTCAGACCCTCCGATTCACACCACCCCGTGATGTTTTTCTCACACATATTAGTGAATGTAATGTAACACACACCCATACAATGCGCCCCACGCCGTGATGTTTTTCTCACTACTACTAGTGAATGTAATGTAACACACACCCATACAATGCGCACCACCCCGTGACGTTTTTCTCACTCCTACTAGTGAATGTAATGTAACACACACCCACACAATGCGCACCACCCCGCGATGTTTTTCAGAAACCTATCCTCCATTGCCACTGCATGTTCCCTGACCTCCCCATGCTGACCACCCCGCGGTGCTTTTCTCCATCCTATGTTGCCACTCACTGCCTATCCTAATTCAGACTCTCCGATTCACACCACCCCGTGATGTTTTCCTCACTCCTACTTGTGAATGTAATGTAACACACACCCATACAATGCGCACCACCCCATGATGTTTTTCTCACTCCTACTAGTGAATGTAATGTAACACACACCCATACAATGCGCACCACCCCGCGATGTTTTTCAGAAACCTATCCTACATTGCCACTGCATGTTCTCTCACCTCCCTATGCTGACCACCCCGTGGTGCTTTTCTCTATCCTACATTGCCACTCACTGCCGATCCTAATTCAGACCCTCCGATTCACACCACCCCGTGATGTTTTTCTCACTCCTACTAGTGAATGTCATGTAACACACACCCATACAATGCGCACCACCCCGTGATGTTTTTATCACTCCTACTAGTGAATGTAATGTAACACACAACCATACAATCCGCACCACCCCGTGATGTTTTTCTCACTCCTACTTGTTAATGTAATGTAACACACACCCATTCAATGCGAACCACCCCGCGATATTTTTCAGAAACCTATCCTACATTGCCACTACATGTTCCCTGACGTCCCCATGCTGACCACCATGCGGTGCTTTTCCCCAACCTACATTGCCACTCACTGCGTATCCTAATTCAGACCCTCCGATTCACACCACCCCTGATGTTTTTCTCACACCTACTAGTGAATGTAATGTAACACACACCCATACAATGCGCCCCACCCCGTGATGTTTTTCTCACTCCTACTAGTGAATGTAATGTAACACACACCCATACAATGCGCACCACTCCGTGATGTTTTTCTCACTCCTACTAGTGAATGTAATGTAACACACACCCACACAATGCGCACCACCCCGCAATGTTTTTCAGAAACGTATCCTCTATTGCCACTGCATGTTCCCTGAACTCCCCATGCTGACCACCCCGCGGTGCTTTTCTCCATCCTATATTGCCACTCACTGCCTATCCTAATTCAGACCCTCCGATTCACACCACCCCGTGATGTTTTTCTCACTCCTACTAGTGAATGTCATGTAACACACACCCATACAATGCGAACCACCCCGTGATGTTTTTCTCACTCCTACTAGTGAATGTAATGTAACACACACCCATACAATGCGCACCACCCTGCGCTGTTTTTCAGAAATCTATCCTACATTGCCACTGCATGTTCCCTGACCTCCCCATGCTGACCACCCCGCGGTGCTTTTCTCCATCCTACATTGCCACTCACTGCCTATCCTAATTCAGACCGTCTGATTCACACCACCCTGTGATGTTTTTGTCACTCCTACTAGTGAATGAAATGTAACACACACCCATACAATGCGCACCACCCCGCGATGTTTTTCAGAAACCTATCCTACATTGCCACTGCATGTTCCCTGACCTCCCCATGCTGACCACGCTGCGGTACTTTTCTCCATCCTACATTGCCACTCACTGCCTATCCTAATTCAGATGCTCCGATTCACACCACCCCGTGATATTTTTCTCACTCCTACTAATGAATGTAATGTAACACACACCCTTACAATGCGCACCACCCCGCGATGTTTTTCAGAATCCTATCCTACATTGCCACTGCATGTTCCCTGACCTCCCCATGCTGACCACCCCGCGGTGCTTTTCTCCATCATACATTGCCACTCACTGCCTATGCTAATTCAGACCCTCCGATTCACACCACCCCGTGATGTTTTTCTCACTCCTACTAGTGAATGTAATGTAACACATACCCATAAAATGCGCACCACCCGGCGATGTTTTTCAGAAACCTATCCTACATTGTCATTGCATGTTCCCTGTCCTCCCCATGCTGACCACCCGGCGGTGCTTTTCTCCATCCTACATTGCCACTCACTGCCTATCCTAATTCAGACACTCCGATTCACACCACCCCGTGATGTTTTTCTCACTCCTACTAGTGAATGTAATGTAACACACACCCATACAACGCGAGCCACCCCGTGATGATTTTCTCACTCCTACTAGTGAATGTAATGTAACACACACCCATACAATGCGCACCACCCCTCGATGTTTTTCAGAAACCTATCCTACATTGCCACTGCATGTTCCCTGAACTCCCCATGCTCACCACCCCGCGGTGTTTTTCTCCATCCTACATTGCCACTCACTGCCTATCCTAATTCAGACCCTCCGATTCACACCACCCCGTGATGTTTTTCTCACTCCTACTAGTGAATGTAATGTAACACACACCCATACAATGCGCACCACCCCACGATGTTTTTCAGAAACCTATCCTACATTGCCACTGCATCTTCCCTGACCTATCCATGCTGACCACCCCGCGGTGCTTTTCTCCATCCTACATTGCCACTCACTGCCTATCCTAATTCAGACCATCCGATTCACAACACACCGTGATGTTTTTCTCACTCCTACTAGTGAATGTAATGTAACACACACCCATACAATGCGCACCACCCCGTGATGTTTTTCAGAAAACTATCCTACATTGCCACTGCCTGTTCCCTGACCTCCCCATGCTGACCACCCCGTGGTGCTTTTCTCCATCCTACACTGCCACTCAATGCCTATCCTAATTCAGACCCTAAATTCACACCACCCCGTGATGTTCTTCTCATTCCTACTAGTGAATGTAATGTATCACACACCCATACAATGCGCACCACCCCGCGATATTTTTCAGAAACCTATCCTACATTGCCACTACATGTTCCCTGACCTCCCCATGCTGACCACCCTGTGGTGCTTTTCCCCATCCTACATTGCCAGTCACTGCCTATCCTAATTCAGACCCTCCGATTCACACCACCCCGTGATGTTTTTCTCACACATACTAGTGAATGTAATGTAACACACACCCATACAATGCGCCCCACGCCGTGATGTTTTTCTCACTACTACTAGTGAATGTAATGTAACACACACCCATACAATGCGCACCACCCCGTGACGTTTTTCTCACTCCTACTAGTGAATGTAATGTAACACACACCCACACAATGCGCACCACCCCGCGATGTTTTTCAGAAACCTATCCTCCATTGCCACTGCATGTTCCCTGACCTCCCCATGCTGACCACCCCGCGGTGCTTTTCTCCATCCTACGTTGCCACTCACTGCCTATCCTAATTCAGACTCTCCGATTCACACCACCCCGTGATGTTTTCCTCACTCCTACTTGTGAATGTAATGTAACACACACCCATACAATGCGCACCACCCCATGATGTTTTTCTCACTCCTACTAGTGAATGTAATGTAACACACACCCATACAATGCGCACCACCCCGCGATGTTTTTCAGAAACCTATCCTACATTGCCACTGCATGTTCTCTCACCTCCCCATGCTGACCACCCCGTGGTGCTTTTCTCTATCCTACATTGCCACTCACTGCCGATCCTAATTCAGACCCTCCGATTCACACCACCCCGTGATGTTTTTCTCACTCCTACTAGTGAATGTCATGTAACACACACCCATACAATGCGAACCACCCCGTGATGTTTTTCTCACTCCTACTAGTGAATGTAATGTAACACACACCCATACAATGCGCACCACCCCGCGCTGTTTTTCAGAAATCTATCCTACATTGCCACTGCATGTTCCCTGACCTCCCCATGCTGACCACCCCGCGGTGCTTTTCTCCATCCTACATTGCCACTCACTGCCTATCCTAATTCAGACCGTCTGATTCACACCACCCTGTGATGTTTTTGTCACTCCTACTAGTGAATGAAATGTAACACACACCCATACAATGCGCACCACCCCGCGATGTTTTTCAGAAACCTATCCTACATTGCCACTGCAAGTTCCCTGACCTCCCCATGCTGACCACGCTGCGGTACTTTTCTCCATCCTACATTGCCACTCACTGCCTATCCTAATTCAGACTCTCCGATTCACACCACCCCGTGATGTTTTCCTCACTCCTACTTGTGAATGTAATGTAACACACACCCATACAATGCGCACCACCCCATGATGTTTTTCTCACTCCTACTAGTGAATGTAATGTAACACACACCCATAAAATGCGCACCACCCCGCGATGTTTTTCAGAAACCTATCCTACATTGCCACTGCATGTTCTCTCACCTCCCCATGCTGACCACCCCGTGGTGCTTTTCTCTATCCTACATTGCCACTCACTGCCGATCCTAATTCAGACCCTCCGATTCACACCACCCCGTGATGTTTTTCTCACTCCTACTAGTGAATGTCATGTAACACACACCCATACAATGCGAACCACCCCGTGATGTTTTTCTCACTCCTACTAGTGAATGTAATGTAACACACACCCATACAATGCGCACCACCCTGCGCTGTTTTTCAGAAATCTATCCTACATTGCCACTGCATGTTCCCTGACCTCCCCATGCTGACCACCCCGCGGTGCTTTTCTCCATCCTACATTGCCACTCACTGCCTATCCTAATTCAGACCGTCTGATTCACACCACCCTGTGATGTTTTTGTCACTCCTACTAGTGAATGAAATGTAACACACACCCATACAATGCGCACCACCCCGCGATGTTTTTCAGAAACCTATCCTACATTGCCACTGCATGTTCCCTGACCTCCCCATGCTGACCACGCTGCGGTACTTTTCTCCATCCTACATTGCCACTCACTGCCTATCCTAATTCAGATGCTCCGATTCACACCACCCCGTGATATTTTTCTCACTCCTACTAATGAATGTAATGTAACACACACCCTTACAATGCGCACCACCCCGCGATGTTTTTCAGAATCCTATCCTACATTGCCACTGCATGTTCCCTGACCTCCCCATGCTGACCACCCCGCGGTGCTTTTCTCCATCATACATTGCCACTCACTGCCTATGCTAATTCAGACCCTCCGATTCACACCACCCCGTGATGTTTTTCTCACTCCTACTAGTGAATGTAATGTAACACATACCCATAAAATGCGCACCACCCGGCGATGTTTTTCAGAAACCTATCCTACATTGTCATTGCATGTTCCCTGTCCTCCCCATGCTGACCACCCGGCGGTGCTTTTCTCCATCCTACATTGCCACTCACTGCCTATCCTAATTCAGACACTCCGATTCACACCACCCCGTGATGTTTTTCTCACTCCTACTAGTGAATGTAATGTAACACACACCCATACAACGCGAGCCACCCCGTGATGATTTTCTCACTCCTACTAGTGAATGTAATGTAACACACACCCATACAATGCGCACCACCCCGTGATGTTTTTCAGAAAACTATCCTACATTGCCACTGCCTGTTCCCTGACCTCCCCATGCTGACCACCCCGTGGTGCTTTTCTCCATCCTACACTGCCACTCAATGCCTATCCTAATTCAGACCCTAAATTCACACCACCCCGTGATGTTTTTCTCATTCCTACTAGTGAATGTAATGTATCACACACCCATACAATGCGCACCACCCCGCGATATTTTTCAGAAACCTATCCTACATTGCCACTACATGTTCCCTGACCTCCCCATGCTGACCACCCTGTGGTGCTTTTCCCCATCCTACATTGCCAGTCACTGCCTATCCTAATTCAGACCCTCCGATTCACACCACCCCGTGATGTTTTTCTCACACATACTAGTGAATGTAATGTAACACACACCCATACAATGCGCCCCACGCCGTGATGTTTTTCTCACTACTACTAGTGAATGTAATGTAACACACACCCATACAATGCGCACCACCCCGTGACGTTTTTCTCACTCCTACTAGTGAATGTAATGTAACACACACCCACACAATGCGCACCACCCCGCGATGTTTTTCAGAAACCTATCCTCCATTGCCACTGCATGTTCCCTGACCTCCCCATGCTGACCACCCCGCGGTGCTTTTCTCCATCCTACGTTGCCACTCACTGCCTATCCTAATTCAGACTCTCCGATTCACACCACCCCGTGATGTTTTCCTCACTCCTACTTGTGAATGTAATGTAACACACACCCATACAATGCGCACCACCCCATGATGTTTTTCTCACTCCTACTAGTGAATGTAATGTAACACACACCCATACAATGCGCACCACCCCGCGATGTTTTTCAGAAACCTATCCTACATTGCCACTGCATGTTCTCTCACCTCCCCATGCTGACCACCCCGTGGTGCTTTTCTCTATCCTACATTGCCACTCACTGCCGATCCTAATTCAGACCCTCCGATTCACACCACCCCGTGATGTTTTTCTCACTCCTACTAGTGAATGTCATGTAACACACACCCATACAATGCGAACCACCCCGTGATGTTTTTCTCACTCCTACTAGTGAATGTAATGTAACACACACCCATACAATGCGCACCACCCCGCGCTGTTTTTCAGAAATCTATCCTACATTGCCACTGCATGTTCCCTGACCTCCCCATGCTGACCACCCCGCGGTGCTTTTCTCCATCCTACATTGCCACTCACTGCCTATCCTAATTCAGACCGTCTGATTCACACCACCCTGTGATGTTTTTGTCACTCCTACTAGTGAATGAAATGTAACACACACCCATACAATGCGCACCACCCCGCGATGTTTTTCAGAAACCTATCCTACATTGCCACTGCAAGTTCCCTGACCTCCCCATGCTGACCACGCTGCGGTACTTTTCTCCATCCTACATTGCCACTCAATGCCTATCCTAATTCAGATGCTCCGATTCACACCACCCCGTGATATTTTTCTCACTCCTACTAATGAATGTAATGTAACACACACCCTTACAATGCGCACCACCCCGCGATGTTTTTCAGAATCCTATCCTACATTGCCACTGCATGTTCCCTGACCTCCCCATGCTGACCACCCCGCGGTGCTTTTCTCCATCATACATTGCCACTCACTGCCTATGCTAATTCAGACCCTCCGATTCACACCACCCCGTGATGTTTTTCTCACTCCTACTAGTGAATGTAATGTAACACATACCCATAAAATGCGCACCACCCGGCGATGTTTTTCAGAAACCTATCCTACATTGTCATTGCATGTTCCCTGTCCTCCCCATGCTGACCACCCGGCGGTGCTTTTCTCCATCCTACATTGCCACTCACTGCCTATCCTAATTCAGACACTCCGATTCACACCACCCCGTGATGTTTTTCTCACTCCTACTAGTGAATGTAATGTAACACACACCCATACAACGCGAGCCACCCCGTGATGATTTTCTCACTCCTACTAGTGAATGTAATGTAACACACACCCATACAATGCGCACCACCCCTCGATGTTTTTCAGAAACCTATCCTACATTGCCACTGCATGTTCCCTGAACTCCCCATGCTCACCACCCCGCGGTGTTTTTCTCCATCCTACATTGCCACTCACTGCCTATCCTAATTCAGACCCTCCGATTCACACCACCCCGTGATGATTTTCTCACTCCTACTAGTGAATGTAATGTAACACACACCCATACAGTGCGCACCACCCCGCGATGTTTTTCAGAAACCTATCCTACATTGCCACTGCATGTTCCCTGACCTCCCCATGCTGACCACCCCGCGGTTCTTTTCTCCATCCTACATTGCCATTCACTTCCTATCATAATTCTGACCCTCCGATTCACACCACCCCGTGATGTTTTTCTCACTCCTACTAGTGAATGTAATGTATCACACACCCATACAATGCGCACCACCTCGCGGTATTTTTCAGAAACTTATCCTACATTGCCACTGCATGTTCCCTGACCTCCCCATTCTGACCAGCCCGCGGTGCTTTTCTCCATCATACATTGCCACTCACTGCCTATCCTAATTCAGACCCTCCGATTCATACCACCCCGTGATGTTTTTCTCACTCCTACTAGTGAATGTAATTTAACACACAGCCATAAAATGCGCACCACCCGGCGATGTTTTTCAGAAACCTATCCTACATTGCCATTGCATGTTCCGTGACCTCCCCATGCTGACCACCCCGCGGTGCTTTTCTCCATCCTACATTGCCACTCACTGCCTATCCTAATTCAGACCCTCCGATTCACACCAACCCGTGATGTTTTTCTCACTCCTCCTAGTGAATGTAATGTAACACACACCCATACAATGCGCACCACCCCGCGATATTTTTCAGAAACCTATCCTACATTGCCACTGCATGTTCCCTGACCTCCCCATGCTGACCACCCCGCGGTGCTTTTCTCCATCCTACATTGCCACTTACTGCGTGTCCCAAGTCAGACCCTCCGATTCACACCTCCCCGTGATGTTTTTCTCACACCTACTAGTGAATGTAATGTAACACACACCCATACAATGCGCACCACCACGCGATTATTTTCAGAAACCTATCCTACATTGCCACTGCATGTTCCCTGACCTCCCCATGCTGACCACCCCGCGGTGCTTTTCTCCATCCTACATTGCCACTCACTGCCTATCCTAATTCAGACCCTCCGATTCACACCACCACGTGATGTTTTTCTCACTCCTACTAGTGAATGTAATGTAACACACACCCATACAATGCGCACCACCCCGCGATGTTTTTCAGTAACCTATCCTACATTGCTACTGCATGTTCCCTGACCTCCCCATGCTGACCACTCCGCGGTGCTTTTCTATTTCCTACATTGCCACTCACTGCCTATCGTAATTCAGACCCTCCGATTCACACCACCCCGTGATGTTTTTCTCACTCCTACTAGTGAATGAAATGTAACACACACCCATACAATGCGCACCACCCCGTGATGTTTTTCAGAAAACTATCCTACATTGCCACTGCATGTTCCCTGACTTCCCCATGCTGACCACCGCACGGTGCCTTTCTCCATCCTACATTGCCACTCACTGCCTATCCTAATTCAGACCCTCCGATTCACACCACCCCGTGATGTTTTTCTCACTCCTAGTAGTGAATGTAATGTAACACACACCCATACAATGCGCACCACCCCGTGATGTTTTTCTCACTCCTACTAGTGAATGTAATGTAACACACACCCATACAATGCGCACCACCCCGTGATGTTTTTCTCACACCTACTAGTGAATCTAATGTAACACACACCCATACAATGCGCACCACCCCCCGATGTTTTTCAGAATCCTATCCTACATTGCCACTGCATGTTCCCTGACCTCCCCATGCTGACCAGCCCGCGGTGCTTTACTCCATCCTACATTGCCACTCACTGCCTTTCCTAATTCAGACCCTCCGATTCACACCACCCCGTGATGTTTTTCTCACTCCTACTAGTGAATGAAATGTAACACACACCCATACAATGCGCACCACCCCGTGATGTTTTTCAGAAAACTATCCTACATTGCCACTGCATGTTCCCTGACTTCCCCATGCTGACCACCGCACGGTGCCTTTCTCCATCCTACATTGCCACTCACTGCCTATCCTATTTCAGACCGTCCGATTCACACCACCCCGTGATGTTTTTCTCACTCCTACTAGTGAATGTAATGTAACACACACCCATACAATGCGCACCACCCCGTGATGTTTTTCTCACTCCTATTAGTGAATGTAATGAAACACAACCCAAACAATGCACACCACCCCGCGATGTTTTTCTCACTCCTACTAGTGAATGTAATGTAACACACACCCATACAATGCGCACCACCACGCGATGTTTTTCAGAAACCTATCCTACATTGCCACTGCATGTTCCCAGACCTCCCCATGCTGACCACGCTGCGGGAATTTTCTCCATCCTACATTGCCACTCACTGCCTATCCTAATTCAGACCCTCCAATTCACACCACCCCGTGATGTTTTTCTCACTCCTACTAGTGAATGTAATGTAACACACCCCCTTACAATGCGAGCCACCCCGTGATGATTTTCACACTCCTACTAGTGAATGTAATGTAACACACACCCATACAATGCGCACCACCGGGCGATGTTTTTCAGAAACCTATCCTACATTGCCACTGCATGTTCCCTGACCTCTCCATGCTGACCACCCCGCGGTGCTTTTCTCCATCCTACATTGCCACTCACTGCCGATCCTAATTCAGACCATCCGATTCACACCACCCCGTGATGTTTTTCTCACTCCTACTAGTGAATGTAATGTAACACACACCCATACAATGCGCACCACCCCGTGATGTTTTTCTCAGTCCTACTAGTGAATGGAATGTAACACACACCCATACAATGCGCACCACCCCGCGATGTTTTTCAGAAACCTATCCTACATTGCCACTGCATGTTCCCTGACCACACCATGCTGACCACCCCGCGGTGCTTTTCTCCATCCTACATTGCCACTCACTGCCTATCCTAATTCAGACACTCCGATTCACACCACCCCGTGATGTTTTTCTCACTCCTACTAGTGTATGTAATGTAATACGCACCCATACAATGTGAACCACCCCGTGATGTTTTTCTCAGTCCTACTAGTGAATGTAATGTAACACACACCCATACAATGCGCACCACCCCGCGATGTTTTTCAGAAAACTATCCTACATTGCCACTGCATGTTCCCTGAACTCCCCATGCTGACCACCCCGCGGTGCTTTTCTCCATCCTACATTGCCACACACTGCCTATCCTAATTCAGACTATCCAATTCACACCACCACCTGATGTTTTTCTCACTCCTACTAGTGAATGTAATGTAACACACACCCATACAATGCGCACCACACCGTGATGTTTTTCTCACTCCTACTAGTGAATGTAATGAAACACAACCCAAACAATGCACACCACCCCGCGATGTTTTTCTCACTCCTACTAGAGAATGTAATTTAACACACAGCCATAAAATGCGCACCACCCGGCGATGTTTTTCAGAAACCTGTCCTACATTGCCATTGCATGTTCCCTTACCTCCCCATGCTGACCACCCGGCGGTGCTTTTCTCCATCCTACATTTCCACTCACTGCCTATCCTAATTCAGACCCTCCGATTCACACCACCCAGTGATGTTTTTCTCACTCCTACTAGGGAATGTAATGTAACACACACACATACAATGCGCACCACCACGCGATGTTTTTCAGAAACCTATCCTACATTGCCACTGCATGTTCCCTGACCTCCCCATGCTGAGCACCCTGCGGTGCTTTTCTCCATCCTACATTGCCACTCACTGCCTATCCTAATTCAGACCCTCCGATTCACACCAACCCGTGATGTTTTTCTCACTCCTACTAGTGAATGTAATGAAACACAACCCAAACAATGCACACCACCCCGCGATGTTTTTCTCACTCCTACTAGTGAATGTAATTTAACACACAGCCATAAAATGCGCACCACCCGGCGATGTTTTTCAGAAACCTATCCTACATTGCCAATGCATGTTCCCTGACCTCCCCTTGCTGACCACCCCGCGGTGCTTTTCTCCATCCTATATTGCCATTCACTGCCTATCCTTATTCAGACCCTCCGATTCACACCACCCCGTGATGTTTTTCTCACTCCTACTAGTGAATGTAATGAAACACAACCCAAACAATGCACACCACCCCGCAATGTTTTTCTCACTCCTACTAGTGAATGTAATGTAACACACACCCATACAATGCGCACCACCCCGCGATGTTTTTCAGAAACCTATCCTACATTGCCACTGCATGTTCCCTGACCTCCCCATGCTGACCACGCTGCGGTACTTTTCTCCATCCTAAATTGCCACTCACTCCCTATCCTAATTCAGATGCTCCGATTCAAACCACCCCGTGATATTTTTCTCACTCCTACTAGTGAATGTAATGTAACACACACCCATACAATGCGCACCACCCCGCGATGTTTTTCAGAATCCTATCCTACATTGCCCCTGCATGTTCCCTGACCTCCCCATGCTGACCACCCCGCGGTGCTTTTTTCCATCATACATTGCCACCCCCTGCCTATCCTAATTCAGACCCTCCGATTCACACCACCCCGTGATGTTTTTCTCACTCCTACTAGTGAATGTAATTTAACACAGCCATAAAATGCTCACCACCCGGCGATGTTTTTCAGAAACCTATCCTACATTGCCATTGCATGTTCCCTGACCTCCCCATGCTGACCACCCGGCGGTGCTTTTCTCCATCCTACATTGCCACTCACTGAATATCCTAATTCAGACCCTCCGATTCACACCACCCCGTGATGTTTTTCTCACTCCTACTAGTGAATGTAATGTAACAAACACCCATACAATGCGAGCCACCCCGGGATGATTTTCTCACTCCTACTAGTGAATGTAATGTAACACACACCCATACAATGCGAACCACCCCGCGATGTTTTTCAGAAACCTATCCTACCTTGACACTGCATGTTCCGTGACCTCCCCATGCTTACCACCCCGCGGTGCTTTTCTCCATCCTACATTGCCACTCACTGCCGATCCTAATTCAGACCCTCCGATTCACACCACCCCGTGATGCTTTTCTCACTCCTACTAGTGAATGTAATGTAACACACACCCATACAATGCGCACCACCCCGTGATGTTTTTCTCACTCCTACTAGTGAATGGAATGTAACACACACCCATAGAATGCGCACCACCCCGCGATGTTTTTCAGAATCCTATCCTACATTGCCACTGCATGTTCCCTGACCTCCCCATGCTGACCACCCAGCGGTGCTTTTCTACATCATACATTGCCACTCACTGCCTATCCTAATTCAGAGCCTCCAATTCACACCACCCCGTGATGTTTTTCTCACTCCTACTAGTGAATGTAATTTAACACACAGCCATAAAATGCGCACCACCCGGCGTTGTTTTTCAGAAACCTATCCTACATTGCCATTGCATGTTCCCTGACCTCCCCATGTTGACCACCCGGCGGTGCTTTTCTCCATCCTACATTGCAACTCACTGCCTATCCTAATTCAGACCCTCCGATTCACACCGCCCCGTGATGTTTTTCTCACTCCTACTAGTGAATGTAATGTAAAACTCACCCATACATTGCGAGCCACCCCGTGATGATTTTCTCACTCCTACTAGTGAATGTAATGTAACACACACCCATACAATACGCACCACCCCGCGATGTTTTTCAGAAACCTATCCTACATTGCCACAGCATGTTCCCTGACCTCCCCATACTGACCACCCCGCGGTGCTTTTCTACATCCTACATTGCCACTCACTGCCTATCCTAATACAGAGCCTCTGATTCACACCACCCCGTGATGTTTTTCTCACTCCTACTAGTGAATGTAATGTAACACACACCTATACAATGCGCCCCACCCCGTGATGTTTTTCTCACTCCTACTAGTGAATGTAATGTAACACACAACCATACAATCCGCACCACCCCGTGATGTTTTTCTCACTCCTACTAGTTAATGTAATGTAAAACACACCCATACAATGCGCACCACCCCGTGATGTTTTTCAGAAACCTATCCTACATTGCCACTGAATGTTCCCTGAAGTCCCCATGCTCACCACCCCGCGGTGCTTTTCTCCATCCTACATTGCCACTCACTGCCTGTCCTAATTCAGACACTCGGATTCACACCACCCCTTGATGTTTTTCTCACTCCTACTAGTGAATGTAATGTAACACACACCCATACAATGCGCACCACCCCGCGATGATTTTCAAAAACCTATCCTACATTGCCACTGCATGTTCCCTGACCTCCCCATGCTGACCACCACGCGGTTCTTTTCTCCATCCTACACTGCCATTCACTGCCTATCCTAATTCAGACCCTCCAATTCACACCACCCCGTGATGTTTTTCTCACTCCTACTAGTGAATGTAATGTAACACACACCCATACAATGTCCACCACCCCGCGATGTTTTTCAGAAACCTAACCTACATTGCCACTGCATGTTCCCTGACCTCCCCATACTGACCACCCAGCGGTGCTTTTCTCCATCCTACATAGCCACTCACTGCCTATCCTAATTCAGACCCTCTGATTCACACCACCCCGTGATGTTTTTCTCACTCCTACTAGTGAATGTAATGTAACACACATCCATACAATGCGTCCCACCCCGTGATGTTTTTCTCTCTCCTACTAGTGAATGTAATGTAACACACAACCATACAATCCGCACCACCGCGTGATGTTTTTCTCACTCCTGCTAATTAATGTAATGTAACACACACCCATACAATGCGCACCACCCCGTGATGTTTTTCTCCCTCCTACTAGTGAATGTAAGGTAACACACACTGATACAATGCGCACCACCTCGCGATGTTTTTCAGAAACCTATCCTACATTGCCACTGCATGTTCCCTGACCTCCCCATGCTGACCACCCCGCGGTGCTTTTCTCCACCCTACATTGCCACTCACTGCCTATTCTAATTCAGACCCTCCGATTCACACCACCCCGTGATGTTTTTCTCACTCCTACTAGTGAATGTATTGTAACACACACCCATACAATGCGCACCACCCCGTGATGTTTTTCAGAAAACTATCCTACATTGCCACTGCATGTTCCCTGACCTCCCCATGCTGACCACCTCGCGGTGCTTTTCTCCATCCTACATTGCCACTCACTGCCTAACCTAATTCAGACCCTCCGATTCTCACCACCCCGTGATGTTTTTCTCACTCCTAATAGTGAATGTAATGTAACACACACCCATACAATGCGCACCACCACGTGATATTTTTCAGAAAACTATCCTACATTGCCACTGCATTTTCCCTGACTTCCCCAATGCTGACCACCCCGCGGTGCTTTTCTCCATCCTACATTGCCACTCACTGCCTATCCTAATTCAGACCCTCCTATTCACACCACCCCGTGATGTTTTTCTCACTCCTACTAGTGAATGTAATGTAACACACACCCATACAATGCGCACCACCCCGTGATGTTTTTCTTACTCCTACTAGTGAATGTAATGTAACACACACCCATACAATGCGCACCACCCCGTGATGTTTTTCTCATTCCTACTAGTGAATGTAATGTAACACACACCCATACAATGCGCACCACCCCGCGATGTTTTTCAGTAACCTATCCTACATTGCCACTGAATGTTCCCTGAACTCCCCATGCTGACAACCACGCGGTGCTTTTCTCCATCCTACATTGCCACTCACTGCCTATCCTAATTCAGACCCTCCGATTCACACCACCCCGTGATGTTTTTCTCACTCCTACTAGTGAATGATATGTAACACACACCCATACAATGTGCACCAACCCGCAATGTTTTTCAGAATCCTATCCTACATTGCCACTGCATGTTCCCTGCCCTCCCCATGCTGAACACCCCGTGGTGCTTTTCTCCATCCTACATTGCCACTCACTGCCTATCCTAATTCAGACCCTCCGATTCACACCACCCCGTGATGTTTTTCTCACTTCTACTAGTGAATGTAATGTAACACACACCCATACAATGCGCACCACCCCGCGATGTTTTTCAGTAACCTATCCTACATTGCCACTGAATGTTCCCTGAGCTCCCCATGCTGACCACCCCGTGGTGCTTTTCTCCATCCTACATTGCCACTCACTGCCTATCCTAATTCAGGCCCTCCGATTCACACCACCCCGTGATGTTTTTCTCACTCCTACTAGTGAATGTAATGTAACACACACCCATACAATGCGCACCACCCCGTGATGATTTTCTCACTCGTACTAGTGAATGTAATGTAACACACACCCATACAATGTGCACAACCCCGTGATGTTTTTCTCCCTACTACTAGTGCATGTAATGTAACACACATCCATACAATGCGCACCACCCCGCGATGTTTTTCAGAAACCTATCCTACATTGCCACTGCATGATCCCTTACCTCCCCATGCTGACCACCCCGTGGTGCTTTTCTCCATCCTACATTACCACTCACTGCCTATCCTAATTCAGACCCTCCGATTCACAACACCCCGTGATGTTTTTCTCACTCCTACTAGCGAAAGTAATGTAACACACAACCATACATTGCGCACCACCCCGCGATGTTTTTCAGAAACCTATCCTACATTGCCACTGCATGTTCCCTGACCTCCCCATGCTGACCACCCCGCGGTGCTTTTCTCCATCCTACATTGCCACTCACTGCCTATCCTAATTGAGACCCTCCGATTCACACCACCCCGTGATGTTTTTCTCACGCCTACTAGTGAATGTAATGTAACACACACCCATACAATGCGCACCACCCCGTGATGTTTTTCTCACTCCTACTAGTGAATGTAATGTAACACACACCCATACAATGCACACCACCCCGCGATGTTTTTCAGAAACCTATCCTACATTGCCACTGCATGTTCCCTGACCTCCCCATGCTGACCACCCCGTGATGCTTTTCTCCATCCTACATTGCCACTCACTGCCTATCCTAATTCAGACCCTCCGATTCACACCATCCCTTGATGTTTTTCTCATTCCTAATAGTGAATGTAATGTAACACACACCCATACAATGCGCACCACCCCGTGATGTTTTTCTCCCTCCTACTAGTGAATGTAATGTAACAAACACCCATACAATGCGCACCACACCGCGATGTTTTCAGAAACCTATCCTACATTGCCACTGCATGTTCCCTGACCACCCCATCCTGACCACCCCGCGTTGCTTTTCTCCATCCTACATTGCCACTCACTGCCTCTCCTAATTCAGACACTCGGATTCACCCCACCCCGTGATGATTTTCTCACTCGTACTAGTGAATGTAATGTAACACACACCCATACAATGTGCACAACCCCGTGATGTTTTTCTCCCTCCTACTAGTGTATGTAATGTAACACACATCCATACAATGCGCACCACCCCGCGATGTTTTTCAGAAACCTATCCTACATTGCCACTGCATGATCCCTGACCTCCCCATGCTGACCACCCCGTGGTGCTTTTCTCCATCCTACATTGCCACTCACTGCCTATCCTAATTCAGACCCTCCAATTCACACCACCCCGTGATGTTTTTCTCACTCCTACTAGCGAATGTAATGTAACACACAACCATACATTGCGCACCACCCCGCGATGTTTTTCAGAAACCTATCCTACATTGCCACTGCATGTTCCCTGACCTCCCCATGCTGACCACCCCGCGGTGCTTTTCTCCATCCTACATTGCCACTCACTGCCTATCCTAATTCAGACCCTCCGATTCACACCACCCCGTGATGTTTTTCTCACTCCTACTAGTTAATGTAATGTAACACACACCCATACAATGCGCACCACCCCGTGATGTTTTTCTCACTCCTACTAGTGAATGTAATGTAACACACACCCATATAATGCGCACCACCCCGCGATGTTTTTCAGAAACCTATCCTACATTGCCACTGCATGTTCCCTGACCTCCCCATGCTGACCACACCGCGGTGCTTTTCTCCATCCTACATTGCCACTCACTGCCTATTCTAATTCAGACCCTCAGATTCACACCACCCCGTGATGTTTTTCTCACTCCTACTAGTGAATGTAATGTAACACACACTCATACAATGCGCACTACCCCGTGATGTTTTTCTCAATCCTACTAGTGAATGTAATGTAACACACACCCATACAATGCGCACCACCCCGTGATGTTTTTCTCACTCCTACTAGTGAATCTAATGCAACACACACCCATACAATGCACACCACCACGCGATGTTTTTCAGAAACCTATCCTACATTGCCACTGCATGTTCCCTGACCTCCCCATGCTGACCACCCCGTGGTGCTTTTTTCCATCCTACATTGCCACTCACTGCCTATCCTAATTCAGACCCTCCGATTCACACCACCCCTTGATGTTTTTCTCACTCCTAATAGTGAATGTAATGTAACAAACACCCATACACTGCGCACCACCCCGCGATGTTTTTAGAAACCTATCCTACATTGCCACTGCATGTTCCCTGACCACCCCATGCTGACCACCCCGCGTTGCTTTTCTCCATCCTACATTGCCACTCACTGCCTCTCCTAATTCAGACACTCGGATTCACCCCACCCTGTGATGTTTTTCTCACTCCTACAAGTGAATGTAATGTAACACACACACATACAATGCGCACCAACCCGTGATGTTTTTCTCCCTCCTACTAGTGAATGTAATGAACACACACCCACACAATGCGCACCACCCCGCGATGTTTTCCAGAAACCTATCCTACATTGCCACTGCATGTTCCCTGACCTCCCCATGCTGACGAACCAGCGGTGCTTTTCTCCATCCTACATTGCCACTCATTGCCTATCCTAATTCAGACCCTCTGATTCACACCACCCCGTGATGTTTTTCTCACTCATACTAGTGAATGTAATGTAACACACACCCATACAATGCGCACCACCCCATGATGTTTTTCTCACTCCTACTAGTGAATGTAATGTAACACACACCCATACAATGCGCACCACCCCGTGATGTTTTTCTCCCTCCTACTAGTGAATGTAATGTAACACACACCTATACAATGCGCACCACCCCGCGATGTTTTTCAGAAACCTATCCTACATTGCCATTGCATGTTCCCTGACCTCCCCATGCTGACCACCCCGCGGTGCTTTTCTCCATCCTATATTGCCACTCACTGCCTCTCCTAATTCAGACACTCGGATTCACCCCACCTTGTGATGTTTTTCTCACTCCTACTAGTGAATGTAATGTAACACACACCGATACAATGCGGACCACCCCGCGATGTTTTTCAGAAACCTATCCTACATTGCCACTGCATGTTCCCTTACTTCCCCATGCTGACCACCCCGCGGTGCTTTTCTCCATCCTACATTGCCACTCACTGCCTATCCTAATTCAGACCCTCCGATTCACACCACCCCGTGATGTTTTTCTCACTCCTACTAGCGAATGTAATGTAACACACACCCATACAATGTGCACCACCCCGCGATGTTTTTCAGAAACCTATCCTATATTGCCACTGCATGTTCCCTGACCTCCCCATGCTGACCACCCCGTGGTGCTTTTCTCCATCCTACATTGCCACTCTCTGCGTATCCTAATTCAGATGCTCCGATTCACACCATCCCGTGATATTTTTCTCACTCCTACTAGTGAATGTAATGTAACACACACCCATACAATGCGCACAACCCCGCGATGTTTTTCAGAAACCTATCCTACATTGCCACTGCATGTTCCCTGACCTCCCCATGCTGACCATCCCGTGGTGCTTTTCTCCATCCTACATTGCCACTCACTGCCTATCCTAATTCAGACCCTCCGATTCACACCACCCCGTGATGTTTTTCTCACTCCTACTAGTGAATGTAATGTAACACACACCCATACAATGCGCACCACCCCGCGACGTTTTTCAGAAACCTATCCTACATTGCCACTGCATGTTCCCTGACTTCCCCATGCTGACCACCCCACGGTGCTTTTCTCCATCCTACATTGCCACTCACTGCCTATCCTAATTCAGACCCTCCGATTCACACCACCCCGTGATGTTTTTCTCACTCCTACTAGTGAATGTAATGTAACACACACCCATACAATGCGCACCACCCCGCGATGATTTTCAAAAACCTATCATACATTGCCACTGCATGTTCCCTGACCTCCCCATGCTGAGCACCACGGGGTGCTTTTCTCCATCCTACATTGCCACTCACTGCCTATCCTAATTCAGAACCTCCGATTCACACCACTCCGTGATGTTTTTCTCACTGCTACTAGTGAATATAATGTAACACACACCCATACAATGCGCACCACCACGTGATATTTTTCAGAAAACTATCCTACATTGCCACTGCATTTTCCCTGACTTCCCCAATGCTGACCACCCCGCGGTGCTTTTCTCCATACTACATTGCCACTCACTGCCTATCCTAATTCAGACCCTCCTATTCACACCACCCCGTGATGTTTTTCTCACTCCTACTAGTGAATGTAATGTAACACACACCCTTACAATGCGCACCACCCCGAAATGTTTTTCAGAAACCTATCCTACATTGCCACTGCATGTTCCCTGACCTCCCCATGCTGACCACCCCGCGGTGCTTTTCTCCACCCTACATTGCCACTCACTGCCTATCCTAATTCAGACCCTCCGATTCACACCACCCCGTGATGTTTTTCTCACTCCTACTAGTGAATGTATTGTAACACACACCCATACAATGCGCAACACCCCGTGATGTTTTTCAGAAAACTATCCTACATTGCCACTGCATGTTCCCTGACCTCCCCATACTGACCACCCCGCGGTGCTTTTCTCCATCCTACATTGCCACTCACTGCCTATCCTAATTCAGACCCTCCGATTCACACCACCCCGTGATGTTTTTCTCACTGCTACTAGTGAATGTAATGTAACACACACCCATACAATGCGCACCACCCCGTGATGTTGTTCTTACTCCTACTAGTGAATGTAATGTAACACACACCCATACAATGCGCACCACCCCGTGATGTTTTTCTCACTCATACTAGTGAATGTAATGTAACACACACCCATATAATGCGCACCACCCCGCGATGTTTTTCAGAAACCTATCCTACATTGCCACTGCATGTTCCCTGACCTCCCCATGCTGACCACACCGCGGTGCTTTTCTCCATCCTACATTGCCACTCACTGCCTATTCTAATTCAGACCCTCAGATTCACACCACCCCGTGATGTTTTTCTCACTCCTACTAGTGAATGTAATGTAACACACACCCATACAATGCGCACTACCCCGTGATGTTTTTCTCAATCCTACTAGTGAATGTAATGTAACACACACCCATACAATGCGCACCACCCCGTGATGTTTTTCTCACTCCTACTAGTGAATCTAATGTAACACACACCCATACAATGCACACCACCCCGCGATGTTTTTCAGAAACCTATCCTACATTGCCACTGCATGTTCCCTGACCTCCCCATGCTGACCACCCCGTGGTGCTTTTTTCCATCCTACATTGCCACTCACTGCCTATCCTAATTCAGACCCTCCGATTCACACCACCCCTTGATGTTTTTCTCACTCCTAATAGTGAATGTAATGTAACAAACACCCATACACTGCGCACCACCCCGCGATGTTTTCAGAAACCTATCCTACATTGCCACTGCATGTTCCCTGACCACCCCATGCTGACCACCCCGCGTTGCTTTTCTCCATCCTACATTGCCACTCACTGCCTCTCCTAATTCAGACACTCGGATTCACCCCACCCTGTGATGTTTTTCTCACTCCTACAAGTGAATGTAATGTGACACACACCCATACAATGCGCACCAACCCGTGATGTTTTTCTCCCTCCTACTAGTGAATGTAATGAACACACACCCACACAATGCGCACCACCCCGCGATGTTTTCCAGAAACCTGTCCTACATTGCCACTGCATGTTCCCTGACCTCCCCATGCTGACGAACCAGCGGTGCTTTTCTCCATCCTACATTGCCACTCATTGCCTATCCTAATTCAGACCCTCTGATTCACACCACCCCGTGATGTTTTTCTCACTCATACTAGTGAATGTAATGTAACACACACCCATACAATGCGCACCACCACATGATGTTTTTCTCACTCCTACTAGTGAATGTAATGTAACACACACCCATACAATGCGCACCACCCCGTGATGTTTTTCTCCCTCCTACTAGTGAATGTAATGTAACACACACCTATACAATGCGCACCACCCCGCGATGTTTTTCAGAAACCTATCCTACATTGCCACTGCATGTTCCCTGACCTCCCCATGCTGACCACCCTGCGGTGCTTTTCTCCATCCTATATTGCCACTCACTGCCTCTCCTAATTCAGACACTCGGATTCACCCCACCTTGTGATGTTTTTCTCACTCCTACTAGTGAATGTAATGTAACACACACCGATACAATGCGGACCACCCCGCGATGTTTTTCAGAAACCTATCCTACATTGCCACTGCATGTTCCCTTACTTCCCCATGCTGACCACCCCGCGGTGCTTTTCTCCATCCTACATTGCCACTCACTGCCTATCCTAATTCAGACCCTCCGATTCACACCACCCCGTGATGTTTTTCTCACTCCTACTAGCGAATGTAATGTAACACACACCCATACAATGTGCACCACCCCGCGATGTTTTTCAGAAACCTATCCTATATTGCCACTGCATGTTCCCTGACCTCCCCATGCTGACCACCCCGTGGTGCTTTTCTCCATCCTACATTGCCACTCTCTGCGTATCCTAATTCAGATGCTCCGATTCACACCATCCCGTGATATTTTTCTCACTCCTACTAGTGAATGTAATGTAACACACACCCATACAATGCGCACAACCCCGCGATGTTTTTCAGAAACCTATCCTACATTGCCACTGCATGTTCCCTGACCTCCCCATGCTGACCACCCCGTGGTGCTTTTCTCCATCCTACATTGCCACTCACTGCCTATCCTAATTCAGACCCTCCGATTCACACCACCCCGTGATGTTTTTTTCACTCCTAGTAGTGAATGTAATGTAACACACACCCATACAATGCGCACCACCCCGTGATGTTTTTCTCACTCCTACTAGTGAATGTAATGTAACAAACACCCATACAATGCGCACCACCCCGTGATGTTTTTCTCACTCCTACTAGTGAATGTAATGTAACACACACCCATACAATGCACACCACCCCGCGATGTTTTTCAGAAACCTATCCTGCATTGCCACTGCATGTTCCCTGACCTCCCAATGCTGACCACCCCGCGATGCTTTTCTCCATCATACATTGCCACTCACTGCCTATCCTAATTCAGACCCTCCGATGCACACCACCCCGTGATGTTTTTCTCACTCCTACTAATGAATGTAATGTAACACACACCCATACAATGCGAACCACCCCGTGATGTTTATCTCACTCCTACTAGTGAATGTAATGTAACACACACCCATACAATGCGCACCACCCCGCGATGTTTATCAGAAACCTATGCTATTCGCCACTGCATGTTCCCTGAACTCCCCATGCTGACAACCCCGCGGTGCTTTTCTCCATCCTACATTGCCACTCACTGCCTATCCTAATTCAGACCCTCCGATTCACACCACCCCGTGATGTTTTTCTCCCTCCTACTAGTGAATGTAATGCAACACACACGAATACAATGCGGACCAGCCCGCGATGTTTTTCAGAAACCTATCCTACATTGCCACTGCATGTTCCCTGACTTCCCCATGCTGACCACCCCGCGGTGCTTTTCTCCATCCTACATTGCCCCTCACTGACTATCCTAATTCAGACCCTCCGATTCACACCACCCCGTGATGTTTTTCTCACTCCTACTAGTGAATGTAATGTAACACACACCCATACAATGCGCACCACCCCGCGACGTTTTTCAGAAACCTATCCTACATTGCCACTGCATGTTCCCTGACTTCCCCATGCTGACCACCCCACGGTGCTTTTCTCCATCCTACATTGCCACTCACTGCCTATCCTAATTCAGACCCTCCGATTCACACCACCCCGTGATGTTTTTCTCACTCCTACTAGTGAATGTAATGTAACACACACCCATACAATGCGCACCACCCCGCGATGATTTTCAAAAACCTATCATACATTGCCACTGCATGTTCCCTGACCTCCCCATGCTGAGCACCACGGGGTGCTTTTCTCCATCCTACATTGCCACTCACTGCCTATCCTAATTCAGAACCTCCGATTCACACCACTCCGTGATGTTTTTCTCACTGCTACTAGTGAATATAATGTAACACACACCCATACAATGCGCACCACCACGTGATATTTTTCAGAAAACTATCCTACATTGCCACTGCATTTTCCCTGACTTCCCCAATGCTGACCACCCCGCGGTGCTTTTCTCCATCCTACATTGCCACTCACTGCCTATCCTAATTCAGACCCTCCGATTCACACCACCCCGTGATGTTTTTCTCACTGCTACTAGTGAATGTAATGTAACACACACCCATACAATGCGCACCACCCCGTGATGTTGTTCTTACTCCTACTAGTGAATGTAATGTAACACACACCCATACAATGCGCACCACCCCGTGATGTTTTTCTCACTCCTACTAGTGAATGTAATGTAACACACACCCATATAATGCGCACCACCCCGCGATGTTTTTCAGAAACCTATCCTACATTGCCACTGCATGTTCCCTGACCTCCCCATGCTGACCACACCGCGGTGCTTTTCTCCATCCTACATTGCCACTCACTGACTATTCTAATTCAGACCCTCAGATTCACACCACCCCGTGATGTTTTTCTCACTCCTACTAGTGAATGTAATGTAACACACACCCATACAATGCGCACTACCCCGTGATGTTTTTCTCAATCCTACTAGTGAATGTAATGTAACACACACCCATACAATGCGCACCACCCCGTGATGTTTTTCTCACTCCTACTAGTGAATCTAATGTAACACACACCCATACAATGCACACCACCCCGCGATGTTTTTCAGAAACCTATCCTACATTGCCACTGCATGTTCCCTGACCTCCCCATGCTGACCACCCCGTGGTGCTTTTTTCCATCCTACATTGCCACTCACTGCCTATCCTAATTCAGACCCTCCGATTCACACCACCCCTTGATGTTTTTCTCACTCCTAATAGTGAATGTAATGTAACAAACACCCATACACTGCGCACCACCCCGCGATGTTTTCAGAAACCTATCCTACATTGCCACTGCATGTTCCCTGACCACCCCATGCTGACCACCCCGCGTTGCTTTTCTCCATCCTACATTGCCACTCACTGCCTCTCCTAATTCAGACACTCGGATTCACCCCACCCTGTGATGTTTTTCTCACTCCTACAAGTGAATGTAATGTGACACACACCCATACAATGCGCACCAACCCATGATGTTTTTCTCCCTCCTACTAGTGAATGTAATGAACACACACCCACACAATGCGCACCACCCCGCGATGTTTTCCAGAAACCTGTCCTACATTGCCACTGCATGTTCCCTGACCTCCCCATGCTGACGAACCAGCGGTGCTTTTCTCCATCCTACATTGCCACTCATTGCCTATCCTAATTCAGACCCTCTGATTCACACCACCCCGTGATGTTTTTCTCACTCATACTAGTGAATGTAATGTAACACACACCCATACAATGCGCACCACCCCATGATGTTTTTCTCACTCCTACTAGTGAATGTAATGTAACACACACCCATACAATGCGCACCACCCCGTGATGTTTTTCTCCCTCCTACTAGTGAATGTAATGTAACACACACCTATACAATGCGCACCACCCCGCGATGTTTTTCAGAAACCTATCCTACATTGCCACTGCATGTTCCCTGACCTCCCCATGCTGACCACCCTGCGGTGCTTTTCTCCATCCTATATTGCCACTCACTGCCTCTCCTAATTCAGACACTCGGATTCACCCCACCTTGTGATGTTTTTCTCACTCCTACTAGTGAATGTAATGTAACACACACCGATACAATGCGGACCACCCCGCGATGTTTTTCAGAAACCTATCCTACATTGCCACTGCATGTTCCCTTACTTCCCCATGCTGACCACCCCGCGGTGCTTTTCTCCATCCTACATTGCCACTCACTGCCTATCCTAATTCAGACCCTCCGATTCACACCACCCCGTGATGTTTTTCTCACTCCTACTAGCGAATGTAATGTAACACACACCCATACAATGTGCACCACCCCGCGATGTTTTTCAGAAACCTATCCTATATTGCCACTGCATGTTCCCTGACCTCCCCATGCTGACCACCCCGTGGTGCTTTTCTCCATCCTACATTGCCACTCTCTGCGTATCCTAATTCAGATGCTCCGATTCACACCATCCCGTGATATTTTTCTCACTCCTACTAGTGAATGTAATGTAACACACACCCATACAATGCGCACAACCCCGCGATGTTTTTCAGAAACCTATCCTACATTGCCACTGCATGTTCCCTGACCTCCCCATGCTGACCACCCCGTGGTGCTTTTCTCCATCCTACATTGCCACTCACTGCCTATCCTAATTCAGACCCTCCGATTCACACCACCCCGTGATGTTTTTTTCACTCCTAGTAGTGAATGTAATGTAACACACACCCATACAATGCGCACCACCCCGTGATGTTTTTCTCACTCCTACTAGTGAATGTAATGTAACAAACACCCATACAATGCGCACCACCCCGTGATGTTTTTCTCACTCCTACTAGTGAATGTAATGTAACACACACCCATACAATGCACACCACCCCGCGATGTTTTTCAGAAACCTATCCTGCATTGCCACTGCATGTTCCCTGACCTCCCAATGCTGACCACCCCGCGATGCTTTTCTCCATCATACATTGCCACTCACTGCCTATCCTAATTCAGACCCTCCGATGCACACCACCCCGTGATGTTTTTCTCACTCCTACTAATGAATGTAATGTAACACACACCCATACAATGCGAACCACCCCGTGATGTTTATCTCACTCCTACTAGTGAATGTAATGTAACACACACCCATACAATGCGCACCACCCCGCGATGTTTATCAGAAACCTATGCTATTCGCCACTGCATGTTCCCTGAACTCCCCATGCTGACAACCCCGCGGTGCTTTTCTCCATCCTACATTGCCACTCACTGCCTATCCTAATTCAGACCCTCCGATTCACACCACCCCGTGATGTTTTTCTCCCTCCTACTAGTGAATGTAATGCAACACACACGAATACAATGCGGACCACCCCGCGATGTTTTTCAGAAACCTATCCTACATTGCCACTGCATGTTCCCTGACTTCCCCATGCTGACCACCCCGCGGTGCTTTTCTCCATCCTACATTGCCCCTCACTGACTATCCTAATTCAGACCCTCCGATTCACACCACCCCGTGATGTTTTTCTCACTCCTACTAGTGAATGTAATGTAACACACACCCATACAATGCGCACCACCCCGCGACGTTTTTCAGAAACCTATCCTACATTGCCACTGCATGTTCCCTGACTTCCCCATGCTGACCACCCCACGGTGCTTTTCTCCATCCTACATTGCCACTCACTGCCTATCCTAATTCAGACCCTCCGATTCACACCACCCCGTGATGTTTTTCTCACTCCTACTAGTGAATGTAATGTAACACACACCCATACAATGCGCACCACCCCGCGATGATTTTCAAAAACCTATCATACATTGCCACTGCATGTTCCCTGACCTCCCCATGCTGAGCACCACGGGGTGCTTTTCTCCATCCTACATTGCCACTCACTGCCTATCCTAATTCAGAACCTCCGATTCACACCACTCCGTGATGTTTTTCTCACTGCTACTAGTGAATATAATGTAACACACACCCATACAATGCGCACCACCACGTGATATTTTTCAGAAAACTATCCTACATTGCCACTGCATTTTCCCTGACTTCCCCAATGCTGACCACCCCGCGGTGCTTTTCTCCATACTACATTGCCACTCACTGCCTATCCTAATTCAGACCCTCCTATTCACACCACCCCGTGATGTTTTTCTCACTCCTACTAGTGAATGTAATGTAACACACACCCTTACAATGCGCACCACCCCGAAATGTTTTTCAGAAACCTATCCTACATTGCCACTGCTTGTTCCCTGACCTCCCCATGCTGACCACCCCGCGGTGCTTTTCTCCACCCTACATTGCCACTCACTGCCTATCCTAATTCAGACCCTCCGATTCACACCACCCCGTGATGTTTTTCTCACTCCTACTAGTGAATGTATTGTAACACACACCCATACAATGCGCAACACCCCGTGATGTTTTTCAGAAAACTATCCTACATTGCCACTGCATGTTCCCTGACCTCCCCATACTGACCACCCCGCGGTGCTTTTCTCCATCCTACATTGCCACTCACTGCCTATCCTAATTCAGACCCTCCGATTCACACCACCCCGTGATGTTTTTCTCACTGCTACTAGTGAATGTAATGTAACACACACCCATACAATGCGCACCACCCCGTGATGTTGTTCTTACTCCTACTAGTGAATGTAATGTAACACACACCCATACAATGCGCACCACCCCGTGATGTTTTTCTCACTCCTACTAGTGAATGTAATGTAACACACACCCATATAATGCGCACCACCCCGCGATGTTTTTCAGAAACCTATCCTACATTGCCACTGCATGTTCCCTGACCTCCCCATGCTGACCACACCGCGGTGCTTTTCTCCATCCTACATTGCCACTCACTGCCTATTCTAATTCAGACCCTCAGATTCACACCACCCCGTGATGTTTTTCTCACTCCTACTAGTGAATGTAATGTAACACACACCCATACAATGCGCACTACCCCGTGATGTTTTTCTCAATCCTACTAGTGAATGTAATGTAACACACACCCATACAATGCGCACCACCCCGTGATGTTTTTCTCACTCCTACTAGTGAATCTAATGTAACACACACCCATACAATGCACACCACCCCGCGATGTTTTTCAGAAACCTATCCTACATTGCCACTGCATGTTCCCTGACCTCCCCATGCTGACCACCCCGTGGTGCTTTTTTCCATCCTACATTGCCACTCACTGCCTATCCTAATTCAGACCCTCCGATTCACACCACCCCTTGATGTTTTTCTCACTCCTAATAGTGAATGTAATGTAACAAACACCCATACACTGCGCACCACCCCGCGATGTTTTCAGAAACCTATCCTACATTGCCACTGCATGTTCCCTGACCACCCCATGCTGACCACCCCGCGTTGCTTTTCTCCATCTATATTGCCACTCACTGCCTCTCCTAATTCAGACACTCGGATTCACCCCACCCTGTGATGTTTTTCTCACTCCTACAAGTGAATGTAATGTAACACACACCCATACAATGCGCACCAACCCGTGATGTTTTTCTCCCTCCTACTAGTGAATGTAATGAACACACACCCACACAATGCGCACCACCCCGCGATGTTTTCCAGAAACCTATCCTACATTGCCACTGCATGTTCCCTGACCTCCCCATGCTGACGAACCAGCGGTGCTTTTCTCCATCCTACATTGCCACTCATTGCCTATCCTAATTCAGACCCTCTGATTCACACCACCCCGTGATGTTTTTCTCACTCATACTAGTGAATGTAATGTAACACACACCCATACAATGCGCACCACCCCATGATGTTTTTCTCACTCCTACTAGTGAATGTAATGTAACACACACCCATACAATGCGCACCACCCCGTGATGTTTTTCTCCCTCCTACTAGTGAATGTAATGTAACACACACCTATATAATGCGCACCACCCCGCGATGTTTTTCAGAAACCTATCCTACATTGCCACTGCATGTTCCCTGACCTCCCCATGCTGACCACCCCGCGGTGCTTTTCTCCATCCTATATTGCCACTCACTGCCTCTCCTAATTCAGACACTCGGATTCACCCCACCTTGTGATGTTTTTCTCACTCCTACTAGTGAATGTAATGTAACACACACCGATACAATGCGGACCACCCCGCGATGTTTTTCAGAAACCTATCCTACATTGCCACTGCATGTTCCCTTACTTCCCCATGCTGACCACCCCGCGGTGCTTTTCTCCATCCTACATTGCCACTCACTGCCTATCCTAATTCAGACCCTCCGATTCACACCACCCCGTGATGTTTTTCTCACTCCTACTAGCGAATGTAATGTAACACACACCCATACAATGTGCACCACCCCGCGATGTTTTTCAGAAACCTATCCTATATTGCCACTGCATGTTCCCTGACCTCCCCATGCTGACCACCCCGTGGTGCTTTTCTCCATCCTACATTGCCACTCTCTGCGTATCCTAATTCAGATGCTCCGATTCACACCATCCCGTGATATTTTTCTCACTCCTACTAGTGAATGTAATGTAACACACACCCATACAATGCGCACAACCCCGCGATGTTTTTCAGAAACCTATCCTACATTGCCACTGCATGTTCCCTGACCTCCCCATGCTGACCACCCCGTGGTGCTTTTCTCCATCCTACATTGCCACTCACTGCCTATCCTAATTCAGACCCTCCGATTCACACCACCCCGTGATGTTTTTTTCACTCCTAGTAGTGAATGTAATGTAACACACACCCATACAATGCGCACCACCCCGTGATGTTTTTCTCACTCCTACTAGTGATTGTAATGTAACAAACACCCATACAATGCGCACCACCCCGTGATGTTTTTCTCACTCCTACTAGTGAATGTAATGTAACACACACCCATACAATGCACACCACCCCGCGATATTTTTCAGAAACCTATCCTGCATTGCCACTGCATGTTCCCTGACCTCCCAATGCTGACCACCCCGCGATGCTTTTCTCCATCATACATTGCCACTCACTGCCTATCCTAATTCAGACCCTCCGATGCACACCACCCCGTGATGTTTTTCTCACTCCTACTAATGAATGTAATGTAACACACACCCATACAATGCGAACCACCCCGTGATGTTTATCTCACTCCTACTAGTGAATGTAATGTAACACACACCCATACAATGCGCACCACCCCGCGATGTTTATCAGAAACCTATGCTATTCGCCACTGCATGTTCCCTGAACTCCCCATGCTGACAACCCCGCGGTGCTTTTCTCCATCCTACATTGCCACTCACTGCCTATCCTAATTCAGACCCTCCGATTCACACCACCCCGTGATGTTTTTCTCACTCCTACTAGTGAATGTAATGTAACACACACCCATACAATGCGCACCACCCCGCGATGATTTTCAAAAACCTATCATACATTGCCACTGCATGTTCCCTGACCTCCCCATGCTGAGCACCACGGGGTGCTTTTCTCCATCCTACATTGCCACTCACTGCCTATCCTAATTCAGAACCTCCAATTCACACCACTCCGTGATGTTTTTCTCACTGCTACTAGTGAATATAATGTAACACACACCCATACAATGCGCACCACCACGTGATATTTTTCAGAAAACTATCCTACATTGCCACTGCATTTTCCCTGACTTCCCCAATGCTGACCACCCCGCGGTGCTTTTCTCCATACTACATTGCCACTCACTGCCTATCCTAATTCAGACCCTCCTATTCACACCACCCCGTGATGTTTTTCTCACTCCTACTAGTGAATGTAATGTAACACACACCCTTACAATGCGCACCACCCCGAAATGTTTTTCAGAAACCTATCCTACATTGCCACTGCATGTTCCCTGACCTCCCCATGCTGACCACCCCGCGGTGCTTTTCTCCACCCTACATTGCCACTCATTGCCTATCCTAATTCAGACCCTCCGATTCACACCACCCCGTGATGTTTTTCTCACTCCTACTAGTGAATGTATTGTAACACACACCCATACAATGCGCAACACCCCGTGATGTTTTTCAGAAAACTATCCTACATTGCCACTGCATGTTCCCTGACCTCCCCATACTGACCACCCCGCGGTGCTTTTCTCCATCCTACATTGCCACTCACTGCCTATCCTAATTCAGACCCTCCGATTCACACCACCCCGTGATGTTTTTCTCACTGCTACTAGTGAATGTAATTTAACACACACCCATACAATGCGCACCACCCCGTGATGTTGTTCTTACTCCTACTAGTGAATGTAATGTAACACACACCCATACAATGCGCACCACCCCGTGATGTTTTTCTCACTCCTACTAGTGAATGTAATGTAACACACACCCATACAATGCGCACCACCCCGCGATGTTTTTCAGTAACCTATCCTACATTGCCACTGAATGTTCCCTGAGCTCCCCATGCTGACAACCACGCGGTGCTTTTCTCCATCCTACATTGCCACTCACTGCCTATCCTAATTCAGACCCTCCGATTCACACCACCCCGTGATGTTTTTCTCACTCCTACTAGTGAATGTTATGTAACACACACCCATACAATGTGCACCAACCCGCAATGTTTTTCAGAAACCTATCCTACATTGCCACTGCATGTTCCCTGCCCTCCCCATGCTGACCACCCCGTGGTGCTTTTCTCCATCCTACATTGCCACTCACTGCCTATCCTAATTCAGACGCTCCGATTCACACCACCCCGTGATGTTTTTCTCACTCCTACTAGTGAATGTAATGTAACACACACCCATACAATGCGCACCACCCCGTGATGTTTTTCTCACTCCTACTAGTGAATGTAATGTAACACACACCCATACAATGCACACCACCCCGCGATGTTTTTCAGAAACCTATCCTACATGGCCACTGCATGTTCCCTGACCTCCACATAATGACCATCCCGCGGTGCTTTTCTCTATCCTACATTGCCACTCACTGCCCATCCTAATTGAGACCCTCCGAGTCACACCACCCGTGATGTTTTTTTCACTTCTATTAGTGAATGTAATGTAACACACACCAATAAAATGCGCACCACCCCGTTATGTTTTTCTCACTCCTACTAGTGAATGTAATGTAACACACACCCATACAATGCGAACCACCCCGCGATGTTTTTCTCACTCCTACTAGAGAATGTAATGTAACACACATGCATACAATGCGCACCACCCCGCGATGTTTTTCAGAAACCTATCCTACATTGCCAATGCATGTTCCCTGACCTCCCCATGCTGACCACCCCACGGTGCTTTTCTCCATTCTACATTGCCCCTCACTTCCTATCCTAATTCAGACACTCCGATTCACACCACCGCGTGATGTTTTTCTCACTCCTACTAGTGAATGTAATGTAACACACACCCATACAATGCGCACCACCCCGTGATGTTTTTCTCACTCCTACTAGTGAATGTAATGTAATACAAAGCCATACAAAGCGCACCACCCAGCGATGTTTTTCAGAAACCTATCCTACATTGCCACTGCATGTTCCCTGACCTCCCCATGCTGACCACCCCGCGGTGCTTTTCTCCATCCTACATTGCCACTCACTGCCTATCCTAATTCATACCCTCCGATTCACACCACCCCGTGATGTTTTTCTCACTTCTACTAGCGAATGCAATGTAACACACACCCATACAATGTGCACCACCCCGCGAATTTTTTCAGAAACCGATCCTATATTGCCACTGCATGTTCCCTGACCTCCCCATGCTGACCACCCCGTGGTGCTTTTCTCCATCCTACATTGACACTCTGCGTATCCTAATTCAGATGCTCCGATTCACACCATCGTGTGATATTTTTCTCACTCCTACTAGTGAATGTAATGTAACACACACCCATACAATGCGCACCACCCCGCTATGTTTTTCAAAATCCTATCCTACATTGCCATTGCATGTTCCCTGACCTCCCAATGCTGACCACCCCGCGAAGCTTTTCTCCATCATACATTGCCACTCACTGCCTATCCTAATTCAGACCCACTGATACACACAACCCCGTGATGTTTTTCTCACTCCTAATAGTGAATGTAATTTAACACACACCCTTACAATGCGCACCACCCGGCGATGTTTTTCAGAATCCTATCCTACATTGACACTGCATGTTCCCTCACCTCCCCATGCTGACCACCCTGCGATGCCTTTCTCTATCCTACATTGCCACTCACTACCTATCCTAATTCAGACCATCCAATTCACACCACCCCGTGACGTTTTTCTCACTCCTACTAGTGAATGTAATGTAACACACACCCATACAGTGCGCACCACCCCGTGATGTTTTTCTCACTCCTACTAGTGAATGTAATGTAACACACAGCCATACAATGCGCACCACCCAGCGAAGTTTTTTAGAAACCTATCCTACATTGCCACTGCATGTTCCCTGACCTCCCCATGCTGACCACCCCGCGGTGCTTTTGTCTATCCTACATTGCCACTCACTGCCTATCCTAATTCAGACCCTCCGATTCACACCACCCCATGATGTTTCTCTCACTTCTACTAGCGAATGTAATGTAACACACACCCATACAATGTGCACCACCCCGCGATGTTTTTCAGAAACCTATCCTATATTGCCACTGCATGTTCCATGACCTCCCCATGCTGACCACCCCGTGGTGCTTTTCTCCACCCTACATTGCCACTCTCTGCGTATCCTAATTCAGATGCTCCGATTCACACCATCCCGTGATATTTCTCTCACTACTACTAGTGAATGTAATGTAACAGACACCCATACAATGCGCAACACCCCGCGATGTTTTTCAAAATCCTATCCTACATTGCCACTGCATGTTCCCTGACCTCCCAATGCTGACCACCCCGCGATGCTTTTCTCCATCATACATTGCCACTCACTGCCTATCCTAATTCAGACCCTCCGATTCACACCACCCCGTGATGTTTTTCTCACTCCTACTAATGAATGTAATGTAACACACACCCATACAATGCGAACCACCCCGTGATGTTTTTCTCACTCCTACTAGTGAATGTAATGTAACTCACACCCATACAATGCGCACCACCCCGCGATGTTTATCAGAAACCTATCCTACTTTGCCACTGCATGTTCCCTGAACTCCCCATGCTGACAACCCCGCGGTGCTTTTCTCCATCCTACATTGCCACTCACTGCCTATCCTAATTCAGACCCTCCGATTCACACCACCCCATGATGTTTTTCTAACTCCTACTAGTGAATGTAATGTAACACACACCCATACAATGCGCAGCACCCTGTGATGTTTTTCTCACTCCTACTAGTGAATGTAATGTAACACATACCCATACAATGCGCACCACCCCGTGATGTTTTTCTCACTCCTACTAGTGAATGTAAGGTAACACAGACCCATACAATGCGCACCACCCCGCGATGTTTTTCAGAAACCTATCCTAAATTGCCACTGCATGTTCCCTGACCTCCCCATGCTGATCACCCCGCAGTGCTTTTCTCCATCCTACATTGCCACTCTCTGCCTATCCTAATTCAGACCCTCCGATTCACACCACCCCGTGATGTTTTTCTCACTCCTAATAGTGAATGTATTGTAACAAACACCCATACAATGCGCACCACCCCGTGATGTTTTTCTCACTCCTACTAGTGAATGTAATGTAATACAAAGCCATACAATGCGCACCACCCAACGATGTTTTTCAGAAACCTATCCTACATTGCCACTGCATGTTCCGTGACCTCCCCATGCTGACCACCCCGCGGTGCTTTTCTCCATCCTACATTGCCACTCACTGCCTATCCTAATTCAGACCCTCCGATTCACACCAGCCCGTGATGTTTTTCTCACTCCCACTAGCGAATGTAATGTAACACACAGCCATACAATGTGCACCACCCCGCGATGTTTTTCAGAAACCTATCCTATATTGCCACTGCATGTTCCCTGACCTCCCCATGGTGACCACCACGCGGTGCTTTTCTCCATCCTACATTGCCACTCACTGCCTATCCTAATTCAGACCCTCCGATTCACACCACTCCGTGATGTTTTTCTCACTCCTACTAGTGAATGTAATGTAACACACACCCATACAATGCCCACCACCCCATGATGTTTTTCAGAATCCTATCCTACATTGCCACTGCATGTTCCCTGACCTCCCCATGCTGACCACCCCGCGGTGCTTTTCTCCCTCCTACATTGCCACTCACTGCCTATCCTAATTCAGACCCTCCGATTCACACCACCCCGTGATGGTTTTCTCATCCTAGTAGTGAATGTAATGTAACACACACCCATACAATGCGCACCAACCCGTGATGTTTTTCTCACTCCTACTAGTGAATGTAATAAACACACACCCACACAATGCGCACCACCCCGCGATGATTTCCAGAAACCTATCCTACATTGCCACTGCATGTTCCCTGACCTCCCCATGCTGACCACCCCGCGGTGCTTTTCTCCATCGTACATTGCCACTCACTGCCTATCCTAATTCAGACCCTCCGATTCACACGACCCCGTGATGTTTTTCTCACTCCTACTAGTGAATGTAATGTAACACACACCCATACAATGCGCACCACCCCATGATGTTTTTCTCACTCCTACTAGTGAATGTAATGTAACACACACCCATACAATGTGCACCACCCCGCGATGTTTTTCAGAAACCTATCCTACTTTGCCACTGCATGTTCCCTGACCTCCCCATACTGACCACCCCGCGGTGCTTTTCTCCATCCTACATTGCCACTCACTGCCTATCCTAATTCAGACCCTCCGATTCACACCACCCCGTGATGTTTTTCTCACTCCTACTAATGAATGTAAAGTAACACACACCCATACAATGCGAACCACCCCGTGATGTTTTTCACACTCCTACTAGTGAATATAATGTAACACACACCCATACAATGCGCACCTCCCCGCGATGTTTATCAGAAACCTATCTTATTTGCCACTGCATGTTCCCTGAACTCCCCATGCTGACAACCCCGCGGTGCTTTTCTCCATCCTACATTGCCACTCACTGCCTATCCTAATTCAGACCCTCTGATTCACACCACCCCGTGATGTTTTTCTCACTCCTAGTAGTGAATGTAATGTCACACACACCCATACAATGCCCACCACCCCGTGATATTTTTCTCACTCCTACTAGTGAATGAAATGTAATACAAAGCCATACAATGCGCACCACCCAGCGATGTTTTTCAGAAACCTATCCTACATTGCCACTGCATGTTCCCTGACCTCCCCATGCTGACCACCCCGCGGTGCTTTTCTCCATCCTACATTGCCACTCACTGCCTATCCTAATTCAGACCCTCCGATTCACACCACCCCGTGATGTTTTTCTCACTCCTACTCGCGAATGTAATGTAACACACACCCATACAATGTGCACCACCCCGCGATGTTTTTCAGAAACCTATCCTATATTGCCACTGCATGTTCCCTGACCTCCCTATGCTGACCACCCCGTGGTGCTTTTCTCCATCCTACATTGAAACTCTCTGCGTATCCTAATTCAGATGCTCCGATTCACACCATCCTGTAATATTTTTCTCACTCCTACTAGTGAATGTAATGTAACACACACCCATACAATGCGCACCACCCCGCGATGTTTTTCAAAATCCTATTCTACATTGCCACTGCATGTTCCCTGACCTCCCAATGCTGACCACCCCGCGAAGCTTTTCTCCATCATACATTTCCACTCACTGCCTATCCTAATTCAGACCCACCGATACAAACAACCCCGTGATGTTTTTCTCACTCCTACTAGTGAATGTAATGTAACACACACCCATACAATGCGCACCAACCCGTGATGTTTTTCTCCCTCCTACTAGTGAATGTAATGAACACACACCCACACAATGCGCACCACCCCGCGATGTTTTTCAGAAACCTATCCTACATTGCCACTGCATGTTCCCTGACCTCCCCATGCTGACGAACCAGCGGTGCTTTTCTCCATCCTACATTGCCACTCACTGCCTATCCTAATTCAGACCCTCTGATTCACACCTCCCCGTGATGTTTTTCTCACTCATTCTAGTGAATGTAATGTAACACACACCCATACAATGCGCACCACCCCGTGATGTTTTTCTCACTCCTACTAGTGAATGTAATGTAACACACACCAATACAATGCGCACCACCCCGTGATGTTTTTCTCCCTCCTACTAGTGAATGTAATGTAACACACACCCATACAATGCGCACCACCCCGCGATGTTTTTCAGAAACCTATCCTACATTGCCACTGCGTGTTCCCTGACCTCCCCATGCTGACCACCCCGCGGTGCTTTTCTCCATCCTATATTGCCACTCACTGCCTCTCCTAATTCAGACCCTCCGATTCACACCACCCCGTGATGTTTTTCTCACTCCTACTAGTGAATGTAATGTAACACACACCCATACAATGCGCACCACCCCGTGATGTTTTTCTCACTCCTACTAGTGAATGTTATGTAACACACAGCCAAACAATGCGCACCACCCAGCGAAGTTTTTTAGAAACCTATCCTACATTGCCACTGCATGTTCCCTGACCTCCCCATGCTGACCACCCCGCGGTGCTTTTGTCTATCCTACATTGCCACTCATTGCCTATCCTAATTCAGACCCTCCGATTCACACCACCCCGTAATGTTTTTCTCACTCCTACTAGCGAATGTAATGTAACACACACCCATACAATGTGCACCACCCCGCGATGTTTTTCAGAAACCTATCCTATATTGCCACTGCATGTTCCATGACCTCCCCATGCTGACCACCCCGTGGTGCTTTTCTCCATCCTACATTGCCACTCTCTGCGTATCCTAATTCAGATGCTCCGATTCACACCATCCCGTGATATTTCTCTCACTACTAAAAGTGAATGTAATGTAACATACACCCATACAATGCGCACCACCCCGCGATGTTTTTCAAAATCCTATCCTACATTGCCACTGCATGTTCCCTGACCTCCCAATGCTGACCACCCCGCGATGCTTTTCTCCATCATACATTGCCACTCACTGCCTATCCTAATTCAGACCCTCCGATTCACACCACCCCGTGATGTTTTTCTCACTCCTACTAATGAATGTAATGTAACACACACCCATACAATGCGAACCACCCCGTGATGTTTTTCTCACTCCTACTAGTGAATGTAATGTAACACACACCCATACAATGCGCACCACCCCGCGATGTTTTTCAGAAACCTATCCTAAATTGCCACTGCATGTTCCCTGACCTCCCCATGCTGATCACCCCGCAGTGCTTTTCTCCATCCTACATTGCCACTCTCTGCCTATCCTAATTCAGACACTCCGATTCACACCACCCCGTGATGTTTTTCTCACTCCTAATAGTGAATGTATTGTAACAAACACCCATACAATGCGCCCCACCCCGTGATGTTTTTCTCACTCCTACTAGTGAATGTAATGTAATACAAAGCCATACAATGCGCACCACCCAACGATGTTTTTCAGAAACCTATCCTACATTGCCACTGCATGTTCCGTGACCTCCCCATGCAGACCACCCCGCGGTGCTTTTCTCCATCCTACATTGCCACTCACTGCCTATCCTAATTCAGACCCTCCGATTCACACCACCCCGTGATGTTTTTCTCACTCCCACTAGCGAATGTAATGTAACACACAGCCATACAATGTGCACCACCCTGCGATGTTTTTCAGAAACCTATCCTATATTGCCACTGCATGTTCCCTGACCTCCCCATGGTGACCACCACGCGGTGCTTTTCTCCATCCTACATTGCCACTCACTGCCTATCCTAATTCAGACCCTCCGATTCACACCACTCCGTGATGTTTTTCTCACTCCTACTAGTGAATGTAATGTAACACACACCCATACAATGCCCACCACCCCATGATGTTTTTCAGAATCCTATCCTACATTGCCACTGCATGTTCCCTGACCTCCCCATGCTGACCACCCCGCGGTGCTTTTCTCCCTCCTACATTGCCACTCACTGCCTATCCTAATTCAGACCCTCCGATTCACACCACCCCGTGATGATTTTCTCACTCCTACTAGTGAATGTAATGTAACACACACCCATACAATGCGCACCAACCCGTGATGTTTTTCTCACTCCTACTAGTGAATGTAATAAACACACACCCACACAATGCGCACCACCCCGCGATGATTTCCAGAAACCTATCCTACATTGCCACTGCATGTTCCCTGACCTCCCCATGCTGACCACCCCGCGGTGCTTTTCTCCATCGTACATTGCCATTCACTGCCTATCCTAATTCAGACCCTCCGATTCACACGACCCCGTGATGTTTTTCTCACTCCTACTAGTGAATGTAATGTAACACACACCCATACAATGCGCACCACCCCGTGATGTTTTTCTCACTCCTACTAGTGAATGTAATGTAACACACACCCATACAATGTGCACCACCCCGCGATGTTTTTCAGAAACCTATCCTACTTTGCCACTGCATGTTCCCTGACCTCCCCATACTGACCACCCCGCGGTGCTTTTCTCCATCCTACATTGCCACTCACTGCCTATCCTAATTCAGACCCTCTGATTCACACCACCCCGTGATGTTTTTCTCACTCCTACTAGTGAATGTAATTTAACACACACCCAAACAACGCGCACCACCAGGCGATGTTTTTCAGAAACATATCCTACATTGCCACTGCATGTTCCCTGACCTCCCCATGCTGACCACCCCGTGGTGCTTTTCTCCATCCTATATTGCACTCACTGCCTCTCCTAATTCAGACACTCGGATTCACCCCACCTTGTGATGTTTTTCTCACTCCTACTAGTGAATGTAATGTAACACACACCCATACAATGCGGACCACCCCGCGATGTTTTTCAGAAACCTATCCTACATTGCCACTGCATGTTCCCTGACTTCCCCATGCTGACCACCCCGCGGTGCTTTTCTCCATCCTACATTGCCACTCACTGCCTATCCTAATTCAGACCCTCCGATTCACACCACCCCGTGATGTTTTTCTCACTCCTACTAGCGAATGTAATGTAACACACACCCATACAATGTGCACCACCCTGCGATGTTTTTCAGAAACGTATCCTATATTGCCACTGCATGTTCCCTGACCTCCCCATGCTGACCTCCCCGCGGTGCTTTTCTCCATCCTACATTGCCACTCTCTGCGTATCCTAATTCAGATGCTCCGATTCACACCATCCCGTGATATTTTTCTCACTCCTACTAGTGAATGTAATGTAACACACACCCATACAATGCGCACCACCCCACGATGTTTTTCAAAATCCTATCTTACATTGCCACTGCATGTTCCCTGACCTCCCAATGCTGACCACCCCGCGATGCTTTTCTCCATCATACATTGCCACTCACTGCCTATCCTTATTCAGACCCTCCGATTCACACCACCCCGTGATGTTTTTCTCACTCCTACTAATGAATGTAAAGTAACACACACCCATACAATGCGAACCACCCCGTGATGTTTTTCACACTCCTACTAGTGAATATAATGTAACACACACCCATACAATGCGCACCTCCCCGCGATGTTTATCAGAAACCTATCTTATTTGCCACTGCATGTTCCCTGAACTCCCCATGCTGACAACCCCGCGGTGCTTTTCTCCATCCTACATTGCAACTCACTGCCTATCCTAATTCAGACCCTCTGATTCACACCACCCCGTGATGTTTTTCTCACTCCTAGTAGTGAATGTAATGTCACACACACCCATACAATGCCCACCACCCCGTGATGTTTTTCTCACTCCTACTAGTGAATGAAATGTAATACAAAGCCATACAATGCGCACCACCCAGCGATGTTTTTCAGAAACCTATCCTACATTGCCACTGCATGTTCCCTGACCTCCCCATGCTGACCACCCCGCGGTGCTTTTCTCCATCCTACATTGCCACTCACTGCCTATCCTAATACAGACCCTCCGATTCAAACCACCCCGTGATGTTTTTCTCACTCCTACTCGCGAATGTAATGTAACACACACCCATACAATGTGCACCACCCCGCGATGTTTTTCAGAAACCTATCCTATATTGCCACTGCATGTTCCCTGACCTCCCCATGCTGACCACCCCTTGGTGCTTTTCTCCATCCTACATTGAAACTCTCTGCGTATCCTAATTCAGATGCTCCGATTCACACCATCCTGTAATATTTTTCTCACTCCTACTAGTGAATGTAATGTAACACACACCCATACAATGCGCACCACCCCGCGATGTTTTTCAAAATCCTATTCTACATTGCCACTGCATGTTCCCTGACCTCCCAATGCTGACCACCCCGCGAAGCTTTTCTCCATCATACATTTCCACTCACTGCCTATCCTAATTCAGACCCACCGATACAAACAACCCCGTGATGTTTTTCTCACTCCTACTAGTGAATGTAATGTAACACACACCCATACAATGCGCACCAACCCGTGATGTTTTTCTCCCTCCTACTAGTGAATGTAATGAACACACACCCACACAATGCGCACCACCCCGCGATGTTTTTCAGAAACCTATCCTTCATTGCCACTGCATGTTCCCTGACCTCCCCATGCTGACGAACCAGCGGTGCTTTTCTCCATCCTACATTGCCACTCACTGCCTATCCTAATTCAGACCCTCTGATTCACACCACCCCGTGATGTTTTTCTCACTCATTCTAGTGAATGTAATGTAACACACACCCGTACAATGCGCACCACCCCGTGATGTTTTTCTCACTCCTACTAGTGAATGTAATATAACACACACCAATACAATGCGCACCACCCCGTGATGTTTTTCTCCCTCCTACTAGTGAATGTAATGTAACACACACCCATACAATGCGCACCACCCCGCGATGTTTTTCAGAAACCTATCCTACATTGCCACTGCGTGTTCCGTGACCTCCCCATGCTGACCACCCCGCGGTGCTTTTCTCCATCCTATATTGCCACTCACTGCCTCTCCTAATTCAGACCCTCCGATTCACACCACCCCGTGATGTTTTTCTCACTCCTACTAGTGAATGTAATGTAACACACACCCATACAATGCGCACCACCCCGTGATGTTTTTCTCACTCCTACTAGTGAATGTTATGTAACACACAGCCATACAATGCGCACCACCCAGCGAAGTTTTTTAGAAACCTATCCTACATTGCCACTGCATGTTCCCTGACCTCCCCATGCTGACCACCCCGCGGTGCTTTTGTCTATCCTACATTGCCACTCATTGCCTATCCTAATTCAGACCCTCCGATTCACACCACCCCGTAATGTTTTTCTCACTCCTACTAGCGAATGTATTGTAACACACACCCATACAATGTGCACCACCCCGCGATGTTTTTCAGAAACCTATCCTATATTGCCACTGCATGTTCCATGACCTCCCCATGCTGACCACCCCGTGGTGCTTTTCTCCATCCTACATTGCCACTCTCTGCGTATCCTAATTCAGATGCTCCGATTCACACCATCCCGTGATATTTCTCTCACTACTAAAAGTGAATGTAATGTAACATACACCCATACAATGCGCACCACCCCGCGATGTTTTTCAAAATCCTATCCTACATTGCCACTGCATGTTCCCTGACCTCCCAATGCTGACCACCCCGCGATGCTTTTCTCCATCATACATTGCCACTCACTGCCTATCCTAATTCAGACCCTCCTATTCACACCACCCCGTGATGTTTTTCTCACTCCTACTAATGAATGTAATGTAACACACACCCATACAATGCGAACCACCCCGTGATGTTTTTCTCACTCCTACTAGTGAATGTAATGTAACACACACCCATACAATGCGCACCACCCCGTGATGTTTTTCTCCCTCCTACTAGTGAATGTAAGGTAACACACACTGATACAATGCGCACCACCTCGCGATGTTTTTCAGAAACTTATCCTACATTGCCACTGCATGTTCCCTGACCTCCCCATGCTGACCACCCCGCGGTGCTTTTCTCCATCCTACATTGCCACTCTCTGCCTATCCTAATTCAGACCCTCCGATTCACACCACCCCGTGATGTTTTTCTCACTCCTACTCGTGAATGTAATGTAACAAACACCCATACAATGCGCACCACCCCGTGATGTTTTTCTCACTCCTCCTAGTGAATGTAATGTAATACAAAGCCTTACAATGCGCACCACCCAGCGATGTTTTTCAGAAACCTATCCTACATTGCCACTGCATATTCCGTGACCTCCCCATGCTGACCACCCCGCGGTGCTTTTCTCCATCCTACATTGCCACTCACTGCCTATCCTAATTCAGACCCTCCGATTCACACCACCCCGTGATGTTTTTCTCACTCCTACTAGCGAATGTAATTTAACACACACCTATACAATGTGCACCACCCCGCGATGTTTTTCAGAAACCTATCCTATATTGCCACTGCATGTTCCCTGACCTCCCCATGCTGACCACCCCGTGGTGCTTTTCTCCATCCTACATTGACACTCTCTGCGTATCCTAATTCAGATGCTCCGATTCACACCATTCTGTGATATTTTTCTCACTCCTACTAGTGAATGTAATGTAACACACACAGATACAATGCGCACCACCCCGTGATGTTTTTCAGAATCCTATCCTACATTGCCACTGCATGTTCCCTGACCTCCCCATGCTGACCATCCCGCGTAGCTTTTCTCCCTCCTACATTGCCACTCACTGCCTATCCTAATTCAGACCCTCCGATTCACACCACCCCGTGATGTTTTTCTCACACCTACTAGTGAATGTAATGTAACACACACCCATACAATGCGCACCAACCCGTGATGTTTTTCTCCCTCCTACTAGTGAATGTAATGAACACACACCCACACAATGCGCACCACCCCGCGATGTTTTTCAGAAACCTATCCTACATTGCCACTGCGTGTTCCCTGACATCCCCATGCTCACGAACCAGCGGTGCTTTTCTCCATCCTACATTGCCACTCACTGCCTATCCTAATTCAGACCCTCTGATTCACACCACCCCGTGATGTTTTTCTCACTCATACTAGTGAATGTAATGTAACACACACCCATACAATGCGCACCACCCCGTGATGTTTTTCTCACTCCTACTAGTGAATGTAATGTAACACACACCCATACAATGCGCACCACACCGTGATGTTTTTCTCCCTCCTACTAGTGATTGTAACGTAACACACACCCATACAATGCGCACCACCCCGCGATGTTTTTCAGAAACCTATCCTACATTGCCACTGCGTGTTCCCTGACCTCCCCATGCTGACCACCCCGCGGTGCTTTTCTCCATCCTATATTGCCACTCACTGCCTCTCCTAATACAGACACTCGGATCACCCCACCTTGTGATGTTTTTCTCACTCCTACTAGTGAATGTAATGTAACACACACCCATACAATGCGGACCACCCCGCGATGTTTTTCAGAAACCTATCCTACATTGCCACTGCATGTTCCCTGACTTCCCCATGCTGACCACCCCGCGGGGCTTTTCTCCATCCTACATTGCCACTCACTGCCTATCCTAATTCAGACCCTCCGATTCACACCACCCCGTGATGTTTTTCTCACTCCTACTAGCGAATGTAATGTAACACACACCCATACAATGGGAACCACCCCGTGATGTTTTTCTCACTCCTACTAGTGAATGTAATGTAACACACACCCATACAATGCGCACCACCCCGCGATGTTTATCAGAAACCTATCCTATTTGCCTCTGCATGTTCCCTGAACACCCCATGCTGACAACCCCGCGGTGCTTTTCTCCATCCTACATTGCCACTCACTGCCTATCCTAATTCAGACCCTCCGATTCACACCACCACATGATGTTTTTCTCACTCCTACTAGTGAATGTAATGTAACACACACAAATACAATGCGCACCACCCCGTGATGTTTTTCTCACTCCTACTTGTGAATATAATGTAACACACACCCATACAATGCGCACCACCCCGTGATGTTTTTCTCACTCCTACTAGTGAATGTAATGTAACACACAGCCATACAATGCGCACAACCGAGCGATGTTTTTTAGAAACCTATCCTACATTGCCACTGCATGTTCCCTGACCTCCCCATGCTGACCACCCCGCGGTGCTTTTGTCCATCCTACATTGCCACTCACTGCCAATCCTAATTCAGACCCTCCGATTCACACCACCCCATGATGTTTTTCTCACTCCTACTAGCGAATGTAATGTAACACACACCGATACAATGTGCACCACCCCGCGATGTTTTTCAGGAACCTATCCTATATTGCCACTGCATGTTCCCTGACCTCCCCATGCTGACCACCCCGTGGTGCTTTTCTCCATCCTACATTGCCACTCTCTGCATATCCTAATTCAAATGCTCCGATTCACACCATCCCGTGATATTTTTCTCACTCCTACTAGTGAATGTAATGTAACACACACCCAAACAATGCGCACCACCCCGCGATGTTTTTCAAAATCCTATCCTACATTGCCACTGCATGTTCCCTGAACCTCCCAATGCTGACCACCCCGCGATGCTTTTCTCCATCATACATTGCCACTCACTGCCTATCCTAATTCAGACCCTACGATTCACACCACAACGTGATGTTTTTCTCACTCATACTAATGAATGTAATGTAACACACACCCATACAATGTGCAGCACCCCGTGATGTTTTTCTCACTCCTACTAGTGAATGTTAGGTAACACACACCCATACAATGCGCACCACCCCGCGATGTTTTTCAGAAACCTATCCTACATTGCCACTGCATGTTCCCTGACCTCCCCATGCTGACCACCACGCGGTACTTTTCTCCATGCTATATTGCCACTCACTGCCTATCCTAATTCAGACCCTCCGATTCACACCACCCCGTGATGTTTTTCTCACTCCTACTAGTGAATGTAATGTAACACACACCCATACAATGCGCACCACCCCGTGATGTTTTTCAGAATCCTATCCTACATTGCCACTGCATGTTCCCTGACCTCCCCATGCTGACCACCCCGTGGTGCTTTTCTCCGTCATACATTGCCACTCACTGCCTATCCTAATTCAGACCCTATGATTCACACCACCCCGTGATGTTTTTCTCACTCATACTAATGAATGTAATGTAACACACACCCATACAATGCGCACCACCCCGTGATGTTTTTCTCAATCCTACTAGTGAATGTAAGGTAACACACACCCATACAATGCGCACCACCCCGCGATGTTTTTCAGAAACCTATCCTACATTGCCACTGCATGTTCCCTGACCTCTGCATGCTGACGACCACGCGGTACTTTTTTCCATCCTACATTGCCACTCACTGCCTATCCTAATTCAGACCCTCCGTTTCACACAACCCCTGATGTTTTTCTCACTCCTACTAGTGAATGTAATGTAACACACACCCATACAATTCACACCACCCCGTGATGTTTTTCTCACTCCTACTAGTGAATGTAATGTAACACACACCCATAAAATGCGCACACCCCGCGATGTTTTTCAGAAACCTATTCTACTTTGAAACTGCATGTTCCCTGACCTCCCCATGCTGACGGACACGCGGTGCTTTTCTCCATCCTTCATTGCCACTCACTGCCTATCCTAATTCAGACCCTCCGATTCACACCACCCCGTGATGTTTTCCTCACTCCTACTAGTGAATGTAATGTAACACACACCCATACAATGCGCACCACCCCGCGATGTTTTTCAGAAACCTATCCTACATTGCCACTGCATGTTCCCTGACCTCCCCATGCTGACCACCCCGCAGTGCTTTTGTCCATCCTACATTGCCACTCAATGCCTATCCTAATTCAGACACTCTGATTCACACAACCCCGTGATGTTTTTCTCACTCCTACTAGTGAATGTAATGTAACACACACCCATACAATGCGCCCCACCCCGTGATGTTTTTATCATTCCTACTAGTGAATGAAATGTAACACACAACCATACAATCCGCACCACCCCGTGATGTTTTTCTCACTCCTACTAGTTAATGTAATGTAACACACACCCATACAATGCGCACCACCCCGCGAAATTTTTCAGAAACCTATCCTACATTGCCACTGCATGTTCCCTGACCTCCTCATGCTGACCACCCCGCGGTGCTTTTCTCCATCCTACATTGCCACTCACTGCCTATGCTAATTCAGAACCTCCGATTCACACCATTCCGTGATGTTTTTCTCACTCCTACTAGTGAATGTAATGTAACACACACCCACACAATGCGCACCACAACGTGACTTTTTTCAGAAAACTATCCTACATTGCCACTGCATGTTCCCTGACTTCCCCATGCTGACCACCCCGCGGTGCTTTTCTCCATCTCACATTGCCACTCACTGCCTATCCTAATTCAGACCCTCCGATACACCCCACCCCGTGATGTTTTTCTCACTCCTACTAGTGAATGTAATGTAACACACACCCATACAATGCGCACCACCCCGCGATGATTTTCAAAAACCTATCCTACATTGCCACTGCATGTTCCCTGACCTCCCCATGCTGACCACCACACGGTGCTTTTCTCCATCCTACATTGCCACTCACTGCCTATCCTAATTCAGACCCTCCGATTCACACCACCCCGTGATGTTTTTCTCACTCCTACTAGTGAATGTAATGTAACACACACCCATACAATGCGCACCACCACGTGATATGTTTCAGAAAACTATCCTACATTGCCACTGCATGTTCCATGATTTCCCCAATGCTGACCACCCCGCGGTGCTTTTCTCCATCCTACATTGCCACTCACTGCCGATCCTAATTCAGACCCTCCGATTCACACCACCCCGTGATGTTTTTCTCACTCCTACTAGTGAATGTAATGTAACACACACCCATACAATGCGCACCACCCCGCGATGCTTTTTAGAAACCTATCCTACATTGCCACGGCATGTTCCCTGACCTCCCCATGCTGACCACCCCGCGGTGCTTTTCTCCATCCTACATTGCCACTCACTGCCTATGCTAATTCACACCCTCCGTTTCACACCACCCCGTGATGTTTTTCTCACTCCTACTAGTGAATGTAATGTAACACACACCCATAAAATGCGCACCACCCCGTGATGTTTTTCTCACTCCTACTAGTGAATGTAATGTAACACACAGCCATACAATGCGCACCACCCAGCGATGTTTTTCAGAAACCTATCCTACATTGCCACTGCATGTTCCCTGACCTCCCCATGCTGACCACCCCGCGGTGCTTTTCTCCATCCTACATTGCCACTCACTTCCTATCCTAATTCAGACCCTCCGATTCACACCACCCCGTGATGTTTTTCTCATTCCTACTAGCGAATGTAATGTAACACACACCCATACAATGTGCACCACCCCGCGATGTTTTTCAGAAACCTATCCTATATTGCCAGTGCATGTTCCCTGACCTCCCAATGCTGACCACCCCGCGATGCTTTTCTCCATCATACATTGCCAATCACTGCCTATCCTAATTCAGACCCTCCGATACACACCACCCCGTGATGATTTTCTCAGTCCTAATAGTGAATGTAATTTAACACACACCCATACAATGCGCACCACCCGGCGATGTTTTTCAGAATCCTATCCTACATTGCCACTGCATGTTCCCTCACCTCCCCATGCTGACCACCCTGCGATGCTTTTCTCTATCCTACATTGCCACTCACTGCCTATCCTAATTCAGACCCTCCGATTCACACCACCCCGTGATGTTTTTCTCACTCCTACTAATGAATGTAATGTAACACACACCCATACAATGCGAACCACCCCGCGATGTTTTTCTCACTCCTACTAGTGAATGTAATGTAACACACACCCATACAATGCGCACCACCCCGCGATGTTTATCAGAAACATATCCTACTTTGCCACTGCATGTTCCCTGAACTCCCCATGCTGACAACCCCGCGGTGCTTTTCTCCATCCTACATTGCCACGCACTGCCTATCCTAATTCAGACCCTCTGATTCACACCACCCCATGATGTTTTTCTCACTCCTACTAGTGAATGTAATGTAACACACACCCATACAATGCGCACCACCCCGTGATGTTTTTCTCATTGCTACTAGTGAATGTAATGTAACACGCACACATACAATGCGCACCACCCCGTGATGTTTTTCTCACTCCTACTCGTGAATGTAAGGTAACACACACCCATACAATGCGCATCACCCCGCGATGTTTTTCAGAAACCTATCCTACATTGCCACTGCATGTTTCCTGACCTCCCCATGCTGACCACCCCGCGGTGCTTTTCTCCATCCTACATTGCCACTCACTGCCTATCCTAATTCAGACCCTCCGATTCACACCACCCCGTGATGTTTTTCTCACTCCTACTAGTGAATGTAATGTAACACACACCCATACAATGCGCACCACCCCGTGATGTTTTTCAGAATCCTATCCTACATTGCCACTGCATGTTTCCTGACCTCCCCATGCTGACCACCCCGCGGTGCTTTTCTCCCTCCTACATTGCCACTCACTGCCTATCCTAATTCAGACCCTCCGATTCACACCACCCCGTGATGTTTTTCTCACTCCTACTAGTGAATGTAATGTAACACACACCCATACAATGCGCACCAACCCGTGATGTTTTTCTCCCTCCTACTACTGAATGTAATGAACACACACCCACACAATGCGCACCACCCCGCGATGTTTTTCAGTAACCTATCCTACATTGCCACTGCATGTTCCCTGACCTCCCCATGCTGACGAACCAGCGGTGCTTTTCTCCATCCTACATTGCCACTCATTGCCTATCCTAATTCAGACCCTCTGATTCACACCACCCCGTGATGTTTTTATCACTCATACTTGTGAATGTAATGTAACACACACCCATACAATGCCCACCACCCCGTGATGTTTTTCTCACTCCTACTAGTGAATGTAATGTAACACACACCCATACAATGCGGACCACCCCGCGATGTTTTTCAGAAACCTATCCTACATTGACACTGCATGTTCCCTGACTTCCCCATTCTGACCACCCCGCGGTGCTTTTCTCCATCCTACATTGCCACTCACTGCCTATCCTAATTCAGACCCTCCAATTCACACCACCCCGTGATGTTTTTCTCACTCCTACTAGTGAATGTAATGTAACACACACCCATACAATGCGCACCACCCCGCGATGATTTTCAAATACCTATCCTACATTGCCACTGCATGTTCCCTGACCTCCCCATGCTGACCACCACGCGGTGCTTTTCTCCATCCTACATTGCCACTCATTGCCTATCCTAATTCAGACCCTCCGATTCACGCCACCCCGTGATGTTTTTCTCACTCTTACTAGTGAATGTATTGTAACACACACCCATACATTGCGCACCACCCCATGATGTTTTTCAGAAAACTATCCTACATTGCCACTGCATGTTCCCTGACCTCCCCATACTGACCACCCCGAGGTGCTTTTCTCCATCCTACATTGCCACTCACTGCCTATCCTAATTCAGACCCTGCAATTCACACCACCCCGTGATGTTTTTCTCACTCCTACTAGTGAATGTAATGTAACACACAGCCATACAATGCGCACCACCCAGCGATGTTTATTAGAAACCTATCCTACATTGCCACTGCATGTTCCCTGACCTCCCCATGCTGACCACGCCGCGGTGCTTTTGTCCATCCTACATTGCCACTCACTGCCAATCCTAATTCAGACCCTCTGATTCACACCACCCCGTGATGTTTTTCTCACTCTTACTAGCGAATGTAATGTAACACACACCGATACAATGTGCACCACCCCGCGATGTTTTTCAGAAACCTATCCTATATTTCCCCTGCATGTTCCCTGACCTCCCCATGCTGACCACCCCGTGGTGCTTTTCTCCATCATACTTTGCCACTCACTGCCTATCCTAATTCAGACCCTACGATTCACACCACCCCGTAATGTTTTTCTCACTCATACTAATGAATGTAATGTAACACACACCCATACAATGCGCACCACCCTGTGATGTTTTTCTCACTCCTACTAGTGAATGTAAGGTAACACACACCCATACAATGCGCACCACCCCGCGATGTTTTCAGAAACCTATCCTACATTGCCACTGCATGTTCCCTGACCTCCCCATGCTGACGACCACACGGTACTTTTCTCCATCCTACATTGCCACTCACTGCCTATCCTAATTCAGACCCTCCGTTTCACACCACCCCTGATGTTTTTCTCACTCCTACTAGTGAATGTAATGTAACACACACCCATACAATTCGCACCACCCCGTGATGTTTTTCTCACTCCTACTAGTGAATGTAATGTAACACACACCCATAAAATGCGCACCACCCCGCGATGTTTTTCAGAAACCTATTCTACTTTGAAACTGCATTTTCCCTGACCTCCCCATGCTGACGGACACGCAGTGCTTTTCTCCATCCTTCATTCCCACTCACTGCCTATCCTAATTCAGACCCTCCGATTCACACCACCCCGTGATGTTTTCCTCACTCCTAGTAGTGAATGTAATGTAACACACACCCATACAATGCGCACCACCCCGCGATGTTTTTCAGAAACCTATCCTACATTGCCACTGCATGTTCCCTGACCTCCGCATGCTGACCACCCCGCAGTGCTTTTCTCCATCCTACATTGCCACTCACTGCCTATCCTAATTCAGACCCTCTGATTCACACAACCCCGTGATGTTTTTCTCACTCCTACTAGTGAATGTAATGTAACACACACCCATACAATGCGCCCCACCCCGTGATGTTTTTATCATTCCTACTAGTGAATGATATGTAACACACAACCATACAATCCGCACAACCCCGTGATGTTTTTCTCACTCCTACTAGTTAATGTAATGTAACACACACCCATACAATGCGCACCACCCCGCGATGTTTTTCAGAAACCTATCCTACATTGCCACTGCATGTTCCCTGACCTCCTCATGCAGACCACCCCGCGGTGCTTTTCTCCATCCTACATTGCCACTCACTGCCTATCCTAATTCAGAACCTCCGATTCACACCATCCCGTGATGTTTTTCTCACTCCTACTAGTAAATGTAATGTAACACAAACCCACACAATGCGCACCACCCCGTGACTTTTTTCAGAAAACTATACTACATTGCCACTGCATTTTCCCTGACTTCCCCATGCTGACCACCCCGCGGTGCTTATCTCCATCACACATTGCCACTCACTGCCTATCCTAATACAGACCCTCGGATTCACACCACCCCGTGATGTTTTTCTCACTCCTACTAGTGAATGTAATGTAACACACACCCATACAATGCGCACCACCCCGCGATGATTTTCAAAAACCTATCCTACATTGCCACTGCATGTTCCCTGACCTCCCCATGCTGACCACCACACGGTGCTTTTCTCCATCCTACATTGCCACTCACTGCCTATCCTAATTCAGACCCTCCGATTCACACCAACCCGTGATGTTTTTCTCACTCCTACTAGTGAATGTAATGTAACACACACCCATACAATGCGCACCACCACGCGATATTTTTCAGAAAACTATCCTACATTGCCACTGCATGTTCCCTGACTTCCCCAATGCTGACCACCCCGCGGTGCTTTTCTCCATCCTACATTGCCACTCACTGCCTATCCTAATTCAGACCCTCCGATGCACACCACCCCGTGATGTTTTTCTCACTCCTACTAGTGAATGTAATGTAACACACACCCATACAATGCGCACCACCCCGCGATGTTTTTCAGAAACCTATCCTACATTGCCACTGCATGTTCCCTGACCTCCCCATGCTGACCACCCCGCGGTGCTTTTCTCCATCCTACATTGCCAGTCACTGCCTATCCTAATTCAGACCCTCCGATTCACACCACCCCGTGATGTTTTTCTCACTCCTACTAGTGAATGTATTGTAACACACACCGATACAATGCGCACCACCCCATGATGTTTTTCAGAAAACTATCCTACATTGCCACGGAATGTTCCCTGACCTCCCCATACTGACCACCCCGCGGTGCTTTTCTCCATCCTACATTGCCACTCACTGCCTATCCTAATTCAGACCCTCCGATTCACACCACCCCGTGATGTTTTTCTCACTCCTCCTAGTGAATGTAATGTAACACACACCCATACAATGCGCACCACCCCGCGATATTTTTCAGAAACCTATCCTACATTGCCACTGCATGTTCCCTGACCTCCCCATGCTGACCACCCCGCGGTGCTTTTCTCCATCCTACATTGCCACTCACTGCCTATCCTAATTCACACCCTCCGATTCACACCACCCCGTGATGTTTTTCTGACTCCTACTAGTGAATGTAATGTAACACACACCCATAAAATGCGCACCACACCGTGATGTTTTTCTCACTCCTACTAGTGAATATAATGTAACACACAGCCATACAATGCGCACCACCCAGCGATGTTTTTCAGAAACCTATCCTACATTGCCACTGCATGTTCCCTGACCTCCCCATGCTGACCACCCCGCGGTGCTTTTCTCCATCCTACATTGCCACTCATTTCCTATCCTAATTCAGACCCTCCGATTCACACCACCCCGTGATGTTTTTCTCACTCCTACTAGCGAATGTAATGTAACACACACCCATACAATGTGCACGACCCCGCGATCTTTTTCGAAACCTATCCTATATTGCCAGTGCATGTTCCCTGACTTCCCCATGCTGACCACCCCGTGGTGCTTTTCTCCATCTTACATTGCCACTCTCTGCGAATCCTAATTCAGATGCTCCGATTCACACCATCCCGTGATATTTTTCTCACTCCTACTAGTGAATGTAATGTAACACACACCCATACAATGCGCACAACTCCGCGACGTTTTTCAAAATCCTATCCTACATTGCCACTGCATGTTCCCTGACCTCCCAATGCTGACCACCCCGCGATGCTTTTCTCCATCATACATTGCCACTCACTGCCTATCCTAATTCAGACCCTCCGATACACACCACCCCGTGAGGATTTTCTCACTCCTAATAGTGAATGTAATTTAACACACACCCATACAATGCGAACCAACCCGTGATGTTTTTCTCACTCCTACTAGTGAATGTAATGTAACACACACCCATAAAATGCTCACCACCCCGCGATGTTTATCAGAAACATATCCTACTTTGCCACTGCATGTTCCCTGAACTCCCCATGCTGACAATCCCGCGGTGCTTTTCTCCATCCTACATTGCCACTCACTGCCTATCCTAATTCAGACCCTCTGATTCACAACAACCCCATGATGTTTTTCTCACTCCTACTAGTGAATGTAATGTAACACACACCCATACAATGCGCACCACCCCGTGATGTTTTTCTCATTGCTACTAGTGAATGTAATGTAACACGCACCCATACAATGCGCACCACCCCGTGATGTTTTTCTCACTGCTACTCGTGAATGTAATGTTACACACACCCATACAATGCGAACCACCCCGCGATGTTTTTCAGAAACCTATCCTACATTGCCACTGCATGTTCCCATACCTCCCCATGCTGACCACCACGCCGTGCTTTTCTCCATCCTACATTGCCACTCTCTGCCTATCCTAATTCAGACCCTCCGATTCACACCACCCCGTGATGTATTTCTCACTCCTACTAGTGAATGTAATGTAACACACACCCATACAATGCGCACCACCCCGTGATGTTTTTCAGAATCCTATCCTACATTGCCACTGCATGTTCCCTGACCTCCCCTGCTGACCACCCCGCGGTGCTTTTCTCCCTCCTACATTGCCACTCACTGCCTATCCTAATTCAGACCCTCTGATTCACACCACCCCATGATGTTTTTCTCACTCCTACTAGTGAATGTAATGTAACACACACCCATACAATGCGCACCACCCCGTGATGTTTTACTCACTCCTACTAGTGAATGTAATGAACACACAACCACACAATGCGCACCACCCTGCGATGTTTTTCAGAAACCTATCCTACATTGCCAATGCATGTTCCCTGACCTCCCCATGCTGACGACCCCGCGGTGCTTTTCTCCATCCTACATTGCCACTCACTGCCTATCCTAATTCAGACCCTCCGATTCACACCACCCCGTGATGTTTTTCTCACTCCTACTAGTGAATGTAATGTAACACACACCCATACAATGTGCACCACCCCGCGATGTTTTTCAGAAACCTATCCTACATTGCCACTGCATGTTCCCTGAACTCCCCATACTGACCACCCCGCGGTGCTTTTTTCCATCCTACATTGCCACTCACTGCCTATACTAATTCAGACACTCTGATTCACACCACCCCGTGATGTTTTTCTCACTCCTACTAGTGAATGTAATGTAACACACACCCATACAATGCGCTCCTCCCCGTGATGTTTTTATCACTCCTACTAGTGAATGTAATGTAACACACAACCATACAATCCGCACCACCCCGTGATGTTTTTCTCACTCCTACTAGTGAATGTAATGTAACACACACCCATACAATGCGCACCACCCCGCGATGTTTTTCAGAAACCTATCCTACATTGCCACTGCATGTTCCCTGACTTCCCCATGCTGACCACCCCGCGGTGCTTTTCTCTATCCTATATTGCCACTCACTGCCTATCCTAATTCAGACCTTCCGATTCACCCCACCCCGTGATGTTTTTCTCACTCCTACTAGTGAATGTAATGTAACACACACCCATACAATGCGCACCACCTTGCAATGATTTTCAAAAACCTATCCTACATTGCCACTGCATGTTCCCTGAACTCCCCATGCTGACCACCACGCGGTACTTTTCTCCATCCTACATTGCCACTCACTGCCTATCCTAATTCAGACCCTCCTATTCACACCACCCCGTGATGTTTTTCTCACTCCTACTAGTGAATGTAATGTAACACACACCCATACAATGCGCACCACCACGTGATATTTTTCAGAAAACTATCCTACATTGCCACTGCATGTTCCCTGACTTACCCGATGCTGACCACCCCGCGGTGCTTTTCTCCATCCTACATTGCCACTCACTGCCTATCCTAATTCAGACCCTCCGATTCACACCACCCCGTGATGTTTTTCTCACTCCTACCAGTGAATGTAATGTAACACACACCCATACAATGCGCACCACCCCGCGATATTTTTCAGAAACCTATCCTACATTGCCACTGCATGTTCACTGACCTCCAAAAGCTGACCACCCCGCGGTGCTTTTCTCCATCCTACATTGCCACTCACTGTCTATCCTAATTCAGACCCTCCGATTCACACCACCCCGTGATGTTTTTCTCACTCCTACTATTGAATGTAATGTAACACACACCCATAAAATGCACAGCACCCCGTGATGTTTTACTCACTCCTACTAGTGAATGTAATGAACACACACCCACACAATGCGCACCACCCCACGATGTTTTTCAGAAACCTATCCTACATTGCCACTGCATGTTCCCTGACCTCCCCATTATGACGACCCCGCGGTGCTTTTCTCCATCCTACATTGCCACTCACTGCCTATCCTAATTCAGACCCTCCGATTCACACCACCCCGTGATGTTTTTCTCACTCCTACTAGTGAATGTAATGTAACACACACCCATACAATGTGCAACACCCCGCGATATTTTTCAGAAACCTATCCTACATTACCACTGCATGTTCCCTGACCTCCCCATACTGACCACCCCGCGGTGCTTTTCTCCATCCTACATTGCCACTCACTGCCTATCCTAATTCAGACCCTCTGATTCAAACCACCCCGTGATGTTTTTCTCACTCCTACTAGTGAATGTAATGTAACACACACCCTTACAATGCGCCCCACTCCGTGATGATTTTATCACTCCTACTAGTGAATGTAATGTAACACACAACCATACAATCCGCACCACCCTGTGATGGTTTTCTCACTACTACTAGTTAATGTAATGTAACACACACCCATACAATGCGCACCACCCCGCGATGTTTTTCAGAAACCTCTCCTACATTGCCAATGCATGTTCCCTGACCACACCATGCTGACCACCCCGCGGTGCTTTTCTCCATCCTACATTGCCACTCTCTGCATATCCTATTTCAGATGCTCCGATTCACACCATCCCGTGATATTTTTCTCACTCCTACTAGTGAATGTAATGTAACACACACCCATACAATGCGCACCACCCCGCGATGTTTTTCAAAATACTATCCTACATTGCCACTGCATTTTCCCTGACCTCCCAATGCTGACCTCCCCGCGATGCTTTTCTCCATCATACATTGCCAATCACTGCCTATCCTAATTCAGACCCTCCGATTCACACCACCCAGTGATGTTTTTCTCACTCCTACTAATGAATGTAATGTAACACACACCCTTACAATGCGAACCACCCCGTGATGTTTTTCTTACTCCTACTAGTGAATGTAATGTAACACACACCCATACAATTCGCACCACCCCGTGATGTCTTTCTCACTCCTACTAGTGAATGTAATGAACACACACCCACACAATGCGCACCACCCCGCGATGTTTTTCAGAAACCTATCCTACATTGCCACTGCATGTTCCCTGACCTCCCCATGCTGACGACCCCGCGGTGTTTTTCTCCATCCTACATTGTCACTCACTGCCTATCCTAATTCAGACCCTCTGATTCACACCACCCCGTGATGTTTTTCTCACTCATACTAGTGAATGTAATGTAACACACACCCATACAATGCGCACCACCCCGTGATGTTTTTCTCACTTCTACTAGTGAATGTAATGTAACACACACCCATACAATGCGCACCACCCCGTGATGTTTTTATCACTCCTACTAGTGAATGTAATGTAACACACAACCATACAATGCGCACACCCCGCGATGTTTTTCAGAAACCTATCCTACATTGCCACTGCCTGTTCCCTGACCTCCCAATGCTGACCACCCCGCGGTGCTTTTCTCCATCCTACATTGCCACTCACTGCCTATCCTAATTCAGACCCTCCGATTCACACCACCCCGTGATGTTTTTCTCACTCCTACTAGTGAATGTAATGTAACACACACCCATACAATGCGAACCACCCCGTGATGTTTTACTCACTCCTACTAGTGAATGTAATGAACACACACCCACACAATGCGCACCACCCTGCGATGTTTTTCAGAAACCTATCCTACATTGCCAATGCATGTTCCCTGACCTCCCCATGCTGACGACCCCGCGGTGCTTTTCTCCATCCTACATTGCCACTCACTGCCTATCCTAATTCAGACCCTCCGATTCACACCACCCCGTGATGTTTTTCTCACTCCTACTAGTGAATGTAATGTAACACACACCCATACAATGTGCACCACCCCGCGATGTTTTTCAGAAATCTATCCTACATTGCCACTGCATGTTCCCTGACCTCCCCATACTGACCACCCCGCGGTGCTTTTTCCATCCTACATTGCCACTCACTGCCTATACTAATTCAGACACTCTGATTCACACCACCCCGTGATGTTTTTCTCACTCCTACTAGTGAATGTAATGTAACACACACCCATACAATGCGCACCTCCCCGTGATGTTTTTATCACTCCTACTAGTGAATGTAATGTAACACACAACCATACAATCCGCACCACCCCGTGATGTTTTTCTCACTCCTACTAGTGAATGTAATGTAACACACACCCATACAATGCGCACCACCCCGCGATGTTTTTCAGAAACCTATCCTACATTGCCACTGCATGTTCCCTGACTTCCCCATGCTGACCACCCCGCGGTGCTTTTCTCTATCCTATATTGCCACTCACTGCCTATCCTAATTCAGACCTTCCGATTCACCCCACCTCGTGATGTTTTTCTCACTGCTACTAGTGAATGTAATGTAACACACACCCATACAATGCGCACCACCTTGCAATGATTTTCAAAAACCTATCCTACATTGCCACTGCATGTTCCCTGAACTCCCCATGCTGACCACCACGCGGTACTTTTCTCCATCCTACATTGCCACTCACTGCCTATCCTAATTCAGACCCTCCTATTCACACCACCCCGTGATCTTTTTCTCACTCCTACTAGTGAATGTAATGTAACACACACCCATACAATGCGCACCACCACGTGATATTTTTCAGAAAACTATCCTACATTGCCACTGCATGTTCCCTGACTTACCCGATGCTGACCACCCCGCGGTGCTTTTCTCCATCCTACATTGCCACTCACTGCCTATCCTAATTCAGACGCTCCGATTCACACCACCCCGTGATGTTTTTCTCACTCCTACTAGTGAATGTAATGTAACACACACCCATACAATGCGCACCACCCCGTGATGTTTTACTCACTCCTACTAGTGAATGTAATGAACACACACCCACACAATGTGCACCACCCCGCGATGTTTTTCAGAAATCTATCCTACATTGCCACTGCATGTTCCCTGACCTCCCCATACTGACCACCCCGCGGTGCTTTTTCCATCCTACATTGCCACTCACTGCCTATACTAATTCAGACACTCTGATTCACACACCCCGTGATGTTTTTCTCACTCCTACTAGTGAATGTAATGTAACACACACCCATACAATGCGCACCTCCCCGTGATGTTTTTATCACTCCTACTAGTGAATGTAATGTAACACACAACCATACAATCCGCACCACCCCGTGATGTTTTTCTCACTCCTACTAGTGAATGTAATGTAACACACACCCATACAATGCGCACCACCCCGCGATGTTTTTCAGAAACCTATCCTACATTGCCACTGCATGTTCCCTGACTTCCCCATGCTGACCACCCCGCGGTGCTTTTCTCTATCCTATATTGCCACTCACTGCCTATCCTAATTCAGACCTTCCGATTCACCCCACCTCGTGATGTTTTTCTCACTGCTACTAGTGAATGTAATGTAACACACACCCATACAATGCGCACCACCTTGCAATGATTTTCAAAAACCTATCCTACATTGCCACTGCATGTTCCCTGAACTCCCCATGCTGACCACCACGCGGTACTTTTCTCCATCCTACATTGCCACTCACTGCCTATCCTAATTCAGACCCTCCTATTCACACCACCCCGTGATCTTTTTCTCACTCCTACTAGTGAATGTAATGTAACACACACCCATACAATGCGCACCACCACGTGATATTTTTCAGAAAACTATCCTACATTGCCACTGCATGTTCCCTGACTTACCCGATGCTGACCACCCCGCGGTGCTTTTCTCCATCCTACATTGCCACTCACTGCCTATCCTAATTCAGACGCTCCGATTCACACCACCCCGTGATGTTTTTCTCACTCCTACTAGTGAATGTAATGTAACACACACCCATACAATGCGCACCACCCCGCGATATTTTTCAGAAACCTATCCTACATTGCCACTGCATGTTCCCTGACCTCCAAAAGCTGACCACCCCGCGGTGCTTTTCTCCATCCTACATTGCCACTCACTGTCTATCCTAATTCAGACCCTCCGATTCACACCACCCCGTGATGTTTTTCTCACTCCTACTATTGAATGTAATGTAACACACACCCATACAATGCACAGCACCCCGTGATGTTTTACTCACTCCTACTAGTGAATGTAATGAACACACACCCACACAATGCGCACCACCCCACGATGTTTTTCAGAAACCTATCCTACATTGCCACTGCATGTTCCCTGACCTCCCCATGCTGACGACCCCGCGGTGCTTTTCTCCATCCTACATTGCCACTCACTGCCTATCCTAATTCAGACCCTCCGATGCACACCACCCCGTGATGTTTTTCTCACTCCTACTAGTGAATGTAATGTAACACACACCCATACAATGCGCACCACCCCGCGATGTTTTTCAGAAACCTATCCTACATTGCCACTGCATGTTCCCTGACCTCCCCATGCTGACCACCCCGCGGTGCTTTTCTCCATCCTACATTGCCAGTCACTGCCTATCCTAATTCAGACCCTCCGATTCACACCACCCCGTGATGTTTTTCTCACTCCTACTAGTGAATGTATTGTAACACACACCGATACAATGCGCACCACCCCATGATGTTTTTCAGAAAACTATCCTACATTGCCACGGAATGTTCCCTGACCTCCCCATACTGACCACCCCGCGGTGCTTTTCTCCATCCTACATTGCCACTCACTGCCTATCCTAATTCAGACCCTCCGATTCACACCACCCCGTGATGTTTTTCTCACTCCTCCTAGTGAATGTAATGTAACACACACCCATACAATGCGCACCACCCCGCGATATTTTTCAGAAACCTATCCTACATTGCCACTGCATGTTCCCTGACCTCCCCATGCTGACCACCCCGCGGTGCTTTTCTCCATCCTACATTGCCACTCACTGCCTATCCTAATTCACACCCTCCGATTCACACCACCCCGTGATGTTTTTCGGACTCCTACTAGTGAATGTAATGTAACACACACCCATAAAATGCGCACCACCCCGTGATGTTTTTCTCACTCCTACTAGTGAATGTAATGTAACACACAGCCATACAATGCGCACCACCCAGCGATGTTTTTCAGAAACCTATCCTCCATTGCCACTGCATGTTCCCTGACCTCCCCATGCTGACCACCCCGCGGTGCTTTTCTCCATCCTACATTGCCACTCATTTCCTATCCTAATTCAGACCCTCCGATTCACACCACCCCGTGATGTTTTTCTCACTCCTACTAGCGAATGTAATGTAACACACACCCATACAATGTGCACGACCCCGCGATCTTTTTCGAAACCTATCCTATATTGCCAGTGCATGTTCCCTGACTTCCCCATGCTGACCACCCCGTGGTGCTTTTCTCCATCTTACATTGCCACTCTCTGCGAATCCTAATTCAGATGCTCCGATTCACACCATCCCGTGATATTTTTCTCACTCCTACTAGCGAATGTAATGTAACACACACCCATACAATGTGCACGACCCCGCGATCTTTTTCGAAACCTATCCTATATTGCCAGTGCATGTTCCCTGACTTCCCCATGCTGACCACCCCGCGGTGCTTTTCTCCATCCTACATTGCCATTCACTGCCTATCCTAATTCAGACCCTCCGATTCACACTACCCCGTGATGTTTTTCTCACTCCTACTAGTGAATGTAATGTAACACACACCCATACAATGTGCACCACCCCGCGATGTTTTTCAGAAACCTATCCTACATTGCCACTGCATGTTCCCTGAACTCCCCATACTGACCACCCCGCGGTGCTTTTTTCCATCCTACATTGCCACTCACTGCCTATACTAATTCAGACACTCTGATTCACACCACCCCGTGATGTTTTTCTCACTCCTACTAGTGAATGTAATGTAACACACACCCATACAATGCGCTCCTCCCCGTGATGTTTTTATCACTCCTACTAGTGAATGTAATGTAACACACAACCATACAATCCGCACCACCCCGTGATGTTTTTCTCACTCCTACTAGTGAATGTAATGTAACACACACCCATACAATGCGCACCACCCCGCGATGTTTTTCAGAAACCTATCCTACATTGCCACTGCATGTTCCCTGACTTCCCCATGCTGACCACCCCGCGGTGCTTTTCTCTATCCTATATTGCCACTCACTGCCTATCCTAATTCAGACCTTCCGATTCACCCCACCCCGTGATGTTTTTCTCACTCCTACTAGTGAATGTAATGTAACACACACCCATACAATGCGCACCACCTTGCAATGATTTTCAAAAACCTATCCTACATTGCCACTGCATGTTCCCTGAACTCCCCATGCTGACCACCACGCGGTACTTTTCTCCATCCTACATTGCCACTCACTGCCTATCCTAATTCAGACCCTCCTATTCACACCACCCCGTGATGTTTTTCTCACTCCTACTAGTGAATGTAATGTAACACACACCCATACAATGCGCACCACCACGTGATATTTTTCAGAAAACTATCCTACATTGCCACTGCATGTTCCCTGACTTACCCGATGCTGACCACCCCGCGGTGCTTTTCTCCATCCTACATTGCCACTCACTGCCTATCCTAATTCAGACCCTCCGATTCACACCACCCCGTGATGTTTTTCTAACTCCTACAAGTGAATGTAATGTAACACACACCCATACAATGCGCACCACCCCGCGATATTTTTCAGAAACCTATCCTACATTGCCACTGCATGTTCACTGACCTCCAAAAGCTGACCACCCCGCGGTGCTTTTCTCCATCCTACATTGCCACTCACTGTCTATCCTAATTCAGACCCTCCGATTCACACCACCCTGTGATGTTTTTCTCACTCCTACTATTGAATGTAATGTAACACACACCCATAAAATGCACAGCACCCCGTGATGTTTTACTCACTCCTACTAGTGAATGTAATGAACACACACCCACACAATGCGCACCACCCCACGATGTTTTTCAGAAACCTATCCTACATTGCCACTGCATGTTCCCTGACCTCCCCATTATGACGACCCCGCGGTGCTTTTCTCCATCCTACATTGCCACTCACTGCCTATCCTAATTCAGACCCTCCGATTCACACCACCCCGTGATGTTTTTCTCACTCCTACTAGTGAATGTAATGTAACACACACCCATACAATGTGCAACACCCCGCGATATTTTTCAGAAACCTATCCTACATTACCACTGCATGTTCCCTGACCTCCCCATACTGACCACCCCGCGGTGCTTTTCTCCATCCTACATTGCCACTCACTGCCTATCCTAATTCAGACCCTCTGATTCAAACCACCCCGTGATGTTTTTCTCACTCCTACTAGTGAATGTAATGTAACACACACCCTTACAATGCGCCCCACTCCGTGATGATTTTATCACTCCTACTAGTGAATGTAATGTAACACACAACCATACAATCCGCACCACCCTGTGATGGTTTTCTCACTACTACTAGTTAATGTAATGTAACACACACCCATACAATGCGCACCACCCCGCGATGTTTTTCAGAAACCTCTCCTACATTGCCAATGCATGTTCCCTGACCACACCATGCTGACCACCCCGCGGTGCTTTTCTCCATCCTACATTGCCACTCTCTGCATATCCTATTTCAGATGCTCCGATTCACACCATCCCGTGATATTTTTCTCACTCCTACTAGTGAATGTAATGTAACACACACCCATACAATGCGCACCACCCCGCGATGTTTTTCAAAATACTATCCTACATTGCCACTGCATTTTCCCTGACCTCCCAATGCTGACCTCCCCGCGATGCTTTTCTCCATCATACATTGCCAATCACTGCCTATCCTAATTCAGACCCTCCGATTCACACCACCCAGTGATGTTTTTCTCACTCCTACTAATGAATGTAATGTAACACACACCCTTACAATGCGAACCACCCCGTGATGTTTTTCTTACTCCTACTAGTGAATGTAATGTAACACACACCCATACAATTCGCACCACCCCGTGATGTCTTTCTCACTCCTACTAGTGAATGTAATGAACACACACCCACACAATGCGCACCACCCCGCGATGTTTTTCAGAAACCTATCCTACATTGCCACTGCATGTTCCCTGACCTCCCCATGCTGACGACCCCGCGGTGTTTTTCTCCATCCTACATTGTCACTCACTGCCTATCCTAATTCAGACCCTCTGATTCACACCACCCCGTGATGTTTTTCTCACTCATACTAGTGAATGTAATGTAACACACACCCATACAATGCGCACCACCCCGTGATGTTTTTCTCACTTCTACTAGTGAATGTAATGTAACACACACCCATACAATGCGCACCACCCCGTGATGTTTTTATCACTCCTACTAGTGAATGTAATGTAACACACAACCATACAATGCGCACACCCCGCGATGTTTTTCAGAAACCTATCCTACATTGCCACTGCCTGTTCCCTGACCTCCCAATGCTGACCACCCCGCGGTGCTTTTCTCCATCCTACATTGCCACTCACTGCCTATCATAATTCAGACCTTCCGATTCACACCACCCCGTGATGTTTTTCTCACTCCTATAGTGAATGTAATGTAACACACACCAATACAATGCGCACCACCCCGTGATGTTTTTCTCACTCCTACTAGTGAATGTAATGTAACACACACCCATACAATGCGCACCACCCCGCGATGTTTTTCAGAAACCTATCCTACATTGCCACTGCATGTTCCCTGACCTCCCCATGCTGACCACCCCGCGGTGCTTTTCTCCATCCTACATTGCCACTCACTGCCTATCCTAATTCAGACCCTCCGATTCACACCACCCCGTGATGTTTTTCTCACTCCTACTAGTGAATGTAATGTAACACACACCCATACAATGCGCACCACCCCGTGATGTTTTACTCACTCCTACTAGTGAATGTAATGAACACACACCCACACAATGCGCACCACCCTGCGATGTTTTTCAGAAACCTATCCTACATTGCCAATGCATGTTCCCTGACCTCCCCATGCTGACGACCCCGCGGTGCTTTTCTCCATCCTACATTGCCACTCACTGCCTATCCTAATTCAGACCCTCCGATTCACACCACCCCGTGATGTTTTTCTCACTCCTACTAGTGAATGTAATGTAACACACACCCATACAATGTGCACCACCCCGCGATGTTTTTCAGAAATCTATCCTACATTGCCACTGCATGTTCCCTGACCTCCCCATACTGACCACCCCGCGGTGCTTTTTCCATCCTACATTGCCACTCACTGCCTATACTAATTCAGACACTCTGATTCACACCACCCCGTGATGTTTTTCTCACTCCTACTAGTGAATGTAATGTAACACACACCCATACAATGCGCACCTCCCCGTGATGTTTTTATCACTCCTACTAGTGAATGTAATGTAACACACAACCATACAATCCGCACCACCCCGTGATGTTTTTCTCACTCCTACTAGTGAATGTAATGTAACACACACCCATACAATGCGCACCACCCCGCGATGTTTTTCAGAAACCTATCCTACATTGCCACTGCATGTTCCCTGACTTCCCCATGCTGACCACCCCGCGGTGCTTTTCTCTATCCTATATTGCCACTCACTGCCTATCCTAATTCAGACCTTCCGATTCACCCCACCTCGTGATGTTTTTCTCACTGCTACTAGTGAATGTAATGTAACACACACCCATACAATGCGCACCACCTTGCAATGATTTTCAAAAACCTATCCTACATTGCCACTGCATGTTCCCTGAACTCCCCATGCTGACCACCACGCGGTACTTTTCTCCATCCTACATTGCCACTCACTGCCTATCCTAATTCAGACCCTCCTATTCACACCACCCCGTGATCTTTTTCTCACTCCTACTAGTGAATGTAATGTAACACACACCCATACAATGCGCACCACCACGTGATATTTTTCAGAAAACTATCCTACATTGCCACTGCATGTTCCCTGACTTACCCGATGCTGACCACCCCGCGGTGCTTTTCTCCATCCTACATTGCCACTCACTGCCTATCCTAATTCAGACCCTCCGATTCACACCACCCCGTGATGTTTTTCTCACTCCTACTATTGAATGTAATGTAACACACACCCATACAATGCACAGCACCCCGTGATGTTTTACTCACTCCTACTAGTGAATGTAATGAACACACACCCACACAATGCGCACCACCCCACGATGTTTTTCAGAAACCTATCCTACATTGCCACTGCATGTTCCCTGACCTCCCCATGCTGACGACCCCGCGGTGCTTTTCTCCATCCTACATTGCCACTCACTGCCTATCCTAATTCAGACCCTCCGATTCACACCACCCCGTGATGTTTTTCTCACTCCTACTAGTGAATGTAATGTAACACACACCCATACAATGTGCAACACCCCGCGATATTTTTCAGAAACCTATCCTACATTACCACTGCATGTTCCCTGACCTCCCCATACTGAGAACCCCGCGGTGCTTTTCTCCATCCTACATTGCCACTCACTGCCTATCCTAATTCAGACCCTCTGATTCACACCACCCCGTGATGTTTTTCTCACTCCTACTAGTGAATGTAATGTAACACACACCCTTACAATGCGCCCCACTCCGTGATGATTTTATCACTCCTACTAGTGAATGTAATGTAACACACAACCATACAATCCGCACCACCCCGTGATGGTTTTCTCACTCCTACTAGTGAATGTAATGTAACATACACCCATACAATGTGCACCACCCCGCGATGTTTTTCAGAAACCTATCCTACATTGCCACTGCATGTTCCCTGACCTCCCCATACTGACCAGCCCGCGGTGCTTTTTTCCATCCTACATTGCCACTCACTGCCTATCCTAAATCAGACCCTCTGATTCACACCACACCGTGATGTTTTTCTCGCTCCTACTAGTGAATGTAATGTAACACACACCCATACAATGCGCCCCACCCCGTGATGATTTTATCACTCCTACTAGTGAATGTAATGTAACACACAACCATACAATCCGCACCACCCCGTGATGTTTTTCTCACTCCTACTTGTTAATGTAATGTAACACACACCCATACAATGCGCACCATCCCGCGATGTTTTTCAGAAACCTATCCTACATTGCCAATGCATGTTCCCTGACCTCCCCATGCTGACCACTCCGCGGTGCTTTTCTCCATCCTACATTGCCACTCACTGCCTATCCTAATTCAGAACCTCCGATTCACACCATCCCGTGATGTTTTTCTCACTCCTACTAGTGAATGTAATGTAAAACACACCCACACAACGAGCACCACTCCGTGACGTTTTTCAGAAAACTATCCTACATTGCCACTGCATGTTCCCTGACCTCCCCATGCTGACCACCCCGCGGTGCTTTTCTCTATCCTACATTGCCACTCACTGCCTATCCTAATTCAGACCCTCCGATTCACACCACCCCGTGATGTTTTTCTCACTGCTACTCGTGAATGTAATGTAACACACACCCATACAATGCGCACCACCTCGCGATGATTTTCAAAAACCTATCCTACATTTCCACTGCATGTTCCCTGACCTCCCCATGCTTACCACCACGCGGTGCTTTTCTCCATCCTACATTGCCACTCACTGCCTATCCTAATTCAGACCCTCCGATTCACACCACCCCGTGATGTTTTTCTCACTCCTACTAGTGAATGTAATGTAACACAGACCCATACAATGCGCACCACCACGTGATATTTTTCAGAAAACTATCCTACATTGCCACTGCATGTTCCCTGACTTCCCCAATGCTGACCACCCCGCGGTGCTTTTCTCCATCCTACATTGCCACTCACTGCCTGTCCTAATTCAGACCCTCCGATTCACACCACCCCGTGATGTTTTTCTCACTCCTACTAGTGAATGTAATGTAACAAACAGCCATACAATGCGCAGCACCCCGCGATATTTTTCAGAAACCTATCCTACATTGCCACTGCATGTTCCCTGACCTCCCCATGCTGACCACCCCATGGTGCTTTTCTCCATCCTACATTGCCACTCACTGCCTAACCTAATACAGACCCTCCGATTCTCACCACCTCGTGATGTTTTTCTCACTCCTACTAGTGAATGTAATGTAACACACACCCATACAATGCGCACTACCCCGTGATGTTTTTCTCAATCCTACTAGTGAATGTAATGTAACACACACCCATACAATGCGCACCACCCCGTGATGTTTTTCTCACTCCTACTAGTGAATGTAATGTAACGCACACCCATACAATGCACACCACCCGCGATGTTTTTCAGAAACCTATCCTACATTGCCACTGCATGTTCCCTGACCTCCCCATGCTGACCACCCCGTGGTGCTTTTCTGCATCCTACATTGCCACTCACTGCCTATCCTAATTCAGACACTCTGATTCACACCACCCCATGATGTTTTTCTCACTCCTACTAGTGAATGTAATGTAACACACACCCATACAATGCGCACCACCCCGTGATGTTTTTCTCATTGCTACTAGTGAATGTAATGTAACAAGCACCCATACAATGCGCACCACCCCGTGATGTTTTTCTCACTCCGACTCGTGAATGTAAGGTAACACACACCCATACAATGCGCAACACCCCGCGATGTTTTTCAGAAACCTATCCTACATTGCCACTGCATGTTCCCATACCTCCCCATGCTGACCACCACGCGGTGCTTTTCTCCTTCCTACATTGCCACTCACTGCCTATCCTAATTCAGACCCTCCGATTCACAAAACCCCGTGATGTTTTTCTCACTCCTACTAGTGAATGTAATGTAACACACACCCATACAATGCGCACCACCCCGTGATGTTTTTCAGAATCCTATCCTACATTGCCACTGCATGTTTCCTGACCTCCCCATGCTGACCACTCCGCGGTGCTTTTCTCCCTCCTACATTGCCACTCACTGCCTATCCTAATTCAGACCCTCCGATTCACACCACCCCGTGATGTTTTTCTCACTCCTACTAGTGAATGTAATGTAACACACACCCATACAATGCGCACCACCCCGTGATGTTTTACGCACTCCTACTAGTGAATGTAATGAACACACACCCACACAATGCGCACCACCCTGCGATGTTTTTCAGAAACCTATCCTACATTGCCACTGCATGTTCCCTGACCTCCCCATGCTGACGACCCGGCAGTGCTTTTCTCCATCCTACATTGCCACTCACTGCCTATCCTAATTCAGACCCTCCGATTCACACCACCCCGTGATGTTTTACTCACTCCTACTAGTGAACGTAAGGAACACACACCCATACAATGTGCACCACCCCGCGATGTTTTTCAGAAACCTATCCTACATTGCCACTGCATGTTCCCTGACCTCCCCATACTGACCACCCCGTGGTGCTTTTCTCCATCCTACATTGCAACTCTCTGCGTATCCTAATTCAGATGCTCCGATTCACACCATCCCGTGATATTTTTCTCACTCCTACTAGTGAATGTAATGTAACACACACCCATACAATGCGCACCACACCGTGATGTTTTTCAGAATCCTATCCTACATTGCCACTGCATGTTCCCTGACCTCCCCATGCTGACCACCCCGCGGTGCTTTTCTCCCTCCTACATTGCCACTCACTGCCTATCCTAATTCAGACCCTCCGATTCACACCACCCCATGATGTTTTTCTCACTCCTACTAGTGAATGTAATGTAACACACACCCATACAATGCGCACCAACCCGTGATGTTTTTCTCCCTCCTACTAGTGAATGTAATGAACACACACCCACACAATGCGCACCACCCCGCGATGTTTTTCAGAAACCTATCCTACATTGCCACTGCATGTTCCCTGACCTCCCCATGCTGACGAACCGGCGGTGCTTTTCTCCATCCTACATTGCCACTCATTGCCTATCCTAATTCAGACCCTCTGATTCACACCACCCCGTGATGTTTTTCTCACTCATAGTAGTGAATGTAATGTAACACACACCCATACAATGCGCACCACCCCATGATGTTTTTCTCACTCCTACTAGTGAATGTAATGTAACACACACCCATACAATGCGCACCACCCCGTGATGTTTTTCTCCCTCCTACTAGTGAATGTAATGTAACACACACCCTTACAATGCGCACCACCCCGCGATGTTTTTCAGAAACCTATCCTACATTGCCACTGCATGTTCCCTGACCTCCCCATGCTGACCACCGCGCGGTGCTTTTCTCCATCCTATATTGCCACTCACAGCCTCTCCTAATTCAGACACTCGGATTCACCCCACCTTGTGATGTTTTTCTCACGCCTACTAATGAATGTAATGTAACACACACCCATACAATGCGGACCACCCCGCGATGTTTTTCAGAAACCTATCCTACATTGCCACTGCATGTTCCCTGACTTCCCCATGCTGACCACCCCGTGGTGCTTTTCTCCATCCTACATTGCCACTCACTGCCTATCCTAATTCAGACCCTCCGATTCACACCAACCCGTGATGTTTTTCTCACTCCTACTAGTGAATGTAATGTAACACACACCCATACAATGCGCACCACCCCGCGATGATTTTCAAATACCTATCCTATATTGCCACTGCATGTTCCCTGACCTCCCCATGCTGACCACCCCGTGGTGCTTTTCTCCATCATACTTTGCCACTCACTGGCTATCCTAATTCAGACCCTACGATTCACACCACCCCGTGATGTTTTTCTCACTCATACTAATGAATGTAATGTAACACACACCCATACAATTCCCACCACCCCGTGATGTTTTTCTCACTCCTACTAGTGAATGTAAGGTAACACACACCCATACAATGCGCACCACCCCGCGATGTTTTCAGAAACCTATCCTACATTGCCACTGCATGTTCCCTGACCTCCCCATGCTGACGACCACGCGGTACTTTTCTCCATCCTACATTGCCACTCACTGCCTATCCTAATTCAGACCCTCCGTTTCACACCACCCCTGATGTTTTTCTCACTCCTACTAGTGAATGTAATGTAACACACACCCATACAATTCTCACCACCCCGTGATGTTTTTCTCACTCCTACTAGTGAATGTAATGTAACACACACCCATAAAATGCGCACCACCCCGCGATGTTTTTCAGAAACCTATTCTACTTTGAAACTGCATGTTCCCTGACCTCCCCATGCTGACGGACACGCGGTGCTTTTCTCCATCCTTCATTGCCACTCACTGCCTATCCTAATTCAGACCCTCCGATTCACACCAACCCGTGATGTTTTTCTCACTCCTACTAGTGAATGTAATGTAACAGACACCCATACAATGCGCACCACCACGTGATATTTTTCAGAAAACTATCCTACATTGCCACTGCATGTTCCCTGACTTCCCCAATGCTGACCACCCCGCGGTGCTTTTCTCCATCCTACATTGCCACTCACTGCCTATCCTAATTCAGACCCTCCGATTCACACCACCCCGTGATGTTTTTCTCACTCCTACTAGTGAATGTAATGTAACACACACCCATACAATGTGCAACACCCCGCGATATTTTTCAGAAACCTATCCTACATTACCACTGCATGTTCCCTGACCTCCCCATACTGACCACCCCGCGGTGCTTTTCTCCATCCTACATTGCCACTCACTGCCTATCCTAATTCAGACCCTCTGATTCACACCACCCCGAGATGTTTTTCTCACTCCTACTAGTGAATGTAATGTAACACACACCCTTACAATGCGCCCCACTCCGTGATGATTTTATCACTCCTACTAGTGAATGTAATGTAACACACAACCATACAATCCGCACCACCCCGTGATGGTTTTCTCACTCCTACTAGTGAATGTAATGTAACATACACCCATACAATGTGCACCACCCCGCGATGTTTTTCAGAAACCTATCCTACATTGCCACTGCATGTTCCCTGACCTCCCCATACTGACCAGCCCGCGGTGCTTTTTTCCATCCTACATTGCCACTCACTGCCTATCCTAAATCAGACCCTCTGATTCACACCACACCGTGATGTTTTTCTCGCTCCTACTAGTGAATGTAATGTAACACACACCCATACAATGCGCCCCACCCCGTGATGATTTTATCACTCCTACTAGTGAATGTAATGTAACACACAACCATACAATCCGCACCACCCCGTGATGTTTTTCTCACTCCTACTTGTTAATGTAATGTAACACACACCCATACAATGCGCACCATCCCGCGATGTTTTTCAGAAACCTATCCTACATTGCCAATGCATGTTCCCTGACCTCCCCATGCTGACCACCCCGCGGTGCTTTTCTCCATCCTACATTGCCACTCACTGCCTATCCTAATTCAGAACCTCCGATTCACACCATCCCGTGATGTTTTTCTCACTCCTACTAGTGAATGTAATGTAACACACACCCACACAACGAGCACCACTCCGTGACGTTTTTCAGAAAACTATCCTACATTGCCACTGCATGTTCCCTGACCTCCCCATGCTGACCACCCCGCGGTGCTTTTCTCTATCCTACATTGCCACTCACTGCCTATCCTAATTCAGACCCTCCGATTCACACCACCCCGTGATGTTTTTCTCACTGCTACTCGTGAATGTAATGTAACACACACCCATACAATGCGCACCACCTCGCGATGATTTTCAAAAACCTATCCTACATTTCCACTGCATGTTCCCTGACCTCCCCATGCTTACCACCACGCGGTGCTTTTCTCCATCCTACATTGCCACTCACTGCCTATCCTAATTCAGACCCTCCGATTCACACCACCCCGTGATGTTTTTCTCACTCCTACTAGTGAATGTAATGTAACACAGACCCATACAATGCGCACCACCACGTGATATTTTTCAGAAAACTATCCTACATTGCCACTGCATGTTCCCTGACTTCCCCAATGCTGACCACCCCGCGGTGCTTTTCTCCATCCTACATTGCCACTCACTGCCTGTCCTAATTCAGACCCTCCGATTCACACCACCCCGTGATGTTTTTCTCACTCCTACTAGTGAATGTAATGTAACAAACAGCCATACAATGCGCAGCACCCCGCGATATTTTTCAGAAACCTATCCTACATTGCCACTGCATGTTCCCTGACCTCCCCATGCTGACCACCCCGCGGTGCTTTTCTCCATCCTACATTGCCACTCACTGCCTAACCTAATACAGACCCTCCGATTCTCACCACCTCGTGATGTTTTTCTCACTCCTACTAGTGAATGTAATGTAACACACACCCATACAATGCGCACTACCCCGTGATGTTTTTCTCAATCCTACTAGTGAATGTAATGTAACACACACCCATACAATGCGCACCACCCCGTGATGTTTTTCTCACTCCTACTAGTGAATGTAATGTAACACACACCCATACAATGCACACCACCCGCGATGTTTTTCAGAAACCTATCCTACATTGCCACTGCATGTTCCCTGACCTCCCCATGCTGACCACCCCGTGGTGCTTTTCTGCATCCTACATTGCCACTCACTGCCTATCCTAATTCAGACACTCTGATTCACACCACCCCATGATGTTTTTCTCACTCCTACTAGTGAATGTAATGTAACACACACCCATACAATGCGCACCACCCCGTGATGTTTTTCTCATTGCTACTAGTGAATGTAATGTAACAAGCACCCATACAATGCGCACCACCCCGTGATGTTTTTCTCACTCCGACTCGTGAATGTAAGGTAACACACACCCATACAATGCGCACCACCCCGCGATGTTTTTCAGAAACCTATCCTACATTGCCACTGCATGTTCCCATACCTCCCCATGCTGACCACCACGCGGTGCTTTTCTCCTTCCTACATTGCCACTCACTGCCTATCCTAATTCAGACCCTCCGATTCACAAAACCCCGTGATGTTTTTCTCACTCCTACTAGTGAATGTAATGTAACACACACCCATACAATGCGCACCACCCCGTGATGTTTTTCAGAATCCTATCCTACATTGCCACTGCATGTTTCCTGACCTCCCCATGCTGACCACTCCGCGGTGATTTTCTCCCTCCTACATTGCCACTCACTGCCTATCCTAATTCAGACCCTCCGATTCACACCACCCCGTGATGTTTTTCTCACTCCTACTAGTGAATGTAATGTAACACACACCCATACAATGCGCACCACCCCGTGATGTTTTACTCACTCCTACTAGTGAATGTAATGAACACACACCCACACAATGCGCACCACCCTGCGATGTTTTTCAGAAACCTATCCTACATTGCCACTGCATGTTCCCTGACCTCCCCATACTGACCACCCCGTGGTGCTTTTCTCCATCCTACATTGCCACTCTCTGCGTATCCTAATTCAGATGCTCCGATTCACACCATCCCGTGATATTTTTCTCACTCCTACTAGTGAATGTAATGTAACACACACCCATACAATGCGCACCACACCGTGATGTTTTTCAGAATCCTATCCTACATTGCCACTGCATGTTCCCTGACCTCCCCATGCTGACCACCCCGCGGTGCTTTTCTCCCTCCTACATTGCCACTCACTGCCTATCCTAATTCAGACCCTCCGATTCACACCACCCCATGATGTTTTTCTCACTCCTACTAGTGAATGTAATGTAACACACACCCATACAATGCGCACCAACCCGTGATGTTTTTCTCCCTCCTACTAGTGAATGTAATGAACACACACCCACACAATGCGCACCACCCCGCGATGTTTTTCAGAAACCTATCCTACATTGCCACTGCATGTTCCCTGACCTCCCCATGCTGACGAACCAGCGGTGCTTTTCTCCATCCTACATTGCCACTCATTGCCTATCCTAATTCAGACCCTCTGATTCACACCACCCCGTGATGTTTTTCTCACTCATAGTAGTGAATGTAATGTAACACACACCCATACAATGCGCACCACCCCGTGATGTTTTTCTCACTCCTACTAGTGAATGTAATGTAACACACACCCATACAATGCGCACCACCCCGTGATGTTTTTCTCCCTCCTACTAGTGAATGTAATGTAACACACACCCTTACAATGCGCACCACCCCGCGATGTTTTTCAGAAACCTATCCTACATTGCCACTGCATGTTCCCTGACCTCCCCATGCTGACCACCGCGCGGTGCTTTTCTCCATCCTATATTGCCACTCACAGCCTCTCCTAATTCAGACACTCGGATTCACCCCACCTTGTGATGTTTTTCTCACGCCTACTAATGAATGTAATGTAACACACACCCATACAATGCGGACCACCCCGCGATGTTTTTCAGAAACCTATCCTACATTGCCACTGCATGTTCCCTGACTTCCCCATGCTGACCACCCCGTGGTGCTTTTCTCCATCCTACATTGCCACTCACTGCCTATCCTAATTCAGACCCTCCGATTCACACCAACCCGTGATGTTTTTCTCACTCCTACTAGTGCATGTAATGTAACACACACCCATACAATGCGCACCACCCCGCGATGATTTTCAAATACCTATCCTATATTGCCACTGCATGTTCCCTGACCTCCCCATGCTGACCACCCCGTGGTGCTTTTCTCCATCATACTTTGCCACTCACTGGCTATCCTAATTCAGACCCTACGATTCACACCACCCCGTGATATTTTTCTCACTCATACTAATGAATGTAATGTAACACACACCCATACAATTCCCACCACCCCGTGATGTTTTTCTCACTCCTACTAGTGAATGTAAGGTAACACACACCCATACAATGCGCACCACCCCGCGATGTTTTCAGAAACCTATCCTACATTGCCACTGCATGTTCCCTGACCTCCCCATGCTGACGACCACGCGGTACTTTTCTCCATCCTACATTGCCACTCACTGCCTATCCTAATTCAGACCCTCCGTTTCACACCACCCCTGATGTTTTTCTCACTCCTACTAGTGAATGTAATGTAACACACACCCATAGAATTCTCACCACCCCGTGATGTTTTTCTCACTCCTACTAGTGAATGTAATGTAACACACACCCATACAATGTGCAACACCCCGCGATATTTTTCAGAAACCTATCCTACATTACCACTGCATGTTCCCTGACCTCCCCATACTGACCACCCCGCGGTGCTTTTCTCCATCCTACATTGCCACTCACTGCCTATCCTAATTCAGACCCTCTGATTCAAACCACCCCGTGATGTTTTTCTCACTCCTACTAGTGAATGTAATGTAACACACACCCTTACAATGCGCCCCACTCCGTGATGATTTTATCACTCCTACTAGTGAATGTAATGTAACACACAACCATACAATCCGCACCACCCTGTGATGGTTTTCTCACTACTACTAGTTAATGTAATGTAACACACACCCATACAATGCGCACCACCCCGCGATGTTTTTCAGAAACCTCTCCTACATTGCCAATGCATGTTCCCTGACCACACCATGCTGACCACCCCGCGGTGCTTTTCTGCATCCTACATTGCCACTCTCTGCATATCCTATTTCAGATGCTCCGATTCACACCATCCCGTGATATTTTTCTCACTCCTACTAGTGAATGTAATGTAACACACACCCATACAATGCGCACCACCCCGCGATGTTTTTCAAAATACTATCCTACATTGCCACTGCATTTTCCCTGACCTCCCAATGCTGACCTCCCCGCGATGCTTTTCTCCATCATACATTGCCAATCACTGCCTATCCTAATTCAGACCCTCCGATTCACACCACCCAGTGATGTTTTTCTCACTCCTACTAATGAATGTAATGTAACACACACCCTTACAATGCGAACCACCCCGTGATGTTTTTCTTACTCCTACTAGTGAATGTAATGTAACACACACCCATACAATTCGCACCACCCCGTGATGTCTTTCTCACTCCTACTAGTGAATGTAATGAACACACACCCACACAATGCGCACCACCCCGCGATGTTTTTCAGAAACCTATCCTACATTGCCACTGCATGTTCCCTGACCTCCCCATGCTGACGACCCCGCGGTGTTTTTCTCCATCCTACATTGTCACTCACTGCCTATCCTAATTCAGACCCTCTGATTCACACCACCCCGTGATGTTTTTCTCACTCATACTAGTGAATGTAATGTAACACACACCCATACAATGCGCACCACCCCGTGATGTTTTTCTCACTTCTACTAGTGAATGTAATGTAACACACACCCATACAATGCGCACCACCCCGTGATGTTTTTATCACTCCTACTAGTGAATGTAATGTAACACACAACCATACAATGCGCACACCCCGCGATGTTTTTCAGAAACCTATCCTACATTGCCACTGCCTGTTCCCTGACCTCCCAATGCTGACCACCCCGCGGTGCTTTTCTCCATCCTACATTGCCACTCACTGCCTATCATAATTCAGACCTTCCGATTCACACCACCCCGTGATGTTTTTCTCACTCCTATAGTGAATGTAATGTAACACACACCAATACAATGCGCACCACCCCGTGATGTTTTTCTCACTCCTACTAGTGAATGTAATGTAACACACACCCATACAATGCGCACCACCCCGCGATGTTTTTCAGAAACCTATCCTACATTGCCACTGCATGTTCCCTGACCTCCCCATGCTGACCACCCCGCGGTGCTTTTCTCCATCCTACATTGCCACTCACTGCCTATCCTAATTCAGACCCTCCGATTCACACCACCCCGTGATGTTTTTCTCACTCCTACTAGTGAATGTAATGTAACACACACCCATACAATGCGCACCACCCCGTGATGTTTTACTCACTCCTACTAGTGAATGTAATGAACACACACCCACACAATGCGCACCACCCTGCGATGTTTTTCAGAAACCTATCCTACATTGCCAATGCATGTTCCCTGACCTCCCCATGCTGACGACCCCGCGGTGCTTTTCTCCATCCTACATTGCCACTCACTGCCTATCCTAATTCAGACCCTCCGATTCACACCACCCCGTGATGTTTTTCTCACTCCTACTAGTGAATGTAATGTAACACACACCCATACAATGTGCACCACCCCGCGATGTTTTTCAGAAATCTATCCTACATTGCCACTGCATGTTCCCTGACCTCCCCATACTGACCACCCCGCGGTGCTTTTTCCATCCTACATTGCCACTCACTGCCTATACTAATTCAGACACTCTGATTCACACCACCCCGTGATGTTTTTCTCACTCCTACTAGTGAATGTAATGTAACACACACCCATACAATGCGCACCTCCCCGTGATGTTTTTATCACTCCTACTAGTGAATGTAATGTAACACACAACCATACAATCCGCACCACCCCGTGATGTTTTTCTCACTCCTACTAGTGAATGTAATGTAACACACACCCATACAATGCGCACCACCCCGCGATGTTTTTCAGAAACCTATCCTACATTGCCACTGCATGTTCCCTGACTTCCCCATGCTGACCACCCCGCGGTGCTTTTCTCTATCCTATATTGCCACTCACTGCCTATCCTAATTCAGACCTTCCGATTCACCCCACCTCGTGATGTTTTTCTCACTGCTACTAGTGAATGTAATGTAACACACACCCATACAATGCGCACCACCTTGCAATGATTTTCAAAAACCTATCCTACATTGCCACTGCATGTTCCCTGAACTCCCCATGCTGACGACCACGCGGTACTTTTCTCCATCCTACATTGCCACTCACTGCCTATCCTAATTCAGACCCTCCTATTCACACCACCCCGTGATCTTTTTCTCACTCCTACTAGTGAATGTAATGTAACACACACCCATACAATGCGCACCACCACGTGATATTTTTCAGAAAACTATCCTACATTGCCACTGCATGTTCCCTGACTTACCCGATGCTGACCACCCCGCGGTGCTTTTCTCCATCCTACATTGCCACTCACTGCCTATCCTAATTCAGACCCTCCGATTCACACCACCCCGTGATGTTTTTCTCACTCCTACTAGTGAATGTAATGTAACACACACCCATACAATGCGCACCACCCCGCGATATTTTTCAGAAACCTATCCTACATTGCCACTGCATGTTCCCTGACCTCCAAAAGCTGACCACCCCGCGGTGCTTTTCTCCATCCTACATTGCCACTCACTGTCTATCCTAATTCAGACCCTCCGATTCACACCACCCCGTGATGTTTTTCTCACTCCTACTATTGAATGTAATGTAACACACACCCATACAATGCACAGCACCCCGTGATGTTTTACTCACTCCTACTAGTGAATGTAATGAACACACACCCACACAATGCGCACCACCCCACGATGTTTTTCAGAAACCTATCCTACATTGCCACTGCATGTTCCCTGACCTCCCCATGCTGACGACCCCGCGGTGCTTTTCTCCATCCTACATTGCCACTCACTGCCTATCCTAATTCAGACCCTCCGATTCACACCACCCCGTGATGTTTTTCTCACTCCTACTAGTGAATGTAATGTAACACACACCCATACAATGTGCAACACCCCGCGATATTTTTCAGAAACCTATCCTACATTACCACTGCATGTTCCCTGACCTCCCCATACTGACCACCCCGCGGTGCTTTTCTCCATCCTACATTGCCACTCACTGCCTATCCTAATTCAGACCCTCTGATTCACACCACCCCGTGATGTTTTTCTCACTCCTACTAGTGAATGTAATGTAACACACACCCTTACAATGCGCCCCACTCCGTGATGATTTTATCACTCCTACTAGTGAATGTAATGTAACACACAACCATACAATCCGCACCACCCCGTGATGGTTTTCTCACTCCTACTAGTGAATGTAATGTAACATACACCCATACAATGTGCACCACCCCGCGATGTTTTTCAGAAACCTATCCTACATTGCCACTGCATGTTCCCTGACCTCCCCATACTGACCAGCCCGCGGTGCTTTTTTCCATCCTACATTGCCACTCACTGCCTATCCTAAATCAGACCCTCTGATTCACACCACACCGTGATGTTTTTCTCGCTCCTACTAGTGAATGTAATGTAACACACACCCATACAATGCGCCCCACCCCGTGATGATTTTATCACTCCTACTAGTGAATGTAATGTAACACACAACCATACAATCCGCACCACCCCGTGATGTTTTTCTCACTCCTACTTGTTAATGTAATGTAACACACACCCATACAATGCGCACCATCCCGCGATGTTTTTCAGAAACCTATCCTACATTGCCAATGCATGTTCCCTGACCTCCCCATGCTGACCACCCCGCGGTGCTTTTCTCCATCCTACATTGCCACTCACTGCCTATCCTAATTCAGAACCTCCGATTCACACCATCCCGTGATGTTTTTCTCACTCCTACTAGTGAATGTAATGTAACACACACCCACACAACGAGCACCACTCCGTGACGTTTTTCAGAAAACTATCCTACATTGCCACTGCATGTTCCCTGACCTCCCCATGCTGACCACCCCGCGGTGCTTTTCTCTATCCTACATTGCCACTCACTGCCTATCCTAATTCAGACCCTCCGATTCACACCACCCCGTGATGTTTTTCTCACTGCTACTCGTGAATGTAATGTAACACACACCCATACAATGCGCACCACCTCGCGATGATTTTCAAAAACCTATCCTACATTTCCACTGCATGTTCCCTGACCTCCCCATGCTTACCACCACGCGGTGCTTTTCTCCATCCTACATTGCCACTCACTGCCTATCCTAATTCAGACCCTGCGATTCACACCACCCCGTGATGTTTTTCTCACTCCTACTAGTGAATGTAATGTAACACAGACCCATACAATGCGCACCACCACGTGATATTTTTCAGAAAACTATCCTACATTGCCACTGCATGTTCCCTGACTTCCCCAATGCTGACCACCCCGCGGTGCTTTTCTCCATCCTACATTGCCACTCACTGCCTGTCCTAATTCAGACCCTCCGATTCACACCACCCCGTGATGTTTTTCTCACTCCTACTAGTGAATGTAATGTAACAAACAGCCATACAATGCGCAGCACCCCGCGATATTTTTCAGAAACCTATCCTACATTGCCACTGCATGTTCCCTGACCTCCCCATGCTGACCACCCCGCGGTGCTTTTCTCCATCCTACATTGCCACTCACTGCCTAACCTAATACAGACCCTCCGATTCTCACCACCTCGTGATGTTTTTCTCACTCCTACTAGTGAATGTAATGTAACACACACCCATACAATGCGCACTACCCCGTGATGTTTTTCTCAATCCTACTAGTGAATGTAATGTAACACACACCCATACAATGCGCACCACCCCGTGATGTTTTTCTCACTCCTACTAGTGAATGTAATGTAACACACACCCATACAATGCACACCACCCGCGATGTTTTTCAGAAACCTATCCTACATTGCCACTGCATGTTCCCTGACCTCCCCATGCTGACCACCCCGTGGTGCTTTTCTGCATCCTACATTGCCACTCACTGCCTATCCTAATTCAGACACTCTGATTCACACCACCCCATGATGTTTTTCTCACTCCTACTAGTGAATGTAATGTAACACACACCCATACAATGCGCACCACCCCGTGATGTTTTTCTCATTGCTACTAGTGAATGTAATGTAACAAGCACCCATACAATGCGCACCACCCCGTGATGTTTTTCTCACTCCGACTCGTGAATGTAAGGTAACACACACCCATACAATGCGCACCACCCCGCGATGTTTTTCAGAAACCTATCCTACATTGCCACTGCATGTTCCCATACCTCCCCATGCTGACCACCACGCGGTGCTTTTCTCCTTCCTACATTGCCACTCACTGCCTATCCTAATTCAGACCCTCCGATTCACAAAACCCCGTGATGTTTTTCTCACTCCTACTAGTGAATGTAATGTAACACACACCCATACAATGCGCACCACCCCGTGATGTTTTTCAGAATCCTATCCTACATTGCCACTGCATGTTTCCTGACCTCCCCATGCTGACCACTCCGCGGTGCTTTTCTCCCTCCTACATTGCCACTCACTGCCTATCCTAATTCAGACCCTCCGATTCACACCACCCCGTGATGTTTTTCTCACTCCTACTAGTGAATGTAATGTAACACACACCCATACAATGCGCACCACCCCGTGATGTTTTACGCACTCCTACTAGTGAATGTAATGAACACACACCCACACAATGCGCACCACCCTGCGATGTTTTTCAGAAACCTATCCTACATTGCCACTGCATGTTCCCTGACCTCCCCATGCTGACGACCCGGGAGTGCTTTTCTCCATCCTACATTGCCACTCACTGCCTATCCTAATTCAGACCCTCCGATTCACACCACCCCGTGATGTTTTACTCACTCCTACTAGTGAACGTAAGGAACACACACCCATACAATGTGCACCACCCCGCGATGTTTTTCAGAAACCTATCCTACATTGCCACTGCATGTTCCCTGACCTCCCCATACTGACCACCCCGTGGTGCTTTTCTCCATCCTACATTGCAACTCTCTGCGTATCCTAATTCAGATGCTCCGATTCACACCATCCCGTGATATTTTTCTCACTCCTACTAGTGAATGTAATGTAACACACACCCATACAATGCGCACCACACCGTGATGTTTTTCAGAATCCTATCCTACATTGCCACTGCATGTTCCCTGACCTCCCCATGCTGACCACCCCGCGGTGCTTTTCTCCCTCCTACATTGCCACTCACTGCCTATCCTAATTCAGACCCTCCGATTCACACCACCCCATGATGTTTTTCTCACTCCTACTAGTGAATGTAATGTAACACACACCCATACAATGCGCACCAACCCGTGATGTTTTTCTCCCTCCTACTAGTGAATGTAATGAACACACACCCACACAATGCGCACCACCCCGCGATGTTTTTCAGAAACCTATCCTACATTGCCACTGCATGTTCCCTGACCTCCCCATGCTGACGAACCAGCGGTGCTTTTCTCCATCCTACATTGCCACTCATTGCCTATCCTAATTCAGACCCTCTGATTCACACCACCCCGTGATGTTTTTCTCACTCATAGTAGTGAATGTAATGTAACACACACCCATACAATGCGCACCACCCCGTGATGTTTTTCTCACTCCTACTAGTGAATGTAATGTAACACACACCCATACAATGCGCACCACCCCGTGATGTTTTTCTCCCTCCTACTAGTGAATGTAATGTAACACACACCCTTACAATGCGCACCACCCCGCGATGTTTTTCAGAAACCTATCCTACATTGCCACTGCATGTTCCCTGACCTCCCCATGCTGACCACCGCGCGGTGCTTTTCTCCATCCTATATTGCCACTCACAGCCTCTCCTAATTCAGACACTCGGATTCACCCCACCTTGTGATGTTTTTCTCACGCCTACTAATGAATGTAATGTAACACACACCCATACAATGCGGACCACCCCGCGATGTTTTTCAGAAACCTATCCTACATTGCCACTGCATGTTCCCTGACTTCCCCATGCTGACCACCCCGTGGTGCTTTTCTCCATCCTACATTGCCACTCACTGCCTATCCTAATTCAGACCCTCCGATTCACACCAACCCGTGATGTTTTTCTCACTCCTACTAGTGAATGTAATGTAACACACACCCATACAATGCGCACCACCCCGCGATGATTTTCAAATACCTATCCTATATTGCCACTGCATGTTCCCTGACCTCCCCATGCTGACCACCCCGTGGTGCTTTTCTCCATCATACTTTGCCACTCACTGGCTATCCTAATTCAGACCCTACGATTCACACCACCCCGTGATGTTTTTCTCACTCATACTAATGAATGTAATGTAACACACACCCATACAATTCCCACCACCCCGTGATGTTTTTCTCACTCCTACTAGTGAATGTAAGGTAACACACACCCATACAATGCGCACCACCCCGCGATGTTTTCAGAAACCTATCCTACATTGCCACTGCATGTTCCCTGACCTCCCCATGCTGACGACCACGCGGTACTTTTCTCCATCCTACATTGCCACTCACTGCCTATCCTAATTCAGACCCTCCGTTTCACACCACCCCTGATGTTTTTCTCACTCCTACTAGTGAATGTAATGTAACACACACCCATACAATTCTCACCACCCCGTGATGTTTTTCTCACTCCTACTAGTGAATGTAATGTAACACACACCCATAAAATGCGCACCACCCCGCGATGTTTTTCAGAAACCTATTCTACTTTGAAACTGCATGTTCCCTGACCTCCCCATGCTGACGGACACGCGGTGCTTTTCTCCATCCTTCATTGCCACTCACTGCCTATCCTAATTCAGACCCTCCGATTCACACCAACCCGTGATGTTTTTCTCACTCCTACTAGTGAATGTAATGTAACAGACACCCATACAATGCGCACCACCACGTGATATTTTTCAGAAAACTATCCTACATTGCCACTGCATGTTCCCTGACTTCCCCAATGCTGACCACCCCGCGGTGCTTTTCTCCATCCTACATTGCCACTCACTGCCTATCCTAATTCAGACCCTCCGATTCACACCACCCCGTGATGTTTTTCTCACTCCTACTAGTGAATGTAATGTAACACACACCCATACAATGTGCAACACCCCGCGATATTTTTCAGAAACCTATCCTACATTACCACTGCATGTTCCCTGACCTCCCCATACTGACCACCCCGCGGTGCTTTTCTCCATCCTACATTGCCACTCACTGCCTATCCTAATTCAGACCCTCTGATTCACACCACCCCGAGATGTTTTTCTCACTCCTACTAGTGAATGTAATGTAACACACACCCTTACAATGCGCCCCACTCCGTGATGATTTTATCACTCCTACTAGTGAATGTAATGTAACACACAACCATACAATCCGCACCACCCCGTGATGGTTTTCTCACTCCTACTAGTGAATGTAATGTAACATACACCCATACAATGTGCACCACCCCGCGATGTTTTTCAGAAACCTATCCTACATTGCCACTGCATGTTCCCTGACCTCCCCATACTGACCAGCCCGCGGTGCTTTTTTCCATCCTACATTGCCACTCACTGCCTATCCTAAATCAGACCCTCTGATTCACACCACACCGTGATGTTTTTCTCGCTCCTACTAGTGAATGTAATGTAACACACACCCATACAATGCGCCCCACCCCGTGATGATTTTATCACTCCTACTAGTGAATGTAATGTAACACACAACCATACAATCCGCACCACCCCGTGATGTTTTTCTCACTCCTACTTGTTAATGTAATGTAACACACACCCATACAATGCGCACCATCCCGCGATGTTTTTCAGAAACCTATCCTACATTGCCAATGCATGTTCCCTGACCTCCCCATGCTGACCACCCCGCGGTGCTTTTCTCCATCCTACATTGCCACTCACTGCCTATCCTAATTCAGAACCTCCGATTCACACCATCCCGTGATGTTTTTCTCACTCCTACTAGTGAATGTAATGTAACACACACCCACACAACGAGCACCACTCCGTGACGTTTTTCAGAAAACTATCCTACATTGCCACTGCATGTTCCCTGACCTCCCCATGCTGACCACCCCGCGGTGCTTTTCTCTATCCTACATTGCCACTCACTGCCTATCCTAATTCAGACCCTCCGATTCACACCACCCCGTGATGTTTTTCTCACTGCTACTCGTGAATGTAATGTAACACACACCCATACAATGCGCACCACCTCGCGATGATTTTCAAAAACCTATCCTACATTTCCACTGCATGTTCCCTGACCTCCCCATGCTTACCACCACGCGGTGCTTTTCTCCATCCTACATTGCCACTCACTGCCTATCCTAATTCAGACCCTCCGATTCACACCACCCCGTGATGTTTTTCTCACTCCTACTAGTGAATGTAATGTAACACAGACCCATACAATGCGCACCACCACGTGATATTTTTCAGAAAACTATCCTACATTGCCACTGCATGTTCCCTGACTTCCCCAATGCTGACCACACCGCGGTGCTTTTCTCCATCCTACATTGCCACTCACTGCCTGTCCTAATTCAGACCCTCCGATTCACACCACCCCGTGATGTTTTTCTCACTCCTACTAGTGAATGTAATGTAACAAACAGCCATACAATGCGCAGCACCCCGCGATATTTTTCAGAAACCTATCCTACATTGCCACTGCATGTTCCCTGACCTCCCCATGCTGACCACCCCGCGGTGCTTTTCTCCATCCTACATTGCCACTCACTGCCTAACCTAATACAGACCCTCCGATTCTCACCACCTCGTGATGTTTTTCTCACTCCTACTAGTGAATGTAATGTAACACACACCCATACAATGCGCACTACCCCGTGATGTTTTTCTCAATCCTACTAGTGAATGTAATGTAACACACACCCATACAATGCGCACCACCCCGTGATGTTTTTCTCACTCCTACTTGTGAATGTAATGTAACACACACCCATACAATGCACACCACCCGCGATGTTTTTCAGAAACCTATCCTACATTGCCACTGCATGTTCCCTGACCTCCCCATGCTGACCACCCCGTGGTGCTTTTCTGCATCCTACATGGCCACTCACTGCCTATCCTAATTCAGACACTCTGATTCACACCACCCCATGATGTTTTTCTCACTCCTACTAGTGAATGTAATGTAACACACACCCATACAATGCGCACCACCCCGTGATGTTTTTCTCATTGCTACTAGTGAATGTAATGTAACAAGCACCCATACAATGCGCACCACCCCGTGATGTTTTTCTCACTCCGACTCGTGAATGTAAGGTAACACACACCCATACAATGCGCACCACCCCGCGATGTTTTTCAGAAACCTATCCTACATTGCCACTGCATGTTCCCATACCTCCCCATGCTGACCACCACGCGGTGCTTTTCTCCTTCCTACATTGCCACTCACTGCCTATCCTAATTCAGACCCTCCGATTCACAAAACCCCGTGATGTTTTTCTCACTCCTACTAGTGAATGTAATGTAACACACACCCATACAATGCGCACCACCCCGTGATGTTTTTCAGAATCCTATCCTACATTGCCACTGCATGTTTCCTGACCTCCCCATGCTCACCACTCCGCGGTGCTTTTCTCCCTCCTACATTGCCACTCACTGCCTATCCTAATTCAGACCCTCCGATTCACACCACCCCGTGATGTTTTTCTCACTCCTACTAGTGAATGTAATGTAACACACACCCATACAATGCGCACCACCCCGTGATGTTTTACTCACTCCTACTAGTGAATGTAATGAACACACACCCACACAATGCGCACCACCCTGCGATGTTTTTCAGAAACCTATCCTACATTGCCACTGCATGTTCCCTGACCTCCCCATACTGACCACCCCGTGGTGCTTTTCTCCATCCTACATTGCCACTCTCTGCGTATCCTAATTCAGATGCTCCGATTCACACCATCCCGTGATATTTTTCTCACTCCTACTAGTGAATGTAATGTAACACACACCCATACAATGCGCACCACACCGTGATGTTTTTCAGAATCCTATCCTACATTGCCACTGCATGTTCCCTGACCTCCCCATGCTGACCACCCCGCGGTGCTTTTCTCCCTCCTACATTGCCACTCACTGCCTATCCTAATTCAGACCCTCCGATTCACACCACCCCATGATGTTTTTCTCACTCCTACTAGTGAATGTAATGTAACACACACCCATACAATGCGCACCAACCCGTGATGTTTTTCTCCCTCCTACTAGTGAATGTAATGAACACACACCCACACAATGCGCACCACCCCGCGATGTTTTTCAGAAACCTATCCTACATTGCCACTGCATGTTCCCTGACCTCCCCATGCTGACGAACCAGCGGTGCTTTTCTCCATCCTACATTGCCACTCATTGCCTATCCTAATTCAGACCCTCTGATTCACACCACCCCGTGATGTTTTTCTCACTCATAGTAGTGAATGTAATGTAACACACACCCATACAATGCGCACCACCCCGTGATGTTTTTCTCACTCCTACTAGTGAATGTAATGTAACACACACCCATACAATGCGCACCACCCCATGATGTTTTTCTCCCTCCTACTAGTGAATGTAATGTAACACACACCCTTACAATGCGCACCACCCCGCGATGTTTTTCAGAAACCTATCCTACATTGCCACTGCATGTTCCCTGACCTCCCCATGCTGACCACCGCGCGGTGCTTTTCTCCATCCTATATTGCCACTCACAGCCTCTCCTAATTCAGACACTCGGATTCACCCCACCTTGTGATGTTTTTCTCACGCCTACTAATGAATGTAATGTAACACACACCCATACAATGCGGACCACCCCGCGATGTTTTTCAGAAACCTATCCTACATTGCCACTGCATGTTCCCTGACTTCCCCATGCTGACCACCCCGTGGTGCTTTTCTCCATCCTACATTGCCACTCACTGCCTATCCTAATTCAGACCCTCCGATTCACACCAACCCGTGATGTTTTTCTCACTCCTACTAGTGCATGTAATGTAACACACACCCATACAATGCGCACCACCCCGCGATGATTTTCAAATACCTATCCTATATTGCCACTGCATGTTCCCTGACCTCCCCATGCTGACCACCCCGTGGTGCTTTTCTCCATCATACTTTGCCACTCACTGGCTATCCTAATTCAGACCCTACGATTCACACCACCCCGTGATATTTTTCTCACTCATACTAATGAATGTAATGTAACACACACCCATACAATTCCCACCACCCCGTGATGTTTTTCTCACTCCTACTAGTGAATGTAAGGTAACACACACCCATACAATGCGCACCACCCCGCGATGTTTTCAGAAACCTATCCTACATTGCCACTGCATGTTCCCTGACCTCCCCATGCTGACGACCACGCGGTACTTTTCTCCATCCTACATTGCCACTCACTGCCTATCCTAATTCAGACCCTCCGTTTCACACCACCCCTGATGTTTTTCTCACTCCTACTAGTGAATGTAATGTAACACACACCCATAGAATTCTCACCACCCCGTGATGTTTTTCTCACTCCTACTAGTGAATGTAATGTAACACACACCCATAAAATGCGCACCACCCCGCGATGTTTTTCAGAAACCTATTCTACTTTGAAACTGCATGTTCCCTGACCTCCCCATGCTGACGGACACGCGGTGCTTTTCTCCATCCTTCATTGCCACTCACTGCCTATCCTAATTCAGACCCTCCGATTCACACCAACCCGTGATGTTTTTCTCACTCCTACTAGTGAATGCAATGTAACAGACACCCATACAATGCGCACCACCACGTGATATTTTTCAGAAAACTATCCTACATTGCCACTGCATGTTCCCTGACTTCCCCAATGCTGACCACCCCGCGGTGCTTTTCTCCATCCTACATTGCCACTCACTGCCTATCCTAATTCAGACCCTCCGATTCACACCACCCCGTGATGTTTTTCTCACTCCTACTAGTGAATGTAATATAACACACACCCATACAATGCGCACCACCCCGCGATGCTTTTCAGAAACCTATCCTACATTGCCACTGCATGTTCCCTGACCTCCCCATGCTGACCATCCCGCGGTGCTTTTCTCCATCCTACATTGCCACTCACTGCCTATCCTAATTCAGACCCTCCGATTCACACCACCCCGTGATGTTTTTCTCACTCCTACTATTGAATGTAATGTAACACACACCCATACAATGCACAGCACCCCGTGATGTTTTACTCACTCCTACTAGTGAATGTAATGAACACACACCCACACAATGCGCACCACCCCACGATGTTTTTCAGAAACCTATCCTACATTGCCACTGCATGTTCCCTGACCTCCCCATGCTGACGACCCCGCGGTGCTTTTCTCCATCCTACATTGCCACTCACTGCCTATCCTAATTCAGACCCTCCGATTCACACCACCCCGTGATGTTTTTCTCACTCCTACTAGTGAATGTAATGTAACACACACCCATACAATGTGCAACACCCCGCGATATTTTTCAGAAACCTATCCTACATTACCACTGCATGTTCCCTGACCTCCCCATACTGACCACCCCGCGGTGCTTTTCTCCATCCTACATTGCCACTCACTGCCTATCCTAATTCAGACCCTCTGATTCACACCACCCCGTGATGTTTTTCTCACTCCTACTAGTGAATGTAATGTAACACACACCCTTACAATGCGCCCCACTCCGTGATGATTTTATCACTCCTACTAGTGAATGTAATGTAACACACAACCATACAATCCGCACCACCCCGTGATGGTTTTCTCACTCCTACTAGTGAATGTAATATAACATACACCCATACAATGTGCACCACCCCGCGATGTTTTTCAGAAACCTATCCTACATTGCCACTGCATGTTCCCTGACCTCCCCATACTGACCAGCCCGCGGTGCTTTTTTCCATCCTACATTGCCACTCACGGCCTATCCTAAATCAGACCCTCTGATTCTCACCACACCGTGATGTTTTTCTCACTCCTACTAGTGAATGTAATGTAACACACACCCATACAATGCGCCCCACCCCGTGATGATTTTATCAGTCCTACTAGTGAATGTAATGTAACACACAACCATACAATCCGCACCACCCCGTGATGTTGTTCTCACTCCTACTTGTTAATGTAATGTAACACACACCCATACAATGCGCACCATCCCGCGATGTTTTTCAGAAACCTATCCTACATTGCCAATGCATGTTCCCTGACCTCCCCATGCTGACCACCCCGCGGTGCTTTTCTCCATCCTACATTGCCACTCACTGCCTATCCTAATTCAGAACCTCCGATTCACACCATCCCGTGATGTTTTTCTCACTCCTACTAGTGAATGTAATGTAACACACACCCACACAACGAGCACCACTCCGTGACGTTTTTCAGAAAACTATCCTACATTGCCACTGCATGTTCCCTGACCTCCCCATGCTGACCACCCCGCGGTGCTTTTCTCTATCCTACATTGCCACTCACTGCCTATCCTAATTCAGACCCTCCGATTCACACCACCCCGTGATGTTTTTCTCACTGCTACTCGTGAATGTAATGTAACACACACCCATACAATGCGCACCACCTCGCGATGATTTTCAAAAACCTATCCTACATTTCCACTGCATGTTCCCTGACCTCCCCATGCTTACCACCACGCAGTGCTTTTCTCCATCCTACATTGCCACTCACTGCCTATCCTAATTCAGACCCTCCGATTCACACCACCCCGTGATGTTTTTCTCACTCCTACTAGTGAATGTAATGTAACACAGACCCATACAATGCGCACCACCACGTGATATTTTTCAGAAAACTATCCTACATTGCCACTGCATGTTCCCTGACTTCCCCAATGCTGACCACCCCGCGGTGCTTTTCTCCATCCTACATTGCCACTCACTGCCTGTCCTAATTCAGACCCTCCGATTCACACCACCCCGTGATGTTTTTCTCACTCTTACTAGTGAATGTAATGTAACAAACACCCATACAATGCGCAGCACCCCGCGATATTTTTCAGAAACCTATCCTACATTGCCACTGCATGTTCCCTGACCTCCCCATGCTGACCACCCCGCGGTGCTTTTCTCCATCCTACATTGCCACTCACTGCCTAACCTAATACAGACCCTCCGATTCTCACCACCTCGTGATGTTTTTCTCACTCCTACTAGTGAATGTAATGTAACACACACCCATACAATGCGCACTACCCCGTGATGTTTTTCTCAATCCTACTAGTGAATGTAATGTAACACACACCCATACAATGCGCACCACCCCGTGATGTTTTTCTCACTCCTACTAGTGAATGTAATGTAACACACACCCATACAATGCACACCACCCGCGATGTTTTTCAGAAACCTATCCTACATTGCCACTGCATGTTCCCTGACCTCCCCATGCTGACCACCCCGTGGTGCTTTTCTGCATCCTACATTGCCACTCACTGCCTATCCTAATTCAGACACTCTGATTCACACCACCCCATGATGTTTTTCTCACTCCTACTAGTGAATGTAATGTAACACACACCCATACAATGCGCACCACCCCGTGATGTTTTTCTCATTGCTACTAGTGAATGTAATGTAACAAGCACCTATACAATGCGCACCACCCCGTGATGTTTTTCTCACTCCGACTCGTGAATGTAAGGTAACACACACCCATAAAATGCGCACCACCCCGCGATGTTTTTCAGAAACCTATCCTACATTGCCACTGCATGTTCCCATACCTCCCCATGCTGACCACCACGCGGTGCTTTTCTCCTTCCTACATTGCCACTCACTGCCTATCCTAATTCAGACCCTCCGATTCACAAAACCCCGTGATGTTTTTCTCACTCCTACTAGTGAATGTAATGTAACAGACACCCATACAATGCGCACCACCACGTGATATTTTTCAGAAAACTATCCTACATTGCCACTGCATGTTCCCTGACTTCCCCAATGCTGACCACCCCGCGGTGCTTTTCTCCATCCTACATTGCCACTCACTGCCTATCCTAATTCAGACCCTCCGATTCACACCACCCCGTGATGTTTTTCTCACTCCTACTAGTGAATGTAATGTAACACACACCCATACAATGTGCAACACCCCGCGATATTTTTCAGAAACCTATCCTACATTACCACTGCATGTTCCCTGACCTCCCCATACTGACCACCCCGCGGTGCTTTTCTCCATCCTACATTGCCACTCACTGCCTATCCTAATTCAGACCCTCTGATTCACACCACCCCGAGATGTTTTTCTCACTCCTACTAGTGAATGTAATGTAACACACACCCTTACAATGCGCCCCACTCCGTGATGATTTTATCACTCCTACTAGTGAATGTAATGTAACACACAACCATACAATCCGCACCACCCCGTGATGGTTTTCTCACTCCTACTAGTGAATGTAATGTAACATACACCCATACAATGTGCACCACCCCGCGATGTTTTTCAGAAACCTATCCTACATTGCCACTGCATGTTCCCTGACCTCCCCATACTGACCAGCCCGCGGTGCTTTTTTCCATCCTACATTGCCACTCACTGCCTATCCTAAATCAGACCCTCTGATTCACACCACACCGTGATGTTTTTCTCGCTCCTACTAGTGAATGTAATGTAACACACACCCATACAATGCGCCCCACCCCGTGATGATTTTATCACTCCTACTAGTGAATGTAATGTAACACACAACCATACAATCCGCACCACCCCGTGATGTTTTTCTCACTCCTACTTGTTAATGTAATGTAACACACACCCATACAATGCGCACCATCCCGCGATGTTTTTCAGAAACCTATCCTACATTGCCAATGCATGTTCCCTGACCTCCCCATGCTGACCACCCCGCGGTGCTTTTCTCCATCCTACATTGCCACTCACTGCCTATCCTAATTCAGAACCTCCGATTCACACCATCCCGTGATGTTTTTCTCACTCCTACTAGTGAATGTAATGTAACACACACCCACACAACGAGCACCACTCCGTGACGTTTTTCAGAAAACTATCCTACATTGCCACTGCATGTTCCCTGACCTCCCCATGCTGACCACCCCGCGGTGCTTTTCTCTATCCTACATTGCCACTCACTGCCTATCCTAATTCAGACCCTCCGATTCACACCACCCCGTGATGTTTTTCTCACTGCTACTCGTGAATGTAATGTAACACACACCCATACAATGCGCACCACCTCGCGATGATTTTCAAAAACCTATCCTACATTTCCACTGCATGTTCCCTGACCTCCCCATGCTTACCACCACGCGGTGCTTTTCTCCATCCTACATTGCCACTCACTGCCTATCCTAATTCAGACCCTCCGATTCACACCACCCCGTGATGTTTTTCTCACTCCTACTAGTGAATGTAATGTAACACAGACCCATACAATGCGCACCACCACGTGATATTTTTCAGAAAACTATCCTACATTGCCACTGCATGTTCCCTGACTTCCCCAATGCTGACCACCCCGCGGTGCTTTTCTCCATCCTACATTGCCACTCACTGCCTGTCCTAATTCAGACCCTCCGATTCACACCACCCCGTGATGTTTTTCTCACTCTTACTAGTGAATGTAATGTAACAAACACCCATACAATGCGCAGCACCCCGCGATATTTTTCAGAAACCTATCCTACATTGCCACTGCATGTTCCCTGACCTCCCCATGCTGACCACCCCGCGGTGCTTTTCTCCATCCTACATTGCCACTCACTGCCTAACCTAATACAGACCCTCCGATTCTCACCACCTCGTGATGTTTTTCTCACTCCTACTAGTGAATGTAATGTAACACACACCCATACAATGCGCACTACCCCGTGATGTTTTTCTCAATCCTACTAGTGAATGTAATGTAACACACACCCATACAATGCGCACCACCCCGTGATGTTTTTCTCACTCCTACTAGTGAATGTAATGTAACACACACCCATACAATGCACACCACCCGCGATGTTTTTCAGAAACCTATCCTACATTGCCACTGCATGTTCCCTGACCTCCCCATGCTGACCACCCCGTGGTGCTTTTCTGCATCCTACATTGCCACTCACTGCCTATCCTAATTCAGACACTCTGATTCACACCACCCCATGATGTTTTTCTCACTCCTACTAGTGAATGTAATGTAACACACACCCATACAATGCGCACCACCCCGTGATGTTTTTCTCATTGCTACTAGTGAATGTAATGTAACAAGCACCTATACAATGCGCACCACCCCGTGATGTTTTTCTCACTCCGACTCGTGAATGTAAGGTAACACACACCCATACAATGCGCACCACCCCGCGATGTTTTTCAGAAACCTATCCTACATTGCCACTGCATGTTCCCATACCTCCCCATGCTGACCACCACGCGGTGCTTTTCTCCTTCCTACATTGCCACTCACTGCCTATCCTAATTCAGACCCTCCGATTCACAAAACCCCGTGATGTTTTTCTCACTCCTACTAGTGAATGTAATGTAACAGACACCCATACAATGCGCACCACCACGTGATATTTTTCAGAAAACTATCCTACATTGCCACTGCATGTTCCCTGACTTCCCCAATGCTGACCACCCCGCGGTGCTTTTCTCCATCCTACATTGCCACTCACTGCCTATCCTAATTCAGACCCTCCGATTCACACCACCCCGTGATGTTTTTCTCACTCCTACTAGTGAATGTAATGTAACACACACCCATACAATGTGCAACACCCCGCGATATTTTTCAGAAACCTATCCTACATTACCACTGCATGTTCCCTGACCTCCCCATACTGACCACCCCGCGGTGCTTTTCTCCATCCTACATTGCCACTCACTGCCTATCCTAATTCAGACCCTCTGATTCACACCACCCCGAGATGTTTTTCTCACTCCTACTAGTGAATGTAATGTAACACACACCCTTACAATGCGCCCCACTCCGTGATGATTTTATCACTCCTACTAGTGAATGTAATGTAACACACAACCATACAATCCGCACCACCCCGTGATGGTTTTCTCACTCCTACTAGTGAATGTAATGTAACATACACCCATACAATGTGCACCACCCCGCGATGTTTTTCAGAAACCTATCCTACATTGCCACTGCATGTTCCCTGACCTCCCCATACTGACCAGCCCGCGGTGCTTTTTTCCATCCTACATTGCCACTCACTGCCTATCCTAAATCAGACCCTCTGATTCACACCACACCGTGATGTTTTTCTCGCTCCTACTAGTGAATGTAATGTAACACACACCCATACAATGCGCCCCACCCCGTGATGATTTTATCACTCCTACTAGTGAATGTAATGTAACACACAACCATACAATCCGCACCACCCCGTGATGTTTTTCTCACTCCTACTTGTTAATGTAATGTAACACACACCCATACAATGCGCACCATCCCGCGATGTTTTTCAGAAACCTATCCTACATTGCCAATGCATGTTCCCTGACCTCCCCATGCTGACCACCCCGCGGTGCTTTTCTCCATCCTACATTGCCACTCACTGCCTATCCTAATTCAGAACCTCCGATTCACACCATCCCGTGATGTTTTTCTCACTCCTACTAGTGAATGTAATGTAACACACACCCACACAACGAGCACCACTCCGTGACGTTTTTCAGAAAACTATCCTACATTGCCACTGCATGTTCCCTGACCTCCCCATGCTGACCACCCCGCGGTGCTTTTCTCTATCCTACATTGCCACTCACTGCCTATCCTAATTCAGACCCTCCGATTCACACCACCCCGTGATGTTTTTCTCACTGCTACTCGTGAATGTAATGTAACACACACCCATACAATGCGCACCACCTCGCGATGATTTTCAAAAACCTATCCTACATTTCCACTGCATGTTCCCTGACCTCCCCATGCTTACCACCACGCGGTGCTTTTCTCCATCCTACATTGCCACTCACTGCCTATCCTAATTCAGACCCTCCGATTCACACCACCCCGTGATGTTTTTCTCACTCCTACTAGTGAATGTAATGTAACACAGACCCATACAATGCGCACCACCACGTGATATTTTTCAGAAAACTATCCTACATTGCCACTGCATGTTCCCTGACTTCCCCAATGCTGACCACCCCGCGGTGCTTTTCTCCATCCTACATTGCCACTCACTGCCTGTCCTAATTCAGACCCTCCGATTCACACCACCCCGTGATGTTTTTCTCACTCCTACTAGTGAATGTAATGTAACAAACAGCCATACAATGCGCAGCACCCCGCGATATTTTTCAGAAACCTATCCTACATTGCCACTGCATGTTCCCTGACCTCCCCATGCTGACCACCCCGCGGTGCTTTTCTCCATCCTACATTGCCACTCACTGCCTAACCTAATACAGACCCTCCGATTCTCACCACCTCGTGATGTTTTTCTCACTCCTACTAGTGAATGTAATGTAACACACACCCATACAATGCGCACTACCCCGTGATGTTTTTCTCAATCCTACTAGTGAATGTAATGTAACACACACCCATACAATGCGCACCACCCCGTGATGTTTTTCTCACTCCTACTAGTGAATGTAATGTAACACACACCCATACAATGCACACCACCCGCGATGTTTTTCAGAAACCTATCCTACATTGCCACTGCATGTTCCCTGACCTCCCCATGCTGACCACCCCGTGGTGCTTTTCTGCATCCTACATTGCCACTCACTGCCTATCCTAATTCAGACACTCTGATTCACACCACCCCATGATGTTTTTCTCACTCCTACTAGTGAATGTAATGTAACACACACCCATACAATGCGCACCACCCCGTGATGTTTTTCTCATTGCTACTAGTGAATGTAATGTAACAAGCACCCATACAATGCGCACCACCCCGTGATGTTTTTCTCACTCCGACTCGTGAATGTAAGGTAACACACACCCATACAATGCGCACCACCCCGCGATGTTTTTCAGAAACCTATCCTACATTGCCACTGCATGTTCCCATACCTCCCCATGCTGACCACCACGCGGTGCTTTTCTCCTTCCTACATTGCCACTCACTGCCTATCCTAATTCAGACCCTCCGATTCACAAAACCCCGTGATGTTTTTCTCACTCCTACTAGTGAATGTAATGTAACACACACCCATACAATGCGCACCACCCCGTGATGTTTTTCAGAATCCTATCCTACATTGCCACTGCATGTTTCCTGACCTCCCCATGCTGAACACTCCGCGGTGCTTTTCTCCCTCCTACATTGCCACTCACTGCCTATCCTAATTCAGACCCTCCGATTCACACCACCCCGTGATGTTTTTCTCACTCCTACTAGTGAATGTAATGTAACACACACCCATACAATGCGCACCACCCCGTGATGTTTTACTCACTCCTACTAGTGAATGTAATGAACACACACCCACACAATGCGCACCACCCTGCGATGTTTTTCAGAAACCTATCCTACATTGCCACTGCATGTTCCCTGACCTCCCCATACTGACCACCCCGTGGTGCTTTTCTCCATCCTACATTGCCACTCTCTGCGTATCCTAATTCAGATGCTCCGATTCACACCATCCCGTGATATTTTTCTCACTCCTACTAGTGAATGTAATGTAACACACACCCATACAATGCGCACCACACCGTGATGTTTTTCAGAATCTTTTCCTACATTGCCACTGCATGTTCCCTGACCTCCCCATGCTGACCACCCCGCGGTGCTTTTCTCCCTCCTACATTGCCACTCACTGCCTATCCTAATTCAGACCCTCCGATTCACACCACCCCATGATGTTTTTCTCACTCCTACTAGTGAATGTAATGTAACACACACCCATACAATGCGCACCAACCCGTGATGTTTTTCTCCCTCCTACTAGTGAATGTAATGAACACACACCCACACAATGCGCACCACCCCGCGATGTTTTTCAGAAACCTATCCTACATTGCCACTGCATGTTCCCTGACCTCCCCATGCTGACGAACCAGCGGTGCTTTTCTCCATCCTACATTGCCACTCATTGCCTATCCTAATTCAGACCCTCTGATTCACACCACCCCGTGATGTTTTTCTCACTCATAGTAGTGAATGTAATGTAACACACACCCATACAATGCGCACCACCCCGTGATGTTTTTCTCACTCCTACTAGTGAATGTAATGTAACACACACCCATACAATGCGCACCACCCCGTGATGTTTTTCTCCCTCCTACTAGTGAATGTAATGTAACACACACCCTTACAATGCGCACCACCCCGCGATGTTTTTCAGAAACCTATCCTACATTGCCACTGCATGTTCCCTGACCTCCCCATGCTGACCACCGCGCGGTGCTTTTCTCCATCCTATATTGCCACTCACAGCCTCTCCTAATTCAGACACTCGGATTCACCCCACCTTGTGATGTTTTTCTCACGCCTACTAATGAATGTAATGTAACACACACCCATACAATGCGGACCACCCCGCGATGTTTTTCAGAAACCTATCCTACATTGCCACTGCATGTTCCCTGACTTCCCCATGCTGACCACCCCGTGGTGCTTTTCTCCATCCTACATTGCCACTCACTGCCTATCCTAATTCAGACCCTCCGATTCACACCAACCCGTGATGTTTTTCTCACTCCTACTAGTGCATGTAATGTAACACACACCCATACAATGCGCACCACCCCGCGATGATTTTCAAATACCTATCCTATATTGCCACTGCATGTTCCCTGACCTCCCCATGCTGACCACCCCGTGGTGCTTTTCTCCATCATACTTTGCCACTCACTGGCTATCCTAATTCAGACCCTACGATTCACACCACCCCGTGATATTTTTCTCACTCATACTAATGAATGTAATGTAACACACACCCATACAATTCCCACCACCCCGTGATGTTTTTCTCACTCCTACTAGTGAATGTAAGGTAACACACACCCATACAATGCGCACCACCCCGCGATGTTTTCAGAAACCTATCCTACATTGCCACTGCATGTTCCCTGACCTCCCCATGCTGACGACCACGCGGTACTTTTCTCCATCCTACATTGCCACTCACTGCCTATCCTAATTCAGACCCTCCGTTTCACACCACCCCTGATGTTTTTCTCACTCCTACTAGTGAATGTAATGTAACACACACCCATAGAATTCTCACCACCCCGTGATGTTTTTCTCACTCCTACTAGTGAATGTAATGTAACACACACCCATAAAATGCGCACCACCCCGCGATGTTTTTCAGAAACCTATTCTACTTTGAAACTGCATGTTCCCTGACCTCCCCATGCTGACGGACACGCGGTGCTTTTCTCCATCCTTCATTGCCACTCACTGCCTATCCTAATTCAGACCCTCCAATTCACACCAACCCGTGATGTTTTTCTCACTCCTACTAGTGAATGCAATGTAACAGACACCCATACAATGCGCACCACCACGTGATATTTTTCAGAAAACTATCCTACATTGCCACTGCATGTTCCCTGACTTCCCCAATGCTGACCACCCCGCGGTGCTTTTCTCCATCCTACATTGCCACTCACTGCCTATCCTAATTCAGACCCTCCGATTCACACCACCCCGTGATGTTTTTCTCACTCCTACTAGTGAATGTAATATAACACACACCCATACAATGCGCACCACCCCGCGACGCTTTTCAGAAACCTATCCTACATTGCCACTGCATGTTCCCTGACCTCCCCATGCTGACCATCCCGCGGTGCTTTTCTCCATCCTACATTGCCACTCACTGCCTATCCTAATTCAGACCCTCCGATTCACACCACCCCGTGATGTTTTTCTCACTCCTACTATTGAATGTAATGTAACACACACCCATACAATGCACAGCACCCCGTGATGTTTTACTCACTCCTACTAGTGAATGTAATGAACACACACCCACACAATGCGCACCACCCCACGATGTTTTTCAGAAACCTATCCTACATTGCCACTGCATGTTCCCTGACCTCCCCATGCTGACGACCCCGCGGTGCTTTTCTCCATCCTACATTGCCACTCACTGCCTATCCTAATTCAGACCCTCCGATTCACACCACCCCGTGATGTTTTTCTCACTCCTACTAGTGAATGTAATGTAACACACACCCATACAATGTGCAACACCCCGCGATATTTTTCAGAAACCTATCCTACATTACCACTGCATGTTCCCTGACCTCCCCATACTGACCACCCCGCGGTGCTTTTCTCCATCCTACATTGCCACTCACTGCCTATCCTAATTCAGACCCTCTGATTCACACCACCCCGTGATGTTTTTCTCACTCCTACTAGTGAATGTAATGTAACACACACCCTTACAATGCGCCCCACTCCGTGATGATTTTATCACTCCTACTAGTGAATGTAATGTAACACACAACCATACAATCCGCACCACCCCGTGATGGTTTTCTCACTCCTACTAGTGAATGTAATATAACATACACCCATACAATGTGCACCACCCCGCGATGTTTTTCAGAAACCTATCCTACATTGCCACTGCATGTTCCCTGACCTCCCCATACTGACCAGCCCGCGGTGCTTTTTTCCATCCTACATTGCCACTCACGGCCTATCCTAAATCAGACCCTCTGATTCACACCACACCGTGATGTTTTTCTCACTCCTACTAGTGAATGTAATGTAACACACACCCATACAATGCGCCCCACCCCGTGATGATTTTATCAGTCCTACTAGTGAATGTAATGTAACACACAACCATACAATCCGCACCACCCCGTGATGTTGTTCTCACTCCTACTTGTTAATGTAATGTAACACACACCCATACAATGCGCACCATCCCGCGATGTTTTTCAGAAACCTATCCTACATTGCCAATGCATGTTCCCTGACCTCCCCATGCTGACCACCCCGCGGTGCTTTTCTCCATCCTACATTGCCACTCACTGCCTATCCTAATTCAGAACCTCCGATTCACACCATCCCGTGATGTTTTTCTCACTCCTACTAGTGAATGTAATGTAACACACACCCACACAACGAGCACCACTCCGTGACGTTTTTCAGAAAACTATCCTACATTGCCACTGCATGTTCCCTGACCTCCCCATGCTGACCACCCCGCGGTGCTTTTCTCTATCCTACATTGCCACTCACTGCCTATCCTAATTCAGACCCTCCGATTCACACCACCCCGTGATGTTTTTCTCACTGCTACTCGTGAATGTAATGTAACACACACCCATACAATGCGCACCACCTCGCGATGATTTTCAAAAACCTATCCTACATTTCCACTGCATGTTCCCTGACCTCCCCATGCTTACCACCACGCAGTGCTTTTCTCCATCCTACATTGACACTCACTGCCTATCCTAATTCAGACCCTCCGATTCACACCACCCCGTGATGTTTTTCTCACTCCTACTAGTGAATGTAATGTAACACAGACCCATACAATGCGCACCACCACGTGATATTTTTCAGAAAACTATCCTACATTGCCACTGCATGTTCCCTGACTTCCCCAATGCTGACCACCCCGCGGTGCTTTTCTCCATCCTACATTGCCACTCACTGCCTGTCCTAATTCAGACCCTCCGATTCACACCACCCCGTGATGTTTTTCTCACTCTTACTAGTGAATGTAATGTAACAAACACCCATACAATGCGCAGCACCCCGCGATATTTTTCAGAAACCTATCCTACATTGCCACTGCATGTTCCCTGACCTCCCCATGCTGACCACCCCGCGGTGCTTTTCTCCATCCTACATTGCCACTCACTGCCTAACCTAATACAGACCCTCCGATTCTCACCACCTCGTGATGTTTTTCTCACTCCTACTAGTGAATGTAATGTAACACACACCCATACAATGCGCACTACACCGTGATGTTTTTCTCAATCCTACTAGTGAATGTAATGTAACACACACCCATACAATGCGCACCACCCCGTGATGTTTTTCTCACTCCTACTAGTGAATGTAATGTAACACACACCCATACAATGCACACCACCCGCGATGTTTTTCAGAAACCTATCCTACATTGCCACTGCATGTTCCCTGACCTCCCCATGCTGACCACCCCGTGGTGCTTTTCTGCATCCTACATTGCCACTCACTGCCTATCCTAATTCAGACACTCTGATTCACACCACCCCATGATGTTTTTCTCATTCCTACTAGTGAATGTAATGTAACACACACCCATACAATGCGCACCACCCCGTGATGTTTTTCTCATTGCTACTAGTGAATGTAATGTAACAAGCACCTATACAATGCGCACCACCCCGTGATGTTTTTCTCACTCCGACTCGTGAATGTAAGGTAACACACACCCATACAATGCGCACCACCCCGCGATGTTTTTCAGAAACCTATCCTACATTGCCACTGCATGTTCCCATACCTCCCCATGCTGACCACCACGCGGTGCTTTTCTCCTTCCTACATTGCCACTCACTGCCTATCCTAATTCAGACCCTCCGATTCACAAAACCCCGTGATGTTTTTCTCACTCCTACTAGTGAATGTAATGTAACACACACCCATACAACGCGCACCACCCCGTGATGTTTTTCAGAATCCTATCCTACATTGCCACTGCATGTTTCCTGACCTCCCCATGCTGACCACTCCGCGGTGCTTTTCTCCCTCCTACATTGCCACTCACTGCCTATCCTAATTCAGACCCTCCGATTCACACCACCCCGTGATGTTTTTCTCACTCCTACTAGTGAATGTAATGTAACACACACCCATACAATGCGCACCACCCCGTGATGTTTTACTCACTCCTACTAGTGAATGTAATGAACACACACCCACACAATGCGCACCACCCTGCGATGTTTTTCAGAAACCTATCCTACATTGCCACTGCATGTTCCCTGACCTCCCCATACTGACCACCCCGTGGTGCTTTTCTCCATCCTACATTGCCACTCTCTGCGTATCCTAATTCAGATGCTCCGATTCACACCATCCCGTGATATTTTTCTCACTCCTACTAGTGAATGTAATGTAACACACACCCATACAATGCGCACCACACCGTGATGTTTTTCAGAATCCTATCCTACATTGCCACTGCATGTTCCCTGACCTCCCCATGCTGACCACCCCGCGGTGCTTTCCTCCCTCCTACATTGCCACTCACTGCCTATCCTAATTCAGACCCTCCGATTCACACCACCCCATGATGTTTTTCTCACTCCTACTAGTGAATGTAATTTAACACACACCCATACAATGCGAACCACCCCGTGATGTTTTTCTCACTCCTACTAGTGAATGTAATGTAACACACACCCATACAATGCGCACCACCCCGCGATGTTTATCAGAAACATATCCTACTTTGCCACTGCATGTTCCCTGAACTCCCCATGATGACCACTCCGCGGTGCTTTTCTCCATCCTACATTGCCACTCACTGCCTATCCTAATTCAGACCCTCCGATTCACACCACCCCGTGATATTTTTCTCACTCCTCCTAGTGAATGTAATGTTACACACACCCATACAATGCGCACCATCCCGCGATATTTTTCAGAAACCTATCCTACATTGCCACTGCATGTTCCCTGACCTCCCCATGCTGACAACCCCGCGGTGCTTTTCTCCATCCTACATTGCCACTCACTGCCTATCCTAATTCACACCCTCCGATTCACACAACCCCGTGATGTTTTTCTCACTCCTACTAGTGAATGTAATGTAACACACACCCATAAAATGCGCACCACCCCGTGATGTTTTTCTCACTCCTACTAGTGAATGTAATGTAACACACAGCCATACAATGCGCACCACCCAGCGATGTTTTTCAGAAACCTATCCTACATTGCCACTGCATGTTCCCTGACCTCCCCATGCTGACCACCCAGCGGTGCTTTTCTCCATCCTACATTGCCACTCACTTCCTATCCTAATTCAGACCCTCCGATTCACACCACCCCGTGATGTTTTTCTCACTCCTACTAGCGAATGTAATGTAACACACACCCATACAATGTGCACCACCCCGCGATGTTTTTTCAGAAACCTATCCTATATTGCCAGTGCATGTTCCCTGACCTCCCCATGCTGACCACCCCGTGGTGCTTTTCTCCATCTTACATTGCCACTCTCTGCGTATCCTAATTCAGATGCTCCGATTCACACCATCCCGTGATATTTTTCTCACTCCTACTAGTGAATGTAATGTAACACACACCCATACAATGCGCACCACTCCGCGACGTTTTTCAAAATCCTATCCTACATTGCCACTGCATGTTCCCTGACCTCCCAATGCTGACCACCCCGCGATGCTTTTCTCCATCATACATTGCCACTCACTGCCTATCCTAGTTCAGACCCTCCGATACACACCACCCCGTGATGATTTTCTCACTCCTAATAGTGAATGTAATTTAACACACACCCATACAATGCGAACCACCCCGTGATGTTTTTCTCACTCCTACTAGTGAATGTAATGTAACACACACCCTTACAATGCGCACCACCCCGCGATGTTTATCAGAAACTTATCCTACTTTGCCACTGCATGTTCCCTAAACTCCCCATGCTGACAAGCCCGCGGTGCTTTTCTCCATCCTACATTGCCACTCACTGCCTATCCTAATTCAGACCCTCTGATTCACACCACCCCATGATGTTTTTCTCACTCCTACTAGTGAATGTAATGTAACACACACCCATACAATGCGCACCACCCCGTGATGTTTTTCTCACTCCTACTCGTGAATGTAAGGTAACACACACCCATACATTGCGAACCACCCCGCGATGTTTTTCAGAAACCTATCCTACATTGCCACTGCATGTTCCCATACCTCCCCATGCTGACCACCACGCGGTGCTTTTCTCCATCCTACATTGCCACTCACTGCCTATCCTAATTCAGACCCTCCGATTCACACCACCCCGTGATGTTTTTCTCACTCCTACTAGTGAATGTAATGTAACACACACCCATACAATGCGCACCACCCCGTGATGTTTTTCAGAATCCTATCCTACATTGCCACTGCATGTTCCCTGACCTCCCCATGCTGACCACCCCGCGGTGCTTTTCTCCCTCCTACATTGCCACTCACTGCCTATCCTAAATCAGACCCTCCGATTCACACCACCCCGTGATGTTTTTGTCACTCCTACTAGTGAATGTAATGTAACACACACCCATACAATGCGCACCACCCCGTGATGTTTTACTCACTCCTACTAGTGAATGTAATGAACACACACCCACAAAATACGCACCACCCTGCGATGTTTTTCAGAAACCTATCCTACATTGCCACTGCATGTTCCCTGACCTCCCCATGCTGAGGACTCCGCGGTGCTTTTGTCCATCCTACATTGCCACTCACTGCCTATTCTAACTCAGACCCTCCGATTCACACCACCCCGTGATGTTTTTCTCACTCCTACTAGTGAATGTAATGTAACACACACCCATACAATGCGCACCACCCCGCGATGTTTTTCAGAAACCTATCCTACATTGCCACTGCATGTTCCCTGACCACCCCATGCTGACCACCCCGCGGTGCTTTTCTCCATCCTACATTGCCACTCTCTGCATATCCTAATTCAGATGCTCCGATTCACACCATCCCGTGATATTTTTCTCACTCCTACTAGTGAATGTAATGTAACACACACCCATACAATGCGCACCACCCCGCGATGTTTTTCAAAATACTATCCTACATTGCCACTGCATTTTCCCTGACCTCCCAATGCTGACCTCCCCGCGATGCTTTTCTCCATCATACATTGCCAATCACTGCCTATCCTAATTCAGACCCTCCGATTCACACCACCCCGTGATGTTTTTCTCACTCCTACTAATGAATATAATGTAACACACACCCATACAATGCGAACCACCCCGTGATGTTTTTCTTACTCCTACTAGTGAATGTAATGTAACACACACCCATACAATTCGCACAACCCCGTGATGTCTTTCACACTCCTACTAGTGAATGTAATGAACACACACCCACTCAATGCGCACCACCCCGCGATGTTTTTCAGAAACCTATCCTACATTGCCACTGCATGTTCCCTGACCTCCCCATGCTGACGACCCCGCGGTGCTTTTCTCCATCCTACATTGCCACTCACTGCCTATCCTAATTCAGACCCTCCGATTCACACCACCCCGTGATGTTTTTCTCACTCCTACTAGTGAATGTAATGTAACACACACCCATACAATGTGCACCACCCGGCGATGTTTTTCAGAAACCTATCCTACATTGCCACTGCATGTTCCCTGACCTCCCCATACTGACCAGCCCGCGGTGCTTTTTTCCATCCTACATTGCCACTCACTGCCTATCCTAATTCAGACCCTCTGATTCACACCACACCGTGATGTTTTTCTCACTCCTACTAGTGAATGTAATGTAACACACACCCATACAATGCGCCCCACCCCGTGATGATTTTATCACTCCTACTAGTGAATGTAATGTAACACACAACCATACAATCCGCACTACCCCGTGATGTTTTTCTCACTCCTACTTGTTAATGTAATGTAACACACACCCATACAATGCGCACCATCCCGCGATGTTTTTCAGAAACCTATCCTACATTGCCAATGCATGTTCCCTGACCTCCCCATGCTGACCACCCCGCGGTGCTTTTCTCCATCCTACATTGCCACTCACTGCCTATCCTAATTCAGAACCTCCGATTCACACCACCCCGTGATGTTTTTCTCACTCCTACTCGTGAATGTAATGTAACACACACCCATACAGTGCGCACCACCTCGCGATGATTTTCAAAAACCTATCCTACATTGCCACTGCATGTTCCCTGACCTCCCCATGCTTACCACCACGCGGTGCTTTTCTCCATCCTACATTGCCACTCACTGCCTATCCTAATTCAGACCCTCCGATTCACACCACCCCGTGATGTTTTTCTCACTCCTACTAGTGAATGTAATGTAACACACACCCATACAATGCGCACCACCACGTGATATTTTTCAGAAAAGTATCCTACATTGCCACTGCATGTTCCCTGACTTCCCCAATGCTGACCACCCCGCGGTGCTTTTCTCCATCCTACATTGCCACTCACTGCCTGTCCTAATTCAGACCCTCCGATTCACACCACCCCGTGATGTTTTTCTCACTCTTACTAGTGAATGTAATGTAACACACACCCATACAATGCGCAGCACCCCGCGATATTTTTCAGAAACCTATGCTACATTGCCACTGCATGTTCCCTGACTTCCCCATGCTGACCTCCCCGCGGTGCTTTTCTCCATCCTACATTGCCACTCACTGCGTAACCTAATACAGACCCTCCGATTTTCACCACCCCGTGATGTTTTTCTCACTCTTACTAGTGAATGTAATGTAACACACACCCATACAATGCGCAGCACCCCGCGATATTTTTCAGAAACCTATCCTACATTGCCACTGCATGTTCCCTGACTTCCCCATGCTGACCTCCCCGCGGTGCTATTCTCCATCCTACATTGCCACTCACTGCCTAACCTAATACAGACCCTCCGATTCTCACCACCTCGTGATGTTTTTCTCACTCCTACTAGTCAATGTAATGTAACACACACCCATACAATGCGCACCACCCCGCAATGTTTTTCAGAAACATATCCTACATAGCCACTGCCTGTTCCCCGACCTCCCCATGCTGACCACCCCGCGGTGCTTTTCTCCATCCTACATTGCCACTCACTGCCTATCCTAATACAGACCCTCCGATTCACACCACCCTGTGATGTTTTTCTCACTCCTACTAGTGAATGTAATGTAACACACACCCATACAATGCGCACTACCCCGTGATGTTTTTCTCAATCCTACTAGTGAATGTAATGTAACACACACCCATACAATGCGCACCACCCCGTGATGTTTTTCTCACTCCTACTAGTGAATGTAATGTAACACACACCCATACAATGCACACCACCCCGCGATGTTTTTCAGAAACCTATCCTACATTGCCACTGCATGTTCCCTGACCTCCCCATGCTGACCACACCGTGGTGCTTTTCTCCATCCTACATTGTCACTCACTGCCTATCCTAATTCAGACCCTCCGATTCACACCACCCCGTGATGTTTTTCTCACTCCTACTAGTGAATGTAATGTAACACACACCCATACAATGCGCACCACCCCGTGATGTTTTTCAGAATCCTATCCTACATTGCCACTGCATGTTCCCTTACCTCCCCATGCTGACCACCCCGCGGTGCTTTTCTCCCTCCTACATTGCCACTCACTGCCTATCCTAATTCAGACACTCCGATTCACACCACCCCGTGATGTTTTTCTCATTCCTACTAGTGAATGCAATGTAACACACACCCATACAATGAGCCCCACCCCGTGATGTTTTTATCACTCCTACTAGTGAATGTAATGTAACACACAACCATACAATCCGCACCACACCGTGATGTTTTTCTCACTCCTACTAGTGAATGTAATGTAACACACACCCATACAATGCGCACCACCCCGCGATGTTTTTATCACTCCTACTAGTGAATGTAATGTAACACACAACCATACAATCCGCACCACCCCGTGATGTTTTTCTCATTGCTACTAGTTAATGTAATGTAAAACACACCCATACAATGCGCACCACCCCGCGATGTTTTTCAGAAACCTATCCTACTTTGCCACTGTATGTTCCCTGACCTCCCCATGCTGACCACCCCGCGGTGCTTTTCTCCATCCTACATTGCCACTCACTGCCTATCTTAATTCAGACCCTCCGATTCACACAACCCCGTGATGTTTTTCTCACTCCTACTAGCAAATGTAATGTAACACACTCCCATACAATGTGCATCACCCCGCTATGTTTTTCAGAAACCTATCCTATATTGCCACTGCATGTTCCCTGACCTCCCCATGCTGACCACCCCGTGGGGCTTTTCTCCATCCTACATTGCCACTCTCTGTGTATCCTAATTCAGATGCTCCGATTCACACCATCCCGTGATATTTTTCTCACTCCTATAGAGAATGTAATGTAACACACACCAATACAATGCGCACCACCCCGTGATGTTTTTCTCACTCCTACTAGTGAATGTAATGTAACACACACCCATACAATGCGCACCACCCCGCGATGTTTTTCAGAAACCTATCGTACATTGCCACTGCATGTTCCCTGACCTCCCCATGCTGACCACCCCGCGGTGCTTTTCTCCATCCTACATTGCCACTCACTGCCTATCCTAATTCAGACCCTCCGTTTCACACCACCCCGTGATGTTTTTCTCACTCCTACTAGTGAATGTAATGTAACACACACCCATACAATGTGCACCACCCCGCGATGTTTTTCAAAAACCTATCCTACATTGCCACTGCATGTTCCCTGACCTCCCCATACTGACCACCCCGCGGTGCTTTTCTCCATCCTACATTGCCACTCACTGCCTATCCTAATTCAGACCCTCCGTTTCACACCACCCCGTGATGTTTTTCTCACTCCTACTAGTGAATGTAATGTAACACACACCCATACAATATGCACCACCCCGCGATGTTTTTCAGAAACCTATCCTACATTGCCACTGCATGTTCCCTGACCTCCCCATACTGACCACCCCGCGGTGCTTTTCTCTATTCTACATTGCCACTCACTGCCTATCGTAATTCAGACCCTCCGATTCACACCACCCCGTGATGTTTTTCTCACTCCTACTAGTGAATGTAATGTAACACACACCCATACAATGCGCACCACCTCGCGATGATTTTCAAAAACCTATCCTACATTGCCACTGCATGTTCCCTGACCTCCCCATGCTTACCACCACGCGGTGCTTTTCTCCATCCTACATTGCCACTCACTGCCTATCCTAATTCAGACCCTCCGATTCACACCAACCCGTGATGTTTTTCTCACTCCTACTAGTGAATGTAATGTAACACACACCCATACAATGTGCACCACCACGTGATATTTTTCAGAAAACTATCCTACATTGCCACTGCATGTTCCCTGACTTCCCCAATGCTGACCACCCCGCGGTGCTTTTCTCCATCCTACACTGCCACTCACTGCCTATCCTAATTCAGACCCCCCGATTCACACCACCCCGTGATGTTTTTCTCACTCCTACTAGTGAATGTAATGTAACACACACCCATACAATGCGCACCACCCCGTGATGTTTTTCTTACTCCTCCTAGTGAATGTAATGTAACACACACCCATACAATGCGCACAATCCTGTGATGTTTTTCTCACTCCTACTAGTGAATGTAATGTAACACCCACCCATACAATGCGCACCACCCCGCAATGTTTTTCAGAAACATATCCTACATAGCCACTGCCTGTTCCCTGACCTCCCCTTGCTGACGACCCTGCGGTGCTTTTCTCCATCCTACATTGTCACTCACTGCCTATCGTAATTCAGACCCTCCGATTCACACCACCCCGTGATGTTTTTCTCACTCCTATTGTGAATGTAATGTAACACACACCCATACAATGCGCACCACCCCGTGATGTTTTTCTCACTCCTACTAGTCAATGTAATGCAACACACACACATACAATGCGCACAATCCTCTGATGTTTTTCTCACTCCTACTAGTGAATGTAATGTAACACCCACCCATACAATGCGCACCACCCCGCAATGTTTTTCAGAAACATATCCTACATAGCCACTGCCTGTTCCCTGACCTCCCCTTGCTGACGACCCTGCGGTGCTTTTCTCCATCCTACATTGTCACTCACTGCCTATTGTAATTCAGACCCTCCATTTCACACCACCCTGTGATGTTTTTCTCACTCCTACTAGTGAATGTAAGGTAACACACACCCATACAATGCGCACCACCCCGCGATGTTTTTCAGAAACCTATCCTACATTGCCACTGCATGTTCCCTGACCTCCCCATGGTGACTATCCCGCGGTGCTTTTCTCTATCCTACATTGCCACTCACTGCCTATCCTAATTCAGACCCTCCGATTCACACGACCCCGTGATGTTTTTCTCACTCCTACTCGTGAATGTAATGTAACACACACCAATACAGTGCGCACCACCTCGCGATGATTTTCAAAAACCTATCCTACATTGCCACTGCATGTTCCCTGACCTCCCCATGCTTACCACCACGCGGTGCTTTTCTCCATCCTACATTGCCACTCACTGCCTATCCTAATTCAGACCCTCCGATTCACACCACCCCGTGATGTTTTTCTCACTCCTACTAGTGAATGTAATGTAACAGACACCCATACAATGCGCACCACCACGTGATATTTTTCAGAAAACTATCCTACATTGCCACTGCATGTTCCCTGACTTCCCCAATGCTGACCACCCCGCGGTGCTTTTCTCCATCCTACATTGCCACTCACTGCCTATCCTAATTCAGACCCTCCGATTCACACCACCCCGTGATGTTTTTCTCACTCCTACTAGTGAATGTAATATAACACACACCCATACAATGCGCACCACCCCGCGATGCTTTTCAGAAACCTATCCTACATTGCCACTGCATGTTCCCTGACCTCCCCATGTTGACCACCCCGCGGTGCTTTTCTCCATCCTACATTGCCACTCACTGCCTATCCTAATTCAGACCCTCCGATTCACACCACCCCGTGATGTTTTTCTCACTCCTACTAGTGAATGTATTGTAACACACACCGATACAACGCGCACCACCCCATGATGTTTTTCAGAAAACTATCCTACATTGCCACGGCATGTTCCCTGACCTCCCCATACTGACCACCCCGCGGTGCTTTTCTCCATCCTACATTGCCACTCACTGCCTATCCTAATTCAGACCCTCCGATTCACACCACCCCGTGATATTTTTCTCACTCCTCCTAGTGAATGTAATGTAACACACACCCATACAATGCGCACCACCCCGCGATATTTTTCAGAAACCTATCCTACATTGCCACTGCATGTTCCCTTACCTCCCCATGCTGACAACCCCGCGGTGCTTTTCTCCATCCTACATTGCCACTCACTGCCTATCCTAATTCAGACCCTCCGATTCACACCACCCCGTGATGTTTTTCTCACTCCTACTAGTGAATGTAATGTAACACACACCCATAAAATGCGCACCACCCAGCGATGTTTTTCAGAAACCTATCCTATATTGCCAGTGCATGTTCCCTGACCTCCCCATGCTGACCACCCCGTGGTGCTTTTCTCCATCCTACATTGCCACTCACTTCCTATCCTAATTCAGACCCTCCGATTCACACCACCCCGTGATGTTTTTCTCACTCCTACTAGCGAATGTAATGTAACACACACCCATACAATGTGCACCACCCCGCGATGTTTTTCAGAAACCTATCCTATATTGCCAGTGCATGTTCCCTGACCTCCCCATGCTGACCACCCCGTGGTGCTTTTCTCCATCTTACATTGCCACTCTCTGCGTATCCTAATTCAGATGCTCTGATTCACACCATCCCGTGATATTTTTCTCACTTCTACTAGTGAATGTAATGTAACACACACCCATACAATGCGCACCACTCCGCGACTTTTTTCAAAATCCTATCCTACATTGCCACTGCATGTTCCCTGACCTCCCAATGCTGACCACCCCGCGATGCTTTTCTCCATCATACATTGCCACTCACTGCCTATCCTAATTCAGACCCTCCGATACACACCACCCCGTGATGTTTTTCTCACTCCTACTAGTGAATGTAATGTAACACACACCCATACAATGCGCACCACCCCGCGATGTTTATCAGAAACATATCCTACTTTGCCACTGCATGTTCCCTGAACTCCCCATGATGACCACTCCGCGGTGCTTTTCTCCATCCTACATTGCCACTCACTGCCTATCCTAATTCAGACCCTCCGATTCACACCACCCCGTGATGTTTTTCTCACTCCTACTAGTGAATGTATTGTAACACACACCGATACAATGCGCACCACACCATGATGTTTTTCACAAAACTATCCTACATTGCCACGGCATGTTCCCTGACCTCCCCATACTGACCACCCCGCGGTGCTTTTCTCCAACCTACATTGCCACTCACTGCCTATCCTAATTCAGACCCTCCGATTCACACCACCCCGTGATATTTTTCTCACTCCTCCTAGTGAATGTAATGTTACACACACCCATACAATGCGCACCATCCCGCGATATTTTTCAGAAACCTATCCTACATTGCCACTGCATGTTCCCTGACCTCCCCATGCTGACAACCCCGCGGTGCTTTTCTCCATCCTACATTGCCACTCACTGCCTCTCCTAATTCACACCCTCCGATTCACACAACCCCGGGATGTTTTTCTCACTCCTACTAGTGAATGTAATGTAACACACACCCATAAAATGCGCACCACCCCGTGATGTTTTTCTCACTCCTACTAGTGAATGTAATGTAACACACAGCCATACAATGCGCACCACCCAGCGATGTTTTTCAGAAACCTATCCTACATTGCCACTGCATGTTCCCTGACCTCCCCATGCTGACCACCCAGCGGTGCTTTTCTCCATCCTACATTGCCACTCACTTCCTATCCTAATTCAGACCCTCCGATTCACACCACCCCGTGATGTTTTTCTCACTCCTACTAGCGAATGTAATGTAACACACACCCATACAATGTGCACCACCCCGCGATGTTTTTTCAGAAACCTATCCTATATTGCCAGTGCATGTTCCCTGACCTCCCCATGCTGACCACCCTGTGGTGCTTTTCTCCATCTTACATTGCCACTCTCTGCGTATCCTAATTCAGATGCTCCGATTCACACCATCCCGTGATATTTTTCTCACTCCTACTAGTGAATGTAATGTAACACACACCCATACAATGCGCACCACTCCGCGACGTTTTTCAAAATCCTATCCTACATTGCCACTGCATGTTCCCTGACCTCCCAATGCTGACCACCCCGCGATGCTTTTCTCCATCATACATTGCCACTCACTGCCTATCCTAGTTCAGACCCTCCGATACACACCACCCCGTGATGATTTTCTCACTCCTAATAGTGAATGTAATTTAACACACACCCATACAATGCGAACCACCCCGTGATGTTTTTCTCACTCCTACTAGTGAATGTAATGTAACACACACCCTTACAATGCGCACCACCCCGCGATGTTTATCAGAAACTTATCCTACTTTGCCACTGCATGTTCCCTGAACTCCCCATGCTGACAACCCCGCGGTGCTTTTCTCCATCCTACATTGCCACTCACTGCCTATCCTAATTCAGACCCTCTGATTCACACCACCCCATGATGTTTTTCTCACTCCTACTAGTGAATGTAATGTAACACACACCCATACAATGCGCACCACCCCGTGATGTTTTTCTCATTGCTACTAGTGAATGTAATGTAACACGCACCCATACAATGCGCACCACCCCGTGATGTTTTTCTCACTCCTACTCGTGAATGTAAGGTAACACACACCCATACATTGCGAACCACCCCGCGATGTTTTTCAGAAACCTATCCTACATTGCCACTGCATGTTCCCATACCTCCCCATGCTGACCACCACGCGGTGCTTTTCTCCATCCTACATTGCCACTCACTGCCTATCCTAATTCAGACCCTCCGATTCACACCACCCCGTGATGTTTTTCTCACTCCTACTAGTGAATGTAATGTAACACACATCCATACAATGCGCACCACCCCGTGATGTTTTTCAGAATCCTATCCTACATTGCCACTGCATGTTCCCTGACCTCCCCATGCTGACCACCCCGCGGTGCTTTTCTCCCTCCTACATTGCCACTCACTGCCTATCCTAAATCAGACCCTCCGATTCACACCACCCCGTGATGTTTTTGTCACTCCTACTAGTGAATGTAATGTAACACACACCCATACAATGCGCACCACCCCGTGATGTTTTACTCACTCCTACTAGTGAATGTAATGAACACACACCCACAAAATACGCACCACCCTGCGATGTTTTTCAGAAACATATCCTACATTGCCACTGCATGTTCCCTGACCTCCCCATGCTGACGACTCCGCGGTGCTTTTGTCCATCCTACATTGCCACTCACTGCCTATTCTAATTCAGACCCTCCGATTCACACCACCCCGTGATGTTTTTCTCACTCCTACTAGTGAATGTAATGTAACACACACCCATACAATGCGCACCACCCCGCGATGTTTTTCAGAAACCTATCCTACATTGCCACTGCATGTTCCCTGACCACCCCATGCTGACCACCCCGCGGTGCTTTTCTCCATCCTACATTGCCACTCTCTGCATATCCTAATTCAGATGCTCCGATTCACACCATCCCGTGATATTTTTCTCACTCCTACTAGTGAATGTAATGTAACACACACCCATACAATGCGCGCCACCCCGCGATGTTTTTCAAAATACTATCCTACATTGCCACTGCATTTTCCCTGACCTCCCAATGCTGACCTCCCCGCGATGCTTTTCTCCATCATACATTGCCAATCACTGCCTATCCTAATTCAGACCCTCCGATTCACACCACCCCGTGATGTTTTTCTCACTCCTACTAATGAATGTAATGTAACACACACCCATACAATGCGAACCACCCCGTGATGTTTTTCTTACTCCTACTAGTGAATGTAATGTAACACACACCCATACAATTCGCACAACCCCGTGATGTCTTTCTCACTCCTACTAGTGAATGTAATGAACACACACCCACTCAATGCGCACCACCCCGCGATGTTTTTCAGAAACCTATCCTACATTGCCACTGCATGTTCCCTGACCTCCCCATGCTGACGACCCCGCGGTGCTTTTCTCCATCCTACATTGCCACTCACTGCCTATCCTAATTCAGACCCTCCGATTCACACCACCCCGTGATGTTTTTCTCACTCCTACTAGTGAATGTAATGTAACACACACCCATACAATGTGCACCACCTGGCGATGTTTTTCAGAAACCTATCCTACATTGCCACTGCATGTTCCCTGACCTCCCCATACTGACCAGCCCGCGGTGCTTTTTTCCATCCTACATTGCCACTCACTGCCTATCCTAATTCAGACCCTCTGATTCACACCACACCGTGATGTTTTTCTCACTCCTACTAGTGAATGTAATGTAACACACACCCATACAATGCGCCCCACCCCGTGATGATTTTATCACTCCTACTAGTGAATGTAATGTAACACACAACCATACAATCCGCACTACCCCGTGATGTTTTTCTCACTCCTACTTGTTAATGTAATGTAACACACACCCATACAATGCGCACCATCCCGCGATGTTTTTCAGAAACCTATCCTACATTGCCAATGCATGTTCCCTGACCTCCCCATGCTGACCACCCCGCGGTGCTTTTCTCCATCCTACATTGCCACTCACTGCCTATCCTAATTCAGAACCTCCGATTCACACCACCCCGTGATGTTTTTCTCACTCCTACTCGTGAATGTAATGTAACACACACCCATACAGTGCGCACCACCTCGCGATGATTTTCAAAAACCTATCCTACATTGCCACTGCATGTTCCCTGACCTCCCCATGCTTACCACCACGCGGTGCTTTTCTCCATCCTACATTGCCACTCACTGCCTATCCTAATTCAGACCCTCCGATTCACACCACCCCGTGATGTTTTTCTCACTCCTACTAGTGAATGTAATGTAACACACACCCATACAATGCGCACCACCACGTGATATTTTTCAGAAAAGTATCCTACATTGCCACTGCATGTTCCCTGACTTCCCCAATGCTGACCACCCCGCGGTGCTTTTCTCCATCCTACATTGCCACTCACTGCCTGTCCTAATTCAGACCCTCCGATTCACACCACCCCGTGATGTTTTTCTCACTCTTACTAGTGAATGTAATGTAACACACACCCATACAATGCGCAGCACCCCGCGATATTTTTCAGAAACCTATCCTACATTGCCACTGCATGTTCCCTGACTTCCCCATGCTGACCTCCCCGCGGTGCTTTTCTCCATCCTACATTGCCACTCACTGCCTAACCTAATACAGACCCTCCGATTTTCACCACCCCATGATGTTTTTCTCACTCTTACTAGTGAATGTAATGTAACACACACCCATACAATGCGCAGCACCCCGCGATATTTTTCAGAAACCTATCCTACATTGCCACTGCATGTTCCCTGACTTCCCCATGCTGACCTCCCCGCGGTGCTATTCTCCATCCTACATTGCCACTCACTGCCTAACCTAATACAGACCCTCCGATTCTCACCACCTCGTGATGTTTTTCTCACTCCTACTAGTGAATGTAATGTAACACACACCCATACAATGCGCACCACCCCGCAATGTTTTTCAGAAACATATCCTACATAGCCACTGCCTGTTCCCCGACCTCCCCATGCTGACCACCCCGCGGTGCTTTTCTCCATCCTACATTGCCACTCACTGCCTATCCTAATACAGACCCTCCGATTCACACCACCCCGTGATGTTTTTCTCACTCCTACTAGTGAATGTAATGTAACACACACCCATACAATACGCACTACCCCGTGATGTTTTTCTCAATCCTACTAGTGAATGTAATGTAACACACACCCATACAATGCGCACCACCCCGTGATGTTTTTCTCACTCCTACTAGTGAATGTAATGTAACACACACCCATACAATGCACACCACCCCGCGATGTTTTTCAGAAACCTATCCTACATTGCCACTGCATGTTCCCTGACCTCCCCATGCTGACCACACCGTGGTGCTTTTCTCCATCCTACATTGTCACTCACTGCCTATCCTAATTCAGACCCTCCGATTCACACCACCCCGTGATGTTTTTCTCACTCCTACTAGTGAATGTAATGTAACACACACCCATACAATGCGCACCACCCCGTGATGTTTTTCAGAATCCTATCCTACATTGCCACTGCATGTTCCCTTACCTCCCCATGCTGACCACCCCGCGGTGCTTTTCTCCCTCCTACATTGCCACTCACTGCCTATCCTAATTCAGACACTCCGATTCACACCACCCCGTGATGTTTTTCTCATTCCTACTAGTGAATGCAATGTAACACACACCCATACAATGAGCCCCACCCCGTGATGTTTTTATCACTCCTACTAGTGAATGTAATGTAACACACAACCATACAATCCGCACCACACCGTGATGTTTTTCTCACTCCTACTAGTGAATGTAATGTAACACACACCCATACAATGCGCACCACCCCGCGATGTTTTTATCACTCCTACTAGTGAATGTAATGTAACACACAACCATACAATCCGCACCACCCCGTGATGTTTTTCTCATTGCTACTAGTTAATGTAATGTAAAACACACCCATACAATGCGCACCACCCCGCGATGTTTTTCAGAAACCTATCCTACTTTGCCACTGTATGTTCCCTGACCTCCCCATGCTGACCACCCCGCGGTGCTTTTCTCCATCCTACATTGCCACTCACTGCCTATCTTAATTCAGACCCTCCGATTCACACAACCCCGTGATGTTTTTCTCACTCCTACTAGCAAATGTAATGTAACACACTCCCATACAATGTGCATCACCGCGCTATGTTTTTCAGAAACCTATCCTATATTGCCACTGCATGTTCCCTGACCTCCCCATGCTGACCACCCCGTGGGGCTTTTCTCCATCCTTCATTGCCACTCTCTGCGTATCCTAATTCAGATGCTCCGATTCACACCATCCCCTGATATTTTTCTCACTCCTATAGAGAATGTAATGTAACACACACCAATACAATGCGCACCACCCCGTGATGTTTTTCTCACTCCTACTAGTGAATGTAATGTAACACACACCCATACAATGCGCACCACCCCGCGATGTTTTTCAGAAACCTATCGTACATTGCCACTGCATGTTCCCTGACCTCCCCATGCTGACCACCCCGCGGTGCTTTTCTCCATCCTACATTGCCACTCACTGCCTATCCTAATTCAGACCCTCCGTTTCACACCACCCCGTGATGTTTTTCTCACTCCTACTAGTGAATGTAATGTAACACACACCCATACAATGTGCACCACCTCGCGATGTTTTTCAAAAACCTATCCTACATTGCCACTGCATGTTCCCTGACCTCCCCATACTGACCACCCCGCGGTGCTTTTCTCCATCCTACATTGCCACTCACTGCCTATCCTAATTCAGACCCTCCGTTTCACACCACCCCGTGATGTTTTTCTCACTCCTACTAGTGAATGTAATGTAACACACACCCATACAATATGCACCACCCCGCGATGTTTTTCAGAAACCTATCCTACATTGCCACTGCATGTTCCCTGACCTCCCCATACTGACCACCCCGCGGTGCTTTTCTCTATTCTACATTGCCACTCACTGCCTATCGTAATTCAGACCCTCCGATTCACACCACCCCGTGATGTTTTTCTCACTCCTACTAGTGAATGTAATGTAACACACACCCATACAATGCGCACCACCTCGCGATGATTTTCAAAAACCTATCCTACATTGCCACTGCATGTTCCCTGACCTCCCCATGCTTACCACCACGCGGTGCTTTTCTCCATCCTACATTGCCACTCACTGCCTATCCTAATTCAGACCCTCCGATTCACACCAACCCGTGATGTTTTTCTCACTCCTACTAGTGAATGTAATGTAACACACACCCATACAATGTGCACCACCACGTGATATTTTTCAGAAAACTATCCTACATTGCCACTGCATGTTCCCTGACTTCCCCAATGCTGACCACCCCGCGGTGCTTTTCTCCATCCTACACTGCCACTCACTGCCTATCCTAATTCAGACCCCCCGATTCACACCACCCCGTGATGTTTTTCTCACTCCTACTAGTGAATGTAATGTAACACACACCCATACAATGCGCACCACCCCGTGATGTTTTTCTTACTCCTCCTAGTGAATGTAATGTAACACACACCCATACAATGCGCACAATCCTGTGATGTTTTTCTCACTCCTACTAGTGAATGTAATGTAACACCCACCCATACAATGCGCACCACCCCGCAATGTTTTTCAGAAACATATCCTACATAGCCACTGCCTGTTCCCTGACCTCCCCTTGCTGACGACCCTGCGGTGCTTTTCTCCATCCTACATTGTCACTCACTGCCTATCGTAATTCAGACCCTCCGATTCACACCACCCCGTGATGTTTTTCTCACTCCTATTGTGAATGTAATGTAACACACACCCATACAATGCGCACCACCCCGTGATGTTTTTCTCACTCCTACTAGTCAATGTAATGCAACACACACACATACAATGCGCACAATCCTCTGATGTTTTTCTCACTCCTACTAGTGAATGTAATGTAACACCCACCCATACAATGCGCACCACCCCGCAATGTTTTTCAGAAACATATCCTACATAGCCACTGCCTGTTCCCTGACCTCCCCTTGCTGACGACCCTGCGGTGCTTTTCTCCATCCTACATTGTCACTCACTGCCTATCCTAATTCAGACCCTCCGATTCACACCACCCCGTGATGTTTTTTTCACTCCTACTAGTGAATGTAATGTAACACACACCCATACAATGCGCACCACCACGTGATATTTTTCAGAAAAATATCCTACATTGCCACTGCATGTTCCCTGACTTCCCCAATGCTGACCACCCCGCGGTGCTTTTCTCCATCCTACATTGCCACTCACTGCCTTTCCTAATTCAGACCCTCCGATTCACACCACCCCGTGATGTTTTTCTCACTCTTACTAGTAAATGTAATGTAACACACACCCATACAATGCGCAGCACCCCGCGATATTTTTCAGAAACCTATCCTACATTGCCACTGCATGTTCCCTGACTTCCCCATGCTGACCTCCCCGCGGTGCTTTTCTCCATCCTACATTGCCACTCACTGCCTAACCTAATACAGACCCTCCGATTCTCACCACCTCGTGATGTTTTTCTCACTCCTACTAGTGAATGTAATGTAACACACACCCATAAAATGCGCACCACCCCGCAATGTTTTTCAGAAACATATCCTACATAGCCACTGCCTGTTCCCCGACCTCCCCATGCTGACCACCCCGCGGTGCTTTTCTCCGTCCTACATTGCCACTCACTGCCTATCCTAATACAGACCCTCCGATTCACACCACCCCGTGATGTTTTTCTCACTCCTACTAGTGAATGTAATGTAACACACACCCATACAATTCGCACTACCCCGTGATGTTTTTCTCAATCCTACTAGTGAATGTAATGTAACACACACCCATACAATGCGCACCACCCCGTGATGTTTTTCTCACTCCTACTAGTGAATGTAATGTAACACACACCCATACAATGCACACCACCCCGCGATGTTTTTCAGAAACCTATCCTACATTGCCACTGCATGTTCCCTGACCTCCCCATGCTGACCACCCCGTGGTGCTTTTCTCCATCCTACATTGTCACTCACTGCCTATCCTAATTCAGACACTCCGATTCACACCACCCCGTGATGTTTTTCTCACTCCTACTAGTGACTGTAATGTAACACACACCCATACAATGCGCACCACCCCGTGATGTTTTTCAGAATCCTATCCTACATTGCCACTGCATGTTTCCTTACCTCCCCATGCTGACCACCCCGCGGTGCTTTTCTCCCTCCTACATTGCCACTCACTGCCTATCCTAATTCAGACACTCCGATTCACACCAGCCCGTGATGTTTTTCTCATTCCTACTAGTGAATGCAATGTAACACACACCCATACAATGCGCCCCACCCCGTGATGTTTTTATCACTCCTATTGTGAATGTAATGTAACACACACCCATACAATGCGCACCACCCCGTGATGTTTTTCTTACTCCTACTAGTGAATGTAATGTAACACACACCCGTACAATGCGCACAATCCTGTGATGTTTTTCTCACTCCTACTAGTGAATGTAATGTAACACCCACCCATACAATGCGCACCACCCCGCAATGTTTTTCAGAAACATATCCTACATAGCCACTGCCTGTTCCCTGACCTCACCTTGCTGACGACCCTGCGGTGCTTTTCTCCATCCTACATTGTCACTCACTGCCTATCGTAATTCAGACCCTCCGATTCACACCACCCCGTGATGTTTTTCTCACTCCTACTAGTGAATATATTGTAACACACACCGATACAATGCGCACCACCCCATGATGTTTTTCAGAAAACTATCCTACATTGCCACGGCATGTTCCCTGACCTCCCCATACTGACCACCCCGCGGTGCTTTTCTCCATCCTACATTGCCACTCACTGCCTATCCTAATTCATACCCTCCGATTCACACCACCCCGTGATGTTTTTCTCACTCCTACTAGTGAATGTAATGTAACACACACCCATACAATGTGCACCACCACGTGATATTTTTCAGAAAACTATCCTACATTGCCACTGCATGTTCCCTGACTTCCCCAATGCTGACCACCCCGCGGTGCTTTTCTCCATCCTACTTTGCCACTCACTGCCTGTCCTAATTCAGACCCTCCGATTCACACCACCCCGTGATGTTTTTCTCACTCTTACTAGTGAATGTAATGTAACACACACCCATACAATTCGTAGCACCCCGAGATATTTTTCAGAAAACTATCCTACATTGCCACTGCATGTTCCCTGACTTCCCCATGCTGACCTCCCCGCGGTGCTTTTCTCCATCCTACATTGCCACTCACTGCCTAACCTAATACAGACCCTCCGATTCTCACCACCTCGTGATGTTTTTCTCACTCCTACTAGTGAATGTAATGTAACACACACCCATACAATGCGCACCACCCTGCAATGTTTTTCAGAAACATATCCTACATAGCCACTGCCTGTTCCCGGACCTCCCCATGCTGACCACCCCGCGGTGCTTTTCTCCATCCTACATTGCCACTCACTGCCTATCCTAATAAAGACCCTCCGATTCACACCACCCCGTGATGTTTTTCTCACTACTACTAGTGAATGTAATGTAACACACACCCATACAATGCGCACTACCCCGTGATGTTTTTCTCAATCCTATTAGTGAATGTAATGTAACACACACCCATACAATGCGCACCACCCCGTGATGTTTTTCTCACTCCTACTAGTGAATGTAATGTAACACACACCCATACAATGCACACCACCCCGCGATGTTTTTCAGAAACCTATCCTACATTGCCACTGCATGTTCCCTGACCTCCCCATGCTGACCACCCCGTGGTGCTTTTCTCCATCCTACATTGTCACTCACTGCCTATCCTAATTCAGACCCTCCAATTCACACCACCCCGTGATGTTTTTCTCACTCCTACTAGTGAATGTAATGTAACACACACCCATACAATGCGCACCACCCCGTGATGTTTTTCAGAATCCTATCCTACATTGCCACTGCATGTTCCCTTACCTACCCATGCTGACCACCCCGCGGTGCTTTTCTCCCTCCTACATTGCCACTCACTGCCTATCCTAATTCAGCCACTCCGATTCACACCACCCCGTGATGTTTTTCTCATTCCTACTAGTGAATGCAATGTAACACACACCCATACAATGAGCCCCACCCCGTGATGTTTTTATCACTCCTACTAGTGAATGTAATGTAACACACAACCATACAATCCGCACCACCCCGTGATGTTTTTCTCACTCCTACTAGTGAATGTAATGTAACACACACCCATACAATGCGCACCACCCCGCGATGTTTTTATCACTCCTACTAGTGAATGTAATGTAACACACAACCATACAATCCGCACCACCCCGTGATGTTTTTGTCACTGCTACTAGTTAATGTACTGTAAAACACACCCATACAATGCGCACCACCCCGCGATGTTTTTCAGAAACCTATCCTACTTTGCCACTGCATGTTCCCTGACCTCCCGATGCTGACCACCCCGTGGGGCTTTTCTCCATCCTACATTGCCACTCTCTGCGTATCCTAATTCAGATGCTCCGATTCACACCATCCCGTGATATTTTTCTCACTCCTATAGAGAATGTAATGTAACACACACCAATACAATGCACACCACCCCGTGATGTTTTTCTCACTCCTACTAGTGAATGTAATGTAACACACACCCATACAATGCGCACCACCCCGCGATGTTTTTCAGAAACCTATCCTACATTGCCACTGCATGTTCCCTGACCTCCCCATGCTGACCACCCCGCGGTGCTTTTCTCCATCCTACATTGCCACTCACTGCCTATCCTAATTCAGACCCTCCGTTTCACACCACCCCTGTTGTTTTTCTCACTCCTACTAGTGAATGTAATGAAACACACACCCATACAATGTGCACCACCCCGCGATGTTTTTCAGAAACCTATCCTACATTGCCACGGCATGTTCCCTGACCTCCCCATACTGACCACCCCGCGGTGCTTTTCTCCATCCTACATTGCCACTCACTGCCTATCCTAATTCAGACCCTCCGTTTCACACCACCCGGTGATGTTTTTCTCACTCCTACTAGTGAATGTAATGTAACACACACCCATACAATGTGCACCATCCCGCGATGTTTTTCAGAAACCTATCCTACATTGCCACTGCATGTTCCCTGACCTCCCCATACTGACCACCCCGCGGTGCTTTTCTCTATTCTACATTGCCACTCACTGCCTATCGTAATTCAGACCCTCCGATTCACACCACCCCGTGATGTTTTTCTCACTCCTATTAGTGAATGTAATGTAACACACACCCATACAATGCGCACAATCCTGTGATGTTTTTCTCACTCCTACTAGTGAATGTAATGTAACACACACCCATACAATGCGCACCACCCCGTGATGTTTTTCAGAATCCTATCCTACATTGCCACTGCATGTTCCCTTACCTCCCCATGCTGACCACCCCGCGGTGCTTTTCTCCATCCTACTTTGCCACTCACTGCCTATCCTAATTCAGACCCTCCGTTTCACACCACCCCGTGATGTTTTTCTCACTCCTACTAGTGAATGTAATGTAACACACACCCATACAATGTGCACCACCCCGCGATGTTTTTCAGAAACCTATCCTACATTGCCACTGCATGTTCCCTGACCTCCCCATACTGACCACCCCGCGGTGCTTTTCTCTATTCTACATTGCCACTCACTGCCTATCGTAATTCAGACCCTCCGATTCACACCACCCCGTGATGGTTTTCTCACTCCTACTAGTGAATGTAATGTAACACACACCCATACAATGCGCACCACCTCGCGATGATTTTCAAAAACCTATCCTACATTGCCACTGCATGTTCCCTGACCTCCCCATGCTTACCACCACGCGGTGCTTTTCTCCATCCTACATTGACACTCACTGCCTATCCTAATTCAGACCCTCCGATTCACACCAACCCCTGATGTTTTTCTCACTCCTACTAGTGAATGTAATGTAACACACACCCATACAATGCGCACCACCACGTGATATTTTTCAGAAAACTATCCTACATTGCCACTGCATGTTCCCTGACTTCCCCAATGCTGACCACCCCGCAGTGCTTTTCTCCATCCTACACTGCCACTCACTGCCTATCCTAATTCAGACCCTCCGATTCACACCACCCCGTGATGTTTTTCTCACTCCTACTAGTGAATGTAATGTAACACACACCCATACAATGCGCACCACCACGTGATATTTTTCAGAAAACTATCCTACATTGCCACTGCATGTTCCCTGACTTCCCCAATGCTGACCACCCCGCAGTGCTTTTCTCCATCCTACACTGCCACTCACTGCCTATCCTAATTCAGACCCTCCGATTCTCACCACCTCGTGATGTTTTTCTCACTCCTACTAGTGAATGTAATGTAACACACACCCATAAAATGCGCACCACCCCATGATGTTTTTCTCACTCCTACTAGTGAATGTAATGTAACACACACCCATACAATGCGCACAATCCTGTGATGTTTTTCTCACTCCTACTAGTGAATGTAATGTAACACCCACCCATACAATGCGCACCACCCCGCAATGTTTTTCAGAAACATATCCTACATAGCCAATGCCTGTTCCCTGACCTCCCCTTGCTGACGACCCTGCGGTGCTTTTCTCCATCCTACATTGTCACTCACGGCCTATCGTAATTCAGACCCTCCGATTCACACCACCCCGTGATGTTTTTCTCACTCCTATTGTGAATGTAATGTAACACACACCCATACAATGCGCACCACCCCGTGATGTTTTTCTTACTCCTACTAGTGAATGTAATGTAACACACACCCATACAATGCGCACAATCCTGTGATGTTTTTCTCACTCCTACTAGTTAATGTAATGTAACACCCACCCATACAATGCGCACCACCCCGCAATGTTTTTCAGAAACATATCCTACATAGCCACTGCCTGTTCCCTGACCTCCCCTTGCTGACGACCCTGCGGTGCTTTTCTCCATCCTACATTGTCACTCACTGCCTATCGTAATTCAGACCCTCCGATTCACACCAACCCGTGATGTTTTTCTCACTCCTATTGTGAATGTAATGTAAAACACACCCATACAATGCGCACCACCCCGCAATGTTTTTCAGAAACATATCCTACATAGCCACTGCCTGTTCCCCGACCTCCCCATGCTGACCACCCCGCGGTGCTTTTCTCCATCCTACATTGCCACTCATTGCCTATCCTAATTCAGACCCTCTGATTCACACCACCCCGTGATGTTTTTCTCACTCATAGTAGTGAATGTAATGTAACACACACCCATACAATGCGCACCACCCCGTGATGTTTTTCTCACTCCTACTAGTGAATGTAATGTAACACACACCCATACAATGCGCACCACCCCGTGATGTTTTTCTCCCTCCTACTAGTGAATGTAATGTAACACACACCCATACAATGCGCACCACCCCGCGATGTTTTTCAGAAACCTATCCTACATTGCCACTGCATGTTCCCTGACCTCCCCATGCTGACCACCCGGTGGTGCTTTTCTCCATCCTATATTGCCACTCACAGCCTCTCCTAATTCAGACATTCGGATTCACCCCACCTTGTGATGTTTTTCTCACTCCTACTAGTGAATGTAATGTAACACACACCCATACAATGCGGACCACCCCGCGATGTTTTTCAGAAACCTATCCTACATTGCCACTGCATGTTCCCTGACTTCCCCATGCTGACCACCCCGCGGTGCTTTTCTCCATCCTACATTGCCACTCACTGCCTATCCTAATTCAGACCCTCCGATTCACACCCACCCGTGATGTTTTTCTCACTCCTACTAGTGAATGTAATGTAACACACACCCATACAATGCGCACCACCCCGCGATGATTTTCAAATACCTATCCTATATTGCCACTGCATGTTCCCTGACCTCCCCATGCTGACCACCCCGTGATGCTTTTCTCCATCATACTTTGCCACTCACTGGCTATCCTAATTCAGACCCTACGATTCACACCACCCCGTGATGTTTTTCTCACTCATACTAATGAATGTAATGCAACACACACCCATACAATTCGCACCACCCCGTGATGTTTTTCTCACTCCTACTAGTGAATGTAAGGTAACACACACCCATACAATGCGCACCACCCCGCGATGTTTTCAGAAACCTATCCTACATTGCCACTGCATGTTCCCTGACCTCCCCATGCTGACGACCACGCGGTACTTTTCTCCATCCTACATTGCCACTCACTGCCTATCCTAATTCAGACCCTCCGTTTCACACCACCCCTGATGTTTTTCTCACTCCTACTAGTGAATGTAATGTAACACACACCCATACAATTCTCACCACCCCGTGATGTTTTTCTCACTCCTACTAGTGAATGTAATGTAACACACACCCATAAAATGCACACCACCCCGCGATGTTTTTCAGAAACCTATTCTACTTTGAAACTGCATGTTCCCTGACCTCTCCATGCTGACGGACACGCGGTGCTTTTCTCCATCCTTCATTGCCACTCACTGCCTATCCTAATTCAGACCCTCCGATTCACACCACCCCGTGATGTTTTCCTCACTCCTACTAGTGAATGTAATGTAACATACACCCATACAATGCGCACCACCCCGCGATGTTTTTCAGAAACCTATCCTACATTGCCACTGCATGTTCCCTGACCTCCGCATGCTGACCACCCCGCAGTGCTTTTCTCCATCCTACATTGCCACTCACTGCCTATCCTAATTCAGACCCTCTGATTCACACAACCCCGTGATGTTTTTCTCACTCCTACTAGTGAATGTAGTGTAACACACACCCATACAATGCGCCCCACCCGTGATGTTTTTATCATTCCTACTAGTGAATGAAATGTAACACACAACCATACAATCCGCACCACCCCGTGATGTTTTTCTCACTCCTACTAGTTAATGTAATGTAACACACACCCATACAATGCGCACCACCCCGCGATGATTTTCAAAAACCTATCCTACATTGCCACTGCATGTTCCCTGACCTCCCCATGCTGACCACCCCGCTGTGCTTTTCTCCATCCTACATTGCCACTCACTGCCTATCCTAATTCAGACCCTCCGATTCACACTACCCCGTGATGTTTTTCTCACTCCTACTAGTGAATATATTGTAACACACACCGATACAATGCGCACCACCCCATGATGTTTTTCAGAAAACTATCCTACATTGCCACGGCATGTTCCCTGACCTCCCCATACTGACCACCCCGCGGTGCTTTTCTCCATCCTACATTGCCACTCACTGCCTATTCTAATTCAGACCCTCCGATTCACACCACCCCGTGATATTTTTCTCACTCCTCCTAGTGAATGTAATGTAACACACACCCATACAATGCGCACCACCCCGCGATATTTTTCAGAAACCTATCCTACATTGCCACTGCATGTTCCCTGACCTCCCCATGCTGACAACCCCGCGGTGCTTTTCTCCATCCTACATTGCCACTCACTGCCTATCCTAATTCAGACCCTCCGATTCACACCACCCCGTGATGTTTTTCTCACTCCTACTAGTGAATGTAATGTAACACACACCCATAAAATGCGCACCACCCCGTGATGTTTTTCTCACTCCTACTAGTGAATGTAATGTAACACACAGCCATACAATGCGCACCACCCAGCGATGTTTTTCAGAAACCTATCCTACATTGCCACTGCATGTTCCCTGACCTCCCCATGCTGACCATCCCGCGGTGCTTTTCTCCATCCTACATTGCCAATCACTTCCTATCCTAATTCAGACCCTCCGATTCACACTACCCCGTGATGTTTTTCTCATTCCTACTAGCGAATGTAATGTAACACACACCCATACAATGTGCACCACCCCGCGATGTTTTTCAGAAACCTATCCTATATTGCCAGTGCATGTTCCCTGACCTCCCCATGCTGACCACCCCGTGGTGCTTTTCTCCAACTTACATTACCACTCTCTGCGTATCCTAATTCAGATGCTCCGATTCACACCATCCCGTGATATTTTTCTCACTCCTACTAGTGAATGTAATGTAACACACACCCATACAATGCGCACCACTCCGCGACGTTTTTCAAAATCCTATCCTACATTGCCACTGCATGTTCCCTGACCTCCCAATGCTGACCACCCCGCGATGCTTTTCTCCATCATACATTGCCACTCACTGCCTATCCTAATTCAGACCCTCCGATACACACCACCCCATGATGATTTTCTCACTCCTAATAGTGAATGTAATTTAACACACACCCATACAATGCGAACCACCCCGTGATGTTTTTCTCACTCCTACTAGTGAATGTAATGTAACACACACCCATACAATGCGCACCACCCCGCGATGTTTATCAGAAACATATTCTACTTTGCCACTGCATGTTCCCTGACCTCCCCATGGTGACCACCCCGCGGTGCTTTTCTCCATCCTACATTGCCACTCACTGCCTATCCTAATTCAGACCCTCCGATTCACACCACCCCGTGATGTTTTTCTCACTCCTACTAGTGAATGTATTGTAACACACACCGATACAATGCGCACAACATCATGATGTTTTTCAGAAAACTATCCTACATTGCCACGGCATGTTCCCTGACCTCCCCATACTGACCACCCCGCGGTGCTTTTCTCCAACCTACATTGCCACTCACTGCCTATCCTAATTCAGACCCTCCGATTCACACCACCCCGTGATATTTTTCTCACTCCTCCTAGTGAATGTAATGTAACACACACCCATACAATGCGCACCACCCCGTGATGTTTTTCTCATTGGTACTAGTGAATGTAATGTAACACGCACCCATACAATGCGCACCACCCCGTGATGTTTTTCTCACTCCTACTCGTGAATGTAAGGTAACACACACCCATACAATGCGAACCACCCCGCGATGTTTTTCAGAAAAATATCCTACATTGCCACTGCATGTTCCCATACCTCCCCATGCTGACCACCCCGCGGTGCTTTTCTCCCTCCTACATTGCCACTCACTGCCAATCCTAATTCAGACCCTCCGATTCACACCACCCCGTGATGTTTTTCTCACTCCTACTAGTGAATGTAATGTAACACACACCCATACAATGCGCACCACCCCGTGATGTTTTACTCACTCCTACTAGTGAATGTAATGAACACACACCCACAAAATACGCACCACCCTGCGATGTTTTTCAGAAACCTATCCTACATTGCCACTGCATGTTCCCTGACCTCCCCATGCTGACGACTCCGCGGTGCTTTTCTCCATCCTACATTGCCACTCACTGCCTATCCTAATTCAGACCCTCCGATTCACACCACCCCGTGATGTTTTTCTCACTCCTACAAGTGAATGTAATGTAACACACACCCATACAATGCGCCCCACCCCGTGATGTTTTTCTCACTCCTATTGTGAATGTAATGTAACACACACCCATACAATGCGCACCACCCCGTGATGTTTTTCTTACTCCTACTAGTGAATGTAATGTAACACACACCCATACAATGCGCACAATCCTGTGATGTTTTTCTCACTCCTACTAGTTAATGTAATGTAACACCCACCCATACAATGCGCACCACCCCGCAATGTTTTTCAGAAACATATCCTACATAGCCACTGCCTGTTCCCTGACCTCCCCTTGCTGACGACCCTGCGGTGCTTTTCTCCATCCTACATTGTCACTCACTGCCTATCGTAATTCAGACCCTCCGATTCACACCAACCCGTGATGTTTTTCTCACTCCTATTGTGAATGTAATGTAAAACACACCCATACAATGCGCACCACCCCGCAATGTTTTTCAGAAACATATCCTACATAGCCACTGCCTGTTCCCCGACCTCCCCATGCTGACCACCCCGCGGTGCTTTTCTCCATCCTACATTGCCACTCATTGCCTATCCTAATTCAGACCCTCTGATTCACACCACCCCGTGATGTTTTTCTCACTCATAGTAGTGAATGTAATGTAACACACACCCATACAATGCGCACCACCCCGTGATGTTTTTCTCACTCCTACTAGTGAATGTAATGTAACACACACCCATACAATGCGCACCACCCCGTGATGTTTTTCTCCCTCCTACTAGTGAATGTAATGTAACACACACCCATACAATGCGCACCACCCCGCGATGTTTTTCAGAAACCTATCCTACATTGCCACTGCATGTTCCCTGACCTCCCCATGCTGACCACCCGGTGGTGCTTTTCTCCATCCTATATTGCCACTCACAGCCTCTCCTAATTCAGACATTCGGATTCACCCCACCTTGTGATGTTTTTCTCACTCCTACTAGTGAATGTAATGTAACACACACCCATACAATGCGGACCACCCCGCGATGTTTTTCAGAAACCTATCCTACATTGCCACTGCATGTTCCCTGACTTCCCCATGCTGACCACCCCGCGGTGCTTTTCTCCATCCTACATTGCCACTCACTGCCTATCCTAATTCAGACCCTCCGATTCACACCCACCCGTGATGTTTTTCTCACTCCTACTAGTGAATGTAATGTAACACACACCCATACAATGCGCACCACCCCGCGATGATTTTCAAATACCTATCCTATATTGCCACTGCATGTTCCCTGACCTCCCCATGCTGACCACCCCGTGATGCTTTTCTCCATCATACTTTGCCACTCACTGGCTATCCTAATTCAGACCCTACGATTCACACCACCCCGTGATGTTTTTCTCACTCATACTAATGAATGTAATGCAACACACACCCATACAATTCGCACCACCCCGTGATGTTTTTCTCACTCCTACTAGTGAATGTAAGGTAACACACACCCATACAATGCGCACCACCCCGCGATGTTTTCAGAAACCTATCCTACATTGCCACTGCATGTTCCCTGACCTCCCCATGCTGACGACCACGCGGTACTTTTCTCCATCCTACATTGCCACTCACTGCCTATCCTAATTCAGACCCTCCGTTTCACACCACCCCTGATGTTTTTCTCACTCCTACTAGTGAATGTAATGTAACACACACCCATACAATTCTCACCACCCCGTGATGTTTTTCTCACTCCTACTAGTGAATGTAATGTAACACACACCCATAAAATGCACACCACCCCGCGATGTTTTTCAGAAACCTATTCTACTTTGAAACTGCATGTTCCCTGACCTCTCCATGCTGACGGACACGCGGTGCTTTTCTCCATCCTTCATTGCCACTCACTGCCTATCCTAATTCAGACCCTCCGATTCACACCACCCCGTGATGTTTTCCTCACTCCTACTAGTGAATGTAATGTAACATACACCCATACAATGCGCACCACCCCGCGATGTTTTTCAGAAACCTATCCTACATTGCCACTGCATGTTCCCTGACCTCCGCATGCTGACCACCCCGCAGTGCTTTTCTCCATCCTACATTGCCACTCACTGCCTATCCTAATTCAGACCCTCTGATTCACACAACCCCGTGATGTTTTTCTCACTCCTACTAGTGAATGTAGTGTAACACACACCCATACAATGCGCCCCACCCGTGATGTTTTTATCATTCCTACTAGTGAATGAAATGTAACACACAACCATACAATCCGCACCACCCCGTGATGTTTTTCTCACTCCTACTAGTTAATGTAATGTAACACACACCCATACAATGCGCACCACCCCGCGATGATTTTCAAAAACCTATCCTACATTGCCACTGCATGTTCCCTGACCTCCCCATGCTGACCACCCCGCTGTGCTTTTCTCCATCCTACATTGCCACTCACTGCCTATCCTAATTCAGACCCTCCGATTCACACCACCCCGTGATGTTTTTCTCACTCCTACTAGTGAATATATTGTAACACACACCGATACAATGCGCACCACCCCATGATGTTTTTCAGAAAACTATCCTACATTGCCACGGCATGTTCCCTGACCTCCCCATACTGACCACCCCGCGGTGCTTTTCTCCATCCTACATTGCCACTCACTGCCTATTCTAATTCAGACCCTCCGATTCACACCACCCCGTGATATTTTTCTCACTCCTCCTAGTGAATGTAATGTAACACACACCCATACAATGCGCACCACCCCGCGATATTTTTCAGAAACCTATCCTACATTGCCACTGCATGTTCCCTGACCTCCCCATGCTGACAACCCCGCGGTGCTTTTCTCCATCCTACATTGCCACTCACTGCCTATCCTAATTCAGACCCTCCGATTCACACCACCCCGTGATGTTTTTCTCACTCCTACTAGTGAATGTAATGTAACACACACCCATAAAATGCGCACCACCCCGTGATGTTTTTCTCACTCCTACTAGTGAATGTAATGTAACACACAGCCATACAATGCGCACCACCCAGCGATGTTTTTCAGAAACCTATCCTACATTGCCACTGCATGTTCCCTGACCTCCCCATGCTGACCATCCCGCGGTGCTTTTCTCCATCCTACATTGCCAATCACTTCCTATCCTAATTCAGACCCTCCGATTCACACTACCCCGTGATGTTTTTCTCATTCCTACTAGCGAATGTAATGTAACACACACCCATACAATGTGCACCACCCCGCGATGTTTTTCAGAAACCTATCCTATATTGCCAGTGCATGTTCCCTGACCTCCCCATGCTGACCACCCCGTGGTGCTTTTCTCCAACTTACATTACCACTCTCTGCGTATCCTAATTCAGATGCTCCGATTCACACCATCCCGTGATATTTTTCTCACTCCTACTAGTGAATGTAATGTAACACACACCCATACAATGCGCACCACTCCGCGACGTTTTTCAAAATCCTATCCTACATTGCCACTGCATGTTCCCTGACCTCCCAATGCTGACCACCCCGCGATGCTTTTCTCCATCATACATTGCCACTCACTGCCTATCCTAATTCAGACCCTCCGATACACACCACCCCATGATGATTTTCTCACTCCTAATAGTGAATGTAATTTAACACACACCCATACAATGCGAACCACCCCGTGATGTTTTTCTCACTCCTACTAGTGAATGTAATGTAACACACACCCATACAATGCGCACCACCCCGCGATGTTTATCAGAAACATATTCTACTTTGCCACTGCATGTTCCCTGACCTCCCCATGGTGACCACCCCGCGGTGCTTTTCTCCATCCTACATTGCCACTCACTGCCTATCCTAATTCAGACCCTCCGATTCACACCACCCCGTGATGTTTTTCTCACTCCTACTAGTGAATGTATTGTAACACACACCGATACAATGCGCACAACATCATGATGTTTTTCAGAAAACTATCCTACATTGCCACGGCATGTTCCCTGACCTCCCCATACTGACCACCCCGCGGTGCTTTTCTCCAACCTACATTGCCACTCACTGCCTATCCTAATTCAGACCCTCCGATTCACACCACCCCGTGATATTTTTCTCACTCCTCCTAGTGAATGTAATGTAACACACACCCATACAATGCGCACCACCCCGTGATGTTTTTCTCATTGGTACTAGTGAATGTAATGTAACACGCACCCATACAATGCGCACCACCCCGTGATGTTTTTCTCACTCCTACTCGTGAATGTAAGGTAACACACACCCATACAATGCGAACCACCCCGCGATGTTTTTCAGAAAAATATCCTACATTGCCACTGCATGTTCCCATACCTCCCCATGCTGACCACCCCGCGGTGCTTTTCTCCCTCCTACATTGCCACTCACTGCCAATCCTAATTCAGACCCTCCGATTCACACCACCCCGTGATGTTTTTCTCACTCCTACTAGTGAATGTAATGTAACACACACCCATACAATGCGCACCACCCCGTGATGTTTTACTCACTCCTACTAGTGAATGTAATGAACACACACCCACAAAATACGCACCACCCTGCGATGTTTTTCAGAAACCTATCCTACATTGCCACTGCATGTTCCCTGACCTCCCCATGCTGACGACTCCGCGGTGCTTTTCTCCATCCTACATTGCCACTCACTGCCTATCCTAATTCAGACCCTCCGATTCACACCACCCCGTGATGTTTTTCTCACTCCTACTAGTGAATGTAATGTAACACACACCCATACAATGTGCACCACCACGCGATGTTTTTCAGAAACCTATCCTACATTGCCACTGCATGTTCCCTGACCTCCCCATACTGACCACCCCGCGGTGCTTTTTTCCATCCTACATTGCCACTCACTGCCTATACTAATTCAGACACTCTGATTCACACCGCCCCGTGATGTTTTTCTCACTCCTACAAGTGAATGTAATGTAACACACACCCATACAATGCGCCCCACCCCGTGATGTTTTTATCACTCCTACTAGTGAATGTAATGTAACACACAACCATACAATCCGCACCACCCCGTGATGTTTTTCTCACTCCTACTAGTGAATGTAATGTAACACACACCCGTACAATGCGCACCACCCCGCGATGTTTTTCAGAAACCTATCCTACATTGCCACTGCATGTTCCCTGACTTCCGCATGCTGACCACCCCGCGGTGCTTTTCTCTATCCTATATTGCCACTCACTGCCTATCCTAATTCAGACCGTCCGATTCACACCACCCCGTGATGTTTTTCTCACTCCTACTAGAGAATGTAATGTAACACACACCCATACAATGCGCACCACCTTGCGATGATTTTCAAAAACCTATCCTACATTGCCACTGCATGTTCCCTGACCTCCCCATGCTGACCACCACGCGGTACTTTTCTCCATCCTACATTGCCACTCACTGCCTATCCTAATTCAGACCCTCCTATTCACACCACCCCATGATGTTTTTCTCACTCCTACTAGTGAATGTAATGTAACACACACCCATACAATGCGCACCACCACGTGATATTTTTCAGAAAACTATCCTACATTGCCACTGCATGTTCCCTGACTTACCCGATGCTGACCACCCCGTGGTGCTTTTCTCCATCCTACATTGCCACTCACTGCCTATCCTAATTCAGACCCTCCGATTCACACCACCCCATGATGTTTTTCTCACTCCTACTAGTGAATGTAATGTAACACACACCCATACAATGCGCACCACCCCGCGATATTTTTCAAAAACCTATCCTACATTGCCACTGCATGTTCCCTGACCTCCCCAAGCTGACCACCCCGCGGTGCTTTTCTCCATCCTACATTGCCACTCACTGCCTATCCTAATTCAGACCCTCCGATTCACACCACCCCGTGATGTTTTTCTCACTCCTACTATTGAATGTAATGTAACACACACCCATACAATGCACAGCACCCCGTGATGTTTTACTCACTCCTACTAGTGAATGTAATGAACACACACCCACACAATGCGCACCACCCCACGATGTTTTTCAGAAACCTATCCTACATTGCCACTGCATGTTCCCTGACCTCCCCATGCTGACGACCCCGCGGTGCTTTTCTCCATCCTACATTGCCACTCACTGCCTATCCTAATTCAGACCCTCTGATTCACACCACCCCGTGATGTTTTTCTCACTCCTACTAGTGAATGTAATGTAACACACACCCATACAATGTGCAACACCCCGCGATATTTTTGAGAAACCTATCCTACATTACCACTGCATGTTCCCTGACCTCCCCATACTGACCACCCCGCGGTGCTTTTCTCCATCCTACATTGCCACTCACTGCCTATCCTAATTCAGACTCTCTGATTCACACCACGCCGTGATGTTTTTCTCACACCTACTAGTGAATGTAATGTAACACACACCCTTACAATGCGCCCCACTCCGTGATGATTTTATCACTCCTACTAGTGAATGTAATGTAACACACAACCATACAATCCGCACCACCCCGTGATGGTTTTCTCACTACTACTAGTTAATGTAATGTAACACACACCCATACAATGCGCACCACCCCGCGATGTTTTTCAGAAACCTATCCTACATTGCCACTGCATGTTCCCTGACCACCCCATGCTGACCACCCCGCGGTGCTTTTCTCCATCCTACATTGCCACTCTCTGCATATCCTAATTCAGATGCTCCGATTCACACCATCCCGTGATATTTTTCTCACTCCTACTAGTGAATGTAATGTAACACACACCCATACAATGCGCACCACCCCGCGATGTTTTTCAAAATACTATCCTACATTCGCACTGCATTTTCCCTGACCTCCCAATGCTGACCTCCCCGCGATGCTTTTCTCCATCATACATTGCGAATCACTGCCTATCCTAATTCAGACCCTCCGATTCACACCACCCCGTGATGTTTTTCTCACTCCTACTAATGAATGTAATGTAACACACACCCATACAATGCGAACCACCCCGTGATGTTTTTCTTACTCCTACTAGTGAATGTAATGTAACACACACCCATACAATTCGCACAACCCCGTGATGTCTTTCTCACTCCTACTAGTGAATGTAAGGTAACACACACCCATACAATGCGCACCACCCCGCGATATTTTTCAAAAACGTATCCTACATTGCCACTGCATGTTCCCCGACCTCCCCAAGCTGACCACCCCGCGGTGCTTTTCTCCATCCTACATTGCCACTCACTGCCTATCCTAATTCAGACCCTCCGATTCACACCACCCCGTGATGTTTTTCTCACTCCTACTATTGAATGTAATGTAACACACACCAATACAATGCACAGCACCCCGTGATGTTTTACTCACTCCTACTAGTGAATGTAATGAACACACACCCACACAATGCGCACCACCCCACGATGTTTTTCAGAAACCTATCCTACATTGCCACTGCATGTTCCCTGACCTCCCCATGCTGACGACCCCGCGGTGCTTTTCTCCATCCTACATTGCCACTCACTGCCTATCCTAATTCAGACCCTCCGATTCACACCACCCCGTGATGTTTTTCTCACTCCTACTAGTGAATGTAATGTAACACACACCCATACAATGTGCAACACCCCGCGATATTTTTCAGAAACCTATCCTACATTACCACTGCATGTTCCCTGACATCCCCATACTGACCACCCCGCGGTGCTTTTCTCTATCCTACATTGCCACTCACTGCCTATCCTAATTCAGACCCTCTGATTCACACCACCCCGTGATGTTTTTCTCACTCCTACTAGTGAATGTAATGTAACACACACCCTTACAATGCGCCCCACTCCGTGATGATTTTATCACTCCTACTAGTGAATGTAATGTAACACACAACCATACAATCCGCACCACCCCGTGATGGTTTTCTCACTACTACTAGTTAATGTAATGTAACACACACCCATACAATGCGCACCACCCCGCGATGTTTTTCAGAAACCTATCCTACATTGCCACTGCATGTTCCCTGACCACCCCATGCTGACCACCCCGTGGTGCTTTTCTCCATCCTACATTGCCACTCTCTGCATATCCTAATTCAGATGCTCCGATTCACACCATCCCGTGATATTTTTCTCACTCCTACTAGTGAATGTAATGTAACACACACCCATACAATGCGCACCACCCCGCGATGTTTTTCAAAATACTATCCTACATTGCCACTGCATTTTCCCTGACCTCCCAATGCTGACCTCCCCGCGATGCTTTTCTCCATCATACATTGCCAATCACTGCCTATCCTAATTCAGACCCTCCAATTCACACCACCCCGTGATGTTTTTCTCACTCCTACTAATGAATGTAATGTAACACACTCCCATACAATGCGAACCACCCCGTGATGTTTTTCTTACTCCTACTAGTGAATGTAATGTAACACACACCCATACAATTCGCACAACCCCGTGATGTCTTTCTTACTCCTACTAGTGAATGTAATGAACACACACCCACTCAATGCGCACCACCCCGCGATGTTTTTCAGAAACCTATCCTACATTGCCACTGCATGTTCCCTGACCTCCCCATGCTGACTACCCCGCGGTGCTTTTCTCCATCCTACATTGTCACTCACTGCCTATCCTAATTCAGACCCTCTGATTCACACCACCCCGTGATGTTTTTCTCACTCATACTAGTGAATGTAATGTAACACACACCCATACAATGCGTACCACCCCGTGATGTTTTTATCACTTCTACTAGTGAATGTAATGTAACACACACCCATACAATGCGCACCGCCCCGTGATGTTTTTATCACTCCTACTAGTGAATGTAATGTAACACACAACCATACAATGCGCACACCCCGCGATGTTTTTCAGAAACCTATCCTACATTGCCACTGCATGTTCCCTGACCTCCCCATGCTGACCACCCCGCGGTGCTTTTCTCCATCCTACATTGCCACTCACTGCCTATCATAATTCAGACCTTCCGATTCACACCACCCCGTGATGTTTTTCTCACTCCTATAGTGAATGTAATGTAACACACACCAAAAAAAATGCGCACCACCCCGTGATGTTTTTCTCACTCCTACTAGTGAATGTAATGTAACACACACCCATACAATGCGCCCCACACCGTGACGTTTTTATTACTCCTACTAGTGAATGTAATGTAACACACAACCATACAATCCGCACCACCCCGTGATGTTTTTCTCACTCCTACTAGATAATGTAATGTAACACACACCCATACAACGCGCACCACCCCGTGATGTTTTACTCACTCCTACTAGTGAATGTAATGAACACACACCCACACAATGAGCACCACCCCGCGATGTTTTACAGAAACCTATCCTACATTGCCACTGCATGTTCCCTGACCTCCCCATGCTGACGACCCCGCGGTGCTTTTCTCCATCCTACATTGCCACTCACTGCCTATCCTAATTCAGACCCTCCGATTCACACCACCCCGTGATGTTTTTCTCACTCCTACTAGTGAATGTAATGTAACACACACCCATACAATGTGCACCACCCCGCGATGTTTTTCAGAAACCTATCCTACATTGCCACTGCATGTTCCCTGACCTCCCCATACTGACCAGCCCGCGGTGCTTTTTTCCATCCTACATTGCCACTCACTGCCTATCCTAAATCAGACCCTCTGATTCACACCACACCGTGATGTTTTTCTCACTCCTACTAGTGAATGTAATGTAACACACACCCATACAATGCGCCCCACCCCGTGATGATTTTATCACTCCTACTAGTGAATGTAATGTAACACACAACCATACAATCCGCACCACCCCGTGATGTTTTTCTCACTCCTACTTGTTAATGTAATGTAACACACACCCATATAATGCGCACCATCCCGCGATGTTTTTCAGAAACCTATCCTACATTGCCAATGCATGTTCCCTGACCTCCCCGTGCTGACCACCCCGCGGTGCTTTTCTCCATCCTACATTGCCACTCACTGCCTATCCTAATTCAGAAGCTCCGATTCACACCATCCCGTGATGTTTTTCTCACTCCTACTAGTGAATGTAATGTAACACACACCCACACAATGCGCACCACCCCGTGACGTTTTTCAGAAAACTATCCTACATTGCCACTGCATGTTCCCTGACCTCCACATGCTGAACACCCCGCGGTGCTTTTCTCCATCCTACATTGCCACTCACTGCCTATCCTAATTCAGACCCTCCGATTCACCCCACCCCGTGATGTTTTTCTCACTCCTACTAGTGAATGTAATGTAACACACACCCATACAATGCGCACCACCCCGTGATGTTTTTCAGAAACCTATCCTACATTGCCACTGCATGTTCCCTGACCTCCCCATGCTGACCACCCCGCGGTGCTTTTCTCTATCCTACATTGCCACTCACTGCCTATCCTAATTCATTTCCTCCGATTCACACCACCCCGTGATGTTTTTCTCACTCCTACTCGTGAATGTAATGTAACACACACCCATACAATGCGCACCACCTCGCGATGATTTTCAAAAACCTATCCTACATTGCCACTGCATGTTCCCTGACCTCCCCATGCTTACCACCACGCGGTGCTTTTCTCCATCCTACATTGCCACTCACTGCCTATCCTAATTCAGACCCTCCGATTCACACCACCCCGTGATGTTTTTCTCACTCCTACTAGTGAATGTAATGTAACACACACCCATACAATGCGCACCACCACGTGATATTTTTCAGAAAACTATCCTGCATTGCCACTGCATGTTCCCTGACTTCCCCAATGCTGACCACCCCGCGGTGCTTTTCTCCATCCTACATTGCCACTCACTGCCTGTCCTAATTCAGACCCTCCGATTCACACCACCCCATGATGTTTTTCTCACTTCTACTAGTGAATGTAATGTAACACACACCCATACAATGCGCAGCACCCCGCGATATTTTTCAGAAACCTATCCTACATTGCCACTGCATGTTCCCTGACTTCCCCATGCTGACCACCCCGCGGTGCTTTTCTCCATCCTACATTGCCACTCGCTGCCTAACCTAATACAGACCCTCCGATTCTCACCACCTCGTGATGTTTTTCTCACTCCTACTAGTGAATGTAATGTAACACACACCCATACAATGCGCACCACCCCGCAATGTTTTTCAGAAACATATCCTACATAGCCACTGGCTGTTCCCCGACCTCCCCATGCTGACCACCCCGCGGTGCTTTTCTCCATCCTACATTGCCACTCACTGCCTATCCTAATACAGACCCTCCGATTCACACCACCCCGTGATGTTTTTCTCACTCCTACTAGTGAATGTAATGTAACACACACCCATACAATGCGCACTACCCCGTGATGTTTTTCTCAATCCTACTAGTGAATGTAATGTAACACACACCCATACAATGCGCACCACCCCGTGATGTTTTTCTCACTCCTACTAGTGAATGTAATGTAACACACACCCATACAATGCACACCACCCCGCGATGTTTTTCAGAAACCTATCCTACATTGCCACTGCATGTTCCCTGACCTCCCCATGCTGACCACCCCGTGGTGCTTTTCTCCATCCTACATTGTCACTCACTGCCTATCCTAATTCAGACCCTCCGATTCACACCACCCCGTGATGTTTTTCTCACTCCTACTAGTGAATGTAATATAACACACACCCATACAATGCGCACCACCCCGTGATGTTTTTCAGAATCCTATCCTACATTGCCACTGCATGTTCCTTTACCTCCCCATGCTGACCACCCCGCGGTGCTTTTCTCCCTCCTACATTGCCACTCACTGCCTATCCTAATTCAGACACTCCGATTCACACCATCCCGTGATGTTTTTCTCATTCCTATTAGTGAATGCAATGTAACACACACCCATACAATGCGCCCCACCCCGTGATGATTTTATCACTCCTACTAGTGAATGTAATGTAACACACAACCATACAATCCGCACCACCCCGTGATGTTTTTCTCACTCCTACTAGTTAATGTAATGTAACACACACCGATACAATGCGCACCACCCCGCAATGTTTTTCGGAAACATATCCTACATAGCCACTGCCTGTTCCCTGACCCCCCCTTGCTGACGACCCCGCGGTGCTTTTCTCCATCCTACATTGCCACTCACTACCTATCCTAATTCAGTCCCTCCGATTCACACCACCCCGTGATGTTTTTCTCCTTCCTACTAGTGAATGTAATGTAACACACACCCATAAAATGCGCACCACCCCGCAATGTTTTTCAGAAACATATCCTACATAGCCACTGCCTGTTCCCTGACCTCCCCTTGCTGACGACCCCGCGGTGCTTTTCTCCATCCAACATTGTCCCTCACTGACTATCCTAATTCAGACCCTCCGATTCACACCACCCCGTGATGTTTTTCTCACTCCTACTAGTGAATGTAATGTAACACACACCCATACAATGCGCACCACCCCGCGATGTTTTTATCACTCCTACTAGTGAATGTAATGTAACACACAACCATACAATCCGCACCACCCCGTGGTGTTTTTATCACTGCTACTAGTTAATGTAATGTAAAACACACCCATACAATGCGCACCACACCGCGATGTTTTTCAGAAACCTATCCTATATTGCCACTGCATGTTCCCTGACCTCCCCATGCTGACCACCCCGTGGGGCTTTTCTCCATCCTACATTGCCACTCTCTGCGTATCCTAATTCAGATGCTCCGATTCACACCATCCCGTGATATTTTTCTCACTCCTACAGTGAATGTAATGTAACACACACCAATACAATGCGCACCACCCCGTGATGTGTTTCTCACTCCTACTAGTGAATGTAATGTAACACACACCCATACAATGCGCACCACCCCGCGATGTTTTTCAGAAACCTATCCTACTTTGCCACTGCATGTTCCCTGACCTCCCCATGCTGACCACCCCGCGGTGCTTTTCTCCATCCTACATTGCCACTCACTGCCTATCCTAATTCAGACCCTCCGATTCACACCACCCCGTGATGTTTTTCTCACTCCTACTAGTGAATGTAATGTAACACACACCCATACAATGTGCACCACCCCGCAATGTTTTTCAGAAACCTATCCTACTTTGCCACTGCATGTTCCCTGACCTCCCCATACTGACCACCCCGCGGTGCTTTTCTCCATCCTACATTGCCACTCACTGCCTATCCTAATTCAGACCCTCCGATTCACACCACCCCGTGATGTTTTTATCACTCCTACTAGTGAATGTAATGTAACACACAACCATACAATCCGCACCACCCCGTGATGTTTTTCTCACTCCTACTAGTTAATGTAATGTAACACACACCCATACAATGCAAACTACCCCGCGATGTTTTTCAGAAACCTATCCTACATTGCCACTGCATGTTCCCTGACCTCCCCATGCTGACCACCCCGCGGTTCTTTTCTCCATCCTACATTGCCACTCACTGCCTATCCTAATTCAGACCCTCCGATTCACACCACCCCGTGATGTTTTTCTCACTCCTACTAGCGAATGTAATGTAACACACACCCATACAATGTGCACCACCCCGCGATGTTTTTCAGAAACCTATCCTATATTGCCACTGAATGTTCCCTGACCTCCCCATGCTGACCACCCCGTGGTGCTTTTCTCCATACTACATTGCCACTCTCTGCGTATCCTAATTCAGATACTCCGATTCACACCATCCCGTGATATTTTTCTCACTCCTACTAGTGAATGTAATGTAACACACACCCATACAATGCGCACCACCCCGCGATGTTTTTCAAAATTCTATCCTACATTGCCACTGCATGTTCCCTGACCTCCCAAAGCTGACCACCCGGCGATGCTTTTCTCCATTATACATTGCAACTCAATGCCTATCCTAATTCAGACCCTCTGATTCACACCACCCCGTGATGTTTTTCTCACTCCTACTAATGAATGTAATGTAACACACACCCATACAATGCGAACCACACAGTGATGTTTTTCTCACTCCTACTAGTGAATGTAATGTAACACACACCCATACAATGCGCACCGCCCCGTGATGTTTTTCTCACTCCTACTAGTGAATGTAAGGTAACACACACCTATGCAATGCGCACCACCCCGTGATGTTTTTCAGAAACCTATCCTACATTGCCACTGCATGTTCCCTGACCTCCCCATGCTGACCACCACGCGGTGCTTTTCTCCATCCTACATTGCCACTCACTGCCTATCCTAATTAAGACCCTCCGATTCACACCACCCCGTGATGTTTTTCTCACTCCTACTAGTGAATGTAATGTAACACACACCCATACAATGCGCACCACCCCGTGATGTTTTTCAGAATCCTATCCTACATTGCACTGCATGTTACCTGACCTCCCCATGCTGACCACCCCGCGGTGCTTTTCTCCATCCTACACTGCCACTCACTGCCTATCCTAATTCAGACCCTCCGATTCACACCACCCCGTGATGTTTTTCTCACTCCTACTAGTGAATGTAATGTAACAAACACCCATACAATGCGCACCACCTCGCGATGATTTTCAAAAACCTATCCTACATTGCCACTGCATGTTCCCTGACCTCCCCATGCTTACCACCACGCGGTGCTTTTCTCCATCCTACATTGCCACTCACTGCCTATCCTAATTCAGACCCTCCGATTCACACCAACCCGTGATGTTTTTCTCACTCCTACTAGTGAATGTAATGTAAAACACACCCATACAATGCGCACCACCACGTGATATTTTTCAGAAATCTATCCTACATTGCCACTGCATGTTCCCTGACTTCCCCAATGCTGACCACCCCGCGGTGCTTTTCTCCATCCTACATTGTCACTCACTGCCTATCCTAATTCAGACCCTCCGATTCACACCACCCCGTGATGTTTTTCTCACTCCTACTAGTGAATGTAATGTAACACACACCCATACAATGCGCACCACCCCGTGATGTTTTTCTTACTCCTACTAGTGAATGTAATGTAACACACACCCATACAATGCGCACAATCCTGTGATGTTTTTCTCACTCCTACTAGTGAATGTAATGTAACACCCACCCATACAATGCGCACCACCCCGCAATGTTTTTCAGAAACATATCCTACATAGCCACTGCCTGTTCCCTGACCTCCCCTTGCTGACGACCCTGCGGTGCTTTTCTCCATCCTACATTGTCACTCACTGCCTATCGTAATTCAGACCCTCCGATTCACACCAGCCCGTGATGTTTTTCTCACTCCTATTGTGAATGTAATGTAACACACACCCATACAATGCGCACCACCCCGTGATATTTTTCAGAATCCTATCCTACATTGCCACTGCATGTTCCCTTACCTCCCCATGCTGACCACCCCGCGGTGCTTTTCTCCATCCTACATTGCCACTCACTGCCTATCCTAATTCAGACCCTCCGATTCACACCACCCCGTGATGTTTTTCTCATTCCTACTAGTGAATGTAATGTAACACACACCCATACAATGCGCACCACCCCGCGATGATTTTCAAAAACCTATCCTACATTGCCACTGCATGTTCCCTGACCTCCCCATGCTGACCACCACGCGGTTCTTTTCTCCATCCTACACTGCCATTCACTGCCTATCCTAATTCAGACCCTCCGATTCACACCACCCCGTGATGTTTTTCTCACTCCTACTAGTGAATGTAATGTAACACACACCCATACAATGTCCACCACCCCGCGATGTTTTTCAGAAACCTAACCTACATTGCCACTGCATGTTCCCTGACCTCCCCATACTGACCACCCAGCGGTGCTTTTCTCCATCCTACATAGCCACTCACTGCCTATCCTAATTCAGACCCTCTGATTCACACCACCCCGTGATGTTTTTCTCACTCCTACTAGTGAATGTAATGTAACACACACCCATACAATGCGCACCACCCCGCAATGTTTTTCAGAAACATATCCTACATAGCCACTGCCTGTTCCCTGACCTCCCCTTGCTGACGACCACGCGGTGCTTTTCTCCATCCTACATTGCCACTCACTACCTATCCTAATTCAGTCCCTCCGATTCACACCACCCCGTGATGTTTTTCTCACTCCTACTAGTGAATGTAATGTAACACCACCCATACAATGCGCACCACCCCGCAATGTTTTTCAGAAACATATCCTACATAGCCACTGCCTGTTCCCTGACCTCCCCTTGCTGACGACACTGCGGTGCTTTTCTCCATCCTACATTGTCACTCACTGCCTATCGTAATTCAGACCCTCCGATTCACACCAGCCCGTGATGTTTTTCTCACTCCAATTGTGAATGTAATGTAACACACACCCATACAATGTGCACCACCCCGTGATGTTTTTCTTACTCCTACTAGTGAATGTAATGTAACACACACCCATACAATGCGCACAATCCTGTGATGTTTTTCTCACTCCTACTAGTGAATGTAATGTAACACCCACCCATACAATGCGCACCACCCCGCAATATTTTTCAGAAACATATCCTACATAGCCACTGCCTGTTCCCTGACCTCCCTTTGCTGACGACCCTGCGGTGCTTTTCTCCATCCTACATTGTCACTCACTGCCTATCGTAATTCAGACCCTCCGATTCACACCACCCCGTGATGTTTTTCTCACTCCTATTGTGAATGTAATGTAACACACACCCATACAATGCGCACCACCCCGTGATGTTTTTCTTACTCCTACTAGTGAATGTAATGTAACACACACCCATACAATGCGCACAATCCTGTGATGTTTTTCTCACTCCTACTAGTGAATGTAATGTAACACCCACCCATACAATGCGCACCACCCCGCAATGTTTTTCAGAAACATATCCTACATAGCCACTGCCTGTTCCCTGACCTCCCCTTGCTGACGACCCTGCGGTGCTTTTCTCCATCCTACATTGTCACTCACTGCCTATCGTAATTCAGACCCTCCGATTCACACCACCCTGTGATGTTTTTCTCACTCCTACTAGTGAATGTAAGGTAACACACACCCATACAATGCGCACCACCCCGCGATGTTTTTCAGAAACCTATCCTACATTGCCACTGCATGTTCCCTGACCTCCCCATGCTTACCACCACGCGGTGCTTTTCTCCATCCTACATTGCCACTCACTGCCTATCCTAATTCAGACACTCCGATTCACACCACCCCGTGATGTTTTTCTCACTCCTACTAGTGAATGTAATGTAACACACACCCATACAATGCGCACCACCACGTGATATTTTTCAGAAAACTATCCTACATTGCCACTGCATGTTCCCTGACTTCCCCAATGCTGACCACCCCGCGGTGCTTTTCTCCATCCTACATTGCCACTCACTGCCTGTCCTAATTCAGACCCTCCGATTCACACCACCCCGTGATGTTTTTCTCACTCTTACTAGTGAATGTAATGTAACACACACCCATACAATGCGCAGCACCCCCGATATTTTTCAGAAACCTATCCTACATTGCCACTGCATGTTCCCTGACTTCCCCATGCTGACCTCCCCGCGGTGCTTTACTCCATCCTACATTGCCACTCACTGCCTATCCTAATTCAGACCCTCCGATTCACACCACCCCGTGATGTTTTTCTCACTCCTACTAGTGAATGTAATGTAACACACACCCATACAATGCGCACCACCCCGTGATGTTTTTCTCCCTCCTACTAGTGAATGTAATGTAACACACACCCATACAATGCGCACCACCCCGCGATGTTTTTCAGAAACCTATCCTACATTGCCACTGCATGTTCCCTGACCTCCCCATGCTGACCACCCCGCGGTGCTTTTCTCCATCCTATATTGCCACTCACAGCCTCTCCTAATTCAGACATTCGGATTCACCCCACCTTGTGATGTTTTTCTCACTCCTACTAGTGAATGTAATGTTACACACACCCATACAATGCGGACCACCCCGCGATGTTTTTCAGAAACCTATCCTACATTGCCACTGCATGTTCCCGGACTTCCCCATGCTGACCACCCCGCGGTGCTTTTCTCCATCCTACATTGCCACTCACTGCCTATCCTAATTCAGACCCTCCGATTCACACCAACCCGTGATGTTTTTCTCACTCCTACTAGTGAATGTAATGTAACACACACCCATACAATGCGCACCACCCCGCGATGATTTTCAAATACCTATCCTATATTGCCACTGCATGTTCCCTTACCTCCCCATGCTGACCACCCCGTGGTGCTTTTCTCCATCATACTTTGCCACTCACTGGCTATCCTAATTCAGACCCTACGATTCACACCACCCCGTGATGGTTTTCTCACTCCTACTAGTGAATGTAATGTAACACACACCCATACAATTCTCACCACCCCGTGATGTTTTTCTCACTCCTACTAGTGAATGTAAGGTAACACACACCCATACAATGCGCACCACCCCGCGATGTTTTCAGAAACCTATCCTACATTGCCACTGCATGTTCCCTGACCTCCCCATGCTGACGACCACGCGGTACCTTTCTCCATCCTACATTGCCACTCACTGCCTATCCTAATTCAGACCCTCCGTTTCACACCACCCCTGATGTTTTTCTCACTCCTACTAGTGAATGTAATGTAACACACACCCATACAATTCTCACCACCCCGTGATGTTTTTCTCACTCCTACTAGTGAATGTAATGTAACACACACCCATAAAATGCGCACCACCCCGCGATGTTTTTCAGAAACCTATTCTACTTTGAAACTGCATGTTCCCTGACCTCCCCATGCTGACGGACACGCGGTGCTTTTCTCCATCCTTCATTGCCACTCACTGCCTATCCTAATTCAGACCCTCCGATTCACACCACCCCGTGATGTTTTCCTCACTCCTACTAGTGAATGTAATGTAACACACACCCATACAATGCGCACCACCCCGCGATGTTTTTCAGAAACCTATCCTACATTGCCACTGCATATTCCCTGACCTCCGCATGCTGACCACCCCGCAGTGCTTTTCTCCATCCTACATTGCCACTCACTGCCTATCCTAATTCAGACCCTCTGATTCACACAACCCCGTGATGTTTTTCTCACTCCTACTCGTGAATGTAACGTAACACACACCCATACAATGCGAACCACCCCGCGATGTTTTTCAGAAACCTATCCTACATTGCCAATGCATGTTCCTATACCTCCCCATGCTGACCACCACGCGGTGCTTTTCTCCATCCTACATTGCCACTCACTGCCTATTCTAATTCAGACCCTCCGATTCCCACCACCCCGTGATGTTTTTCTCACTCCTACTAGTGAATGTAATGTAACACACACCCATACAATGCGCACCACCCCGTGATGTTTTTCAGCATCCTATCCTACATTGCCACTGCATGTTCCCTGACCTCCCCATGCTGACCACCCCGCGGTGCTTTTCTCCCTCCTACATTGCCACTCACTGCCTATCCTAATTCAGACCCTCCGATTCACACCACCCCGTGATGTTTTTCTCACTCCTACTAGTGAATAATGTAACACACACCCATACAATGCGCACCACCCCGTGATGTTTTACTCACTCCTACTAGTGAATGTAATGAACACACACACACAAAATACGCACCACCCTGCGATGTTTTTCAGAAACCTATCCTACATTGCCAAGGCATGTTCCCTGACCTCCCCATGCTGACGACTCCGCGGTGCTTTTCTCCATCCTACATTGCCACTCACTGCCTATCCTAATTCAGACCCTCCGATTCACACCACCCCGTGATGTTTTTCTCACTCCTACTAGTGAATGTAATGTAACACACACCCATACAATGTGCACCACCCCGCGATGTTTTTCAGAAACCTATCCTACATTGCCACTGCATGTTCCCTGACCTCCCCATACTGACCACCCCGCGGTGCTTTTTTCCATCCTACATTGCCACTCACTGCCTATACTAATTCAGACACTCTGCTTCACACCACCCCGTGATGTTTTTCTCACTCCTACTAGTGAATGTAATGTAACACACACCCATACAATGCGCCCCACCCCGTGATGTTTTTATCACTCCTACTAGTGAATGTAATGTAACACACAACCATACAATCCGCACCAACCCGTGATGTTTTTCTCACTCCTACTAGTGAATGTAATGTAACACACACCCATACAATGCGCACCACCCCGCGATGTTTTTCAGAAACCTATCCTACATTGCCACTGCATGTTCCCTGACTTCCGCATGCTGACCACTCCGCGGTGCTTTTCTCTATCCTATATTGCCACTCACTGCCTATCCTAATTCAGACCGTCCGATTCACACCACCCCGTGATGTTTTTCTCACTCCTACTAGAGAATGTAATGTAACACACACCCATACAATGCGCACCACCTTGCGATGATTTTCAAAAACCTATCCTACATTGCCACTGCATGTTCCCTGACCTCCCCATGCTGACCACCCCGCGGTGCTTTTCTCCATCCTACATTGCCACTCACTGCCTATCCTAATTCAGACCCTCCTATTCACACCACCCCATGATGTTTTTCTCACTCCTACTAGTGAATGAAATGTAACACACACCCATACAATGCGCACCACCACGTGATATTTTTCAGAAACCTATCCTACATTGCCACTGCATGTTCCCTGACTTACCCGATGCTGACCACCCCGCGGTGCTTTTCTCCATCCTACATTGCCACTCACTGCCTATCCTAATTCAGACCCTCCGATTCACACCACCCCGTGATGTTTTTATCACTCCTACTAGTGAATGTAATGTAACACACACCCATACAATGCGCACCACCCCGCGATATTTTTCAAAAACCTATCCTACATTGCCACTGCATATTCCCTGACCTCCCCAAGCTGACCACCCCGCGTTGCTTTTCTCCATCCTACATTGCCACTCACTGCCTATCCTAATTCAGACCCTCCGATTCACACCACCCCGTGATGTTTTTCTCACTCCTACTAGTGAATGTAATGTAACACACACCCATACAATGTGCAACACCCCGCGATATTTTTCAGAAACCTATCCTACATTGCCACAGCATATTCCCTGACCTCCGCATGCTGACCACCCTGCAGTGCTTTTCTCCATCCTACATTGCCACTCACTGCCTATCCTAATTCAGACCCTCTGATTCACACAACCCCGTGATGTTTTTCTCACTCCAAATAGTGAATGTAATGTAACACACACCCATACAATGTGCCCCACCCGTGATGTTTTTATCATTCCTACTAGTGAATGAAATGTAACACACAACCATACAATCCGCACCACCCCGTGATGTTTTTCTCACTCCTACTAGTTAATGTAATGTAACACACACCCATACAATGCGCACCACCCCGCGATGATTTTCAAAAACCTATCCTACATTGCCACTGCATGTTCCCTGACCTCCCCATGCTGACCACCACACGGTGCTTTTCTCCATCCTACATTGCCACTCACTGCCTATCCTAATTCAGACCCTCCGATTCACACCAACCCGTGATGTTTTTCTCACTCCTACTAGTGAATGTAATGTAACACACACCCATACAATGCGCACCACCCTGCGATGCTTTTCAGAAACCTATCCTACATTGCCACTGCATGTTCCCTGACCTCCCCATGCTGACCACCCCGTGGTGCTTTTCTCCATCCTACATTGTCACTCACTGCCTATTCTAATTCAGACCCTCCGATTCACACCACCCCGTGATGTTTTTCTCACTCCTACTAGTGAATATATTGTAACACACACCGATACAATGCGCACCACCCCATGATGTTTTTCAGAAAACTATCCTACATTGCCACGGCATGTTCCCTGACCTCCCCATACTGACCACCCCGCGGTGCTTTTCTCCATCCTACATTGCCACTCACTGCCTATCCTAATTCAGACCCTCCGATTCACACCACCCCGTGATATTTTTCTCACTCCTCCTAGTGAATGTAATGTAACACACACCCATAAAATGCGCACCACCCCGTGATGTTTTTCTCACTCCTAGTAGTGAATGTAATGTAACACACAGCCATACAATGCGCACCACCCAGCGATGTTTTTCAGAAACCTATCCTACATTGCCACTGCATGTTCCCTGACCTCCCATGCTGACCACCCCGCTGTGCTTTTCTCCATCCTACATTGCCACTCACTTCCTATCCTAATTCAGACCCTCCGATTCACACCACCCCGTGATGTTTTTTTCACTCCTACTAGCGAATGTAATGTAACACACACCCATACAATGTGCACCACCCCGCGATGTTTTTCAGAAACCTATCCTATATTGCCAATGCATGTTCCCTGACCTCCCCATGCTGACCACCCCGTGGTGCTTTTCTCCATCTTACATTGCCACTCTCTGCGTATCCTAATTCAGATGCTCCGATTCACACCATCCCGTGATATTTTTCTCACTCCTACTAGTGAATGTAATGTAACACACACCCATACAATGCGCACCACTCCGCGACGTTTTTCAAAATCCTATCCTACATTGCCACTGCATGTTCCCTGACCTCCCAATGCTGACCACCCCGTGGTGCTTTTCTCCATCCTACATTGCCACTCACTGCCTATCCTAATTCAGACCCTCCGATTCACACCACCCCGTGATGTTTTTCTCACTCCTACTAGTGAATGTATTGTAACACACACCGATACAATGCGCACCACACCATGATGTTTTTCAGAAAACTATCCTACATTGCCACGGCATGTTCCCTGACCTCCCCATACTGACCACCCCGCGGTGCTTTTCTCCAACCTACATTGCCCCTCACTGCCTATCCTAATTCAGACCCTCCGATTCACACCACCCCGTGATATTTTTCTCACTCCTCCTAGTGAATGTAATGTAACACACACCCATACAACGCGCACCACCCCGTGATGTTTTTCTCATTGCTACTAGTGAATGTAATGTAACACGCACCCATACAATGCGCACCACCCCGTGATGTTTTTCTCACTCCTACTCGTGAATGTAACGTAACACACACCCATACAATGCGAACCACCCCGCGATGTTTTTCATAAACCTATCCTACATTGCCAATGCATGTTCCCATACCTCCCCATGCTGACCACCACGCGGTGCTTTTCTCCATCCTACATTGCCACTCACTGCCTATTCTAATTCAGACCCTCCGATTCCCACCACCCCGTGATGTTTTTCTCACTCCTACTAGTGAATGTAATGTAACACACACCCATACAATGCGCACCACCCCGTGATGTTTTTCAGCATCCTATCCTACATTGCCACTGCATGTTCCCTGACCTCCCCATGCTGACCACCCCGCGGTGCTTTTCTCTCTCCTACATTGCCACTCACTGCCTATCCTAATTCAGACCCTCCGATTCACACCACCCCGTGATGTTTTTCTCACTCCTACTAGTGAATAATGTAACACACACCCATACAATGCGCACCACCCCGTGATGTTTTACTCACTCCTACTAGTGAATGTAATGAACACACACACACAAAATACGCACCACCCTGCGATGTTTTTCAGAAACCTATCCTACATTGCCAATGCATGTTCCCTGACCTCCCCATGCTGACGACTCCGCGGTGCTTTTCTCCATCCTACATTGCCACTCACTGCCTATCCTAATTCAGACCCTCCGATTCACACCACCCCGTGATGTTTTTCTCACTCCTACTAGTGAATGTAATGTAACACACACCCATACAATGTGCACCACCCCGCAATGTTTTTCAGAAACCTATCCTACCTTGCCACTGCATGTTCCCTGACCTCCCCATACTGACCACCCCGCGGTGCTTTTTTCCATCCTACATTGCCACTCACTGCCTATACTAATTCAGACACTCTGATTCACACCACCCCGTGATGTTTTTCTCACTCCTACTAATGAATGTAATGTAACACACACCCATACAATGCGAACCACCCCGTGATGTTTTTCTTACTCCTACTAGTGAATGTAATGTAACACACACCCATACAATTCGCACAACCCCGTGATGTCTTTCTCACTCCTACTAGTGAATGTAATGAACACACACCCACTCAATGCGCACCACCCCGCGATGTTTTTCAGAAACCTATCCTACATTGCCACTGCATGTTCCCTGACCTCCCCATGCTGACGACCCCGCGGTGCTTTTCTCCATCCTACATTGTCACTCACTGCCTATCCTAATTCAGACACTCTGATTCACACCACCCCGTGATTTTTTTCTCAATCATACTAGTGAATGTAATGTAACACACACCCATACAATGCGCACCACCCCGTGATGTTTTTATCACTTCTACTAGTGAATGTAATGTAACACACACCCATACAATGCGCACCACCCCGTGATGTTTTTATCACTCCTACTAGTGAATGTAATGTAACACACAACCATACAATGCGCACACCCCGCGATGTTTTTCAGAAACCTATCCTACATTGCCACTGCATGTTCCCTGACCTCCCCATGCTGACCACCCCGCGGTGCTTTTCTCCATCCTACATTGCCACTCACTGCCTATCATAATTCAGACCTTCCGATTCACACCACCCCTTGATGTTTTTCTCACTCCTATAGTGAATGTAATGTAACACACACCAATAAAATGTGCACCACCCCTGATGTTTTTCTCACTCCTACTAGTGAATGTAATGTAACACACACCCATACCATGCGCCCCACACCGTGACGTTTTTATTACTCCTACTAGTGAATGTAATGTAACACACAACCATACAATCCGCACCACCCCGTGTTGTTTTTCTCACTCCTACTAGATAATGTAATGTAACACACACCCATACAACGCGCACCACCCCGTGATGTTTTACTCACTCCTACTAGTGAATGTAATGAACACACACCCACACATTGCGCACCACCCCGCGATGTTTTACAGAAACCTATCCTACATTGCCACTGCATGTTCCCTGACCTCCCCATGCTGACGACCCCGCGGTGCTTTTCTCCATCTTACATTGCCACTCACTGCCTATCCTAATTCAGACCCTCCGATTCACACCACCCCGTGATGTTTTTCTCACTCCTACTAGTGAATGTAATGTAACACACACCCATACAATGTGCACCACCCCGCAATGTTTTTCAGAAACCTATCCTACATTGCCACTGCATGTTCCCTGACTTCCCCATACTGACCACCCCGCGGTGCTTTTTTCCATCCTACATTGCCACTCACTGCCTATCCTAAATCAGACCCTCTGATTCACACCACACCGTGATGTTTTTCTCACTCCTACTAGTGAATGTAATGTAACACACACCCATACAATGCGCCCCACCCCGTGATGATTTTATGACTCCTACTAGTGAATGTAATGTAACACACAACCATACAATCCGCACCACCCCGTGATGTTTTTCTCACTCCTACTTGTTAATGTAATGTAACACACACCCATATAATGCGCACCATCCCGCGATGTTTTTCAGAAACCTATCCTACATTGCCAATGCATGTTCCCTGACCTCCCCATGCTGACCACCCCGCGGTGCTTTTCTCCATCCTACATTGCCACTCACTGCCTATCCTAATTCAGAACCTCCGATTCACACCATCCCGTGATGTTTTTCTCCCTCCTACTAGTGAATGTAATGTAACACACACCCATACAATGCGCACCACCCCGCGATGTTTTTCAGAAACCTATCCTACATTGCCACTGCATGTTCCCGGACCTCCCCATGCTGACCACCCCGCGGTGCTTTTCTCCATCCTATATTACCACTCACTGCCTCTCCTAATTCAGACACTCGGATTCACCCCACCCTGTGATGTTTTTCTCACTCCTATTAGTGAATGTAAGGTAACACACACCCATACAATGCGCACCACCCCGCGATGTTTTTCAGAAACCTATCCTACATTGCCACTGCATGTTCCCTGACCTCCCCATGCTGACTACCCCGCGGTGCTTTTCTCTATCCTACATTGCCACTCACTGCCTATCCTAATTCAGACCCTCCGATTCACACCACCCCGTGATGTTTTTCTCACTCCTACTCGTGAATGTAATGTAACACACACCCATACAATGCGCACCACCTCGCGATGATTTTCAAAAACCTATCCTACATTGCCACTGCATGTTCCCTGACCTCCCCATGCTTACCACCACGCGGTGCTTTTCTCCATCCTACATTGCCACTCACTGCCTATCCTAATTCAGACCCTCCGATTCACACCACCACGTGATGTTTTTCTCACTCCTACTAGTGAATGTAATGTAACACACACCCATACAATGCGCACCACCACGTGATATTTTTCAGAAAACTATCCTACATTGCCACTGCATGTTCCCTGACTTCCCCAATGCTGACCACCCCGCGGTGCTTTTCTCCATCCTACATTGCCACTCACTGCCTGTCCTAATGCAGACCCTCCGATTCACACCACCCCGTGATGTTTTTCTCACTCCTACTAGTGAATGTAATATAACACACACCCATACAATGCGCAGCACCCCGTGATGTTTTTCAGAATCCTATCCTACATTGCCACTGCATGTTCCCTTACCTCCCCATGCTGACCACCCCGCGGTGCTTTTCTCCCTCCTACATTGCCACTCACTGCCTATCCTAATTCAGACACTCCGATTCACACCACCCCCTGATGTTTTTCTCATTCCGACTAGTGAATGCAATGTAACACACACCCATACAATGCGCCCCACCCCGTGATGTTTTTATCACTCCTACTAGTGAATGTAATGTAACACACAACCATACAATCCGCACCACCCCGTGATGGTTTTCTCACTACTACTATTTAATGTAATGTAACACACACCCATACAATGCGCACCACCCCGCGATGTTTTTCAGAAACCTATCCTACATTGCCACTGCATGTTCCCTGACCACCCCATGCTGACCACCCCGCGGTGCTTTTCTCCATCCTACATTGCCACTCTCTGCATATCCTAATTCAGATGCTCCGATTCACACCACCCCGTGATGTTTTTCTCACTCCTACTAGTGAATGTAATGTAACACACACCCATACAATGTGCACCACCCCGCGATGTTTTTCAGAAACCTATCCTACATTGCCACTGCATGTTCCCTGACCTCCCCATACTGACCACCCCGCGGTGCTTTTTTCCATCCTACATTGCCACTCACTGCCTATACTAATTCAGACACTCTGATTCACACCACCCCGTGATGTTTTTCTCACTCCTACTAGTGAATGTAATGTAACACACACCCATACAATGCGCCCCACCCCGTGATGTTTTTATCACTCCTACTAGTGAATGTAATGTAACACACAACCATATAATCCGCACCAACCCGTGATGTTTTTCTCACTCCTACTAGTGAATGTAATGTAACACACACCCATACAATGCGCACCACCCCGCGATGTTTTTCAGAAACCTATCCTACATTGCCACTGCATGTTCCCTGACTTCCGCATGCTGACCACTCCGCGGTGCTTTTCTCTATCCTATATTGCCACTCACTGCCTATCCTAATTCAGACCGTCCGATTCACACCACCCCGTGATGTTTTTCTCACTCCTACTAGAGAATGTAATGTAACACACACCCATACAATGCGCACCAACTTGCGATGATTTTCAAAAACCTATCCTACATTGCCACTGCATGTTCCCTGACCTCCCCATGCTGACCACCACGCGGTACTTTTCTCCATCCTACATTGCCACTCACTGCCTATCCTAATTCAGACCCTCCTATTCACACCACCCCATGATGTTTTTCTCACTCCTACTAGTGAATGAAATGTAACACACACCCATACAATGCGCACCACCACGTGATATTTTTCAGAAACCTATCCTACATTGCCACTGCATGTTCCCTGACTTACCCGATGCTGACCACCCCGCGGTGCTTTTCTCCATCCTACATTGCCACTCACTGCCTATCCTAATTCAGACCCTCCGATTCACACCACCCCGTGATGTTTTTCTCACTCCTACTAGTGAATGTAATGTAACACACACCCATACAATGCGCACCACCCCGCGATATTTTTCAAAAACCTATCCTACATTGCCACTGCATATTCCCTGACCTCCCCAAGCTGACCACCCCGCGTTGCTTTTCTCCATCCTACATTGCCACTCACTGCCTATCCTAATTCAGACCCTCCGATTCACACCACCCCGTGATGTTTTTCTCACTCCTACTAGTGAATGTAATGTAACACACACCCATACAATGTGCAACACCCCGCGATATTTTTCAGAAACCTATCCTACATTACCACTGCATGTTCCCTGACCTCCCCATACTGACCACCCCGCAGTGCTTTTCTCCATCCTACATTGCCACTCACTGCCTCTCCTAGTTCAGACCCTCCGATTCACACCACCCCGTGATGTTTTTCTCACTCCTACTAGTGAATGTAATGTAACACACACCCTTACAATGCGCCCCACTCCGTGATGATTTTATCACTCCTACTAGTGAATGTAATGTAACACACAACCATACAATCCGCACCACCCCGTGATGGTTTTCTCACTACTACTAGTTAATGTAATGTAACACACACCCATACAATCCGCACCACCCCGCGATGTTTTTCAGAAACCTATCCTACATTGCCACTGCATGTTCCCTGACCACCCCATGCTGACCACCCCGCGGTGCTTTTCTCCATCCTACATTGCCACTCTCTGCATATCCTAATTCAGATGCTCCGATTCACACCATCCCGTGATATTTTTCTCACTCCTACTAGTGAATGTAATGTAACACACACCCATACAATGCGCACCACCCCGCGATGTTTTTCAAAATACTATCCTACATTGCCACTGCATTTTCCCTGACCTCCCAATGCTGACCTCCCCGCGATGCTTTTCTCCATCATACATTGCCAATCACTGCCTATCCTAATTCAGACCCTCCGATTCACACCACCCCGTGATGTTTTTCTCACTCCTACTAATGAATGTAATGTAACACACACCCATACAATGCGAACCACCCCGTGATGTTTTTCTTACTCCTACTAGTGAATGTAATGTAACACACACCCATACAATTCGCACAACCCCGTGATGTCTTTCTCACTCCTACTAGTGAATGTAATGAACACACACCCACTCAATGCGCACCACCCCGCGATGTTTTTCAGAAACCTATCCTACATTGCCACTGCATGTTCCCTGACCTCCCCATGCTGACGACCCCGCGGTGCTTTTCTCCATCCTACATTGTCACTCACTGCCTATCCTAATTCAGACACTCTGATTCACACCACCCCGTGATTTTTTTCTCAATCATACTAGTGAATGTAATGTAACACACACCCATACAATGCGCACCACCCCGTGATGTTTTTATCACTTCTACTAGTGAAAGTAATGTAACACACACCCATACAATGCGCACCACCCCGTGATGTTTTTATCACTCCTACTAGTGAATGTAATGTAACACACAACCATACAATGCGCACACCCCGCGATGTTTTTCAGAAACCTATCCTACATTGCCACTGCATGTTCCCTGACCTCCCCATGCTGACCACCCCGCGGTGCTTTTCTCCATCCTACATTGCCACTCACTGCCTATCATAATTCAGACCTTCCGATTCACACCACCCCGTGATGTTTTTCTCACTCCTATAGTGAATGTAATGTAACACACACCAATAAAATGTGCACCACCCCGTGATGTTTTTCTCACTCCTACTAGTGAATGTAATGTAACACACACCCATACCATGCGCCCCACACCGTGACGTTTTTATTACTCCTACTAGTGAATGTAATGTAACACACAACCATACAATCCGCACCACCCCGTGTTGTTTTTCTCACTCCTACTAGATAATGTAATGTAACACACACCCATACAACGCGCACCACCCCGTGATGTTTTACTCACTCCTACTAGTGAATGTAATGAACACACACCCACACATTGCGCACCACCCCTCGATGTTTTACAGAAACCTATCCTACATTGCCACTGCATGTTCCCTGACCTCCCCATGCTGACGACCCCGCGGTGCTTTTCTCCATCTTACATTGCCACTCACTGCCTATCCTAATTCAGACCCTCCGATTCACACCACCCCGTGATGTGTTTCTCACTCCTACTAGTGAATGTAATGTAACACACACCCATACAATGTGCACCACCCCGCGATGTTTTTCAGAAACCTATCCTACATTGCCACTGCATGTTCCCTGACTTCCCCATACTGACCACCCCGCGGTGCTTTTTTCCATCCTACATTGCCACTCACTGCCTATCCTAAATCAGACCCTCTGATTCACACCACACCGTGATGTTTTTCTCACTCCTACTAGTGAATGTAATGTAACACACACCCATACAATGCGCCCCACCCCGTGATGATTTTATGACTCCTACTAGTGAATGTAATGTAACACACAACCATACAATCCGCACCACCCCGTGATGTTTTTCTCACTCCTACTTGTTAATGTAATGTAACACACACCCATATAATGCGCACCATCCCGCGATGTTTTTCAGAAACCTATCCTACATTGCCAATGCATGTTCCCTGACCTCCCCATGCTGACCACCCCGCGGTGCTTTTCTCCAACCTACATTGCCACTCACTGCCTATCCTAATTCAGAACCTCCGATTCACACCATCCCGTGATGTTTTTCTCACTCCTACTAGTGAATGTAATGTAACACACACCCATACAATGCGCACCACCCCGCGATGTTTTTCAGAAACCTATCCTACATTGCCACTGCATGTTCCCGGACCTCCCCATGCTGACCACCCCGCGGTGCTTTTCTCCATCCTATATTACCACTCACTGCCTCTCCTAATTCAGACACTCGGATTCACCCCACCCTGTGATGTTTTTCTCACTCCTAGTAGTGAATGTAAGGTAACACACACCCATAAAATGCGCACCACCCCGCGATGTTTTTCAGAAACCTATCCTACATTGCCACTGCATGTTCCCTGACCTCCCCATGCTGACTACCCCGCGGTGCTTTTCTCTATCCTACATTGCCACTCACTGCCTATCCTAATTCAGACCCTCCGATTCACACCACCCCGTGATGTTTTTCTCACTCCTACTCGTGAATATAATGTAACACACACCCATACAATGCGCACCACCTCGCGATGATTTTCAAAAACCTATCCTACATTGCCACTGCATGTTCCCTGACCTCCCCATGCTTACCACCACGCGGTGCTTTTCTCCATCCTACATTGCCACTCACTGCCTATCCTAATTCAGACCCTCCGATTCACACCACCCCGTGATGTTTTTCTCACTCCTACTAGTGAATGTAATGTAACACACACCCATACAATGCGCACCACCACGTGATATTTTTCAGAAAACTATCCTACATTGCCACTGCATGTTCCCTGACTTCCCCAATGCTGACCACCCCGCGGTGCTTTTCTCCATCCTACATTGCCACTCACTGCCTGTCCTAATTCAGACCCTCCGATTCACACCACCCCGTGATGTTTTTCTCACTCCTACTAGTGAATGTAATATAACACACACCCATACAATGCGCAGCACCCCGTGATGTTTTTCAGAATCCTATCCTACATTGCCACTGCATGTTCCCTTACCTCCCCATGCTGACCACCCCGCGGTGCTTTTCTCCCTCCTACATTGCCACTCACTGCCTATCCTAATTCAGACACTCCGATTCACACCACCCCCTGATGTTTTTCTCATTCCGACTAGTGAATGCAATGTAACACACACCCATACAATGCGCCCCACCCCGTGATGTTTTTATCACTCCTACTAGTGAATGTAATGTAACACACAACCATACAATCCGCACCACCCCGTGATGGTTTTCTCACTACGACTATTTAATGTAATGTAACACACACCCATACAATGCGCACCACCCCGCGATGTTTTTCAGAAACCTATCCTACATTGCCACTGCATGTTCCCTGACCACCCCATGCTGACCACCCCGCGGTGCTTTTCTCCATCCTACATTGCCACTCTCTGCATATCCTAATTCAGATGCTCCGATTCACACCATCCCGTGATATTTTTCTCACTCCTACTAGTGAATGTAATGTAACACACACCCATACAATGCGCACCACCCCGTGATGTTTTTCAAAATACTATCCAACATTGCCATTGCATTTTCCCTGACCTCCCAATGCTGACCTCCCCGCGATGCTTTTCTCCATCATACATTGCCAATCACTGCCTATCCTAATTCAGACCCTCCGATTCACACCACCCCGTGATGTTTTTCTCACTCCTACTAATGAATGTAATGTAACACACACCCATACAATGCGAACCACCCCGTGATGTTTTTCTTACTCCTACTAGTGAATGTAATGTAACACACACCCATACAATTCGCACAACCCCGTGATGTCTTTCTCACTCCTACTAGTGAATGTAATGAACACACACCCACTCAATGCGCACCACCCCGCGATGTTTTTCAGAAACCTATCCTACATTGCCACTGCATGTTCCCTGACCTCCCCATGCTGACGACCCTGCGGTGCTTTTCTCCATCCTACATTGTCACTCACTGCCTATCCTAATTCAGACACTCTGATTCACACCACCCCGTGATGTTTTTCTCACTCATACTAGTGAATGTAATGTAACACACACCCATACAATGCGCACCACCCCGTGATGTTTTTATCACTTCTACTAGTGAATGTAATGTAACACACACCCATACAATGCGCACCACCCCGTGATGTTTTTATCACTCCTACTAGTGAATGTAATGTAACACACAACCATACAATGCGCACACCCCGCGATGTTTTTCAGAAACCTATCCTACATTGCCACTGCATGTTCCCTGACCTCCCCATGCTGACCACCCCGCGGTGCTTTTCTCCATCCTACATTGCCACTCACTGCCTATCATAATTCAGACCTTCCGATTCACACCACCCCGTGATGTTTTTCTCACTCCTATAGTGAATGTAATGTAACACACACCAATACAATGCGCACCACCCCGTGATGTTTTTCTCACTCCTACTAGAGAATGTAATGTAACACACACCCATACAATGCGCCCCACAACGTGACGTTTTTATTACTCCTACTAGTGAATGTAATGTAACACACAACCAAACAATCCGCACCACCCCGTGATGTTTTTCTCACTCCTACTAGTTAATGTAATGTAACACACACCCATACAACGCGCTCCACCCGGTAATGTTTTACTCACTCCTACTAGTGAATGTAATGAACACACACCCACACAATGCGCACCACCCCGCGATGTTTTACAGAAACTTATCCTACATTGCCACTGCATGTTCCCTGACCTCCCCATGCTGACGACCCCGCGGTGCTTTTCTCCATCCTACATTGCCACTCACTGCCTATCCTAATTCAGACCCTCCGATTCACACCACCCCGTGATGTTTTTCTCACTCCTACTAATGAATGTAATGTAACACACACCCATACAATGTGCACCACCCCGCGATGTTTTTCAGAAACCTATCCTACATTGCCACTGCATGTTCCCTGACCTCCCCATACTGACCAGCCCGCGGTGCTTTTTTCCATCCTACATTGCCACTCACTGCCTATCCTAAATCAGACCCTCTGATTCACACCACACCGTGATGTTTTTCTCACTCCTACTAGTGAATGTAATGTAACACACACCCATACAATGCGCCCCACCCCGTGATGATTTTATCCCTCCTACTAGTGAATGTAATGTAACACACAACCATACAATCCGCACCACCCCGTGATGTTTTTCTCACTCCTACTTGTTAATGTAATGTAACACACACCCATATAATGCGCACCATCCCGCGATGTTTTTCAGAAACCTATCCTACATTGCCAATGCATGTTCCCTGACCTCCCCATGCTGACCACCCCGCGGTGCTTTTCTCCATCCTACATTGCCACTCACTGCCTATCCTAATTCAGAACCTCCGATTCACACCATCCCGTGATGTTTTTCTCATTCCTACTAGTGAATGTAATGTAACACACACCCACACAATGCGCACCACCCCGTGACGTTTTTCAGAAAACTATCCTACATTGCCACTGCATGTTCCCTGACCTCCCCATGCTGAACACCCCGCGGTGCTTTTCTCCATCCTACATTGCCACTCACTGCCTATCCTAATTCAGACCCTCCGATTCACACCACCCCGTGATGTTTTTCTCCCTCCTACTAGTGAATGTAATGTAACACACACCCATACAATGCGCACCACCCCGCGATGTTTTTCAGAAACCTATCCTACATTGCCACTGCATGTTCCCGGACCTCCCCATGCTGACCACCCCGCGGTGCTTTTCTCCATCCTATATTACCACTCACTGCCTCTCCTAATTCAGACACTCGGATTAACCCCACCCTGTGATGTTTTTCTCACTCCTACTAGTGAATGTAAGGTAACACACACCCATACAATGCGCACCACCCCGCGATGTTTTTCAGAAACCTATCCTACATTGCCACTGCACGTTCCCTGACCTCCCCATGCTGACTACCCCGCGGTGCTTTTCTCTATCCTACATTGCCACTCACTGCCTATCCTAATTCAGACCCTCCGATTCACACCACCCCGTGATGTTTTTCTCACTCCTACTCGTGAATGTAATGTAACACACACCCATACAATGCGCACCACCTCGCGATGATTTTCAAAAACCTATCCTACATTGCCACTGCATGTTCCCTGACCTCCCCATGCTTACGACCACGCGGTGCTTTTCTCCATCCTACATTGCCACTCACTGCCTATCCTAATTCAGACCCTCCGATTCACACCACCCCGTGATGTTTTTCTCACTCCTACTAGTGAATGTAATGTAACACACACCCATACAATGCGCACCACCACGTGATATTTTTCAGAAAACTATCCTACATTGCCACTGCATGTTCCCTGACTTCCCGAATGCTGACCACCCCGCGGTGCTTTTCTCCATCCTACATTGCCACTCACTGCCTGTCCTAATTCAGAACCTCCGATTCACACCACCCCGTGATGTTTTTCTCACTCTTACTAGTGAATGTAATGTAACACACACCCATACAATGCGCAGCACCCCGCGATATTTTTCAGAAACCTATCCTACATTGCCACTGCATGTTCCCTGACTTCCCCATGCTGACCACCCCGCGGTGCTTTTCTCCATCCTACATTGCCACTCACTGCCTAACCTAATACAGACCCTCCGATTCTCACCACCTCGTGATGTTTTTCTCACTCCTACTAGTGAATGTAATGTAACACACACCCATACAATGCGCACCACAACGCAATGTTTTTCAGAAACATATCCTACATAGCCACTGCCTGTTCCCCGATCTCCCCATGCTGACCACCCCGCGGTGCTTTTCTCCATCCTACATTGCCACTCACTGCCTATCCTAATACAGACCATCCGATTCACACCACCCCGTGATGTTTTTCTCACTCCTACTAGTGAATGTAATGTAACACACACCCATACAATGCGCACTACCCCGTGATGTTTTTCTCAATCCTACTAGTGAATGTAATGTAACACACACCCATACAATGCGCACCACCCCGTGATGTTTTTCTAACTCCTACTAGTGAATGTAATGTAACACACACCCATACAATGCACACCACCCCGCGATGTTTTTCAGAAACCTATCCTACATTGCCACTGCATGTTCCCTGACCTCCCCATGTTGACCACCCCATGGTGCTTTTCTCCATCCTACATTGTCACTCACTGCCTATCCTAATTCAGACCCTCCGATTCACACCATCCCGTGATGTTTTTCTCACTCCTACTAGTGAATGTAATATAACACACACCCATACAATGCGCACCACCCCGTGATGTTTTTCAGAATCCTATCCTACATTGCCACTGCATGTTCCCTTACCTCCCCATGCTGACCACCCCGCGGTGCTTTTCTCCCTCCTACATTGCCACTCACTGCCTATCCTAAATCAGACACTCCGATTCACACCACCCCGTGATGTTTTTCTCATTCCTACTAGTGAATGCAATGTAACACACACCCATACAATGCGCCCCACCCCGTGATGTTTTTATCACTCCTACTAGTGAATGTAATGTAACACACAACCATACAATCCGCACCACCCCGTGATGTTTTTCTCACTCCTACTAGTTAATGTAATGTAACACACACCGATACAATGCGCACCACCCCGCAATGTTTTTTAGAAACATATCCTACATAGCCACTGCCTGTTCCCTGACCCCCCCTTGCTGACGACCCCGCGGTGCTTTTCTCCATCCTACATTGCCACTCACTACCTATCCTAATTCAGTCCCTCCAATTCACACCACCCCGTGATGTTTTTCTCCCTCCTACTAGTGAATGTAATGTAACACACACCCATAAAATGCGCACCACCCCGCAATGTTTTTCAGAAACATATCCTACATAGCCACTGCCTGTTCCCTGACCTCCCCTTGCTGACGACCCCGCGGTGCTTTTCTCCATCCTACATTGTCACTCACTGACTATCCTAATTCAGACCCTCCGATTCACACCACCCCGTGATGTTTTTCTCACTCCTACTAGTGAATGTAATGTAACACACACCCATACAATGCGCACCACCCCGCAATGTTTTTATCACTCCTACTAGTGAATGTAATGTAACACACAACCATACAATCCGCACCACCCCGTGGTGTTTTTATCACTGCTACTAGTTAATGTAATGTAAAACACACCCATACAATGCGCACCACCCTGCGATGTTTTTCAGAAACCTATCCTACTTTGCCACTGCATGTTCCCTGACCTCCCCATGCTGACCACCCCGCGTTGCTTTTCTCCATCCTACATTGCCACTCACTCCCTATCTTAATTCAGACCCTCCGATTCACACCACCCCGTGATGTTTTTCTCACTCCTACTAGCAAATGTAATGTAACACACACCCATACAATGTTCACCACCCCGCGATGTTTTTCAGAAACCTATCCTATATTGCCACTGCATGTTCCCTGACCTCCCCAAGATGACCACCCCGTGGGGCTTTTCTCCATCCTACATTGCCACTCTCTGCGTATCCTAATTCAGATGCTCCGATTCACACCATCCCGTGATATTTTTCTCACTCCTATAGTGAATGTAATGTAACACACACCAATACAATGCGCACCACCCCGTGATGTTTTTCTCACTCCTACTAGTGAATGTAATGTAACACACACCCATACAATGCGCACCACCCCGCGATGTTTTTCAGAAACCTATCCTACATTGCCACTGCATGTTCCCTGACTTCCCCATGCTGACCACCCCGCGGTGCTTTTCTCCATCCTACATTGCCAGTCACTGCCTATCCTAATTCAGACCCTCCGTTTCACACCACCCCGTGATGTTTTTCTCACTCCTACTAGTGAATGTAATGTAACACACACCCATACAATGTGCACCACCCCGCGATGTTTTTCAGAAACCTATTCTACATTGCCACTGCATGTTCCCTGACCTCCCCATACTGGCCACCCCGCGGTGCTTTACTCCATCGTACATTGCCACTCACTGCCTATCCTAATTCAGACCCTCCGTTTCACACCACCCCGTGATGTTTTTCTCACTCCTACTAGTGAATGTAATGTAACACACACCCATACAATGTGCACCACCCCGCGATGTTTTTCAGAAACCTATCCTACATTGCCACTGCCTGTTCCCTGACCTCCCCATACTGACCACCCAGCGGTGCTTTTCTCTATTCTACATTGCCACTCACTGCCTATCCTAATTCAGACCCTCCGATTCACACCACCCCGTGATGTTTTTCTCACTCCTACTTGTGAATGTAATGTAACACACACCTATACAATGCGCACCACCTCGCGATGATTTTCAAAAACCTATCCTACATTGCCACTGCATGTTCCCTGACCTCCCCATGCTTACCACCACGCGGTGCTTTTCTCCATCCTACATTGCCACTCACTGCCTATCCTAATTCAGACCCTCCGATTAACACCAACCCGTGATGTTTTTCTCACTCCTACTAGTGAATGTAATGTAACACACACCCATACAATGCGCACCACCACGTGATATTTTTCAGAAAACTATCCTACATTGCCACTGCATGTTCCCTGACTTCCCCAATGCTGACCACCCCGCGGTGCTTTTCTCCATCCTACACTGCCACTCACTGCCTATCCTAATTCAGACCCTCCGATTCACACCACCCCGTGATGTTTTTCTCACTCCTACTAGTGAATGTAATGTAACACACACCCAAACAATGCGCACCACCCCGTGATGTTTTTCTTACTCCTACTAGTGAATGTAATGTAACACACACCCATACAATGCGCACAATCCTGTGATGTTTTTCTCACTCCTACTAGTGAATGTAATGTAACACCCACCCATACAATGCGCACCACCCCGCAATGTTTTTCAGAAACATATCCTACATAGCCACTGCCTGTTCCCTGACCTCCCCTTGCTGACGACCCTGCGGTGCTTTTCTCCATCCTACATTGTCACTCACTGCCTATGGTAATTCAGACCCTCCGATTCACACCACCCCGTGATGTTTTTCTCACTCCTATTGTGAATGTAATGTAACACACACCCATACAATGCGCACCACCCCGTGATGTTTTTCAGAATCCTATCCTACATTGCCACTGCATGTTCCCTTACCTCCCCATGCTGACCACCCCGCGGTGCTTTTCTCCATCCTACATTGCCACTCACTGCCTATCCTAATTCAGACCCTCCGATTCACACCACCCCGTGATGTTTTTCTCATTCCTACTAGTGAATGTAATGTAACACACACCCATACAATGCGCCCCACCCCGTGATGTTTTTATCACTCCTACTATTGAATGTAATGTAACACACAACCATACAATCCGCACCACCCCGTGATGTTTTTCTCACTCCTACTAGTGAATGTAATGTAACACACACCCATACAATGCGCACCACCCCGCGATGTTTTTCAGAAACCTATCCTATATTGCCACTGAATGTTCCCTGACCTCCCCATGCTGACCACCCCGTGGTGCCTTTCTCCATCCTACATTGCCACTCACTGCCTATCCTAATTCAGACCCTCCGATTCACACCACCCCGTGATGTTTTTCTCACTCCTACTAGCGAATGTAATGTAACACACACCCATACAATGTGCACCACCCCGCGATGTTATTCAGAAACCTATCCTATATTGCCACTGAATGTTCCCTGACCTCCCCATGCTGACCACCCCGTGGTGCCTTTCTCCATCCTACATTGCCACTCTCTGCGTATCCTAATTCAGATGCTCCGATTCACACCATCCCGTAATATTTTTCTCACTCCTACTAGTGAATGTAATGTAACACACACCCATACAATGCGAACCACCCCGTGATGTTTTTCTCACTCCTACTAGTGAATGTAATGTAACACACACCCATACAATGCGCACCGCCCCGTGATGTTTTTCTCACTCCTACTAGTGAATGTAAGGTAACACACACCCATACAATGCGCACCACCCCGTGATGTTTTTCTCACTCCTACTAGTGAATTTAATGAACACACACCCACACAATTCGCACTACCCCGCGATGTTTTTCAGAAACCTATCCTACATTGCCACTGCATGTTCCCTGACCTCCCCATGCTGACCACCCCGCGGTGCTTTTCTCCCTCCTACATTGCCACTCACTGCCTATCCTAATTCAGACCCTCCGATTCACACCAACCCGTGATGTTTTTCTCACTCCTACTAGTGAATGTAATGTAACACACACACATACAATGCGCACCACCACGTGATATTTTTCAGAAAACTATCCTACATTGCCACTGCATGTTCCCTGACTTCCCAAATGCTGACCACCCCGCGGTGCTTTTCTCCATCCTACACTGCCACTCACTGCCTATCCTAATTCAGACCCTCCGATTCACACCACCCCGTGATGTTTTTCTCACTCCTACTAATGAATGTAATGTAACACACACCCATACAATGCGCACCACCCCGTGATGTTTTTCTTACTCCTACTAGTGAATGTAATGTAATACACACCCATACAATGCGCACAATCCTGTGATGTTTTTCTCACTCCTACTAGTGAATGTAATGTAACACCCACCCATACAATGCGCACCACACCACAATGTTTTTCAGAAACATATCCTACATAGCCACTGCCTGTTCCCTGACCTCCCCTTGCTGACGACCCTGCGGTGCTTTTCTCCATCCTACATTGTCACTCACTGCCTATCGTAATTCAGACACTCCGATTCACACCACCCCGTGATGTTTTTCTCACTCCTATTGTGAATGTAATGTAACACACACCCATACAATGCGCACCACCCCGCGATGTTTTTCAAAATCCTATCCTACATTGCCACTGCATGTTCCCTGACCTCCCAAAGCTGACCACCCGGCGATGCTTTTCTCCATTATACATTGCCACTCACTGCCTATCCTAATTCAGACCCTCCGATTCACACCACCCCGTGATGTTTTTCTCACTCCTACTAATGAATGTAATGTAACACACACCCATACAATGCGAACCACCCCGTGATGTTTTTCTCACTCCTACTAGTGAATGTAATGTAACACACACCCATACAATGCGCACCGCCCCGTGATGTTTTTCTCACTCCTACTAGTGAATGTAAGGTAACACACACCCATACAATGCGCACCACATCGTGATGTTTTTCAGAAACCTATCCTACATTGCCACTGCATGTTCCCTGACCTCCCCATGCTGACCACCACGCGGTGCTTTTCTCCATCCTACATTGCCACTCATGCCTATCCTAATTCAGACCCTCCGATTCACACCACCCCGTGATGTTTTTCTCACTCCTACTAGTGAATGTAATGTAACACACACCCATACAATGCGCACTACCCCGTGATGTTTTTCTCAATCCTACTAGTGAATGTAATGTAACACACACCCATACAATGCGCACAATCCTGTGATGTTTTTCTCACTCCTACTAGTGAATGTAATGTAACACCCACCCATACAATGCGCACCACACCGCAATGTTTTTCAGAAACATATCCTACATAGCCACTGCCTGTTCCCTGACCTCCCCTTGCTGACGACCCTGCGGTGCTTTTCTCCATCCTACATTGTCACTCACTGCCTATCGTAATTCAGACACTCCGATTCACACCACCCCGTGATGTTTTTCTCATTCCTACTAGTGAATGTAATGTAACACACACCCATACAATGCACCCCACCCCGTGATGTTTTTATCACTCCTACTAGTGAATGTAATGTAACACACAACCATACAATCCGCACCACCCCGTGATGTTTTTCTCATTCCTACTAGTTAATGTAATGTAACACACACCCATACAATGCGCACCACCCCGCATGTTTTACAGAAACATATCCTACATAGCCACTGCCTGTTCCCTGACCTCCCCTTGCTGACGACCACGCGGTGCTTTTCTCCATCCTACATTGTCACTCACTGCCTATCCTAATTCAGACCCTCCGATTCACACCACCCCGTGATGTTTTTCTCACTCCAACTAGTGAATGTAATGTAACACACACCCATACAATGCGCACCACCCCGCGATGTTTTTCAGAAACCTATCCTACTTTGACACTGCATGTTCCCTGACCTCCCCATGCTGACCACCCCGCGGTGCTTTTCTCCATCCTACATTGCCACTCACTGCCTATCCTAATTCAGACCCTCCGATTCACACCACCCCGTGATGTTTTTCTCACTCCTACTAGTGAATGTAATGTAACACACACCCATACAATGTGCACCACCCCGCAATGTTTTTCAGAAACCTATCCTACTTTGCCACTGCATGTTCCCTGACCTAACCATACTGACCACCCCGCGGTGCTTTTCTCCATCCTACATTGCCACTCACTGCCTATCCTAATTCAGACCCTCTGATTCACACCACCCCGTGATGTTTTTCTCACTCCTACTAGTGAATGTAATGTAACACACACCCATACAATGCTCCCCACCCCGTGATGTTTTTATCACTCCTACTAGTGAATGTAATGTAACACACAACCATACAATCCGCACCATCCCGTGATGTTTTTCTCACTCCTACTAGTTAATGTAATGTAACACACACCCATACAATGCGAACTACCCCGCGATGTTTTTCAGAAACCTATCCTACATTGCCACTGCATGTTCCCTGACCTCCCCATGCTGACCACCCCGCGGTGCTTTTCTCCATCCTACATTGCCACTCACTGGCTATCCTAATTCAGACCCTCCGATTCATACCACCCCGTGATGTTTTTCTCACTCCTACTAGCGAATGTAATGTAACACACACCCATACAATGCGCACAATTCTGTGATGTTTTTCTCACTCCCACTCGTGAATGTAATGTAACACCCACCCATACAATGCGCACCACCCCGTGATGTTTTTCAGAATCCTATCCAACATTGCCACTGCATGTTCCCTTACCTCCCCATGCTGACCACCCCGCGGTGCTTTTCTCCATCCTACATTGCCACTCACTGCCTATCCTAATTCAGACACTCCGATTCACACCACCCCGTGATGTTTTTCTCATTCCTACTAGTGAATGTAATGTAACACACACCCATACAATGCGCCCCACCCCGTGATGTTTTTATCACTCCTACTAGTGAATGTAATGTAACACACAACCATACAATCCGCACCATCCCGTGATGTTTTTCTCACTCCTACTAGTTAATGTAATGTAACACACACCCATACAATGCGCACCACCCCGCAATGTTTTTCAGAAACATATCCTACATAGCCACTGCCTGTTCCCTGACCTCCCCTTGCAGACGACCACGCGGTGCTTTTCTCCATCCTACATTGCCACTCACTACCTATCCTAATTCAGTCCCTCCGAATCACACCACCCCGTGATGTTTTTCTCCCTCCTACTAGTGAATGTAATGTAACACACACCCATACAATGCGCACCACCCGCGATGTTTATCAGAAACCTATCCTACTTTCCCACTGCATGTTCCCTGACCTCCCCATGCTGACCACCACGCGGTACTTTTCTCCATCCTACATTGCAACTCACTACCTATCCTAATTCAGACCCTCCGATTCACACCACCCTGTGATATTTTTCTCACTCCTACTAGTGAATGTAATGTAACACACACCCATACAATGTGCACCACCCCGCAATGTTTTTCAGAAACCTATCCTACTTTGCCACTGCATGTTCCCTGACCTCCCCATACTGACCACCCCGCGGTGCTTTTCTCCATCCTACATTGCCACTCACTGCCTATCCTAATTCAGACCCTCTGATTCACACCACGCCGTGATGTTTTTCTCACTCCTACTAGTGAATGTAATGTAACACACACCCATACAATGCGCCCCACCCTGTGATGTTTTTATCACTCCTACTAGTGAATGTAATGTAACACACAACCATACAATCCGCACCACCCCGTGATGTTTTTCTCACTCCTACTAGTTAATGTAATGTAACACACACCCATACAATGCGAACTACCCCGCGATGTTTTTCAGAAACCTATCCTACATTGCCACTGCATGTTCCCTGACCTCCCCATGCTGACCACCCCGCGGTGCTTTTCTCCATCCTACATTGCCACTCACTGCCAATCCTAATTCAGACCCTCCGATTCACACCACCCCGTGATGTTTTTCTCACTCCTACTAGCGAATGTAATGTAACACACACCCATACAATGTGCACCACACCGCGATGTTTTTCAGAAACCTATCCTATATTGCCACTGCATGTTCCCTGACCTCCCCATGCTGACCACCCCGTGGTGCTTTTCTCCATCCTACATTGCCACTCTCTGCGTATCCTATTTCAGATGCTCCGATTCACACCATCCCGTGATATTTTTCTCACTCCTACTAGTGAATGTAATGTAACACACACCCATACAATGCGCACCACCCCGCGATGTTTTTCAAAATCCTATCCTACATTGCCACTGCATGTTCCCTGACCTCCCAAAGCTGACCACCCGGCGATGCTTTTCTCCATTATACATTGCCACTCACTGCCTATCCTAATTCAGACCCTCCGATTCACACCACCCCGTGATGTTTTTCTCACTCCTACTAATGAATGTAATGTAACACACACCCATACAATGCGAACCACCCCGTGATGTTTTTCTCACTTCTACTAGTGAATGTAATATAACACACACCCATACAATGCGCACCGCCCCGTGATGTTTTTCTCACTCCTACTAGTGAATGTAAGGAAACACACACCCATACAATGCGCACCACATCGTGATGTTTTTCAGAAACCTATCCTACATTACCACTGCATGTTCCCTGACCTCCCCATGCTGACCACCACGCGGTGCTTTTCTCCATCCTACATTGCCACTCACTGCCTATCCTAATTCAGACCCTCCGATTCACACCACCCCGTGATGTTTTTCTCACTCCTACTAGTGAATGTAATGTAACACACACCCATACAATGCGCACCACCCCGTGATGTTTTTCAGAATCCTATCCTACATTGCACTGCAAGTTCCCTGACCTCCCCATGCTGACCACCCCGCGGTGCTTTTCTCCCTCCTACATTGCCACTCACTGCCTATCCTAATTCAGACCCTCCGATTCACACCACCCCGTGATGTTTTTCTCACTCCTACTAGTGAATGTAATGTAACACACACCCATACAATTCGCACCACCCCGTGATGTTTTTCTCACTCCTACTTGTGAATGTAATGAATACACACCCACACAATTCGCACCAACCCGCGATGTTTTTCGGAAACCTATCCTACATTGCCACTGCATGTTCCCTGACCTCCCCATGCTGACGAACCCGTGGTGCTTTCTTCTATCCTACATTGTCACTCACTGCCTATCCTAATTCAGACCCTTTGATTCACACCACCCCGTGATGTTTTTCTCACTCATACTAGTGAATGTAATGTAACACACACCCATACATTGCGCACCACACCGCGATGTTTTTCTCACTCCTACTAGTGAATGTAATGTAACACACAACCATACAATCCGCACCACCCCGTGATGTTTTTCTCACTCCTACTAGTGAATGTAATGTAACACCCACCCATACAATGCGCACCACCCCGTGATGTTTTTCAGAATCCTATCCTACATTGCCACTGCATGTTCCCTTACCTCCCCATGCTGACCACCCCGCGGTGCTTTTCTCCATCCTACATTGCCACTCACTGCCTATCCTAATTCAGACACTCCGATTCACACCACCCCGTGATGTTTTTCTCATTCCTACTAGTGAATGTAATGTAACACACACCCATACAATGCGCCCCACCCCGTGATGTTTTTATCACTCCTACTAGTGAATGTAATGTAACACACAACCATACAATCCGCACCATCCCGTGATGTTTTTCTCACTCCTACTAGTTAATGTAATGTAACACACACCCATACAATGCGCACCACCCCGCAATGTTTTTCAGAAACATATCCTACATAGCCACTGCCTGTTCCCTGACCTCCCCTTGCTGACGACCACGCGGTGCTTTCCTCCATCCTACATTGCCACTCACTACCTATCCTAATTCAGTCCCTCCGATTCACACCACCCCGTGATGTTTTTCTCCCTCCTACTAGTGAATGTAATGTAACACACACCCATACAATGCGCCCCACCCCGTGATGTTTTTATCACTCCTACTAGTGAATGTAATGTAACACACAACCATACAATCCGCACCACCCCGTGATGTTTTTCTCACTCCTACTAGTTAATGTAATGTAACACACACCCATACAATGCGAACTACCCCGCGATGTTTTTCAGAAACCTATCCTACATTGCCACTGCATGTTCCCTGACCTCCCCATGCTGACCACCCCGCGGTGCTTTTCTCCATCCTACATTGCCACTCACTGCCTATCCTAATTCAGACCCTCCGATTCACACCACCCCGTGATGTTTTTCTCACTCCTACTAATGAATGTAATGTAACACACACCCATACAATGCGAACCACCCCGTGATGTTTTTCTCACTCCTACTAGTGAATGTAATGTAACACACACCCATACAATGCGCACCGCCCCGTGATGTTTTTCTCACTCCTACTAGTGAATGTAAGGTAACACACACCCATACAATGCGCACCACATCGTGATGTTTTTCAGAAACCTATCCTACATTGCCACTGCATGTTCCCTGACCTCCCCATGCTGACCACCACGCGGTGCTTTTCTCCATCCTACATTGCCACTCATGCCTATCCTAATTCAGACCCTCCGATTCACACCACCCCGTGATGTTTTTCTCACTCCTACTAGTGAATGTAATGTAACACACACCCATACAATGCGCACTACCCCGTGATGTTTTTCTCAATCCTACTAGTGAATGTAATGTAACACACACCCATACAATGCGCACAATCCTGTGATGTTTTTCTCACTCCTACTAGTGAATGTAATGTAACACCCACCCATACAATGCGCACCACACCGCAATGTTTTTCAGAAACATATCCTACATAGCCACTGCCTGTTCCCTGACCTCCCCTTGCTGACGACCCTGCGGTGCTTTTCTCCATCCTACATTGTCACTCACTGCCTATCGTAATTCAGACACTCCGATTCACACCACCCCGTGATGTTTTTCTCACTCCTATTGTGAATGTAATGTAACACACACCCATACAATGCGCACCACCCCGTGATGTTTTTCAGAATCCTATCCTACATTGCCACTGCATGTTCCCTTACTTCCCCATGCTGACCACCCCGCGGTGCTTTTCTCCATCCTACATTGCCACTCACTGCCTATCCTAATTCAGACCCTCCGATTCACACCACCCCGTGATGTTTTTCTCATTCCTACTAGTGAATGTAATGTAACACACACCCATACAATGCACCCCACCCCGTGATGTTTTTATCACTCCTACTAGTGAATGTAATGTAACACACAACCATACAATCCGCACCACCCCGTGATGTTTTTCTCATTCCTACTAGTGAATGTAATGTAACACACACCCATACAATGCACCCCACCCCGTGATGTTTTTATCACTCCTACTAGTGAATGTAATGTAACACACACCCATACAATGCGCACCACCCCGCATGTTTTACAGAAACATATCCTACATAGCCACTGCCTGTTCCCTGACCTCCCCTTGCTGACGACCCCGCGGTGCTTTTCTCCATCCTACATTGTCACTCACTGCCTATCCTAATTCAGACCCTCCGATTCACACCACCCCGTGATGTTTTTCTCACTCCAACTAGTGAATGTAATGTAACACACACCCATACAATGCGCACCACCCCGCGATGTTTTTCAGAAACCTATCCTACTTTGACACTGCATGTTCCCTGACCTCCCCATGCTGACCACCCCGCGGTGCTTTTCTCCATCCTACATTGCCACTCACTGCCTATCCTAATTCAGACCCTCCGATTCACACCACCCCGTGATGTTTTTCTCACTCCTACTAGTGAATGTAATGTAACACACACCCATACAATGTGCACCACCCCGCAATGTTTTTCAGAAACCTATCCTACTTTGCCACTGCATGTTCCCTGACCTCCCCATACTGACCACCCCGCGGTGCTTTTCTCCATCCTACATTGCCACTCACTGCCTATCCTAATTCAGACCCTCTGATTCACACCACCCCGTGATGTTTTTCTCACTCCTACTAGTGAATGTAATGTAACACACACCCATACAATGCTCCCCACCCCGTGATGTTTTTATCACTCCTACTAGTGAATGTAATGTAACACACAACCATACAATCCGCACCATCCCGTGATGTTTTTCTCACTCCTACTAGTTAATGTAATGTAACACACACCCATACAATGTGCACCACCCCGCAATGTTTTTCAGAAACCTATCCTACTTTGCCACTGCATGTTCCCTGACCTCCCCATGCTGACGACCCCGCGGTGCTTTTCTCCATCCTACATTGCCACTCACTGCCTATCCTAATTCAGACCCTCCGATTCATACCACCCCGTGATGTTTTTCTCACTCCTACTAGCGAATGTAATGTAACACACACCCATACAATGCGCACAATTCTGTGATGTTTTTCTCACTCCCACTCGTGAATGTAATGTAACACCCACCCATACAATGCGCACCACCCCGTGATGTTTTTCAGAATCCTATCCTACATTGCCACTGCATGTTCCCTTACCTCCCCATGCTGACCACCCCGCGGTGCTTTTCTCCATCCTACATTGCCACTCACTGCCTATCCTAATTCAGACACTCCGATTCACACCACCCCGTGATGTTTTTCTCATTCCTACTAGTGAATGTAATGTAACACACACCCATACAATGCGCCCCACCCCGTGATGTTTTTATCACTCCTACTAGTGAATGTAATGTAACACACAACCATACAATCCGCACCATCCCGTGATGTTTTTCTCACTCCTACTAGTTAATGTAATGTAACACACACCCATACAATGCGCACCACCCCGCAATGTTTTTCAGAAACATATCCTACATAGCCACTGCCTGTTCCCTGACCTCCCCTTGCTGACGACCACGCGGTGCTTTTCTCCATCCTACATTGCCACTCACTACCTATCCTAATTCAGTCCCTCCGAATCACACCACCCCGTGATGTTTTTCTCCCTCCTACTAGTGAATGTAATGTAACACACACCCATACAATGCGCACCACCCGCGATGTTTATCAGAAACCTATCCTACTTTCCCACTGCATGTTCCCTGACCTCCCCATGCTGACCACCACACGGTACTTTTCTCCATCCTACATTGCAACTCACTACCTATCCTAATTCAGACCCTCCGATTCACACCACCCTGTGATATTTTTCTCACTCCTACTAGTGAATGTAATGTAACACACACCCATACAATGTGCACCACCCCGCAATGTTTTTCAGAAACCTATCCTACTTTGCCACTGCATGTTCCCTGACCTCCCCATACTGACCACCCCGCGGTGCTTTTCTCCATCCTACATTGCCACTCACTGCCTATCCTAATTCAGACCCTCTGATTCACACCACGCCGTGATGTTTTTCTCACTCCTACTAGTGAATGTAATGTAACACACACCCATACAATGCGCCCCACCCCGTGATGTTTTTATCACTCCTACTAGTGAATGTAATGTAACACACAACCATACAATCCGCACCATCCCGTGATGTTTTTCTCACTCCTACTAGTTAATGTAATGTAACACACACCCATACAATGCGAACTACCCCGCGATGTTTTTCAGAAACCTATCCTACATTGCCACTGCATGTTCCCTGACCTCCCCATGCTGACCACCCCGCGGTGCTTTTCTCCATCCTACATTGCCACTCACTGGCTATCCTAATTCAGACCCTCCGATTCATACCACCCCGTGATGTTTTTCTCACTCCTACTAGCGAATGTAATGTAACACACACCCATACAATGCGCACAATTCTGTGATGTTTTTCTCACTCCCACTCGTGAATGTAATGTAACACCCACCCATACAATGCGCACCACCCCGTGATGTTTTTCAGAATCCTATCCAACATTGCCACTGCATGTTCCCTTACCTCCCCATGCTGACCACCCCGCGGTGCTTTTCTCCATCCTACATTGCCACTCACTGCCTATCCTAATTCAGACACTCTGATTCACACCACCCCATGATGTTTTTCTCATTCCTACTAGTGAATGTAATGTAACACACACCCATACAATGCGCCCCACCCCGTGATGTTTTTATCACTCCTACTAGTGAATGTAATGTAACACACAACCATACAATCCGCACCATCCCGTGATGTTTTTCTCACTCCTACTAGTTAATGTAATGTAACACACACCCATACAATGCGCACCACCCCGCAATGTTTTTCAGAAACATATCCTACATAGCCACTGCCTGTTCCCTGACCTCCCCTTGCAGACGACCACGCGGTGCTTTTCTCCATCCTACATTGCCACTCACTACCTATCCTAATTCAGTCCCTCCGAATCACACCACCCCGTGATGTTTTTCTCCCTCCTACTAGTGAATGTAATGTAACACACACCCATACAATGCGCACCACCCGCGATGTTTATCAGAAACCTATCCTACTTTCCCACTGCATGTTCCCTGACCTCCCCATGCTGACCACCACGCGGTACTTTTCTCCATCCTACATTGCAACTCACTACCTATCCTAATTCAGACCCTCCGATTCACACCACCCTGTGATATTTTTCTCACTCCTACTAGTGAATGTAATGTAACACACACCCATACAATGTGCACCACCCCGCAATGTTTTTCAGAAACCTATCCTACTTTGCCACTGCATGTTCCCTGACCTCCCCATACTGACCACCCCGCGGTGCTTTTCTCCATCCTACATTGCCACTCACTGCCTATCCTAATTCAGACCCTCTGATTCACACCACGCCGTGATGTTTTTCTCACTCCTACTAGTGAATGTAATGTAACACACACCCATACAATGCGCCCCACCCTGTGATGTTTTTATCACTCCTACTAGTGAATGTAATGTAACACACAACCATACAATCCGCACCACCCCGTGATGTTTTTCTCACTCCTACTAGTTAATGTAATGTAACACACACCCATACAATGCGAACTACCCCGCGATGTTTTTCAGAAACCTATCCTACATTGCCACTGCATGTTCCCTGACCTCCCCATGCTGACCACCCCGCGGTGCTTTTCTCCATCCTACATTGCCACTCACTGCCAATCCTAATTCAGACCCTCCGATTCACACCACCCCGTGATGTTTTTCTCACTCCTACTAGCGAATGTAATGTAACACACACCCATACAATGTGCACCACACCGCGATGTTTTTCAGAAACCTATCCTATATTGCCACTGAATGTTCCCTGACCTCCCCATGCTGACCACCCCGTGGTGCTTTTCTCCATCCTACATTGCCACTCTCTGCGTATCCTATTTCAGATGCTCCGATTCACACCATCCCGTGATATTTTTCTCACTCCTACTAGTGAATGTAATGTAACACACACCCATACAATGCGCACCACCCCGCGATGTTTTTCAAAATCCTATCCTACATTGCCACTGCATGTTCCCTGACCTCCCAAAGCTGACCACCCGGCGATGCTTTTCTCCATTATACATTGCCACTCACTGCCTATCCTAATTCAGACCCTCCGATTCACACCACCCCGTGATGTTTTTCTCACTCCTACTAATGAATGTAATGTAACACACACCCATACAATGCGAACCACCCCGTGATGTTTTTCTCACTTCTACTAGTGAATGTAATGTAACACACACCCATACAATGCGCACCGCCCCGTGATGTTTTTCTCACTCCTACTAGTGAATGTAAGGAAACACACACCCATACAATGCGCACCACATCGTGATGTTTTTCAGAAACCTATCCTACATTACCACTGCATGTTCCCTGACCTCCCCATGCTGACCACCACGCGGTGCTTTTCTCCATCCTACATTGCCACTCACTGCCTATCCTAATTCAGACCCTCCGATTCACACCACCCCGTGATGTTTTTCTCACTCCTACTAGTGAATGTAATGTAACACACACCCATACAATGCGCACCACCCCGTGATGTTTTTCAGAATCCTATCCTACATTGCACTGCAAGTTCCCTGACCTCCCCATGCTGACCACCCCGCGGTGCTTTTCTCCCTCCTACATTGCCACTCACTGCCTATCCTAATTCAGACCCTCCGATTCACACCACCCCGTGATGTTTTTCTCACTCCTACTAGTGAATGTAATGTAACACACACCCATACAATTCGCACCACCCCGTGATGTTTTTCTCACTCCTACTTGTGAATGTAATGAACACACACCCACACAATTCGCACCAACCCGCGATGTTTTTCGGAAACCTATCCTACATTGCCACTGCATGTTCCCTGACCTCCCCATGCTGACGAACCCGTGGTGCTTTCTTCTATCCTACATTGTCACTCACTGCCTATCCTAATTCAGACCCTTTGATTCACACCACCCCGTGATGTTTTTCTCACTCATACTAGTGAATGTAATGTAACACACACCCATACATTGCGCACCACACCGCGATGTTTTTCTCACTCCTACTAGTGAATGTAATGTAACACACAACCATACAATCCGCACCACCCCGTGATGTTTTTCTCACTCCTACTAGTGAATGTAATGTAACACCCACCCATACAATGCGCACCACCCCGTGATGTTTTTCAGAATCCTATCCTACATTGCCACTGCATGTTCCCTTACCTCCCCATGCTGACCACCCCGCGGTGCTTTTCTCCATCCTACATTGCCACTCACTGCCTATCCTAATTCAGACACTCCGATTCACACCACCCCGTGATGTTTTTCTCATTCCTACTAGTGAATGTAATGTAACACACACCCATACAATGCGCCCCACCCCGTGATGTTTTTATCACTCCTACTAGTGAATGTAATGTAACACACAACCATACAATCCGCACCATCCCGTGATGTTTTTCTCACTCCTACTAGTTAATGTAATGTAACACACACCCATACAATGCGCACCACCCCGCAATGTTTTTCAGAAACATATCCTACATAGCCACTGCCTGTTCCCTGACCTCCCCTTGCTGACGACCACGCGGTGCTTTCCTCCATCCTACATTGCCACTCACTACCTATCCTAATTCAGTCCCTCCGATTCACACCACCCCGTGATGTTTTTCTCCCTCCTACTAGTGAATGTAATGTAACACACACCCATACAATGCGCCCCACCCCGTGATGTTTTTATCACTCCTACTAGTGAATGTAATGTAACACACAACCATACAATCCGCACCACCCCGTGATGTTTTTCTCACTCCTACTAGTTAATGTAATGTAACACACACCCATACAATGCGAACTACCCCGCGATGTTTTTCAGAAACCTATCCTACATTGCCACTGCATGTTCCCTGACCTCCCCATGCTGACCACCCCGCGGTGCTTTTCTCCATCCTACATTGCCACTCACTGCCTATCCTAATTCAGACCCTCCGATTCACACCACCCCGTGATGTTTTTCTCACTCCTACTAATGAATGTAATGTAACACACACCCATACAATGCGAACCACCCCGTGATGTTTTTCTCACTCCTACTAGTGAATGTAATGTAACACACACCCATACAATGCGCACCGCCCCGTGATGTTTTTCTCACTCCTACTAGTGAATGTAAGGTAACACACACCCATACAATGCGCACCACATCGTGATGTTTTTCAGAAACCTATCCTACATTGCCACTGCATGTTCCCTGACCTCCCCATGCTGACCACCACGCGGTGCTTTTCTCCATCCTACATTGCCACTCATGCCTATCCTAATTCAGACCCTCCGATTCACACCACCCCGTGATGTTTTTCTCACTCCTACTAGTGAATGTAATGTAACACACACCCATACAATGCGCACTACCCCGTGATGTTTTTCTCAATCCTACTAGTGAATGTAATGTAACACACACCCATACAATGCGCACAATCCTGTGATGTTTTTCTCACTCCTACTAGTGAATGTAATGTAACACCCACCCATACAATGCGCACCACACCGCAATGTTTTTCAGAAACATATCCTACATAGCCACTGCCTGTTCCCTGACCTCCCCTTGCTGACGACCCTGCGGTGCTTTTCTCCATCCTACATTGTCACTCACTGCCTATCGTAATTCAGACACTCCGATTCACACCACCCCGTGATGTTTTTCTCACTCCTATTGTGAATGTAATGTAACACACACCCATACAATGCGCACCACCCCGTGATGTTTTTCAGAATCCTATCCTACATTGCCACTGCATGTTCCCTTACTTCCCCATGCTGACCACCCCGCGGTGCTTTTCTCCATCCTACATTGCCACTCACTGCCTATCCTAATTCAGACCCTCCGATTGACACCACCCCGTGATGTTTTTCTCATTCCTACTAGTGAATGTAATGTAACACACACCCATACAATGCACCCCACCCCGTGATGTTTTTATCACTCCTACTAGTGAATGTAATGTAACACACAACCATACAATCCGCACCACCCCGTGATGTTTTTCTCATTCCTACTAGTGAATGTAATGTAACACACACCCATACAATGCACCCCACCCCGTGATGTTTTTATCACTCCTACTAGTGAATGTAATGTAACACACACCCATACAATGCGCACCACCCCGCATGTTTTACAGAAACATATCCTACATAGCCACTGCCTGTTCCCTGACCTCCCCTTGCTGACGACCCCGCGGTGCTTTTCTCCATCCTACATTGTCACTCACTGCCTATCCTAATTCAGACCCTCCGATTCACACCACCCCGTGATGTTTTTCTCACTCCAACTAGTGAATGTAATGTAACACACACCCATACAATGCGCACCACCCCGCGATGTTTTTCAGAAACCTATCCTACTTTGACACTGCATGTTCCCTGACCTCCCCATGCTGACCACCCCGCGGTGCTTTTCTCCATCCTACATTGCCACTCACTGCCTATCCTAATTCAGACCCTCCGATTCACACCACCCCGTGATGTTTTTCTCACTCCTACTAGTGAATGTAATGTAACACACACCCATACAATGTGCACCACCCCGCAATGTTTTTCAGAAACCTATCCTACTTTGCCACTGCATGTTCCCTGACCTCCCCATACTGACCACCCCGCGGTGCTTTTCTCCATCCTACATTGCCACTCACTGCCTATCCTAATTCAGACCCTCTGATTCACACCACCCCGTGATGTTTTTCTCACTCCTACTAGTGAATGTAATGTAACACACACCCATACAATGCTCCCCACCCCGTGATGTTTTTATCACTCCTACTAGTGAATGTAATGTAACACACAACCATACAATCCGCACCATCCCGTGATGTTTTTCTCACTCCTACTAGTTAATGTAATGTAACACACACCCATACAATGTGCACCACCCCGCAATGTTTTTCAGAAACCTATCCTACTTTGCCACTGCATGTTCCCTGACCTCCCCATACTGACCACCCCGCGGTGCTTTTCTCCATCCTACATTGCCACTCACTGCCTATCCTAATTCAGACCCTCTGATTCACACCACGCCGTGATGTTTTTCTCACTCCTACTAGTGAATGTAATGTAACACACACCCATACAATGCGCCCCACCCTGTGATGTTTTTATCACTCCTACTAGTGAATGTAATGTAACACACAACCATACAATCCGCACCACCCCGTGATGTTTTTCTCACTCCTACTAGTTAATGTAATGTAACACACACCCATACAATGCGAACTACCCCGCGATGTTTTTCAGAAACCTATCCTACATTGCCACTGCATGTTCCCTGACCTCCCCATGCTGACCACCCCGCGGTGCTTTTCTCCATCCTACATTGCCACTCACTGCCAATCCTAATTCAGACCCTCCGATTCACACCACCCCGTAATGTTTTTCTCACTCCTACTAGCGAATGTAATGTAACACACACCCATACAATGTGCACCACACCGCGATGTTTTTCAGAAACCTATCCTATATTGCCACTGAATGTTCCCTGACCTCCCCATGCTGACCACCCCGTGGTGCTTTTCTCCATCCTACATTGCCACTCTCTGCGTATCCTATTTCAGATGCTCCGATTCACACCATCCCGTGATATTTTTCTCACTCCTACTAGTGAATGTAATGTAACACACACCCATACAATGCGCACCACCCCGCGATGTTTTTCAAAATCCTATCCTACATTGCCACTGCATGTTCCCTGACCTCCCAAAGCTGACCACCCGGCGATGCTTTTCTCCATTATACATTGCCACTCACTGCCTATCCTAATTCAGACCCTCCGATTCACACCACCCCGTGATGTTTTTCTCACTCCTACTAATGAATGTAATGTAACACACACCCATACAATGCGAACCACCCCGTGATGTTTTTCTCACTTCTACTAGTGAATGTAATGTAACACACACCCATACAATGCGCACCGCCCCGTGATGTTTTTCTCACTCCTACTATTGAATGTATGGTAACACACACCCATACAATGCGCACCACATCGTGATGTTTTTCAGAAACCTATCCTACATTACCACTGCATGTTCCCTGACCTCCCCATGCTGACCACCACGCGGTGCTTTTCTCCATCCTACATTGCCACTCACTGCCTATCCTAATTCAGACCCTCCGATTCACACCACCCCGTGATGTTTTTCTCACTCCTACTAGTGAATGTAATGTAAAACACACCCATACAATGCGCACCACCCCGTGATGTTTTTCAGAATCCTATCCTACATTGCATTGCAAGTTCCCTGACCTCCCCATGCTGACCACCCCGCGGTGCTTTTCTCCCTCCTACATTGCCACTCACTGCCTATCCTAATTCGGACCCTCCGATTCACACCACCCCGTGATGTTTTTCTCACTCCTACTAGTGAATGTAATGTAACACACACCCATACAATTCGCACCACCCCGTGATGTTTTTCTCACTCCTACTAGTGAATGTAATGAACACACACCCACACAATTCGCACCAACCCGCGATGTTTTTCGGAAACCTATCCTACATTGCCACTGCATGTTCCCTGACCTCCCCATGCTGACGACCCCGTGGTGCTTTCTTCCATCCTACATTGTCACTCACTGCCTATCCTAATTCAGACCCTTTGATTCACACCACCCCGTGATGTTTTTCTCACTCATACTAGTGAATGTAATGTAACACACACCCATACATTGCGCACCACACCGCGATGTTTTTCTCACTCCTACTAGTGAATGTAATGTAACACACAACCATACAATCCGCACCACCCCGTGATGTTTTTCTCACTCCTACTAGTTAATGTAATGTAACACACACCCATACTATGCGCACCACCCCGCGATGTTTTTCAGAAACCTATCCTACATTGCCACTGCATGTTCCCTGACCTCCCCATGCTGACCACCCCGCGGTGCTTTTCTCCATCCTACATTGCCACTCACTGCCTATCCTATTTCAGACCCTCCGATTCACACCACCCCGTGATGTTTTTCTCACTCCTACTAGTGAATGTAATGTAACACACACCCATAAAATGCGCACCACCCCGTGATGTTTTTCTCACTCCTACTAGTGAATGTAATGTAACACACAGCCATACAATGCGCACCACCAGCGATGTTTTTCAGAAACCTATCCTACATTGCCACTGCATGTTCCTTGACCTCCCCATGCTGACCACCCCGCGGTGCTTGTCTCCATCCTACATTGCCACTCACTGCCTATCCTAATTCAGACCCTCCGATTCACACCACCCCGTGATGTTTTTCTCACTCCTACTAGCGAATGTAATGTAACACACACCCATACAATGTGCACCACCCCGCAATGTTTTTCAGAAACCTATCCTATATTAACACTGCATGTTCCCTGACATCCCCATGCTGACCACCCCGTGGTGCTTTTCTCCATCTTACATTGCCACTCTCTGCGTATCCTAATTCAGATGCTCCGATTCACACCACCCCGTGATGTTTTTCTCACTCCTATTAGTGAATGTAATGTAACACACACCCATAAAATGCGCCCCACAACGTGATGTTTTTATCACTCGTACTAGTGAATGTAATGTAACACACAACCATACAATCCGCACCACCCCGTGATGTTTTTCTCCCTCCTACTATTTAATGTAATGTAACACACACCCATACAATGCGTACCACCCCGCGATGTTTTTCAGAAACCTATCCTACATTGCCACTGCATGTTCCGTGACCTCCCCATGCTGACCACCCGGCGGTGCTTTTCTCCATCCTACATTGCCACTCACTGCCTATCCTAATTCAGACCCTCCGATTCACACCACCCCGTGATGTTTTTCTCACTCCTACTAGTGAATGTAATGTAACACACACCCATACAATGCGCACCACCCCGCGATGTTTTTCAGAAACCTATCCTACATTGCCACTGCATGTTCCCTGACTTCCCCATGCTGACCACCCCGCGGTGCTTTTCTCCATCCTACATTGCCACTCACTGCCTATCCTAATTCAGACCCTCTGATTCACACCACCCCGTGATGTTTTTCTCACTCCTACTAGCGAATGTAATGTAACACACACCCATACAATGCGCACCACCTCGTGATGATTTTCAAAAACCTATCCTACATTGCCACTGCATGTTCCCTGACCTCCCCATGCTGACCACCACGCGGTGCTTTTCTCCATCCTATATTGCCACTCACTGCCTATCCTAATTCAGACCCTCCGATTCACACCACCCCTTGATGTTTTTCTCACTCCTACTAGTGAATGTAATGTAACACACACCCGTACAATGCGCACCACCCCGCGATATTTTTCAGAAACCTATCCTACATTGCCACCTCATGTTCCCTGACCTCCCCATGCTGACCACCCCGCGGTGCTTTTCTCCATTCTACATTGCCACTCACTGCCTAACCTAATACAGACCCTCCGATTCTCACCACCTCGTGATGTTTTTCTCACTCCTACTAGTGAATGTAATGTAACACACACCCATAAAATGCGCCCCACCCCGTGATGTTTTTCTTACTCTTACTAGTGAATGTAATGTAACACACACCCATACAATGCGCAAAACCCTGTGATGTTTTTTTCACTCCTACTAGTGAATGTCATGTAACACACACCCATAAAATGCGCTCCACCCCGTGATGTTTTTCTCCCTCCTACTAGTGAATATAATGTAACACACACCCATACAATGCGCACCACCCCGCGATGTTTTTCAGAAACCTATCCAACATTGCCACTGCATGTTCCCTGACCTCCCCATGCTGACCACCCCGCGGTGCTTTTCTCCATCCTACATTGCCACTCACTGCCTATGCTAATTCAGACCCTCCGATTCACACCACCCCGTGATGTTTTTCTCACTCCTACTAGTGAACGTAATGTAACACACACCCATACAATGCGCACCACCCCGTGATGTTTTTCTCACTCCTACTAGTGAATGTAATGTAACACACACCCATACAATGCGCACCACCCCGCGATGTTTTTCAGAATCCTATCCTACATTGCCACTGCATGTTCCCTGACCTCCCCATGCTGACCACCCCGCTGTGCTTTTCTCCATTCTACATTGCCACTCACTGCCTATCCTAATGCAGACCCTCCGATTCACACCACCCCGTGATGTTTTTCTCACTCCTACTAGTGAATGTAATGTAACACACACCCATACCATGCGCACCACCCCGTGATATTTTTCTCACTCCTACTAGTGAATGTAATGTAACACACACCCATACAATGCGCACCACCCCGCGATGTTTTTCAGAAACCTATCCTACATTGCCACTGCATGTTCCCTGAACTCCCCATGCTGACCACCCCGCGGTGCTTTTCTCCATCCTACATTGCCACTCACTGCCTATCCTAATTCAGACACTCTGATTCACACCACCCCGTGATGTTTTTCTCACTCCTACTAGTGAATGTAATGTAACACACACCAATACAATGCGCCCCACCCCGTGATGTTTTTATCACTCCTACTAGTGGATTTAATGTAACACACAACCATACAATCCGCACCACCCCGTGGTGTTTTTCTCACTCCTACTATTTAATGTAATGTAACACACACCAATACAATGCGCACCACCCCGCGATGTTTTTCAGAAACCTATCCTACATTGCCACTGCATGTTCCCTGACCTCCCCATGCTGGCCACCACGCGGTGCTTTTCTCCATCCTACATTGCCACTCACTGCCTATCCTAATTCAGAGCCTCTGATTCACACCATCCCGTGATGTTTTTCTCACTCCTACTAGTGAATGTAATGTAACACACACCCACACAATGCGCACCACCCCGTGACGTTTTTCAGAAAACTATCCTACATTGCCACTGCATGTTCCCTGACCTCCCCATGCTGACCACCCCGCGGTGCTTTTCTCCATCCTACATTGCCACTCACTGCCTAACCTAATTCAGACCCTCCGATTCACACCACACCGTGATGTTTTTCTCCCTCCTACTAGTGAATGTAATGTAACACACATCCATACAATGCGCACCACCCCGCGATGTTTTTCAGAAACCTATCCTACATTGCCACTGCATGTTCCGTGACTTCCCCATGCTGACCACCCCGCGGTGCTTTTCTCCATCCTATATTGCCACTCACTGCCTCTCCTAATTCAGACACTCGGATTCACCCCACCATGTGATGTTTTTCTCACTCCTACTAGTGAATATAATGTAACACACACCCATACAATGCGCACCACCCCGCGATGTTTTTCAGAAACCTATCCTACATTGCCACAGCATGTTCCCTGACCTCCCCATGCTGACCACCCCGCGGTGCTTTTCTCCATCCTATATTGCAACTCACTGCCTCTCCTAATTAAGACACTCGGATTCACCACACCCTGTGATGTTTTTCTCACTCCTACTAGTGAATATAATGTAACACACACCCATACAATGCGCACCACCAAGTGATATTTTTCAGAAAACTATCCTACATTGCCACTGCATGTTCCCTGACTTCCCCAATGCTGACCACCCCGCGGTGCTTTTCTCCATCCTACATTGCTTCTCACTGCCTATCCTAATTCAGACCCTCCGATTAACACCACCCCGTGATGTTTTTCTCACTCCTACTAGTGAATGTAATGTAACACACACCCATACAATGCGCACCACCCCGCGATGTTTTTCAGAAACCTATCCTACATTGCCACTGCATATTCCCTGACCTCCCCATGCTGACCACCCCGCGGTGCTTTTCTCCATCCTACATTGCCACTCACTGCCTAACCCAATACAGACCCTCCGATTCTCACCACCTCGTGATGTTTTTCTCACTCCTACTAGTGAATGTAATGTAACACACACCCATACAATGCGCACCACCCCGTGATGTTTTTCTTACTCCTACTAGTGAATGTAATGTAACACACACCCATACAATGCGCACAACCCTGTGATGTTTTTCTCACTCCTACTAGTGAATGTAATGTAACACACACCCATACAATGCGCACCACCCCGCACTGTTTTTCAGAAACATATCCTACAGAGCCACTGCCTGTTCCCTGACCTCCCCTTGCTGATGACCCCGTGGTGCTTTTCTCAATCCTACATTGTCACTCACTGCCTATCCTAATTCAGACCCTCCGATTCACACCACCCCGTGATGTTTTTCTCACTCCTACTAGTGAATGTAATGTAACACACACCCATACAATGCACACCACCCCGTGATGTTTTTCAGAATCCTATCCTACATTGCCACTGCATGTTCCCTGACCTCCCCATGCTGACAACCCCGCGGTGCTTTGCTCCCTCCTACATTGCCACTCACTGCCTATCCTTATTCAGACCCTCCGATTCACAACACTCTGTGATGTTTTTCTCACTCCTACTAGTGAATGTAATGTAACACACACCCATACAATGCGCAACACCCCGTGATGTTTTACTCACTCCTACTAGTGAATGTAATGAACACACACCCACACAATGCGCACCACCCCGTGATGTTTTTCTGAAACCTATCCTACATGCCACTGCATGTTCCCTGACTCCCCATGCTGACGACCCCGCTGTGCTTTTCTCCATCCTACATTGCCACTCACTGCCTATCCTAATTCAGACCCTCCGATTCACACCACCCCGTGATGTTTTTCTCACTCCTACTAGTGAATGTAATGTAACACACACCCATACAATGTGCACCACCCCGCGATGTTTTTCAGAAACCTATCCTACATTGCCACTGCATGTTCCCTGACCTCCCCATACTGACCACCCCGCAGTGCTTTTCTCCATCCTACATTGCCACTCACTGCCTATCTTAATTCAGACCCTCTGATTCACACCACCCCGTGATGTTTTTCTCACTCCTACTAGTGAATGTAATGTAACACACACCCATACAATGCGCCCCACCACATGATGTTTTTATCACTCCTACTAGTGAATGTAATGTAACACACAACCATACAATCCACACCACCCCGTGATGTTTTTCTCACTCGTACTAGTTAATGTAATGTAACACACACCCATACAATGCGCACCACCCCGCGGTGTTTTTCAGAAACCTATCCTACATTGCCACTGCATGTTACCTGACCTCCCCATGCTGACCACCCCGCGGTGCTTTTCTCCACCCTACATTGCCACTCAATGCCTATCCTAATTCAGAACCTCCGATTCACACCACCCCGTGATGTTTTTCTCACTCCTACTAGTGAATGTAATGTAACACACACCCATACAATGCGCACCACCCCGTGATGTTTTTCTCACTCCTACTAGTGAATGTCATGTAACACACACGCATAAAATGCGCTCCACCGCGTGATGTTTTTCTCACTCCTACTAGTGAATATAATGTAACACACACCCATACAATGCGCACCACACCGCGATGTTTTTCAGAAACCTTTCCTACATTGCCACTGCATGTTCCCTCACCTCCCCATGCTGTCCACACCGCGGTGCTTTTCTCCATCCTACATTGCCACTCACTGCCTATCCTAATTCAGACCCTCCGATTCACACCACCCCGTGATGGTTTTCTCACTCCTACTAGTGAATGTAATGTAACACACACCCATACAATGCGCACCACCCCGTGATGTTTTTCTCACTCCTACTAGTGAATGTAATGTAACACACACCCATACAATGCGCACCACCCCGCGATGTTTTTCAGAATCCTATCCTACATTGCCACTGCATGTTCCCTGACCTCCCCATGCTGACCACCCCGCGGTGCTTTTCTCCATCCTACATTGCCACTCACTGCCTATCCTAATTCAGACCTTCCGATTCACACCACCCCGTGATGTTTTTCTCACTCCTACTAGTGAATGTAATGTAACACACACCCATACAATGCGCACCACCTCGCGATGATTTTCAAAAACCTATCCTACATTGCCACTGCATGTTCCCTGACCTCCCCATGCTGACCACCACGCGGTGCTTTTCTCCATCCTACATTGCCACTCACTGCCTATCCTAATTCAGACCCTCCGATTCACACCACCCCGTGATGTTTTTCTCACTCCTACTAGTGAATGTAATGTAACACTCACCCATACAATGCGCACCACCACGTGATATTTTCCAGAAAACTATCCTACATTGCCACTGCATGTTCCCTGACTTCCCCAATGCTGACCACCCCGCGGTGCTTTTCTCCACCCTACATTGCCACTCACTGCCTATCCTAATTCAGACCCTCCGATTCACACCACCCCGTGATGTTTTTCTCACTCCTACTAGTGAATGTAATGTAACACACACCCAACAATGCGCACCACCCCGTGATGTTTTTCTTACTCCTACTAGTGAATGTAATGTAACACACACCCATACAATGCGCACAACCCTGTGATGTTTTTCTCACTCCTACTAGTGAATGTAATGTAACACACACCCATACAATGCGCACCACCCCGCAATGTTTTTCAGAAACATATCCTACATAGCCACTGCCTGTTCCCAGACCTCCACTTGCTGACGACCCCGCGGTGCTTTTCTCCACCCTATATTGTCACTCACTGCCTATCCTAATTCAGACCCTCCGATTCACACCACCCCGTGATGTTTTTCTCACTCCTACTAGTGAATGTAATGTAACACACAGCCATACAATGCACACCACCCCGTGATGTTTTTCAGAATCCTATCCTACATTGCCACTGCATGTTCCCTGACCTCCCCATGCTGACAACACCGCGGTGCTTTGCTCCCTCCTACATTGCCACTCACTGCCTATCCTAATTCAGACCCTCCGATTCACAACACCCTGTGATGTTTTTCTCACTCCTTCTAGTGAATGTAATGTAACACACACCAATACAATGCGCAACACCCCGTGATGTTTTACTCACTCCTACTCGTGAATGTAATGAAGACACACCCACACAATGCGCACCACCCCGCGATGTTTTTCAGAAACCTATCCTACATTGCCACTGCATGTTCCCTGACCTCCCCATGCTGACGACCCCGTGGTGTTTTCTCCATCCTACATTGCCACTCACTGCCTATCCTAATTCAGACCCTCCGATTCACACCAGCCCGTGATGTTTTTCTCCCTCCTACTAGTGAATGTAATGTAACACACACCTATACAATGCGCCCCACCCCGTGATGTTTTTATCACTCCTACTAGTGAATGTAATGTAACACACAACCATACAATCCGCACCACCCCGTGATGTTTTTCTCACTCGTACTAGTTAATGTAATGTACACACACCCATACAATGCGCACCACCCCGTGATGTTTTTCTCACTCCTACTAGTGAATGTAATGTAACACACACCCATACAATGCGCACCACCCCCGATGTTTTTCAGAATCCTATCCTACATTGCCACTGCATGTTCCCTGACCTCCCCATGCTGACCACCACGCGGTGCTTTTCTCCATCCTACATTGCCACTCACTGCCTATCCTAATCCAGACCCTCCGATTCACACCACCCCGTGATATTTTTTTCACTCCTACTAGTGAATGTAATGTAACACTCACCCATACAATGCGCACCACCACGTGATATTTTGCAGAAAACTATCCTACATTGCCACTGCATGTTCCCTGACTTCCCCGATGCTGACCACCCCGCGGTGCTTTTCTCCATCCTACATTGCCACTCACTGCCTATCCTAATTCAGACCCTCCGATTCACACCACCCCGTGATGTTTTTCTCACTCCTACTAGTGAATGTAATGTAACACACACCCATACAATACGAACCACCCCGCGATATTTTTCATAAACCTATCCTACATTGCCACTGCATATTCCCTGACCTCCCCATGCTGACCACCCGGCGGTGCTTTTCTCCATCCTACATTGCCACTCACTGCCTAACCTAATACAGACCCTCCGATTCTCACCACCTCGTGATGTTTTTCTCACTCCTACTAGTGAATGTAATGTAACACACACCCAACAATGCGCACCACCCCGTGATGTTTTTCTTACTCCTACTAGTGAATGTAATGTAACACACACCCATACAATGCCCACAACCCTGTGATGTTTTTCTCACTCCTACTAGTGAATGTAATGTAACACACACCCATACAATGCGCAGCACCCCGCAATGTTTTTCAGAAACATATCCTACATAGCCACTGCCTGTTCCCTGACCTCCACTTGCTGAAGACCCCGCGGTGCTTTTCTCCACCCTACATTGTCACTCACTGCCTATCCTAATTCAGACCCTCCGATTCACACCACCCCGTGATATTTTTCTCACTCCTACTAGTGAATGTAATGTAGCACACAGCCATACAATGCACACCACCCCGTGATGTTTTTCAGAATCCTATCCTACATTGCCACTGCATGTTCCCTGACCTCCCCATGCTGACGACCCCGCGGTGTTTTCTCCATTCTACATTGCCACTCACTGCCTATCCTAATTCAGACCCTCCGATTCACACCAGCCCGTGATGTTTTTCTCACTCCTACTAGTGAATGTAATGTAAGACACACCCATACAATGCGCCCCACCCCGTGATGTTTTTATCACTCCTACTAGTGAATGTAATGTAACACACAACCATACAATCCGCACAACCCCGTGATGTTTTTCTCACTCGTACTAGTTAATGTAATGTAACACACACCCATACAATGCGCACCACCCCGCGATGTTTTTCAGAAACCTATCCTAACTTGCCACTGCATGTTCCCTGACCTCCCCATGCTGACCACCCCGCGGTGCTTTTCTCCACCCTACATTGCCACTCACTGCCTATCCTAATTCAGAAACTCCGATTCACACCATCCCGTGATGTTTTTCTCACTCCTACTAGTGAATGTAATGTAACACACACCCACACAGTGCGCACCACCCCGTGACGTTTTTCAGAAAACAATCCTACATTGCCACTGCATGTTCCCTGACTTCCCCATGCTGACCACCCCGCGGTGCTTTTCTCCATCATACATTGCCACTCACTGCCTATCCTAATTCAGACCCTCCGATTCACACCACCCCGTGATGTTTTTCTCCCTCCTAATAGTGAATGTAATGTAACACACACCCATACAATACGCACCACCCCGCGATGTTTTTCAGAAACCTATCCTACATTGCCAGTGCATGTTCAAGGACCTCCCCATGCTGACCACCCCGCGGTGCTTTTCTACATCCTATATTGCCACACACTGCCTCTCCTAATTCAGACACTCGGATTCACCCCACCCTGTGATGTTTTTCTCACTCCTACTAGTGAATGTAATGTAACACACACCCATACAATGCGCACCACGCCGCGATGTTTTTCAGAAACCTATCCTAAATTGCCACTGCATTTTCCCTGACTTCCCCATGCTGACCACCCCGCAGTGCTTTTCTCCATCCTACATTGCCACTCACTGCCTATCCTAATTCAGACCCTCCGATTCACACCACCCCGTGATGTTTTTCTCACTCCTACTAGTGAATGTAATGTAACACACACCCATACAATGCGCACCTCCTCGTGATGATTTTCAAAAACCTATCCTACATTGCCACTGCATGTTCCCTGACCTCCCCATGCTGACCACCACGCGGTGCTTTTCTCCATCCTACATTGCCACTCACTGCCTATCCTAATTCAGACCCTCCGATTCACACCACCCCGTGATGTTTTTCTCCCTCCTACTAGTGAATGTACTGTAACACACACCCATACAATGCGCACCACCCCGTGATGTTTTTCTCACTCCTACTAGTGAATGCAATGTAACACACACCCATACAATGCGCACCACCACGTGATGTTTTTCTTACTCCAACTAATGAATGTAATGTAACACACACCCATACAATGCGCACAACCCTGTGATGTTTTTCTCACTCCTACTAGTGAATGTAATGTAACACACACCCATACAATGCGCACCACGCCGCGATGTTTTTCAGAAACCTATTCTAAATTGCCACTGCATGTTCCCTGACTTCCCCATGCTGACCAGCCCGCAGTGCTTTTCTCCATCCTACATTGCCACTCACAGCCTATCCTAATTCAGACCCTCCGATTCACACCACCCTGTGATGTTTTTCTCACTCCTTCTAGTGAATGTAATGTAACACACACCCATACAATGCGCACCACCTCGCAATGTTTTTCAGAAACATATCCTACATAGCCACTGCATGTTCCCTGCCCTCCCCTTGCTGACGACCCCGCGGTTGTTTTCTTCATCCTACATTGTCACTCACTTCCATTCCTAATTCAGACTTTCTGATTCACACCACCCCGTGATGTTTTTCTAACTGCGACTAGTGAATGTAATGTAACACACACCCATACAATGCGCACCACCCCGTGATGTTTTTCTCACTCCTACTAGTGAATGTCATGTAACACACACCCATAAAATGCGCTCCACCGCGTGATGTTTTTCTCACTCCTACTAGTGAATGTAATGTAACACACACCCATACAATGCGCACCACCCCGCGATGTTTTTCAGAAACCTATCCTACAATGCCACTGCATGTTCCCTGACCTCCCCATGCTGACCACCCCGCGGTGCTTTTCTGCTTCCTATATTGCCACTCACTGCCTCTCCTAATTCACACACTCGGATTCACCCCACCCTGTGATGTTTTTCTCACTCCTACTAGTGAATGTAATGTATCACACACCCATACAATGTGCACCACCCCGTGATGTTTTTCTCACTCCTACAAGTGAATGTAATGTAACACACACCCATAAAATGCGCACCACCCCGTGATGTTTTTCTCACTCCTACTAGTGAATGTAATGTAACACACACCCATACAATGCGCACCACCCCGCGATGTTTTTCAGAAACCTATCCTACATTGCCACTGCATGTTCCCTGACCTCCCCATGCTGACCACCCCGGGGTGCTTTTCTCCATCCTACATTGCCACTCACTGCCTATCCTAATTCAGACCGTCCGATTCACACCACCCCGTGATGTTTTTCTCACTACTACTAGTGAATGTAATGTAACACACACCCATACAATGTGCCCCACCCCGCGATGATTTTCAGAAACCTATCCTACATTGCCACTGCATGTTCCCTGACCTCCCCATACTGACCTCCCCGCGGTGCTTTTCTCCATCCTACATTGCCACTCACTGCCTATCCTAATTCAGACCCTCTGATTCACACCACCCCGTGATGTTTTTCTCACTCCTACTAGTGAATGTAATGTAACACACACCCATAAAATGCGCCCCACACCGTGATGTTTTTATCACTCCTACTAGTGAATGTAATGTAACACACAACCATATAATCCGCACCACCCCGTGATGTTTTTCTCACTCCTACTAGTTAATGTAATATAACACACACCCATACAATGCGAACCACCCCGCGATGTTTTTCAGAAACCTATCCTACATTGCCACTGCATGTTCCCTGACCTCTCCATGCTGACCACACCGCGGTGCTTTTCTCCATCCTACATTGCCTCTCAATGCCTATCCTAATTCAGAACCTCCGATTCACACCATCCCATGATGTTTTTCTCACTCCTACTAGTGCATGTAATGTAACACACACCAACACAATGCGCACCACCCCGTGACGTTTTTCAGAAAACTATGCTACATTGCCACTGCATGTTCCCTGAACTCCCCATGCTGAACACCCCGCGGTGCTTTTCTCCATCCTACATTGCCAATCACTGCCTATCCTAATTCAGACCCTCCGATTCACACCACCCCGTGATGTTATTCTCCCTCCTACTAGTGAATGTAATGTAACACACACCCATACAATGCGCACCACCCCGCGATGTTTTTCAGAAACCTATCCTACAATGCCACTGCATGTTCCCTGACCTCCCCATGCTGACCACCCCGCGGTGCTTTTCTCCATCCTATATTGCCACTCACTGCCTCTCCTAATTCAGACCCTCCGATTCACACCACCCCGTGATGTTTTTCTCACTCCTACTAGTGAATGTACTGTAACACACACCCATACAATGCGCACCACCCCGTGATGTTTTTCTCACTCCTACTAGTGAATGTAATGTAACACACACCCATACAATGCGCACCACCCCGCGATGTTTTTCAGAATCCTATCCTACATTGCCACTGCATGTTCCCTGACCTCCGCATGCTGACCACCCCGAGGTGCTTTTCTCCATCCTACATTGCCACTCACTGCCTATCCTAATTCAGACCGTCCGATTCACACCACCCCGTGATGTTTTTCTCACTCCTACTAGTGAATGTCATGTAACACACACCCATACAATGCGCACCACCCCGTGATGTTTTTCTCACTCCTACTAGTGAATGTAATGTAACACACACCCATACAATCCGGACCACCCCGTGATGTTTTTCTCACTCCTACTAGTGAATGTAATATAACACACACCCATAAAATGCGCCCCACCGCGTGATGTTTTTCTCACTCCTACTAGTGAATATAATGTAACACACACCCATACAATGCGCACCACCCCGCGATGTTTTTCAGAAACCTATCCTACATTGCCACTGCATGTTCCCTGACCTCCCCTTGCTGACCACCCCGCGGTGCTTTTCTCCATCCTACATTGCCACTCACTGCCTATCCTAATTCAGACCCTCCGATTCACACCACCCCGTGATGTTTTTCTCACTCCTACTAGTGAATGTACTGTAACACACACCCATACAATGCGCACCACCCCGTGATGATTTTCTCACACCTAATAGTGAATGTAATGTAACACACACCCATACAATGCGCACCACCCCGCGATGTTTTTCAGAATCCTATGCTACATTGCCACTGCATGTTCCCTGACCTCCCCATGCTGACAACCCCGCGGTGCTTTTCACCATCCTATATTGCCACTCACTGCCTATCCTAATTCAGACCTTCCGATTCACACCACCCCGTGATGATTTTCTCACTCCTACTAGTGAATGTAATGTAACACACACCCATAAAATGCGCATTACCCCGTGATGTTTTTCTCACTCCTACTAGTGAATGTAATGTAACACACACCCATACAATGCGCACCACCCCGCGATGTTTTTCAGAAACCTATCCTACATTGCCACTGCATGTTCCCTGACCTCCCCATGCTGACCACGCCGGGGTGCTTTTCTCCATCCTACATTGCCACTCACTGCCTATCCTAATTCAGACCGTCCGATTCACACCACCCCGTGATGTTTTTCTCACTCCTACTAGTGAATGTAATGTAAAACACACCCATACAATGCGCCCCACCCCGTGATGTTTTTATCACTCCTACTAGTGAATGTAATGTAACACACAACCATACAATCCGCAGCACCCCGTGATGTTTTTCTCACTCCTACTTGTTAATGTAATATAACACACACCCATACAATGCGCACCACCCGCGATGTTTTTCAGAAACCTATCCTACATTGCCACTGCATGTTTCCTGACCTCTCCATGCTGACCACACCGCGGTGCTTTTCTCCATCCTACATTGCCTCTCAATGCCTATCCTAATTCAGAACCTCCGATTCACACCATCCCGTGATGTTTTTCTCACTCCTACTAGTGAATGTAATGTAACACACACCTACAATGCGCACCACCCCGTGACGTTTTTCAGAAAACTATCCTACATTGCCACTGCATGTTCCCTGACCTCCCCATGCTGAACACCCCTCGGTGCTTTTCTCCATCCTACATTGCCAATCACTGCCTATCCTAATTCAGACCCTCCCATTCACACCACCCCGTGATGTTATTCTCCCTCCTACTAGTGAATGTAATGTAACACACACCCATACAATGCGCACCACCCCGCGATGTTTTTCAGAAACCTATCCTACAATGCCACTGCATGTTCCCTGACCTGCCCATGCTGACCACCCCGCGGTGCTTTTCTCCATCCTATATTGCCACTCACTGCCTCTCCTAATTCAGACACTCGGATTCACCCCACACTGTGATGTTTTTCTCACTCCTACTAGTGAATGTAATGTAACACACACCCATACAATGTGCACCACCCCGTGATGTTTTTCTCACTCCTACTAGTGAATGTAATGTAACACGCACCCATACAATGCGCACCACCCCGCGATGTTTTTCAGAAACCTATCCTACATTGCCACTGCATGTTCCCTGACCTCCCCTTGCTGACCACCCCGCGGTGCTTTTCTCCATCCTACATTGCCACTCACTGCCTATCCTAATTCAGACCCTCCGATTCACACCACCCCGTGATGTTTTTCTCACTCCTACTAGTGAATGTACTGTAACACACACCCATACAATGCACACCACCCCGTGATGTTTTTCTCACTCCTACTAGTGAATGTAATGTAACACACACCCATACAATGCGCAACACCCCGCGATGTTTTTCAGAATCCTATCCTACATTGCCACTGCATGTTCCCTGACCTCCCCATGCTGACCACCCCACGGTGCTTTTCTCCATCCTACATTGCCACTCACTGCCTATCCTAATTCAGACCTTCCGACTCACACCACCCCGTGATGTTTTTCTCACTCCTACTAGTGAATGTAATGTAACACTCACCCATACAATGCGCACCACCCCGTGATGTTTTTCTCACTCCTACTAGTGAATCTAATGTAACACACACCCATACAATGCGCACCACCCCGCGATGTTTATCAGAAACCTATCCTACATTGCCACTGCATGTTCCCTGACCTCCCCATGCTGACCACCCCGGGGTGCTTTTCTCCATCCTACATTGCCACTCACTGCCTATCCTAATTCAGACCGACCGATTCACACCACCCCGTGATGTTTTTCTCACTACTACTAGTGAATGTAATGTAACACACACCCATACAATGCGCCCCACCCCGTGATATTTTTATCACTCCTACTAGTGAATGTAATGTAACACACAACCATACAATTCGCACCACCCCGTGATGTTTTTCTCACTCCTACTAGTGAATGTAATGTAACACACACCCATACAATGCGCACCACCCCGCGATGTTTTTCAGAAACCTATCCTACAATGCCACTGCATGTTCCCTGACCTCCCCATGCTGACCACCCCGCGGTGCTTTTCTGTATCCTATATTGCCACTCACTGCCTCTCCTAATTCAGACACTCGGATTCACCCCACCCTGTGATGTTTTTCTCACTCCTACTAGTGAATGGAATGTATCACACACCCATACAATGTGCACCACCCCGTGATGTTTTTCTCACTCCTACAAGTGAATGTAATGTAACACACACCCATAAAATGCGCACCACCCCGTGATGTTTTTCTCACTCCTACTAGTGAATGTAATGTAACACACACCCATACAATGCGCACCACCCCGCGATGTTTTTCAGAAACCTATCCTACATTGCCACTGCATGTTCCCTGACCTCCCCATGCTGACCACCCCGGGGTGCTTTTCTCCATCCTACATTGCCACTCACTGCCTATCCTAATTCAGACCGTCCAATTCACACCACCCCGTGATGTTTTTCTCACTACTACTAGTGAATGTAATGTAACACACACCCATACAATGTGCCCCACCCCGCGATGATTTTCAGAAACCTATCCTACATTGCCACTGCATGTTCCCTGACCTCCCCATACTGACCTCCCCGCGGTGCTTTTCTCCATCCTACATTGCCACTCACTGCCTATCCTAATTCAGACCCTCTGATTCACACCACCCCGTGATGTTTTTCTCACTCCTACTAGTGAATGTAATGTAACACACACCCATAAAATGCGCCCCACACCGTGATGTTTTTATCACTCCTACTAGTGAATGTAATGTAACACACAACCATATAATCCGCACCACCCCGTGATGTTTTTCTCACTCCTACTAGTTAATGTAATATAACACACACCCATACAATGCGCACCACCCCGCGATGTTTTTCAGAAACCTATCCTACATTGCCACTGCATGTTCCCTGACCTCTCCATGCTGACCACACCGCGGTGCTTTTCTCCATCCTACATTGCCTCTCAATGCCTATCCTAATTCAGAACCTCCGATTCACACCATTCCATGATGTTTTTCTCACTCCTACTAGTGCATGTAATGTAACACACACCAACACAATGCGCACCACCCCGTGACGTTTTTCAGAAAACTATGCTACATTGCCACTGCATGTTCCCTGAACTCCCCATGCTGAACACCCCGCGGTGCTTTTCTCCATCCTACATTGCCAATCACTGCCTATCCTAATTCAGACCCTCCGATTCACACCACCCCGTGATGTTATTCTCCCTCCTACTAGTGAATGTAATGTAACACACACCCATACAATGCGCACCACCCCGCGATGTTTTTCAGAAACCTATCCTACAATGCCACTGCATGTTCCCTGACCTCCCCATGCTGACCACCCCGCGGTGCTTTTCTCCATCCTATATTGCCACTCACTGCCTCTCCTAATTCAGACCCTCCGATTCACACCACCCCGTGATGTTTTTCTCACTCCTACTAGTGAATGTACTGTAACACACACCCATACAATGGGCACCACCCCGTGATGTTTTTCTCACTCCTACTAGTGAATGTAATGTAACACACACCCATACAATGCGCACCACCCCGCGATGTTTTTCAGAATCCTATCCTACATTGCCACTGCATGTTCCCTGACCTCCGCATGCTGACCACCCCGAGGTGCTTTTCTCCATCCTACATTGCCACTCACTGCCTATCCTAATTCAGACCGTCCGATTCACACCACCCCGTGATGTTTTTCTCACTACTACTAGTGAATGTAATGTAACACACACCCATACAATGTGCCCCACCCCGCGATGTTTTTCAGAAACCTATCCTACATTGCCACTGCATGTTCCCTGACCTCCCCTTGCTGACCACCCCGCGGTGCTTTTCTCCATCCTACATTGCCACTCACTGCCTATCCTAATTCAGACCCTCCGATTCACACCACCCCGTGATGTTTTTCTCACTCCTACTAGTGAATGTACTGTAACACACACCCATACAATGCACACCACCCCTGATGTTTTTCTCACTCCTACTATGGAATGTAATGTAACACACACCCATACAATGCGCACCACCCCGCGATGTTTATCAGAAACCTATCCTACATTGCCACTGCATGTTCCCTGACCTCCCCATGCTGACCACCCCGGGGTGCTTTTCTCCATCCTACATTGCCACTCACTGCCTATCCTAATTCAGACCCTCCCATTCACACCACCCCGTGATGTTATTCTCCCTCCTACTAGTGAATGTAATGTAACACACACCCATACAATGCGCACCACCCCACGATGTTTTTCAGAAACCTATCCTACAATGCCACTGCATGTTCCCTGACCTCCCCATGCTGACCACCCCGCGGTGCTTTTCTCCATCCTATATTGCCACTCACTGCCTCTCCTAATTCAGACACTCGGATTCACCCCACCCTGTGATGTTTTTCTCACTCCTACTAGTGAATGTAATGTAACACACACCCATACAATGTGCACCACCCCGTGATGTTTTTCTCACTCCTACAAGTGAATGTAATGTAACACACACCCATAAAATGCGCACCACCCCGTGATGTTTTTCTCACTCCTACCAGTGAATGTAATGTAACACACACCCATACAATGCGCACCACCCCGCGATGTTTTTCAGAAACCTATCCTACATTGCCACTGCATGTTCCCTGACCTCCCCATGCTGACCACCCCGCGGTGCTTTTCTCCATCCTACATTGCCACTCACTGCCTATCCTAATTCAGACCGACCGATTCACACCACCCCGTGATGTTTTTCTCACTACTACTAGTGAATGTAATGTAACACACACCCATACAATGCGCCCCACCCCGTGATATTTTTATCACTCCTACTAGTGAATGTAATGTAACACACAACCATACAATCCGCACCACCCCGTGATGTTTTTCTCACTCCTACTAGTTAATGTAATATAACACACACCCATACAATGCGCACCACCCCGCGATGTTTTTCAGAAACCTATCCTACATTGCCACTGCATGTTCCCTGACCTCCCCATGCTGACCACCCCGCGGTGCTTTTCTCCATCCTACATTGCCACTCAATGCCTATCCTAATTCAGTACCTCTGATTCACACCATCCCGTGATGTTTTTCTCACTCCTACTAGTGAATGTAATGTAACACACACCAACACAATGCGCACCACTCCGTGACTTTTTTCAGAAAACTATCCTGCATTGCCACTGCATGTTCCCTGACCTCCCCATGCTGAACACCCCGCGGTGCTTTTCTCCATCCTACATTGCCACTCACTGCCTATCCTAATTCAGACCCTCCGATTCACACCACCCCGTGATGTTATTCTCCCTCCTACTAGTGAATGTAATGTAACACACACCGATACAATGCGCACCACCCCGCGATGTTTTTCAGAAACCTATCCTACAATGCCACTGCATGTTCCCTGACCTCCCCATGCTGACCACCCCGCGGTGCTTTTCTCCATCCTATATTGCCACTCACTGCCTCTCCTAATTCAGACACTCGGATTCACCCCACCCTGTGATGTTTTTCTCACTCCTACTAGTGAATGTAATGTAACACACACCCATACAATATGCACCACCCCGTGATGTTTTTCTCACTCCTACAAGTGAATGTAATGTAACACACACCCATAAAATGCGCACCACCCCGTGATGTTTTTCTCACTCCTACTAGTGAATGTAATGTAACACACACCCATACAATGCGCACCACCCCGCGATGTTTTTCAGAAACCTATCCTACATTGCCACTGCATGTTCCCTGACCTCCCCATGCTGACCACCCCGGGGTGCTTTTCTCCATCCTACATTGCCACTCACTGCCTATCCTAATTCAGACCGTCCGATTCACACCACCCTGTGATGTTTTTCTCACTACTACTAGTGAATGTAATGTAACACACACCCATACAATGTGCCCCACCCCGCGATGATTTTCAGAAACCTATCCTACATTGCCACTGCATGTTCCCTGACCTCCCCATACTGACCTCCCCGCGGTACTTTTCTCCATCCTACATTGCCACTCACTGCCTATCCTAATTCAGACCCTCTGATTCACACCACCCCGTGATGTTTTTCTCACTCCTACTAGTGAATGTAATGTAACACACACCCATGAAATGCGCCCCACCCCGTGATGTTTTTATCACTCCTACTAGTGAATGTAATGTAACACACAACCGTACAATCCGCACCACCCCGTGATGTTTTTCTCACTCCTACTAGTTAATGTAATATAACACACACCCATAAAATGCGCACCACCCCGCGATGTTTTTCAGAAACCTATCCTACATTGCCACTGCATGTTCCCTGACCTCTCCATGCTGACCACACCGCGGTGCTTTTCTCCATCCTACATTGCCTCTCAATGCCTATCCTAATTCAGAACCTCCGATTCACACCATCCCATGATGTTTTTCTCACTCCTACTAGTGCATGTAATGTAACACACACCAACACAATGCACACCACCCCGTGACGTTTTTCAGAAAACTATGCTACATTGCCACTGCATGTTCCCTGAACTCCCCATGCTGAACACCCCGCGGTGCTTTTCTCCATCCTACATTGCCACTCACTGCCTATCCTAATTCAGACCCTCTGATTCACACCACCCCGTGATGTTATTCTCCCTCCTACTAGTGAATGTAATGTAACACACACCCATACAATGCGCACCACCCCGCGATGTTTTTCAGAAACCTATCCTACAATGCCACTGCATGTTCCCTGACCTCCCCATGCTGACCACCCCGCGGTCCTTTTCTCCATCCTATATTGCCACTCACTGCCTCTCCTAATTCAGACCCTCCGATTCACACCACCCCTTGATGTTTTTCTCACTCCTACTAGTGAATGTACTGTAACACACACCCATACAATGCGCACCACCCCGTGATGTTTTTCTCACTCCTACTAGTGAATGTAATGTAACACACACCCATACAATGTGCCAAACCCCGCGATGTTTTTCAGAAACCTATCCTACATTGCCACTGCATGTTCCTTGACATCCCAATGGTGACAACCCCGCGGTGCTTTTCTCCATCCTACATTGCCACTCACTGCCTATCCTAATTCAGACCCTCCGATTCACACCACCCCGTGATGTTTTTCTCACTCCTACTAGTGAATGTACTGTAACACACACCCATAAAATGCACACCACCCCGTGATGTTTTTCTCACTCCTATTAGGGAATGTAATGTAACACACACCCATACAATGCGCAACACCCCGCGATGTTTTTCAGAATCCTATCCTACATTGCCACTGCATGTTCCCTGACCTCCCCATGCTGACCACCCCGCGGTGCTTTTCTCCATCCTACATTGCCACTCACTGCCTATCCTAATTCAGACCTTCCGACTCACACCACCCCGTGATGTTTTTCTCACTCCTACTAGTGAATGTAATGTAACACACACCCATACAATGCGCACCACCCCGTGATGTTTTTCTCACTCCTACTAGTGAATGTAATGTAACACACACCCATACAATGCGCACCACCCCGCGATGTTTATCAGAAACCTATCCTACATTGCCACTGCATGTTCCCTGACCTCCCCATGCTGACCACCCCGGGGTGCTTTTCTCCATCCTACATTGCCACTCACTGCCTATCCTAATTCAGACCGACCAATTCACACCACCCCGTGATGTTTTTCTCACTACTACTAGTGAATGTAATGTAACACACACCCATACAATGCGCCCCACCGCGTGATGTTTTTATCACTCCTACTAGTGAATGTAATGTAACACACAACCATACAATCCGCACCACCCCGTGATGTTTTTCTCACTCCTACTAGTTAATGTAATATAACACACACCCATACAATGCGCACCACCCCGCGATGTTTTTCAGAAACCTATCCTACATTGCCACTGCATGTTCCCTGACCTCCCCATGCTGACCACCCCGCGGTGCTTTTCTCCATCCTACATTGCCACTCAATGCCTATCCTAATTCAGAACCTCCGATTCACACCATCCCGTGATGTTTTTCTCACTCCTACTAGTGAATGTAATGTAACACACACCAACACAATGCGCACCACTCCGTGACTTTTTTCAGAAAACTATCCTGCATTGCCACTGCATGTTCCCTGACCTCCCCATGCTGAACACCCCGCGGTGCTTTTCTCCATCCTACATTGCCACTCACTGCCTATCCTAATTCAGACCCTCCGATTCACACCACCCCGTGATGTTATTCTCCCTCCTACTAGTGAATGTAATGTAACACACACCCATACAATGCGCACCACCCCGCGATGTTTTTCAGAATCCTATCCTACATTGCCACTGCATGTTCCCTGACCTCCCCATGCTGACAAACCTGAGGTGCTTTTCTCCATCCTACATTGCCACTCACTGCCTATCCTAATTCAGACCGTCCGATTCACACCACCCCGTGATGTTTTTCTCACTACTACTAGTGAATGTAATGTAACACACACCCATACAATGTGCCCCACCCCGCGATGTTTTTCAGAAACCTATCCTACATTGCCACTGCATGTTCCCTGACCTCCCCATGCTGACCACCCCGGGGTGCTTTTCTCCATCCTACATTGCCACTCACTGCCTATCCTAATTCAGACCGACCGATTCACACCACCCCGTGATGTTTTTCTCACTACTACTAGTGAATGTAATGTAACACACACCCATACAATGCGCCCCACCCCGTGATATTTTTATCACTCCTACTAGTGAATGTAATGTAACACACAACCATAAAATTCGCACCACCCCGTGATGTTTTTCTCACTCCTACTAGTGAATGTAATGTAACACACACCCATACAATGCGCACCACCCCGCGATGTTTTTCAGAAACCTATCCTACAATGCCACTGCATGTTCCCTGACCTCCCCATGCTGACCACCCCGCGGTGCTTTTCTGCATCCTATATTGCCACTCACTGCCTCTCCTAATTCAGACACTCGGATTCACCCCACCCTGTGATGTTTTTCTCACTCCTACTAGTGAATGTAATGTATCACACACCCATACAATGTGCACCACCCCGTGATGTTTTTCTCACTCCTACAAGTGAATGTAATGTAACACACACCCATAAAATGCGCACCACCCCGTGATGTTTTTCTCACTCCTACTAGTGAATGTAATGTAACACACACCCATACAATGCGCACCACCCCGCGATGTTTTTCAGAAACCTATCCTACATTGCCACTGCATGTTCCCTGACCTCCCCATGCTGACCACCCCGGGGTGCTTTTCTCCATCCTACATTGCCACTCACTGCCTATCCTAATTCAGACCGTCCAATTCACACCACCCCGTGATGTTTTTCTCACTACTACTAGTGAATGTAATGTAACACACACCCATACAATGTGCCCCACCCCGCGATGATTTTCAGAAACCTATCCTACATTGCCACTGCATGTTCCCTGACCTCCCCATACTGACCTCCCCGCGGTGCTTTTCTCCATCCTACATTGCCACTCACTGCCTATCCTAATTCAGACCCTCTGATTCACACCACCCCGTGATGTTTTTCTCACTCCTACTAGTGAATGTAATGTAACACACACCCATAAAATGCGCCCCACACCGTGATGTTTTTATCACTCCTACTAGTGAATGTAATGTAACACACAACCATATAATCCGCACCACCCCGTGATGTTTTTCTCACTCCTACTAGTTAATGTAATAAAACACACACCCATACAATGCGCACCACCCCGCGATGTTTTTCAGAAACCTATCCTACATTGCCACTGCATGTTCCCTGACCTCTCCATGCTGACCACACCGCGGTGCTTTTCTCCATCCTACATTGCCTCTCAATGCCTATCCTAATTCAGAACCTCCGATTCACACCATTCCATGATGTTTTTCTCACTCCTACTAGTGCATGTAATGTAACACACACCAACACAATGCGCACCACCCCGTGACGTTTTTCAGAAAACTATGCTACATTGCCACTGCATGTTCCCTGAACTCCCCATGCTGAACACCCCGCGGTGCTTTTCTCCATCCTACATTGCCAATCACTGCCTATCCTAATTCAGACCCTCCGATTCACACCACCCCGTGATGTTATTCTCCCTCCTACTAGTGAATGTAATGTAACACACACCCATACAATGCGCACCACCCCGCGATGTTTTTCAGAAACCTATCCTACAATGCCACTGCATGTTCCCTGACCTCCCCATGCTGACCACCCCGCGGTGCTTTTCTCCATCCTATATTGCCACTCACTGCCTCTCCTAATTCAGACCCTCCGATTCACACCACCCCGTGATGTTTTTCTCACTCCTACTAGTGAATGTACTGTAACACACACCCATACAATGCGCACCACCCCGTGATGTTTTTCTCACTCCTACTAGTGAATGTAATGTAACACACACCCATACAATGCGCACCACCCCGCGATGTTTTTCAGAATCCTATCCTACATTGCCACTGCATGTTCCCTGACCTCCGCATGCTGACCACCCCGAGGTGCTTTTCTCCATCCTACATTGCCACTCACTGCCTATCCTAATTCAGACCGTCCGATTCACACCACCCCGTGATGTTTTTCTCACTACTACTAGTGAATGTAATGTAACACACACCCATACAATGTGCCCCACCCCGCGATGTTTTTCAGAAACCTATCCTACATTGCCACTGCATGTTCCCTGACCTCCCCTTGCTGACCACCCCGCGGTGCTTTTCTCCATCCTACATTGCCACTCACTGCCTATCCTAATTCAGACCCTCCGATTCACACCACCCCGTGATGTTTTTCTCACTCCTACTAGTGAATGTACTGTAACACACACCCATACAATGCACACCACCCCTGATGTTTTTCTCACTCCTACTAGGGAATGTAATGTAACACACACCCATACAATGCGCACCACCCCGCGATGTTTATCAGAAACCTATCCTACATTGCCACTGCATGTTCCCTGACCTCCCCATGCTGACCACCCCGGGGTGCTTTTCTCCATCCTACATTGCCACTCACTGCCTATCCTAATTCAGACCCTCCGATTCACACCACCCCGTGATGTTATTCTCCCTCCTACTAGTGAATGTAATGTAACACACACCCATACAATGCGCACCACCCCACGATGTTTTTCAGAAACCTATCCTACAATGCCACTGCATGTTCCCTGACCTCCCCATGCTGACCACCCCGCGGTGCTTTTCTCCATCCTATATTGCCACTCACTGCCTCTCCTAATTCAGACACTCGGATTCACCCCACCCTGTGATGTTTTCCTCACTCCTACTAGTGAATGTAATGTAACACACACCCATACAATGTGCACCACCCCGTGATGTTTTTCTCACTCCTACAAGTGAATGTAATGTAACACACACCCATAAAATGCGCACCACCCCGTGATGTTTTTCTCACTCCTACTAGTGAATGTAATGTAACACACACCCATACAATGCGCACCACCCCGTGATGTTTTTCAGAAACCTATCCTACATTGCCACTGCATGTTCCCTGACCTCCCCATGCTGACCACCCCGCGGTGCTTTTCTCCATCCTACATTGCCACTCACTGCCTATCCTAATTCAGACCGACCGATTCACACCACCCCGTGATGTTTTTCTCACTCCTACTAGTGAATGTAATGTAACACACACCCATACAATGTGCCCCACCCCGCGATGATTTTCAGAAACCTATCCTACATTGCCACTGCATGTTCCCTGACCTCCCCATACTGACCTCCCCGCGGTGCTTTTCTCCATCCTACATTGCCACTCACTGCCTATCCTAATTCAGACCCTCTGATTCACACCACCCCGTGATGTTTTTCTCACTCCTACTAGTGAATGTAATGTAACACACACCCATAAAATGCGCCCCACACCGTGATGTTTTTATCACTCCTACTAGTGAATGTAATGTAACACACAACCATATAATCCGCACCACCCCGTGATGTTTTTCTCACTCCTACTAGTTAATGTAATATAACACACACCCATACAATGCGCACCACCCCGCGATGTTTTTCAGAAACCTATCCTACATTGCCACTGCATGTTCCCTGACCTCTCCATGCTGACCACACCGCGGTGCTTTTCTCCATCCTACATTGCCTCTCAATGCCTATCCTAATTCAGAACCTCCGATTCACACCATTCCATGATGTTTTTCTCACTCCTACTAGTGCATGTAATGTAACACACACCAACACAATGCGCACCACCCCGTGACGTTTTTCAGAAAACTATGCTACATTGCCACTGCATGTTCCCTGAACTCCCCATGCTGAACACCCCGCGGTGCTTTTCTCCATCCTACATTGCCAATCACTGCCTATCCTAATTCAGACCCTCCGATTCACACCACCCCGTGATGTTATTCTCCCTCCTACTAGTGAATGTAATGTAACACACACCCATACAATGCGCACCACCCCGCGATGTTTTTCAGAAACCTATCCTACAATGCCACTGCATGTTCCCTGACCTCCCCATGCTGACCACCCCGCGGTGCTTTTCTCCATCCTATATTGCCACTCACTGCCTCTCCTAATTCAGACCCTCCGATTCACACCACCCCGTGATGTTTTTCTCACTCCTACTAGTGAATGTACTGTAACACACACCCATACAATGCGCACCACCCCGTGATGTTTTTCTCACTCCTACTAGTGAATGTAATGTAACACACACCCATACAATGCGCACCACCCCGCGATGTTTTTCAGAATCCTATCCTACATTGCCACTGCATGTTCCCTGACCTCCGCATGCTGACCACCCCGAGGTGCTTTTCTCCATCCTACATTGCCACTCACTGCCTATCCTAATTCAGACCGTCCGATTCACACCACCCCGTGATGTTTTTCTCACTACTACTAGTGAATGTAATGTAACACACACCCATACAATGTGCCCCACCCCGCGATGTTTTTCAGAAACCTATCCTACATTGCCACTGCATGTTCCCTGACCTCCCCTTGCTGACCACCCCGCGGTGCTTTTCTCCATCCTACATTGCCACTCACTGCCTATCCTAATTCAGACCCTCCGATTCACACCACCCCGTGATGTTTTTCTCACTCCTACTAGTGAATGTACTGTAACACACACCCATACAATGCACACCACCCCTGATGTTTTTCTCACTCCTACTAGGGAATGTAATGTAACACACACCCATACAATGCGCACCACCCCGCGATGTTTATCAGAAACCTATCCTACATTGCCACTGCATGTTCCCTGACCTCCCCATGCTGACCACCCCGGGGTGCTTTTCTCCATCCTACATTGCCACTCACTGCCTATCCTATTTCAGACCCTCCGATTCACACCACCCCGTGATGTTATTCTCCCTCCTACTAGTGAATGTAATGTAACACACACCCATACAATGCGCACCACCCCACGATGTTTTTCAGAAACCTATCCTACAATGCCACTGCATGTTCCCTGACCTCCCCATGCTGACCACCCCACGGTGCTTTTCTCCATCCTATATTGCCACTCACTGCCTCTCCTAATTCAGACACTCGGATTCACCCCACCCTGTGATGTTTTCCTCACTCCTACTAGTGAATGTAATGTAACACACACCCATACAATGTGCACCACCCCGTGATGTTTTTCTCACTCCTACAAGTGAATGTAATGTAACACACACCCATAAAATGCGCACCACCCCGTGATGTTTTTCTCACTCCTACTAGTGAATGTAATGTAACACACACCCATACAATGCGCACCACCCCGCGATGTTTTTCAGAAACCTATCCTACATTGCCACTGCATGTTCCCTGACCTCCCCATGCTGACCACCCCGCGGTGCTTTTCTCCATCCTACATTGCCACTCACTGCCTATCCTAATTCAGACCGACCGATTCACACCACCCCGTGATGTTTTTCTCACTACTACTAGTGAATGTAATGTAACACACACCCATACAATGCGCCCCACCCCGTGATATTTTTATCACTCCTACTAGTGAATGTAATGTAACACACAACCATACAATCCGCACCACCCCGTGATGTTTTTCTCACTCCTACTAGTTAATGTAATATAACACACACCCATACAATGCGCACCACCCCGCGATGTTTTTCAGAAACCTATCCTACATTGCCACTGCATGTTCCCTGACCTCCCCATGCTGACCACCCCGCGGTGCTTTTCTCCATCCTACATTGCCACTCAATGCCTATCCTAATTCAGAACCTCTGATTCACACCATCCCGTGATGTTTTTCTCACTCCTACTAGTGAATGTAATGTAACACACACCAACACAATGCGCACCACTCCGTGACTTTTTTCAGAAAACTATCCTGCATTGCCACTGCATGTTCCCTGACCTCCCCATGCTGAACACCCCGCGGTGCTTTTCTCCATCCTACATTGCCACTCACTGCCTATCCTAATTCAGACCCTCCGATTCACACCACCCTGTGATGTTATTCTCCCTCCTACTAGTGAATGTAATGTAACACACACCGATACAATGCGCACCACCCCGCGATGTTTTTCAGAAACCTATCCTACAATGCCACTGCATGTTCCCTGACCTCCCCATGCTGACCACCCCGCGGTGCTTTTCTCCATCCTATATTGCCACTCACTGCCTCTCCTAATTCAGACACTCGGATTCACCCCACCCTGTGATGTTTTTCTCACTCCTACTAGTGAATGTAATGTAACACACACCCATACAATGTGCACCACCCCTTGATGTTTTTCTCACTCCTACAAGTGAATGTAATGTAACACACACCCATAAAATGCGCACCACCCCGTGATGTTTTTCTCACTCCTACTAGTGAATGTAATGTAACACATACCCATACAATGCGCACCACCCCGCGATGTTTTTCAGAAACCTATCCTACATTGCCACTGCATGTTCCCTGACCTCCCCATGCTGACCACCCCGGGGTGCTTTTCTCCATCCTACATTGCCACTCACTGCCTATCCTAATTCAGACCGTCCGATTCACACCACCCTGTGATGTTTTTCTCACTACTACTAGTGAATGTAATGTAACACACACCCATACAATGTGCCCCACCCCGCGATGATTTTCAGAAACCTATCCTACATTGCCACTGCATGTTCCCTGACCTCCCCATACTGACCTCCCCGCGGTACTTTTCTCCATCCTACATTGCCACTCACTGCCTATCCTAATTCAGACCCTCTGATTCACACCACCCCGTGATGTTTTTCTCACTCCTACTAGTGAATGTAATGTAACACACACCCATGAAATGCGCCCCACCCCGTGATGTTTTTATCACTCCTACTAGTGAATGTAATGTAACACACAACCGTACAATCCGCACCACCCCGTGATGTTTTTCTCACTCCTACTAGTTAATGTAATATAACACACACCCATAAAATGCGCACCACCCCGCGATGTTTTTCAGAAACCTATCCTACATTGCCACTGCATGTTCCCTGACCTCTCCATGCTGACCACACCGCGGTGCTTTTCTCCATCCTACATTGCCTCTCAATGCCTATCCTAATTCAGAACCTCCGATTCACACCATCCCATGATGTTTTTCTCACTCCTACTAGTGCATGTAATGTAACACACACCAACACAATGCACACCACCCCGTGACGTTTTTCAGAAAACTATGCTACATTGCCACTGCATGTTCCCTGAACTCCCCATGCTGAACACCCCGCGGTGCTTTTCTCCATCCTACATTGCCAATCACTGCCTATCCTAATTCAGACCCTCCGATTCACACCACCCCGTGATGTTATTCTCCCTCCTACTAGTGAATGTAATGTAACACACACCCATACAATGCGCACCACCCCGCGATGTTTTTCAGAAACCTATCCTACAATGCCACTGCATGTTCCCTGACCTCCCCATGCTGACCACCCCGCGGTCCTTTTCTCCATCCTATATTGCCACTCACTGCCTCTCCTAATTCAGACCCTCCGATTCACACCACCCCTTGATGTTTTTCTCACTCCTACTAGTGAATGTACTGTAACACACACCCATACAATGCGCACCACCCCGTGATGTTTTTCTCACTCCTACTAGTGAATGTAATGTAACACACACCCATACAATGCACACCACCCCGCAATGTTTTTCAGAATCCTATCCTACATTGCCACTGCATGTTCCCTGACCTCCCCATGCTGACCAACCCGAGGTGCTTTTCTCCATCCTACATTGCCACTCACTGCCTATCCTAATTCAGACCGTCCGATTCACACCACCCCGTGATGTTTTTCTCACTACTACTAGTGAATGTAATGTAACACACACCCATACAATGTGCCAAACCCCGCGATGTTTTTCAGAAACCTATCCTACATTGCCACTGCATGTTCCTTGACATCCCAATGGTGACAACCCCGCGGTGCTTTTCTCCATCCTACATTGCCACTCACTGCCTATCCTAATTCAGACCCTCCGATTCACACCACCCCGTGATGTTTTTCTCACTCCTACTAGTTAATGTACTGTAACACACACCCATACAATGCACACCACCCCATGATGTTTTTCTCACTCCTATTAGGGAATGTAATGTAACACACACCCATACAATGCGCAACACCCCGCGATGTTTTTCAGAATCCTATCCTACATTGCCACTGCATGTTCCCTGACCTCCCCATGCTGACCACCCCGCGGTGCTTTTCTCCATCCTACATTGCCACTCACTGCCTATCCTAATTCAGACCTTCCGACTCACACCACCCCGTGATGTTTTTCTCACTCCTACTAGTGAATGTAATGTAACACACACCCATACAATGCGCACCACCCCGTGATGTTTTTCTCACTCCTACTAGTGAATGTAATGTAACACACACCCATACAATGCGCACCACCCCGCGATGTTTATCAGAAACCTATCCTACATTGCCACTGCATGTTCCCTGACCTCCCCATGCTGACCACCCCGGGGTGCTTTTCTCCATCCTACATTGCCACTCACTGCCTATCCTAATTCAGACCGACCAATTCACACCACCCCGTGATGTTTTTCTCACTACTACTAGTGAATGTAATGTAACACACACCCATACAATGCGCCCCACCGCGTGATGTTTTTATCACTCCTACTAGTGAATGTAATGTAACACACAACCATACAATCCGCACCACCCCGTGATGTTTTTCTCACTCCTACTAGTTAATGTAATATAACACACACCCATACAATGCGCACCACCCCGCGATGTTTTTCAGAAACCTATCCTACATTGCCACTGCATGTTCCCTGACCTCCCCATGCTGACCACCCCGCGGTGCTTTTCTCCATCCTACATTGCCACTCACTGCCTATCCTAATTCAGACCCTCCGATTCACACCACCCCGTGATGTTTTTCTCACTCCTACTAGTGAATGTACTGTAACACACACCCATACAATGCACACCACCCCTGATGTTTTTCTCACTCCTACTAGGGAATGTAATGTAACACACACCCATACAATGCGCACCACCCCGCGATGTTTATCAGAAACCTATCCTACATTGCCACTGCATGTTCCCTGACCTCCCCATGCTGACCACCCCGGGGTGCTTTTCTCCATCCTACATTGCCACTCACTGCCTATCCTAATTCAGACCCTCCGATTCACACCACCCCGTGATGTTATTCTCCCTCCTACTAGTGAATGTAATGTAACACACACCCATACAATGCGCACCACCCCACGATGTTTTTCAGAAACCTATCCTACAATGCCACTGCATGTTCCCTGACCTCCCCATGCTGACCACCCCGCGGTGCTTTTCTCCATCCTATATTGCCACTCACTGCCTCTCCTAATTCAGACACTCGGATTCACCCCACCCTGTGATGTTTTCCTCACTCCTACTAGTGAATGTAATGTAACACACACCCATACAATGTGCACCACCCCGTGATGTTTTTCTCACTCCTACAAGTGAATGTAATGTAACACACACCCATAAAATGCGCACCACCCCGTGATGTTTTTCTCACTCCTACTAGTGAATGTAATGTAACACACACCCATACAATGCGCACCACCCCGCGATGTTTTTCAGAAACCTATCCTACATTGCCACTGCATGTTCCCTGACCTCCCCATGCTGACCACCCCGCGGTGCTTTTCTCCATCCTACATTGCCACTCACTGCCTATCCTAATTCAGACCGACCGATTCACACCACCCCGTGATGTTTTTCTCACTACTACTAGTGAATGTAATGTAACACACACCCATACAATGCGCCCCACCCCGTGATATTTTTATCACTCCTACTAGTGAATGTAATGTAACACACAACCATACAATCCGCACCACCCCGTGATGTTTTTCTCACTCCTACTAGTGAATGTAATGTAACACACACCAACACAATGCGCACCACTCCGTGACTTTTTTCAGAAAACTATCCTGCATTGCCACTGCATGTTCCCTGACCTCCCCATGCTGAACACCCCGCGGTGCTTTTCTCCATCCTACATTGCCACTCACTGCCTATCCTAATTCAGACCCTCCGATTCACACCACCCCGTGATGTTATTCTCCCTCCTACTAGTGAATGTAATGTAACACACACCCATACAATGCGCACCACCCCGCGATGTTTTTCAGAATCCTATCCTACATTGCCACTGCATGTTCCCTGACCTCCCCATGCTGACAAACCCGAGGTGCTTTTCTCCATCCTACATTGCCACTCACTGCCTATCCTAATTCAGACCGTCCGATTCACACCACCCCGTGATGTTTTTCTCACTACTACTAGTGAATGTAATGTAACACACACCCATACAATGTGCCCCACCCCGCGATGTTTTTCAGAAACCTATCCTACATTGCCACTGCATGTTCCCTGACCTCCCCTTGCTGACCACCCCGCGGTGCTTTTCTCCATCCTACATTGCCACTCACTGCCTATCCTAATTCAGACCCTCCGATTCACACCACCCCGTGATGTTTTTCTCACTCCTACTAGTGAATGTACTGTAACACACACCCATACAATGCACACCACCCCGTGATGTTTTTCTCACTCCTACTAGGGAATGTAATGTAACACAAACCCATACAATGCGCAACACCCCGCGATGTTTTTCAGAATCCTATCCTACATTGCCACTGCATGTTCCCTGACCTCCCCATGCTGACCACCCCGCGGTGCTTTTCTGCATCCTACATTGCCACTCACTGCCTATCCTAATTCAGACCTTCCGACTCACACCACCCCGTGATGTTTTTCTCACTCCTACTAGTGAATGTAATGTAACACACACCCATACAATGCGCACCACCCCGTGATGTTTTTCTCACTCCTACTAGTGAATGTAATGTAACACACACCCATACAATGCGCACCACCCCGCGATGTTTATCAGAAACCTATCCTACATTGCCACTGCATGTTCCCTGACCTCCCCATGCTGACCACCCCGGGATGCTTTTCTCCATCCTACATTGCCACTCACTGCCTATCCTAATTCAGACCGACCGATTCACAACACCCCGTGATGTTTTTCTCACTACTACTAGTGAATGTAATGTAACACACACCCATACAATGCGCCCCACCCCGTGATATTTTTATCACTCCTACTAGTGAATGTAATGTAACACACAACCATACAATCCGCACCACCCCGTGATGTTTTTCTCACTCCTACTAGTTAATGTAATATAACACACACCCATACAATGCGCACCACCCCGCGATGTTTTTCAGAAACCTATCCTACATTGCCACTGCATGTTCCCTGACCTCCCCATGCTGACCACCCCGCGGTGCTTTTCTCCATCCTACATTGCCACTCAATGCCTATCCTAATTCAGAACCTCTGATTCACACCATCCCGTGATGTTTTTCTCACTCCTACTAGTGAATGTAATGTAACACACACCAACACAATGCGCACCACTCCGTGACTTTTTTCAGAAAACTATCCTGCATTGCCACTGCATGTTCCCTGACCTCCCCATGCTGAACACCCCGCGGTGCTTTTCTCCATCCTACATTGCCACTCACTGCCTATCCTAATTCAGACCCTCCGATTCACACCACCCCGTGATGTTATTCTCCCTCCTACTAGTGAATGTAATGTAACACACACCCATACAATGCGCACCACCCCGCGATGTTTTTCAGAAACCTATCCTACAATGCCACTGCATGTTCCCTGACCTCCCCATGCTGACCACCCCGCGGTGCTTTTCTCCATCCTATATTGCCACTCACTGCCTCTCCTAATTCAGACACTCGGATTCACCCCACCCTGTGATGTTTTTCTCACTCCTACTAGTGAATGTAATGTAACACACACCCATACAATGTGCACCACCCCGTGATGTTTTTCTCACTCCTACAAGTGAATGTAATGTAACACACACCCATAAAATGCGCACCACCCCGTGATGTTTTTCTCCCTCCTACTAGTGAATGTAATGTAACACACACCCATACAATGCGCACCACCCCGCGATGTTTTTCAGAATCCTATCCTACATTGCCACTGCATGTTCCCTGACCTCCCCATGCTGACAAACCCGAGGTGCTTTTCTCCATCCTACATTGCCACTCACTGCCTATCCTAATTCAGACCGTCCGATTCACACCACCCCGTGATGTTTTTCTCACTACTACTAGTGAATGTAATGTAACACACACCCATACAATGTGCCCCACCCCGCGATGTTTTTCAGAAACCTATCCTACATTGCCACTGCATGTTCCCTGACCTCCCCTTGCTGACCACCCCGCGGTGCTTTTCTCCATCCTACATTGCCACTCACTGCCTATCCTAATTCAGACCCTCCGATTCACACCACCCCGTGATGTTTTTCTCACTCCTACTAGTGAATGTACTGTAACACACACCCATACAATGCACACCACCCCGTGATGTTTTTCTCACTCCTACTAGGCAATGTAATGTAACACACACCCGTACAATGAGCACCACCCCGCGATGTTTTTCAGAAACATATCCTACATTGCCACTAAATGTTCCCTGACCTCCCCATGCTGACCACCCCGCGGTGCTTTTCTCCATCCTACATTGCCACTCACTGCCTATCCTAATTCAGACCTTCCGACTCACACCACCCCGTGATGTTTTTCTCACTCCTACTAGTGAATGTAATGTAACACACACCCATACAATGCGCACCACCCCGTGATGTTTTTCTCACTCCTACTAGTGAATGTAATGTAACACACACCCATACAATGCGCACCACCCCGCGATGTTTATCAGAAACCTATCCTACATTGCCACTGCATGTTCCCTGACCTCCCCATGCTGACCACCCCGGGGTGCTTTTCTCCATCCTACATTGACACTCAATGCCTATCCTAATTCAGACCGACCGATTCACACCACCCCGTGATGTTTTTCTCACTACTACTAGTGAATGTAATGTAACACACACCCATACAATGCGCCCCACCCCGTGATATTTTTATCACTCCTACTAGTGAATGTAATGTAACACACACCCATACAATGCGCACCACCCCGTGATGTTTTTCTCACTCCTACTAGTGAATGTAATGTAACACACACCAACACAATGCGCACCACTCCGTGACTTTTTTCAGAAAACTATCCTGCATTGCCACTGCATGTTCCCTGACCTCCCCATGCTGAACACCCCGCGGTGCTTTTCTCCATCCTATATTGCCACTCACTGCCTATCCTAATTCAGACCCTCCGATTCACACCACCCCGTGATGTTATTCTCCCTCCTACTGGTGAATGTAATGTAACACACACCCATACAATGCGCACCACCCCGCGATGTTTTTCAGAAACCTATCCTACAATGCCACTGCATGTTCCCTGACCTCCCCATGCTGACCACCCCGCGGTGCTTTTCTCCATCCTATATTGCCACTCACTGCCTCTCCTAATTCAGACACTCGGATTCACCCCACCCTGTGATGTTTTTCTCACTCCTACTAGTGAATGTAATGTAACACACACCCATACAATGTGCACCACCCCGTGATGTTTTTCTCACTCCTACAAGTGAATGTAATGTAACACACACCCATAAAATGCGCACCACCCCGTGATGTTTTTCTCACTCCTACTAGTGAATGTAATGTAACACACACCCATACAATGCGCACCACCCCGCGATGTTTTTCAGAAACCTATCCTACATTGCCACTGCATGTTCCCTGACCTCCCCATGCTGACCACCCCGGGGTGCTTTTCTCCATCCTACATTGCCACTCACTGCCTATCCTAATTCAGACCGTCCGATTCACACCACCCTGTGATGTTTTTCTCACTACTACTAGTGAATGTAATGTAACACACACCCATACAATGTGCCTCACCCCGCGATGATTTTCAGAAACCTATCCTACATTGCCACTGCATGTTCCCTGACCTCCCCATACTGACCTCCCCGCGGTGCTTTTCTCCATCCTACATTGCCACTCACTGCCTATCCTAATTCAGACCCTCTGATTCACACCACCCCGTGATGTTTTTCTCACTCCTACTAGTGAATGTAATGTAACACACACCCATAAAATGCGCCCCACCCCGTGATGTTTTTATCACTCCTACTAGTGAATGTAATGTAACACACAACCATACAATCAGCACCACCCCGTGATGTTTTTCTCACTCCTACTAGTTAATGTAATATAACACACACCCATACAATGCGCACCACCCCGCGATGTTTTTCAGAAACCTATCCTACATTGCCACTGCATGTTCCCTGACCTCTCCATGCTGACCACACCGCGGTGCTTTTCTCCATCCTACATTGCCTCTCAATGCCTATCCTAATTCAGAACCTCCGATTCACACCATCCCATGATGTTTTTCTCACTCCTACTAGTGCATGTAATGTAACACACACCAACACAATGCACACCACCCCGTGACGTTTTTCAGAAAACTATGCTACATTGCCACTGCATGTTCCCTGAACTCCCCATGCTGAACACCCCGCGGTGCTTTTCTCCATCCTACATTGCCAATCACTGCCTATCCTAATTCAGACCCTCCGATTCACACCACCCCGTGATGTTATTCTCCCTCCTACTAGTGAATGTAATGTAACACACACCCATACAATGCGCACCACCCCGCGATGTTTTTCAGAAACCTATCCTACAATGCCACTGCATGTTCCCTGACCTCCCCATGCTGACCACCCCGCGGTGCTTTTCTCCATCCTATATTGCCACTCACTGCCTCTCCTAATTCAGACCCTCCGATTCACACCACCCCGTGATGTTTTCTCACTCCTACTAGTGAATGTACTGTAACACACACCCATACAATGCGCACCACCCCGTGATGTTTTTCTCACTCCTACTAGTGAATGTAATGTAACACACACCCATACAATGCGCACCACCCCGCGATGTTTTTCAGAATCCTATCCTACATTGCCACTGCATGTTCCCTGACCTCCGCATGCTGACCACCCCGAGGTGCTTTTCTCCATCCTACATTGCCACTCACTGCCTATCCTAATTCAGACCGTCCGATTCACACCACCCCGTGATGTTTTTCTCACTACTACTAGTGAATGTAATGTAACACACACCCATACAATGTGCCCTACCCCGCGATGTTTTTCAGAAACCTATCCTACATTGCCACCGCATGTTCCCTGACCTCCCCTTGCTGACCACCCCGCGGTGCTTTTCTCCATCCTACATTGCCACTCACTGCCTATCCTAATTCAGACCCTCCGATTCACACCACCCCGTGATGTTTTTCTCACTCCTACTAGTGAATGTACTGTAACACACACCCATACAATGCACACCACCCCGTGATGTTTTTCTCACTCCTACTAGGGAATGTAATGTAACACACACCCATACAATGCGCAACACCCCGCGATGTTTTTCAGAATCCTATCCTACATTGCCACTGCATGTTCCCTGACCTCCCCATGCTGACCACCCCGCGGTGCTTTTCTGCATCCTACATTGCCACTCACTGCCTATCCTAATTCAGACCTTCCGACTCACACCACCCCGTGATGTTTTTCTCACTCCTACTAGTGAATGTAATGTAACACACACCCATACAATGCGCACCACCCCGTGATGTTTTTCTCACTCCTACTAGTGAATGTAATGTAACACACACCCATACAATGCACACCACCCCGCGATGTTTATCAGAAACCTATCCTACATTGCCACTGCATGTTCCCTGTCCTCCCCATGCTGACCACCCCGGGGTGCTTTTCTCCATCCTACATTGCCACTCACTGCCTATCCTAATTCAGACCGACCAATTCACACCACCCGTGATGTTTTTCTCACTACTACTAGTGAATGTAATGTAACACACACCCATACAATGCGCCCCACACCGTGATGTTTTTATCACTCCTACTAGTGAATGTAATGTAACACACAACCATACAATCCGCACCACCCCGTGATGTTTTTCTCACTCCTACTAGTTAATGTAATATAACACACACCCATACAATGCGCACCACCCCGCGATGTTTTTCAGAAACCTATCCTACATTGCCACTGCATGTTCCCTGACCTCCCCATGCTGACCACCCCGCGGTGCTTTTCTCCATCCTACATTGCCACTCAATGCCTATCCTAATTCAGAACCTCCGATTCACACCATCCCGTGATGTTTTTCTCACTCCTACTAGTGAATGTAATGTAACACACACCAACACAATGCGCACCACTCCGTGACTTTTTTCAGAAAACTATCCTGCATTGCCACTGCATGTTCCCTGACCTCCCCATGCTGAACACCCCGCGGTGCTTTTCTCCATCCTACATTGCCACTCACTGCCTATCCTAATTCAGACCCTCCGATTCACACCACCCCGTGATGTTATTCTCCCTCCTACTAGTGAATGTAATGTAACACACACCCATACAATGCGCACCACCCCGCGATGTTTTTCAGAAACCTATCCTACAATGCCACTGCATGTTCCCTGACCTCCCCATGCTGACCACCCCGCGGTGCTTTTCTCCATCCTATATTGCCACTCACTGCCTCTCCTAATTCAGACACTCGGATTTACCCCACCCTGTGATGTTTTTCTCACTCCTACTAGTGAATGTAATGTAACACACACCCATACAATGTGCACCACCCCGTGATGTTTTTCTCACTCCTACTAGTGAATGTAATGTAACACACACCCATAAAATGCGCACCACCCCGTGATGTTTTTCTCACTCCTACTAGTGAATGTAATGTAACACACACCCATACAATGCGCACCACGCCGCGATGGTTTTCAGAAACCTATCCTACATTGCCACTGCATGTTCCCTGACCTCCCCATGCTGACCACCCCGGGGTGCTTTTCTCCATCCTACATTGCCACTAACTGCCTATCCTAATTCAGACCGTCCGATTCACACCACCCAGTGATGTTTTTCTCACTACTACTAGTGAATGTAATGTAACACACACCCATACAATTTGCCCCACCCCGCGATGTTTTTCAGAAACCTATCCTACATTGCCACTGCATGTTCCCTGACCTCCCCATACTGACCACCCCGCGGTGCTTTTCTCCAACCTACATTGCCACTCACTGCCTATCCTAATTCAGACCCTCTGATTCACACCACCCCGTGATGTTTTTCTCACTCCTACTAGTGAATGTAATGTAACACACACCCATAAAATGCGCCCCACCCCGTGATGTTTTTATCACTCCTACTAGTGAATGTAATGTAACACACAACCATACAATCCGCACCACCCCGTGATGTTTTATTCACTCCTACTAGTTAATGTAATATAACACACACCCATACAATGCGCACCACCCCGCGATGTTTTTCAGAAACCTATCCTACATTGCCACTGCATGTTCCCTGACCTCTCCATGCTGACCACACCGCGGTGCTTTTCTCCATCCTACATTGCCTCTCAATGCCTATCCTAATTCAGAACCTCCGATTCACACCATCCCGTGATGTTTTTCTCACTCCTACTAGTGCATGTAATGTAACACACACCAACACAATGCGCACCACCCCGTGACGTTTTTCAGAAAACTATCCTACATTGCCACTGCATGTTCCCTGAACTCCCCATGCTGAACACCCCGCGGTGCTTTTCTCCATCCTACATTGCCAATCACTGCCTATCCTAATTCAGACCCTCCGATTCACACCACCCCGTGATGTTATTCTCCCTCCTACTAGTGAACGTAATGTAACACACACCCATACAATGCGCACCACCCCGTGATGTTTTTCTCACTCCTACTAGTGAATGTCATGTAACACACACCCATAAAATGCGCTCCACCGCGTGATGTTTTTCTCACTCCTACTAGTGAATATAATGTAACACACACCCATACAATGCGCACCACCCCACGATGTTTTTCAGAAACCTATCCTACATTGCCACTGCATGTTCCCTGACCTCCCCTTGCTGACCACCCCGCGGTGCTTTTCTCCATCCTACATTGCCACTCACTGCCTATCCTAATTCAGACCCTCCGATTCACACCACCCCATGATGTTTTTCTCACTCCTACTAGTGAATGTACTGTAACACACACCCATACAATGCACACCACCCCGTGATGTTTTTCTCACTCCTACTAGTGAATGTAATGTAACACACACCCATACCATGCGCAACACCCCGTGATGTTTTTCAGAATCCTATCCTACATTGCCACTGCATGTTCCCTGACCTCCCCATGCTGACCACACCGCGGTGCTTTTCTCCATCCTATATTGCCACTCACTGCCTATCCTAATTCAGACCCTCTGATTCACACCAGCCCGTGATGTTTTTCTCACTCCTACTAGTGAATGTAATGTAACACACACCCATACAATGCGCACCACCCCGTGATGTTTTTATCACTCCTACTAGTGAATGTAATGTAACACACAACCATACAATCCGCACCACCCCGTGATGTTTTTCTCACTCCTACTAGTTAATGTAATGTAACACACACCCATACAATGCGCACCACCCCGCGATGTTTTTCAGTAACCTATCCTACATTGCCACTGCATGGTCCCTGACCTCCACATGCTGACCACCCCGCGGTGCTTTTCTCCATCCTACATTGCCACTCAATGCCTATCCTAATTCAGAACCTCCGATTCACACCATCCCGTGATGTTTTTCTCACTCCTACTAGTGAATGTAATGTAACACACACCCATACAATGCGCACCACCCCGCGATGTTTTTCTCACTCCTACTAGTGAATGTACTGTAACACACACCCATACAATGCGCACCACCTCGTGATGTTTTTCTCACTCCTACTAGTGAATGTAATGTAACACACACCCATACAATGCGCACCACCCCGCGATGTTTTTCAGAATCCTATCCTACATTGCCACTGCATGTTCCCTGACCTCCCCATGCTGACCACCCCGTGGTGCTTTTCTCCATCCTACATTGCCACTCACTGCCTATCCTAATTCAGACCGTCCGATTCACACCACCCCGTGATGTTTTTCTCACTACTCCTACTGAATGTAATGTAACACACACCCATACAATGTGCCCCACTCCGCGATGTTTTTCAGAAACCTATCCTACATTGCCACTGCATGTTCCCTGACCTCCCCATACTGACCACCCCGCGGTGCTTTTCTCCATCCTACATTGCCACTCACTGCCTATCCTAATTCAGACCCTCTGATTCACACCACCCCGTGATGTTTTTCTCACTCCTACTAGTGAATGTAATGTAACACACACCCATACAATGCGCCCCACCCCGTGATGTTTTTATCACTCCTACTAGTTAATGTAATATAACACACACCCATACAATGCGCAACACCCCGCGATGTTTTTCAGAAACCTATCCTACATTGCCACTGCATGTTCCCTGACCTCCCCATGCTGACCACCCCGCGGTGCTTTTCTCCATCCTACATTGCCAGTCACTGCATATCCTAATTCAGAACCTCCGATTCATACCATCCCGTGATGTTTTTCTCACTCCTACTAGTGAATGTAATGTAACACACACCAACACAATGCGCACCACTCCGTGAGTTTTTTCAGAAAACTATCCTGCATTGCCACTGCATGTTCCCTGACCTCCCCATGCTGAACACCCCGCGGTGCTTTTCTCCATCCTACATTGCCACTCACTGCCTATCCTAATTCAGACCCTCCGATTCACACCACCCCGTGATGTTATTCTCCCTCCTACTAGTGAATGTAATGTAACACACACCCATACAATGCGCACCACCCCGCGATGTTTTTCAGAAACCTATCCTACAATGCCACTGCATGTTCCCTGACCTCCCCATGCTGACCACCCCGCGGTGCTTTTCTCCATCCTATATTGCCACTAACTGCCTCTCCTAATTCAGACACTCGGATTCACCCCACCCTGTGATGTTTTTCTCACTCCTACTAGTGAATGTAATGTAACACACACCCATACAATGTGCACCACCCCGTGATGTTTTTCTCACTCCTACTAGTGAATGTAATGTAACACACACCCATAAAATGCGCACCACCCCGCGATGTTTTTCAGAAACCTATCCTACATTGCCACTGCATGTTCCCTGACCTCCCCATGCTGACCACCCCGGGGTGCTTTTCTCCATCCTACATTGCCACTCACTGCCTATCCTAATTCAGACCGTCCGATTCACACCACCCCGTGAGGCTTTTCTCACTACTACTAGTGAATGTATTGTAACACACACCCATACAATGTGCCCCACCCCGCGATGTTTTTCAGAAACCTATCCTACATTGCCACTGCATGTTCCCTGACCTCCCCATACTGACCACCCCGCGGTGCTTTTCTCCATCCTACATTGCCACTCACTGCCTATCCTAATTCAGACCCTCTAATTCACACCACCCCGTGATGTTTTTCTCACTCCTACTAGTGAATGTAATGTAACACACACCCATAAAATGCACCCCACCCCGTGATGTTTTTATCACTCCTACTAGTGAATGTAATGTAACACACAACCATACAATCCGCACCACCCCGTGATGTTTTTCTCACTCCTACTAGTTAATGTAATATAACACACACCCATACAATGCGCACCACCCCGCGATGTTTTTCAGAAACCTATCCTACATTGCCACTGCATGTTCCCTGACCTCTCCATGCTGACCACACCGCGGTGCTTTTCTCCATCCTACATTGCCTCTCAATGCCTATCCTAATTCAGAACCTCCGATTCACACAATCCCGTGATGTTTTTCTCACTCCTACTAGTGAATGTAATGTAACACACACCAACACAATGTGCACCACCCCGTGACGTTTTTCAGAAACCTATCCTACATTGCCACTGCATGTTACCTGACCTCCCCATACTGACCACCCCGCGGTGCTTTTCTCCATCCTACATTGCCACTCACTGCCTATCCTAATTCAGACCCTCTGATTCACACCACCCCGTGATGTTTTTCTCACTCCTACTAGTGAATGTAATGTAACACACACCCATACAATGCGCCCCACCCCGTGATGTTTTTATCACTCCTACTAGTTAATGTAATATAACACACACCCATACAATGCGCAACACAGCGCGATGTTTTTCAGAAACCTATCCTACATTGCCACTGCATGTTCCCTGACCTCCCCATGCTGACCACCCCGCGGTGCTTTTCTCCATCCTACATTGCCAGTCACTGCCTATCCTAATTCAGAACCTCCGATTCATACCATCCCGTGATGTTTTTCTCACTCCTACTAGTGAATGTAATGTAACACACACCAACACAATGCGCACCACTCCGTGACTTTTTTCAGAAAACTATCCTGCATTGCCACTGCATGTTCCCTGACCTCCCCATGCTGAACACCCCGCGGTGCTTTTCTCCATCCTACATTGCCACTCACTGCCTATCCTAATTCAGACACTCCGATTCACACCACCCCGTGATGTTATTCTCCCTCCTACTAGTGAATGTAATGTAACACACACCCATACAATGCGCACCACCCCGCGATGTTTTCCAGAAACCTATCCTACAATGCCACTGCATGTTCCCTGACCTCCCCATGCTGACCACCCCGCGGTGCTTTTCTCCATCCTATATTGCCACTCACTGCCTCTCCTAATTCAGACACTCGGATTCACCCCACCCTGTGATGTTTTTCTCACTCCTACTAGTGAATGTAATGTAACACACACCCATACAATGTGCACCACCCCGTGATGTTTTTCTCACTCCTACTAGTGAATGTAATGTAACACACACCCATAAAATGCGCACCACCCCGTGATGTTTTTCTCACTCCTACTAGTGAATGTAATGTAACACACACCCATACAATGCGCACCACCCCGCGATGTTTTTCAGAAACCTATCCTACATTGCCACTGCATGTTCCCTGACCTCCCTATGCTGACCACCCCGGGGTGCTTTTCTCCATCCTACATTGCCACTCACTGCCTATCCTAATTCAGACCGTCCGATTCACACCAACCCGTGAGGCTTTTCTCACTACTACTAGTGAATGTAATGTAACACACACCCATACAATGTGCCCCACCCCGCGATGTTTTTCAGAAACCTATCCTACATTGCCACTGCATGTTCCCTGACCTCCCCATACTGACCACCCCGCGGTGCTTTTCTCCATCCTACATTGCCACTCACTGCCTATCCTAATTCAGACCCTCTGATTCACACCACCCCGTGATGTTTTTCTCACTCCTACTAGTGAATGTAATGTAACACACACCCATAAAATGCACCCCACACCGTGATGTTTTTATCACTCCTACTAGTGAATGTAATGTAACACACAACCATACAATCCGCACCACCCCGTGATGTTTTTCTCACTCCTACTAGTTAATGTAATATAACACACACCCATACAATGCGCACCACCCCGCGATGTTTTTCAGAAACCTATCCTACATTGCCACTGCATGTTCCCTGACCTCTCCATGCTGACCACACCGCGGTGCTTTTCTCCATCCTACATTGCCTCTCAATGCCTATCCTAATTCAGAACCTCCGATTCACACAATCCCGTGATGTTTTTCTCACTCCTACTAGTGAATGTAATGTAACACACACCAACACAATGCGCACCACCCCGTGACGTTTTTCAGAAAACTATCCTACATTGCCACTGCATGTTCCCTGACCTCCCCATGCTGAACTCCCCGCGGTGCTTTTCTCCATCCTACATTGTCAATCACTGCGTATCCTAATTCAGACCCTCCGATTCACACCACCCCCTGATGTTATTCTCCCTCCTACTAGTGAATGTAATGTAACACACACCCATACAATGCGCACCACCCCGCGATGTTTTTCAGAAATCTATCCTACAATGCCACTGCATGTTCCCTGACCTCCCTATGCTGACCACCCCCGGTGCTTTTCTCCATCCTATATTGCCACTCACTGCCTCTCCTAATTCCGACACTCGGATTCACCCCACCCTGTGATGTTTTTCTCACTCCTACTAGTGAATGTAATGTAACACACACCCATACAATGTGCACCACCCCGTGATGTTTTTCTCACTCCTACTAGTGAATGTAATGTAACACGCACCCATACAATGCGCACCACCCCGCGATGTTTTTCAGAATCCTTTCCTACATTGCCATTGCATGTTCCCTGACAACCACATGCTGAACACCCCGCGGTGCTTTTCTCCATCCTACATTGCCACTCACTGCCTATCCTAATTAAGACCTTCCGATTCACACCACCCCGTGATGTTTTTCTCACTCCTACTAGTGAATGTAATGTAACACACACCCATACAATGCGCACCACCCCGTGCTGTTTTTCTCACTCCCACTAGTGAATGAAATGTAACACACACCCATACAATGCGCACCACCCCGCGATGTTTTTCAGAAACCTATCCTACATTGCCACTGCATGTTCCGTGACCTCCCGATGCTGACCACCCCGCGGTGCTTTTCTCCATCCTACATTGCCACTCACTGCCTATCCTAATTCAGACCCTCTGATTCACACCACCCCGTGATGTTTTTCTCACTCCTACTAGTGAATGTAATGTAACACACACCCATACAATGCGCCCCACCCCGTGATGTTTTTATCACTCCTACTAGTGAATGTAATGTAACACACAACCATACAATCCGCACCACCCCGTGATGTTTTTCTCACTCCTACTAGTGAATGTAATGTAACACACACCCATACAATGCGCCCCACCCCGTGATGTTTTTATCACTCCTACTAGTTAATGTAATATAACACACACCCATACAATGCGCAACACCCCGCGATGTTTTTCAGAAACCTATCCTACATTGCCACTGCATGTTCCCTGACCTCCCCATGCTGACCACCCCGCGGTGCTTTTCTCCATCCTACATTGCCAGTCACTACCTATCCTAATTCAGAACCTCCGATTCATACCATCCCTTGATGTTTTTCTCACTCCTACTAGTGAATGTAATGTAACACACACCAACACAATGCGCACCACTCCGTGACTTTTTTCAGAAAACTATCCTGCATTGCCACTGCATGTTCCCTGACCTCCCCATGCTGAACACCCCGCGGTGCTTTTCTCCATCCTACATTGCCACTCACTGCCTATCCTAATTCAGACCCTCCGATTCACACCACCCCGTGATGTTATTCTCCCTCCTACTAGTGAATGTAATGTAACACACACCCATACAATGCGCACCACCCCGCGATGTTTTTCAGAAACCTATCCTACAATGCCACTGCATGTTCCCTGACCTCCCCATGCTGACCACCCCGCGGTGCTTTTCTCCATCCTATATTGCCACTCACTGCCTCTCCTAATTCAGACACTCGGATTCACCCCACCCTGTGATGTTTTTCTCACTCCTACTAGTGAATGTAATGTAACACACACCCATACAATGTGCACCACCCCGTGATGTTTTTCTCACTCCTACTAGTGAATGTAATGTAACACACACCCATAAAATGCGCACCACCCCGTGATGTTTTTCTCACTCCTACTAGTGAATGTAATGTAACACACACCCATACAATGCGCACCACCCCGCGATGTTTTTCAGAAACCTATCCTACATTGCCACTGCATGTTCCCTGACCTCCCTATGCTGACCACCCCGTGGTGCTTTTCTCCATCCTACATTGCCACTCACTGCCTATCCTAATTCAGACCGTCCGATTCACACCACCCCGTGAGGCTTTTCTCACTACTACTAGTGAATGTAATGTAACACACACCCATACAATGTGCCCCACCCCGTGATGTTTTTCAGAAACCTATCCTACATTGCCACTGCATGTTCCCTGACCTCCCCATACTGACCACCCCGCGGTGCTTTTCTCCATCCTACATTGCCACTCACTGCCTATCCTAATTCAGACCCTCTGATTCACACCACCCCGTGATGTTTTTCTCACTCCTACTAGTGAATGTAATGTAACACACACCCATAAAATGCACCCCACCCCGTGATGTTTTTATCACTCCTACTAGTGAATGTAATGTAACACACAACCATACAATCCGCACCACCCCGTGATGTTTTTCTCACTCCTACTAGTTAATGTAATATAACACACACCCATACAATGCGCACCACCCCGCGATGTTTTTCAGAAACCTATCCTACATTGCCACTGCATGTTCCCTGACCTCTCCATGCTGACCACACCGCGGTGCTTTTCTCCATCCTACATTGCCTCTCAATGCCTATCCTAATTCAGAACCTCCGATTCACACAATCCCGTGATGTTTTTCTCACTCCTACTAGTGAATGTAATGTAACACACACCAACACAATGCGCACCACTCCGTGACGTTTTTCAGAAAACTATCCTACATTGCCACTGCATGTTCCCTGACCTCCCCATGCTGAACTCCCCGCGGTGCTTTTCTCCATCCTACATTGTCAATCACTGTGTATCCTAATTCAGACCCTCCGATTCACACCACCCCCTGATGTTATTCTCCCTCCTACTAGTGAATGTAATGTAACACACACCCATACAATGCGCACCACCCCGCGATGTTTTTCAGAAACCTATCCTACAATGCCACTGCATGTTCCCTGACTTCCCTATGCTGACCACCCCCGGTGCTTTTCTCCATCCTATATTGCCACTCACTGCCTCTCCTAATTCCGACACTCGGATTCACCCCACCCTGTGATGTTTTTCTCACTCCTACTAGTGAATGTAATGTAACACACACCCATACAATGTGCACCACCCCGTGATGTTTTTCTCACTCCTACTAGTGAATGTAATGTAACACGCACCCATACAATGCGCACCACCCCGCGATGTTTTTCAGAATCCTTTCCTACATTGCCATTGCATGTTCCCTGACCTCCCCATGCTGAACACCCCGCGGTGCTTTTCTCCATCCTACATTGCCACTCACTGCCTATCCTAATTAAGACCTTCCGATTCACACCACCCCGTGATGTTTTTCTCACTCCTACTAGTGAATGTAATGTAACACACACCCATACAATGCGCACCACCCCGTGCTGTTTTTCTCACTCCCACTAGTGAATGAAATGTAACACACACCCATACAATGCGCACCACCCCGCGATGTTTTTCAGAAACCTATCCTACATTGCCACTGCATGTTCCGTGACCTCCCGATGCTGACCACCCCGCGGTGCTTTTCTCCATCCTACATTGCCACTCACTGCCTATCCTAATTCAGACCCTCTGATTCACACCACCCCGTGATGTTTTTCTCACTCCTACTAGTGAATGTAATGTAACACACACCCATACAATGCGCCCCACCCCGTGATGTTTTTATCACTCCTACTAGTGAATGTAATGTAACACACAACCATACAATCCGCACCACCCCGTGATGTTTTTCTCACTCCTACTAGTTAATGTAATGTAACACACACCCATACAATGCGCACCACCCCGCGATGTTTTTCAGTAACCTATCCTACATTGCCACTGCATGGTCCCTGACCTCCCCATGCTGACCACCCTGCGGTGCTTTTCTCCATCCTACATTGCAACTCAATGCCTATCCTAATTCAGAACCTCCCATTGACACCATCCCGTGATGTTTTTCTCACTCCTACTAGTGAATGTAATGTAACACAAACCCATACAATGCGAACCACCCCGCAATGTTTTTCAGAAACATATCCTATATAGCCACTGCCTGTTCCCTGACCTCCCGTTGCTGAAGACCCCGCGGTGCTTTTCTCCATCCTACATTTTCACTCACTGCCATTCCTATTTCAGACCCTCTGATTCACACCACCCCATGATGTTTTTCCAACTCCGACTAGTGAATGTAATGTAACACACACCCATACAATGCGAACCACCCCGTGATGTTTTTCTCACTCCTACTAGTGAATGTCATGTAACACACACCCATAAAATGCGCTCCACCGCGTGATGTTTTTCTCACTCCTACTAGTGAATATAATGTAACACACACCCATACAATGCGCACCACCCAGCGATGTTTTTCAGAAACCTATCCTACATTGCCACTGCATGTTCCCTAACCTCCCCATGCTGACCACCCCGGGGTGCTTTTCTCCATCCTACATTGCCACTCACTGCCTATCCTAATTCAGACCGTACGATTCACACCACCCCGTGATGTTTTTCTCACTACTACTAGTGAATGTAATGTAACACACACCCATACAATGCGCACCACCCCGCGATGTTTTTCAGAATCCTATCCTACATTGCCACTGCATGTTCCCTGACCTCCCCATGCTGACCACCCCGCGGTGCTTTTCTCCATCCTACATTGCCACTCACTGCCTATCCTAATTCAGACCTTCTGATTCACAACACCCCGTGATGTTTTTCTCACTCCTACTAGTGAATGTAATGTAACACACACCCATACAATGCGCACCACCCCGTGATGTTTTTCTCACTCCTACTAGTGAATGTAATGTAACACACACCCATACAATGCGCACCACCCCGCGATGTTTATCAGAAACCTATCCTACATTGCCACTGCATGTTCCCTAACCTCCCCATGCTGACCACCCCGGGGTGCTTTTCTCCATCCTACATTGCCACTCACTGCCTATCCTAATTCAGACCGTACGATTCACACCACCCCGTGATGTTTTTCTCACTACTACTAGTGAATGTAATGTAACACACACCCATACAATGTGCCCCACCCCGCGATGTTTTTCAGAAACCTATCCTACATTGCCACTGCATGTTCCCTGACCTCCCCATACTGACCACCCCGCGGTGCTTTTCTCCATCCTACATTGCCACTCACTGCCTATCCTAATTCAGACCCTCTGATTCACACCACCCCGTGATGTTTTTCTCACTCCTACTAGTGAATGTAATGTAACACACACCCATACAATGCGCCCCACCCCGTGATGCTTTTATCACTCCTACTAGTGAATGTAATGTAACACACAACCATACAATCCGCACCACCCCGTGATGTTTTTCTCACTCCTACTAGTTAATGTAATATAACACACACCCATACAATGCGCACCACCCCACGATGTTTTTCAGAAACCTATCCTACATTGCCACTGCATGTTCCCTGACCTCCCCATGCTGACCACCCCGCGGTGCTTTTCTCCATCCTACATTGCCACTCAATGCCTATCCTAATTCAGAACCTCCGATTCACACCATCCCGTGATGTTTTTCTCACTCCTACTAGTGAATGTAATGTAACACACACCAACACAATGCGCACCACCCCGTGACGTTTTTCAGAAAACTATCCTACATTGCCCCTGCATGTTCCCTGACCTCCCCATGCTGAACACCCCGCGGTGCTTTTCTCCATCCTACATTGCCACTCACTGCCTATCCTAATACAGACCCTCCGATTCACACCACCCCTGATGTTTTTCTCCCTCCTACTAGTGAATGTAATGTAACACACACCCATACAATGCGCACCACCCCGCGATGTTTTTCAGAAACCTATCCTACATTGCCACTGCATGTTCCCTGACCTCCCCATGCTGACCACCCCGCGGTGCTTTTCTCCATCCTATATTGCCACTCACTGCCTCTCCTAATTCAGACACTCGGATTCACCCCACCCTGTGATGTTTTTCTCACTCCTACTAGTGAATGTAATGTAACACACACCCATACAATGCCCACCACCCCGCGATGTTTTTCAGAAACCTATCCTACATTGCCACTGCATGTTCCCTCACTTCCCCATGCTGAGCACCCCGCGGTTATTTTCTCCATACTACATTGCCACTCACTGCCTATCCTAATTCAGACCCTCCGATTCACACCACCCCGTGATGTTTTTCTCACTCCTACTAGTGAATGTAATGTAACACACACCCATACAATGCGCACCACCCCGCGATGATTTTCAAAAACCTATCCTACATTGCCACTGCATGTTCCCTGACCTCCCCATGCTGACCACCACGCGGTGCTTTTCTCCATCCTACATTGCCACTCACTGCCTATCCTAATTCAGACCCTCTGATTCACACCGCCCCGTGATGTTTTTCTCACTCCTACTAGTGAATGTAATGTAACACACACCCATACAATGCGCACCACCACGTGATATTTTTCAGAAAACTATCCAACATTGCCACTGCATGTTCCCTGACTTCCCCAATGCTGACCACCCCGCGGTGCTTTTCTCCATCCTACATTGCCACTCACTGCCTATCCTAATTAAGACCCTCCGATTCACACCACCCCGTGATGTTTTTCTCACTCCTACTAGTGAATGTACTGTAACACACACCCATACAATGCGCACCACCCCGTGATGTTTTTCTCACTCCTACTAGTGAATGTAATATAACACACACCCATACAATGCGCACCACCCCGCGATGTTTTTCAGAATCCTATCCTACATTGCCACTGCATGTTCCCTGACCTCCCCATGCTGACCACCCCGCGGTGCTTTTCTCCATCCTACATTGCCACTCACTGCCTATCCTAATTCAGACCTTCCGATTCACAACACCCCGTGATGTTTTTCTCACTCCTACTAGTGAATGTAATGTAACACACACCCATACAATGCGCACCACCACGTGATGATTTTCTCACTCCTACTAGTGAATGTAATGTAACACACACCCATACAATGCGCACCACCCCACGATGTTTATCAGAAACCTATCCTACATTGCCACTGCATGTTCCCTGACCTCCCCATGCTGACCACCCCGGGGTGCTTTTCTCCATCCTACATTGCCACTCACTGCCTATCCTAATCCAGACCGTCCGATTCACACCACCCCGTGATGTTTTTCTCACTACTACTAGTGAATGTAATGTAACACACACCCATACAATGTGCCCCACCCCGCGATGTTTTTCAGAAACCTATCCTACATTGCCACTGCATGTTCCCTGACCTCCCCATACTGACCACCCCGCGGTGCTTTTCTCCATCCTACATTGCCACTCACTGCCTATCCTAATTCAGACCCTCTGATTCACACCAGCCCGTGATGTTTTTCTCACTCCTACTAGTGAATGTAATGTAACACACACCCATACAATGCGCCCCACCCAGTGATGTTTTTATCACTCTTACTAGTGAATGTAATGTAACACACAACCATACAATCTGCACCACCCCGTGATGTTTTTCTCACTCCGACTAGTTAATGTAATATAACACACACCCATACAATGCGCACCACCCCGCGATGTTTTTCAGAAACCAATCCTACATTGCCACTGCATGTTCCCTGACCTCCCCATGCTGACCACCCCGCGGTGCTTTTCTCCATCCGACATTGCCACTCAATGCCTATCCTAATTCAGAACCTCCGATTCACACCATCCCGTGATGTTTTTCTCACTCCTACTAGTGAATGTAATGTAACACACACCAACACAATGCGCACCACTCCGTGACTTTTTTCAGAAAACTATCCTGCATTGCCACTGCATGTTCCCTCATCTCCCCATGCTGAACACCCCGCGGTGGTTTTCTCCATCCTACATTGCCACTCACTGCCTATCCTAATTTAGACCCTCCGATTCACACCACCCCGTGATGTTATTCTCCCTCCTACTAGTGAATGTAATGTAACACACACCCATACAATGCGCACCACCCCGCGATGTTTTTCAGAAACCTATCCTACAATGCCACTGCATGTTCCCTGACCTCCCCATGCTGACCACCCCGCGGTGCTTTTCTCCATCCTATATTGCCACTCACTGCCTCTCCTAATTCAGGCACTCGGATTCACCCCACCCTGTGATGTTTTTCTCACTCCTACTAGTGAATGTAATGTAACACACACCCATACAATGTGCACCACCCCGTGATGTTTTTCTCACTCCTACTAGTGAATGTAATGTAACACACACGCATACAATGCGCACCACCCCGCGATGTTTTTCAGAATCCTATCCTACATTGTCACTGCATGTTCCCTGACCTCCCCATGCTGAACACCCTGCGCAGCTTTTCTCCATCCTACATTGCCACTCACTGCCTATCCTAATTCAGACCTTCCAATTCACACCACCCCGTGATGTTTTTCTCACTCCTACTAGTGAATGTATTGTAACACACACCCATACAATGCGCACCATCCCGTGATGTTTTTCTCACTCCCACTAGTGAATGTAATGTAACACACACCCATAGAATGCGCACCACCCCGCAATCTTTTTCAGAAACCTATCCTACATTGCCACTGCATGTTCCGTGACCTCCCGATGCTGACCACCCCGCGGTGCTTTTCTCCATCCTACATTGCCACTCACTGCCTATCCTAATTCAGACCCTCTGATTCACACCACCCCGTGATGTTTTTCACACTCCTACTAATGAATGTAATGTAACACACACCCATACAATGCGCCCCACCCCGTGATGTTTTTATCACTCCTACTAGTGAATGTAATGTAACACACAACCATACAATCCGCACCACCCCGTGATGTTTTTCTCACTCCTACTAGTTAATGTAATGTAACACACACCCATACAATGCGCACCTCACCGCGATGTTTTTCAGTAACCTATCCTACATTGCCACTGCATGTTCCCTGACCTCCCCATGCTGACCACACTGCGGTGCTTTTCTCCATCCTACAATGCCACTCACTGCCTATCCTAATTCAGACCCTCCGATTCACACCACCCCTGATGTTTTTCTCCCTCCTACTAGTGAATGTAATGTAACACACACCCATACAATGCGCACCACCCCGCGATGTTTTTCAGAAACCTATCCTACATTGCCACTGCATGTTCCCTGACCTCCCCATGCTGACCAACCCGCGGTGCTTTTCTCCATCCTATATTGCCACTCACTGCCTCTCCTAATTTAGACACTCGGATTCACCCCACCCTGTGATGTTTTTCTCACTCCTACTAGTGAATGTAATGTAACACACACCCATTCAATGCCCACCACCCCGCGATGTTTTTCAGAAACCTATCCTACATTGCCACTGCATGTTCCCTGACTTCCCCATGCTGACCACCCCGCGGTTATTTTCTCCATACTACATTGCCACTCACTGCCTATCCTAATTCAGACGCTCCGATTCACACCACACCGTGATGTTTTTCTCACTCCTACTAGTGAATGTAATGTAACACACACCCATACAATGCGCACCACCCCGCGATGATTTTCAAAAACCTATCCTACATTGCCACTGCATGTTCCCTGACCTCCCCATGCTGACCACCACGCGGTGCTTTTCTCCATCCTACATTGCCACTCACAGCCTATCCTAATTCAGACCCTCTGATTCACACCGCCCCGTGATGTTTTTCTCACTCCTACTAGTGAATGTAATGTAACACACACCCATACAATGCGCACCACCACGTGATATTTTTCAGAAAACTATCCTACATTGCCACTGCATGTTCCCTGACTTCCCCAATGCTGACCACCCCGTGGTGCTTTTCTCCATCCTACATTGCCACTCACTGCCTATCCTAATTAAGACCCTCCGATTCACACCACCTCGTGCTGTTTTTCTCACTCCTACTAGTGAATGTAATGTAACACACACCCATACAATGCCCACCATCCCACGATGTTTTTCGGAAACCTATCCTACATTGCCACTGCATGTTCTCTGACCTCCCCATGCTGACCACCCCGCGGTGCTTTTCTCCATCCTACATTGCCACTCACTGCCTATCCTAATTCAGACCCTCCGATTCACACCACTCCGTGATGTTTTTCTCACTTCTACTAGTGAATGTATTGTAACACACACCCATACAATACGCACCACCCCGTGATGTTTTTCTTACTCCTACTAGTGAATGTAATGTAACACACACCCATACAATGCGCACAACCCTGTGATGTTTTTCCCACTCCTACTAGTGAATGTAATGTAACACACACCCATACAATGCGCACCACCCCGCAATGTTTTTCAGAAACATATCCTACATAGCCACTGCCTGTTCCCTGACCTCCCCTTGCTGACGACCCCGCGGTGCTTTTCTCCATCCTACATTGTCACTCACTGCCTATCCTAATTCAGACCCTCCGATTCACACCACCCCGTGATGTTTTTCTCACTCCTACTAGTGAATGTAATGTAACACACACCCATACAATGCGCACCACCCCGTGATGTTTTTCTCACTCCTACTAGTGAATGTCATGTAACACACACCCAAAAAATGCGCTCCACCGCGTGATGTTTTTCTCACTCCTACCAGTGAATATAATGTAACACACACATTACAATGTGCACCACCCCGCGATGTTTTTCAGAAACCTATCCTACATTGACACTGCATGTTCCCTGACCTCCCCTTGCTGACCACCCCAAGGTGCTTTTCTCCATCCTACATTGCCACTCACTGCCTATCCTAATTCAGACCCTCCGATTCACACCACCCCGTGATGTTTTTCTCACTCCTACTAGTGAATGTACTGTAACACACACCCATACAATGCGCACCACCCTGTGATGTTTTTCTCACTCCTACTAGTGAATGTAATGTAACACACACCCATACAATGCGCACCACCCCGCGATGTTTTTCAGGATAATATCCTACATTGCCAATGCATGTTCCCTGACCTCCCCATGCTGACCACCCCGCGGTGCTTTTCTCCATCCTACATTGCCACTCACTGCCTATCCTAATTCAGACCTTCCGATTCACACCACCCCGTGATGTTTTTCTCACTCCTACTAGTGAATGTAATGTAACACACACCCATACAATGCGCACCACCCCGTGATGTTTTTCTCACTCCTATTAGTGAATGAAATGTAACACACACCCATACAATGCGCACCACCCCGTGATGTTTTTCTCACTCCTACTAGTTAATGTAATATAACACACACCCATACAATGCGCACCACCCCACGATGTTTTTCAGAAACCTATCCTACATTGCCACTGCATGTTCCCTGACCTCTCCATGCTGATCACCCCGCGGTGCTTTTCTCCATCCTACATTGCCACTCAATGCCTATCCTAATTCAGAACCTCCGATTCACACCATCCCGTGATGTTTTTCTCACTCCTACTAGTGAATGTATTGTAACACACACCAACACAATGTGCAGCTCGCCGTGACGTTTTTCAGAAAACTATCCTACATTGCCACTGCATGTTCCCTGACCTCCCCATGCTGAACACCCCGCGGTGCTTTTCTCCATCCTACATTGCCACTCACTGCCTATCCTAATTCAGACCCTCCGATTCACACCACCCCGTGATGTTTTTCTCCCTCCTACTAGTGAATGTAATGTAACACACACCCATAAAATGCGCACCACCCCGCGATGTTTTTCACAAACCTATCCTACAATGCCACTGCATGTTCCCTGACCTCCCCATGCTGACCACCCCGCGGGGCTTTTCTCCATCCTATATTGCCACTCACTGCCTCTCCTAATTCAGACACTCGGATTCACCCCACCCTGTGATGTTTTTTCACTCCTACTAGTGAATGTAATGTAACACACACCCATACAATGTGCACCACCCCGTGATGTTTTTCTCACTCCTACTAGTGAATGTAATGTAACACACACCCATACAATGCGCACCACCCCGTGATGTTTTTCTCACTCCTACTAGTGAATGTAATGTAACACACACCCATACAATGCGCACCACCCCGCGATGTTTATCAGAAACCTATCCTACATTGCCACAGCATGTTCCCTGACCTCCCCATGCTGACCACCCCGGGGTGCTTTTCTCCATCCTACATTGCCACTCACTGCCTATCCTAATCCAGACCGTCCGATTCACACCACCCCGTGATGTTTTTCTCACTACTACTAGTGAATGTAATGTAACACACACCCATACAATGTGCCCCACCCCGCGATGTTTTTCAGAAACCTATCCTACATTGCCACTGCATGTTCCCTGACCTCCCCATACTGACCACCCCGCGGTGCTTTTCTCCATCCTACATTGCCACTCACTGCCTATCCTAATTCAGACCCTCTGATTCACACCACCCCGTGATGTTTTTCTCACTCCTACTAGTGAATGTAATGTAACACACACCCATACAATGCGCCCCACCCAGTGATGTTTTTATCACTCCTACTAGTGAATGTAATGTAACACACAACCATACAATCCGCACCACCCCGTGATGTTTTTCTCACTCCTACTAGTTAATGTAATATAACACACACCCATACAATGCGCACCACCCCGCGATGTTTTTCAGAAACCTATCCTACATTGCCACTTCATGTTCCCTGACCTCCCCATGCTGACCACCCCGCGGTGCTTTTCTCCATCCTACATTGCCACTCAATGCCTATCCTAATTCAGAACCTCCGATTCACACCATCCCGTGATGTTGTTCTCACTCCTACTAGTGAATGTAATTTAACACACACCAACACAATGCGCACCACTCCGTGACTTTTTTCAGAAAACTATCCTGCATTGCCACTGCATGTTCCCTCACCTCCCCATGTTGAACACCCCGCGGTGCTTTTCTCCATCCTACATTGCCACTCACTGCCTATCCTAATTTAGACCCTCCGATTCACACCACTCCGTGATGTTATTCTCCCTCCTACTAGTGAATGTAATGTAACACACACCCATACAATGCGCACCACCCCGCGATGTTTTTCAGAAACCTATCCTACAATGCCACTGCATGTTCCCTGACCTCCCCATGCTGACCACCCCGCGGTGCTTTTCTCCATCCTATATTGCCACTCACTGCCTCTCCTAATTCAGACACTCGGATTCACCCCACCCTGTGATGTTTTTCTCACTCCTACTAGTGAATGTAATGTAACACACACCCATACAATGTGCACCACCCCGTGATGTTTTTCTCACTCCTACTAGTGAATGTAATGTAACACACACCCATACAATGCGCACCACCCGCGATGTTTTTCAGAGTCCTATCCTACATTGTCACTGCATGTTCCCTGACCTCCCCATGCTGAACACCCCGCGGAGCTTTTCTCCATCCTACATTGCCACTCACTGCCTATCCTAATTCAGACCTTCCGATTCACACCACCCCGTGATGTTTTTCTCACTCCTACTAGTGAATGTATTGTAACACACACCCATACAATGCGCACCACCCTGTGATGTTTTTCTCACTCCCACTAGTGAATGTAATGTAACACACACCCATACAATGCGCACCACCCCGGGATCTTTTTCAGAAACCTATCCTACATTGCCACTGCATGTTCCGTGACCTCCCGATGCTGACCACCCCGCGGTGCTTTTCTCCATCCTACATTGCCACTCACTGCCTATCCTAAATCAGACCCTCTGATTCACACCACCCCGTGATGATTTTCTCACTCCTACTAGTGAATGTAATGTAACACACACCCATACAATGCGCACCACCCCGTGATGTTTTTATCACTCCTACTAGTGAATGTAATGTAACACACAACCATACAATCCGCACCACCCCGTGATGTTTTTCTCACTCCTACTAGTTAATGTAATGTAACACACACCCATACAATGCGCACCACCCCGCGATGTTTTTCAGTAACCTATCCTACATTGCCACTGCATGGTCCCTGACCTCCCCATGCTGACCACCCTGCGGTGCTTTTCTCCATCCTACAATGCCACTCAATGCCTATCCTAATTCAGAACCTCCCATTGACACCATCCCGTGATGTTTTTCTCACTCCTACTAGTGAATGTAATGTAACACACACCAACACAATGCGCACCACCCCGTGACGTTTTTCAGAAAACTATCCTACATTGCCACTGCATGTTCCTTGACCTCCCCATGCTGAACACCCCGCGGTGCTTTTCTCCATCCTACATTGCCACTCACTGCCTATCCTAATTCAGACCCTCCGATTCACACCACCCCTGATGTTTTTCTCCCTCCTACTAGTGAATGTAATGTAACACACACCCATACAATGCGCACCACCCCGCGATGTTTTTCAGAAACCTATCCTACATTGCCACTGCATGTTCCCTGACCTCCCCATGCTGACCACAACGCGGTGCTTTTCTCCATCCTATATTGCCACTCACTGCCTCTCCTAATTCAGACACTCGGATTCACCCCACCCTGTGATGTTTTTCTCACTCCTACTAGTGAATGTAATGTAACACACACCCATACAATGCCCACCACCCCGCGATGTTTTTCAGAAACCTATCCTACATTGCCACTGCATGTTCCCTGACTTCCCCATGCTGACCACCCCGCGGTTATTTTCTCCATACTACATTGCCACTCACTGCCTATCCTAATTCAGACCCTCCGATTCACACCACACTGTGATGTTTTTCTCACTCCTACTAGTGAATGTAATGTAACACACACCCATACAATGCGCACCACCCCGCGATGATTTTCAAAAACCTATCCTACATTGCCACTGCAGGTTCCCTGACCTCCCCATGCTGACCACCACGCGGTGCTTTTCTCCATCCTACATTGCCACTCACTGCCTATCCTAATTCAGACCCTCTGATTCACACTGCCCCGTGATGTTTTTCTCACTCCTACTAGTGAATGTAATGTAACACACACCCATACAATGCGCACCACCACGTGATATTTTTCAGAAAACTATCCTACATTGCCACTGCATGTTCCCTGACTTCCCCAATGCTGACCACCCCACGGTGCTTTTCTCCATCCTACATTGCCACTCACTGCCGATCCTAATTAAGACCCTCCGATTCACACCACCCCGTGATGTTTTTCTCACTCCTACTAGTGAATGTAATGTAACACACACCCATACAATGCGCACCATCCCGCGATGTTTTTCAGAAACCTATCCTACATTGCCACTGCACGTTCCCTGACCTCCCCATGCTGACCACCCCGCGGTGCTTTTCTCCATCCTACATTGCCACTCACTGCCTATCCTAATTCAGACCCTCCGATTCACACCACTCCGTGATGTTTTTCTCACTTCTACTAGTGAATGTATTGTAACACACACCCATACAATGCGCACCACCCCGGGATGTTTTTCTTACTCCTACTAGTGAATGTAATGTAACACACACCCATACAATGCGCACAACCCTGTGATGTTTTTCTCACTCCTACTAGTGAATGTAATGTAACACACACCCATACAATGCACACCACCCCGCAATGTTTTTCAGAAACATATCCTACATAGCCACTGCCTGTTCCCTGACCTCCCCTTGCTGACGACCCCGCGGTGCTTTTCTCCATCCTACATTGTCACTCACTGCCTATCCTCATTCAGACACTCCGATTCACACCACCCCGTGATGTTTTTCTCACTCCTACTAGTGAATGTAATGTAACACACACCCATACAATGCGCACCGCCCCGTAATGTTTTTCTCACTCCTACTAGTGAATGTCATGTAACACACACCCATAAAATGCGCTCCACCGCGTGATGTTTTTCTCACTCCTACTAGTGAATATAATGTAACACACACCCATACAATGCGCACCACCCCGCGATGTTTTTCAGAAACCTATCCTACATTGCCACTGCATGTTCCCTGACCTCCCCTTGCTGACCACCCCGCGGTGCTTTTCTCCATCCTACATTGCCAGTCACTGCCTATCTTAATTCAGACCTTCCGATTCACACCACCCCGTGATGTTTTTCTCACTCCTACTAGTGAATGTAATATAACACACACCCATACAATGCGCACCACCCCGTGATGTTTTTCTCACTCCTATTAGTGAATGAAATGTAACACACACCCATACAATGCGCACCACCCCGCGATGTTTTTCAGAAACATATCCTACATTGCCACTGCATGTTCCCTGACCTCCCCATGCTGACCACCCCGGGGTGCTTTTCTCCATCCTACATTGCCACTCACTGCTTTTCCTAATTCAGACCGTCGGATTCACACCACCCCGTGATGTTTTTCTCACTCCTACTAGTGAATGTAATGTAACACACACCCATACAATGTGCCCCACCCCGCGATGTTTTTCAGAAACCTATCCTACATTGCCACTGCATGTTCCCTGACCTCCCCATACTGACCACCCCGCGGTGCTTTTCTCCATCCTACATTGCCACTCACTGCCTATCCTAATTCAGACCCTCTGATTCACACCACCCCGTGATGTTTTTCTCACTCCTACAAGTGAATGTAATGTAACACACACCCATACAATGCGCCCCACCCCGTGATGTTTTTATCACTCTACTAGTGAATGTAATGTAACACACAACCATACTATCCGCACCACCCCGTGATGTTTTTCTCACTCCTACTAGTTAATGTAATATAACACACACCCATACAATGCGCACCACCCCGCGATGTTTTTCAGAAACCTATCCTACATTGCCACTGCATGTTCCCTGTCCTCCCCATGCTGACCACCCCGCGGTGCTTTTCTCCATCCTACATTGCCACTCAATGCCTATCCTAATTCAGAACCTCTGATTCACACCATCCCGTGATGTTTTTCTCACTCCTACTAGTGAATGTATTGTAACACACACCAACACAATGCGCCGCACCCCGTGACGTTTTTCAGAAAACTATCCTACATTGCCACTGCATGTTCCCTGACCTCCCCATGCTGAACACCCCGCGGTGCTTTTCTCCATCCTACATTGCCACTCACTTCCTATCCTAATTCAGACCCTCCGATTCACACCACCCCGTGATGTTTTTCTCCCTCCTACTAGTGTATGTAATGTAACACACACCCATAAAATGCGCACCACCCCGCGATGTTTTTCAGAAACCTATCCTACAATGCCACTGCATGTTCCCTGACCTCCCCATGCTGACCACCCCGCGGGGCTTTTCTCCATCCTATATTGCCACTCACTGCCTCTCCTAATTCAGACACTCGGATTCACCCCACCCTGTGATGTTTTTTCACTCCTACTAGTGAATGTAATGTAACACACACCCATACAATATGCACCACTCCATGATGTTTTTCTCACTCCTACTAGTGAATGTAATGTAACACACACCCATACAATGCGCACCACCCCGCGATGTTTTTCAGAATCCTATCCTACATTGCCACTGCATGTTCCCTAACCTCCCCATGCTGAACACCCCGCGGTGCTTTTCTCCATCCTACATTGCCACTCACTGCCTATCCTAATTCAGACCTTCCGATTCCCACCACCCCATGATGTTTTTCTCACTCCTACTAGTTAATGTAATGTAACACACAGCCATACAATGCGCACCACCCCGTGATGTTTTTCTCACTCCTACTAGTGAATGTAATGTAACACACACCCATACAATGCGCACCACCCCGCGATGTTTTTCAGAAACCTATCCTACATTGCCACTGCATGTTCCGTGACCTCCCCATGCTGACCACCCCGCGGTGCTTTTCTCCATCCTACATTACCACTCACTGCCTATCCTAATTCAGACCCTCTGATTCACACCACCCCGTGATGTTTTTCTCACTCCTACTAGTGAATGTAATGTAACACATACCCATACAATGCGCCCCACCCCGTGATGTTTTTATCACTCCTACTAGTGAATGTAATGTAACACACAACCATACAATCCGCACCACCCCGTGATGTTTTTCTCACTCCTACTAGTTAATGTAATGTAACACACACCCATACAATGCGCACCACCCCGCAGTGTTTTTCAGTAACCTATCCTACATTGCCACTGCATGTTCCCTGACCTCCCCATGCTGACCACCCCGTGGTGCTTTTCTCCATCCTACATTGCCACTCAATGCCTATCCTAATTCAGAACCTCCGAATGACACCATCCCGTGATGTTTTTCTCACTCCTACTAGTGAATGTAATGTAAAACACACCAACACAATGCGCACCACCCCGTGACGTTTTTAAGAAAACTATCCTACATTGCCACTGCATGTTCCCTGACCTCCCCATGCTGAACACCCCGCGGTGCTTTTCTCCATCCTACATTGCCACTCACTGCCTCTCCTAATTAAGACCCTCCGATTCACACCAGCCCGTGATGTTTTTCTCACTCCTACTAATGAATGTAATGTAACACACACCCATACAATGCGCACCACCCCGCGATGTTTTTCAGAAACGTATCCTACATTGCCACTGCATGTTCCCTGACCCCCCCATGCTGACCACCCGGCGGTGCTTTTCTCCATCCTACATTGCCACTCATTGCCTATCCTAATTCAGACCCTCCGATTCACACCACCCCATGATGTTTTTCTCACTCCTACTAGTGAATGTAATGTAACACACACCCATACAATGCGCACCACCCCGTGATGTTTTTCTCACTCCTACTAATGAATGTAATGTAACACACACCCATACAAGGCGGACCACCCCGCGATGTTTTTCAGAAACCTATCCTACATTGCCACAGCATGTTCCCTGACCTCCCCATGCTGACCACCCCGCAGTGCTTTTCTCCATCCTACATTGCCACTCACTGCCTATCCTAATTCAGACCCTCCGATTCACACCACCCCGTGATGTTTTTCTCACTCCTACTAGTGAATGTAATGTAACACACACCCATACAATGCGCACCACCACGTGATATTTTTCAGAAAACTGTCCTACTTTGCCACTACATGTTCCCTGACTTCCCCAATGCTGACCACCACACGGTGCTTTTCTCCGTCCTACATTGCCACTCACTGCCTATCCTTATACAGATCCTCCGATTCACACCAACCCGTGATGTTTTTCTCACTCCTACTAGTGAATGTAATGTAACACACACCCATACAATGCGCACAACCCCGTGATGATTTTCTTACTCCTACTAGTGAATGTCATGTAACACACACCCATACAATGCGCACCACCCCGTGATGTTTTTCTTACTCCTACTAGTGAATGTAATGTAACACACACCCATACAATGCGCACCACCTTGCGATGATTTTCAAAAACCTATCCTACATTGCCACTGCATGTTCCCTGACCTCCCCATGCTGACCACCACGCGGTACTTTTCTCCATCCTACATTGCCACTCACTGCCTATGCTAATTCAGACCCTCCGATTCACACCACCCCGTGATGTTTTTCTCACTCCTACTAGGGAATGTAACGTAACACACACCCATACAATGCGCACCACCACGTGATATTTTTCAGAAAACTATCCTACATTGCCACTGCATGTTCCTATTCTCACCACCCCGTGATGTTTTTCTCACTCCTACTAGTGAATGTAATGTAACACACCCATACAATGCGCACCACCCCGTGATGTTTTTCTTACTCCTACTAGTGAATGTAATGTAACACACACCCATACAATGCGCACCACCCTGTGATGTTTTTCTCACTGCTACTAGTGAATGTAATGTAACACACACCCATACAATGCGCACCACCCCGTGATGATTTTCTCACTAATACTAGTGAATGTAATGTAACACACACCCATACAATGCGCACCACCCCGCGATGTTTTTCAGAAACCTATCCTAAATTGCCACGGCATGTTCCCTGACCTCCCCATGCTGACCACCCCGCGATGCTTTTCTCCATCCTACATTGCCACTCACTGCCTATCCTAATTCAGACCTTCCGATTCACAACACCGCGTGATGTTTTTCTCACTCCTACTAGTGAATGTAATGTAACACACACCCATACAATGTGCACCACCCCGTGATGTTTTTCTCACTCCTACTAGTGAATGTAATGGAACACACACCCATACAATGCGCACCTCCCCGCGATGTTTTTCAGAAACCTATCCTACATTGCCACTGGATGTTCCCTGACCTCCCCATGCTGACCACCCCGCGGTGATTTTTTCCATCCTACATTGCCCCTCACTGCCTATCCTAATTCGGACACTCCGATTCACACCAGCCCGTGCTGTTTTTCTCACTCCTGCTAGTGAATGTAATGTAACACACACCCATACAATGCGCACCACCCCGTGATGTTTTTCTCACTCCTATTAGTTAATGTAATGTAACACACACCCATACAATGTGCACCACCCCGTGATGTTTTTCTCACTCCTACTAGTGAATGTAATGTAACACACACCCATACAATGCGCACCACCCCATGATGTATTTCTCACTCTTACTAGTGAATGTAATGTAACACACATCCATACAATGCGCACTACCCCGTGATGTTTTTCTCACTCCTACTAGTGAATGTAATGTAACACACACCCATACAATGCGCACCACCCCGCGATGTTTTTCAGAAACCTATACTACATTGCCATTGCATGTTCCCTGACCTCCCCATGCTGACCACCCCGCGGTGCTTTTCTCCATCCTACATTGCCACTCACTGCCTATCCTAATTCAGACCCTCCGATTCACACCACCCCGCGATGTTATTCTCACTCCTACTAGTGAATGTAATGTAACAAACACCCATACAATGCGCACCACCCCGCGATGTTTTTCTCACTCCTACTAGTGAATGTAATGTAACACACATCCATACAAAGCGCACCACCCCGTGATGCTTTTCTCACTCCTACTAGTGAATGTAATGTAACACACACCCATACAATGCGCACCACCCCGCGATGTTTTTCAGAAACCTATCCTACATTGCCACTGCATGTTCCCTGCCCTCCCCATGCTGACCACCCCGCGGTGCTTCTCTCCATCCTACATTGCCACTCACTGCCTATCCTAAATCAGACCCTCTGATTCACACCACCGCGTGATGTTTTTCTCACTCCTACTAGTGAATGTAATGTAACACACACCCATACAATGCGCACCACCCCGTGATGTTTTTCTCACTCCTACTAGTGAATCTAATGTAACACACACCCATACAATGCGCACCACCCCGTGATGTTTTTCTTACTCCTACTAGTGAATGTCATGTAACACACACCCATAAAATGCGCACCACCCCGTGATGTTTTTCTCAGTCCTACTAGTGAATGTAATGTCACACACACCCATACAATGCGCACCACCCCGTGATGTTTTTCTCACTCCTACTAGTGAATGTAATGTAACACACACCCATACAATGCGCACCACCCCGCGATCTTTTTCAGAAATCTATCCTACATTGCCACTGCATGTTCCCTGACCTCCGCATGCTGACCACCCCGCGGTGCTTTTCTCCATCCTACATTGCCACTCACTGCCTATCCTTATTCAGACCCTCCGATTCACACCACCCCGTGATGTTTTTCTCACTCCTACTAGTGAATGTAATGTAACACACACCCATACAATGGCACCACCCCGTGATGTTTTTCTCACTCCTACCAGTTAATGTAATGTAACACACACCCATACAATGCGCACCACCGCGCGATGTTTTTCAAAAAACTATCCAACATTGCCACTGCATGTTCCCTGACCTCCACATTCGGACCACCCGCGGTGCTTTTCTCTATCCTACATAGCCACTCACTGTCTATCCTAATTCAGACCCTCCGATTCACACCACCCCGTGATGTTTTTCTCACTCCTACTAGTGAATGTAATGTAACACACACCCATACAATGCGCTCCACCCCGCGATGTTTTTCTCACTCCTACTAGTGAATGTAATGTAACACACACCCATACAATGTGCACCACCCCGTGATGTTTTTCTCACTCCTACTAGTGAATGTAATGGAACACACCCCCATACAATGCGCACCACCCCGCGATGTTTTTCAGAAACCTATCCTACATTGCCACTGCATGTTCCCTGACCTCCCCATGCTGACCACCCCGCGGTGATTTTCTCCATCCTACATTGCCCCTCACTGCCTATCCTAATTCAGACACTCCGATTCACACCAGCCCGTGCTGTTTTTCTCACTCCTGCTAGTGAATGTAATGTAACACACACTCATACAATGCGCACCACCCTGTGATGTTTTTCTCACTCCTACTAGTGAATGTAATGTAACACACACCCATACAATGCGCACCACACCGCAATGTTTTTTAGAAACTTATCCTACATTGCCACTGCATGTTCCCTGACCTCCCCATGCTGACGACCCCGCGGTGCTTTTCTCCATCCTACATTGTCACTCACTGCCTATCCTAATTCAGACCCTCTGATTCACACCACCCCGTGATGTTTTTCTAACTCCTACTAGTGAATGTAATGTAACACACACCCATACAATGCGCACCACCCCGTGATGTTTTTCTCACTCCTAGTAGTGAATGTCATGTAACACACACCCATAAAATGCGCACCACCCCGTGATGTTTTTCTCACTCACACTAGTGAATGTAATGTAACACACACCCATACAATGCGCACCACCCCGCGATGTTTTTCAGAAACCTATCCTACATTGCCACTGCATGTTCCCTGACCTCCCCATGCTGACCACCCCACCTTGCTTTTCTCCATCCTACATTGCCACTCACTGCCTCTCCTAATTCAGACCCTCCGATTCACACCACCCCGTGACGTTTTTCTCACTCCTACTAGTGAATGTAATGTAACACACACCCATACAATGCGCATCACCCCATTATGTTTCTCTCACTCCTACTAGTGAATGTAATGTAACACACACCCATACAATGCGCACCACCCCGCGATGTTTTTCTCACTCCTACTAGAGAATGTAATGTAACACACACGCATATAATGCGCAACGCCCCGCGATGTTTTTCAGAAACCTATCCTACATTGCCACTGCATGTTTCGTGACCTCCCCAAGCTAACCACCCCGCGGTGCTTTTCTCCATCCTACATTGCCACTCACTGCCTATCCTAATTCAGACCCTCCGATTCACACCGCCCCGTGATTTATTTCTCACTCCTACTAGTGAATGTAATGTAACACACACCCATACAAGGCGCTCTACCCCGTGATGTTTTTCTCACTCCTACTAGTGAATGTAATGTAACACACACCCGTACAATGCGCACCACCCCTTGATATTTTTCTCACTAATACGAGTGAATGTAATGTAACACACACCCGTACAATGCGCACCACCCCTTGATATTTTTCTCACGAACACTAGTGAATGTAATGTAACACACACCCATACAATGCGCACCACCCCGCGATGTTTTTCAGAAACCTATCCTACATTGCCACTGCATGTTCCCTGACCTCCCCATGCTGACCACCCCGCGGTGCTTTTCTCCATCCTACATTGCCACTCACTGCCTCTCCTAATTCAGACACTCCAATTCACACCACCCCGTGATGTTTTTCTCACTCCTACTAATGAATGTAATGAAACACACACCCGTACAATGCGCACCACCGCGTGATATTTTTCTCACTCCTACTAGTGAATGTAACGTAACACACACCCATACAATGCGCACCACCCCGTGATGTTTTTCTCACTCCTACTAGTGAATGTAATGTAACACACACCCATACAATGCGAACAACCCCGTGATGTTTTTCTTACTCCTACTAGTGAATGTCATGTAACACACACCCATAAAATGCGCACCACACCGTGATGTTTTTCTCACCCCTACTAGTGAATGTAATGTAACACACACCCATACAATGCGCACCACCCCGTGATGTTTTTCTCACTCCTACTAGTGAATGTCATGTAACACACACCCATAAAATTCGCACCACCACGTGATGTTTTTCTCACTCCTACTAGTGAATGTAATGTAACACACACCCATACAATGCGCACCACCCCGCGATGTTTTTCAGAAACCTATCGTACATTGCCACTGCATGTTCCCTGACCTCCCCATGCTGACCACCCCGCGGTGCTTTTCTCCATCCTACATTGCCACTCACTGCCTATCCTAATTCAGACACTCCGATTCACACCACCTCGTGATGTTTTTCTCACTCCTACTAGTGAATGTAATGTAACACACACCCATACAATGCGCACCACCCCGTTATGTTTTTCTCACTCCTACTAGTGAATGTAATGTAACACACACCCATACAATGCGCACCACCCCGCGATGTTTTTCTCACTCCTAGTAGAGAATGTAATGTAACACACATGCATACAATGCGCACCACCCCGCGATGTTTTTCAGAAACCCATTCTACATTGCCACTGCATGTTCCGTGACCTCCCCAAGCTGACCACCCCGCGGTGCTTTTCTCCATCCTACATTGCCACTCACTGCCTATCCTAATTCAGACACTCCGATTCACACCAACCCGTAATGTTTTTCTCACTCCTACTAGTGAAAGTAATGTAACACACACCCATACAACGCGCACCACCCGGTGATATTTCTCTCACTAATACTAGTGAATGCAATGTAACACACACCCATACAATGCGCACCACCCCGCGATGTTTTTCAGAAACCTATCCTACATCGCCACTGCATGTTCCCTTACCTCCCCATGCTGACCACCCCGCGGTGCTTTTCTCCATCCTTCATTGCCACTCACTGCATATCCTAATTCAGACACTCCGATTCACACCACCCCATGATGTTTTTCTCACTCCTACTAATGAATGTAATGAAACACACACCCATACAATGCGAACCCCCCGTGATGTTTTTCTCACTCCTACTAGTGAATGTAATGTAACACAAACCCATACAATGCGCACCACCCCGCGATGTTTTTCAGAAACCTATCCTACATTGCCACTGCATGTTCCCTGACCTCCCCATGCTGACTACACCGCGGTGCTTTTCTCCATCCTACATTGCCACTCACTGCGTATCCTAATTCAGATCCTCCGATTCACACCACCCCGCGATGTTTTTCTCACTCCTACTAGTGAATGTAATGTAACACACACCCATACAATGCGCACCACCCCGCGATGTTTTTCTCACTCCTACTAGTGAATGTAATGTAACACACAGCCATACAATGCGCACCACCCTGTGATGCTCTTCTCACTCCTACTAGTGAATGTAATGTAACACACACCCATACAATGCGCACCACCCCGCGATGTTTTTCAGAAACCTATCCTACATTGCCACTGCATGTTCCCTGACCTCCCCATGCTGACCACCCCGCGGTGCTTTTCTCCATCCTACATTGCCACTCACTGCCTATCCTAATTCAGACCCTCTGATTCACACCACCGCGTGATGTTTTTCTCACTCCTACTAGTGAATGTAATGTAACACACACCCATACAATGCGCACCACACCGTGATGTTTTTCTCACTCCTACTGGTGAATGTAATGTAACACACACCGAACAATGCGCACCACCCCGCGATCTTTTTCAGAAATCTATCCTACATTGCCACTGCATGTTCCCTGACCTCCCCATGCTGACCACCCCGCGGTGCTTTTCTCCATCCTACATTGCCACTCACAGCCTATCCTTATTCAGACCCTCCGATTCAAACCACCCCGTGATGTTTTTCTCAGTCCTATTAGTGAATGTAATGTAACACACACCCATACAATGCGCACCACCACGTGATGTTTTTCTCACTCCTACTAGTTAATGTAATGTAACACAGACCCATACAATGCGCACCACCCCGCGATGTTTTTCAGAAACCTATCCTACATTGCCACTGCATGTTCCCTGACCTCCCCATGCTGACCACCCCGCCTTGCTTTTCTCCATCCTACATTGCCACTCACTGCCTCTCCTAATTCAGACCCTCCGATTTACACCACCCCGTGACGTTTTTCTCACTCCTACTAGTGAATGTAATGTAACACACACCCATACAATGCGCATCACCCCATTATGTTTCTCTCACTCCTACTAGTGAATGTAATGTAACACACACCCATACAATGCGCAACACCCCGCGATGTTTTTCTCACTCCTACTAGAGTATGTAATGTAACACACACGCATATAATGCACACCGCCCCGTGATGTTTTTCAGAAACCTATCCTACATTGCCACTGCATGTTTCGTGACCTCCCCAAGCTAACCACCCCGCGGTGCTTTTCTCCATCCTACATTGCCACTCACTGCCTATCCTAATTCAGACCCTCCGATTCACACCGCCCCGTGATTTATTTCTCACTCCTACTAGTGAATGTAATGTAACACACACCCATACAAGGCGCTCTACCCCGTGATGTTTTTCTCACTCCTACTAGTGAATATAATGTAACACACACCCGTACAATGCGCACCACCCCTTGATATTTTTTTCACTACTACTAGTGAATGTAATGTAACACACACCCATACAATGCGCACCACCCCGCGATGTTTTTCAGAAACCTATCCTACATTGCCACTGCATGTTCCCTGACCTCCCCATGCTGACCACCCCGCGGTGCTTTTCTCCATCCTACATTGCCACTCACTGCCTTTCCTAATTCAGACACTCCAATTCACACCACCCCGTGATGTTTTTCTCACTCCTACTAATGAATGTAATGAAACACACACCCGTACAATGCGCACCACCGCGTGATATTTTTCTCACTCCTACTAGTGAATGTAATGTAACACACACCCATACAATGCGCACCACACCGCAATGTTTTTCAGAAACTTATCCTACATTGCCACTGCATGTTCCCTGACCTCCCCATGCTGACGACCCCGCGGTGCTTTTCTCCATCCTACATTGTCACTCACTGCCCATCCTAATTCAGACCCTCTGATTCACACCACCCCGTGATGTTTTTCTAACTCCTACTAGTGAATGTAATGTAACACACACCCATACAATGCGCACCACCCCGTGATGTTTTTCTCACTCCTAGTAGTGAATGTCATGTAACACACACCCATAAAATGCGCACCACCCCGTGATGTTTTTCTCACTCTCACTAGTGAATGTAATGTAACACACACCCATACAATGCGCACCACCCCGCGATGTTTTTCAGAAACCTATCCTACATTGCCACTGCATGTTCCCTGACCTCCCCATGCTGACCACCCCGCCTTGCTTTTCTCCATCCTACATTGCCACTCACTGCCTCTCCTAATTCAGACCCTCCGATTCACACCACCCCGTGACGTTTTTCTCACTCCTACTAGTGAATGTAATGTAACACACACCCATACAATGCGCATCACCCCATTATGTTTCTCTCACTCCTACTAGTGAATGTAATGTAACACACACCCATACAATGCGCACCACCCCGTGATGTTTTTCTCACTCCTAGTAGTGAATGTCATGTAACACACACCCATAAAATGCGCACCACCCCGTGATGTTTTTCTCACTCACACTAGTGAATGTAATGTAACACACACCCATACAATGCGCACCACCCCGCGATGTTTTTCAGAAACCTATCCTACATTGCCACTGCATGTTCCCTGACCTCCCCATGCTGACCACCCCGCCTTGCTTTTCTCCATCCTACATTGCCACTCACTGCCTCTGCTAATTCAGACACTACAATTCACACCACCCCGTGATGTTTTTCTCACTCCTACTAATGAAAGTAATGAAACACACACCCGTACAATGCGCACCACCGCGTGATATTTTTCTCACTCCTACTAGTGAATGTAATGTAACACACACCCATACAATGCGCACCACCCCGTGATGTTTTTCTCACTCCTACTAGTGAATGTAATGTAACACACACCCATACAATGCGCACGACCCCGCGATGTTTTTCAGAAACCTATCCTACATTGCCTCTGCATGTTCCCTGACCTCCCCATGCTGACCACACCGCGGTGCTTTTCTCCATCCTACATTGCCACTCACTGCCTATTCTAATTCAGACCCTCCGATTCACACCACCCCGTGATGTTTTTCTCACTCCTACTAGTGAATGTAATGTAACACACACCCATACAATGTGCACCAGCCCGTTATGTTTTTCTCACTCCTACTAGTGAATGTAATGTAACACACACCCATAGAATGCGCACCACGCTGCGATGTTTTTCAGAAACCAATTCTACATTGCCACTGCATGTTCCCTGACCTACCCATGCTGACCACCCCGCAGTGCTTTTCTCCATCCTACATTGCCACTCACTGCCTATTATAATTTAGAACCTCCGATTCACACCACCCCGTGATGTTTTTCTCACTCCTACTAGTGAATGTAATGTAACACCCATACAATGCGCACCACCCCGTGATGTTTTTCTCACTCCTACTAGTGAATGTAATGTAAACACACCCATACAATGCGCACCACCTTGCGATGTTTTTCAGAAAACTATCCTACATTGCCACTGCATGTTCCCTGAACTCCCCATGCTGACCACCCCGCGGTGCTTTTCTCCATCCTACATTGCCACTCACTGCCTATCCTAATTCAGACCCTCCGATTCACACCACCCCATGATGTTTTTCTCACTCCTACTAGTGAATGTAATGTAACACACACCCATACAATGCGCACCACCCCGTGATGTTTTTCTCATTCCTACTAGTGAATGTAATGTAACACACACCCATACAATGCCCACCACCCCGTGATGTTTTTCTCACTCCTACTAGTGAATGTAATGTAACACACACCCATACAATGCGCACCACCCCGTGATGTTTTTCAGAAACCTATCCTACATTGCCACTGTATGTTCCCTGACCTCCCCATGCTGACCACCCCGCGGGGCTTTTCTCCATCCTACATTGCCACTCACTGCCTATCCTAATTCAGAGCCTCCGATTCACACCACCCCGTGATGTTTTTCTCACTCCTACTTGTGAATGTAATGTAACACACACCCATACAATGCGCACCACCCCGTGATGTTTTTCAGAAACATATCCTACATTGCCACTGCATGTTCCCTGACCTCCCCACGCTGACCACCCCGCGGTGCTTTTCTCCATCCTACATTGCCACTCACTGCCTATCCTAATTCAGGCACTCCGATTCACACCACCCCGTGATGTTTTTCTCACTCCTACTAGTGAATGTAATGTAACACACAGCCATACAATGCGCACCTCCCCGCGATGTTTTTCAGAAACCTATCCTACATTGCCACTGCATGTTCCCTGACCTCCCCACGCTGACTACCCCTCGGTGCTTTTCTCCATCCTACATTGCCACTCACTGCCTATCCTAATTCAGACCCTCCGATTCACACCACCCCGTGATGTTTTTCTCACTCCTATTTGTGAATGTAATGTAACACACACCCATACAATGCGCACCACCCCGTGATGTTTTTCTCACTCCTACTAGTGAATGTAATGTAACACCCACCCATACAATGCGCAGCAACCCGCGTTGTTTTTCAGAAACCTATCCTACATTGCCACTGCATGTTCCCTGACCTCCCCATGCAGACAACCCCGCGGTGCTTTTCTCCATCCTACATTGCCACTCACTCCCTATCCTAATTCAGACCCTCCGATTCTCACCACCCCGTGATGTTTTTCTCACTCCTACTAGTGAATGTAATGTAACACACACCCATACAATGCGCACCACCCCTTGGTGTTATTCTCACTCCTACTAGTGAATGTAATGTAACACACACCCATACAATGCGCACCACCCCGTGATGTTTTTCAGAAACCTATCCTACATTGCCACTGCATGTTCCCTGACCTCCCCATGCTGACCACCCCGCGGGGCTTTTCTCCATCCTACATTGCCACTCACTGCCTATCCTAATTCAGACCCTCCGATTCACACCACCCCGTGATGTTTTTCTCACTCCTACTTGTGAATGTAATGTAACACACACCCATACAATGCACACCACCCCGTGATGTTTTTCAGAAACATATCCTACATTGCCACTGCATGTTCCCTGACCTCCCCATGCTGACCACCCCGTGGTGCTTTTCTCCATCCTACATTGCCACTCACTGCCTATCCTAATTCAGACCCTCCGATTCACACCAGCCCGTGATGTTTTTCTCACTCCTACTAGTGAATGTAATGTAACACACACCCATTCAATGCGCACCACCCCGTGATGTTTTTCTCACTCCTACTAGTGAATGTAATGTAACACACACCCATACAATGTGCACCACCCAGTGATGTTATTCTCACTCCTACTAGTGAATGTAATGTAACACACACCCATACAATGCGCACCACCCCGCGATGTTTTTCAGAAACCTATCCTACACTGCCAATGCATGTTCCCTGACCTCCCCATGCTGACCACCCCGCGGTGCTTTTCTCCATCCTACATTGCCACTCACTGCCTATCCTAATTAAGACACTCCGATTCACACCACCCCGTGATGTTTTTCTCACTCCTACTAGTGAACGTAATGTAACACACACCCATACAATGCGGACCACCCCTTGATGTTTTTCTCACTCCTACTAGTGAATGTAATGTAACACACACCCATACAATGCGCACCACCCCGTGATGTTTTTCTCACTCCTACTAGTGAATGTAATGTAACACACACCCATACAATGCGCACCACCCCTTGGTGTTATTCTCACTCCTACTAGTGAATGTAATGTAACACACACCCATACAATGCGCACCACCCCGCGATCTTTTTCAGAAATCTATCCTACATTGCCACTGCATGTTCCCTGACCTCCCCATGCTGACCACCCCGCGGTGCTTTTCTCCATCCTACATTGCCACTCACAGCCTATCCTTATTCAGACCCTCCGATTCAAACCACCCCGTGATGTTTTTCTCAGTCCTATTAGTGAATGTAATGTAACACACACCCATACAATGCGCACCACCACGTGATGTTTTTCTCACTCCTACTAGTTAATGTAATGTAACACAGACCCATCCAATGCGCACCACCCCGCGATGTTTTTCAGAAACCTATCCTACATTGCCACTGCATGTTCCCTGACCTCCCCATGCTGACCACCCCGCCTTGCTTTTCTCCATCCTACATTGCCACTCACTGCCTCTCCTAATTCAGACCCTCCGATTTACACCACCCCGTGACGTTTTTCTCACTCCTACTAGTGAATGTAATGTAACACACACCCATACAATGCGCATCACCCCATTATGTTTCTCTCACTCCTACTAGTGAATGTAATGTAACACACACCCATACAATGCGCAACACCCCGCGATGTTTTTCTCACTCCTACTAGAGTATGTAATGTAACACACACGCATATAATGCACACCGCCCCGTGATGTTTTTCAGAAACCTATCCTACATTGCCACTGCATGTTTCGTGACCTCCCCAAGCTAACCACCCCGCGGTGCTTTTCTCCATCCTACATTGCCACTCACTGCCTATCCTAATTCAGACCCTCCGATTCACACCGCCCCGTGATTTATTTCTCACTCCTACTAGTGAATGTAATGTAACACACACCCATACAAGGCGCTCTACCCCGTGATGTTTTTCTCACTCCTACTAGTGAATATAATGTAACACACACCCGTACAATGCGCACCACCCCTTGATATTTTTTTCACTAATACTAGTGAATGTAATGTAACACACACCCATACAATGCGCACCACCCCGCGATGTTTTTCAGAAACCTATCCTACATTGCCACTGCATGTTCCCTGACCTCCCCATGCTGACCACCCCGCGGTGCTTTTCTCCATCCTACATTGCCACTCACTGCCTTTCCTAATTCAGACACTCCAATTCACACCACCCCGTGATGTTTTTCTCACTCCTACTAATGAATGTAATGAAACACACACCCGTACAATGCGCACCACCGCGTGATATTTTTCTCACTCCTACTAGTGAATGTAATGTAACACACACCCATACAATGCGCACCACACCGCAATGTTTTTCAGAAACTTATCCTACATTGCCACTGCATGTTCCCTGACCTCCCCATGCTGACGACCCCGCGGTGCTTTTCTCCATCCTACATTGTCACTCACTGCCCATCCTAATTCAGACCCTCTGATTCACACCACCCCGTGATGTTTTTCTAACTCCTACTAGTGAATGTAATGTAACACACACCCATACAATGCGCACCACCCCGTGATGTTTTTCTCACTCCTAGTAGTGAATGTCATGTAACACACACCCATAAAATGCGCACCACCCCGTGATGTTTTTCTCACTCTCACTAGTGAATGTAATGTAACACACACCCATACAATGCGCACCACCCCGCGATGTTTTTCAGAAACCTATCCTACATTGCCACTGCATGTTCCCTGACCTCCCCATGCTGACCACCCCGCCTTGCTTTTCTCCATCCTACATTGCCACTCACTGCCTCTCCTAATTCAGACCCTCCGATTCACACCACCCCGTGACGTTTTTCTCACTCCTACTAGTGAATGTAATGTAACACACACCCATACAATGCGCATCACCCCATTATGTTTCTCTCACTCCTACTAGTGAATGTAATGTAACACACACCCATACAATGCGCACCACCCCGTGATGTTTTTCTCACTCCTAGTAGTGAATGTCATGTAACACACACCCATAAAATGCGCACCACCCCGTGATGTTTTTCTCACTCACACTAGTGAATGTAATGTAACACACACCCATACAATGCGCACCACCCCGCGATGTTTTTCAGAAACCTATCCTACATTGCCACTGCATGTTCCCTGACCTCCCCATGCTGACCACCCCGCCTTGCTTTTCTCCATCCTACATTGCCACTCACTGCCTCTCCTAATTCAGACCCTCCGATTCACACCACCCCGTGACGTTTTTCTCACTCCTACTAGTGAATGTAATGTAACACACACCCATACAATGCGCATCACCCCATTATGTTTCTCTCACTCCTACTAGTGAATGTAATGTAACACACACCCATACAATGCGCAACACCCCGCGATGTTTTTCTCACTCCTACTAGAGAATGTAATGTAACACACACGCATATAATGCGCACCGCCCCGCGATGTTTTTCAGAAACCTATCCTACATTGCCACTGCATGTTTCGTGACCTCCCCAAGCTAACCACCCCGCGGTGCTTTTCTCCATCCTACATTGCCACTCACTGCCTATCCTAATTCAGACCCTCCGATTCACACCGCCCCGTGATTTATTTCTCACTCCTACAAGTGAATGTAATGTAACACACACACATACAAGGCGCTCTACCCCGTGATGTTTTTCTCACTCCTACTAGTGAATGTAATGTAACACACACCCGTACAATGCGCACCACCCCTTGATATTTTTCTCACTAATACTAGTGAATGTAATGTAACACACACCCATATAATGCGCACCACCCCGCGATGTTTTTCAGAAACCTATCCTACATTGCCACTGCATGTTCCCTGACCTTCCCATGCTGACCACCCCGCGGTGCTTTTCTCCATCCTACATTGCCACTCACTGCCTCTGCTAATTCAGACACTACAATTCACACCACCCCGTGATGTTTTTCTCACTCCTACTAATGAAAGTAATGAAACACACACCCGTACAATGCGCACCACCGCGTGATATTTTTCTCACTCCTACTAGTGAATGTAATGTAACACACACCCATACAATGCGCACCACCCCGTGATGTTTTTCTCACTCCTACTAGTGAATGTAATGTAACACACACCCATACAATGCGAACCACCCCGTGATATTTTTCTTACTCCTACTAGTGAATGTCATGTAACACACACCCATAAAATGCGCACCACACCGTGATGTTTTTCTCACTCCTACTAGTGAATGTAATGTAACACACACCCATACAATGCGCACCACCCCGTGATGTTTTTCTCACTCCTACTAGTGAATGTCATGTAACACACACCCATAAAATTCGCACCACCACGTGATGTTTTTCTCACTCCTACTAGTGAATGTAATGTAACACACACCCATACAATGCGCACCACCCCGCGATGTTTTTCAGAAACCTATCGTACATTGCCACTGCATGTTCCCTGACCTCCCCATGCTGACCACCCCGCGGTGCTTTTCTCCATCCTACATTGCCACTCACTGCCTATCCTAATTCAGACCCTCTGATTCACACCACCCCGTGATGTTTTTCTCACTCCTAATAGTGAATGTAATGTAACACACACCCATACAATGCGCACCACCCCGTTATGTTTTTCTCACTCCTACTAGTGAATGTAATGTAACACACACCCATACAATGCGCACCACCCCGCGATGTTTTTCTCACTCCTAATAGAGAATGTAATGTAACACACATGCATACAATGCGCACCACCCCGCGATGTTTTTCAGAAACCCATTCTACATTGCCACTGCATGTTCCGTGACCTCCCCAAGCTGACCACCCCGCGGTGCTTTTCTCCAGCCTACATTGCCACTCACTGCCTATCCTAATTCAGACACTCCGATTCACACCAACCCGTGATGTTTTTCTCACTCCTACTAGTGAATGTAATGTAACACACACCTATACAACGCGCACCACCCGGTGATATTTTTCTCACTAATACTAGTGAATGCAATGTAACACACACCCATACAATGCGCACCACCCCGCGATGTTTTTCAGAAACCTATCCTACATCGCCACTGCATGTTCCCATACCTCCCCATGCTGACCACCCCGCGGTGCTTTTCTCCATCCTTCATTGCCACTCACTGCGTATCCTAATTCAGACACTCCGATTCACACCACCCCATGATGTTTTTCTCACTCCTACTAATGAATATAATGAAACACACACCCATACAATGCGAACCACCCCGTGATGTTTTTCTCACTCCTACTAGTGAACGTAATGTAACACACACCCATACAATGCGCACCACCCCGCGATGTTTTTCAGAAACCTATCCTACATTGCCACAGCATGTTCCCTGACCTCCCCATGCTGACTACACCGCGGTGCTTTTCTCCATCCTACATTGCCACTCACTGCGTATCCTAATTCAGATCCTCCGATTCACACCACCCCGCGATGTTTTTCTCACTCCTACTAGTGAATGTAATGTAACACACACCCATACAATGCGCACCACCCCGCGATGTTTTTCTCACTCCTACTAGTGAATGTAATGTAACACACAGCCATACAATGCGCACCACCCCGAGATGCTCTTCTCACTCCTACTAGTGAATGTAATGTAACACACACCCATACAATGCGCACCACCCCGCGATGTTTTTCAGAAACCTATCCTACATTGCCACTGCATGTTCACTGACCTCCCCTTGCTGACCACCCCGCCGTGATTTTCTCCATCCTACATTGCCCCTCACTGCCTATCCTAATTCAGACCCTCCGATTCACACCACCCCGTGATGTTTTTCTCACTCCTACTAGTGAATGTAATGTAACACACACCCATACAATGCGCACCACCCTATGATGTTTTTATCACTCCTACTAGTGAATGTAATGTAACACACACCCATACAATGCGCACCACCCCGCGATGTTTTTCAGAAACCTATCCTACATTGCCACTGCATGTTCCCTGACCTCCGCATGCTGACGACCCCGCAGTGCTTTTCTCCATCCTACATTGTCACTCACTGCCTATCCTAATTCAGACCCTCTGATTCACACCACCCCGTGATGTTTATCTCACTCCTACTAGTGAATGTAATGTAACACACACCCATACAATGCGCACCACCCCGTGATGTTTTTCTCACTCCTAGTAGTGAATGTCATGTAACACACACCCATAAAATGCGCACCACCCCGTGATGTTTTTCTCACTCATACTAGTGAATGTAATGTAACACACACCCATACAATGCGCACCACCCCGCGATGTTTTTCAGAAACCTATCCTACATTGCCACTGCATGTTCCCTGACCTCCCCATGCTGACCACCCCGCCTTGCTTTTCTCCATCCTACATTGTCACTCATTGCCTCTCCTAATTCAGACCCTCCAATTCACACCACCCCATGACGTTTTTCTCACTCCTACTAGTGAATGTAATGTAACACACACCCACACAATGCGCACTACCTCGTTATGTTTCTCTCACTCCTACTAGTGAATGTAATGTAACACACACCCATACAATGCGCACCACCCCGCGATGTTTTTCTCACTCCTACTAGAGAATGTAATGTAACACACACGCATACAATGCGCACCACCCCGCGATGTTTTTCAGAAACCTATCCTACATTGCCACTGCATGTTCCGTGAACTCCACAAGCTAACCACCCCGCGGTGCTTTTCTCCATCCTACATTGCCACTCACTGCCTATCCTAATTCAGACCCTCCAATTCACACCACCACGTGAAGTATTTCTCACTCCTACTAGGGAATGTAATGTAACACACACACATACAATGCGCACTACCCTGTGATGTTTTTCTCACTCCTACTAGTGAATGTAATGTAACACACACCCATACAATGCGCACCACCGCGCGATGTTTTTCAGAAACCTATCCTACATTGCCACTGCATGTTCCCTGACCTCCCCATGCTGACCAGCCCGCGGTGCTTTTCTCCATCCTACATTGCCACTCACTGCCTATCCTAATTCAGACCCTCCGATTCACCCCATCGCGTGATGTTTTTCTCACTCCTACTAGTGAATGTAATGTAACACACACCCGTACATGCGCACCACCCCGTGATATTTTTCTCAATAATACTAGTGAATGTAATGTAACACACACCCATACAATGCGCACCACCCCGCGATGTTTTTCAGAAACCTATCCTACATTGCCACTGCATGTTCCCTGACCTCCCCATGCTGACCACCCCGCGGTGCTTTTCTCCATCCTACATTGCCACTCACTGCCTATCCTAATTCAGACACTCCGATTCACACCACCCCGTGATGTTTTTCTCACTCCTACTAATGAATGTAATGAAACACACACCCATACAATGCGAACCACCCCGTGATGTTTTTCTCACTCCTACTAGTGAATGTAATGTAACACACACCCATACAATGCGCACCACCCCGCGATGTTTTTCTCACTCCTACTAGAGAATGTAATGTAACACACACGCATACAATGCGCACCACCCCGCGATGTTTTTCAGAAACCTATCCTACATTGCCACTGCATGTTCTGTGACCTCCCCAAGCTAACCACCCCGTGGTGCTTTTCTCCATCCTACATTGCCACTCACTGCCTATCCTTATTCAGACTCTCCGATTCACACCACCCCGTGATGTTTTTCTCACTCCTACTAGTGAATGTAATGTAACACACAGCCATACAATGCGCACCACACCGTGATATTTTTCTCACTAATACTAGTGAATGTAATGTAACACACACCCATACAATGCGCACCACCCCGTGATGTTTTTCTCACTCCTAGTAGTGAATGTCATGTAACACACACCCATAAAATGCGCACCACCCCGTGATGTTTTTCTCACTCCTATAGTGAATGTAATGTAACACACACCAATACAATGCGCACCACCCCGTGATGTATTTCTCAATCCTACTAGTGAATGTAATGTAACAGACACCCATACAATGCGCACTACCCCGTGATGTTTTTCTCACTCCTACTAGTGAATGTAATGTAACACACACCCATACAATGCGCACCACCCCGCGATGTTTTTCTCACTCCTACTAGTGAATGTAATGTAACACACACCCATACAATGCGCACCACCCCGCGATGTTTTTCAGAAACCTATCCTACATTGCCACTGCATATTCCCTGACCTCCCCATGCTGACCACCCCGCGGTGCTTTTTCCATCCTACATTACCACTCACTGCCTATCCTAATTCAGACCCTCTGATTCACACCACCGCGTGATGTTTTTCTCACTCCTACTAGTGAATGTAATGTAACACACACCCATACAATGCGCACCACCCCGTGATGTTTTTCTCACTCCTACTAGTGAATGTACTGTAACACACACGGAAAAATCCGCACCACCCCGCGATCTTTTTCAGAAATCTATCCTACATTGCCACTGCATGTTCCCTGACCTCCCCATGCTGACCACCCCGCGGTGCTTTTCTCCATCCTACATTGCCACTCACTGCCTATCCTTATTCAGACTCTCCGATTCACACCACCCCGTGATGTTTTTCTCACTCCTACTACTGAATGTAATGTAACACACAGCCATACAATGCGCACCACACCGTGATATTTTTCTCACTAATACTAGTGAATGTAATGTAACACACACCCATACAATGCGCACCACCCCGTGATGTTTTTCTCACTCCTAGTAGTGAATGTCATGTAACACACACCCATAAAATGCGCACCACCCCGTGATGTTTTTCTCACTCATACTAGTGAATGTAATGTAACACACAACCATACAATGCGCACCACCCCGCGATGTTTTTCAGAAACCTATCCTACATTGCCACTGCATGTTCCCTGACCTCCCCATGCTGACCACCCCGCCTTGCTTTTCTCCATCCTACATTGTCACTCACTGCCTATCCTAATTCAGACCCTCCGATTCACACCACGCCATGACGTTTTTCTCACTCCTACTAGTGAATGTAATGTAACACACACCCATACAATGCGCACAACCCCGCAGTTTTTCTCACTCCTACTAGAGAATGTAATGTAACACACACACATACAATGCGCACCACCCCGCGATGTTTTTCAGAAATCTATCCTACATTGACACTGCATGTTCCGTGAACTCCCCAAGCTAACCACCCCGCGGTGCTTTTCTCCATCCTACATTGCCACTCACTGCCTATCCTAATTGAGACCCTCCGATTCACACCACCCCGTGAAGTATTTCTCACTCCTACTAGGGAATGCAATGTAACACACACACATACAATGCGCACTACACTGTGATGTTTTTCTCACTCCTACTAGTGAATGTAATGTAACACACCCCCATACAATGTGCACCACCCCGCGATGTTTTTCAGAAAACTATCCTACATTGCCACTGCATGTTCCCTGACCTTCCCATGCTGACCAGCCTGCGGTGCTTTTCTCCATCCTACATTGCCACTCACTGCCTATCCTAATTCAGACCCTCCGATTCACCCCACCGCGTGATGTTTTTCTCACTCCTACTAGTGAATGTAATGTAACACACACCCGTACAATGCGCACAACCCCGTGATATTTTTCTCACTAATACTAGTGAATGTAATGTAACACAAACCCATACAATGCGCACCACCCCCCGATGTTTTTCAGAAACCTATCCTACATTGCCACTGCATGTTCCCTGACCTCCCCATGCTGACCACCCCGCGGTGCTTTTCTCCATCCTACATTGCCACTCACGGTTTATCCGAATTCAGACCCTCCGATTCACACCACCGCGCGATGTTTTTCTCACTCCTACTAGTGAATGTAATGTAACACACACCCATACAATGCGCTCCACCCCGCGATATTTTTCTCACTCCTACTAGTGAATGTAGTGTAACACACAGCCATACAATGCGCACCACACCGTGATGCTTTTCTCACTCCTACTAGTGACTGTAATGTAACACACACCCATACAATGCGCACCACCCCGCGATGTTTTTCAGAAACCTATCCTACATTGCCACTGCATGTTCCCTGACCTCCCCATGCTGACCATCCCGCGGTGCTTTTCTTCATCCTACATTGCCACTCACTGCCTATCCTTATTCAGACCCTCCGATTCACACCACCCCGTGAAGTTTTACTCACTCCTACTAGTGAATGTAATGAAACACACACCCATACAATGCGCACCACCCCGTGATGTTTTTCTCACTCCTACTAGTTAATGTAATGTAACACACACCCATACAATGCGCACCACCCCGCGATGTTTTTCAGAAACCTATCCTACATTGCCACTGCATGTTCCCTGACCTCCCCATGCTGACCACCCCGCCTTGCTTTTCTCCATCCTACATTGGCACTCACTGCCTATCCTAATTCAGACCCTCCGATTCACACCACACCGTGATGTTTTTCTCACTCCTACTAGTGAATGTAATGTAACACACACCTATACAATGCGCACCACCCCGTTATGTTTCTCTCACTCCTACTAGTGAATGTAATGTAACACACACCCATACAATGCGCACCACCCCGCGATGTTTTTCTCACTCCTACTAGAGAATGTAATGTAATACACACGCATACAATGCGCACCACCCCGCGATGTTTTTCAGAAACCTATCCTACATTGCCACTGCATGTTCTGTGACCTCCCCAAGCTAACCACCCCGTGGTGCTTTTCTCCATCCTACATTGCCACTCACTGCCTATCCTAATTCAGACCCTCCGATTCACACCACCGTGTGATGTATTTCTCACTCCTACTAGTGAATGTAATGTAACAGACACCCATACAATGCGCACTACCCCGTGATGTTTTTCTCACTCCTACTAGTGAATGTTATGTAACACACACCCATACAATGCGCACCACCCCGCGATATTGTTCAGAAACCTATCCTACATTGCCACTGCATGTTCCCTGACCTCCCCATGCTGACCAGTCCGCGGTGCTTTTCTCCATCCTACATTGCCACTCACTGCCTATCCTAATTCAGACCCTCCGATTCACCCCACCGCGTGATGTTTTTCTCACTCCTACTAGTGAATGTAATGTAACACACACCCGTACAATGCGCACCACCCCGTGATATTTTTCTCACTATTACTAATGAATGTAATGAAACACACACCCATACAATGCGAACCACCCCGTGATGCTTTTCTCACTCCTACTAGTGACTGTAATGTAACACACACCAATACGATGCGCACCACCCCGCGATGTTTTTCAGAAACCTATCCTACATTGCCACTGCATGTTCCCTGACCTCCCCATGCTTTCCACCCCGCGGTGCTTTTCTCCATCCTACATTGCCCCTCACTGCCTATCCTTATTCAGACCCTCCGATTCACACCACCAAGTGATGTTTTTCTCACTCCTACTAGTGAATGTCATGTAACACACACCCATACAATGCGAACCACCCCGTGATGTTTTTCTCACTCCTACTAGTTAATGTAATGTAACACACACCCATACAATGCGCACCACCCCGCGAAGTTTTTCAGAAACCTATCCTACATTGCCACTGCATGTTCCCTGACCTCCCCATGCCGACCACCACGCCTTGCTTTTCTCCATCCTACATTGCCACTCACTGCCTATCCTAATTCAGACCCTCCGATTCACACCACCCCGTGATGTTTTTTTCACTCCTACTAGTGAATGTAATGTAACACACACCCATACAATGGGCACCACCCCGTTATGTTTCTCTCACTCCTACTAGTGAATGTAATGTAACACACACCCATACAATGCGCACCACCCCGCGATGTTTTTCAGAAAACTATCCTAAATTGCCACGGCATGTTCCATGAACTCCCCATGCTGACCACCCCGCGATGCTTTTCTCCATCCTACATTGCCACTCACTGCCTATCCTAATTCAGACATTCCGATTCACACCACCACGTGATGTTTTTCTCACTCCTACTAGTGAATGTAATGTAACACACACCCATACAATGCGCACCACCCTGTGATGTTTTTATCACTCCTACTAGTGAATGTAATGTAACACACACCCATACAATGCGCACCACCCCGCGATGTTTTTCAGAAACCTATCCTACATTGCCACTGCATGTTCCCTGACCTCCGCATGCTGACGACCCCGCAGTGCTTTTCTCCATCCTACATTGTCACTCACTGCCTATCCTAATTCAGACCCTCTGATTCACACCACCCCGTGATGTTTATCTCACTCCTACTAGTGAATGTAATGTAACACACACCCATACAATGCGCACCACCCCGTGATGTTTTTCTCACTCCTAGTAGTGAATGTCATGTAACACACACCCATAAAATGCGCACCACCCCGTGATGTTTTTCTCACTCATACTAGTGAATGTAATGTAACACACACCCATACAATGCGCACCACCCCGCGATGTTTTTCAGAAACCTATCCTACATTGCCACTGCATGTTCCCTGACCTCCCCATGCTGACCACCCCGCCTTGCTTTTCTCCATCCTACATTGTCACTCATTGCCTCTCCTAATTCAGACCCTCCGATTCACACCACCCCATGAAGTTTTTCTCACTCCTACTAGTGAGTGTAATGTAACACACACCCACACAATGCGCACTATCTCGTTATGTTTCTCTCACTCCTACTAGTGAATGTAATGTAACACACACCCATACAAAGCGCACCACCCCGCAATGTTTTTCTCACTCCTACTAGAGAATGTAATGTAACACACACGCATACAATGCGCACCACCCCGCGATGTTTTTCAGAAACCTATCCTACATTGCCACTGCATGTTCCGTGAACTCCACAAGCTAACCACCCCGCGGTGCTTTTCTCCATCCTACATTGCCACTCACTGCCTATCCTAATTCAGACCCTCCAATTCACACCACCACGTGAAGTATTTCTCACTCCTACTAGGGAATGTAATGTAACACACACACATACAATGCGCACTACCCTGTGATGTTTTTCTCACTCCTACTAGTGAATGTAATGTAACACACACCCATACAATGTGCACCACCCCGCGATGTTTTTCAGAAACCTATCCTACATTGCCACGGCATGTTCCCTGACCTCCCCATGCTGACCAGCCCGCGGTGCTTTTCTCCATCCTACATTGCCACTCACTGCCTATCCTAATTCAGACCCTCCGATTCACCCCATCGCGTGATGTTTTTCTCACTCCTACTAGTGAATGTAATGTAACACACACCCGTACATGCGCACCACCCCGTGATATTTTTCTCAATAATACTAGTGAATGTAATGTAACACACACCCATACAATGCGCACCACCCCGCGATGTTTTTCAGAAACCTATCCTACATTGCCACTGCATGTTCCCTGACCTCCCCATGCTGACCACCCCGCGGTGCTTTTCTCCATCCTACATTGCCACTCACTGCCTATCCTAATTCAGACACTCCGATTCACACCACCCCGCGATGTTTTTCTCACTCCTACTAATGAATGTAATGAAACACACACCCATACAATGCGAAGCACCCCGTGATGTTTTTCTCACTCCTACTAGTGAATGTAATGTAACACACACCCATACAATGCGCACCACCCCGCGATGTTTTTCAGAAACCTATCCTACATTGCCACTGCATGTTCCCTGACCTCCCCATGCTGACCACCCCGCGGTGCTTTTCTCCATCCTACATTGCCACTCACTGACTATCCTAGTTCAGACCCTCCAATTCACACCACCTCGCGATGTTTTTCTCACTCCTACTTGTGAATGTAATGTAACACACACCCATACAATGCGCACCACCCCGTTATGTTTCTCTCACTCCTACTAGTGAATGTAATGTAACACACACCCATACAATGCGCACCACCCCGCGATGTTTTTCTCACTCCTACTAGAGAATGTAATGTAACACACACGCATACAATGCGCACCACCCCGCGATGTTTTTCAGAAACCTATCCTACATTGCCACTGCATGTTCTGTGACCTCCCCAAGCTAACCACCCCGTGGTGCTTTTCTCCATCCTACATTGCCACTCACTGCCTATCCTTATTCAGACTCTCCGATTCACACCACCCCGTGATGTTTTTCTCACTCCTACTAGTGAATGTAATGTAACACACAGCCATACAATGCGCACCACACCGTGATATTTTTCTCACTAATACTAGTGAATGTAATGTAACACACACCCATACAATGCGCACCACCCCGTGATGTTTTGCTCACTCCAAGTAGTGAATGTCATGTAACACACACCCATAAAATGCGCACCACCCCGTGATGTTTTTCTCACTCCAATAGTGAATGTAATGTAACACACACCAATACAATGCGCACCACCCCGTGATGTATTTCTCAATCCTACTAGTGAATGTAATGTAACAGACACCCATACAATGCGCACTACCCCGTGATGTTTTTCTCACTCCTACTAGTGAATGTAATGTAACACACACCCATACAATGCGCACCAGCCCGCGGTGTTTTTCTCACTCCTACTAGTGAATGTAATGTAACACACACCCATACAATGCGCACCACCCCGCGATGTTTTTCAGAAACCTATCCTACATTGCCACTGCATATTCCCTGACCTCCCCATGCTGACCACCCAACGGTGCTTTTCTCCATCCTACATTACCACTCACTGCCTATCCTAATTCAGACCCTCTGATTCACACCACCGCGTGATGTTTTTCTCACTCCTACTAGTGAATGTAATGTAACACACACCCATACAATGCGCACAACCCCGTGATGTTTTTCTCACTCCTACTAGTGAATGTACTGTAACACACACCGAAAAATGCGCACCACCCCGCCATCTTTTTCAGAAATCTATCCTACATTGCCACAGTATGTTCCCTGACCTCCCCATGCTGACCACCCCGCGGTGCTTTTCTCCATCATACATTGCCACTCACTGCCTATCCTTATTCAGACTCTCCGATTCACACCACCCCGTGATGTTTTTCTCACTCCTACTAGTGAATGTAATGTAACACACAGCCATACAATGCGCACCACACCGTGATATTTTTCTCACTAATACTAGTGAATGTAATGTAACACACACCCATACAATGCGCACCACACCGTGATGTTTTTCTCACTCCTAGTAGTGAATGTCATGTAACACACACCCATAAAATGCGCACCACCCCGTGATGTTTTTCTCACTCATACTAGTGAATGTAATGTAACACACACCCATACAATGCGCACCACCCCGCGATGTTTTTCAGAAACCTATCCTACATTGCCACTGCATGTTCCCTGACCTCCCCATGCTGACCACCCCGCCTTGCTTTTCTCCATCCTACATTGTCACTCACTGCCTATCCTAATTCAGACCCTCCGATTCACACCACCCCATGACGTTTTTCTCACTCCTACTAGTGAATGTAATGTAACACACACCCATACAATGCGCACAACCCCGCAGTTTTTCTCACTCCTACTAGAGAATGTAATGTAACACACACACATACAATGCGCACCACCCCGCGATGTTTTTCAGAAATCTATCCTACATTGACACTGCATGTTCCGTGAACTCCCCAAGCTAACCACCCCGCGGTGCTTTTCTCCATCCTACATTGCCACTCACTGCCTATCCTAATTGAGACCCTCCGATTCACACCACCCCGTGAAGTATTTCTCACTCCTACTAGGGAATGCAATGTAACACACACACATACAATGCGCACTACACTGTGATGTTTTTCTCACTCCTACTAGTGAATGTAATGTAACACACACCCATACAATGCGCACCACCCCGCGATGTTTTTCAGAAACCTATCCTACATTGCCACTGCATGTTCCCTGACCTCCCCATGCTGACCAGCCTGCGGTGCTTTTCTCCATCCTACATTGCCACTCACTGCCTATCCTAATTCAGACCCTCCGATTCACCCCACCGCGTGATGTTTTTCTCACTCCTACTAGTGAATGTAATGTAACACACACCCGTACAATGCGCACAACCCCGTGATATTTTTCTCACTAATACTAGTGAATGTAATGTAACACAAACCCATACAATGCGCACCACCCCGCGATGTTTTTCAGAAACCTATCCTACATTGCCACTGCATGTTCCCTGACCTCCCCATGCTGACCACCCCGCGGTGCTTTTCTCCATCCTACATTGCCACTCACGGCCTATCCGAATTCAGACCCTCCGATTCACACCACCACGCGATGTTTTTCTCACTCCTACTAGTGAATGTAATGTAACACACACCCATACAATGCGCTCCACACCGCGATGTTTTTCTCACTCCTACTAGTGAATGTAATGTAACACACAGCCATACAATGCGCACCACACCGTGATGCTTTTCTCACTCCTACTAGTGACTGTAATGTAACACACACCCATACAATGCGCACCACCCCGCGATGTTTTTCAGAAACCTATCCTACATTGCCACTGCATGTTCCCTGACCTCCCCATGGTGACCATCCCGCGGTGCTTTTCTCCATCCTACATTGCCACTCACTGCCTATCCTTATTCAGACCCTCCGATTCACACCACCCCGTGAAGTTTTACTCACTCCTACTAGTGAATGTAATGAAACACACACCCATACAATGCGCACCACCCCGTGATGTTTTTCTCACTCCTACTAGTTAATGTAATGTAACACACACCCATACAATGCGCACCACCCCGCGATGTTTTTCAGAAACCTATCCTACATTGCCACTGCATGTTCCCTGACCTCCCCATGCTGACCACCCCGCCTTGCTTTTCTCCATCCTACATTGGCACTCACTGCCTATCCTAATTCAGACCCTCCGATTCACACCACCCCGTGATGTTTTTCTCACTCCTACTAGTGAATGTAATGTAACACACACCTATACAATGCGCACCACCCCGTTATGTTTCTCTCACTCCTACTAGTGAATGTAATGTAACACACACCCATACAATGCGCACCACCCCGCGATGTTTTTCTCACTCCTACTAGAGAATGTAATGTAACACACACGCATACAATGCGCACCACCCCGCGATGTTTTTCAGAAACCTATCCTACATTGCCACTGCATGTTCTGTGACCTCCCCAAGCTAACCACCCCGTGGTGCTTTTCTCCATCCTACATTGCCACTCACTGCCTATCGTAATTCAGACCCTCCGATTCACACCACCGTGTGATGTATTTCTCACTCCTACTAGTGAATGTAATGTAACAGACACCCATACAATGCGCACTACCGCGTGATGTTTTTCTCACTCCTACTAGTGAATGTTATGTAACACACACCCATACAATGCGCACCACCCCGCGATATTTTTCAGAAACCTATCCTACATTGCCACTGCATGTTCCCTGACCTCCCCATGCTGACCAGTCCGCGGTGCTTTTCTGCATCCTACATTGCCACTCACTGCCTATCCTAATTCAGACCCTCTGATTCACACCACCCCGCGATGTTTTTCTCACTCCTACTAGTGAATGTAATGTAACACACACCCATACAATGCGCACCACTCCGCGATGTATTTCTCACTCCTTCTAGTGAATGTAATGTAACACACAGCCATACAATGCGCACCACCCTGTGATGCTTTTCTCACTCCTACTAGTGAATGTAATGTAACACTCACCCATACAATGCGCACCACCCCGCGATCTTTTTCAGAAATCTATCCTACATTGCCATTGCATGTTCCCTGACCTCCCCATGCTGACCACCCCACGGTGCTTTTCTCCATCCTACATTGCCACTCACTGCCTATCCTTATTCAGACCCTCCGATTCACACCACCCCTTGATGTTTTTCTCACTCCTACTAGTGAATGTAATGTAACACACAGCCATACAATGCGCACCACCCCGTGATGCTTTTCTCACTCCTACTAGTGAATGTAATGTTACACTCACCCATACAATGCGCACCACCCCGCGATCTTTTTCAGAAATCTATCCTACATTGCCATTGCATGTTCCCTGACCTCCCCATGCTGACCACCCCGCGGTGCTTTTCTCCATCCTACATTGCCACTCACTGCCTATCCTTATTCAGACCCTCCGATTCACACCACCCCGTGATGTTTTTCTCACTCCTACTAGTGAATGTAATGTAACACACAGCCATACAATGCGCACCACCCCGTGATGTTTTTCTCACTCCTACTAGTTAATGTAATGTAACACACACCCATACAATGCGCACCACCCCGCGATGTTTTTCAGAAACCTATCCTACATTGCCACTGCATGTTCCCTGACCTCCCCATGCTGACCACCCCGCAGTGCTTTTCTCCATCCTACATTGCCACTCACTGCCTATCCTAATTCAGACCCTCCGATTCACACCACCCCGTGATGTTTTTCTCATTCCTACTAGTGAATGTAATGTAACAAACACCCATACAATGCGCACCACCCCGTGATGTTTTTCTCACTCCTACTAGTGAATGTAATGTAACACACACCCATACAATGCGCACCAACCCGTGATGTTTTTCTAACTCCTACTAGTGAATGTAATGTAACACACACCCTTACAATGCGCACAACCCCGTGATATTTTTCAAAAACGTATCCTACATTGCCACGGCATGTTCCCTGACCTCCCCATACTGACCACCACGCGGTGCTTGTCTCCATCCTACATTGCCACTCACTGCCTATCCTAATTCAGACCCTCCGATTCACACCAACCCGTGATGTTTTTCTCACTCCTACTAGTGAATGTAATGTAAAACACAACCATACAATGCGCGCCACCGCGAGATGTTTTTCAGAAAACTATCCAACATTGCCACTGCATGTTCCCTGACCTCCACATGCGGACCACCCCGCGGTGCTTTTCTCTATCCTACATAGCCACTCACTGCCTATCCTAATTCAGACACTCCGATTCACACCACCCCGTGATGTTTTTCGCACTCCTACTAGTGAATGTAATGTAACACACACCCATACAATGCGCACCACCCCGCGATGTTTTTCTCACTCCTACTAGTGAATGTAATGTAACACACACCCATACAATGCGCACCACCCCGTGATGTTTTTCTCACTCCTACTAGTGAATGTAATGTAACACACACCCATACAATGCGCACCACCCCGCGATGTTTTTCACAAACCTATCCTACATTGCCACGGCATGTTCCCTGAACTCCCCATGCTGACCACCCCGCGGTGCTTTTCTCCATCCTACATTGCCACTCACTGCCTATCCTAATTCAGACCCCCCGATTCACACCACCGCGTGATGTTTTTCTCACTCCTACTAGTGAATGTAATGTAACACACAGCCATACAATGTGCACCACCCCGTGATGCTTTTCTCACTCCTACTAGTGACTGTAATGTAACACACACCCATACAATGCGCACCACCCCGCGATGTATTTCAGAAACCTATCCTACATTGCCACTGCATGTTCCCTGACCTCCCCATGCTGACCACCCCGCGGTGCTTTTCTCCATCCTACATTGCCACTCACTGCCTATCCTTATTCAGACCCTCCGATTCACACCACCCCGTGATGTTTTTCTCACTCCTACTAGTGAATGTAATGTAACACACACCCATACAATGCGCACCACCCCGTGATGTTTTTCTCACTCCTACTAGTTAATGTAATGTAACACACACCCATACAATGCGCACCACCCCGCGATGTTTTTCAGAAACCTATCCTACATTGCCACTGCGTGTTCCCTGACCTCCCCATGCTGACCACCCCGCCTTGCTTTTCTCCATCCTACATTGCCACTCACTGCCTATCCTAATTCAGACCCTCCGATTCACACCACCCCGTGATGTTTTTCTCACTCCTACTAGTGAATGTAATGTAACACACACCCATACAATGCGCACCACCCCGTTATGTTTTTCTCACTCCTACTAGTGAATGTAATGTAACACACACGCATACAATGCGCACCCCCGCGATGTTTTTCAGAAACCTATCCTACATTGCCACTGCATGTTCTGTGACCTCCCCAAGCTAACCACCCCGCGGTGCTTTTCTCCATCCTACATTGCCACTCACTGCCTATCATAATTCAGACCCTCCGATTCACACCACCCCGCGATGTTTTTCTCACTCCTACTAGTGAATGTAATGTAACACACACCCATACAATGTGCACCACCCCGCGATGTTTTTCTCACTCCTACTAGTGAATGTAATGTAACACACAGCCATACAATGCGCACCACCCCGTGATGCTTTTCTCACTCCTACTAGTGAATGTAATGTAACACACACCCATACAATGCGCACCACCCCGCAATGTTTGTCAGAAACCTATCCTACATTGCCACTGCATGTTCCCTGACCTCCCCATGCTGACGACCCTGCGGTGCGTTTCTTCATCCTACATTGTCACTAACTGCCTATCCTAATTCAGACCCTCTGATTCACACCACCCCGTGATGTTTTTCTAACTCCTACTAGTGAATGTAATGTAACACACACCCATACAATGCGCACCACCCCGTGATGTTTTTCTCACTCCTAGTAGTGAATGTCATGTAACACACACCCATAAAATGCACACCACCCCGTGATGTTCTTCTCACTCCTACTAGTGAATGTAATGTAACACACACCCATACAATGCGCACCACCCCACGATGTTTTTCAGAAACCTATCCTACATTGCCACCGCATGTTCCCTGACCTCCCCATGCTGACCACGCCGCCTTGCTTTTCTAGATCCTACATTGCCACTCACTGCCTATCCTAATTCAGACCCTCCGATTCACACCAACCCGTGATGTTTTTCTCACTCCTACTAGTGAATGTAATGTAACACACACCCATACAATGCGCACCACCCCGTTATGTTTCTCTCACTCCTACTAGTGAATGTAATGTAACACACACCCATACTATGCGCACCACCCCGCGATGTTTTTCTCACTCCTACTAGAGAATGTAATGTAACACACACGCATACAATGCGCACCACCCCGCGATGTTTTTCAGAAACCTATCCTACATTGCCACTGCATGTTCCGAGACCTCCCCAAGCTAACAAACACGCGGTGCTTTTCTCCATCCTACATTGCCACTCACTGCCTATCCTAATTCAGACCTTCCGATTCACACCACCCCATGATGTATTACTCACTCCTACTAGTGAATGTAGTGTAACACACACCCATACAATGCGCACTACCCCGTGATGTTTTTCTCACTCCTACTAGTGAATGTAATGTAACACACACCCATACAATGCGCACCACCCCGCGATGTTTTTCAGAAACCTATCCTATATTGCAACTGCATGTTCCCTGACCTCCCCATGCTGACCACCCCGTGGTGCTTTTCTCCATCCTACATTGCCACTCACTGCCTATCCTAATTCAGACCCTCCGATTCACCCCACCGCGTGATGGTTTTCTCACTCCTACTAGTGAATGTAATGTAACACACACCCGTACAATGCGCACCACCCCGTGATATTTTTCTCACTAATACTAGTGAATGTAATGTAACACACACCCATACAATGTGCACCACCCCGCGATGTTTTTCAGAAACCTAACCTACATTGCCACTGCATGTTCCCTGACCTCCCCATGCTGACCACCCCGCGGTGGTTTTCTCCATCCTACATTGCCAATCACTGCCTCTCCTAATTCAGACACTCCGATTCACACCACCCCGTGATGTTTTTCTCACTCCTACTAATGAATGTAATGAAACACACACTCATACAATGCGCACCACCCCGTGATGTTTTTCTCACTCCTACTAGTGAATGTAATGTAACACACACCCATACAATGCGCACCACCCCGTGATGTTTTTCTCACTCCTACTAGTGAATGTAATGTAACACAAACCAGTACAATGCGCACCACCCCGTGATGTTTTTCTAACTCCTACTAGTGAATGTAATGTAACACACACACATACAATGCGGACCACCCCGCGATATTTTTCAGAAACGTATCCTACATTGCCACTGCATGTTCCCTGACCTTCCCATGCTGACCACCCCGCGGTGCTTGTCTCCATCCTACATTGCCACTCACTGCCTATCCTAATTCAGACACTCCGATTCACACCACCCCGTGATGTTTTTCTCACTCCTACTAGTGAATGTAATGTAACACACACCCATACAATGCGCACCACCCCGCGATGTTTTTCAGAAACCTATCCTACATTGCCACTGCATGTTCCCTGACCTCCCCATGCTGACCACCCCACGGTGCTTTTCTCCATCCTACGTTGCCACTCACTGCCTATCCTAATTCAGACCCTCCGATTCACTCCACCCCGTGATGTTTTTCTCACTCCTACTAGTGAATGTATTGTAACACACACCCATACAATGCGCACCACAGCGTGATGTTTTTCAGAAACCTATCCTACATTGCCACCGCATGTTCCCTGACCTCCCCATGCTGACCACCCCGCCTTGCTTTTCTAGATCCTACATTGCCACTCACTGCCTATCCTAATTCAGACCCTCCGATTCACACCAACCCGTGATGGTTTTCTCACTCCTACTAGTGAATGTAATGTAACACACACCCGTACAATGCGCACCACCCCGTGATATTTTTCTCACTCCTACTAGAGAATGTAATGTAACACACATGCATGCAATGCGCACCACCCCGCGATGTTTTTCAGAAACCTATCCTACATTGCCACTGCATGTTCCGTGACCTTCCCAAGCTGACCACCCCGCGGTGCTTTTCTCCATTCTACATTGCAACTCACTGCCTATCCTAATTCAGACCCTCCGATTCACACCACACCGTGATGTATTTCTCACTCTTACTAGTGAATGTAATGTAACACACATCCATACAATGCGCACTACCCCGTGATGTTTTTCTCACTCCTACTAGTGAATGTAATGTAACACACACGCATACAATGCGCACCACCCCGCGATGTTTTTCAGAATCCTATCCTACATTGCCACTGCATGTTCGCTGACCTCCCCATGCTGACCACCCCGCGGTGCTTTTCTCCATTCTACATTGCCACTCACTGCCTATCCTAATTCAGAACCTCCGATTCACACCACCGCGTGATGTTTTTCTCACTCCTACTAGTGAATGTAATGTAACACACACCCGTACAATGCGCACCACCCCGTGATATTTTCTCACTAATACTAGTGAATGTAATATAACACAGACCCTTACAATGCGCACCACCCCGCGATGTTTTTCAGAAACCTATCCTACATTGCCACTGCATGTTCCCTGACCTCCCCATGCTGACCACCCCGCGGTGATTTTCTCCATCCTACAATGACCCTCACTGCCTATCCTAATTCAGACACTCCGATTCACACCAGCCCGTGCTGTTTTTCTCACTCCTGCTAGTGAATGTAATGTAACACACACCCATACAATGCGCACCACCCTGTGATGTTTTTCTCACTCCTACTAGTGAATGTAATGTAACACACACCCATACAATGCGCACCACCCCGCAATGTTTTTCAGAAACTTATCCTACATTGCCACTGCATGTTCCCTGACCTCCCCATGCTGACGACCCCGCGGTGCTTTTCTCCATCCTACATTGTCACTCACTGCCTATCCTAATTCAGACCCTCTGATTCACACCACCCCGTGATGATTTTCTAACTCCTACTATTGAATGTAATGTAACACACACCCATACAATGCGCACCACCCCGTGATGTTTTTCTCACTCCTAGTAGTGAATGTCATGTAACACACACCCATAAAATGCGCACCACCCCGTGATGTTTTTCTCACTCACACTAGTGAATGTAATGTAACACAAACCCATACAATGCGCACCACCCCGCGATGTTTTTCAGAAACCTATCCTACATTGACACTGCATGTTCCCTGACCTCCCCATGCTGACCACCCAGCCTTGCTTTTCTCCATCCTACATTGCCACTCACTGCCTCTCCTAATTCAGACACTCCGATTCACACCACCCCGTGACGTTTTTCTCACTCCTACTAGTGAATGTAATGTATCACACACCCATACAATGCGCATCACCCCATTATGTTTCTCTCACCCCTACTAGTGAATGTAATGTAACACACACCCATACAATGCGCACCACCCCGCGATGTTTTTCTCACTCCTACTAGAGAATGTAATGTAACACACACGCATATAATGCGCACCACCCCGCGATGTTTTTCAGAAACCTATCCTACATTGCCACTGCATGTTCCGTGACCTCCCCAAGCTAACCACCCCGCGATGCTTTTCTCCATCCTACATTGCCACTCACTGCCTATCCTAATTCAGACCCTCCGATTCACACCGCCCCGTGATTTATTTCTCACTCCTACTAGTGAATGTAATGTAACACACACCCATACAATGCGCTCTACCCCGTGATGTTTTTCTCACTCCTACTAGTGAATGTAATGTAACACACTCCCGTACAATGCGCACCACCCCGTGATTTTTTCTCACTAATACTAGTGAATGTAATGTAACACACACCCATACAATGCGCACCACCCCGCGATGTTTTTCAGAAACCTATCCTACATTGCCACTGCATGTTCCCTGACCTCCCCATGCTGACAACCCCGCGGTGCTTTTCTCCATCCTACATTGCCACTCACTGCCTCTCCTAATTCAGACACTCCAATTCACACCACCCCGTGACGTTTTTCTCACTCCTACTAATGAATGTAATGAAACACACACCCGTACAATGCGCACCACCCCGTGATGTTTTTCTTACTCCTACTAGTGAATGTCATGTAACACACACCCATAAAATTCGCACCACCACGTGATGTTTTTCTCACTTCTACTAGTGAATGTAATGTAACACACACCCATACAATGCGCACCACTCCGCGATGTTTTTCAGAAACCTATCGTACATTGCCACTGCATGTTCCCTGACCTCCCCATGCTGACCACCCTGCGGTGCTTTTCTCCATCCTATATTGCCACTCACTGCCTATCCTAATTCAGACCCTCCGATTCACACCACCCCGCGATGTTTTTCACACTCCAACTAGTGAATGTAATGTAACACACACCCATACAATGCGCACCACCACGCGATGTTTTTCTCACTCCTACTAGTGAATGTAATGTAACACACAGCCATACAATGCGCACCACCCCGTGATGATTTTCTCACTCCTACTAGTGAATGTAATGTAACACTCACCCATACAATGCGCACCATCCCGCGATGTTTTTCAGAAACCTATCCTACATTGCCACTGTATGTTCCCTGACATCCCCATGCTGACCACCCCGCGGTGCTTTTCTCCATCCTACATTACCACTCACTGCCTATCCTAATTCAGACCCTCTGATTCACACCACTGCGTGATGTTTTTGTCACTCCTACTAGTGAATGTAATGTAACACACACCCATACAATGCGCACCACCCCGTGATGTTTTTCTCACTCCTACTAGTGAATGTACTGTAACACACACCGAACAATGCGCACCACCCCGCGATCTTTTTCAAAAATCTATCCTACATTGCCACTGCATGTTCCCTGACCTCCCCATGCTGACCACCCCGCGGTGCTTTTCTCCATCATACATTGCCACTCACTGCCTATCCTTATTCAGACCCTCCGATTCACACCACCCCGTGATGTTTTTCTCACTCCTACTAGTGAATGTAATGTAACACACAGCCATACAATGCGCACCACACCGTGATATTTTTCTCACAATTACTAGTGAATGTAATGTAACACACACCCATACAATGCGCACCACCCCGTGATGTTTTTCTCACTCCTAGTAGAGAATGTCATGTAACACACACCCATAAAATGCGCACCACCCCGTGATGTTTTTCTCACTCATACTAGTGAATGTAATGTAACACACACCCATACAATGCGCACCACCCCGCGATGTTTTTCAGAAACCTATCCTACATTGCCACTGCATGTTCCCTGACCTCCCCATGCTGACCACCCCGCCTTGCTTTTCTCCATCCTACATTGTCACTCACTGCCTATCCTAATTCAGACCCTCCGATTCACACCACCCCATGACGTTTTTCTCACTCCTACTAGTGAATGTAATGTAACACACACCCATACAATGCGCACCACGCCGCAGTTTTTCTCACTCCTTCTAGAGAATGTAATGTAACACACACACATACAATGCGCACGACCCCGCGATGTTTTTCAGAAACCTATCCTACATTGACACTGCATGTTCCGTGAACTCCCCAAGCTAACCACCCCGCGGTGCTTTTCTCCATCCTACATTGCCACTCCCTGCCTATCCTAATTGAGACCCTCTGATTCACACCACCCAGTGAAGTATTTCTCACTCCTACTAGGGAATGTAATGTAACACACACACATACCATGCGCACTACCCTGTGATGTTTTTCTCACTCCTACTAGTGAATGTAATGTAACACACACCCATACAATGCGCACCACCCCGCGATGTTTTTCAGAAACCTATCCTACATTGCCACTGCATGTTCCCTGACCTCCCCATGCTGACCAGCCTGCGGTGCTTTTCTCCATCCTACATTGCCACTCACTGCCTATCCTAATTCAGACCCTCCGATTCACCCCACCGTGTGATGTTTTTCTCACTCCTACTAGTGAATGTAATGTAACACACACCCGTACAATGCGCACCACCCCGTGATATTTTTCTCACTCCTACTAATGAATGTAATGAAACACACACACATACAATGCGAACCACCCCGTGATGTTTTTCTCACTCCTACTAGTGAACGTAATGTAACACTCACCCATACAATGCGCACCACCCCGCGATGTTTTTCAGAAATCTATCCTACATTGCCACTGCGAGTTCCCTGACCTCCCCATGCTGACCACCCCGTGGTGCTTTTCTCCATCCTACATTGCCACTCACTGCCTATCCTAATTCAGACCCTCCGATTCACACCACACCGCGATGTTTTTCTCACTCCTACTAGTGAATGTAATGTAACACACACCCATACAATGCGCACCACCCCGCGATGTTTTTCTCACTCCTACTAGTGAAGGTAATGTAACACACAGCCATACAATGCGCCCACCCCGTGATGTTTTTCTCACTCCTACTAGTGAATGTAATGTAACACAGAGCCATACAATGCGCACCACCCCATGATGTTTTTCTCACTCCTACTAGTTAATGTAATGTAACACACACCCATACAATGCGCACCACCCCGCGATGTTTTTCAGAAACCTATCCTACATTGCCACTGCATGTTCCCTGACCTCCCCATGCTGACGACCCCGCGGTGATTTTCTGCATCCTACATTGCCACTCACTGCCTATCCTAATTCAGACCCTCCGATTCACACCACCACGTGATGTTTTTCTCATTCCTACTAGTGAATGTAATGTAACAAACACCCATACAATGCGCACCACCCCGTGATGTTTTTCTCACTCCTACTAGTGAATGTAATGTAACACACACCCATACAATGCGCACCAACCCGTGATGTTTTTCTAACTCCTACTAGTGACTGTAATGTAACACACACCCTTACAATGCGCACAACCCCGTGATATTTTTCAGAAACTTATCCTACATTGCCACGGCATGTTCCCTGACCTCCCATACTGACCACCCCACGGTGCTTGTCTCCATGCTACATTGCCACTCACTGCCTATCCTAATTCAGACCCTCCAATTCACACCACCCCGTGATGTTTTTCTCACTCCTACTAGTGAATGTAATGTAACACACACCCATACAATGCGCACCACCCCGTTATGTTTCTCTCACTCCTACTAGTGAATGTAATATAACACACACCCATACAATGCGCACCACCCCGCGATGTTTTTCTCACTCCTACTAGAGAATGTAATGTAACACACACGCATACAATGCGCACCACCCGCGATGTTTTTCAGAAACCTATCCTACATTGCCACTGCATGTTCTGTGACCTCCCCAAGCTAACCACCCCGCGGTGCTTTTCTCCATCCTACATTGCCACTCACTGCCTATCCTAATTCAGACCCTCCGATTCACACCACCCCCCGATGTTTTTCTCACTCCTACTAGTGAATGTAATGTAACACACACCCATACAATGCGCACCACCCCGCGATGTTTTTCTCACTCCTACTAGTGAATGTAATGTAACACACAGCCATACAATGCGCACCACCCCGTGATGCTTTTCTCACTCCTACTAGTGAATGTAATGTAACACACAGCCATACAATGCGCACCACCCCGTGATGCTTTTCTCACTCTTACTAGTGAATGTAATGTAACACACACCCATACAATGCGCACCACCCCGCAATGTTTTTCAGAAACCTATCCTACATTGCCACTGCATGTTCCCTGACCTCCCCATGCTGACGACCCCGCGGTGCTTTTCTCCATCCTACATTGTCACTCACTGCCTATCCTAATTCAGACCCTCTGATTCACACCACCGGGTGATGTTTTTCTAACTCCTACTAGTGAATGTAATGTAACACACACCAATACAATGCGCACCACCCCGTGATGTTTTTCTCACTCCTAGTAGTGAATGTCATGTAACACACACCCATACAATGCGCACCACCCCGCGATGTTTTTCAGAAACCTATCCTACATTGCCACCGCATGTTCCCTGACCTCCCCATGCTGACCACCCCGCCTTGCTTTTCTCCATCCTACATTGCCACTCACAGCCTATCCTAATTCAGACCCTGCGATTCACACCAACCCGTGATGTTTTTCTCACTCCTACTAGTGAATGTAATGTAACACACACCCATACAATGCGCACCACCCCGTTATGTTTCTCTCACTCCTACTAGTGAATGTAATGTAACACACACCCATACAATGCGCACCACCCCGCGATGTTTTTCTCACTCCTACTAGAGAATGTAATGTAACACACACGCATACAATGCGCACCACCCCGCGATGTTTTTCAGAAACCTATCCTACATTGCCACTGCATGTTCCGAGACCTCCCCAAGCTAACAAACCCGCGGTGCTTTTCTCCATCCTACATTGCCACTCACTGCCTATCCTAATTCAGACCCTCCGATTCACACCACCCCATGATGTATTTCTCACTCCTACTAGTGAATGTAATGTAACACACACCCATACAATGCGCACTACCCCGTGATGTTTTTCTCCCTCCTACTAGTGAATGTAATGTAACACACACCCATACAATGCGCACCACCCCGCGATGTTTTTTAGAAAACTATCCTACATTGCCACTGCATATTCCCTGACCTCCCCATGCTGACCACCCCGTGGTGCTTTTCTCCATCCTACATTGCCACTCACTGCCTATCCTAATTCAGACCCTCCGATTCACCCCACCGCGTGATGTTTTTCTCACTCCTACTAGTGAATGTAATGTAACACAAACCAGTACAATGCGCACCACCCCGTGATGTTTTTCTAACTCCTACTAGTGAATGTAATGTAACACACACACATAAAATGCGGACAACCCCGCGATATTTTTCAGAAACGTATCCTACATTGCCACTGCATGTTCCCTGACCTTCCCATGCTGACCACCCCGCGGTGCTTGTCTCCATCCTACATTGCCACTCACTGCCTATCCTAATTCAGACCCTCCGATTCACACCACCCCGTGATGTTTTTCTCACTCCTACGAGTGAATGTAATGTAACACACACCAATACAATGCGCACCACCCCGCGATGTTTTTCAGAAACCTATCCTACATTGCCACTGCATGTTCCCTGACCTCCCCATGCTGACCACCCCACGGTGCTTTTCTCCATCCTACATTGCCACTCACTGCCTATCCTAATTCAGACCCTCCAATTCACTCCACTCCGTGATGTTTTTCTCACTCCTAGTAGTGAATGTATTGTAACACACACCCATACAATGCGCACCACAGCGTGATGTTTTTCAGAAAACTATCCTACATTGCCACTGCATGTTCCCTGACCTCCCCATACTGACCACCCCGCGGTGCTTTTCTCCATCCTACATTGCCACTCACTGCCTATCCTAATTCAGACCCTCCGATTCACACCACCGCGTGATGTTTTTCTCACTCCTACTAGTGAATGTAATATAACACACACCCGTACAATGCGCACCACCCCGTGATATTTTTCTCACTCCTACTAGAGAATGTAATGTAACACACATGCATACAATGCGCACCACCCCGCGATGTTTTTCAGAAACCTATCCTACATTGCCACTGCATGTTCCGTGACCTTCCCAAGCTGACGACCCCGCGGTGCTTTTCTCCATTCTACATTGCAACTCACTGCCTATCCTAATTCAGACCCTCCGATTCACACCACACCGTGATGTATTTCTCACTCTTACTAGTGAATGTAATGTAACACACATCCATACAATGCGCACTACCCCGTGATGTTTTTCTCACTCCTACTAGTGAATGTAATGTAACACACACCCATACAATGCGCACCACCCCGCGTTGTTTTTCAGAAACCTATCCTACATTGCCACTGCATGTTCGCTGACCTCCCCATGCTGACCACCCCGCGGTGCTTTTCTCCATCCTACATTGCCACTCACTGCCTATCCTAATTCAGAACCTCCGATTCACACCACCGCGTGATGTTTTTCTCACTCCTACTAGTGAATGTAATGTAACACACACCCGTACAATGCGCACCACCCCGTGATATTTTTCTCACTAATACTAGTGAATGTAATGTAACACAGACCCATACAATGCGCACCACCCCGCGATGTTTTTCTCACTCCTACTAATGAATGTAATGAAACACACACCCATACAATGCGAACCACCCCGTGATGTTTTTCTCACTCCTACTAGTGAACGTAATGTAACACAGACCCATACAATGCGCACCACCCCGCGATGTTTTTCAAAAACCTATCCTACATTGCCACTGCATGTTCCCTGACCTCCCCATGCTGCCCACCCCGTGGTGCTTTTCTCCATCCTACATTGCCACTCACTGCCTATCCTAATTCAGACCCTCCGATTCACACCACCCCGTGATGTTTTTCTCACTCCTACTAGTGAATGTAATGTAACACACACCCATACAGTGCGCACCACCCCGTGATGTTTTTCTTACTCCTACTAGTGAATGTAATGTAACACACACCCATACCATGCGCACCACCCCGCAATGTTTTTCAGAAACCTATCCTACATTGCCACTGCGTGTTCCCTGACCTCCCCATGCTGACGACCCCGCGGTGCTTTTCTCTATCCTACATTGTCACTCACTGCCTATCCTAATTCAGACCCTCTGATTCACACCACCCCGTGATGTTTTTCTCACTCCTACTAGTGTATGTAATGTAACACACACTGAACAATGCGCACCACCCCGCGATCTTTTTCAGAAATCTATCCTACATTGCCACTGCATGTTCCCTGACCTCCCCATGCTGACCACCCCGCGGTGCTTTTCTCCATCCTACATTGCCACTCACTGCCTATCCTTATTCAGACCCTCCGATTCACACCACCCAGTGATGTTTTTCTCACTCCTACTAGTGAATGTAATGTAACACACAGCCATACAATGCGCACCACCCCGTGATGTTTTTCTCACTCCTACTAGTTAATGTAATGTAACACACACCCATACAATGCGCACCACCCCGCAATGTTTTTCAGAAACCTATCCTACATTGCCACTGCATGTTCCCTGACCTCCCCATGCTGACGACCCCGCGGTGCTTTTCTCCATCCTACATTGTCACTCACGGCCTATCCTCATTCAGACCCTCTGATTCACACCACACCGTGATGTTTTTCTAACTCCTACTAGTGAATGTAATGTAACACACACCCATACAATGCACACCACCCCGTGATGTTTTTCTCACTCCTAGTAGTGAATGTCATGTAACACACACCCATAAAATGCACACCACCCCGTGATGTTCTTCTCACTCCTACTAGTGAATGTAATGTAACACACACCCATACAATGCGCACCACCCCGCGATATTTTTCAAAAACCTATCCTACATTGCCACCGCATGTTCCCTGACCTCCCCATGCTGACCACCCCGCCTTGCTTTTCTCCATCCTACATTGCCACTCACTGCCTATCCTAATTCACACCCTCCGATTCACACCAACCCGTGATGTTTTTCTCACTCCTACCAGTGAATGTAATGTAACACACACCCATACAATGCGCACCACCCCGTTATGTTTCTCTCACTCCTACTAGTGAATGTAATGTAACACACACCCATACAATGCGCACCACCCCGCGATGTTTTTCTCACTCCTACTAGAGAATATAATGTAACACACACGCATACAATGTGCACCACCCCGCGATGTTTTTCAGAAACCTATCCTACATTGCCACTGCATGTTCCGAGACCTCCCCAAGCTAACAAACCCGCGGTGCTTTTCTCCATCCTACATTGCCACTCACTGCCTATCCTAATTCAGACCCTCCGATTCACACCACCTCGTGATGTATTTCTCAATCCTACTAGTGAATGTAATGTAACACACACCCATACAATGCGCACTACCCCGTGATGTTTTTCTCACTCCTACTAGTGAATGTAATATAACACACACCCATACAATGCGCACCACCCCGCGATGTTTTTCAGAAACCTATCCTACATTGCCACTGCATGTTCCCTGACCTCCCCATGCTGACCACCCCGTGGTGCTTTTCTCCAACCTACATTGCCACTAACTGCCTATCCTAATTCAGACCCTCCGATTCACCCCACCGCGTGATGTTTTTCTCACTCCTACTAGTGAATGTAATGTAACACACACCCGTACAATGCGCACCACCCCGTGATATTTTTCTCACTTATACTAGTGAATGTAATGTAACACACACCCATACAATGTGCACCACCCCGCTATGTTTTTCAGAAACCTATCCCACATTGCCACTGCATGTTCCCTGACCCCCCCATGCTGACCACCCCGCGGTGCTTTTCTCCATCCTACATTGCCAATCACTGCCTCTCCTAATTCAGACACTCCGATTCACACCTCCCCGTGATGTTTTTCTCACTCCTACTAATGAATGTAATGAAACACACACCCATACAATGCGCACCACCCCGTGATGTTTTTCTCACTCCTACTAGTGAATGTAATGTAACACACACCCATACAATGCGCACCACCCCGTGATGTTTTTCTCACTCCTACTAGTGAATGTAATGTAACACAAACCCATACAATGCGCACCACCCCGTGATGTTTTTCTAACTCCTACTAGTGAATGTAATGTAACACACACACATACAATGCGGACCACCCCGCGATATTTTTCAGAAACGTATCCTACATTGCCACTGCATGTTCCCTGACCTCCCCATGCTGACCACCCCACGGTGCTTTTCTCCATCCTACATTGCCACTCACTGCCTATCCTAATTCAGACCCTCCGATTCACTCCACCCCGTGATGTTTTTCTCACTCCTACTAGTGAATGTATTGTAACACACAACCATACAATGCGCACCACAGCGTGATGTTTTTCAGAAAACTATCCTACATTGCCACTGCATGTTCCCTGACCTCCCCATACTGACCACCCCGCGGTGCTTTTCTCCATCCTACATTGCCACTCACTGCCTATCCTAATTCAGACCCTCCGATTCACACCACCGCGTGATGTTATTCTCACTCCTACTAGTGAATGTAATGTAACACACACCCGTACAATGCGCACCACCCCGTGATATTTTTCTCACTCCTACTAGTGAATGTAATGTAACACACACCCATACAATGCGCACCACCCCGCGTTGTTTTTCAGAAACCTATCCTACATTGCCACTGCATGTTCGCTGACCTCCCCATGCTGACCACCCCGCGGTGCTTTTCTCCATCCTACATTGCCACTCACTGCCTATCCTAATTCAGAACCTCCGATTCACACCACCTTGTGATGTTTTTCTCACTCCTACTAGTGAATGTAATGTAACACACACCCGTACAATGCGCACCACCCCGTGATATTTTTCTCACTAATACTAGTGAATGTAATGTAACACAGACCCATACAATGCGCACCACCCCGCGATGTTTTTCTCACTCCTACTAATGAATGTAATGAAACACACACCCATACAATGCGAATGACCCCGTGATGTTTTTCTCACTCCTACTAGTGAACGTAATGTAACACAGACCCATACAATGCGCACCACCCCGCGATGTTTTTCAACAACCTATCCTACATTGCCACTGCATGTTCCCTGACCTCCCCATGCTGCCCACCCCGCGGTGCTATTCTCCATCCTACATTGCCACTCACTGCCTATCCTAATTCAGACCCTCCGATTCACACCACCCCGCGATGTTTTTCTCACTCCTACTAGTGAATGTAATGTAACACACACCGAACAATGCGCACCACCCCACGATATTTTTCAGAAACCTATCCTACATTGCCACTGCATGTTCCCTGACCTCCCCATGCTGACAACCCCGCGGTGCTTTTCTGCATCCTACATTGCCACTCACTGCCTATCCTAATTCAGACCCTCCGATTCTCACCACCCCGTGATGTTTTTCTCACTCCTACTAGTGAATGTAATGTAACACACACCCATACAATGCGCACCACCCCATGATGTTTTTCTTACTCCTACTAGTGAATGTAATATAACACACACCCATACAATGCGCACCACCCCGCAATGTTTTTCAGAAACCTATCCTACATTGCCACTGCATGTTCCCTGACCTCCCCATGCTGACCACCCCGTGGTGCTTTTCTCCATCCTACATTGCCACTCAATGCCTATCCTAATTCAGAACCTCCGAATGACACCATCCCGTGATGTTTTTCTCACTCCTACTAGTCAATGTAATGTAACACACACCGAACAATGCGCACCACCCCGCGATCTTTTTCAGAAATCTATCCTACATTGCCACTGCATGTTCCCTGACCTCCCCATGCTGACCACCCCGCGGTGCTTTTCTCCATCCTACATTGCGACACACTGCCTATCCTAATAAGGACCCTCCGATACACACCACCCCGTGATGTTTTTCTCATTCCTACTAGTGAATGTAATGTAACAAACACCCATACAATGCGCACCACCCCGTGATGTTTTTCTCACTCCTACTAGTGAATGTAATGTAACACACACCCATACAATGCGCACCAACCCGTGATGTTTTTCTAACTCCTACTTGTGAATGTAATGTAACACACACCCATCCAATGCGCACAACCCCGTGATATTTTTCAGAAACGTATCCTACATTGCCACTGCATGTTCCCTGACCTCCCCATACTGACCACCCCGCGGTGCGTGTCTCCATCCTACATTGCCACTCACTGCCTATCCTAATTCAGACCCTCCGATTCACACCACCCCGTGATGTTTTTCTCACTCCTATTAGTGAATGTAATGTAAAACACACCCATACAATGCGCACCAGCGCGCGAAGTTTTTCAGAAAACTATCCAACATTGCCACTGCATGTTCCCTGACCTCCACATGCAGACCACCCCGCGGTGCTTTTCTCTATCCTACATAGCCACTCACTGCCTATCCTAATTCAGACACTCCGATTCACACCACCCCGTGATGTTTTTCGCAATCCTACTAGTGAATGTAATGTAACACACACCCATACAATGCGCACCACCCCGCGATGTTTTTCTCACTTCTACTAGTGAATGTAATGTAACACACACCCATACAATGCGCACCACCCCGTGATGTTTTTCTCACTCCTACTAGTGAATGTAATGTAACACACACCCATACAATGCGCACCACCCCGCGATGTTTTTCAGAAACCTATCCTATATTGCCACGGCATGTTCCCTGAACTCCCCATGCTGACCACCCCACGGTGCTTTTCTCCATCCTACATTGCCACTCACTGCCTATCCTAATTCAGACCTTCCGATTCACACCACCGCGTGATGTTTTTCTCATTCCTACTAGTGAATGTAATGTAACACACACCCATACAATGTTCACCACCCCGTGATGTTTTTCGCAGTCCTACTAGTGAATGTAATGTAACACACACCGATACAATGCGCACCACCCCGCGATGATTTTCGGAAACCTATCCTACATTGCCACTGCATGTTCCCTGACCTCCCCATGCTGACCACCCCGCGGTGATTTTCTCCATCCTACATGGCCCCTCACTGCCTATCCTAATACAGACCCTCCGATTCACACCACCACGTGATGTTTTACTCACTCCTACTAGTGAATGTAATGTAACACACACCCATACAATGCGCACCGCCCTGTGATGTTCTTCTCACTCCTACTAGTGAATGTAATGTAACACACACCCATACAATGCGCACCACCCCGCAATGTTTTTCCGAAACCTATCCTACATTGACACTGCATGTTCCCTCACCTCCCCATGCTGACGACCCCGCGGTGCTTTTCTCCATCCTACATTGCCACTCACTGCCTATCCTAATTCAGACCCTCCGATTCACCCCACCCCGTGATGGTTTTCTAACTCCTACTAGTGAATGTAATGTAACACACACCCATACAATGCGCTCCACCCCGTGATGTTTCTCTCACTCCTAGTAGTGAATGTCATGTAACACACACCCATAAAATGCACACCACCCCGCGATGTTTTTCTCACTCCTACTAGAGAATGTAATGTAACACACACGCATACAATGCGCACCACCCCGCGATGTTTTTCAGAAACCTATTCTACATTGCCACTGCATGTTCCGTGACCTCCCCAAGCTAACAACCCCGCGGTGCTTTTCTCCATCCTACATTGCCACTCACTGCCTATCCTAATTCAGACCCTCCGATTCACACCACTCCGTGATGTATTTCTCACTCCTACTAGTGAATGTAATGTAACACACACCCATACAATGCGCACTACCCCGTGATGTTTTTCTCACTCGTACTAGTGAATGTAATGTAACACACACCCATACAATGCGCACCACCCCGCGATGTTTTTCAGAAACCTATCCTACATTGCCACTGCATGTTCCCTGACCTCCCCATGCTGACCACCCCGCGGTGTTTTTCTCCATCCTACATTGCCACTCACTGCCTATCCTAATTCAGACTCTCCGATTCACCCCACCGCGTGATATTTTTCTCACTCCTACTAGTGAATGTAATGTAACACACACCCGTACAATGCGCACCACCCCGTGATATTTTTCTCACTCCTACTAGTGAATGTAATGTAACACACACCCATACAATGTGCACCACCCCGCGATGTTTTTCAGAAACCTATCCTACATTGCCACTGCATGTTCCCTGACCTCCCCATGCTGACCACCCCGCGATGCTTTTCTCCATCCTACATTGCCACTCACTGCCTCTCCTAATTCAGACACTCCGATTCACACCACCCCGTGATGTTTTTCTCACTCCTACTAATGAATGTAATGAAACACACACCCATACAATGCGCACCACACTGCGATGTTTTTCAGAAACTTATCTTACATTGCCACTGCATGTTCCCTGACCTCCCCATGCATGCCACCCCGCGGTGCTTTTCTCCATCCTACATTGCCACTCAATGCCTATCCTAATCCATACCCTCTGATTCACACCACCCCGCGATGTTTTTCTCACTCCTACTAGTGAATGTAATGTAACACACACCCATACAATGCGCACCACCCCGCGATGTTTTTCTCACTCCTACTTCTATATGTAATGTAACACACACCCATGCAATGCGCACCACCCCGTGATGCTTTTCTCAATCCTACTAGTGAATGTAATGTAACACACACCCATACAATGCGCACCACCCCGCGATGTTTTTCATAAATCTATCCTACATTGCCACTGCATGTTCCCTGACCTCCCCATGCTGACCACCCCGCGGTGCTTTTCTCCATCCTACATTGCCACTCACTGCCTATCCTAATTCAGACCATCTGATTCACACCACCGCGTGATGTTTTTCTCACTCCTACTAGTGAATGAAATGTAACACACACCAATACAATGCGCCCCACCCCGTGATGTTTTTCTCACTCCTACTAGTGAATGTAATGTAACACACACCCATACAATGCGCACCACCCCGTGATGTTTTTCTCACTCCTACTAGTGAATGTAATGTAACACAAACCCGTACAATGCGCACCACCCCGTGATGATTTTGTAACTCCTACTAGTGAATGTAATGTAACACACACCCATACAATGCGGACCACCCCGCGATATTTTTCAGAAACGTATCCTACATTGCCACTGCATGTTCCCTGACCTTCCCATGCTGACCACCCCGCGGTGCTTGTATCCATCCTACATTGCCACTCACTGCTTATCCTAATTAACACCCTCTGATTCACACCAACCCGTGATGTTTTTCTCAATCCTACTAGTGAATGTAATGTAACACTCACCCATACAATGCGCACCACCCCGTTATGTTTCTCTCACTCCTACTAGTGAATGTAATGTAACACACACATACAATGCGCACCACCCCACGATGTTTTTCAGAAACCTATCCTACATTGCCACTGCATGTTCCCTGACCTCCCCATGCTGACCACCCCGCGGTGTTTTTCTCCATCCTACATTGCCACTCACTGCCTATCCTAATTCAGACTCTCCGATTCACCCCACCGAGTGATGTTTTTCTCACTCCTACTAGTGAATGTAATGTAACACACACCCGTACAATGCGCACAATCCCGTGATATTTTTCTCACTAATACTAGTGAATGTAATGTAACACACACCCATACAATGTGCACCACCCCGCGATGTTTTTCAGAAACCTATCCTACATTGCCACTGCATGTTCCCTGACCTCCCCATGCTGACCACCCCGCGGTGCATTTCTCCATCCTACATTGCCACTCACTGCCTCGCCTAATTCAGACACTCCGATTCACACCACCCCGTGATGTTTTTCTCACTCCTACTAATGAATGTAATGAAACACACACCCATACAATGCGCACCACCCTGCGATGTTTTTCAGAAACCTATCTTACATTGCCACTGCATGTTCCCTGACATCCCCATGCTTACCACCCCGCGGTGCTTTTCTCCATCCTACATTGCCACTCAATGCCTATCCTAATTCCTACCCTCTGATTCACACCACCCCGCGATGTTTTTCTCACTCCTACTAGTGAATGTAATGTAACACACACCCATACAATGCGCACCACCCCGCGATGTTTTTCTCACTCCTACTAGTATATGTAATGTAACACACACCCATGCAATGCGCACAACCCCGTGATGCTTTTCTCACTCCTACTAGTGAATGTAATGTAACACACACCCATACAATGCGCACCACCCCGCGATGTTTTTCAGAAATCTATCCTACATTGCCACTGCATGTTCCCTGACCTTCCCATGCTGACCACCCCGCGGTGCTTGTCTCCATCCTACATTGCCACTCACTGCCTATCCTAATTCAGACCCTCCGATATAAACCACACCGTGATGTTTTTCTCACTCCTACTAGTGAATGTATTTTAACACACACCCATACAATGCGCACCACAGCGTGATGTTTTTCAGAAAACTATCCTACCTTGCCACTGCATGTTCCCTGACCTCCCCATACTGACCACCCCGCGGTGCTTTTCTCCATCCTACGTTGCCACTCACTGCCTATCCTAATTCAGACCCTCCGATTCACACCACCGCGTGATGTTTTTCTCACTCCTACTAGTGAATGTAATGCAACACACACCCGTACAATGCGCACCACCCCGTGACATTTTTCTCACTCCTACTAGAGAATGTAATGTAACACACATGCATACAATGCGCACCACCCCGCGATGTTTTTCAGAAACCTGTCCTACATTGCCACTGCATGTTCCCTGACCTCCCCATGCTGACCACCCCGCGGTGATTTTCTCCATCCTACATTGCCCCTCACTGCCTATCCTAATTCAGACCCTCCGATTCACACCACCCCGTGATGTTTTTCTCACTCCTACTAGTGAATGTAATGTAACACACACCCATACAATGCGCACCACCCTGTGATGTTTTTCTCACTCCTACTAGTGAATGTAATGTAACACAAACCCATACAATGCGCACCACCCCGCAGTGTTTTTCAGAAACCTATCTTACTTTGCCACTGCATGTTCCCTCACCTCCCCATGCTGACGACCCCGCGGTGCTTTTCTCCATCCTACATTGTCACTCACTGCCTATCCTAATTCAGACCCTCTGATTCACACCACCCCGTGATGTTTTTCTAACTCCTACTAGCGAATGTAATGTAACACACACCCATACAATGCGCACCACACCGTGATGTTTTTCTCACTCCTATTAGTGAATGTCATGTAACACACACCCATAAAATGAACACCACCCCGTGATGTTCTTCTCACTCCTACTAGTGAATGTAATGTAACACACACCCATACAATGCGCACCACCTCGCGATGTTTTTCAGAAACCTATCCTACATTGCCACTGCATGTTCCATGACCTCCCCATGCTGACCACCCCGCCTTGCTTTTCTCCATCCTACATTGCCACTCACTGCTTATCCTAATTCACACCCTCCGATTCACACCAACCCGTGATGTTTTTCTCACTCCTACTAGTGAATGTAATGTAACACTCACCCATACAATGCGCACCACCCGTTATGTTTCTCTCACTCCTACTAGTGAATGTAATGTAACATACACCCATACAATGCGCACCACCCCGCGATGTTTTTCTCACTCCTACTAGAGAACATAATGTAACACACACGCATACAATGCGCACCACCCCGCGATGTTTTTCAGAAACCGATCCTACATTGCCACTGCATGTTCCGTGACCTCCCCAAGCTAACTACCCCGCGGTGCTTTTCTCCATCCTACATTGCCACTCACTGCCTATCCTAATTCAGACCCTCCGATTCACACCACTCCGTGATGTATTTCTCACTCCTACTAGTGAATGTAATGTAACACACACCCATACAATGCGCACTACCCCGCGATGTTTTTCAGAAACCTATCATACATTGCCACTGCATGTTCCCTGTCCTCCCCATGCTGACCACCCCGCGGTGTTTTTCTCCATCCTACATTGCCACTCACTGCCTCTCCTAATTCAGACACTCCGATTCACACCACCCCGTGATGTTTTTCTCACTCCTACTAATGAATGTAATGAAACACACACCCATACAATGCGCACCACCCTGCGATGTTTTTCAGAAACCTATCTTACATTGCCACTGCATGTTCCCTGACATCCCCATGCTTACCACCCCGCGGTGCTTTTCTCCATCCTACATTGCCACTCAATGCCTATCCTAATTCATACGCTCTGATTCACACCACCCCGCGATGTTTTTCTCACTCCTACTAGTGAATGTAATGTAACACACACCCATACAATGCGCACAACCCCGCGATGTTTTTCTCACTCCTACTAGTATATGTAATGTAACACACACCCATGCAATGCGCACCACCCCGTGATGCTTTTCTCACTCCTACTAGTGAATGTAATGTAACACACACCCATACAATGTGCACCACCCCGCGATGTTTTTCAGAAATCTATCCTACATTGCCACTGCATGTTCCCTGACCTCCCCATGCTGACCACCCCGCGGTGCTTTTCTCCATCCTACATTGCCACTCGCTGCCTATCCTAATTCAGACCATCTGATTCACACCACCGCGTGATGTTTTTCTCACTCCTACTAGTGAATGAAATGTAACACACACCCATACAATGCGCACCACCCCGTGATGTTTTTCTCACTCCTACTAGTGAATGTAATGTAACACACACCCATACAATGCGCAACACCCCGTGATGTTATTCTCACTCCTACTAGTGAATGTAATGTAACACAAACCCGTACAATGCGCACCACCCCGTGATGTTTTTCTAACTCCTACTAGTGAATGTAATGTAACACACACCCATACAATGCGGACCACCCCGCGATATTTTTCAGAAACGTATCCTACATTGCCACTGCATGTTCCCTGACCTTCCCATGCTGACCACCCCGCGGTGCTTGTCTCCATCCTACATTGCCACTCACTGCCTATCCTAATTCAGACCCTCCGATTCATACCACACCGTGATGTTTTTCTCACTCCTACTAGTGATTGTAATGTAACACACACATACAATGCTCACCACCCCGCAATGTTTTTCAGAAACCTATCCTACATTGCCACTGCATGTTCCCTGACCTCCCCATGCTGACCACCCCGCGGTGTTTTTCTCCATCCTACATTGCCACTCACTGCCTATCCTAATTCAGACTCTCCGATTCACCCCACCGCGAGATGTTTTTCTCACTCCTACTAGTGAATGTAATGTAACACACACCCGTACAATGCGCACCACCCCGTGATATTTTTCTCACTAATACTAGTGAATGTAATGTAACACACACCCATACAATGTGCACCACCCCGCGATGTTTTTCAGAAACCTATCCTACATTGCCACTGCATGTTCCCTGACCTCCCCATGCTGACCACCCCGCGGTGCTTTTCTCCATCCTACATTGCCACTCACTGCCTCTCCTAATTCAGACACTCCGATTCACACCACCCCGTGATGTTTTTCTCACTCCTACTAATGAATGTAATGAAACACACACCCATACAATGCGCACCACCCTGCGATGTTTTTCAGAAACCTATCTTACATTGCCACTGCATGTTCCCTGACATCCCCATGCTTACCACCCCGCGGTGCTTTTCTCCATCCTACATTGCCACTCAATGCCTATCCTAATTCCTACCCTCTGATTCACACCACCCCGCGATGTTTTTCTCACTCCTACTAGTGAATGTAATGTAACACACACCCATACAATGCGCACCACCCCGCGATGTTTTTCTCACTCCTACTAGTATATGTAATGTAACACACACCCATGCAATACGCACAACCCCGTGATGCTTTTCTCACTCCTACTAGTGAATTTAATGTAACACACACCCATACAATGCGCACCACCCCGCGATGTTTTTCAGAAATCTATCCTACATTGCCACTGCATGTTCCCTGACCTCCCCATGCTGACCACCCCGCGGTGCTTTTCTCCATCCTACATTGCCACTCACTGCCTATCCTAATTCAGACCCTCCGATTCACACCACCGCGTGATGTTTTTCTCACTCCTACTAGTGAATGTAATGCAACACACACCCGTACAATGCGCACCACCCCGTGACATTTTTCTCACTCCTACTAGAGAATGTAATGTAACACACATGCATACAATGCGCACCACCCCGCGATGTTTTTCAGAAACCTATCCTACATTGCCACTGCATGTTCCGTGACCTCCCCAAGCTGAACACAACGCGGTGTATTTCTCCATCCTACATAGGCACTCACTGCTTATCCTAATTCAGACCCTCCGATTCACATCACCCCGTGATGTATTTCTCACTCTTACTGGTGAATGTAATGTAACACACATCCATACAATGCGCACCACCCCGCGATGTTTTTCTCACTCCTACTAGTGAATGTAATGTAACACACACCCATACAATGCGCACCACCCCGTGATGTTTTTCTCACTCCTACTAGTGAATGTAATGTAACACACACCCATACAATGCGCACCACCCCCGATGTTTTTCAGAAACCTATCCTATATTGCCACGGCATGTTCCCTGAACTCCCCATGCTGACCACCCCACGGTGCTTTTCTCCATCCTACATTGCCACTCACTGCCTATCCTAATTCAGACCTTCCGATTCACACCACCGCGTGATGTTTTTCTCATTCCTACTAGTGAATGTAATGTAACACACACCCATACAATGTGCACCACCCCGTGATGTTTTTCTCACTCCTACTAGTGAATGTAATGTAACACACACCGATACAATGCGCACCACCCCGTGATGTTTTTCGGAAACCTGTCCTACATTGCCACTGCATGTTCCCTGACCTCCCCATGCTGACCACCCCGCGGTGATTTTCTCCATCCTACATTGCCCCTCACTGCCTATCCTAATTCAGACCCTCCGATTCACACCACCCCGTGATGTTTTTCTCACTCCTACTAGTGAATGTAATGTAACACACACCCATACAATGCGCACCACCCTGTGATGTTTTTCTCACTCCTACTAGTGAATGTAATGTAACACAAACCCATACAATGCGCACCACCCCGCAGTGTTTTTCAGAAACCTATCTTACTTTGCCACTGCATGTTCCCTCACCTCCCCATGCTGACGACCCCGCGGTGCTTTTCTCCATCCTACATTGTCACTCACTGCCTATCCTAATTCAGACCCTCTGATTCACACCACCCCGTGATGTTTTTCTAACTCCTACTAGCGAATGTAATGTAACACACACCCATACAATGTGCACCACCCCGTGATGTTTTTCTCACTCCTACTAGTGAATGTAATGTAACACACACCGATACAATGCGCACCACCCCGTGATGTTTTTCGGAAACCTGTCCTACATTGCCACTGCATGTTCCCTGACCTCCCCATGCTGACCACCCCGCGGTGATTTTCTCCATCCTACATTGCCCCTCACTGCCTATCCTAATTCAGACCCTCCGATTCACACCACCCCGTGATGTTTTTCTCACTCCTACTAGTGAATGTAATGTAACACACACCCATACAATGCGCACCACCCTGTGATGTTTTTCTCACTCCTACTAGTGAATGTAATGTAACACAAACCCATACAATGCGCACCACCCCGCAGTGTTTTTCAGAAACCTATCTTACTTTGCCACTGCGTGTTCCCTCACCTCCCCATGCTGACGACCCCGCGGTGCTTTTCTCCATCCTACATTGTCACTCACTGCCTATCCTAATTCAGACCCTCTGATTCACACCACCCCGTGATGTTTTTCTAACTCCTACTAGCGAATGTAATGTAACACACACCCATACAATGCGCACCACACCGTGATGTTTTTCTCACTCCTAGTAGTGAATGTCATGTAACACACACCCATAAAATGAACACCACCCCGTGATGTTCTTCTCACTCCTACTAGTGAATGTAATGTAACACACACCCATACAATGTGCACCACCCCGCGATGTTTTTCAGAAACCTATCCTACATTGCCACTGCATGTTCCATGACCTCCCCATGCTGACCACCCCGCCTTGCTTTTCTCCATCCTACATTGCCACTCACTGCTTATCCTAATTCACACCCTCCGATTCACACCAACCCGTGATGTTTTTCTCACTCCTACTAGTGAATGTAATGTAACACTCACCCATACAATGCGCACCACCCGTTATGTTTCTCTCACTCCTACTAGTGAATGTAATGTAACATACACCCATACAATGCGCACCACCCCGCGATGTTTTTCTCACTCCTACTAGAGAATGTAATGTAACACACACGCATACAATGCGCACCACCCCGCGATGTTTTTCAGAAACCTATCCTACATTGCCACTGCATGTTCCGTGACCTCCCCAAGCTAACTACCCCGCGGTGCTTTTCTCCATCCTACATTGCCACTCACTGCCTATCCTAATTCAGACCCTCCGATTCACACCACTCCGTGATGTATTTCTCACTCCTACTAGTGAATGTAATGTAACACACACCCATACAATGCGCACTACCCCGCGATGTTTTTCAGAAACCTATCCTACATTGCCACTGCATGTTCCCTGTCCTCCCCATGCTGACCACCCCGCGGTGTTTTTCTCCATCCTACATTGCCACTCACTGCCTCTCCTAATTCAGACACTCCGATTCACACCACCCCGTGATGTTTTTCTCACTCCTACTAATGAATGTAATGAAACACACACCCATACAATGCGCACCACCCTGCGATGTTTTTCAGAAACCTATCTTACATTGCCACTGCATGTTCCCTGACATCCCCATGCTTACCACCCCGCGGTGCTTTTCTCCATCCTAAATTGCCACTCAATGCCTATCCTAATTCATACGCTCTGATTCACACCACCCCGCGATGTTTTTCTCACTCCTACTAGTGAATGTAATGTAACACACACCCATACAATGCGCACAACCCCGCGATGTTTTTCTCACTCCTACTAGTATATGTAATGTAACACACACCCATGCAATGCGCACCACCCCGTGATGCTTTTCTCACTCCTACTAGTGAATGTAATGTAACACACACCCATACAATGTGCACCACCCTGCGATGTTTTTCAGAAATCTATCCTACATTGCCACTGCATGTTCCCTGACCTCCCCATGCTGACCACCCCGCGGTGCTTTTCTCCATCCTACATTGCCACTCGCTGCCTATCCTAATTCAGACCATCTGATTCACACCACCGCGTGATGTTTTTCTCACTCCTACTAGTGAATGTAATGTAACACACACCCATACAATGCGCACCACCCCGTGATGTTTTTCTCACTCCTACTAGTGAATGTAATGTAACACACACCCATACAATGCGCACCACCCCGTGATGTTATTCTCACTCCTACTAGTGAATGTAATGTAACACAAACCCGTACAATGCGCACCACCCCGTGATGTTTTTCTAACTCCTACTAGTGAATGTAATGTAACACACACCCATACAATGCGGACCATACCGCGATATTTTTCAGAAACGTATCCTACATTGCCACTGCATGTTCCCTGACCTTCCCATGCTGACCACCCCGCGGTGCTTGTCTCCATCCTACATTGCCACTCACTGCCTATCCTAATTCAGACCCTCCGATTCATACCACACCGTGATGTTTTTCTCACTCCTACTAGTGATTGTAATGTAACACACACATACAATGCGCACCACCCCGCAATGTTTTTCAGAAACCTATCCTACATTGCCACTGCATGTTCCCTGACCTCCCCATGCTGACCACCCCGCGGTGTTTTTCTCCATCCTACATTGCCACTCACTGCCTATCCTAATTCAGACTCTCCGATTCACCCCACCGCGAGATGTTTTTCTCACTCCTACTAGTGAATGTAATGTAACACACACCCGTACAATGCGCACCACCCCGTGATATTTTTCTCACTAATACTAGTGAATGTAATGTAACACACACCCATACAATGTGCACCACCCCGCGATGTTTTTCAGAAACCTATCCTACATTGCCACTGCATGTTCCCTGACCTCCCCATGCTGACCACCCCGCGGTGCTTTTCTCCATCCTACATTGCCACTCACTGCCTCTCCTAATTCAGACACTCCGATTCACACCACCCCGTGATGTTTTTCTCACTCCTACTAATGAATGTAATGAAACACACACCCATACAATGCGCACCACCCTGCGATGTTTTTCAGAAACCTATCTTACATTGCCACTGCATGTTCCCTGACATCCCCATGCTTACCACCCCGCGGTGCTTTTCTCCATCCTACATTGCCACTCAATGCCTATCCTAATTCCTACCCTCTGATTCACACCACCCCGCGATGTTTTTCTCACTCCTACTAGTGAATGTAATGTAACACACACCCATACAATGCGCACCACCCCGCGATGTTTTTCTCACTCCTACTAGTATATGTAATGTAACACACACCCATGCAATACGCACAACCCCGTGATGCTTTTCTCACTCCTACTAGTGAATTTAATGTAACACACACCCATACAATGCGCACCACCCCGCGATGTTTTTCAGAAATCTATCCTACATTGCCACTGCATGTTCCCTGACCTCCCCATGCTGACCACCCCGCGGTGCTTTTCTCCATCCTACATTGCCAGTCACTGCCTATCCTAATTCAGACCATCTGATTCACACCACCGTGTCATGTTTTTCTCACTCCTACTAGTGAATGAAATGTAACACACACCCATACAATGCGCACCACCCCGTGATGTTTTTCTCACTCCTACTAGTGAATGTAATGTAACACACACCCATACAATGCGCACCACCCCGTGATGTTTTTCTCACTCTTACTAGTGAATGTAATGTAACACAAACCCGTACAATGCGCACCACCCCGTGAAGTTTTTCTAACTCCTACTAGTGAATGTAATGTAACACACACCCATACAATACGGACCACCCCGCGATATTTTTCAGAAACGTATCCTACATTGCCACTGCATGTTCCCTGACCTTCCCATGTTGACCACCCCGCGGTGCTTGTCTCCATCCTACATTGCCACTCACTGCCTATCCTAATTCAGCCCCTCCGATTCAAACCACACCGTGATGTTTTTCTCACTCCTACTAGTGAATGTAATGTAACACACACCCATACAATGCGCACCACCCCGCGATGTTTTTCAGAAACCTATCCTACATTGCCACTGCATGTTCCCTGACCTCCACATGCTGACCACTCCACGGTGCTTTTCTCCATCCTACATTGCCACTCACTGCCTATCCTAATTCAGTCCCTCTGATTCACACCACCCCGTGATGTTTTTCTCACTCCTACTAGTGAATGTATTTTAACACACACCCATACAATGCGCACCACAGCGTGATGTTTTTCAGAAAACTATCCTACCTTGCCACTGCATGTTCCCTGACCTCCCCATACTGACCACCCCGCGGTGCTTTTCTCCATCCTACATTGCCACTCACTGCCTATCCTAATTCAGACCCTCCGATTCACACCACCGCGTGATGTTTTTCTCACTCCTACTAGTGAATGTAATGTAACACACACCCGTACAATGCGCACCACCCCGTGACATTTTTCTCACTCCTACTAGAGAATGTAATGTAACACACATGCATACAATGCGCACCACCCCGCGATGTTTTTCAGAAACCTATCCTACATTGCCACTGCATGTTCCGTGACCTCCCCAAGCTGACCACACCGCGGTGCATTTCTCCATCCTACATTGCCACTCACTGCCTATCCTAATTCAGACTCTCCGATTCACACCACCCCGTGATGTATTTCTCACTCTTACTGGTGAATGTAATGTAACACACATCCATACAATGCGCACTACCCTGTGATGTTTTTCTCACTCCTACTAGTGAATGTAATGTAACACACACCCATACAATGCGCACCACCCCGCGTTGTTTTTCAGAAACCTATCCTACATTGCCACTGCATGTTCCCTGACCTCCCCATACTGACCACCCAGCGGTGCTTTTCTCCATCCTACAATGCCACTCACTGCCTATCCTAATTCAGACCCTCCAATTCACACCACCGCGTGATGTTTTTCTCACTCCTACTAGTGAATGTAATGTAACACACACCCGTACATTGCGCACCACCCCGTGATATTTTTCTCACTAACACTAGTGAATGTAATGTAAAACACACCCATACAATGTGCACCACCCCGTGATGTTTTTCTCACTCCTACTAGTGAATGTCATGTAACACACACCCATAAAATGCACACCACCCCGCGATGTATTTCTCACTCCTACTAGAGAATGTAATGTAACACACATGCATACAATGCGCACCACCTCGCGATGTTTTTCAGAAACCTATCCTACATTGCCACTGCATGTTCCGTGACCTCCCCAAGCTGACCACCCCGCGTTGCTTTTCTCCATCCTACATTGCCACTCACTGCCTATCCTAATTCAGACCCACCGATTCACACCACCCCGTGATGTATTTCTCACTCCTACTAGTGAATGTAATGTAACACACACCCATACAATGCGCACCACCCCGTGATGTTTTTCTAACTCCTACTAGTGAATGTAATGTAACACACACCCATACAATGCGGACCATACCGCGATATTTTTCAGAAACGTATCCTACATTGCCACTGCATGTTCCCTGACCTTCCCATTCTGACCACCCCGCGGTGCTTGTCTCCATCCTACATTGCCACTCACTGCCTATCCTAATTCAGACCCTCCGATTCATACCACACCGTGATGTTTTTCTCACTCCTACTAGTGATTGTAATGTAACACACACATACAATGCGCACCACCCCGCAATGTTTTTCAGAAACCTATCCTACATTGCCACTGCATGTTCCCTGACCTCCCCATGCTGACCACCCCGCGGTGTTTTTCTCCATCCTACATTGCCACTCACTGCCTATCCTAATTCAGACTCTCCGATTCACCCCACCGCGAGATGTTTTTCTCACTCCTACTAGTGAATGTAATGTAACACACACCCGTACAATGCGCACCACCCCGTGATATTTTTCTCACTAATACTAGTGAATGTAATGTAACACACACCCATACAATGTGCACCACCCCGCGATGTTTTTCAGAAACCTATCCTACATTGCCACTGCATGTTCCCTGACCTCCCCATGCTGACCACCCCGCGGTGCTTTTCTCCATCCTACATTGCCACTCACTGCCTATCCTAATTCAGCCCCTCCGATTCAAACCACACCGTGATGTTTTTCTCACTCCTACTAGTGAATGTAATGTAACACACACCCATACAATGCGCACCACCCCGCGATGTTTTTCAGAAACCTATCCTACATTGCCACTGCATGTTCCCTGACCTCCACATGCTGACCACTCCACGGTGCTTTTCTCCATCCTACATTGCCACTCACTGCCTATCCTAATTCAGTCCCTCTGATTCACACCACCCCGTGATGTTTTTCTCACTCCTACTAGTGAATGTATTTTAACACACACCCATACAATGCGCACCACAGCGTGATGTTTTTCAGAAAACTATCCTACCTTGCCACTGCATGTTCCCTGACCTCCCCATACTGACCACCCCGCGGTGCTTTTCTCCATCCTACATTGCCACTCACTGCCTATCCTAATTCAGACCCTCCGATTCACACCACCGCGTGATGTTTTTCTCACTCCTACTAGTGAATGTAATGTAACACACACCCGTACAATGCGCACCACCCCGTGACATTTTTCTCACTCCTACTAGAGAATGTAATGTAACACACATGCATACAATGCGCACCACCCCGCGATGTTTTTCAGAAACCTATCCTACATTGCCACTGCATGTTCCGTGACCTCCCCAAGCTGACCACACCGCGGTGCATTTCTCCATCCTACATTGCCACTCACTGCCTATCCTAATTCAGACTCTCCGATTCACACCACCCCGTGATGTATTTCTCACTCTTACTGGTGAATGTAATGTAACACACATCCATACAATGCGCACTACCCTGTGATGTTTTTCTCACTCCTACTAGTGAATGTAATGTAACACACACCCATACAATGCGCACCACCCCGCGTTGTTTTTCAGAAACCTATCCTACATTGCCACTGCATGTTCCCTGACCTCCCCATACTGACCACCCAGCGGTGCTTTTCTCCATCCTACAATGCCACTCACTGCCTATCCTAATTCAGACCCTCCAATTCACACCACCGCGTGATGTTTTTCTCACTCCTACTAGTGAATGTAATGTAACACACACCCGTACATTGCGCACCACCCCGTGATATTTTTCTCACTAACACTAGTGAATGTAATGTAAAACACACCCATACAATGTGCACCACCCCGTGATGTTTTTCTCACTCCTACTAGTGAATGTCATGTAACACACACCCATAAAATGCACACCACCCCGCGATGTATTTCTCACTCCTACTAGAGAATGTAATGTAACACACATGCATACAATGCGCACCACCTCGCGATGTTTTTCAGAAACCTATCCTACATTGCCACTGCATGTTCCGTGACCTCCCCAAGCTGACCACCCCGCGTTGCTTTTCTCCATCCTACATTGCCACTCACTGCCTATCCTAATTCAGACCCACCGATTCACACCACCCCGTGATGTATTTCTCACTCCTACTAGTGAATGTAATGTAACACACACCCATACAATGCGCACCACCCCGTGATGTTTTTCTAACTCCTACTAGTGAATGTAATGTAACACACACCCATACAATGCGGACCATACCGCGATATTTTTCAGAAACGTATCCTACATTGCCACTGCATGTTCCCTGACCTTCCCATGCTGACCACCCCGCGGTGCTTGTCTCCATCCTACATTGCCACTCACTGCCTATCCTAATTCAGACCCTCCGATTCATACCACACCGTGATGTTTTTCTCACTCCTACTAGTGATTGTAATGTAACACACACATACAATGCGCACCACCCCGCAATGTTTTTCAGAAACCTATCCTACATTGCCACTGCATGTTCCCTGACCTCCCCATGCTGACCACCCCGCGGTGTTTTTCTCCATCCTACATTGCCACTCACTGCCTATCCTAATTCAGACTCTCCGATTCACCCCACCGCGAGATGTTTTTCTCACTCCTACTAGTGAATGTAATGTAACACACACCCGTACAATGCGCACCACCCCGTGATATTTTTCTCACTAATACTAGTGAATGTAATGTAACACACACCCATACAATGTGCACCACCCCGCGATGTTTTTCAGAAACCTATCCTACATTGCCACTGCATGTTCCCTGACCTCCCCATGCTGACCACCCCGCGGTGCTTTTCTCCATCCTACATTGCCACTCACTGCCTCTCCTAATTCAGACACTCCGATTCACACCACCCCGTGATGTTTTTCTCACTCCTACTAATGAATGTAATGAAACACACACCCATACAATGCGCACCACCCTGCGATGTTTTTCAGAAACCTATCTTACATTGCCACTGCATGTTCCCTGACATCCCCATGCTTACCACCCCGCGGTGCTTTTCTCCATCCTACATTGCCACTCAATGCCTATCCTAATTCCTACCCTCTGATTCACACCACCCCGCGATGTTTTTCTCACTCCTACTAGTGAATGTAATGTAACACACACCCATACAATGCGCACCACCCCGCGATGTTTTTCTCACTCCTACTAGTATATGTAATGTAACACACACCCATGCAATACGCACAACCCCGTGATGCTTTTCTCACTCCTACTAGTGAATTTAATGTAACACACACCCATACAATGCGCACCACCCCGCGATGTTTTTCAGAAATCTATCCTACATTGCCACTGCATGTTCCCTGACCTCCCCATGCTGACCACCCCGCGGTGCTTTTCTCCATCCTACATTGCCAGTCACTGCCTATCCTAATTCAGACCATCTGATTCACACCACCGTGTCATGTTTTTCTCACTCCTACTAGTGAATGAAATGTAACACACACCCATACAATGCGCACCACCCCGTGATGTTTTTCTCACTCCTACTAGTGAATGTAATGTAACACACACCCATACAATGCGCACCACCCCGTGATGTTTTTCTCACTCTTACTAGTGAATGTAATGTAACACAAACCCGTACAATGCGCACCACCCCGTGAAGTTTTTCTAACTCCTACTAGTGAATGTAATGTAACACACACCCATACAATACGGACCACCCCGCGATATTTTTCAGAAACGTATCCTACATTGCCACTGCATGTTCCCTGACCTTCCCATGTTGACCACCCCGCGGTGCTTGTCTCCATCCTACATTGCCACTCACTGCCTATCCTAATTCAGCCCCTCCGATTCAAACCACACCGTGATGTTTTTCTCACTCCTACTAGTGAATGTAATGTAACACACACCCATACAATGCGCACCACCCCGCGATGTTTTTCAGAAACCTATCCTACATTGCCACTGCATGTTCCCTGACCTCCACATGCTGACCACTCCACGGTGCTTTTCTCCATCCTACATTGCCACTCACTGCCTATCCTAATTCAGTCCCTCTGATTCACACCACCCCGTGATGTTTTTCTCACTCCTACTAGTGAATGTATTTTAACACACACCCATACAATGCGCACCACAGCGTGATGTTTTTCAGAAAACTATCCTACCTTGCCACTGCATGTTCCCTGACCTCCCCATACTGACCACCCCGCGGTGCTTTTCTCCATCCTACATTGCCACTCACTGCCTATCCTAATTCAGACCCTCCGATTCACACCACCGCGTGATGTTTTTCTCACTCCTACTAGTGAATGTAATGTAACACACACCCGTACAATGCGCACCACCCCGTGACATTTTTCTCACTCCTACTAGAGAATGTAATGTAACACACATGCATACAATGCGCACCACCCCGCGATGTTTTTCAGAAACCTATCCTACATTGCCACTGCATGTTCCGTGACCTCCCCAAGCTGACCACACCGCGGTGCATTTCTCCATCCTACATTGCCACTCACTGCCTATCCTAATTCAGACTCTCCGATTCACACCACCCCGTGATGTATTTCTCACTCTTACTGGTGAATGTAATGTAACACACATCCATACAATGCGCACTACCCTGTGATGTTTTTCTCACTCCTACTAGTGAATGTAATGTAACACACACCCATACAATGCGCACCACCCCGCGTTGTTTTTCAGAAACCTATCCTACATTGCCACTGCATGTTCCCTGACCTCCCCATACTGACCACCCAGCGGTGCTTTTCTCCATCCTACAATGCCACTCACTGCCTATCCTAATTCAGACCCTCCAATTCACACCACCGCGTGATGTTTTTCTCACTCCTACTAGTGAATGTAATGTAACACACACCCGTACATTGCGCACCACCCCGTGATATTTTTCTCACTAACACTAGTGAATGTAATGTAAAACACACCCATACAATGTGCACCACCCCGTGATGTTTTTCTCACTCCTACTAGTGAATGTCATGTAACACACACCCATAAAATGCACACCACCCCGCGATGTATTTCTCACTCCTACTAGAGAATGTAATGTAACACACATGCATACAATGCGCACCACCTCGCGATGTTTTTCAGAAACCTATCCTACATTGCCACTGCATGTTCCGTGACCTCCCCAAGCTGACCACCCCGCGTTGCTTTTCTCCATCCTACATTGCCACTCACTGCCTATCCTAATTCAGACCCACCGATTCACACCACCCCGTGATGTATTTCTCACTCCTACTAGTGAATGTAATGTAACACACACCCATACAATGCGCACTACCCCGTGATGTTTTTCTCACTCCTACTAGTGAATGTAATGTAACACACACCCATACAATGCGCACCACCCCGTGATGCTCTTCTCACTCCTACTAGTGAATGTAATGTAACACACACCCATACAATGCGCACCACCCCGCGATGTTTTTCAGAAACCTATCCTACATTGCCACTGCATGTTCCCTGACCTCCCCATGCTGACCACCCCGCGGTGCTTTTCTCCATCCTACATTGCCACTCACTGCCTATCCTAATTCAGACCCTCTGATTCACACCACCGCGTGATGTTTTTCTCACTGGTACTAGTGAATGTAATGTAACACACACCCATACAATGCGCACCACCCCGTGATATTTTTCTCACTAATACTAGTGAATGCAATGCAACACACACCCATACAATGCGCACCACCCCGCGATGTTTTTCAGAAACCTATCCTACATTGCCACTGCATGTTCCCTGACCTCCCCATGCTGACCACCCCGGGGTGCTTTTCTCCATCCTACATTGCCACTCACTGCCTCTCCTAATTCAGACACTCCGATTCAAACCACCGCGTGATGTTTTTCTCACTCCTACTAATGAATGTAATGAAACACACACCCATACAATGCGCACCACCCCGTGATGTTTTTCTCACTCCTACTAGTGAATGTAATGTAACACACACCCATACAATGCGCACCACCCCGCAATGTTTTTCAGAAACCTATCCTACATTGCCACTGCATGTTCCCTGACCTCCCCATGCTGACGACCCCGCGGTGCTTTTCTCCATCCTACATTGTCACTCACTGCCTATCCTAATTCAGACCCTCTGATTCACACCACTCCGTGATGTTTTTCTAACTCCTACTAGTGAATGTAATGTAACACACACCCATACAATGCACACCACCCCGTGATGTTTTTCTCACTCCTAGTAGTGAATGTCATGTAACACACACCCATAAAATGCGCACCACCCCGCCATGTATTTCTCACTCCTACTAGAGAATGTAATGTAACACACATGCATACAATGTGCACCACCCCGCGATGTTTTTCAGAAACCTATCCTACATTGCCACTGCATGTTCCCTGACCTCCCCAAGCTGACCACCCCGCGTTGCTTTTCTCCATCCTACATTGCCACTCACTGCCTATCCTAATTCAGACCCTCCGATTCACACCACTCCGTGATGTATTTCTCACTCCTACTAGTGAATGTAATGTAACACACACCCATACAATGCGCACTACCCCGTGATGTTTTTCTCACTCCTACTAGTGAATGTAATGTAACACACACCCATACAATGCGCACCACCCAGCGATGTTTTTCAGAAACCTATCCTACATTGCCACTGCATGTTCCCTGACCTCCCCATGCTGACCACCCCGCGGTGCTTTTCTCCATCCTACATTGCCACTCACTGCCTATCCTAATTCAGACCCTCCGATTCACACCACCGCGTGATGTTTTTCTCACTCCTACTAGTGAATGTAATGTAACACACACCCGTACAATGCGCACCACCCCGTGATATTTTTCTCACTAATACTAGTGAATGCAATGTAACACACACCCATACAATGCGCACCACCCCGCGATGTTTTTCAGAAACCTATCCTACATTGCCACTGCATGTTCGCTGACCTCCCCATGCTGACCACCCCGGGGTGCTTTTCTCCATCCTACATTGCCACTCACTGGCTCTCCTAATTCAGACACTCCGATTCAAACCACCCCGTGATGTTTTTCTCACTCCTACTAATGAATGTAATGAAACCCACACCCATACAATGCACACCTCCTCGTTATGTTTCTCTCACTCCTACTAGTGAATGTAGTGTAACACACACCCATACAATGCGCACCACCTCGTTATGTTTCTCTCACTCCTACTAGTGAATGTAGTGTAACACACACCCATACAATGCACACCACACCGCGATGTTTTTCTCACTCCTACTAGAGAATTTAATGTAACACACACGCATACAATGCGCACCACCCCGCGATGTTTTTCAGAATCCTATCCTACATTGCCACTGCATGTTCCGTGAACTCCCCAAGCTAACCACCCCGCGGTGCTTTTCTCCATCCTACATTGCCACTCACTGCCTATCCTAATTCAGAATCTCTGATTCACATCACCCCGTGATGTATTTCTCACTCTTACTAGTGAATGTAATGTAACACACACCCATACAATGTGCCCCACCCCGTGATGTTTTTCTCACTCCTACTAGTGAATGTAATGTAACACACACCCATACAATGCGCACCACCCCGCGATGTTTTTCGGAAACCTATCTTACATTGCCACTGCATGTTCCCTGACCTCCCCATGCTGACCACCCCGCGATGATTTTCTCCATCCTACATTGCCCCTCACTGCCTATCCTAATTCAGACCCTCCGATTCACACCACCCCGTGATGTTTTTCTCACTCCTACTAGTGAATGTAATGTAACACACACCCATACAATGCGCACCACCCTGTGATATTTTTCTCACTCCTAGTAGTGAATGTAATGTAACACACACCCATACAATGCGCACCACCCCGCGATGTTATTCTCACTCCTAGTAGTGAATGTCATGTAACACACACCCATAAAATGCACACCACCCGTGATGTTCTTCTCACTCCTACTAGTGAATGTAATGTAACACACACCCATACAATGCGCACCACCACGCGATGTTTTTCTCACTCCTAGTAGTGAATGTCATGTAACACACACCCATAAAATGCACACCACCCGTGATGTTCTTCTCACTCCTACTAATGAATGTAATGTAACAAACACCCATACAATGCGCACTACCCCGTGATGTTTTTCTCACTCCTACTAGTGAATGTAATGTAACACACACCCATACAATGCGCACCACCCCGCGATGTTTTTCAGAAACCTATCCTACATTGCCACTGCATGTTCCCTGACCTCCCCATGCTGACCACCCCGCGGTGCTTTTCTCCACCCTACATTGCCACTCACTGCCTCTCCTAATTCAGACACTCCGATTCACACCACCCCGTGATGTTTTTCTCACTCCTACTAATGAATGTAATGAAACACACACCCATACAATGCGCACCACCCTGCGATGTTTTTCAAATACCTATCTTACATTGCCACTGCATGTTCCCTGACCTCCCCATGCTTACCACCCCGCGGTGCTTTTCTCCATCCTACATTGCCACTCAATGCCTATCCTAATTCATACACTCTGATTCAACCACCCCGCGATGTTTTTCTCACTCCTACTATTGAATGTAATGTACCACACACCCATACAATGCGCACCACCCCGCGATGTTTTTCTCCCTCCTACTAGTATATGTAATGTAACACACACCCATGCAATGCGCACCACCCCATGATGCTTTTCTCACTCCTACTAGTGAATGTAATGTAACACACACCCATACAATGCGCACCACCCCGCGATGTTTTTCAGAAATCTATCCTACATTGCCACTGCATGTTCCCTGACCTCCCCATGCTGACCAGCCCGCGGTGCTTTTCTCCATCCTACATTGCCACTCACTGCCTATCCTAATTCAGACCATCTGATTCACACCACCGCGTGATGTTTTTCTCACTCCTACTAGTGAATGAAATGTAACACACACCCATACAATGCGCACCACCCCGTGATATTTTTCTCACTCCTACTAGTGAATGTAATGTAACACACACCCATACAATGCGCACCACCCCGTGATGTTTTTCTCACTCCTACTAGTGAATGTAATGTAACACAAACCCATACAATGCGCACCACCCCGTGATGTTTTTCTAACTCCTACTAGTGAATGTAATGTAACACACACCCATACAATGCGGACCACCCCGCGATATTTTTCAGAAACGTATCCTACATTGCCACTGCATGTTCCCTAACCTTCCCATGCTGACCAACCCGCGGTGCTTGTCTCCATCCTACATTGCCACTCACTGCCTATTCTAATTCAGACCCTCCGATTCAAACCACACCGTGATGTTTTTCTCACTCCTACTAGTGAATATAATGTAACACACACCCATACAATGCGCACCACCCCACGATGTTTTTCAGAAACCTATCCTACATTGCCACTGCATGTTCCCTGACCTCCCCATGCTGACCACTCCACGGTGCTTTTCTCCATCCTACATTGCCACTCACTGCCTATCCTAATTCAGACCCTCCGATTCACACCACCCCGTGATGTTTTTCTCACTCCTACTAGTGAATGTATTTTAACACACACCCATACAATGCGCACCACAGCGTGATGTTTTTCAGAAAACTATCCTACCTTGCCACTGCATGTTCCCTGACCTCCCCATACTGACCACCCCGCGGTGCTTTTCTCCATCCTACATTGCCACTCACTGCCTATCCTAATTCAGACCCTCCGATTCACACCACCGCATGATGTTTTTCTCACTCCTACTAGTGAATGTAATGTAACACACACCCGTACATTGCGCCCCACCCCGTGATATTTTTCTCACTAACACTAGTGAATGTAATGTAACACACACCCATACAATGCGCACCACCCCGCGATGTTTTTCAGAAACCTATCCTACATTGCCACTGCATGTTCCCTGACCTCCCCATGCTGACCAACCCGCGGTGCTTGTCTCCATCCTACATTGCCACTCACTGCCTCTCCTAATTCACACACTCCGATTCACACCACCCCGTGATGTTTTTCTCACTCCTTCTAATGAATGTAATGAAACACACACCCATACAATGCGAACCACCCCGTGATGTTTTTCTCACTCCTACTAGTGAACGTAATGTAACACACATCGAACAATGCGCACCACACCGCGATATTTTTCAGAAAACTATCCTACATTGCCACTGCATGTTCCCTGACCTCCCCATGCTGACCACCCCGGGGTGCTTTTCTCCATCCTATATTGCCACTCACTGCCTCTCCTAATTCAGACACTCCGATTCAAACCACCCCGTGATGTTTTTCTCACTCCTACTAATGAATGTAATGAAACACACACCCATACAATGCGCACCACCCCGCGATGTTTTACAGAAACCTATCCTACATTGCCACTGCATTTTCCCTGACCTCCCCATGCTGACCACCCCTCCTTGCTTTTCTCCATCCTACATTGCCACTCACTGCCTATCCTAATTCAGACCCTCCGATTCACACCACCCCGTGACGTTTTTCTCACTCCTACTAGTGAATATAATGTAACACACACCCATACAATGCGCACCACCTCGTTATGTTTCTCTCACTCCTACTAGTGAATGTAGTGTAACACACACCCATACAATGCGCACCACCCCGCGATGTTTTTCTCACTCCTACTAGAGAATTTAATGTAACACACACGCATACAATGCGCACCACCCCGCGATGTTTTTCAGAATCCTATCCTACATTGCCACTGCATGTTCCGTGAACTCCCCAAGCTAACCACCCCGCGGTGCTTTTCTCCATCCTACATTGCCACTCACTGCCTATCCTAATTCAGACCCTCTGATTCACATCACCCCGTGATGTATTTCTCACTCTTACTAGTTAATGTAATGTAACACACACCCATACAATGTGCCCCACCCCGTGATGTTTTTCTCACTCCTACTAGTGAATGTAATGTAACACACACCGATACAATGCGCACCACCCCGCGATGTTTTTCGGAAACGTATCTTACATTGCCACTGCATGTTCCCTGACCTCCCCATGCTGACCAGCCCGCGGTGCTTTTCTCCATCCTACATTGCCACTCACTGCCTATCCTAATTCAGACCATCTGATTCACACCACCGCGTGATGTTTTTCTCACTCCTACTAGTGAATGTAATGTACCACACACCCATACAATGCGCACCACCCCGCGATGTTTTTCTCACTCCTACTAGTGAATGTAATGTAACACACACCCATACAATGCGCACCACCACATGATGTTTTTCTCACTCCTACTAGTGAATGTAATGTAACACAAACCCGTACAATGCGCACCACCCCGTGATGTTTTTCTAACTCCTACTAGTGAATGTAATGTAACACACACCCATACAATGCGGACCACCCCGCGATATTTTTCAGAAACGTATCCTACATTGCCACTGCATGTTCCCTGACCTTCCCATGCTGACCACCCCGCGGTGCTTGGCTCCATCCTACATTGCCACTCACTGCCTATTCTAATTCAGAACCTCCGATTCAAACCACACGGTGATGTTTTTCTCACTCCTACTAGTGAATGTAATGTAACACACACCCATACAATGCGCACCACCCTGCGATGTTTTTCAGAAACCTATCCTACATTGCTACTGCATGTTCCCTGACCTCCCCATGCTGACCACTCCACGGTGCTTTTCTCCATCCTATATTGCCACTCACTGCCTATCCTAATTCAGACCCTCCGATTCACACCACCCCGTGATGTTTTTCTCACTCCTACTAGTGAATGTATTTTAACACACACCCATACAATGCGCACCACCACGCGATGTTTTTCAGAAACCTATCCTACATTGCCACTGCATGTTCCCTGACCTCCCCATGCTGACCACCCAACGGTGCTTTTCTCCATCCTACATTGCCACTCACTGACTCTCCTAATTCACACACTCCGATTCACACCACCCCGTGATGTTTTTCTCACTCCTTCTAATGAATGTAATGAAACACACACCCATACAATGCGAACCACCCCGTGATGTTTTTCTCACTCCTACTAGTGAACGTAATGTAACACACATCGAACAATGCGCACCACACCGCGATATTTTTCAGAAACCTATCCTACATTGCCACTGCATGTTCCCTGACCTCCCCATGCTGACAACCCCGCGTTGCTTTTCTCCATCCTACATTGCCACTCACTGCCTATCCTAATTCAGACCCTCCGATTCTCACCACCCTGTGATCTTTTTCTCACTCCTACTAGTGAATGTAATGTAACACACACCCATACAATGCGCACCACCCCGTGATGTTTTTCTTACTCCTACTAGTGAATGTAATGTAACACACACCCATACAATGCGCACCTACCCGCAATGTTTTTCAGAAACCTATCCTACATTGCCACTGCATTTTCCCTGACCTCCCCATGCTGACCACCCCTCCTTGCTTTTCTCCATCCTACATTGCCACTCACTGCCTATCCTAATTCAGACCCTCCGATTCACACCACCCCGTGACGTGTTTCTCACTCCTACTAGTGAATGTAATGTAACACACACCCATACAATGCGCACCACCTCGTTATGTTTCTCTCACTCCTACTAGTGAATGTAGTGTAACACACACCCATACAATGCGCACCACACCGCGATGTTTTTCTCACTCCTACTAGAGAATTTAATGTAACACACATGCATACAATGCGCACCACCCCGCGATGTTTTTCAGAATCCTATCCTACATTGCCACTGCATGTTCCGTGAACTCCCCAAGCTAACCACCCCGCGGTGCTTTTCTCCATCCTACATTGCCACTCAATGCCTATCCTAATTCAGACCCTCTGATTCACATCACCCCGTGATGTATTTCTCACTCCTACTAGTGAATGTAATGTAACACACAACCATACAATGTGCCCCACCCCGTGATGTTTTTCTCACTCCTACTAGTGAATGTAATGTAACACACACCGATACAATGCGCACCACCCCGCGATGTTTTTCGGAAACCTATCTTACATTGCCACTGCATGTTCCCTGACCTCCCCATGCTGACCACCCCGCGGTGATTTTCTCCATCCTACATTGCCCCTCACTGCCTATCCTAATTCAGACCCTCCGATTCACACCACCCCATGATGTTTTTCTCACTCCTACTAGTGAATGTAATGTAACACACACCCATACAATGCGCACCACCCCGCAATGTTTTTCAGAAACCTATCCTACATTGCCACTGCATGTTCCCTGACCTCCCCATGCTGACGACCCCGCGGTGCTTTTCTCCATCCTACATTGTCACTCACTGCCTATCCTAATTCAGACACTCTGATTCACACCACCCCGTGATGTTTTTCTAACTCCTACTAGTGAATGTAATGTAACACACACCCATACAATGCGTACCACCCCGTGATGTTTTTCTCACTCCTAGTAGTGAATGTCATGTAACACACACCCATAAAATGCACACCACCCCGTGATGTTCTTCTCACTCCTACTAGTGAATGTAATGTAACACACACCCATAAAATGCGCACCACCCCGCGATGTTTTTCAGAAACCTATCCTACATTGCCACTGCATGTTCCCTGACCTCCCCATGCTGACCACTCCACGGTGCTTTTCTCCATCCTACATTGCCACTCACTGCCTATCCTAATTCAGACCCTCCGATTCACACCACCCCGTGATGTTTTTCTAACTCCTATTAGTGAATGTAATGTAACACACACCCATTCAATGCGTACCACCCCGTGATGTTTTTCTCACTCCTTCTAATGAATGTAATGAAACACACACCCATACAATGCGAACCACCCCGTGATGTTTTTCTCACTCCTACTAGAGAATTTAATGTAACACACACGCATACAATGCGCACCACCCCGCGATGTTTTTCAGAATCCTATCCTACATTGCCACTGCATGTTCCGTGAACTCCCCAAGCTAACCACCCCGCGGTGCTTTTCTCCATCCTACATTGCCACTCACTGCCTATCCTAATTCAGACCCTCTGATTCACATCACCCCGTGATGTATTTCTCACTCCTACTAGTGAATGTAATGTAACACACAACCATACAATGTGCCCCACCCCGTGATGTTTTTCTCACTCCTACTAGTGAATGTAATGTAACACACAGCCATACAATGCGCTCCACCCCGCCATGGTTTTCAGAAACCTATCCTACATTGCCACTGCATGTTCCCTGACCTCCCCATGCTGACCATCCCACGGTGCTTTTCTCCACCCTACATTGCCACTCACTGCCTCTCCTAATTCAGACACTCCGATTCACACCACCCCGTGATGTTTTTCTCACTCCTACTAATGAATGTAATGAAACACACACCCATACAATGCGCACCACCCTGCGATGTTTTTCAAAAACCTATCTTACATTGCCACTGCATGTTCCCTGACCTCCCCAGGCTTACCACCCCTCAGTGCTTTTCTCCATCCTGCATTGCCACTCAATGCCTATCCTAATTCATACCCTCTGATTCACACCACCCCGCGATGTTTTTCTCACTCCTACTAGTGAATGTATTGTACCACACACCCATACAATGCGCACCACCCCGCGATGTTTTTCTCACTCCTACTAGTATATGTAATGTAACACACACCCATGCAATGCGCACCACCCCATGATGCTTTTCTCACTCCTACTAGTGAATGTAATGTAACACACACCCATACAATGCGCACCACCCCGCGATGTTTTTCAGAAACCTATCCTACATTGCCACTGCATGTTCCCTGACCTCCCCATGCTGACCAGCCCGCGGTGCTTTTCTCCATCCTACATTGCCACTCACTGCCTATCCTAATTCAGACCATCTGATTCACACCACCGCGTGATGTTTTTCTCACTCCTACTAGTGAATGAAATGTAACACACACCCATACAATGCGCACCACCCCGTGATGTTTTTCTCACTCCTACTAGTGAATGTAATGTAACACACACCCATACAATGCGCACCACCCCGTGATGTTTTTCTCACTCCTACTAGTGAATGTAATGTAACACAAACCCGTACAATGCGCACCACCCCGTGATGTTTTTCTAACTCTTACTAGTGAATGTAATGTAACACACACCCATACAATGCGGACCACCCCGCGATATTTTTCAGAAACGTATCCTACATTGCCACTGCATGTTCCCTGACCTTCAAATGCTGACCACCCCGCTGTGCTTGTCTCCATCCTACATTGCCACTCACTGCCTATTCTAATTCAGACCCTCCGATTCAAACCACACCGTGATGTTTTTCTCACTCCTACTAGTGAATGTAATGTAACACACACCCATACAATGCGCACCACCCCGCGATGTTTTTCAGAAACCTATCCTACATTGCCACTGCATGTTCCCTGACCTCCCCATGCTGACCACTCCACGGTGCTTTTCTCCATCCTACATTGCCACTCACTGCCTATCCTAATTCAGACCCTCCGATTCACACCACCCCGTGATGTTTTTCTCACTCCTACTAGTGAATGTATTTTAACACACACCCATACAATGCGCACCACAGCGTGATGTTTTTCAGAAAACTATCCTACCTTGCCACTGCATGTTCCCTGACCTCCCCATACTGACCACCCCGCGGTGCTTTTCTCCATCCTACATTGCCACTCACTGCCTATCCTAATTCAGACCCTCCGATTCACACCACCGCGTGATGTTTTTCTCACTCCTACTAGTGAATGTAATGTAACACACACCCGTACATTGCGCCCCACCCCGTGATATTTTTCTCACTAACACTAGTGAATGTAATGTAACACACACCCATACAATGCGCACCACCACGGGATGTTTTTCAGAAACCTATCCTACATTGCCACTGCATGTTCCATGACCTCCCCATGCTGACCACCCAACGGTGCTTTTCTCCATCCTACATTGCCACTCACTGCCTCTCCTAATTCACACACTCCGATTCACACCACCCCGTGATGTTTTTCTCACTCCTTCTAATGAATGTAATGAAACACACACCCATACAATGCGAACCACCCCGTGATGTTTTTCTCACTCCTACTAGTGAACGTAATGTAACACACATCGAACAATGCGCACCACACCGCGATATTTTTCAGAAACCTATCCTACATTGCCACTGCATGTTCCCTGACCTCCCCATGCTGACAACCCCGCGGTGCTTTTCTCCATTCTACACTGCCACTCACTGCCTATCCTAATTCAGACCCTCCGATTCTCACCACCCTGTGATCTTTTTCTCACTCCTACTAGTGAATGTAATGTAACACACACCCATACAATGCGCACCACCCCGTGATGTTTTTCTTACTCCTACTAGTGAATGTAATGTAACACACACCCATAAAATGCGCACCACCCCGTGATGTTTTTCTCACTCCTAGTAGTGAATGTCATGTAACACACACCCATAAAATGCGCACCACCCCGCCATGTATTTCTCACTCCTACTAGAGAATGTAATGTAACACACATGCATACAATGTGCACCACCCCGCGATGTTTTTCAGAAACCTATCCGACATTGCCACTGCATGTTCCGTGACCTCCCCAAGCTGACCACCCCGCGTTGCTTTTCTCCATCCTACATTGCCACTCACTGCCTATCCTAATTCAGACCCTCCGATTCACACCACCCCGTGATGTATTTCTCACTCCTACTAGTGAATGTCATGTAACACACACCCATACAATGCGCACTACCCCGTGATGTTTTTCTCACTCCTACTAGTGAATGTAATGTAACACACACCCATACAATGCGCACCACCCCGCGATGTTTTTCAGAAACCTATCCTACATTGCCACTGCATGTTCCCTGACCTCCCCATGCTGACCACCCCGGGGTGCTTTTCTCCATCCTACATTGCCACTCACTGCCTCTCCTAATTCAGACACTCCGATTCAAACCACCCCGTGATGTTTTTCTCACTCCTACTAATGAATGTAATGAAACACACACCCATACAATGCGCACCACCCCGCGATGTTTTACAGAAACCTATCCTACATTGCCACTGCGTTTTCCCTGACCTCCCCATGCTGACCACCCCTCCTTGCTTTTCTCTATCCTACATTGCCACTCACTGCCTATCCTAATTCAGACCCTCCGATTCACACCACCCCGTGACGTTTTTCTCACTCCTACTAGTGAATGTAATGTAACACACACCCATACAATGAGCACCACCTCGTTATGTTTCTTTCACTCCTACTAGTGAATGTAGTGTAACACACACCCATACAATGCGCACCACCCCGCGATGTTTTTCTCACTCCTACTAGAGAATTTAATGTAACACACACGCATACAATGCGCACCACCCCGCGATGTTTTTCAGAATCCTATCCTACATTGCCACTGCATGTTCCGTGAACTCCCCAAGCTAACCACCCCGTGGTGCTTTTCTCCATCCTACATTGCCACTCACTGCCTATCCTAATTCAGACCCTCTGATTCACACCACCCCGTGATGTATTTGTCACTCCTACTAGTGAATGTAATGTAACACACACCCATACAATGTGCCCCATCCCGTGATGTTTTTCTCACTCCTACTAGTGAATGTAATGTAACACACACCGATACAATGCGCACCACCCCACGATGTTTTTCGGAAACCTATCCTACATTGCCACTGCATGTTCCCTGACCTCCCCATGCTGACCACCCCGCGGTGATTTTCTCCATCCTACATTGCCCCTCACTGCCTATCCTAAATCAGACCCTCCGATTCACACCACCCCGTGATGTTTTTCTCACTCCTACTAGTGAATGTAATGTAACACACACCCATACAATGCGCACCACCCTGTGATATTTTTCTCACTCCTACTAGTGAATGTAATGTAACACACACCCATACAATGCGCACCACCCCGCAATGTTTTTCAGAAACCTATCCTACATTGCCACTGCATGTTCCCTGACCTCCCCATGCTGACGACCCCGCGGTGCTTTTCTCCATCCTAAATTGTCACTCACTGCCTATCCTAATTCAGACCCTCTGATTCACACCACCCCGTGATGTTTTTCTAACTCCTACTAGTGAATGTAATGTAACACACACCCATACAATGCGCACCACCCCGTGATGTTTTTCTCACTCCTAGTAGTGAATGTCATGTAACAAACACCCATAAAATGCACACCACCCCTTGATGTTCTTCTCACTCCTACTAGTGAATGTAATGTAACACACACCCATACAATGCGCACCACCCCGCGATGTTTTTCAGAAACCTATCCTACATTGCCACTGCATGTTCCCTGACCTCCCCATGCTGACCACCCCGCCTTGCTTTTCTCCATCCTACATTGCAACTCACTACCTATCCTAATTCAGACCCTCCGATTCACACCAAACCGTGATGTTTTTCTCACTCCTACTAGTGAATGTAATGTAACACACACCCATACAATGCGCACCACCCCGCGATGTTTTTCAGAAACCTATCCTACATTGCCACTACATGTTCCGTGACCTCCCCAAGCTAACAAACCCGCGGTGCTTTTCTCCATCCTACATTGCCACTCACTGCCTATCCTAATTCAGAACCTCCGATTCACACCACTCCGTGATTATTTCTCACTCCTACTAATGAATGTAAAGTAACACGCACCCATACAATGCGCACCACCCCGCGATGTTTTTCAGAAACCTATCCTACATTGCCACTGCAAGTTCCCTGACCTCCCCATGCTGACCACCCCGCGGAGTTTTTCTCCATCCTACATTGCCATTCACTGCCTATCCTAATTCAGACCCTCCGATTCACACCACCACGTGATGTATTTCTCACTCCTACTAGTGAATGTAATGTAACACACACCCGTACAATGCGCACCACCCCGTGATGCTTTTCTCACTCCTACTAGTGAATGTAACGTAACACACACCCATACAATGCGCACAACCCCGCGATGTTTTTCAGAAATCTATCCTACATTGCCACTGCATGTTCCCTGACCTCCCCATGCTGACCAGCCCGCGGTGCTTTTCTCCATCCTACATTGCCACACACTACCTATCCTAATTCAGACCATCTGATTCACACCACCGCGTGATGTTTTTCTCACTCCTACTAGTGAATGAAATGTAACACACACCCATACAATGCGCACCACCCCGTAATGTTTTTCTCACTCCTACTAGTGAATGTAATGTAACACACACCCATACAATGCGCACCACCCCGTGATGTTTTTCTCACTCCTACTAGTGAATGTAATGTAACACAAACCCGTACAATGCGCACCACCCCGTGATGTTTTCCTAACTCCTACTAGTGAATGTAATGTAACACACACCCATACAATGCGCACCACCCCGCGATGTTTTTCAGAAACCTATCCTACATTGCCACTGCATGTTCCCTGACCTCCCCATGCTGACCACCCCGCGGTGCTTTTCTCCATCCTACATTGCCACTCACTGCCTCTCCTAATTCACACACTCCGATTCACACCACCCCGTGATGTTTTTCTCACTCCTTCTAATGAATGTAATGAAACACACACCCATACAATGCGAACCACCCCGTGATGTTTTTCTCACTCCTACTAGTGAACGTAATGTAACACACATCGAACAATGCGCACCACACCGCGATATTTTTCAGAAACCTATCCTACATTGCCACTGCATGTTCCCTGACCTCCCCGTGCTGACAACCCCGCGGTGCTTTTCTCCATCCTACATTGCCACTCACTGCCTATCCTAATTCAGACCCTCCGATTCTCACCACCCCGTGATCTTTTTCTCACTCCTATTAGTGAATGTAATGTAACACACACCCATACAATGCGCACCACCCCGTGATGTTTTTCTTACTCCTACTAGTGAATGTAATGTAACACACACCCATACAATGCGCACCTACCCGCAATGTTTTTCAGAAAACTATCCTACATTGCCACTGCGTGTTCCCTGACCTCCCCATGCTGACGACCCCGCCGTGCTTTTCTCCATCCTACATTGTCACTCCCTGCCTATCCTAATTTCGACCCTCTGATTCACACCACCCCGTGATGCTTTTCTAACTCCTACTAGTGAATGTAATGTACCACACACCCATACACTGCGCACCACCCCGCGATGTTTTTCTCACTCCTACTAGTATATGTAATGTAACACACACCCATGCAATGCGCACCACCCCATGATGCTTTTCTCACTCCTACTAGTGAATGTAATGTAACACACACCCATAAAATGCGCACCACCCCGCGATGTTTTTCAGAAACCTATCCTACATTGCCACTGCATGTTCCCTGACCTCCCCATGCTGACCACCCCACCTTGCTTTTCTCCATCCTACATTGCCACTCACTGCCTATCCTAATTCAGACCCTCCGATTCACACCACTCCGTGATGTATTTCTCACTCCTACTAGTGAATGTAATGTAACACACACCCATACAATGCGCACTACCCCGTGATGTTTTTCTCACTCCTACTAGTGAATGTAATGTAACACACAGCCATACAATGCGCTCCACCCCGCCATGTTTTTCAGAAACCTATCCTACATTGCCACTGCATGTTCCCTGACCTCCCCATGCTGACCATCCCACGGTGCTTTTCTCCACCCTACATTGCCACTCACTGCCTCTCCTAATTCAGACACTCCGATTCACACCACCCCGTGATGTTTTTCTCACTCCTACTAATGAATGTAATGAAACACACACCCATACAATGCGCACCACCCTGCGATGTTTTTCAAAAACCTATCTTACATTGCCACTGCATGTTCCCTGACCTCCCCAGGCTTACCACCCCGCAGTGCTTTTCTCCATCCTGCATTGCCACTCAATGCCTATCCTAATTCATACCCTCTGATTCACACCACCCCGCGATGTTTTTCTCACTCCTACTAGTGAATGTATTGTACCACACACCCATACAATGCGCACCACCCCGCGATGTTTTTCTCACTCCTACTAGTATATGTAATGTAACACACACCCATGCAATGCGCACCACCCCATGATGCTTTTCTCACTCCTACTAGTGAATGTAATGTAACACACACCCATACAATGCGCACCACCCCGCGATGTTTTTCAGAAACCTATCCTACATTGCCACTGCATGTTCCCTGACCTCCCCATGCTGACCAGCCCGCGGTGCTTTTCTCCATCCTACATTGCCACTCGCTGCCTATCCTAATTCAGACCATCTGATTCACACCACCGCGTGATGTTTTTCTCACTCCTACTAGTGAATGAAATGTAACACACACCCATACAATGCGCACCACCCCGTGATGTTTTTCTCACTCCTACTAGTGAATGTAATGTAACACACACCCATACAATGCGCACCACCCCGTGATGTTTTTCTCACTCCTACTAGTGAATGTAATGTAACACAAACCCGTACAATGCGCACCACCCCGTGATGTTTTTCTAACTCTTACTAGTGAATGTAATGTAACACACACCCATACAATGCGGACCACCCCGCGATATTTTTCAGAAACGTATCCTACATTGCCACTGCATGTTCCCTGACCTTCAAATGCTGACCACCCCGCTGTGCTTGTCTCCATCCTACATTGCCACTCACTGCCTATTCTAATTCAGACCCTCCGATTCAAACCACACCGTGATGTTTTTCTCACTCCTACTAGTGAATGTAATGTAACACACACCCATACAATGCGCACCACCCCGCGATGTTTTTCAGAAACCTATCCTACATTGCCACTGCATGTTCCCTGACCTCCCCATGCTGACCACTCCACGGTGCTTTTCTCCATCCTACATTGCCACTCACTGCCTATCCTAATTCAGACCCTCCGATTCACACCACCCCGTGATGTTTTTCTCACTCCTACTAGTGAATGTATTTTAACACACACCCATACAATGCGCACCACAGCGTGATGTTTTTCAGAAAACTATCCTACCTTGCCACTGCATGTTCCCTGACCTCCCCATACTGACCACCACGCCGTGCTTTTCTCCATCCTACATTGCCACTCACTGCCTATCCTAATTCAGACCCTCCGATTCACACCACCGCGTGATGTTTTTCTCACTCCTACTAGTGAATGTAATGTAACACACACCCGTACATTGCGCCCCACCCCGTGATATTTTTCTCACTAACACTAGTGAATGTAATGTAACACACACCCATACAATGCGCACCACCACGGGATGTTTTTCAGAAACCTATCCTACATTGCCACTGCATGTTCCCTGACCTCCCCATGCTGACAACCCCGCGGTGCTTTTCTCCATTCTACACTGCCACTCACTGCCTATCCTAATTCAGACCCTCCGATTCTCACCACCCTGTGATCTTTTTCTCACTCCTACTAGTGAATGTAATGTAACACACACCCATACAATGCGCACCACCCCGTGATGTTTTTCTTACTCCTACTAGTGAATGTAATGTAACACACACCCATAAAATGCGCACCACCCCGTGATGTTTTTCTCACTCCTAGTAGTGAATGTCATGTAACACACACCCATAAAATGCGCACCACCCCGCCATGTATTTCTCACTCCTACTAGAGAATGTAATGTAACACACATGCATACAATGTGCACCACCCCGCGATGTTTTTCAGAAACCTATCCTACATTGCCACTGCATGTTCCGTGACCTCCCCAAGCTGACCACCCCGCGTTGCTTTTCTCCATCCTACATTGCCACTCACTGCCTATCCTAATTCAGACCCTCCGATTCACACCACCCCGTGATGTATTTCTCACTCCTACTAGTGAATGTCATGTAACACACACCCATACAATGCGCACTACCCCGTGATGTTTTTCTCACTCCTACTAGTGAATGTAATGTAACACACACCCATACAATGCGCACCACCCCGCGATGTTTTTCAGAAACCTATCCTACATTGCCACTGCATGTTCCCTGACCTCCCCATGCTGACCACCCCGGGGTGCTTTTCTCCATCCTACATTGCCACTCACTGCCTCTCCTAATTCAGACACTCCGATTCAAACCACCCCGTGATGTTTTTCTCACTCCTACTAATGAATGTAATGAAACACACACCCATACAATGCGCACCACCCCGCGATGTTTTACAGAAACCTATCCTACATTGCCACTGCGTTTTCCCTGACCTCCCCATGCTGACCACCCCTCCTTGCTTTTCTCTATCCTACATTGCCACTCACTGCCTATCCTAATTCAGACCCTCCGATTCACACCACCCCGTGACGTTTTTCTCACTCCTACTAGTGAATGTAATGTAACACACACCCATACAATGAGCACCACCTCGTTATGTTTCTTTCACTCCTACTAGTGAATGTAGTGTAACACACACCCATACAATGCGCACCACCCCGCGATGTTTTTCTCACTCCTACTAGAGAATTTAATGTAACACACACGCATACAATGCGCACCACCCCGCGATGTTTTTCAGAATCCTATCCTACATTGCCACTGCATGTTCCGTGAACTCCCCAAGCTAACCACCCCGTGGTGCTTTTCTCCATCCTACATTGCCACTCACTGCCTATCCTAATTCAGACCCTCTGATTCACACCACCCCGTGATGTATTTGTCACTCCTACTAGTGAATGTAATGTAACACACACCCATACAATGTGCCCCACCCCGTGATGTTTTTCTCACTCCTACTAGTGAATGTAATGTAACACACACCGATACAATGCGCACCACCCCACGATGTTTTTCGGAAACCTATCCTACATTGCCACTGCATGTTCCCTGACCTCCCCATGCTGACCACCCCGCGGTGATTTTCTCCATCCTACATTGCCCCTCACTGCCTATCCTAAATCAGACCCTCCGATTCACACCACCCCGTGATGTTTTTCTCACTCCTACTAGTGAATGTAATGTAACACACACCCATACAATGCGCACCACCCTGTGATATTTTTCTCACTCCTACTAGTGAATGTAATGTAACACACACCCATACAATGCGCACCACCCCGCAATGTTTTTCAGAAACCTATCCTACATTGCCACTGCATGTTCCCTGACCTCCCCATGCTGACGACCCCGCGGTGCTTTTCTCCATCCTAAATTGTCACTCACTGCCTATCCTAATTCAGACCCTCGGATTCACACCACCCCGTGATATTTTTCTAACTCCTACTAGTGAATGTAATGTAACACACACCCATACAATGCGCACCACCCCGTGATGTTTTTCTCACTCCTAGTAGTGAATGTCATGTAACAAACACCCATAAAATGCACACCACCCCTTGATGTTCTTCTCACTCCTACTAGTGAATGTAATGTAACACACACCCATACAATGCGCACCACCCCGCGATGTTTTTCAGAAACCTATCCTACATTGCCACTGCATGTTCCCTGACCTCCCCATGCTGACCACCCCGCCTTGCTTTTCTCCATCCTACATTGCAACTCACTACCTATCCTAATTCAGACCCTCCGATTCACACCAAACCGTGATGTTTTTCTCACTCCTACTAGTGAATGTAATGTAACACACACCCATACAATGCGCACCACCCCGCGATGTTTTTCAGAAACCTATCCTACATTGCCACTACATGTTCCGTGACCTCCCCAAGCTAACAAACCCGCGGTGCTTTTCTCCATCCTACATTGCCACTCACTGCCTATCCTAATTCAGAACCTCCGATTCACACCACTCCGTGATTATTTCTCACTCCTACTAATGAATGTAAAGTAACACGCACCCATACAATGCGCACCACCCCGCGATGTTTTTCAGAAACCTATCCTACATTGCCACTGCAAGTTCCCTGACCTCCCCATGCTGACCACCCCGCGGTGTTTTTCTCCATCCTACATTGCCATTCACTGCCTATCCTAATTCAGACCCTCCGATTCACACCACCGCGTGATGTATTTCTCACTCCTACTAGTGAATGTAATGTAACACACACCCGTACAATGCGCACCACCCCGTGATGCTTTTCTCACTCCTACTAGTGAATGTAACGTAACACACACCCATACAATGCGCACAACCCCGCGATGTTTTTCAGAAATCTATCCTACATTGCCACTGCATGTTCCCTGACCTCCCCATGCTGACCAGCCCGCGGTGCTTTTCTCCATCCTACATTGCCACACACTACCTATCCTAATTCAGACCATCTGATTCACACCACCGCGTGATGTTTTTCTCACTCCTACTAGTGAATGAAATGTAACACACACCCATACAATGCGCACCACCCCGTAATGTTTTTCTCACTCCTACTAGTGAATGTAATGTAACACACACCCATACAATGCGCACCACCCCGTGATGTTTTTCTCACTCCTACTAGTGAATGTAATGTAACACAAACCCGTACAATGCGCACCACCCCGTGATGTTTTCCTAACTCCTACTAGTGAATGTAATGTAACACACACCCATACAATGCGCACCACCCCGCGATGTTTTTCAGAAACCTATCCTACATTGCCACTGCATGTTCCCTGACCTCCCCATGCTGACCACCCCGCGGTGCTTTTCTCCATCCTACATTGCCACTCACTGCCTCTCCTAATACACACACTCCGATTCACACCACCCCGTGATGTTTTTCTCACTCCTTCTAATGAATGTAAAGAAACACACACCCATACAATGCGAACCACCCCGTGATGTTTTTCTCACTCCTACTAGTGAACGTAATGTAACACACATCGAACAATGCGCACCACACCGCGAAATTTTTCAGAAACCTATCCTACATTGCCACTGCATGTTCCCTGACCTCCCCGTGCTGACAACCCCGCGGTGCTTTTCTCCATCCTACATTGCCACTCACTGCCTATCCTAATTCAGACCCTCCGATTCTCACCACCCTGTGATCTTTTTCTCACTCCTATTAGTGAATGTAATGTAACACACACCCATACAATGCGCACCACCCCGTGATGTTTTTCTTACTCCTACTAGTGAATGTAATGTAACACACACCCATACAATGCGCACCTACCCGCAATGTTTTTCAGAAAACTATCCTACATTGCCACTGCGTGTTCCCTGACCTCCCCATGCTGACGACCCCGCCGTGCTTTTCTCCATCCTACATTGTCACTCCCTGCCTATCCTAATTTCGACCCTCTGATTCACACCACCCCGTGATGCTTTTCTAACTCCTACTAGTGAATGTAATGTACCACACACCCATACACTGCGCACCACCCCGCGATGTTTTTCTCACTCCTACTAGTATATGTAATGTAACACACACCCATGCAATGCGCACCACCCCATGATGCTTTTCTCACTCCTACTAGTGAATGTAATGTAACACACACCCATACAATGCGCACCACCCCGCGATGTTTTTCAGAAATCTATCCTACATTGCCACTGCATGTTCCCTGACCTCCCCATGCTGAACAGCCCGCGGTGCTTTTCTCCATCCTACATTGCCACTCACTGCCTATCCTAATTCAGACCATCTGATTCACACCACCGCGTGATGTTTTTCTCACTCCTACTAGTGAATGAAATGTAACACACACCCATACAATGCGCACCACCCCGTGATGTTTTTCTCACTCCTACTAGTGAATGTAATGTAACACACACCCATACAATGCGCACCACCCCGTGATGTTTTTCTCACTCCTACTAGTGAATGTAATGTAACACAAACCCGTACAATGCGCACCACCCCGTGATGTTTTTCTAACTCCTACTAGTGAATGTAATGTAACACACACCCATACAATGCGGACCACCCCGCGATATTTTTCAGAAACGTATCCTACATTGCCACTGCATGTTCCTTGACCTTCCCATGCTGACCACCCCGCGGTTCTTGTCTCCATCCTACATTGCCACTCACTGCCTATTCTAATTCAGACCCTCCGATTCAAACCACACCGTGATGTTTTTCTCACTCCTACTAGTGAATGTAATGTAACACACACCCATACAATGCGCACCACCCCGCGATGTTTTTCAGAAACCTATCCTACATTGCCACTGCATGTTCCCTGACCTCCCCATGCTGACCACTCCACGGTGCTTTTCTCCATCCTACATTGCCACTCACTGCCTATCCTAATTCAGACCCTCCGATTCACACCACCCCGTGATGTTTTTCTCACTCCTACTAGTGAATGTATTTTAACACACACCCATACAATGCGCACCACAGCGTGATGTTTTTCAGAAAACTATCCTACCTTGCCACTGCATGTTCCCTGACCTCCCCATACTGACCACCCCGCGGTGCTTTTCTCCATCCTACATTGCCACTCACTGCCTATCCTAATTCAGACCCTCCGATTCACACCACAGCGTAATGTTTTTCTCACTCCTACTAGTGAATGTAATGGAACACACACCCGTACATTGCGCCCCACCCCGTGATATTTTTCTCACTAACACTAGTGAATGTAATGTAACACACACCCATACAATGCGCACCACCACGCGATGTTTTTCAGAAACCTATCCTACATTGCGCCTGCATGTTCCCTGACCTCCCCATGCTGACCACCCCGCGGTGCTTTTCTCCATCCTACATTGCCACTCACTGTCTCTCCTAATTCACACACTCCGATTCACACCACCCCGTGATGTTTTTCTCACTCCTTCTAATGAATGTAATGAAACACACACCCATACAATGCGAACCACCCCGTGATGTTTTTCTCACTCCTACTAGTGAACGTAATGTAACACACATCGAACAATGCGCACCACACCGCGATATTTTTCAGAAACCTATCCTACATTGCCACTGCATGTTCCCTGACCTCCCAATGGTGACAACCCCGCGGTGCTTTTCTCCATCCTACATTGCCACTCACTGCCTATCCTAATTCAGACCATCCGATTCACACCACCCCGTGATGTATTTCTCACTCCTACTAGTGAATGTCATGTAACACACACCCATACAATGCGCACTACCACGTGATGTTTTTCTCACTCCTACTAGTGAATGTAATGTAACACACACCCATACAATGCGCACCACCCAGCGATGTTTTTCAGAAACCTATCCTACATTGCCACTGCATTTTCCCTGACCTTCCCATGCTGACCACCCCGCGGTGCTTTTCTCCATCCTACATTGCCACTCACTGCCTATCCTAATTCAGACCCTCCGATTCACACCAACGCGTGATGTTTTTCTCACTCCTACTAGTGAATGTAATGTAACACACACCCGTACAATGCGCACCACCCCGTGATATTTTTCTCACTAATACTAGTGAATGCAATGTAACACACACCCATACAATGCGCACCACCCCGCGATGTTTTTCAGAAACCTATCCTACATTGCCACTGCATGTTCCCTGACCTCCCCATGCTGACCACCCCGGGGTGCTTTTCTCCATCCTACATTGCCACTCACTGCCTCTCCTAATTCAGACACTCCGATTCAAACCACCCCGTGATGTTTTTCTCACTCCTACTAATGAATGTAATGAAACACACACCCATAAAATGCGCACCACCCCGCGATATTTTACAGAAACCTATCCTACATTGCCACTGCATTTTCCCTGACCTCCCCATGCTGACCACCCCTCCTTGCTTTTCTCCATCCTACATTGCCACTCACTGCCTATCCTAATTCAGACCCTCCGATTCACACCACCCCGTGACGTTTTTCTCACTCCTACTAGTGAATGTAATGTAACACACACCCATACAATGAGCACCACCTCGTTATGTTTCTCTCACTCCTACTAGTGAATGTAGTGTAATACACACCCATACAATGCGCACCACCCCGCGATGTTTTTCTCACTCCTACTAGAGAATTTAATGTAACACACACGCATACAATGCGCACCACTACGCGATGTTTTTCAGAATCATATCCTACATTGCCACTGCATGTTCCGTGAACTCCCCAAGCTTACCACCCCGTGGTGCTTTTCTCCATCCTACATTGCCACTCACTGCCTATCCTAATTCAGACCCTCTGATTCACACCACCCCGTGATGTATTTCTCACTCCTACTAGTGAATGTAATGTAACACACACCCATACAATGTGCCCCACCCCGTGATGTTTTTCTCACTCCTACTAGTGAATGTAATGTAACACACACCGATACAATGCGCACCACCCCGCGATGTTTTTCGGAAACCTATCCTACATTGCCACTGCATGTTCCCTGACCTCCCCATGCTGACCACCCCGCGGTCATTTTCTCCATCCTACATTGCCCGTCACTGCCTATCCTAATTCAGACCCTCGGATTCACACCACCCCGTGATGTTTTTCTAACTCCTACTAGTGAATGTAATGTAACACACACCCATACAATGCGCACCACCCCGTGATGTTTTTCTCACTCCTAGTAGTGAATGTCATGTAACACACACCCATAAAATGCACACCACCCCTTGATGTTCTTCTCACTCCTACTAGTGAATGTAATGTAACACACACCCATACAATGCGCACCACCCCGCGATGTTTTTCAGAAACCTATCCTACATTGCCACTGCATGTTCCCTGACCTCCCCATGCTGACCACCCCGCCTTGCTTTTCTCCATCCTACATTGCCACTCACTACCTATCCTAATTCAGACCCTCCGATTCACACCAAACCGTGATGTTTTTCTCACTCCTACTAGTTAATGTAATGTAACACACACCCATACAATGCGCACCACCCCGCGATGTTTTTCAGAAACCTATCCAACATTGCCACTACATGTTCCGTGACCTCCCCAAGCTAACAAACCCGCGGTGCTTTTCTCCATCCTACATTGCCACTCACTGCCTATCCTAATTCAGACCCTCCGATTCACACCACTCCGTGATTATTTCTCACTCCTACTAGTGAATGTAATGTAACACACACCCATACAATGCGCACCACCCCGCGACGTTTTTCAGAAACCTATCCTACATTGCCACTGCATGTTCCCTGACCTCCCCATGCTGACCACCCCGCGGTGCTTTTCTCCATCCTACATTGCAACTAACTGCCTATCCTAATTCAGACCCTCCGATTCACCCCACCGCGTGATGTTTTTCTCACTCCTACTAGTGAATGTAATGTAACACACACCCGTACAATGCGCACCACCCCGTGATGCTTTTCTCACTCCTACTAGTGAATGTAATGTAACACACACCCATACAATGCGCACAACCCCGCGATGTTTTTCAGAAATCTATCCTACATTGCCACTGCATGTTCCCTGACCTCCCCATGCTGACCAGCCCGCGGTGCTTTTCTCCATCCTACATTGCCACTCACTGCCTAACCTAATTCAGACCATCTGATTCACACCACCGCGTGATGTTTTTCTCACTCCTACTAGTGAATGAAATGTAACACACACCCATACAATGCGCACCACCCCATGATGTTTTTCTCACTCCTACTAGTGAATGTAATGTAACACACACCCATACAATGCGCACCACCCCGTGATGTTTTTCTCACTCCTACTAGTGAATGTAATGTAACACAAACCCGTACAATGCGCACCACCCCGTGATGTTTTTCTAACTCCTACTAGTGAATGTAATGTAACACACGCCCATACAATGCGGACCACCCCGTGATATTTTTCAGAAACGTATCCTACATTGCCACTGCATGTTCCGTGACCTTCCCATGCTGAGCACACCGCGGTGCTTTTCTCCATTCTACATTGCCACTCACTGTCTATCCTAATTCAGACACTCCGATTCACACCAACCCGTGATGTTTTTCTCACTCCTACTAGTGAATGTATTTTAACACACACCCGTACAATGCGCACCACCCCGTGACTTTTTTCTCACTCCTTCTAGAGAATGTAATGTAACACACATGCATACAATGCGCACCACCCCGCGATGTTTTTCAGAAACCTATCCTACATTGCCACTGCATGTTCCGTGACCTCCCATAGCTGACCACACCGCGGTGCATTTCTCCATCCTACATTGCCACTCACTGCCTATCCTAATTCAGACCCTCCGATTCACATCACCCCGTGATGTATTTCTCACTCTTACTGTTGAATGTAATGTAACAAACATCCATACAATGCGCACTACCCTGTGATGTTTTTCTCACTTCTACTAGTGAATGTAATGTAACACACACCCATACAATGCGCACCACCCCGCGTTGTTTTTCAGAAACCTATCCTACATTGCCACTGGATGTTCCCTGACCTCCCCATGCTGACCACCCCGCGGTGCTTTTCTCCATCCTACATTGCCACTCACTGCCTATCCTAATTCAGACCCTCCAATTCACACCACCGCGTGATGGTTTTCTCACTCCTACTAGTGAATGTAATGTAACACACACCCGTACATTGCGCACCACCCCGTGATATTTTTCTCACTAACACTAGTGAATGTAATGTAACACACACCCATACAATGCGCACCACCCCGCGATGTTTTTCAGAAACCGATCCTACATTGCCACTGCATGTTCCCTGACCTCCCCATGCTGACCACCCGCGGTGCTTTTCTCCATCCTACATTGCCACTCACTGCCTCTCCTAATTCACACACTCCGATTCACACCACCCCATGATGTTTTTCTCACTCCTTCTAATGAATGTAATGAAACACACACCGATACAATGCGAACCACCCCGTGATGTTTTTCTCACTCCTACTAGTGAACGTAATGTAACACACATCGAACAATGCCACCACACCGCGATATTTTTCAGAAACCTATCCTACATTGCCACTGCATGTTCCCTGACCTCCCCGTGCTGACAACCTCGCGGTGCTTTTCTCCCTCCTACATTGCCACTCACTGCCTATCCTAATTCAGTCCCTCCGATTCTCACCACCCCGTGATCTTTTTCTCACTCCTACTAGTGAATGTAATGTAACACACACCCATACAATGCGCACCACCCCGTGATGTTTTTCTTACTCCTACTAGTGAATGTAATGTAACACACACCCATACAATGCGCACCTACCCGCAATGTTTTTCAGAAAACTATCCTACATTGCCACTGCGTGTTCCCTGACCTCCCCATGCTGACGACCCCGCCGTGCTTTTCTCCATCCTACATTGTCACTCCCTGCCTATCCTAATTTCGACCCTCTGATTCACACCACCCCGTGATGCTTTTCTAACTCCTACTAGTGAATGTAATGTACCACACACCCATACACTGCGCACCACCCCGCGATGTTTTTCTCACTCCTACTAGTATATGTAATGTAACACACACCCATGCAATGCGCACCACCCCATGATGCTTTTCTCACTCCTACTAGTGAATGTAATGTAACACACACCCATACAATGCGCACCACCCCGCGATGTTTTTCAGAAATCTATCCTACATTGCCACTGCATGTTCCCTGACCTCCCCATGCTGAACAGCCCGCGGTGCTTTTCTCCATCCTACATTGCCACTCACTGCCTATCCTAATTAAGACCATCTGATTCACACCACCGCGTGATGTTTTTCTCACTCCTACTAGTGAATGAAATGTAACACACACCCATACAATGCGCACCACCCCGTGATGTTTTTCTCACTCCTACTAGTGAATGTAATGTAACACACACCCATACAATGCGCACCACCCCGTGATGTTTTTCTCACTCCTACTAGTGAATGTAATGTAACACAAACCCGTACAATGCGCACCACCCCGTGATGTTTTTCTAACTCCTACTAGTGAATGTAATGTAACACACACCCATAAAATGCGGACCACCCCGCGATATTTTTCAGAAACGTATCCTACATTGCCACTGCATGTTCCTTGACCTTCCCATGCTGACCACCCCGCGGTTCTTGTCTCCATCCTACATTGCCACTCACTGCCTATTCTAATTCAGACCCTCCGATTCACACCACCCCGTGATGTTTTTCTCACTCCTACTAGTGAATGTATTTTAACACACACCCATACAATGCGCACCACAGCGTGATGTTTTTCAGAAAACTATCCTACCTTGCCACTGCATGTTCCCTGACCTCCCCATACTGACCACCCCGCGGTGCTTTTCTCCATCCTACATTGCCACTCACTGCCTATCCTAATTCAGACCCTCCGATTCACACCACCGCGTGATGTTTTTCTCACTCCTACTAGTGAATGTAATGTAACACACACCCGTACATTGCGCCCCACCCCGTGATATTTTTCTCACTAACACTAGTGAATGTAATGTAACACACACCCATACAATGCGCACCACCACGCGATGTTTTTCAGAAACCTATCCTACATTGCGCCTGCATGTTCCCTGACCTCCCCATGCTGACCACCCCGCGGTGCTTTTCTCCATCCTACATTGCCACTCACTGTCTCTCCTAATTCACACACTCCGATTCACACCACCCCGTGATGTTTTTCTCACTCCTTCTAATGAATGTAATGAAACACACACCCATACAATGCGAACCACCCCGTGATGTTTTTCTCACTCCTACTAGTGAACGTAATGTAACACACATCGAACAATGCGCACCACACCGCGATATTTTTCAGAAACCTATCCTACATTGCCACTGCATGTTCCCTGACCTCCCCATGCTGACAACCCCGCGGTGCTTTTCTCCATCCTACATTGCCACTCACTGCCTATCCTAATTCAGACCCTCCGATTCACACCACCCCGTGATGTATTTCTCACTCCTACTAGTGAATGTCATGTAACACACACCCATACAATGCGCACTACCCCGTGATGTTTTTCTCACTCCTACTAGTGAATGTAATGTAACACACACCCGTACAATGCGCACCACCCCGTGATATTTTTCTCACTAATACTAGTGAATGCAATGTAACACACACCCATACAATGCGCACCACCCCGCGATGTTTTTCAGAAACCTATCCTACATTGCCACTGCATGTTCCCTGACCTCCCCATGCTGACCACCCCGGGGTGCTTTTCTCCATCCTACATTGCCACTCACTGCCTCTCCTAATTCAGCCACTCCGATTCAAACCACCCCGTGATGTTTTTCTCACTCCTACTAATGAATGTAATGAAACACACACCCATACAATGCGCACCACCCCGCGATATTTTACAGAAACCTATCCTACCTTGCCACTGCATTTTCCCTGACCTCCCCATGCTGACCACCCCTCCTTGCTTTTCTCCATCCTACATTGCCACTCACTGCCTATCCTAATTCAGACCCTCCGATTCACACCACCCCGTGACGTTTTTCTCACTCCTACTAGAGAATGTAATGTAACACACACCCATACAATGAGCACCACCTCGTTATGTTTCTCTCACTCCTACTAGTGAATGTAGTGTAATACACACCCATACAATGCGCACCACCCCGCGATGTTTTTCTCACTCCTACTAGAGAATTTAATGTAACACACTGGCATACAATGCGCACCACTACGCGATGTTTTTCAGAATCATATCCTACATTGCCACTGCATGTTCCGTGAACTCCCCAAGCTTACCACCCCGTGGTGCTTTTCTCCATCCTACATTGCCACTCACTGCCTATCCTAATTCAGACCCTCTGATTCACACCACCCCGTGATGTATTTCTCACTCCTACTAGTGAATGTAATGTAACACACACCCATACAATGTGCCCCACCCCGTGATGTTTTTCTCACTCCTACTAGTGAATGTAATGTAACACACACCGATACAATGCGCACCACCCCGCGATGTTTTTCGGAAACCTATCCTACATTTCCACTGCATGTTCCCTGACCTCCCCATGCTGACCACCCCGCGGTCATTTTCTCCATCCTACATTGCCCCTCACTGCCTATCCTAATTCAGACCCTCGGATTCACACCACCCCGTGATGTTTTTCTAACTCCTACTAGTGAATGTAATGTAACACACACCCATACAATGCGCACCACCCCGTGATGTTTTTCTCACTCCTAGTAGTGAATGTCATGTAACACACACCCATAAAATGCACACCACCCCTTGATGTTCTTCTCACTCCTACTAGTGAATGTAATGTAACACACACCCATACAATGCGCACCACCCCGCGATGTTTTTCAGAAACCTATCCTACATTGCCACTGCATGTTCCCTGACCTCCCCATGCTGACCACCCCGCCTTGCTTTTCTCCATCCTACATTGCCACTCACTACCTATCCTAATTCAGACCCTCCGATTCACACCAAACCGTGATGTTTTTCTCACTCCTACTAGTGAATGTAATGTAACACACACCCATACAATGCGCACCACCCCGCGATGTTTTTCTCACTCCTACTAGAGAATGTAATGTAACACACACGCATACAATGCGCACCACCCCGCGATGTTTTTCAGAAACCTATCCTACATTGCCACTACATGTTCCGTGACCTCCCCAAGCTAACAAACCCGCGGTGCTTTTCTCCATCCTACATTGCCACTCACTGCCTATCCTAATTCAGACCCTCCGATTCACACCACTCCGTGATTATTTCTCACTCCTACTAGTGAATGTAATGTAACACACACCCATACAATGCGCACCACCCCGCGACGTTTTTCAGAAACCTATCCTACATTGCCAGTGCATGTTCCCTGACCTCCCCATGCTGACCACCCCGCGGTGCTTTTCTTCATCCTACATTGCAACTAACTGCCTATCCTAATTCAGACCCTCCGATTCACTCCACCGCGTGATGTTTTTCTCACTCCTACTAGTGAATGTAATGTAACACACACCCGTACAATGCGCACCACCCCGTGATGCTTTTCTCACTCCTACTAGTGAATGTAATGTAACACAAACCCATACAATGCGCACAACCCCGCGATGTTTTTCAGAAATCTATCCTACATTGCCACTGCATGTTCCCTGACCTCCCCATGCTGACCAGCCCGCGGTGCTTTTCTCCATCCTACATTGCCACTCACTGCCTAACCTAATTCAGACCATCTGATTCACACCACCGCGTGATGTTTTTCTCACTCCTACTAGTGAATGAAATGTAACACACACCCATACAATGCGCACCACCCCATGATGTTTTTCTCACTCCTACTAGTGAATGTAATGTAACACACACCCATACAATGCGCACCACCCCGTGATGTTTTTCTCACTCCTACTAGTGAATGTAATGTAACACAAACCCGTACAATGCGCACCACCCCGTGATGTTTTTCTAACTCCTACTAGTGAATGTAATGTAACACACACCCATACAATGCGGACCACCCCGTGATATTTTTCAGAAACGTATCCTACATTGCCACTGCATGTTCCGTGACCTTCCCATGCTGAGCACACCGCGGTGCTTTTCTCCATTCTACATTGCCACTCACTACCTATCCTAATTCAGACCCTCCGATTCACACCACCCCGTGATGTTTTTTACACTCCTACTAGTGAATGTATTTTAACACACACCCGTACAATGCGCACCACCCCGTGACATTTTTCTCACTCCTTCTAGAGAATGTAATGTAACACACATGCATACAATGCGCACCACCCCGCGATGTTTTTCAGAAACCTATCCTACATTGCCACTGCATGTTCCGTGACCTCCCATAGCTGACCACACCGTGGTGCATTTCTCCATCCTACATTGCCACTCACTGCCTATCCTAATTCAGACCCTCCGATTCACATCACCCCGTGATGTATTTCTCACTCTTACTGTTGAATGTAATGTAACAAACATCCATACAATGCGCACTACCCTGTGATGTTTTTCTCACTTCTACTAGTGAATGTAATGTAACACACACCCATACAATGCGCACCACCCCGCGTTGTTTTTCAGAAACCTATCCTACATTGCCACTGGATGTTCCCTGACCTCCCCATGCTGACCACCCCGCGGTGCTTTTCTCCATCCTACATTGCCACTCACTGCCTATCCTAATTCAGACCCTCCAATTCACACCACCGCGTGATGTTTTTCTCACTCCTACTAGTGAATGTAATGTAACACACACCCGTACATTGCGCACCACCCCGTGATATTTTTCTCACTAACACTAGTGAATGTAATGTAACACACACCCATACAATGCGCACCACCCCGCGATGTTTTTCAGAAACCTATCCTACATTGCCACTGAATGTTCCCTGACCTCCCCATGCTGACCACCCGCGGTGCTTTTCTCCATCCTACATTGCCACTCACTGCCTCTCCTAATTCACACACTCCGATTCACACCACCCCATGATGTTTTTCTCACTCCTTCTAATGAATGTAATGAAACACACACCGATACAATGCGAACCACCCCGTGATGTTTTTCTCACTCCTACTAGTGAACGTAATGTAACACACATCGAACAATGCGCACCACACCGCGATATTTTTCAGAAACCTATCCTACATTGCCACTGCATGTTCCCTGACCTCCCCGTGCTGACAACCCCGCGGTGCTTTTCTCCCTCCTACATTGCCACTCACTGCCTATCCTAATTCAGACCCTCCGATTCTCACCACCCCGTGATCTTTTTCTCACTCCTACTAGTGAATGTAATGTAACACACACCCATACAATGCGCACCACCCCGTGATGTTTTTCTTACTCCTACTAGTGAATGAAATGTAACACACACACATACAATGCGCACCTACCCGCAATGTTTTTCAGAAACCTATCCTACATTGCCACTGCGTGTTCCCTGACCTCCCCATGCTGACGACCCCGCCGTGCTTTTCTCCATCCTACATTGTCACTCACTGCCTATCCTAATTTCGACCCTCTGATTCGCACCACCCCGTGATGCTTTTCTAACTCCTACTAGTGAATGTAATGTAACACACACCCATACAATGCGCACCACCCCGTGATGTTTTTCACACTCCTACTAGTGAATGTCATGTAACACACACCCATAAAATGCGCACCACCCCGCGATGTTTTTCTCACTCCTACTAGAGAATGTAATGTAACACACATGCATACAATGCGCACCACCCCGCGATGTTTTTCAGAAACCTATCCTACATTGCCACTGCATGTTCCGTGACCTCCCCAAGCTGACCACCCCGCGTTGCTTTTCTCCATCCTACATTGCCACTCACTGCCTATCCTAATTCAGACCCTCCGATTCACACCACCCCGTGATGTATTTCTCACTCCTACTAGTGAATGTAATGTAACACACACCCATACAATGCGCCCTACCCCGTGATGTTTTTCTCACTCCTACTAGTGAATGTAATGTAACACACACCCATACAATGCGCACCACCCAGCGATGTTTTTCAGAAACCTATCCTACATTGCCACTGCATGTTCCCTGACCTCCCCATGCTGACCAACCCGCGGTGCTTTTCTCCATCCTACATTGCCACTCACTGCCTCTCCTAATTCAGACACTCCGATTCAAACCACCCCGTGATGTTTTTCTCACTCCTACTAATGAATGTAATGAAACACACACCCATACAATTCGCACCACCCCGTGATGTTTTTCTCACTCATACTAGTGAATGTAATGTAACACACACCCATACAATGCGCACCACCCCACGATGTTTTACAGAAACCTATCCTACATTGCCACTGCATGTTCCCTGACCTCCCCATGCTGACCACCCCTCCTTGCTTTTCTCCATCCTACATTGCCACTCACTGCCTATCCTAATTCAGACCCTTCGATTCACACCACCCCATGACGTTTTTCTCACTCCTACTAGTTAATGTAATGTAACACACACCCATACAATGCGCACCACCTCGTTATGTTTCTCTCACTCCTACTAGTGAATGTAATGTAACACACACCCATACAATGCGCACCACCCCGCGATGTTTTTCTCACTCCTACCAGAGAATTTAATGTAACACACACGGATACAATGCGCACCACCCCGCGATGTTTTTCAGAATCCTATCCTACATTGCCACTGCATGTTCCGTGAACTCCCCAAGCTAACCACCCCGCGGTGCTTTTCTCTATCCTACATTGCCACTCACTGCCTATCCTAATTCAGACCCTCTGATTCACACCACCCCGTGATGTATTTCTCACTCCTACTCGTGAATGTAATGTAACACACAACCATACAATGTGCCCCACCCCGTGATGTTTTTCTCACTCCTACTAGTGAATGTAATGTAACACACACCCATACAATGCGCACCACCCTGTGATATTTTTCTCACTCCTACTAGTGAATGTAATGTAACACACACCCTTACAATGCGCACCACCCCGCAATGTTTTTCAGAAACCTATCCTACATTGCCACTGCATGTTCCCTGACCTCCCCATGCTGACGACCCCGCGGTGCTTTTCTCCATCCTACATTGTCACTCACTGCCTATCCTAATTCAGACCCTCTGATTCACACCACCCCGTGATGTTTTTCTAACTCCTAGTAGTGAAAGTAATGTAACACACACCCATACAATGCGCACCACCCCGTGATATTCTTCTCACTCCTACTAGTGAATGTAATGTAACACACACCCATACAATGCGCACCACCCCGCGATGTTTTTCAGAAACCTATCCTACTTTGCCACTGCATGTTCCCTGACCTCCCCATGCTGACCAGCCCGCGTTGCTTTTCTCCATCCTACATTGCCACTCACTGCCTATCCTAATTCAGACCCTCTGATTCACACCACCCCGTGATGTTTTTCTCACTCCTACTAGTGAATGTAATGTAACACAAACGCGTACAATGCGCACCACCCCGTGATGTTTTTCTAACTCCTACTAGTGAATGTAATGTAACACACACGCATACAATGCGGACCACCCCGCGATATTTTTCAGAAACGTATCCTACATTGCCACTGCATGTTCCCTGACCTTCCCATGCTGAGCACACCACGGTGCTTTTCTCCATCCTACATTGCCACTCACTGCCTATCCTAATACAGACCCTCCGATTCACACCACCCCGTGATGTTTTTCTCACTCCTACTAGTGAATGTATTTTAACACACACGCATACAATGCGCACCACCCCGTGACATTTTTCTCACTCCTTCTAGAGAATGTAATGTAACACACATGCATACAATGCGCACCACCCCGCGATGTTTTTCAGAAAACTATCCTACATTGCCACTGCATGTTCCGTGACCTCCCATAGCTGACCACACCGCGGTGCATTTCTCCATCCTAAATTGCCACTCACTGCCTATCCTAATACAGACCCTCCGATTCACACCACCCCGTGATGTATTTCTCACTCTTACTGTTGAATGTAATGTAACAAACATCCATACAATGCGCACTACCCTGTGATGTTTTTCTCACTTCTACTAGTGAATGTAATGTAACACACACCCATACAATGCGCACCACCCCGGGTTGTTTTTCAGAAACCTATCCTACATTGCCACTGCATGTTCCCTGACCTCCCCATGCTGACCACCCCGCGGTGCTTTTCTCCGTCCTACATTGCCACTCACTGCCTATCCTAATTCAGACCCTCCAATTCACACCAAAGCGTGATGTTTTTCTCACTCCTACTAGTGAATGTAATGTAACACACACCCGTACATTGCGCACCACCCCGTGATATTTTTCTCACTAACACTAGTGAATGTAATGTAACACACACCCATACAATGCGCACCACCCCGCGATGTTTTTTAGAAACCTATCCTACATTGACACTGCATGTTCCCTGACCTCCCCATGCTGACCACCCCGCGGTGCTTTTCTCCATCCTACATTGCCACTCACTGCCTCTCCTAATTCACACACTCCGATTCACACAACCCCGTGATGTTTTTCTCACTCCTTCTAATGAATGTAATGAAACACACACCCATACAATGCAAACCACCCCGTGATGTTTTTCTCACTCCTACTAGTGAACGTAATGTAACACACATCGAACAATGCGCACCACACCGCGATATTTTTCAGAAACCTATCCTACATTGCCACTGCATGTTCCCTGACCTCCCCATGCTGACAACCCCACGGTGCTTTTCTCCATCCTACATTGCCACTCACTGCCTATCCTAATTCAGACCCTCCGATTCTCACCACCCCGTGATCTTTTTCTCACTCCTACTAGTGAATGTAATGTAACACACACCCATACAATGCGCACCACCCCGTGATGTTTTTCTTACTCCTACTAGTGAATGAAATGTAACACACACACATACAATGCGCACCTACCCGCAATGTTTTTCAGAAACCTATCCTACATTGCCACTGCGTGTTCCCTGACCTCCCCATGCTGACGATCCCACCGTGCTTTTCTCCATCCTACATTGTCACTCCCTGCCTATCCTAATTTCGACCCTCTGATTCACACCACCCCGTGATGCTTTTCTAACTCCTACTAGTGAATGTAATGTAACACACACCCATACAATGCGCACCACCCCGTGATGTTTTTCACACTCCTACTAGTGAATGTCATGTAACACACACCCATACAATGCGCACCACCCCGCGATGTTTTTTAGAAACCTATCCTACATTGACACTGCATGTTCCATGACCTCCCCATGCTGACCACCCCGGGGTGCTTTTCTCCATCCTACATTGCCACTCACTGCCTCTCCTAATTCAGACACTCCGATTCAAACCACCCCGTGGTGTTTTTCTCACTCCTACTAATGAATGTAATGAAACACACACCCATACAATTCGCACCACCCCGTGATGTTTTTCTCACTCATACTAGTGAATGTAGTGTAACACACACCCATACAATGCGCACCTACCCGCAATGTTTTTCAGAAACCTATCCTACATTGCCACTGCGTGTTCCCTGACCTCCCCATGCTGACGACCCCGCCGTGCTTTTCTCCATCCTACATTGTCACTCCCTGCCTATCCTAATTTCGACCCTCTGATTCACACCACCCCGTGATGCTTTTCTAACTCCTACTAGTGAATGAAATGTAACACACACCCATACAATGCGCACCACCCCGCGATATTTTTCAGAAACGTATCCTACATTGCCACTGCATGTTCCTTGACCTTCCCATGCTGACCACCCCGCGGTTCTTGTCTCCATCCTACATTGCCACTCACTGCCTATTCTAATTCAGACCCTCCGATTCAAACCACACCGTGATGTTTTTCTCACTCCTACTAGTGAATGTAATGTAACACACACCCATACAATGCGCACCACCCCGCGATGTTTTTCAGAAACCTATCCTACATTGCCACTGCATGTTCCCTGACCTCCCCATGCTGACCACTCCACGGTGCTTTTCTCCATCCTACATTGCAACTAACTGCCTATCCTAATTCAGACCCTCCGATTCACACCACCCCGTGATGTTTTTCTCACTCCTACTAGTGAATGTATTTTAACACACACCTATACAATGCGCACCACAGCGTGATGTTTTTCAGAAAACTATCCTACCTTGCCACTGCATGTTCCCTGACCTCCAAATACTGACCACCCCGCGGTGCTTTTCTCCATCCTACATTGCCACTCACTGCCTATCCTAATTCAGACCCTCCGATTCACACCACCGCGTGATGTTTTTCTCACTCCTACTAGTGAATGTAATGTAACACACACCCGTACATTGCGCCCCACCCCGTGATATTTTTCTCACTAACACTAGTGAATGTAATGTAACACACACCCATACAATGCGCACCACCACGCGATGTTTTTCAGAAACCTATCCTACATTGCGCCTGCATGTTCCCTGACCTCCCCATGCTGACCACCCCGCGGTGCTTTTCTCCATCCTACATTGCCACTCACTGTCTCTCCTAATTCAAACACTCCGATTCACACCACCCCGTGATGTTTTTCTCACTCCTTCTAATGAATGTAATGAAACACACACCCATACAATGCGAACCACCCCGTGATGTTTTTCTCACTCCTACTAGTGAACGTAATGTAACACACATCGAACAATGCGCACCACACCGCGATATTTTTCAGAAACCTATCCTACATTGCCACTGCATGTTCCCTGACCTCCCCATGCTGACAACCCCGCGGTGCTTTTCTCCATCCTACATTGCCACTCACTGCCTATCCTAATTCAGACCCTCCGATTCACACCACCCCGTGATGTATTTCTCACTCCTACTAGTGAATGTCATGTAACACACACCCATACAATGCGCACTACCCCGTGATGTTTTTCTCACTCCTACTAGTGAATGTAATGTAACACACACCCATACAATGCGCACCACCCAGCGATGTTTTTCAGAAACCTATCCTACATTGCCACTGCATGTTCCCTGACCTCCCCATGCTGACCACCCCGCGGTGCTTTTCTCCATCCTACATTGCCACTCACTGCCTATCCTAATTCAGACCCTCCGATTCACACCAACGCGTGATGTTTTTCTCACTCCTACTAGTGAATGTAATGTAACACACACCCGTACAATGCGCACCACCCCGTGATATTTTTCTCACTAATACTAGTGAATGCAATGTAACACACACCCATACAATGCGCACCACCCAGCGATGTTTTTCAGAAACCTATCCTACATTGCCACTGGATGTTCCCTGACCTCCCCATGCTGACCACCCCGGGGTGCTTTTCTCCATCCTACATTGCCACTCACTGCCTCTCCTAATTCAGACACTCCGATTCAAACCACCCCGTGATGTTTTTCTCACTCCTACTAATGAATGTAATGAAACACACACCCATACAATGCGCACCACCCCGCGATATTTTACAGAAACCTATCCTACATTGCCACTGCATTTTCCCTGACCTCCCCATGCTGACCACCCCTCCTTGCTTTTCTCCATCCTACATTGCCACTCACTGCCTATCCTAATTCACACCCTCCGATTCACACCACCCCGTGACGTTTTTCTCACTCCTACTAGTGAATGTAATGTAACACACACCCATACAATGAGCACCACCTCGTTATGTTTCTCTCACTCCTACTAGTGAATGTAGTGTAATACACACCCATACAATGCGCACCACCCCGCGATGTTTTTCTCACTCCTACTAGAGAATTTAATGTAACACACACGCATACAATGCGCACCACTACGCGATGTTTTTCAGAATCCTATCCTACATTGCCACTGCATGTTCCGTGAACTCCCCATGCTTACCACCCCGTGGTGCTTTTCTCCATCCTACATTGCCACTCACTGCCTATCCTAATTCAGACCCTCTGATTCACACCACCCCGTGATGTATTTCTCACTCCTACTAGTGAATGTAATGTAACACACACCCATACAATGTGCCCCACCCCGTGATGTTTTTCTCACTCCTACTAGTGAATGTAATGTAACACACACCGATACAATGCGCACCACCCCGCGATGTTTTTCGGAAACCTATCCTACATTGCCACTGCATGTTCCCTGACCTCCCCATGCTGACCATCCCGCGGTCATTTTCTCCATCCTACATTGCCCCTCACTGCCTATCCTAATTCAGACCCTCGGATTCACACCACCCCGTGATGTTTTTCTAACTCCTACTAGTGAATGTAATGTAACACACACCCATACAATGCGCACCACCCCGTGATGTTTTTCTCACTCCTAGTAGTGAATGTCATGTAACACACACCCATAAAATGCCCACCACCCCTTGATGTTCTTCTCACTCCTACTAGTGAATGTAATGTAACACACACCCATACAATGCGCACCACCCCGCGATCTTTTTCAGAAACCTATCCTACATTGCCACTGCATGTTCCCTGACCTCCCCATGCTGACCACCCCGCCTTGCTTTTCTCCATCCTACATTGCCACTCACTACCTATCCTAATTCAGACCCTCCGATTCACACCAAACCGTGATGTTTTTCTCACTCCTACTAGTGAATGTAATGTAACACACACCCATACAATGCGCACCACCCCGCGATGTTTTTCTCACTCCTACTAGAGAATGTAATGTAACACACACGCATACAATGCGCACCACCCCGCGATGTTTTTCAGAAACCTATCCTACATTGCCACTACATGTTCCGTGACCTCCCCAAGCTAACAAACCCGCGGTGCTTTTCTCCATCCTACATTGCCACTCACTGCCTATCCTAATTCAGACCCTCCGATTCACACCACTCCGTGATTATTTCTCACTCCTACTAGTGAATGTAGTGTAACACACACCCATACAATGCGCACCACCCCGCGACGTTTTTCAGAAACCTATCCTACATTGCCACTGCATGTTCCCTGACCTCCCCATGCTGACCACCCCGCGGTGCTTTTCTCCATCCTACATTGCAACTAACTGCCTATCCTAATTCAGACCCTCCGATTCACCCCACCGCGTGATGTTTTTCTCACTCCTACTAGTGAATGTAATGTAACACACACCCGTACAATGCGCACTACCCCGTGATGCTTTTCTCACTCCTACTAGTGAATGTAATGTAACACACACCCATACAATGCGCACAACCCCGCGATGTTTTCATAAATCTATCCTACATTGCCACTGCATGTTCCCTGACCTCCACATGCTGACCAGCCCGCGGTGCTTTTCTCCATCCTACATTGCCACTCACTGCCTATCCTAATTCAGACCATCTGATTCACACCACCGCGTGATGTTTTTCTCACTCCTACTAGTGAATGAAATGTAACACACACCCATACAATGCGCACCACCCCATGATGTTTTTCTCACTCCTACTAGTGAATGTAATGTAACACACACCCATACAATGCGCACCACCCCGTGATGTTTTTCTCACTCCTACTAGTGAATGTAATGTAACACAAACCCGTACAATGCGCACCACCCCGTGATGTTTTTCTAACTCCTACTAGTGAATGTAATGTAACACACACCCATACAATGCGGACCACCCCGTGATATTTTTCAGAAACGTATCCTACATTGCCACTGCATGTTCCGTGACCTTCCCATGCTGAGCACACCGCGGTGCTTTTCTCCATTCTACATTGCCACTCACTGCCTATCCTAATTCAGACCCTCCTATTCACACCACCCGGTGATGTTTTTCTCACTCCTCCTAGTGAATGTATTTTAACACACACCCGTACAATGCGCACCACCCCGTGACATTTTTCTCACTCCTTCTAGAGAATGTAATGTAACACACATGCATACAATGCGCACCACCCCGCGATGTTTTTCAAAAACTATCCTACATTGCCACTGCATGTTCCGTGACCTCCCATAGCTGACCACACCGCGGTGCATTTCTCCATCCTACATTGCCACTCACTGCCTATCCTAATTCAGACCCTCCCATTCACACCACCCCGTGATGTATTTCTCACTCTTACTGTTGAATGTAATGTAACAAACAGCCATACAATGCGCACTACCCTGTGATGATTTTCTCACTTCTACTAGTGAATGTAATGTAACACACACCCATACAATGCGCACCACCCCGCGTTGTTTTTCAGAAACCTATCCTACATTGCCACTGGATGTTCCCTGACCTCCCCATGCTGACCACCCCGCGGTGCTTTTCTCCATCCTACATTGCCACTCACTGCCTATCCTAATTCACACACTCCGATTCACACCACCCCATGATGTTTTTCTCACTCCTTCTAATGAATGTAATGAAACACACACCGATACAATGCGAACCACCCCGTGATGTTTTTCTCACTCCTACTAGTGAACGTAATGTAACACACATCGAACAATGCGCACCACACCGCGATATTTTTCAGAAACCTATCCTACATTGCCACTGCATGTTCCCTGACCTCCCCGTGCTGACAACCCCGCGGTCCTTTTCTCCCTCCTACATTGCCACTCACTGCCTATCCTAATTCAGACCCTCCGATTCTCACCACCCCGTGATCTTTTTCTCACTCCTACTAGTGAATGTAATGTAACACACACCCATACAATGCGCACCACCCCGTGATGTTTTTCTTACTCCTACTAGTGAATGAAATGTAACACACACACATACAATGCGCACCTACCCGCAATGTTTTTCAGAAACCTATCCTACATTGCCACTGCGTGTTCCCTGACCTCCCCATGCTGACGACCCCGCCGTGCTTTTCTCCATCCTACATTGTCACTCACTGCCTATCCTAATTTCGACACTCTGATTCACACCACCCCGTGATGCTTTTCTAACTCCTACTAGTGAATGTAATGTAACACACACCCATACAATGCGCACCACCCCGTGATGTTTTTCACACTCCTACTAGTGAATGTCATGTAACACACACCCATAAAATGCGCACCACCCCGCGATGTTTTTCTCACTCCTACTAGAGAATGTAATGTAACACACATGCATACAATGCGCACCACCCCGCGATGTTTTGCAGAAACCTATCCTACATTGCCACTGCATGTTCCGTGACCTCCCCAAGCTGACCACCCCGTGTTGCTTTTCTCCATCCTACATTGCCACTCACTGCCTATCCTAATTCAGACCCTCCGATTCACACCACCCCGTGATGTATTTCTCACTCCTACTAGTGAATGTAATGTAACACACACCCATACAATGCGCACTACCCCGAGATGTTTTTCTCACTCCTACTAGTGAATGTAATGTAACACACACCCATACAATGCGCACCACATAGCGATGTTTTTCAGAAACCTATCCTACATTGCCACTGCATGTTCCCTGACCTCCCCATGCTGACCAACCCGCGGTGCTTTTCTCCATCCTACATTGCCACTCACTGCCTATCCTAATTCAGACCCTCCGATTCACACCACCGCGTGATGTTTTTCTCACTCCTACTAGAGAATGTAATGTAACACACACCCGTACAATGCGCACCACCCCGTGATATTTTTCTCACTAATACTAGTGAATGCAATGTAACACACACCCATACAATGCGCACCACCCCGCGATGTTTTTCAGAAACCTATCCTACATTGCCACAGCATGTTCCCTGACCTCCCCATGCTGACCACCCCGGGGTGCTTTTCTCCATCCTACATTGCCACTCACTGCCTCTCCTAATTCAGACACTCCGATTCAAACCACCCCGTGATGTTTTTCTCACTCCTACCAATGAATGTAATGAAACACACACCCATACAATTCGCACCACCCCGTGATGTTTTTCTCACTCATACTAGTGAATGTAATGTAACACACACCCATACAATGCGCACCACCCCACGATGTTTTACAGAAACCTATCCTACATTGCCACTGCATGTTCCCTGACCTCCCCATGCTGACCACCCCTCCTTGCTTTTCTCCATCCTACATTGCCACTCACTGCCTATCCTAATTCAGACCCTTCGATTCACACCACCCCATGACGTTTTTCTCACTCCTACTAGTTAATGTAATGTAACACACACCCATACAATGCGCACCACCTCGTTATGTTTCTCTCACTCCTACTAGTGAATGTAATGTAACACACACCCATACAATGCGCACCACCCCGCGATGTTTTTCTCACTCCTACCAGAGAATTTAATGTAACACACACGGATACAATGCGCACCACCCCGCGATGTTTTTCAGAATCCTATCCTACATTGCCACTGCATGTTCCGTGAACTCCCCAAGCTAACCACCCCGCGGTGCTTTTCTCCATCCTACATTGCCACTCACTGCCTATCCTAATTCAGACCCTCTGATTCACACCACCCCGTGATGTATTTCTCACTCCTACTAGTGAATGTAATGTAACACACAACCATACAATGTGCCCCACCTCGTGATGTTTTTCTCACTCCTACTAGTGAATGTACTGTAACACAAACCGATACAATGCGCACCACCCCGCGATGTTTTTCGGAAACCTATCCTACATTGCCACTGCATGTTCCCTGACCTCCCCATGCTGACCACCCCGCGGTGATTTTCTCCATCCTACATTGCCCCTCACTGCCTATCCTAATTCAGACCCTCCGATTCACACCACCCTGTGATGTTTTTCTCACTCCTACTAGTGAATGTAATGTAACACACACCCATACAATGCGCACCACCCTGTGATATTTTTCTCACTCCTACTAGTGAATGTAATGTAACACACACCCTTACAATGCGCACCACCCCGCAATGTTTTTCAGAAACCTATCCTACATTGCCACTGCATGTTCCCTGACCTCCCCATGCTGACGACCCCGCGGTGCTTTTCTCCATCCTACATTGTCACTCACTGCCTATCCTAATTCAGACCCTGTGATTCACACCACCCCGTGATGTTTTTTAACTCCTACTAGTGAATGTAATGTAACACACACCCATACAATGCGCACCACCCCGTGATATTCTTCTCACTCCTACTAGTGAATGTAATGTAAAACACACCCATACAATGCGCACCACCCCGCGATGTTTTTCAGAAACCTATCCTACATTGCCACTGCATGTTCCCTGACCTCCCCATGCTGACCACCCCGCCTTGCTTTTCTCCATCCTACATTGCCACTCACTGCCTATCCTAATTCAGACCCTCCGATTCACACCACCTCGTGATGTATTTCTCACTCCTACTAGTGAATGTAATGTAACACACACCCATACAATGCGCACTACCCCGTGATGTTTTTCTCACTCCTATTAGTGAATGTAATGTAACACACACCCATACAATGCGCACGACCCAGCGATGTTTTTCAGAAACCTATCCTACATTGCCACTGCATGTTCTCTGACCTCCCCATGCTGACCACCCCGCGGTGCTTTTCTCGATCCTACATTGCCACTCACTGCCTATCTTAATTCAGACCCTCCAATTCACAATACCACGTGATGTTTTTCTCACTCCTACTAGAGAATGTAATGTAACACACACCCGTACAATGCGCACCACCCCGTGATATTTTTCTCACTAATACTAGTGAATGCAATGTAACACACACCCATACAATGCGCACCATCCCGCGATGTTTTTCAGAAACCTATCCTACATTGCCACTGCATGTTCCCTGACCTCCCCATGCTGACCACCCCGGGGTGCTTTTCTCCATCCTACATTGCCACTCACTGCCTCTCCTAATTCAGACACTCCGATTCAAACCACCCCGTGATGTTTTTCTCACTCCTACTAATGAATGTAATGAAACACACACCCATACATTGCGCACCACCCCGTGATGTTTTTCTCACTCACACTAGTGAATGTAATGTAACACACACCCATACAATGTGCACCACCCCGCGATGTTTTACAGAAATCTATCCTACATTGCCACTGCATGTTCCCTGACCTCCCCATGCTGACCACCCCTCCTTGCTTTTCTCCATCCTACATTGCCACTCACCGCCTATCCTAATTCAGACCCTCCGATTCACACCACCCCGTGACGTTTTTCTCACTCCTACTAGTGAATGTAATGTAACACACACCCATACAATGCGCACCACCTCGTTATGTTTCTCTCACTCCTACTAGTGAAGGTAATGTAACACACACCCATACAATGCGTACCACCCCGCGATGTTTTTCTCACTCCTACTAGAGAATTTAATGTAACACACATGCATACAATGCGCACCACCCCGCGATGTTTTTCAGAATCCTATACTACATTGCCACTGCATGTTCCGTGAACTCCCCAAGCTAACCACCCCGCGGTGCTTTTCTGCATCCTACATTGCCACTCACTGCCTATCCTAATTCAGTCCCTCTGATTCACACCACCCCGTGATGTATTTCTCACTCCTACTAGTGAATGTAATGTAACACACACCCATACAATGCGCACCACCCCGCGATATTTTTCTCACTCCTACTAGTGAATGTAGTGTAACACACACCCATGCTATGCGCACCACCCCGTGATGCTTTTCTCACTCCTACTAGTGAATATAATGTAACACACACCCATACAATGCGAACCACCCCGCGATGTTTTTCAGAAACCTATCCTACATTGCCACTGCATGTTCCCTGACCTCCCCATGCTGACCACCCCGCCTTGCTTTTCTCCATCCTACATTGACACTCACTGCCTATCCTAATTCAGACCCTCCAATTCACACCAAACCGTGATGTTTTTCTCACTCCTACTAGTGAATGTAATGTAACACACACCCATACAATGCGCACCACCCCGTTATGTTTCTCTCACTCCTACTAGTGAATGTAATGTAACACACACCCATACAATGCGCACCACCCCGCGATGTTTTTCTCACTCCTACTAGAGAATGAAATGTAACACACACGCATACAATGCGCACCACCCCGCGATGTTTTTCAGAAACCTATCCTACATTGCCACTGCATGTTCCGTGACCTCCCCAAGCTAACAACCCCGCGGTGCTTTTCTCCATCCTACATTGCCACTCACTGCCTATCCTAATTCAGACCTCCGATTCACACCACTCCGTGATGTATTTCTCACTCCGACTAGTGAATGTAATGTAACACACACCCATACAATGCGCACTACCCCGTGATGTTTTTCTCACTCCTACTAGTGAATGTAATGTAACACACACCCATACAATGCGCACCACCCCGCGATGTTTTTCACAAACCTATCCTACATTGCCACTGCATGTTCCCTGACCTCCCCATGCTGACCACCCCGCGGTGTTTTTCTCCATCCTACATTGCCACTCACTGCCTATCCTAATTCAGACCCTCCGATTCACCCCACCGCGTGATGTTTTTCTCACTCCTACTAGTGAATGTAATGTAACACACACCCGTACAATGCGCACCACACCGTGATATTTTTCTCACTAATACTAGTGAATGTAATGTAACACACACCCATACAATGTGCACCACCCCGCGAAGTTTTTCAGAAACCTATCCTACATTGCCACTGCATGTTCCCTGACCTCCCTATGCTGACCACCCCGCGGTGCTTTTCTCCATCCTTCATTGCCACTCACTGCCTCTCCTAATTCAGACACTCCGATTCACACCACCCCGTGATGTTTTTCTCACTCCTACTAATGAATGTAATGAAACACACACCCATACAATGCGAACCACCCTGCGATGTGTTTCAGAAACCTATCTTACATTGCCACTGCATGTTCCTTGACCTCCCCATGCTTAGCACCCCGCGGTGCTTTTCTCCATCCTACATTGCCACTCACTGCCTATCCTAATTCATACCCTCTGATTCACACCACCCCGCGATGTTTTTCTCACTCCTACTAGTGAATGTAATGTAACACACACCCATACATTGCGCACCACCCCGCGATGTTTTTCTCACTCCTACTAGTGAATGTAATGTAACACACACCCATGCAATGCGCACCACCCCGTGATGCATTTCTCACTCCTACTAGTGAATGTAATGTAACACACACCCATCCAATGCACACCACCCCGTGATGTTTTTCAGAAATCTATCCTACATTGCCACTGCATGTTCCCTGACCTCCACATGCTGACCACCCCGCGGTGCTTTTCTCCATCCTACATTGCCACTCACGGCCTATCCTAATTCAGACCATCTGATTCACACCACCGCGTGATGTTTTTCTCACTCCTACTAGTGAATGAAATGTAACACACACCCATACAATGCGCACCACCCCGTGATGTTTTTCTCACTCTTACTAGTGAATGTAATGTAACACACACCCATACAATGCGCACCACCCCGTGATGTTTTTCTCACTCCTACTAGTGAATGTAATGTAACACACACCCATACAATGCGGACCACCCCGTGATATTTTTCAGAAACGTATCCTACATTGCCACTGCATGTTCCCTGACCTTCCCATGCTGAGCACACCGCGGTGCTTGTCTCCATCCTACATTGCCACTCACTGCCTATCCTAATTCAGACCCTCTGATTCAAACCACACCGAGATGTTTTTCTCACTCCTACTAGTGAATGTAATGTAACACACACCCATACAATGCGCACCACCCTGCGATGTTTTTCAGAAACCTATCGTACATTGCCACTGCATGTTCCCTGACCTCCCCATGCTGACCACTCCACGGTGCTTTTCTCCATCCTACATTGCCACTCACTGCCTATCCTAATTCAGACCCTCCGATTCACACCACCCCGTGATGTTTTTCTCACTCCTACTAGTGAATGTATTTTAACACACACCCGTACAATGCGCACCACCCCGTGACATTTTTCTCACTCCTTCTAGAGAATGTAATGTAACACACATGCATACAATGCGCACCACCCCGCGATGTCTTTCAGAAACCTATCCTACATTGCCACTGCATGTTCCGTGACCTCCCATAGCTGACCACACCGCGGTGCATTTCTCCATCCTACATTGCCACTCACTGCCTATCCTAATTCAGACCCTCCGATTCACACCACCCCGTGATGTATTTCTCACTCTTACTGTTGAATGTAATGTAACAAACATCCATACAATGCGCACTACCCTGTGATGTTTTTCTCACTTCTACTAGTGAATGTAATGTAACACACACCCATACAATGCGCACCACCCCGCGTTTTTTTCAGAAACCTATCCTACATTGCCACTGCATGTTCCCTGACCTCCCCATGCTGACCACCCCGCGGTGCTTTTCTCCATCCTACATTGCCACTCACTGCCTATCCTAATTCAGAGCCTCCAATTCACACCACCGCGTGATGTTTTTCTCACTCCTACTAGTGAATGTAATGTAACACACACCCGTACATTGCGCACCACCCCGTGATATTTTTCTCACTAACACTAGTGAATGTAATGTAACACACACCCATACAATGCGCACCACCCCGCGATGTTTTTCAGAAACCTATCCTACATTGCCACTGCATGTTCCCTGACCTCCCCATGCTGACCACCCCGCGGTGCTTTTCTCCATCCTACATTGCCACTCACTGCCTCTCCTAATTCACACACTCCGATTCACACCACCCCGTGATGTTTTTCTCACTCCTTCTAATGAATGTAATGAAACACAAACCCATACAATGCGAACCACCCCGTGATGTTTTTCTCACTCCTACTAGTGAACGTAATGTAACACACATCGAACAATTCGCACCACACCGCGATATTTTTCAGAAACCTATCCTACATTGCCACTGCATGTTCCCTGACCTCCCCATGCTGACAACCCCGCGGTGCTTTTCTCCATCCTACATTGCCACTCACTGCCTATCCTAATTCAGACCCTCCGATTCACACCAAACCGTGATGTTTTTCTCACTCCTACTAGTGAATGTAATGTAACACACACCCATACAATGCGCACCACCCCGCGATGTTTTTCTCACTCCTACTAGAGAATGTAATGTAACACACACGCATACAATGCGCACCACCCCGCGATGTTTTTCAGAAACCTATCCTACATTGCCACTACATGTTCAGTGACCTCCCCAAGCTAACAAACCCGCGGTGCTTTTCTCCATCCTACATTGCCACTCACTGCCTATCCTAATTCAGACCCTCCGATTCACACCACTCCGTGATTATTTCTCACTCCTACTAGTGAATGTAATGTAACACACACCCATACAATGCGCACCACCCCGCGACGTTTTTCAGAAACCTATCCTACATTGCCACTGCATGTTCCCTGACCTCCCCATGCTGACCACCCCGCGGTGCTTTTCTCCATCCTACATTGCAACTAACTGCCTATCCTAATTCAGACCCTCCGATTCACCCCACCGCGTGATGTTTTTCTCACTCCTACTAGTGAATGTAATGTAACACACACCCGTACAATGCGCACCACCCCGTGATGCTTTTCTCACTCCTACTAGTGAATGTAATGTAACACACACCCATACAATGCGCACAACCCCGCGATGTTTTTCATAAATCTATCCTACATTGCCACTGCATGTTCCCTGACCTCCCCATGCTGACCAGCCCGCGGTGCTTTTCTCCATCCTACATTGCCACTCACTGCCTATCCTAATTCAGACCATCTGATTCACACCACCGCGTGATGTTTTTCTCACTCCTACTAGTGAATGAAATGTAACACACACCCATACAATGCGCACCACCCCATGATGTTTTTCTCACTCCTACTAGTGAATGTAATGTAACACACACCCATACAATGCGCACCACCCCGTGATGTTTTTCTCACTCCTACTAGTGAATGTAATGTAACACAAACCCGTACAATGCGCACCACCCCGTGATGTTTTTCTAACTCCTACTAGTGAATGTAATGTAACACACACCCATACAATGCGGACCACCCCGTGATATTTTTCAGAAACGTATCCTACATTGCCACTGCATGTTCCGTGACCTTCCCATCCTGAGCACACCGCGGTGCTTTTCTCCATTCTACATTGTCACTCACTGCCTATCCTAATTCAGACCCTCCTATTCACACCACCCGGTGATGTTTTTCTCACTCCTCCTAGTGAATGTATTTTAACACACACCCGTACAATGCGCACCACCCCGTGACATTTTTCTCACTCCTTCTAGAGAATGTAATGTAACACACATGCATACAATGCGCACCACCCCGCGATGTTTTTCAGAAACCTATCCTACATTGCCACTGCATGTTCCGTGACCTCCCATAGCTGACCACACCGCGGTGCATTTCTCCATCCTACATTGCCACTCACTGCCTATCCTAATTCAGACCCTCCCATTCACACCACCCCGTGATGTATTTCTCACTCTTACTGTTGAATGTAATGTAACAAACATCCATACAATGCGCACTACCCTGTGATGATTTTCTCACTTCTACTAGTGAATGTAATGTAACACACACCCATACAATGCGCACCACCCCGCGTTGTTTTTCAGAAACCTATCCTACATTGCCACTGGATGTTCCCTGACCTCCCCATGCTGACCACCCCGCGGTGCTTTTCTCCATCCTACATTGCCACTCACTGCCTATCCTAATTCAGACCCTCCAATTCACACCACCGCGTGATGTTTTTCTCACTCCTACTAGTGAATGTAATGTAACACACACCCGTACATTGCGCACCACCCCGTGATATTTTTCTCACTAACACTAGTGAATGTAATGTAACACACACCCATACAATGCGCACCACCCCGCGATGTTTTTCAGAAACCTATCCTACATTGCCACTGCATGTTCCCTGACCTCCCCATGCTGACCACCCGCGGTGCTTTTCTCCATCCTACATTGCCACTCACTGCCTCTCCTAATTCACACACTCCGATTCACACCACCCCATGATGTTTTTCTCACTCCTTCTAATGAATGTAATGAAACACACACCGATACAATGCGAACCACCCCGTGATGTTTTTCTCACTCCTACTAGTGAACGTAATGTAACACACATCGAACAATGCGCACCACACCGCGATATTTTTCAGAAACCTATCCTAGATTGCCACTGCATGTTCCCTGACCTCCCCGTGCTGACAACCCCGCGGTGCTTTTCTCCCTCCTACATTGCCACTCACTGCCTATCCTAATGCAGACCCTCCGATTCTCACCACCCCGTGATCTTTTTCTCACTCCTACTAGTGAATGTAATGTAACACACACCCATACAATGCGCACCACCCCGTGATGTTTTTCTTACTCCTACTAGTGAATGAAATGTAACACACACACATACAATGCGCACCTACCCGCAATGTTTTTCAGAAACCTATCCTACATTGCCACTGCGTGTTCCCTGACCTCCCCATGCTGACGACCCCGCCGTGCTTTTCTCCATCCTACATTGTCACTCACTGCCTATCCTAATTTCGACCCTCTGATTCACACCACCCCGTGATGCTTTTCTAACTCCTACTAGTGAATGTAATGTAACACACACCCATACAATGCGCACCACCCCGTGATGTTTTTCACACTCCTACTAGTGAATGTCATGTAACACACACCCATAAAATGCGCACCACCCCGCGATGTTTTTCTCACTCCTACTAGAGAATGTAATGTAACACACATGCATACAATGCGCACCACCCCGCGATGTTTTTCAGAAACCTATCCTACATTGCCACTGCATGTTCCGTGACCTCCCCAAGCTGACCACCCCGTGTTGCTTTTCTCCATCCTACATTGCCACTCACTGCCTATCCTAATTCAGACCCTCCGATTCACACCACCCCGTGATGTATTTCTCACTCCTACTAGTGAATGTAATGTAACACACACCCATACAATGCGCACTACCCCGTGATGTTTTTCTCACTCCTACTAGTGAATGTAATGTAACACACACCCATACAATGCGCACCACATAGCGATGTTTTTCAGAAACCTATCCTACATTGCCACTGCATGTTCCCTGACCTCCCCATGCTGACCAACCCGCGGTGCTTTTCTCCATCCTACATTGCCACTCACTGCCTATCCTAATTCAGACCCTCCGATTCACACCACCGCGTGATGTTTTTCTCACTCCTACTAGAGAATGTAATGTAACACACACCCGTACAATGCGCACCACCCCGTGATATTTTTCTCACTAATACTAGTGAATGCAATGTAACACACACCCATACAATGCGCACCACCCCGCGATGTTTTTCAGAAACCTATCCTACATTGCCACAGCATGTTCCCTGACCTCCCCATGCTGACCACCCCGGGGTGCTTTTCTCCATCCTACATTGCCACTCACTGCCTCTCCTAATTCAGACACTCCGATTCAAACCACCCCGTGATGTTTTTCTCACTCCTACCAATGAATGTAATGAAACACACACCCATACAATTCGCACCACCCCGTGATGTTTTTCTCACTCATACTAGTGAATGTAATGTAACACACACCCATACAATGCGCACCACCCCACGATGTTTTACAGAAACCTATCCTACATTGCCACTGCATGTTCCCTGACCTCCCCATGCTGACCACCCCTCCTTGCTTTTCTCCATCCTACATTGCCACTCACTGCCTATCCTAATTCAGACCCTTCGATTCACACCACCCCATGACGTTTTTCTCACTCCTACTAGTTAATGTAATGTAACACACACCCATACAATGCGCACCACCTCGTTATGTGTCTCTCACTCCTACTAGTGAATGTAATGTAACACACACCCATACAATGCGCACCACCCCGCGATGTTTTTCTCACTCCTACCAGAGAATTTAATGTAACACACACGGATACAATGCGCACCACCCCGCGATGTTTTTCAGAATCCTATCCTACATTGCCACTGCATGTTCCGTGAACTCCCCAAGCTAACCACCCCGCGGTGCTTTTCTCCATCCTACATTGCCACTCACTGCCTATCCTAATTCAGACCCTCTGATTCACACCACCCCGTGATGTATTTCTCACTCCTACTAGTGAATGTAATGTAACACACAACCATACAATGTGCCCCACCCCGTGATGTTTTTCTCACTCCTACTAGTGAATGTACTGTAACACAAACCGATACAATGCGCACCACCCCGCGATGTTTTTCGGAAACCTATCCTACATCGCCACTGCATGTTCCCTGACCTCCCCATGCTGACCACCCCGCGGTGATTTTCTCCATCCTACATTGCCCCTCACTGCCTATCCTAATTCAGACCCTCCGATTCACACCACCCTGTGATGTTTTTCTCACTCCTACTAGTGAATGTAATGTAACACACACCCATACAATGAGCACCACCCTGTGATATTTTTCTCACTCCTACTAGTGAATGTAATGTAACACACACCCTTACAATGCGCACCACCCCGCAATGTTTTTCAGAAACCTATCCTACATTGCCACTGCATGTTCCCTGACCTCCCCATGCTGACGACCCCGCGGTGCTTTTCTCCATCCTACATTGTCACTCACTGCCTATCCTAATTCAGACCCTCTGATTCACACCACCCCGTGATGTTTTTCTAACTCCTACTAGTGAATGTAATGTAACACACACCCATACAATGCGCACCACCCCGTGATATTCTTCTCACTCCTACTAGTGAATGTAATGTAAAACACACCCATACAATGCGCACCACCCCGCGATGTTTTTCAGAAACCTATCCTACATTGCCACTGCATGTTCCCTGACCTCCCCATGCTGACCACCCCGCCTTGCTTTTCTCCATCCTACATTGCCACTCACTGCCTATCCTAATTCAGACCCTCCGATTCACACCACCCCGTGATGTATTTCTCACTCCTACTAGTGAATGTAATGTAACACACACCCATACAATGCGCACTACCCCGTGATGTTTTTCTCACTCCTATTAGTGAATGTAATGTAACACACACCCATACAATGCGCACGACCCAGCGATGTTTTTCAGAAACCTATCCTACATTGCCACTGCATGTTCCCTGACCTCCCCATGCTGACCCCCCCCCGGTGCTTTTCTCGATCCTACATTGCCACTCACTGCCTATCTTAATTCAGACCCTCCAATTCACAATACCACGTGATGTTTTTCTCACTCCTTCTAGAGAATGTAATGTAACACACACCCGTACAATGCGCACCACCCCGTGATATTTTTCTCACTAATACTAGTGAATGCAATGTAACACACACCCATACAATGCGCACCACCCCGCGATGTTTTTCAGAAACCTATCCTACATTGCCACTGCATGTTCCCTGACCTCCCCATGCTGACCACCCCGGGGTGCTTTTCTCCATCCTACATTGCCACTCACTGCCTCTCCTAATTCAGACACTCCGATTCAAACCACCCCGTGATGTTTTTCTCACTCCTACTAATGAATGTAATGAAACACACACCCATACATTGCGCACCACCCCGTGATGTTTTTCTCACTCACACTAGTGAATGTAATGTAACACACACCCATACAATGTGCACCACCCCGCGATGTTTTACAGAAATCTATCCTACATTGCCACTGCATGTTCCCTGACCTCCCCATGCTGACCACCCCTCCTTGCTTTTCTCCATCCTACATTGCCACTCACCGCCTATCCTAATTCAGACCCTCCGATTCACACCACCCCGTGACGTTTTTCTCACTCCTACTAGTGAATGTAATGTAACACACACCCATACAATGCGCACCACCTCGTTATGTTTCTCTCACTCCTACTAGTGAATGTAATGTAACACACACCCATACAATGCGTACCACCCCGCGATGTTTTTCTCACTCCTACTAGAGAATTTAATGTAACACACATGCATACAATGCGCACCACCCCGCGATGTTTTTCAGAATCCTATACTACATTGCCACTGCATGTTCCGTGAACTCCCCAAGCTAACCACCCCGCGGTGCTTTTCTGCATCCTACATTGCCACTCACTGCCTATCCTAATTCAGTCCCTCTGATTCACACCACCCCGTGATGTATTTCTCACTCCTACTAGTGAATGTAATGTAACACACACCCATACAATGCGCACCACCCCGCGATATTTTTCTCACTCCTACTAGTGAATGTAGTGTAACACACACCCATGCTATGCGCACCACCCCGTGATGCTTTTCTCACTCCTACTAGTGAATATAATGTAACACACACCCATACAATGCGAACCACCCCGCGATGTTTTTCAGAAACCTATCCTACATTGCCACTGCATGTTCCCTGACCTCCCCATGCTGACCACCCCGCCTTGCTTTTCTCCATCCTACATTGACACTCACTGCCTATCCTAATTCAGACCCTCCAATTCACACCAAACCGTGATGTTTTTCTCACTCCTACTAGTGAATGTAATGTAACACACACGCATACAATGCGCACCACCCCGCGATGTTTTTCAGAAACCTATCCTACATTGCCACTGCATGTTCCGTGACCTCCCCAAGCTAACAACCCCGCGGTGCTTTTCTCCATCCTACATTGCCACTCACTGCCTATCCTAACTCAGACCTCCGATTCACACCACTCCGTGATGTATTTCTCACTCCGACTAGTGAATGTAATGTAACACACACCCATACAATGCGCACTACCCCGTGATGTTTTTCTCACTCCTACTAGTGAATGTAATGTAACACACACCCATACAATGCGCACCACCCCGCGATGTTTTTCACAAACCTATCCTACATTGCCACTGCATGTTCCCTGACCTCCCCATGCTGACCACCCCGCGGTGTTTTTCTCCATCCTACATTGCCACTCACTGCCTATCCTAATTCAGACCCTCCGATTCACCCCACCGCGTGATGTTTTTCTCACTCCTACTAGTGAATGTAATGTAACACACACCCGTACAATGCGCACCACACCGTGATATTTTTCTCACTAATACTAGTGAATGTAATGTAACACACACCCATACAATGTGCACCACCCCGCGAAGTTTTTCAGAAACCTATCCTACATTGCCACTGCATGTTCCCTGACCTCCCTATGCTGACCACCCCGCGGTGCTTTTCTCCATCCTACATTGCCACTCACTGCCTCTCCTAATTCAGACACTCCGATTCACACCACCCCGTGATGTTTTTCTCACTCCTACTAATGAATGTAATGAAACACACACCCATACAATGCGAACCACCCTGCGATGTGTTTCAGAAACCTATCTTACATTGCCACTGCATGTTCCTTGACCTCCCCATGCTTAGCACCCCGCGGTGCTTTTCTCCATCCTACATTGCCACTCACTGCCTATCCTAATTCATACCCTCTGATTCACACCACCCCGCGATGTTTTTCTCACTCCTACTAGTGAATGTAATGTAACACACACCCATACATTGCGCACCACCCCGCGATGTTTTTCTCACTCCTACTAGTGAATGTAATGTAACACACACCCATGCAATGCGCACCACCCCGTGATGCATTTCTCACTCCTACTAGTGAATGTAATGTAACACACACCCATCCAATGCACACCACCCCGTGATGTTTTTCAGAAATCTATCCTACATTGCCACTGCATGTTCCCTGACCTCCACATGCTGACCACCCCGCGGTGCTTTTCTCCATCCTACATTGCCACTCACGGCCTATCCTAATTCAGACCATCTGATTCACACCACCGCGTGATGTTTTTCTCACTCCTACTAGTGAATGAAATGTAACACACACCCATACAATGCGCACCACCCCGTGATGTTTTTCTCACTCCTACTAGTGAATGTAATGTAACACACACCCATACAATGCGGACCACCCCGCGATATTTTTCAGAAACGTATCCTACATTGCCACTGCATGTTCCCTGACCTTCCCATGCTGAGCACACCGCGGTGCTTGTCTCCATCCTACATTGCCACTCACTGCCTATCCTAATTCAGACCCTCTGATTCAAACCACACCGAGATGTTTTTCTCACTCCTACTAGTGAATGTAATGTAACACACACCCATACAATGCGCACCACCCTGCGATGTTTTTCAGAAACCTATCGTACATTGCCACTGCATGTTCCCTGACCTCCCCATGCTGACCACTCCACGGTGCTTTTCTCCATCCTACATTGCCACTCACTGCCTATCCTAATTCAGACCCTCCGATTCACACCACCCCGTGACATTTTTCTCACTCCTTCTAGAGAATGTAATGTAACACACATGCATACAATGCGCACCACCCCGCGATGTCTTTCAGAAACCTATCCTACATTGCCACTGCATGTTCCGTGACCTCCCATAGCTGACCACACCGCGGTGCATTTCTCCATCCTACATTGCCACTCACTGCCTATCCTAATTCAGACCCTCCGATTCACACCACCCCGTGATGTATTTCTCACTCTTACTGTTGAATGTAATGTAACAAACATCCATACAATGCGCACTACCCTGTGATGTTTTTCTCACTTCTACTAGTGAATGTAATGTAACACACACCCATACAATGCGCACCACCCCGCGTTGTTTTTCAGAAACCTATCCTACATTGCCACTGCATGTTCCCTGACCTCCCCATGCTGACCACCCCGCGGTGCTTTTCTCCATCCTACATTGCCACTCACTGCCTATCCTAATTCAGAGCCTCCAATTCACACCACCGCGTGATGTTTTTCTCACTCCTACTAGTGAATGTAATGTAACACACACCCGTACATTGCGCACCACCCCGTGATATTTTTCTCACTAACACTAGTGAATGTAATGTAACACACACCCATACAATGCGCACCACCCCGCGATGTTTTTCAGAAACCTATCCTACATTGCCACTGCATGTTCCCTGACCTCCCCATGCTGACCACCCCGCGGTGCTTTTCTCCATCCTACATTGCCACTCACTGCCTCTCCTAATTCACACACTCCGATTCACACCACCCCGTGATGTTTTTCTCACTCCTTCTAATGAATGTAATGAAACACAAACCCATACAATGCGAACCACCCCGTGATGTTTTTCTCACTCCTACTAGTGAACGTAATGTAACACACATCGAACAATGCGCACCACACCGCGATATTTTTCAGAAACCTATCCTACATTGCCACTGCATGTTCCCTGACCTCCCCATGCTGACAACCCCGCGGTGCTTTTCTCCATCCTACATTGCCACTCACTGCCTATCCTAATTCAGACCCTCCGATTCTCACCACCCCTTGATCTTTTTCTCACTCCTACTAGTGAATGTAATGTAACACACACCCGTACAATGCGCACCACCCCGTGATGTTTTTCTTACTCCTACTAGTGAATGAAATGTAACACACACACATACAATGCGCACCTACCCGCAATGTTTTTCAGAAACCTATCCTACATTGCCACTGCATGTTCCGTGACCTCCCCAAGCTAACAACCCCGCGGTGCTTTTCTCCATCCTACATTGCCACTCACTGCCTATCCTAATTCAGACCTCCGATTCACACCACTCCGTGATGTATTTCTCACTCCGACTAGTGAATGTAATGTAACACACACCCATACAATGCGCACTACCCCGTGATGTTTTTCTCACTCCTACTAGTGAATGTAATGTAACACACACCCATACAATGTGCACCACCCCGCGATGTTTTTCAGAAACCTATCCTACATTGCCACTGCATGTTCCCTAACCTACCCATGCTGACCACCCCGCGGTGTTTTTCTCCATCCTACATTGCCACTCACTGCCTATCCTAATTCAGACCCTCCGATTCACCCCACCGCGTGATGTTTTTCTCACTCCTACTAGTGAATGTAATGTAACACACACCCGTACAATGCGCACCACACCGTGATATTTTTCTCACTAATACTAGTGAATGTAATGTAACACACACCCATACAATGTGCACCACCCCGCGAAGTTTTTCAGAAACCTATCCTACATTGCCACTGCATGTTCCCTGACCTCCCTATGCTGACCACCCCGCGGTGCTTTTCTCCATCCTACATTGCCACTCACTGCCTCTCCTAATTCAGACACTCCGATTCACACCACCACGTGATGTTTTTCTTACTCCTACTAATGAATGTAATGAAACACACACCCATACAATGCGCACCACCCTGCGATGTTTTTCAGAAAGCTATCTTACATTGCCACTGCATGTTCCTTGACCTCCCCATGCTTACCACCCCGCGGTGCTTTTCTCCATCCTACATTGCCACTCACTGCCTACCCTAATTCATACCCTCTGATTCACACCACCCCGCGATGTTTTTCTCACTCCTACTAGTGAATGTAATGTAACACACACCCATACATTGCGCACCACCCCGCGATGTTTTTCTTACTCCTACTAGTGAATGTAATGTAACACACACCCATGCAATGCGCACCACCCCGTGATGCATTTCTCACTCCTACTAGTGAATGTAATGTAACACACACCAATCCAATGCACACCACCCCGCGATATTTTTCAGAAATCTATCTTACATTGCCACTGCATGTTCCCTGACCTCCACATGCTGACCACCCCGCGGTGCTTTTCTCCATCCTACATTGCCACTCACGGCCTATCCTAATTCAGACCATCTGATTCACACCACCGCGTGATGTTTTTCTCACTCCTACTAGTGAATGAAATGTAACACACACCCATACAATGCGCACCACCCCGTGATGTTTTTCTCACTCTTACTAGTGAATGTAATGTAACACACACCCATACAATGCGCACCACCCCGTGATGTTTTTCTCACTCCTATTAGTGAATGTAATGTAACACAAACCCGTACAATGCGCACCACCCCGTGATGTTTTTCTAACTCCTACTAGTGAATGTAATGTAACACACACCCAAAAAATGCACACCACCCCGTGATGTTCTTCTCACTCCTACTAGTGAATGTAATGTAACACACACCCATACAATGCGGACCACCCCGCGATATTTTTCAGAAACGTATCCTACATTGCCACTGCATGTTCCCTGACCTTCCCATGCTGAGCACACCGCGGTGCTTGTCTCCATCCTACATTGCCACTCACTGCCTATCCTAATTCAGACCCTCTGATTCAAACCACACCGAGATGTTTTTCTCACTCCTACTAGTGAATGTAATGTAACACACACCCATACAATGCGCACCACCCTGGGATGTTTTTCAGAAACCTATCGTACATTGCCACTGCATGTTCCCTGACCTCCCCATGCTGACCACTCCACGGTGCTTTTCTCCATCCTACATTGCCACTCACTGCCTATCCTAATTCAGACCCTCCGATTCACACCACCCCGTGATGTTTTTCTCACTCCTACTAGTGAATGTATTTTAACACACACCCGTACAATGCGCACCACCCCGTGACATTTTTCTCACTCCTTCTAGAGAATGTAATGTAACACACATGCATACAATGCGCATCACCCCGCGATGTTTTTCAGAAACCTATCCTACATTGCCACTGCATGTTCCGTGACCTCCCATAGCTGACCACACCGCGGTGCATTTCTCCATCCTACATTGCCACTCACTGCCTATCCTAATTCAGACCCTCCGATTCACACCACCCCGTGATGTATTTCTCACTCTTACTGTTGAATGTAATGTAACAAACATCCATACAATGCGCACTACCCTGTGATGTTTTTCTCACTTCTACTAGTGAATGTAATGTAACACACACCCATACAATGCGCACCACCCCGTGATATTTTTCAGAAAACTATCCTACATTGCCACTGCATGTTCCCTGACCTCCCCATGCTGACCACCCCGCGGTGCTTTTCTCCATCCTACATTGCCACTCACTGCCTATCCTAATTCAGACCCTCCAATTCACACCACCGCGTGATGTTTTTCTCACTCCTACTAGTGAATGTAATGTAACACACACCCGTACATTGCGCACCACCCCGTGATATTTTTCTCACTAACACTAGTGAATGTAATCTAACACACACCCATACAATGCGCACCACCCCGCGATGTTTTTCAGAAACCTATCCTACATTGCCACTGCATGTTCCCTGACCTCCCCATGCTGACCACCCCGCGGTGCTTTTCTCCATCCTACATTGCCACTCACTGCCTCTCCTAATTCACACACTCCGATTCACACCACCCCGTGATGTTTTTCTCACTCCTTCTAATGAATGTAATGAAACACAAACCCATACAATGCGAACCACCCCTTGATGTTTTTCTCACTCCTACTAGTGAACGTAATGTAACACACATCGAACAATGCGCACCACACCGCGATATTTTTCAGAAACCTATCCTACATTGCCACTGCATGTTCCCTGACCTCCCCATGCTGACAACCCCGCGGTGCTTTTCTCCATCCTACATTGCCACTCACTGCCTATCCTAATTCAGACCCTCCGATTCTCACCACCCCTTGATCTTTTTCTCACTCCTACTAGTGAATGTAATGTAACACACACCCGTACAATGCGCACCACCCCGTGATGTTTTTCTTACTCCTACTAGTGAATGAAATGTAACACACACACATACAATGCGCACCTACCCGCAATGTTTTTCAGAAACCTATCCTACATTGCCACTGCATGTTCCGTGACCTCCCCAAGCTAACAACCCCGCGGTGCTTTTCTCCATCCTACATTGCCACTCACTGCCTATCCTAATTCAGACCTCTGATTCACACCACTCCGTGATGTATTTCTCACTCCGACTAGTGAATGTAATGTAACACACACCCATACATTGCGCACCACCCCGTGATGTTTTTCAGAAAACTATCCTACATTGCCACTGCATGTTCCCTGACCTCCCCATGCTGACCACCCCGCGGTGCTTTTCTCCATCCTACATTGCCACTCACTGCCTATCCTAATTCAGACCCTCCAATTCACACCACCGCGTGATGTTTTTCTCACTCCTACTAGTGAATGTAATGTAACACACACCCGTACATTGCGCACCACCCCGTTATATTTTTCTCACTAACACTAGTGAATGTAATGTAACACACACCCATACAATGCGCACCACCCCGCGATGTTTTTCAGAAACCTATCCTACATTGCCACTGCATGTTCCCTGACCTCCCCATGCTGACCACCCCGCGGTGCTTTTCTCCATCCTACATTGCCACTCACTGCCTCTCCTAATTCACACACTCCGATTCACACCACCCCGTGATGTTTTTCTCACTCCTTCTAATGAATGTAATGAAACACAAACCCATACAATGCGAACCACCCCGTGATGTTTTTCTCACTCCTACTAGTGAACCTAATGTAACACACATCGAACAATGCGCACCACACCGCGATATTTTTCAGAAACCTATCCTACATTGCCACTGCATGTTCCCTGACCTCCCCATGCTGACAACCCCGCGGTGCTTTTCTCCATCCTACATTGCCACTCACTGCCTATCCTAATTCAGACCCTCCGATTCTCACCACCCCTTGATCTTTTTCTCACTCCTACTAGTGAATGTAATGTAACACACACCCGTACAATGCGCACCACCCCGTGATGTTTTTCTTACTCCTACTAGTGAATGAAATGTAACACACACACATACAATGCGCACCTACCCGCAATGTTTTTCAGAAACCTATCCTACATTGCCACTGCATGTTCCGTGACCTCCCCAAGCTAACAACCCCGCGGTGCTTTTCTCCATCCTACATTGCCACTCACTGCCTATCCTAATTCAGACCTCCGATTCACACCACTCCGTGATGTATTTCTCACTCCGACTAGTGAATGTAATGTAACACACACCCATACAATGCGCACTACCCCGTGATGTTTTTCTCACTCCTACTAGTGAATGTAATGTAACACACACCCATACAATGCGCACCACCCCGCGATGTTTTTCAGAAACCTATCCTACATTGCCACTGCATGTTCCCTGACCTCCCCATGCTGGGCACCCCGCGGTGCTTTTCTCCATCCTACATTGCCACTCACTGCCTCTCCTAATTCAGACACTCCGATTCACACCACCACGTGATGTTTTTCTTACTCCTACTAATGAATGTAATGAAACACACACCCATACAATGCGCACCACCCTGCGATGTTTTTCAGAAAGCTATCTTACATTGCCACTGCATGTTCCTTGACCTCCCCATGCTTACCACCCCGCGGTGCTTTTCTCCATCCTACATTGCCACTCACTGCCTATCCTAATTCATACCCTCTGATTCACACCACCCCGCGATGTTTTTCTCACTCCTACTAGTGAATGTAATGTAACACACACCCATACATTGCGCACCACCCCGCGATGTTTTTCTCACTCCTACTAGTGAATGTAATGTAACACACACCCATGCAATGCGCACCACCCCGTGATGCATTTCTCACTCCTACTAGTGAATGTAATGTAACACACACCAATCCAATGCACACCACCCCGCGATGTTTTTCAGAAATCTATCTTACATTGCCACTGCATGTTCCCTGACCTCCACATGCTGACCACCCCGCGGTGCTTTTCTCCATCCTACATTGCCACTCACGGCCTATCCTAATTCAGACCATCTGATTCACACCACCGCGTGATGTTTTTCTCACTCCTACTAGTGAATGAAATGTAACACACACCCATACAATGCGCACCACCCCGTGATGTTTTTCTCACTCTTACTAGTGAATGTAATGTAACACACACCCATACAATGCGCACCACCCCGTGATGTTTTTCTCACTCCTATTAGTGAATGTAATGTAACACAAACCCGTACAATGCGCACCACCCCGTGATGTTTTTCTAACTCCTACTAGTGAATGTAATGTAACACACACCCAAAAAATGCACACCACCCCGTGATGTTCTTCTCACTCCTACTAGTGAATGTAATGTAACACACACCCATACAATGCGGACCACCCCGCGATATTTTTCAGAAACGTATCCTACATTGCCACTGCATGTTCCCTGACCTTCCCATGCTGAGCACACCGCGGTGCTTGTCTCCATCCTACATTGCCACTCACTGCCTATCCTAATTCAGACCCTCTGATTCAAACCACACCGAGATATTTTTCTCACTCCTACTAGTGAATGTAATGTAACACACACCCATACAATGCGCACCACCCTGGGATGTTTTTCAGAAACCTATCGTACATTGCCACTGCATGTTCCCTGACCTCCCCATGCTGACCACTCCACGGTGCTTTTCTCCATCCTACATTGCCACTCACTGCCTATCCTAATTCAGACCCTCCGATTCACACCACCCCGTGATGTTTTTCTCACTCCTACTAGTGAATGTATTTTAACACACACCCGTACAATGCGCACCACCCCGTGACATTTTTCTCACTCCTTCTAGAGAATGTAATGTAACACACATGCATACAATGCGCACCACCCCGCGATGTTTTTCAGAAACCTATCCTACATTGCCACTGCATGTTCCGTGACCTCCCATAGCTGACCACACCGCGGTGCATTTCTCCATCCTACATTGCCACTCACTGCCTATCCTAATTCAGACCCTCCGATTCACACCACCCCGTGATGTATTTCTCACTCTTACTGTTGAATGTAATGTAACAAACATCCATACAATGCGCACTACCCTGTGATGTTTTTCTCACTTCTACTAGTGAATGTAATGTAACACACACCCATACAATGCGCACCACCCCGCGTTGTTTTTCAGAAACCTATCCTACATTGCCACTGCATGTTCCCTGACCTCCCCATGCTGACCACCCCGCGATGCTTTTCTCCATCCTACATTGCCACTCACTGCCTATCCTAATTCAGACCCTCCAATTCACACCACCGCGTGATGTTTTTCTCACTCCTACTAGTGAATGTAATGTAACACACACCCGTACATTGCGCACCACCCCGTGATATTTTTCTCACGAACACTAGTGAATGTAATGTAACACACACCCATACAATGCGCACCACCCCGCGATGTTTTTCAGAAACCTATCCTACATTGCCACTGCATGTTCCCTGACCTCCCCATGCTGACCACCCCGCGGTGCTTTTCTCCATCCTACATTGCCACTCACTGCCTCTCCTAATTCACACACTCCGATTCACACCACCCCGTGATGTTTTTCTCACTCCTTCTAATGAATGTAATGAAACACACACCCATACAATGCGAACCACCCCGTGATGTTTTTCTCACTCCTACTAGTGAACGTAATGTAACACACATTGAACAATGCGCACCACACCGCGATATTTTTCAGAAACCTATCCTACATTGCCACTGCATGTTCCCTGACCTCCCCATGCTGACAACCCCGCGGTGCTTTTCTCCATCCTACATTGCCACTCACTGCCTATCCTAATTCAGACCCTCCGATTCTCACCACCCCGTGATCTTTTTCTCACTCCTACTAGTGAATGTATTGTAACAAACACCCATACAATGCGCACCACCCCGTGATGTTTTTCTTACTCCTACTAGTGAATGAAATGTAACACACACACATACAATGCGCACCTACCCGCAATGTTTTTCAGAAACCTATCCTACATTGCCACTGCGTGTTCCCTGACCTCCACATGCTGACGACCCCGCCGTGCTTTTCTCCATCCTACATTGTCACTCACTGCCTATCCTAATTTCGACCCTCTGATTCACACCACCCCGTGATGCTTTTCTAACTCCTACTAGTGAATGTAATGTAACACACACCCATACAATGCGCACTACCCCGTGATGTTTTTCTCACTCCTACTAGTGAATGTAATGTAACACACACCCATACAATGCGCACTACCCCGTGATGTTTTTCTCACTCCTACTAGTGAATGTAATGTAACACACACCCATAAAATGCGCACCACCCCGCGATGTTTTTCTCACTCCTACTAGAGAATGTAATGTAACACACATGCATACAATGCGCACCACCCCGCGATGTTTTTCAGAAAACTATCCTACATTTCCACTGTATGTTCCGTGACCTCCCCAAGCTGACCACCCCGCGTTGCTTTTCTCCATCCTACATTGCCACTCACTGCCTATCCTAATTCAGACCCTCCGATTCACACCACCCCGTGATGTATTTCTCACTCCTACTAGAGAATGTAATGTAACAAACACCCGTACAATGCGCACCACCCCGTGATATTTTTCTCACTAATACTAGTGAATGCAATGTAACACACACCCATACAATGCGCACCACCCCGCGATGTTTTTCAGAAACCTATCCTACATTGCCACTGCATGTTCCCTGACCTCCCCATGCTGACCACCCCGGGGTGCTTTTCTCCATCCTACATTGCCACTCACTGCCTCTCCTAATTCAGACACTCCGATTCAAACCACCCCGTGATGTTTTTCTCACTCCTACTAATGAATGTAATGAAACACACACCCATACAATTCGCACCACCCCGTGATGTTTTTCTCACTCATACTAGTGAATGTAATGTAACACACACCCATACAATGCGCACCACCCCGCGATGTTTTACAGAAACCTATCCTACATTGCCACTGCATGTTCCCTGACCTCCCCATGCTGACCACCCCTCCTTGCTTTTCTCCATCCTACATTGCCACTCACTGCCTATCCTAATTCAGACCCTCCGATTCATACCACCCCGCGACGTTTTTCTCACTCCTACTAGTTAATGTAATGTAACACACACACATACAATGCGCACCACCCCGCGATGTTTTTCAGAATCCTATCCTACATTGCCACTGCATGTTCCGTGAACTCCCCAAGCTAACCACCCCGCGGTGCTTTTCTCCATCCTACATTGCCACTCACTGCCTATCCTAATTCAGACCCTCTGATTCACACCACCCCGTGATGTATTTCTCACTCCTACTAGTGAATGTAATGTAACACACAACCATACAATGTGCCCCACCCCGTGATGTTTTTCTCACTCCTACTAGTGAATGTAATGTAACACACACCGATACAATGCGCACCACCCCGCGATGTTTTTCGGAAACCTATCCTACATTGCCACTGCATGTTCCCTGACCTCCCCATGCTGACCACCCCGCGGTGATTTTCTCCATCCTACATTGCCCCTCACTGCCTATCCTAATTCAGACCCTCCGATTCACACCACCCCGTGATGTTTTTCTCACTCCTACTACTGAATGTAATGTAACACACACCCATACAATGCGCACCACCCCGCGATGTTTTAGAGAAATCTATCCTACATTGCCACTGCATGTTCCCTGACCTCCCCATGCTGACCACCCCACTTTGCTTTTCTCCATCCTACATTGCCACTCACTGCCTATCCTAATTCAGACCCTCCGATTCACACCAAACCGTGATGTTTTTCTCACTCCTACTAGTGAATGTAATGTAACACACACCCATACAATGCGCACCACCCCGTTATGTTTCTCTCACTCCTACTAGTGAATGTAATGTAACACACACCCATACAATGCGCACCACCCCGCGATGTTTTTCTCACTCCTACTAGAGAATGAAATGTAACACACACGCATACAATGCGCACCACCCCGCGATGTTTTTCAGAAACCTATCCTACATTGCCACTGCATGTTCCGTGACCTCCCCAAGCTAACAACCCCGCGGTGCTTTTCTCCATCCTACATTGCCACTCACTGCCTATCCTAATTCAGACCCTCCGATTCACACCACTCCGTGATGTATTTCTCACTCCTACTAGTGAATGTAATGTAACACACACCCATACAATGCGCACTACCCCGTGATGTTTTTCTCACTCCTACTAGTGAATGTAATGTAACACACACCCATACAATGCGCACCACCCCGCGATGTTTTTCAGAAACCTATCCTACATTGCCACTGCATGTTCCCTGACCTCCCCATGCTGACCACCCCGCGGTGTTTTTCTCCATCCTACATTGCCACTCACTGCCTATCCTAATTCAGACCCTCCGATTCACCCCACCGCGTGATGTTTTTCTCACTCCTACTAGTGAATGTAATGTAACACACACCCGTACAATGCGCACCACACCGTGATATTTTTCTCACTAATACTAGTGAATGTAATGTAACAGACACCCATACAATGTGCGCCACCCCGCGAAGTTTTTCAGAAACCTATCCTACATTGCCACTGCATGTTCCCTGACCTCCCCATGCTGACCACCCCGGGGTGCTTTTCTCCATCCTACATTGCCACTCACTGCCTCTCCTAATTCAGACACTCCGATTCAAACCACCCCGTGATGTTTTTCTCACTCCTACTAGTGAATGTAATGTAACACACACCCATACAATGCGCACCACCCCGTTATGTTTCTCTCACTCCTACTAGTGAATGTAATGTAACACACATGCATACAATGCGCACCACCCCGCGATGTTTTTCAGAAACCTATCCTACATTGCCACTGCATGTTCCGTGACCTCCCCAAACTGACCACACCGCGGGGCTTTTCTCCATCCTACATTGCCACTCACTGCCTATCCTAATTCAGACCCTCCGATTCACACCACCCCGTGATGTATTTCTCACTCTTACTGGTGAATGTAATGTAACTCACATCCATCCAATGCGCACTACCCTGTGATGTTTTTCTCACTCCTACTAGTGAATGTAATGTAACACACACCCATACAATGCGTACCACCCCGCGTTGTTTTTCAGAAACCTATCCTACATTGCCACTGCATGTTCCCTGACCTCCCCATGCAGACCACCCCGCGGTGTTCTTCTCCATCCTACATTGCCACTCACTGCCTATCCTAATTCAGACCCTCCAATTCACACCACCGCGTGATGATTTTCTCACTCCTACTAGTGAATGTAATGTAACACACACCCGTATATTGCGCACCACCCCGTGATATTTTTCTCACTAACACTAGTGAATGTAATGTAACACACACCCATACAATGCGCACCACCCCGCGATGTTTTTCAGAAACCTATCCTACATTGCGCCTGCATGTTCCCTGACCTCCCCATGCTGACCACCCCGCGGTGCTCTTCTCCATCCTACATTGCCACTCACTGTGTCTCCTAATTCACACACTCCGATTCACACCACCCCGTGATGTTTTTCTCACTCCTACTAATGAATGTAATGAAACACACACCCATACAATGCGAACCACCCCGTGATGTTTTTCTCACTCCTACTAGTGAACGTAATGTAACACACATCGAACAATGCGCACCACACCGCGATATTTTTCAGAAACCTATCCTATATTGCCACTGCATGTTCCCTGACCTCCCCATGCTGACAACCCCGTGGTGCTTTTCTCCATCCTACATTGCCACTCACTGCCTATCCTAATTCAGACCCTCTGAATCTCACCACCCCGTGATGTTTTTCTCACTCCTAATATTGAATGTAATGTACCACACACCCATACAATGCGCACCACCCCGTGATGTTTTTCTTACTCCTACTAGTGAATGTAATGTAACACACACCCATACAATGCGCACCTACCCGCAATGTTTTTCAGAAACCTATCCTACATTGCCACTGCGTGTTCCCTGACTTCCCCATGCTGACGACTCCGCGGTGCTTTTCTCCATCCTACATTGTCACTCACTGCCTATCCTAATTCAGACCCTCGGATTCACACCACCCCGTGATGTTTTTCTAACTCCTACAAAGTGAATGTAATGTAACACACACCCATACAATGCGCACCACCCCGTGATGTTTTTTTCACTCCTACTAGTGAATGTCATGTAACACACACCCATAAAATGCGCACCACCCCGCGATGTTTTTCTCACTCCTACTAGAGAATGTAATGTAACACACATGCATACAATGCGCACCACCCCACGATGTTTTTCAGAAACCTATCCTACATTGCCACTGCATGTTCCGTGACCTCCCCAAGCTGACCACCCCGCGTTGCTTTTCTCCATCCTATATCGCCAATCACTGCCTATCCTAATTCAGACCCTCCGATTCACACCACCCCGTGATGTATTTCTCACTCTTACTAGTGAATGTAAGGTAACACACACCCATACAAGGCGCACTACCCCGTGATGTTTTTCTCACTCCTACTAGTGAATGTAATGTAACACACACCCGTACAATGCGCACCACCCCGCGATGTTTTACAGAAACCTATCCTACATTGCCACTGCGTGTTCCCTGTCATCCCCATGCTGACCACCCCTCCTTGCTTTTCTCCATCCTACATTGCCACTCACTGCCTATCCTAATTCAGATCCTCCGATTCACACCACCCCGTGACGTTTTTCTCACTCCTACTAGTGAATGTAATGTAACACACACCCATACAATGCGCACCACCTCGTTATGTTTCCCTCACTCCTAGTAGTGAATGTAATGTAACACACACCCATAAAATGCGCACCACCCCGCGATGTTTTTCTCACTCCTACTAGAGAATTTAATGTAACACACACGCATACAATGCGCACCACCCCGCGATGTTTTTCAGAATACTATCCTACATTGCCACTGCATGTTCCGTGAACTCCCCAAGCTAACCACCCCGCGGTGCTTTTCTCCATCCTACATTGCCACTCACTGCCTATCCTAATTCAGACCCACATATTCACACCACCCCGTGATGTATTTCTCACTCCTACTAGGGAATGTAATGTAACACACACCCATACAATGCGCACTACCCCGTGATGTTTTTCTCACTCCTACTAGTGAATGTAATGTAACACACACCCATACAATGCGCACCACCCCGTGATGTTTTTCAGAAACCTATCCTACATTGCCACTGCATGTTCCCTGACCTCCCCGTGCTGACCAGCCCGCGGTGATTTTCTCCATCCTACATTGCCACTCACTGCCTATCCTAATTCAGACCCTCCGATTCACCCCACCGCATGATGTTTTTCTCACTCCTACTAGTGAATGTAATGTAACACACACCCGTACAATGCGCACCACCCCGTGATATTTTTCTCACTAATAATAGTGAACGTAATGTAACACAAACCCATACAATGCGCACCACCCCGCGATGTTTTTCAGAATCCTATCCTACATTGCCACTGCATGTTCCCTGATCTCCCCATGCTTACCACCCCGCGGTGCTTTTCTCCATCCTACATTGCCACTCACTGCCTATCCTAATTCATACCCTCTGATTCACACCACCCCGCGATGTTTTTCTCACTCCTACTAGTGAATGTAATGTAACACACACCCATCCAATGCGCACCACCCCGCGATGTTTTTCTCACTCCTACTAGTGCATGTAATGTAACACACACCCTTGCAATGCGCACCACCCCGTGATGCTTTTCTCACTCCTACTAGTGAATGTAATGTAACACACACCCATACAATGCGCACCACCCCGCGATGTTTTTCAGAAATCTATCCTACATTGCCACTGCATGTTCCCTGACCTCCCCATGCTGACCACCCCGTGGTGCTTTTCTCCATCCTACATTGCCACTCACTGCCTATCCTAATTCAGACCATCTGATTCACACCACCCCGTGATGTTGTTCTCACTCCTACTAGTGAATGTAATGTAACACACACCCATACAATGCGCACCACCACGTGATGTTTTTCTCACTCCTACTAGTGAATGTAATGTATCACAAACCCGTACAATGCGCACCACCCCGTGATGTTTTTCTAAGTCCTACTAGTGAATGTAATGTAACACACACCCGTACAATGCGGACCACCCCGCGATATTTTTCAGAAACGTATCCTACATTGCCACTGCATGTTCCCTGACCTTCCCATGCTGACCACCCCTAGGTGCTTGTCCCATCCTACATTGCCACTCACTGCCTATCCTAATTCAGACCCTCCGATTCACACCACACCGTGATGTTTTTCTCACTCCTACTAGTGAATGTAATGTAACACACACCCATACAATGCGCACCACCCCGCCATGTTTTTCAGAAACCTATCCTACATTGCCACTGCATGTTCCCTGACCTCCCCATGCTGACCACCCCACGGTGCTTTTCTCCATCCTACATTGCCACTCACTGCCTATCCTAATTCAGACCCTCCGATTCACACCACACCGTGATGTTTTTCTCACTCCTACTAGTGAATGTATTGTAACACACACCCATACAATGCGCACCACAGCATGATGTTTTTCAGAAAACTATCCTACATTCCCACTGCATGTTCCCTGACCTCCCCATACTGACCACCGCGCGGTGCTTTTCTCCATCCTACATTGCCACTCACTGCCTATCCTAATTCAGACCCTCCAATTCACACCACCGAGTGATGTTTTTCTCATTCCTACTAGAGAATGTAATGTAACACACACCCGTACAATGCGCACCACCCCGTGATATTTTTCTCAGTTCTACTAGAGAATGTAATGTAACACACATGCATACAATGCGCACCACCCCGAGATGTTTTTCAGAAACCTATCCTACATTGCCACTGCATGTTTTGTGACCTCCCCAAGCTGACCACCCCGCGGTGCTTTTCTCCATCCTACATTGCCACTCACGGCCTATCTTAATTCAGACCCTCCAATTCACACCACCGCGTGATGTTTTTCTCACTCCTACTAGTGAACGTAATGTAACACACATTGAACAATGCGCACCACACCGCGATATTTTTCAGAAACCTATCCTACATTGCCACTGCATGTTCCCTGACCTCCCCATGCTGACAACCCCGCGGTGCTTTTCTCCATCCTACATTGCCACTCACTGCCTATCCTAATTCAGACCCTCCGATTCTCACCACCCCGTGATCTTTTTCTCACTCCTACTAGTGAATGTATTGTAACAAACACCCATACAATGCGCACCACCCCGTGATGTTTTTCTTACTCCTACTAGTGAATGAAATGTAACACACACACATACAATGCGCACCTACCCGCAATGTTTTTCAGAAACCTATCCTACATTGCCACTGCGTGTTCCCTGACCTCCACATGCTGACGACCCCGCCGTGCTTTTCTCCATCCTACATTGTCACTCACTGCCTATCCTAATTTCGACCCTCTGATTCACACCACCCCGTGATGCTTTTCTAACTCCTACTAGTGAATGTAATGTAACACACACCCATACAATGCGCACTACCCCGTGATGTTTTTCTCACTCCTACTAGTGAATGTAATGTAACACACACCCATACAATGCGCACTACCCCGTGATGTTTTTCTCACTCCTACTAGTGAATGTAATGTAACACACACCCATAAAATGCGCACCACCCCGCGATGTTTTTCTCACTCCTACTAGAGAATGTAATGTAACACACATGCATACAATGCGCACCACCCCGCGATGTTTTTCAGAAAACTATCCTACATTTCCACTGTATGTTCCGTGACCTCCCCAAGCTGACCACCCCGCGTTGCTTTTCTCCATCCTACATTGCCACTCACTGCCTATCCTAATTCAGACCCTCCGATTCACACCACCCCGTGATGTATTTCTCACTCCTACTAGAGAATGTAATGTAACAAACACCCGTACAATGCGCACCACCCCGTGATATTTTTCTCACTAATACTAGTGAATGCAATGTAACACACACCCATACAATGCGCACCACCCCGCGATGTTTTTCAGAAACCTATCCTACATTGCCACTGCATGTTCCCTGACCTCCCCATGCTGACCACCCCGGGGTGCTTTTCTCCATCCTACATTGCCACTCACTGCCTCTCCTAATTCAGACACTCCGATTCAAACCACCCCGTGATGTTTTTCTCACTCCTACTAATGAATGTAATGAAACACACACCCATACAATTCGCACCACCCCGTGATGTTTTTCTCACTCATACTAGTGAATGTAATGTAACACACACCCATACAATGCGCACCACCCCGCGATGTTTTACAGAAACCTATCCTACATTGCCACTGCATGTTCCCTGACCTCCCCATGCTGACCACCCCTCCTTGCTTTTCTCCATCCTACATTGCCACTCACTGCCTATCCTAATTCAGACCCTCCGATTCATACCACCCCGCGACGTTTTTCTCACTCCTACTAGTTAATGTAATGTAACACACACACATACAATGCGCACCACCCCGCGATGTTTTTCAGAATCCTATCCTACATTGCCACTGCATGTTCCGTGAACTCCCCAAGCTAACCACCCCGCGGTGCTTTTCTCCATCCTACATTGCCACTCACTGCCTATCCTAATTCAGACCCTCTGATTCACACCACCCCGTGATGTATTTCTCACTCCTACTAGTGAATGTAATGTAACACACAACCATACAATGTGCCCCACCCCGTGATGTTTTTCTCACTCCTACTAGTGAATGTAATGTAACACACACCGATACAATGCGCACCACCCCGCGATGTTTTTCGGAAACCTATCCTACATTGCCACTGCATGTTCCCTGACCTCCCCATGCTGACCACCCCGCGGTGATTTTCTCCATCCTACATTGCCCCTCACTGCCTATCCTAATTCAGACCCTCCGATTCACACCACCCCGTGATGTTTTTCTCACTCCTACTACTGAATGTAATGTAACACACACCCATACAATGCGCACCACCCCGCGATGTTTTAGAGAAATCTATCCTACATTGCCACTGCATGTTCCCTGACCTCCCCATGCTGACCACCCCACTTTGCTTTTCTCCATCCTACATTGCCACTCACTGCCTATCCTAATTCAGACCCTCCGATTCACACCAAACCGTGATGTTTTTCTCACTCCTACTAGTGAATGTAATGTAACACACACCCATACAATGCGCACCACCCCGTTATGTTTCTCTCACTCCTACTAGTGAATGTAATGTAACACACACCCATACAATGCGCACCACCCCGCGATGTTTTTCTCACTCCTACTAGAGAATGAAATGTAACACACACGCATACAATGCGCACCACCCCGCGATGTTTTTCAGAAACCTATCCTACATTGCCACTGCATGTTCCGTGACCTCCCCAAGCTAACAACCCCGCGGTGCTTTTCTCCATCCTACATTGCCACTCACTGCCTATCCTAATTCAGACCCTCCGATTCACACCACTCCGTGATGTATTTCTCACTCCTACTAGTGAATGTAATGTAACACACACCCATACAATGCGCACTACCCCGTGATGTTTTTCTCACTCCTACTAGTGAATGTAATGTAACACACACCCATACAATGCGCACCACCCCGCGATGTTTTTCAGAAACCTATCCTACATTGCCACTGCATGTTCCCTGACCTCCCCATGCTGACCACCCCGCGGTGTTTTTCTCCATCCTACATTGCCACTCACTGCCTATCCTAATTCAGACCCTCCGATTCACCCCACCGCGTGATGTTTTTCTCACTCCTACTAGTGAATGTAATGTAACACACACCCGTACAATGCGCACCACACCGTGATATTTTTCTCACTAATACTAGTGAATGTAATGTAACAGACACCCATACAATGTGCGCCACCCCGCGAAGTTTTTCAGAAACCTATCCTACATTGCCACTGCATGTTCCCTGACCTCCCCATGCTGACCACCCCGGGGTGCTTTTCTCCATCCTACATTGCCACTCACTGCCTCTCCTAATTCAGACACTCCGATTCAAACCACCCCGTGATGTTTTTCTCACTCCTACTAGTGAATGTAATGTAACACACACCCATACAATGCGCACCACCCCGTTATGTTTCTCTCACTCCTACTAGTGAATGTAATGTAACACACATGCATACAATGCGCACCACCCCGCGATGTTTTTCAGAAACCTATCCTACATTGCCACTGCATGTTCCGTGACCTCCCCAAACTGACCACACCGCGGGGCTTTTCTCCATCCTACATTGCCACTCACTGCCTATCCTAATTCAGACCCTCCGATTCACACCACCCCGTGATGTATTTCTCACTCTTACTGGTGAATGTAATGTAACTCACATCCATCCAATGCGCACTACCCTGTGATGTTTTTCTCACTCCTACTAGTGAATGTAATGTAACACACACCCATACAATGCGTACCACCCCGCGTTGTTTTTCAGAAACCTATCCTACATTGCCACTGCATGTTCCCTGACCTCCCCATGCAGACCACCCCGCGGTGTTCTTCTCCATCCTACATTGCCACTCACTGCCTATCCTAATTCAGACCCTCCAATTCACACCACCGCGTGATGATTTTCTCACTCCTACTAGTGAATGTAATGTAACACACACCCGTATATTGCGCACCACCCCGTGATATTTTTCTCACTAACACTAGTGAATGTAATGTAACACACACCCATACAATGCGCACCACCCCGCGATGTTTTTCAGAAACCTATCCTACATTGCGCCTGCATGTTCCCTGACCTCCCCATGCTGACCACCCCGCGGTGCTCTTCTCCATCCTACATTGCCACTCACTGTGTCTCCTAATTCACACACTCCGATTCACACCACCCCGTGATGTTTTTCTCACTCCTACTAATGAATGTAATGAAACACACACCCATACAATGCGAACCACCCCGTGATGTTTTTCTCACTCCTACTAGTGAACGTAATGTAACACACATCGAACAATGCGCACCACACCGCGATATTTTTCAGAAACCTATCCTATATTGCCACTGCATGTTCCCTGACCTCCCCATGCTGACAACCCCGTGGTGCTTTTCTCCATCCTACATTGCCACTCACTGCCTATCCTAATTCAGACCCTCTGAATCTCACCACCCCGTGATGTTTTTCTCACTCCTAATATTGAATGTAATGTACCACACACCCATACAATGCGCACCACCCCGTGATGTTTTTCTTACTCCTACTAGTGAATGTAATGTAACACACACCCATACAATGCGCACCTACCCGCAATGTTTTTCAGAAACCTATCCTACATTGCCACTGCGTGTTCCCTGACTTCCCCATGCTGACGACTCCGCGGTGCTTTTCTCCATCCTACATTGTCACTCACTGCCTATCCTAATTCAGACCCTCGGATTCACACCACCCCGTGATGTTTTTCTAACTCCTACAAAGTGAATGTAATGTAACACACACCCATACAATGCGCACCACCCCGTGATGTTTTTTTCACTCCTACTAGTGAATGTCATGTAACACACACCCATAAAATGCGCACCACCCCGCGATGTTTTTCTCACTCCTACTAGAGAATGTAATGTAACACACATGCATACAATGCGCACCACCCCACGATGTTTTTCAGAAACCTATCCTACATTGCCACTGCATGTTCCGTGACCTCCCCAAGCTGACCACCCCGCGTTGCTTTTCTCCATCCTATATCGCCAATCACTGCCTATCCTAATTCAGACCCTCCGATTCACACCACCCCGTGATGTATTTCTCACTCTTACTAGTGAATGTAAGGTAACACACACCCATACAAGGCGCACTACCCCGTGATGTTTTTCTCACTCCTACTAGTGAATGTAATGTAACACACACCCGTACAATGCGCACCACCCCGCGATGTTTTACAGAAACCTATCCTACATTGCCACTGCGTGTTCCCTGTCATCCCCATGCTGACCACCCCTCCTTGCTTTTCTCCATCCTACATTGCCACTCACTGCCTATCCTAATTCAGATCCTCCGATTCACACCACCCCGTGACGTTTTTCTCACTCCTACTAGTGAATGTAATGTAACACACACCCATACAATGCGCACCACCTCGTTATGTTTCCCTCACTCCTAGTAGTGAATGTAATGTAACACACACCCATAAAATGCGCACCACCCCGCGATGTTTTTCTCACTCCTACTAGAGAATTTAATGTAACACACACGCATACAATGCGCACCACCCCGCGATGTTTTTCAGAATACTATCCTACATTGCCACTGCATGTTCCGTGAACTCCCCAAGCTAACCACCCCGCGGTGCTTTTCTCCATCCTACATTGCCACTCACTGCCTATCCTAATTCAGACCCACATATTCACACCACCCCGTGATGTATTTCTCACTCCTACTAGGGAATGTAATGTAACACACACCCATACAATGCGCACTACCCCGTGATGTTTTTCTCACTCCTACTAGTGAATGTAATGTAACACACACCCATACAATGCGCACCACCCCGTGATGTTTTTCAGAAACCTATCCTACATTGCCACTGCATGTTCCCTGACCTCCCCGTGCTGACCAGCCCGCGGTGATTTTCTCCATCCTACATTGCCACTCACTGCCTATCCTAATTCAGACCCTCCGATTCACCCCACCGCATGATGTTTTTCTCACTCCTACTAGTGAATGTAATGTAACACACACCCGTACAATGCGCACCACCCCGTGATATTTTTCTCACTAATAATAGTGAACGTAATGTAACACAAACCCATACAATGCGCACCACCCCGCGATGTTTTTCAGAATCCTATCCTACATTGCCACTGCATGTTCCCTGATCTCCCCATGCTTACCACCCCGCGGTGCTTTTCTCCATCCTACATTGCCACTCACTGCCTATCCTAATTCATACCCTCTGATTCACACCACCCCGCGATGTTTTTCTCACTCCTACTAGTGAATGTAATGTAACACACACCCATCCAATGCGCACCACCCCGCGATGTTTTTCTCACTCCTACTAGTGCATGTAATGTAACACACACCCTTGCAATGCGCACCACCCCGTGATGCTTTTCTCACTCCTACTAGTGAATGTAATGTAACACACACCCATACAATGCGCACCACCCCGCGATGTTTTTCAGAAATCTATCCTACATTGCCACTGCATGTTCCCTGACCTCCCCATGCTGACCACCCCGTGGTGCTTTTCTCCATCCTACATTGCCACTCACTGCCTATCCTAATTCAGACCATCTGATTCACACCACCCCGTGATGTTGTTCTCACTCCTACTAGTGAATGTAATGTAACACACACCCATACAATGCGCACCACCACGTGATGTTTTTCTCACTCCTACTAGTGAATGTAATGTATCACAAACCCGTACAATGCGCACCACCCCGTGATGTTTTTCTAAGTCCTACTAGTGAATGTAATGTAACACACACCCGTACAATGCGGACCACCCCGCGATATTTTTCAGAAACGTATCCTACATTGCCACTGCATGTTCCCTGACCTTCCCATGCTGACCACCCCTAGGTGCTTGTCCCATCCTACATTGCCACTCACTGCCTATCCTAATTCAGACCCTCCGATTCACACCACACCGTGATGTTTTTCTCACTCCTACTAGTGAATGTAATGTAACACACACCCATACAATGCGCACCACCCCGCCATGTTTTTCAGAAACCTATCCTACATTGCCACTGCATGTTCCCTGACCTCCCCATGCTGACCACCCCACGGTGCTTTTCTCCATCCTACATTGCCACTCACTGCCTATCCTAATTCAGACCCTCCGATTCACACCACACCGTGATGTTTTTCTCACTCCTACTAGTGAATGTATTGTAACACACACCCATACAATGCGCACCACAGCATGATGTTTTTCAGAAAACTATCCTACATTCCCACTGCATGTTCCCTGACCTCCCCATACTGACCACCGCGCGGTGCTTTTCTCCATCCTACATTGCCACTCACTGCCTATCCTAATTCAGACCCTCCAATTCACACCACCGAGTGATGTTTTTCTCATTCCTACTAGAGAATGTAATGTAACACACACCCGTACAATGCGCACCACCCCGTGATATTTTTCTCAGTTCTACTAGAGAATGTAATGTAACACACATGCATACAATGCGCACCACCCCGAGATGTTTTTCAGAAACCTATCCTACATTGCCACTGCATGTTTTGTGACCTCCCCAAGCTGACCACCCCGCGGTGCTTTTCTCCATCCTACATTGCCACTCACGGCCTATCTTAATTCAGACCCTCCAATTCACACCACCGCGTGATGTTTTTCTCACTCCTACTAGTGAATGTAATGTAACACACACCCGTACAATGCGCACCACCCCGTGATATTTTTCTCACTAATACTAGTGAATGTAATGTAACACACACCCATACAATGCGCACCACCCCGCGATGTTTTTCAGAAACCTATCCTACATTGCCATTGCATGTTCCCTGACCTCCCCATGCTGACCACCCACGGTGCTTTTCTCCAACCTACATTGCCACTCACTGCCTCTCCTAATTCACACACTCCGATTCACACCACCCCGTGATGTTTTTCTCACTCCTACTAATGAATGTAATGAAACACACACCCATACAATGCGAACCACCCCGTGATGTTTTTCTCACTCCTACTAGTGAACGTAATGTAACACACACCCATACAATGCGCACCACCCCGCGATGTTTTTCAAAAACCTATCCTACATTGCCACTGCATGTTCCCTGACCTCCCCATGCTGACCACCCCGCGGTGCTTTTCTCCATCCTACATTGCCACTCACTGCCTATCCTAATTCATACCCTCCGATTCACACCACCCCGCGATGTTTTTCTCACTCCTACTAGTGAATGTAATGTAACACACACCGAACAATGCGCACCACCCCGTGATGTTTTTCTCACTCCTACTAGTGAATGTCATGTAACACACACCCATAAAATGCGCACCACCCCGCGATGTTTTTTTTCACTCCTACTAGAGAATGTAATGTAACACACATGCAAACAATGCGCACCTCCCCGCGATGTTTTTCAGAAACCTATCCTACATTGCCACTGCATGTTCCGTGACCTCCCCAAGCTGACCACCCCGCGGTGCTTTTCTCCATCCTACATTGCCACTCACTGCCTATACTAATTCAGACCCTCCGATTCACACCATCGCGTGATGTTTTTCTCACTCCTACTAGTGAATGTAATGTAACACACACCCATACAATGCGCACCACCCCGCGATGTTTTTCTCACTCCTACTAGAGAATGTAATGTAACATACACGCATACAATGCGCACCACCCCGCGATGTTTTTCAGAATCCTATCCTACATTGCCACTGCATGTTCCGTGAACTCCCCAAGCTAACCACCCAGCGGTGCTTTTCTCCATCCTACATTGCCACTCACTGCCTATCCTAATTCAGACCCTCCGATTCACACCACCCCGTGATGTATTTCTCACTCCTACTAGGGAATGTAATGTAACACGCACCCATACAATGCGCACTACCCCGTGATGTTTTTCTCACTCCTACTCGTGAATGTAATGTAACACACACCCATCCAATGCGCACCACCCCGCGATGTTTTTCAGAAACCTATCCTACATTGCCACTGCATGTTCCCTGACCTCCCCATGCAGACCAGCCCGCGGTGCTTTTCTCCATCCTACATTGCCACTCACTGCCTATCCTAATTCAGACCCTCTGATCCACCCCTCCGCGTGATGTTTTTCTCACTCCTACTAGTGAATGCAATGTAACACACACCCGTACAATGCGCACCACCCCGTGATATTTTTCTCACTAATACTAGTGAATGTAATGTAACACACACCCATACAATTCGCACCACCCCGCGATGTTTTTCAGAAACCTATCCTACATTGCCACTGCATGTTCCCTGACCTCCCCATGCTGACCACCCCGCGGTGCTTTTCTCCATCCTACATTGCCACTCACTGCCTATCCTAATTCAGACACTCCGATTCACACCACCCTGCGATGTTTGTCTCACTCCTACTAATGAATGTAATGAAACACACACCCATACAATACGAACCACCCCGTGATGTTTTTCTCACTCCTACTAGTGAATGTAATGTAACACACACCCATACAATGCGCACCACCCCGCGATGTTTTTCAGAAACCTATCCTACATTGCCACTGCATGTTCCCTGACCTCACCATGCTGACCACCCCGCGGTGCTTTTCTCCATCCTACATTGCCACTCACTGCCTATCATAATTCATACCCTCCGATTCACACCACCGCGCGATGTTTTTCTCACTCATACTAGTGAATGTAATGTAACACACAGCCATACAATGCGCACCACCCCGCGATGTTTTTCTCACTCCTACTAGTGAATGTAATGTAACACACAGCCATACAATGCGCACTACCCTGTGATGCTTTTCTCACTCCTACTAGTGAATGTAATGTAACACACACCCATACAATGCGCACCACCCCGCGATGTTTTTCAGAAACCTATCCTACATTGCCACTGCATGTTCCCTGACCTCCCCATGCTGACCACCCCGCGGTGCTTTTCTCCTTCCTACATTGCCACTCACTGCCTATCCTAATTCAGACCCTCAGATTCACACCACCGCGTGATGTTTTTCTCACTCCTACTAGTGAATGTAATGTAACACACACCCATACAATGCGCACCACCCCGTGATGTTTTTCTCACTCCTACTAGTGAATGTAATGTAACACACACCGAACAAGGCGCACCACCCCGCGATCTTTTTCAGAAATCTATACTACATTTCCACAGCATGTTCCGTGAACTCCCCAAGCTAACCACTCCGCGGTGCTTTTCTCCATCCTACATTGCCACTCACTGCCTATCCTAATTCAGACCCTCCGATTGACACCACCCCGTGATGTATTTCTCACTCCTACTAGGGGATGTAATGTAACACACACCCATACAATGCGCACTACCCCGTGATGTTTTTCTCACTCCTACTAGTGAATGTAATGTAACACACACCAATACAATGCGCACCACCCCGCGATGTTTTTCAGAAACCTATCCTACATTGCCACTGCATGTTGCTGACCACCCCATGCTGACGAGCCCGCGGTGCTTTTCTCCATCCTACATTGCCACTCACTGCCTATCCTAATTCAGACCCTCCGATTCACCCCACCGCGTGATGTTTTTCTCACTCCTACTAGTGAATGTAATTTAACACACACCCGTACAATGCGCACCACCCCGTGATATTTTTCTCACTAATACTAGTGAATGTAATGTAACACACACCCATACAATGCGCACCACCCCGCGATGTTTTTCAGAAAACTATCCTACATTGCCACTGCATGTTCCCTGACCTCCCCATGCTGACCACCCCGCCTTGCTTTTCTCCATCCTACATTGCCACTCACTGCCTATCCTAATTCAGACCCTCCGATTCACACCAACCCATGATGTTTTCTCACTCCTACTAGTGAATGTAATGTAACACACACCCATACAATGCGCTCCACAGAGTTATGTTTCTCTCACTCCTACTAGTGAATGTAATGTAACACACACCCATACAATGCGCACCACCCCGTGATGTTTTTCTCACTCCTACTAGAGAATGTAATGTAACACACACGCATACAATGCGCACCACCCGCGATGTTTTTCAGAAACCTATCCTACATTGCCACTGCATGTTCTGTGACCTCCCCAAGCTAACCACCCCGTGGTGCTTTTCTCCATCCTACATTGCCACTCACTGCCTATCCTAATTCAGACACTCTGATTCACACCCCCCGTGATGTCTTTCTCACTCCTCCTAGTGAATGTAATGTAACACACACCCATACAATGCGCACCACCCCGCGATGTTTTTCAGAAACCTATCCTACATTGCCACTGCATGTTCCCTGACCTCCCCATGCTGACAAATCCCGCGGTGCTTTTCTCCATCCTACATTGCCACTCACTGCCTATCCTAATTCAGACCCTCCGATTCAACCCACCTCGTGATGTTTTTCTCACTCCTACTAGTGAATGTAATGTAACACACACCCGTACAATGCGCACCACCCCGTGATATTTTTCTCACTGATACTAGTGAATGTAATGTAACACACACCCATACAATGCGCACCACCTCGTTATGTTTCTCTCACTCCTACTAGTGAATGTAATGTAACACACCTCCATACAATGCGCACCACCCCGCGATGTTTTTCTCACTCCTACTAGAGAATTTAATGTAACACACACGCATAAAATGCGCACCACCCCGCGATGTTTTTCAGAATCCTATCCTACATTGCCACTGCATGTTCCGTGAACTCCCCAAGCTAACCACCCCGCGGTGCTTTTCTCCATCCTACATTGCCACTCACTGCCTATCCTAATTCAGACCCTCTGATTCACACCACCCCGTGATGTATTTCTCACTCCTACAAGTGAATGTAATGTAACACACACCCATACAATGTGCCCCACCCCGTGATGTTTTTCTCACTCCTACTAGTGAATGTAATGTAACACACACCGATACAATGCGCACCACCCCGCGATGTTTTTCGGAAACCTATCCTACATTGCCACTGCATGTTCCCTGACCTCCCCATGCTGACCACCCCGCGGTGATTTTCTCCATCCTACATTGCCCCTCACTGCCTATCCTAATTCAGTCCCTCCGATTCACACCACCCCGTGATGTTTTTCTCACTCCTACTAGTGAATGTAATGTAACACACACCCATACAATGCGCACCACCCCGTGATGTTTTTCTCACTCCTAGTAGTGAATGTCATGTAACACACACCCATAAAATGCACACCACCCCGTGATGTTCTTCTCACTCCTACTAGTGAATGTAATGTAACACACACCCATACAATGCGCACCACCCCGCGATGTTTTTCAGAAACCTATCCTACATTGCCACTGCATGTTCCCTGACCTCCCCATGCTGACCACCCCGGGGTGCTTTTCTCCATCCTACATTGCCACTCACTGCCTCTCCTAATTCAGACACTCCGATTCAAACCACCCCGTGATGTTTTTCTCACTCCTACTAATGAATGTAATGAAACACACACCCTACATTGCGCACCACCCCGTGATGTTTTTCTCACTCATACTAGTGAATGTAATGTAACACACACCCATACAATGCGCACCACCCCGCGATGTTTTACAGAAACCTATCCTACATTGCCACTGCATGTTCCCTGACCTCCCCATGCTGACCACCCCTCCTTGCTTTTCTCCATACTACATTGCGACTCACCGCCTATCCTAATTCAGACCCTCCGATTCACACCACCCCGTGACGTTTTTCTCACTCCTACTAGTGAATGTAATGTAACACACACCCATACAATGCGCACCACCTCGTTATTTTTTCTCTCACTCCTACTAGTGAATGTAATGTAACACACACCCATACAATGCGAACCACCCCGTGATGTTTTTCTCACTCCTACTAGTGAACGTAATGTAACACACATCGAACAATGCGCACCACACCGCGATATTTTTCAGAAACCTATCCTACATTGCCACTGCATGTTCCCTGACCTCCCCATGCTGACCACCCCGCGGTGCTTTTCCCCATCCTACATTGCCACTCACTGCCTATCCTAATTCAGACACTCCGATTCACACCACCCTGCGATGTTTGTCTCACTCCTACTAATGAATGTAATGTACCACACACCCATACAATGCGCACCACCCCGTGATGTTTTTCTTACTCCTACTAATGAATGTAATGTAACACACACCCATACAATGCGCACCTACCCGCAATGCTTTTCAGAAACCTATCCTACATTGCCACTGCGTGTTCCCTGACCTCCCCATGCTGACGACCCCGCGGTGCTTTTCTCCATCCTACATTGTCACTCACTGCCTATCCTAATTCAGACCCTCTGATTCACACCACCCCGTGATGTTTTTCTAACTCCTACTAGTGAATGTAATGTAACACACACCCATACAATGCGCACCACCCCGTGATGTTTTTTTCACTCCTACTAGTGAATGTCATGTAACACACACCCATAAAATGCGCACCACCCCGCGATGTTTTTCTCACTCCTACTAGAGAATGTAATGTAACACACATGCATACAATGCGCACCACCCCGCGATGTTTTTCAGAAACCTATCCTACATTGCCACTGCATGTTCCGTGACCTCCCCAAGCTGACCACCCCGCGTTGCTTTTCTCCATCCTACATTGCCACTCCCTGCCTATCCTAATTCAGACCCTCCGATTCACACCACCCCGTAATGTATTTCTCACTCTTACTAGTGAATGTAATGTAACACACACCCATACAAGGCGCACTACCCCGTGATGTTTTTCTAACTCCTACTAGTGAATGTAATGTAACACACACCCATACAATGCGCACCACCCCGCGATGTTTTTCAGAAACCTATCCTACATTGCCACTGCATGTTCCCTGACCTCCCCATGCTGACCACCCCGCGGTGCTTTTCTCCATCCTACATTGCCACTCACTGCCTATCCTAATTCAGACCCTCCGATTCACACCGCCGCGTGATGTTTTTCTCACTCCTACTTGTGAATGTAATGTAACACACACCCGTACAATGCGCACCACCCCGTGATATTTTTCTCACTAATACTAGTGAATGCAATGTAACACACACCCATACAATGCGCACCACCCCGCGATGTTTTTCAGAAACCTATCCTACATTGCCACTGCATGTTCCCTGACCTCCCCATGCTGAACACCCCGCGGTGCTTTTCTCCATCCTACATTGACACTCACTACCTCTCCTAATTCAGACCCTCCGATTCACACCACCCCGTGACGTTTTTCTCACTCCTACTAATGAATGTAATGAAACACACACCCATACAATGCGCACCACCCCGCGATGTTTTTCAGAATCCTATCCGACATTGCCACTGCATGTTCCGTGAACTCCCCAAGCTAACCACCAGCGGTGCTTTTCTCCATCCTACATTGCCACTCACTGCCTATCCTAATTCAGACCCACTGATTCACACCACCCCGTGATGTATTTCTCACTCCTACTAGGGAATGTAATGTAACACACACACATACAATGGGCACTACCCCGTGATGTTTTTCTCACTCCTACTAGTGAATGTAATGTAACACACACCCATATAATGCGCACCACCCCGCGATGTTTTTCTCACTCCTACTAGTGAATGTAATGTAATACACACCCATGCAATGCGCACCACCCCGTGATGCTTTTCTCACTCCTACTAGTGAATGTAATGTAACACACGCCCATACAATGCGCACCACCCCGCGATGTTTTTCTCACTCCTACTAGTGAATGTAATGTATCACAAACCCGTTCAATGCGCACCACCCCGTGATGTTTTTCTAACTCCTACTAGTGAATGTAATGTAACACACACCCGTACAATGCGGACCACCCCGCGATATTTTTCAGAAACGTATCCTCCATTGCCACTGCATGTTCCCTGACCTTCCCATGCTGACCACCCCGCGGTGCTTGTCCCATCCTACATTGCCACTCACTGCCTATCCTAATTCAGACCCTCCGATTCACACCACACCGTGATGTTTTTCTCACTCCTACTAGTGAATGTAATGTAACACACACCCATACAATGCACACAACCCCGCGATGTTTTTCAGAAACCTATCCTACATTGCCACTGCATGTTCCCTGACCTCCCCATGCTGACCACCCCACGGTGCTTTTCTCCATCCTACATTGCCACTCACTGCCTATCCTAATTCAGACCCTCCAATTCACACCACCCCGTGATGTTTTTCTCACTCCTACTAGTGAATGTATTGTAACACACACCCATACAATGCGCACCACAGCATGATGTTTTTCAGAAAACTATCCTACATTGCCACTGCATGTTCCCTGACCTCCCCATATTGACCACCCCGCGGTGCTTTTCTCCATCCTACATTGCCACTCACTGCCTATCCTAATTCAGACCCTCCAATTGACACCACCGCGTGATGTTTTTCTCACTCCTACTAGAGAATGTAATGTAACACACACCCGTACAATGCGCACCACCCCGTGATATTTTTCTCACTCCTACTAGAGAATGTAATGTAACACACATGCATACAATGCGCACCACCCCGAGATGTTTTTCAGAAACCTATCCTACATTGCCACTGCATGTTTCGTGACCTCCCCAAGCTGACCACCCCGCGGTGCTTTTCTCCATCCTACATTGCCACTCACTGCCTATCCTAATTCAGACCCTCCGATTCACACCACCCCGTGATGTATTTCTCACTCTTACTGGTGAATGTAATGTAACACACATCCATACAATGCGCACTATCCTGTGATGTATTTCTCACTCCTACTAGTGAATGTAATGTAACACACACCCATACAATGCGCACCACCCCGCGTTGTTTTTCAGAAACCTATCCTACATTGCCAGTGCATGTTCCCTGACCTCCCCATGCTGACCACCCCGCGGTGCTTTTCCCCATCCTACATTGCCACTCACTGCCTATCCTAATTCAGACCCTCCAATTCACACCACCCCGTGATGTTTTTCTCACTCCTACTAATGAATGTAATGAAACACACACCCATACAATGCGAACCACCCCGTGATGTTTTTCTCACTCCTACTAGTGAACGTAATGTAACACACACTCATACAATGCGCACCACCCCGCGATGTTTTTCAAAAACCTATCCTACATTGCCACTGCATGTTCCCTGACCTCCCAATGCTGACCACACCGTGGTGCTTTTCTCCATCCTACAGTGCCACTCACTGCCTATCCTAATTCAGACCCTCCGATTCACACCACCCCGCGATGTTTTTCTCACTCCTACTAGTGAATGTAATGTAACACACACCGAACAATGCGCACCACCCCGTGATGTTTTTCTCACTCCTACTAGTGAATGTCATGTAACACACACCCATAAAATGCGCACCACCCCGCGATGTTTTTTTCACTCCTACTAGAGAATGTAATGTAACACACATGCAAACAATGCGCACCACCCCGCGATGTTTTTCAGAAACCTATCCTACATTGCCACTGCATGTTCCCTGACCTCCCCATGCTGACGACCCCGCGGTGCTTTTCTCCATCCTACATTGTCACTCACTGTCTATCCTAATTCAGACCCTCTGATTCACACCACCCCGTGATGTTTTTCTAACTCCTACTAGTGAATGTAAAGTAACACACACCCATACAATGCGCACCACCCCATGATGTTTTTCTCACTCCTAGTAGAGAATGTCATGTAACACACACCCATAAAATGCACACCACCCCGTGATGTTCTTCTCACTCCTACTAGTGAATGTAATGTAACACACACCCATACAATGCGCACCACCCCGCGATGTTTTTCAGACACCTATCCTACATTGCCACTGCATGTTCCCTGACCTCCCCATGCTGGCCACCCCGCCTTGCTTTTCTCCATCCTACATTGCCACTCACTGCCTATCCTAATTCAGACCCTCCCATTCACACCAAACCGTGATGTTTTTCTCACTCCTACTAGTGAATGTAATGTAACACACACCCATACAATGCGCACTACCCCGTTATGTTTCTCTCACTCCTACTAGTGAATGTAATGTAACACACACCCGTATATTGCGCACCACCCCGTGATATTTTTCTCACTAACACTAGTGAATGTAATGTAACACACACCCATACAATGCGCACCACCCCGCGATGTTTTTCAGAAACCTATCCTACATTGCGCCTGCATGTTCCCTGACCTCCCCATGCTGACCACCCCGCGGTGCTTTTCTCCATCCTACATTGCCACTCACTGCGTCTCCTAATTCACACACTCCGATTCACACCACCCCGTGATGTTTTTCTCACTCCTACTAATGAATGTAATGAAACACACACCCATACAATGCGAACCACCCCGTGATGTTTTTCTCACTCCTACTAGTGAACGTAATGTAACACACATCGAACAATGCGCACCACACCGCGATATTTTTCAGAAACCTATCCTACATTGCCACTGCATGTTCCCTGACCTCCCCATGCTGACAACCCCGCGGTGCTTTTCTCCATCCTACATTGCCACTCACTGCCTATCCTAATTCAGACCCTCCGAATTTCACCACCCCGTGATGTTTTTCTCACTCCTACTATTGAATGTAATGTACCACACACCCATACAATGCGCACCACCCTGTGATGTTTTTCTTACTCCTACTAATGAATGTAATGTAACACACACCCATACAATGCGCACCTACCCGCAATGCTTTTCAGAAACCTATCCTACATTGCCACTGCGTGTTCCCTGACCTCCCCATGCTGACGACCCCGCGGTGCTTTTCTCCATCCTACATTGTCACTCACTGCCTATCCTAATTCAGACCCTCTGATTCACACCACCCCGTGATGTTTTTCTAACTCCTACTAGTGAATGTAATGTAACACACACCCATACAATGCGCACCACCCCGTGATGTTTTTTTCACTCCTACTAGTGAATGTCATGTAACACACACCCATAAAATGCGCACCACCCCGCAATGTTTTTCTCACTCCTACTAGAGAATGTAATGTAACACACATGCATACAATGCGCACCACTCCGCGATGTTTTTCAGAAACCTATCCTACATTGCCACTGCATGTTCCCTGACCTCCCCATGCTGACCACCCCGCGGTGCTTTTCTCCATCCTACATTGCCACTCACTGCCTATCCTAATTCAGACCCACTGATTCACACCACCCCGTGATGTATTTCTCACTCCTACTAGGGAATGTAATGTAACACACACACATACAATGCGCACTACCCCGTGATGTTTTTCTCACTCCTACTAGTGAATGTAATGTAACACACACCCATATAATGCGCACCACCCCGCGATGTTTTTCTCACTCCTACTAGTGAATGTAATGTAATACACACCCATGCAATGCGCACCACCCCGTGATGCTTTTCTCACTCCTACTAGTGAATGTAATGTAACACACGCCCATACAATGCGCACCACCCCGCGATGTTTTTCTCACTCCTACTAGTGAATGTAATGTATCACAAACCCGTTCAATGCGCACCACCCCGTGATGTTTTTCTAACTCCTACTAGTGAATGTAATGTAACACACACCCGTACAATGCGGACCACCCCGCGATATTTTTCAGAAACGTATCCTCCATTGCCACTGCATGTTCCCTGACCTTCCCATGCTGACCACCCCGCGGTGCTTGTCCCATCCTACATTGCCACTCACTGCCTATCCTAATTCAGACCCTCCGATTCACACCACACCGTGATGTTTTTCTCACTCCTACTAGTGAATGTAATGTAACACACACCCATACAATGCACACAACCCCGCGATGTTTTTCAGAAACCTATCCTACATTGCCACTGCATGTTCCCTGACCTCCCCATGCTGACCACCCCACGGTGCTTTTCTCCATCCTACATTGCCACTCACTGCCTATCCTAATTCAGACCCTCCAATTCACACCACCCCGTGATGTTTTTCTCACTCCTACTAGTGAATGTATTGTAACACACACCCATACAATGCGCACCACAGCATGATGTTTTTCAGAAAACTATCCTACATTGCCACTGCATGTTCCCTGACCTCCCCATATTGACCACCCCGCGGTGCTTTTCTCCATCCTACATTGCCACTCACTGCCTATCCTAATTCAGACCCTCCAATTGACACCACCGCGTGATGTTTTTCTCACTCCTACTAGAGAATGTAATGTAACACACACCCGTACAATGCGCACCACCCCGTGATATTTTTCTCACTCCTACTAGAGAATGTAATGTAACACACATGCATACAATGCGCACCACCCCGAGATGTTTTTCAGAAACCTATCCTACATTGCCACTGCATGTTTCGTGACCTCCCCAAGCTGACCACCCCGCGGTGCTTTTCTCCATCCTACATTGCCACTCACTGCCTATCCTAATTCAGACCCTCCGATTCACACCACTCCGTGATGTATTTCTCACTCTTACTGGTGAATGTAATGTAACACACATCCATACAATGCGCACTATCCTGTGATGTATTTCTCACTCCTACTAGTGAATGTAATGTAACACACACCCATACAATGCGCACCACCCCGCGTTGTTTTTCAGAAACCTATCCTACATTGCCAGTGCATGTTCCCTGACCTCCCCATGCTGACCACCCCGCGGTGCTTTTCCCCATCCTACATTGCCACTCACTGCCTATCCTAATTCAGACCCTCCAATTCACACCACCCCGTGATGTTTTTCTCACTCCTACTAATGAATGTAATGAAACACACACCCATACAATGCGAACCACCCCGTGATGTTTTTCTCACTCCTACTAGTGAACGTAATGTAACACACACTCATACAATGCGCACCACCCCGCGATGTTTTTCAAAAACCTATCCTACATTGCCACTGCATGTTCCCTGACCTCCCAATGCTGACCACACCGTGGTGCTTTTCTCCATCCTACAGTGCCACTCACTGCCTATCCTAATTCAGACCCTCCGATTCACACCACCCCGCGATGTTTTTCTCACTCCTACTAGTGAATGTAATGTAACACACACCGAACAATGCGCACCACCCCGTGATGTTTTTCTCACTCCTACTAGTGAATGTCATGTAACACACACCCATAAAATGCGCACCACCCCGCGATGATTTTTTCACTCCTACTAGAGAATGTAATGTAACACACATGCAAACAATGCGCACCACCCCGCGATGTTTTTCAGAAACCTATCCTACATTGCCACTGCATGTTCCCTGACCTCCCCATGCTGACGACCCCGCGGTGCTTTTCTCCATCCTACATTGTCACTCACTGTCTATCCTAATTCAGACCCTCTGATTCACACCACCCCGTGATGTTTTTCTAACTCCTACTAGTGAATGTAAAGTAACACACACCCATACAATGCGCACCACCCCATGATGTTTTTCTCACTCCTAGTAGTGAATGTCATGTAACACACACCCATAAAATGCACACCACCCCGTGATGTTCTTCTCACTCCTACTAGTGAATGTAATGTAACACACACCCATACAATGCGCACCACCCCGCGATGTTTTTCAGAAACCTATCCTACATTGCCACTGCATGTTCCCTGACCTCCCCATGCTGGCCACCCCGCCTTGCTTTTCTCCATCCTACATTGCCACTCACTGCCTATCCTAATTCAGACCCTCCCATTCACACCAAACCGTGATGTTTTTCTCACTCCTACTAGTGAATGTAATGTAACACACACCCATACAATGCGCACTACCCCGTTATGTTTCTCTCACTCCTACTAGTGAATGTAATGTAACACACACCCGTATATTGCGCACCACCCCGTGATATTTTTCTCACTAACACTAGTGAATGTAATGTAACACACACCCATACAATGCGCACCACCCCGCGATGTTTTTCAGAAACCTATCCTACATTGCGCCTGCATGTTCCCTGACCTCCCCATGCTGACCACCCCGCGGTGCTTTTCTCCATCCTACATTGCCACTCACTGCGTATCCTAATTCACACACTCCGATTCACACCACCCCGTGATGTTTTTCTCACTCCTACTAATGAATGTAATGAAACACACACCCATACAATGCGAACCACCCCGTGATGTTTTTCTCACTCCTACTAGTGAACGTAATGTAACACACATCGAACAATGCGCACCACACCGCGATATTTTTCAGAAACCTATCCTACATTGCCACTGCATGTTCCCTGACCTCCCCATGCTGACAACCCCGCGGTGCTTTTCTCCATCCTACATTGCCACTCACTGCCTATCCTAATTCAGACCCTCCGAATTTCACCACCCCGTGATGTTTTTCTCACTCCTACTATTGAATGTAATGTACCACACACCCATACAATGCGCACCACCCTGTGATGTTTTTCTTACTCCTACTAATGAATGTAATGTAACACACACCCATACAATGCGCACCTACCCGCAATGCTTTTCAGAAACCTATCCTACATTGCCACTGCGTGTTCCCTGACCTCCCCATGCTGACGACCCCGCGGTGCTTTTCTCCATCCTACATTGTCACTCACTGCCTATCCTAATTCAGACCCTCTGATTCACACCACCCCGTGATGTTTTTCTAACTCCTACTAGTGAATGTAATGTAACACACACCCATACAATGCGCACCACCCCGTGATGTTTTTTTCACTCCTACTAGTGAATGTCATGTAACACACACCCATAAAATGCGCACCACCCCGCAATGTTTTTCTCACTCCTACTAGAGAATGTAATGTAACACACATGCATACAATGCGCACCACTCCGCGATGTTTTTCAGAAACCTATCCTACATTGCCACTGCATGTTCCCTGACCTCCCCATGCTGACCACCCCGCGGTGCTTTTCTCCATCCTACATTGCCACTCACTGCCTATCCTAATTCAGACCCTCCGATTCACACCGCCGCGTGATGTTTTTCTCACTCCTACTTGTGAATGTAATGTAACACACACCCGTACAATGCGCACCACCCCGTGATATTTTTCTCACTAATACTAGTGAATGCAATGTAACACACACCCATACAATGCGCACCACCCCGCGATGTTTTTCAGAAACCTATCCTACATTGCCACTGCATGTTCCCTGACCTCCCCATGCTGAACACCCCGCGGTGCTTTTCTCCATCCTACATTGACACTCACTACCTCTCCTAATTCAGACCCTCCGATTCACACCACCCCGTGACGTTTTTCTCACTCCTACTAATGAATGTAATGAAACACACACCCATACAATGCGCACCACCCCGCGATGTTTTTCAGAATCCTATCCGACATTGCCACTGCATGTTCCGTGAACTCCCCAAGCTAACCACCAGCGGTGCTTTTCTCCATCCTACATTGCCACTCACTGCCTATCCTAATTCAGACCCACTGATTCACACCACCCCGTGATGTATTTCTCACTCCTACTAGGGAATGTAATGTAACACACACACATACAATGCGCACTACCCCGTGATGTTTTTCTCACTCCTACTAGTGAATGTAATGTAACACACACCCATATAATGCGCACCACCCCGCGATGTTTTTCTCACTCCTACTAGTGAATGTAATGTAATACACACCCATGCAATGCGCACCACCCCGTGATGCTTTTCTCACTCCTACTAGTGAATGTAATGTAACACACGCCCATACAATGCGCACCACCCCGCGATGTTTTTCTCACTCCTACTAGTGAATGTAATGTATCACAAACCCGTTCAATGCGCACCACCCCGTGATGTTTTTCTAACTCCTACTAGTGAATGTAATGTAACACACACCCGTACAATGCGGACCACCCCGCGATATTTTTCAGAAACGTATCCTCCATTGCCACTGCATGTTCCCTGACCTTCCCATGCTGACCACCCCGCGGTGCTTGTCCCATCCTACATTGCCACTCACTGCCTATCCTAATTCAGACCCTCCGATTCACAGCACACCGTGATGTTTTTCTCACTCCTACTAGTGAATGTAATGTAACACACACCCATACAATGCACACAACCCCGCGATGTTTTTCAGAAACCTATCCTACATTGCCACTGCATGTTCCCTGACCTCCCCATGCTGACCACCCCACGGTGCTTTTCTCCATCCTACATTGCCACTCACTGCCTATCCTAATTCAGACCCTCCAATTCACACCACCCCGTGATGTTTTTCTCACTCCTACTAGTGAATGTATTGTAACACACACCCATACAATGCGCACCACAGCATGATGTTTTTCAGAAAACTATCCTACATTGCCACTGCATGTTCCCTGACCTCCCCATATTGACCACCCCGCGGTGCTTTTCTCCATCCTACATTGCCACTCACTGCCTATCCTAATTCAGACCCTCCAATTGACACCACCGCGTGATGTTTTTCTCACTCCTACTAGAGAATGTAATGTAACACACACCCGTACAATGCGCACCACCCCGTGATATTTTTCTCACTCCTACTAGAGAATGTAATGTAACACACATGCATACAATGCGCACCACCCCGAGATGTTTTTCAGAAACCTATCCTACATTGCCACTGCATGTTTCGTGACCTCCCCAAGCTGACCACCCCGCGGTGCTTTTCTCCATCCTACATTGCCACTCACTGCCTATCCTAATTCAGACCCTCCGATTCACACCACCCCGTGATGTATTTCTCACTCTTACTGGTGAATGTAATGTAACACACATCCATACAATGCGCACTATCCTGTGATGTATTTCTCACTCCTACTAGTGAATGTAATGTAACACACACCCATACAATGCGCACCACCCCGCGTTGTTTTTCAGAAACCTATCCTACATTGCCAGTGCATGTTCCCTGACCTCCCCATGCTGACCACCCCGCGGTGCTTTTCCCCATCCTACATTGCCACTCACTGCCTATCCTAATTCAGACCCTCCAATTCACACCACCCCGTGATGTTTTTCTCACTCCTACTAATGAATGTAATGAAACACACACCCATACAATGCGAACCACCCCGTGATGTTTTTCTCACTCCTACTAGTGAACGTAATGTAACACACACTCATACAATGCGCACCACCCCGCGATGTTTTTCAAAAACCTATCCTACATTGCCACTGCATGTTCCCTGACCTCCCAATGCTGACCACACCGTGGTGCTTTTCTCCATCCTACAGTGCCACTCACTGCCTATCCTAATTCAGACCCTCCGATTCACACCACCCCGCGATGTTTTTCTCACTCCTACTAGTGAATGTAATGTAACACACACCGAACAATGCGCACCACCCCGTGATGTTTTTCTCACTCCTACTAGTGAATGTCATGTAACACACACCCATAAAATGCGCACCACCCCGCGATGTTTTTTTCACTCCTACTAGAGAATGTAATGTAACACACATGCAAACAATGCGCACCACCCCGCGATGTTTTTCAGAAACCTATCCTACATTGCCACTGCATGTTCCCTGACCTCCCCATGCTGACGACCCCGCGGTGCTTTTCTCCATCCTACATTGTCACTCACTGTCTATCCTAATTCAGACCCTCTGATTCACACCACCCCGTGATGTTTTTCTAACTCCTACTAGTGAATGTAAAGTAACACACACCCATACAATGCGCACCACCCCATGATGTTTTTCTCACTCCTAGTAGTGAATGTCATGTAACACACACCCATAAAATGCACACCACCCCGTGATGTTCTTCTCACTCCTACTAGTGAATGTAATGTAACACACACCCATACAATGCGCACCACCCCGCGATGTTTTTCAGAAACCTATCCTACATTGCCACTGCATGTTCCCTGATCTCCCCATGCTGGCCACCCCGCCTTGCTTTTCTCCATCCTACATTGCCACTCACTGCCTATCCTAATTCAGACCCTCCCATTCATACCAAACCGTGATGTTTTTCTCACTCCTACTAGTGAATGTAATGTAACACACACCCATACAATGCGCACTACCCCGTTATGTTTCTCTCACTCCTACTAGTGAATGTAATGTAACACACACCCGTATATTGCGCACCACCCCGTGATATTTTTCTCACTAACACTAGTGAATGTAATGTAACACACACCCATACAATGCGCACCACCCCGCGATGTTTTTCAGAAACCTATCCTACATTGCGCCTGCATGTTCCCTGACCTCCCCATGCTGACCACCCCGCGGTGCTTTTCTCCATCCTACATTGCCACTCACTGCGTCTCCTAATTCACACACTCCGATTCACACCACCCCGTGATGTTTTTCTCACTCCTACTAATGAATGTAATGAAACACACACCCATACAATGCGAACCACCCCGTGATGTTTTTCTCACTCCTACTAGTGAACGTAATGTAACACACATCGAACAATGCGCACCACACCGCGATATTTTTCAGAAACCTATCCTACATTGCCACTGCATGTTCCCTGACCTCCCCATGCTGACAACCCCGCGGTGCTTTTCTCCATCCTACATTGCCACTCACTGCCTATCCTAATTCAGACCCTCCGAATTTCACCACCCCGTGATGTTTTTCTCACTCCTACTATTGAATGTAATGTACCACACACCCATACAATGCGCACCACCCTGTGATGTTTTTCTTACTCCTACTAATGAATGTAATGTAACACACACCCATACAATGCGCACCTACCCGCAATGCTTTTCAGAAACCTATCCTACATTGCCACTGCGTGTTCCCTGACCTCCCCATGCTGACGACCCCGCGGTGCTTTTCTCCATCCTACATTGTCACTCACTGCCTATCCTAATTCAGACCCTCTGATTCACACCACCCCGTGATGTTTTTCTAACTCCTACTAGTGAATGTAATGTAACACACACCCATACAATGCGCACCACCCCGTGATGTTTTTTTCACTCCTACTAGTGAATGTCATGTAACACACACCCATAAAATGCGCACCACCCCGCAATGTTTTTCTCACTCCTACTAGAGAATGTAATGTAACACACATGCATACAATGCGCACCACTCCGCGATGTTTTTCAGAAACCTATCCTACATTGCCACTGCATGTTCCGTGACCTCCCCAAGCTGACCACCCCGCGTTGCTTTTCTCCATCCTACATTGCCACTCCCTGCCTATCCTAATTCAGACCCTCCGATTCACACCACCCCGTAATGTATTTCTCACTCTTACTAGTGAATGTAATGTAACACACACCCATACAAGGCGCACTACCCCGTGATGTTTTTCTCACTCCTACTAGTGAATGTAATGTAACACACACCCATACAATGCGCACCACCCAGCAATGTTTTTCAGAAACCTATCCTACATTGCCACTGCATGTTCCCTGACCTCCCCATGCTGACCACCCCGCGGTGCTTTTCTCCATCCTACATTGCCACTCACTGCCTATCCTAATTCAGACCCTCCGATTCACACCGCCGCGTGATGTTTTTCTCACTCCTACTAGTGAATGTAATGTAACACACACCCGTACAATGCGCACCACCCCGTGATATTTTTCTCACTAATACTAGTGAATGCAATGTAACACACACCCATACAATGCGCACCACCCCGCGATGTTTTTCAGAAACCTATCCTACATTGCCACTGCATGTTCCCTGACCTCCCCATGCTGAACACCCCGCGGTGCTTTTCTCCATCCTACATTGCCACTCACTGCCTCTCCTAATTCAGACCCTCCGATTCACACTACCCTGTGACGTTTTTCTCACTCCTACTAATGAATGTAATGAAACACACACCCATACAATGCGCACCACCCCGCGATGTTTTTCAGAATCCTATCCGACATTGCCACTGCATGTTCCGTGAACTCCCCAAGCTAACCACCCGCGGTGCTTTTCTCCATCCTACATTGCCACTCACTGCCTATCCTAATTCAGACCCACCGATTCACACCACCCCGTGATGTATTTCTCACTCCTACTAGGGAATGTAATGTAACACACACCCATACAATGCGCACTACCCCGTGATGTTTTTCTCACTCCTACTAGTGAATGTAATGTAACACACACCCATACAATGCGCACCACCCCGCGATGTTTTTCTCACTCCTACTAGTGAATGTAATGTAACACACACCCATGCAATGCGCACCACCCCGTGATGTTTTTCTCACTCCTACTAGTGAATGTCATGTAACACACACCCATAAAATGCGCACCACCCCGCGATGTTTTTCTCACTCCTACTAGAGAATATAATGTAACACACATGCATACAATGCGCACCACCCCGCGATGTTTTTCAGAAACCTATCCTACATTGCCACTGCATGTTCCGTGACCTCCCCAAGCTGACCACCCCGCGTTGCTTTTCTCCATCCTACATTGCCACTCCCTGCCTATCCTAATTCAGACCCTCCGATTCACACCACCCCGTAATGTATTTCTCACTCTTACTAGTGAATGTAATGTAACACACACCCATACAAGGCGCACTACCCCGTGATGTTTTTCTAACTCCTACTAGTGAATGTAATGTAACACACACCCATACAATGCGCACCACCCCGCGATGTTTTTCAGAAACCTATCCTACATTGCCACTGCATGTTCCCTGACCTCCCCATGCTGACCACCCCGCGGTTCTTTTCTCCATCCTACATTGCCACTCACTGCCTATCCTAATTCAGACCCTCCGATTCACACCGCCGCGTGATGTTTTTCTCACTCCTACTAGTGAATGTAATGTAACACACACCCGTACAATGCGCACCACCCCGTGATATTTTTCTCACTAATACTAGTGAATGCAATGTAACACACACCCATACAATGCGCACCACCCCGCGATGTTTTTCAGAAACCTATCCTACATTGCCACTGCATGTTCCCTGACCTCCCCATGCTGAACACCCCGCGGTGCTTTTCTCCATCCTACATTGCCACTCACTACCTCTCCTAATTCAGACCCTCCGATTCACACCACCCCGTGACGTTTTTCTCACTCCTACTAATGAATGTAATGAAACACACACCCATACAATGCGCACCACCCCGCGATGTTTTTCAGAATCCTATCCGACATTGCCACTGCATGTTCCGTGAACTCCCCAAGCTAACCACCCGCGGTGCTTTTCTCCATCCTACATTGCCACTCACTGCCTATCCTAATTCAGACCCACTGATTCACACCACCCCGTGATGTATTTCTCACTCCTACTAGGGAATGTAATGTAACACACACACATACAATGCGCACTACCCCGTGATGTTTTTCTCACTCCTACTAGTGAATGTAATGTAACACACACCCATATAATGCGCACCACCCCGCGATGTTTTTCTCACTCCTACTAGTGAATGTAATGTAATACACACCCATGCAATGCGCACCACCCCGTGATGCTTTTCTCACTCCTACTAGTGAATGTAATGTAACACACACCCATACAATGCGCACCACCCCGCGATGTTTTTCTCACTCCTACTAGTGAATGTAATGTATCACAAACCCGTTCAATGCGCACCACCCCGTGATGTTTTTCTAACTCCTACTAGTGAATGTAATGTAACACACACCCGTACAATGCGGACCACCCCGCGATATTTTTCAGAAACGTATCCTCCATTGCCACTGCATGTTCTCTGACCTTCCCATGCTGACCACCCCGCGGTGCTTGTCCCATCCTACATTGCCACTCACTGCCTATCCTAATTCAGACCCTCCGATTCACACCACACCGTGATGTTTTTCTCACTCCTACTAGTGAATGTAATGTAACACACACCCATACAATGCACACAACCCCGCGATGTTTTTCAGAAACCTATCCTACATTGCCACTGCATGTTCCCTGACCTCCCCATGCTGACCACCCCACGGTGCTTTTCTCCATCCTACATTGCCACTCACTGCCTATCCTAATTCAGACCCTCCAGTTCACACCACCCCGTGATGTTTTTCTCACTCCTACTAGTGAATGTATTGTAACACACACCCATACAATGCGCACCACAGCATGATGTTTTTCAGAAAACTATCCTACATTGCCACTGCATGTTCCCTGACCTCCCCATATTGACCATCCCGCGGTGCTTTTCTCCATCCTACATTGCCACTCACTGCCTATCCTAATTCAGACCCTCCAATTGACACCACCGCGTGATGTTTTTCTCACTCCTACTAGAGAATGTAATGTAACACACACCCGTACAATGCGCACCACCCCGTGATATTTTTCTCACTCCTACTAGAGAATGTAATGTAACACACATGCATACAATGCGCACCACCCCGAGATGTTTTTCAGAAACCTATCCTACATTGCCACTGCATGTTTCGTGACCTCCCCAAGCTGACCACCCCGCGGTGCTTTTCTCCATCCTACATTGCCACTCACTGCCTATCCTAATTCAGACCCTCCGATTCACACCACCCCGTGATGTATTTCTCACTCTTACTGGTGAATGTAATGTAACACACATCCATACAATGCGCACTATCCTGTGATGTATTTCTCACTCCTACTAGTGAATGTAATGTAACACACACCCATACAATGCGCACCACCCCGCGTTGTTTTTCAGAAACCTATCCTACATTGCCAGTGCATGTTCCCTGACCTCCCCATGCTGACCACCCCGCGGTGCTTTTCCCCATCCTACATTGCCACTCACTGCCTATCCTAATTCAGACCCTCCAATTCACACCACCGCGTGATGTTTTTCTCACTCCTACTAGTGAATGTAATGTAACACACACCCGTACAATGCGCACCACCCCGTGATATTTTTCTCACTAATACTAGTGAATGTAATGTAACACACACCCATACAATGCGCACCACCCCGCGATGTTTTTCAGAAACCTATCCTACATTGCCATTGCATGTTCCCTGACCTCCCCATGCTGACCACCCCGCGGTGCTTTTCTCCAACCTACATTGCCACTCACTGCCTCTCCTAATTCACACACTCCGATTCACACCACCCCGTGATGTTTTTCTCACTCCTACTAATGAATGTAATGAAACACACACCCATACAATGCGAACCACCCCGTGATGTTTTTCTCACTCCTACTAGTGAACGTAATGTAACACACACTCATACAATGCGCACCACCCCGCGATGTTTTTCAAAAACCTATCCTACATTGCCACTGCATGTTCCCTGACCTCCCAATGCTGACCACACCGTGGTGCTTTTCTCCATCCTGCAGTGCCACTCACTGCCTATCCTAATTCAGACCCTCCGATTCACACCACCCCGCGATGTTTTTCTCACTCCTACTAGTGAATGTAATGTAACACACACCGAACAATGTGCACCACCCCGTGATGTTTTTCTCACTCCTACTAGTGAATGTCATGTAACACACACCCATAAAATGCGCACCACCCCGCGATGTTTTTTTCACTCCTACTAGAGAATGTAATGTAACACACATGCAAACAATGCGCACCACCCCGCGATGTTTTTCAGAAACCTATCCTACATTGCCACTGCATGTTCCCTGACCTCCCCATGCTGACGACCCCGCGGTGCTTTTCTCCATCCTACATTGTCACTCACTGTCTATCCTAATTCAGACCCTCTGATTCACACCACCCCGTGATGTTTTTCTAACTTCTACTAGTGAATGTAAAGTAACACACACCCATACAATGCGCACCACCCCATGATGTTTTTCTCACTCCTAGTAGTGAATGTCATGTAACACACACCCATAAAATGCACACGACCCCGTGATGTTCTTCTCACTCCTACTAGTGAATGTAATGTAACACACACCCATACAATGCGCACCACCCCGCGATGTTTTTCAGAAACCTATCCTACATTGCCACTGCATGTTCCCTGACCTCCCCATGCTGACCACCCCGCCTTGCTTTTCTCCATCCTACATTGCCACTCACTGCCTATCCTAATTCAGACCCTCCCATTCACACCAAACCGTGATGTTTTTCTCACTCCTACTAGTGAATGTAATGTAACACACACCCATACAATGCGCACTACCCCGTTATGTTTCTCTCACTCCTACTAGTGAATGTAATGTAACACACACCCGTATATTGCGCACCACCCCGTGATATTTTTCTCACTAACACTAGTGAATGTAATGTAACACACACCCATACAATGCGCACCACCCCGCGATGTTTTTCAGAAACCTATCCTACATTGCGCCTGCATGTTCCCTGACCTCCCCATGCTGACCACCCCGCGGTGCTTTTCTCCATCCTACATTGCCACTCACTGCGTCTCCTAATTCACACACTCCGATTCACACCACCCCGTGATGTTTTTCTCACTCCTACTAATGAATGTAATGAAACACACACCCATACAATGCGAACCACCCCGTGATGTTTTTCTCACTCCTACTAGTGAACGTAATGTAACACACATCGAACAATGCGCACCACACCGCGATATTTTTCAGAAACCTATCCTACATTGCCACTGCATGTTCCCTGACCTCCCCATGCTGACAACCCCGCGGTGCTTTTCTCCATCCTACATTGCCACTCACTGCCTATCCTAATTCAGACCCTCCGAATTTCACCACCCCGTGATGTTTTTCTCACTCCTACTATTGAATGTAATGTACCACACACCCATACAATGCGCACCACCCCGTGATGTTTTTCTTACTCCTACTAATGAATGTAATGTAACACACACCCATACAATGCGCACCTACCCGCAATGCTTTTCAGAAACCTATCCTACATTGCCACTGCGTGTTCCCTGACCTCCCCATGCTGACGACCCCGCGGTGCTTTTCTCCATCCTACATTGTCACTCACTGCCTATCCTAATTCAGACCCTCTGATTCACACCACCCCGTGATGTTTTTCTAACTCCTACTAGTGAATGTAATGTAACACACACCCATACAATGCGCACCACCCCGTGATGTTTTTTTCACTCCTACTAGTGAATGTCATGTAACACACACCCATAAAATGCGCACCACCCCGCAATGTTTTTCTCACTCCTACTAGAGAATGTAATGTAACACACATGCATACAATGCGCATCACCCCGCGATGTTTTTCAGAAACCTATCCTACATTGCCACTGCATGTTCCGTGACCTCCCCAAGCTGACCACCCCGCGTTGCTTTTCTCCATCCTACATTGCCACTCCCTGCCTATCCTAATTCAGACCCTCCGATTCACACCACCCCGTAATGTATTTCTCACTCTTACTAGTGAATGTAATGTAACACACACCCATACAAGGCGCACTACCCCGTGATGTTTTTCTCACTCCTACTAGTGAATGTAATGTAACACACACCCATACAATGCGCACCACCCAGCGATGTTTTTCAGAAACCTATCCTACATTGCCACTGCATGTTCCCTGACCTCCCCATGCTGACCACCCCGCGGTGCTTTTCTCCATCCTACATTGCCACTCACTGCCTATCCTAATTCAGACCCTCCGATTCACACCGCCGCGTGATGTTTTTCTCACTCCTACTAGTGAATGTAATGTAACACACACCCGTACAATGCGCACCACCCCGTGATATTTTTCTCACTAATACTAGTGAATGCAATGTAACACACACCCATACAATGCGCACCACCCCGCGATGTTTTTCAGAAACCTATCCTACATTGCCACTGCATGTTCCCTGACCTCCCCATGCTGAACACCCCGCGGTGCTTTTCTCCATCCTACATTGCCACTCACTGCCTCTCCTAATTCAGACCCTCCGATTCACACCACCCTGTGACGTTTTTCTCACTCCTACTAATGAATGTAATGAAACACACACCCATACAATGCGCACCACCCCGCGATGTTTTTCAGAATCCTATCCGACATTGCCACTGCATGTTCCGTGAACTCCCCAAGCTAACCACCCGCGGTGCTTTTCTCCATCCTACATTGCCACTCACTGCCTATCCTAATTCAGACCCACCGATTCACACCACCCCGTGATGTATTTCTCACTCCTACTAGGGAATGTAATGTAACACACACCCATGCAATGCGCACCACCCCGTGATGCTTTTCTCACTCCTACTAGTGAATGTAATGTAACACACACCCATACAATGCGCACCACACCGCGATGTTTTTCTCACTCCTACTAGTGAATGTAATGTATCACAAACCCGTTCAATGCGCACCACCCCGTGATGTTTTTCTAACTCCTACTAGTGAATGTAATGTAACACACACCCGTACAATGCGGACCACCCCGCGATATTTTTCAGAAACGTATCCTACATTGCCACTGCATGTTCCCTGACCTTCCCATGCTGACCACCCCGCGGTGCTTGTCCCATCCTACATTGCCACTCACTGCCTATCCTAATTCAGACCCTCCGATTCACACCACACCGTGATGTTTTTCTCACTCCTACTAGTGAATGTAATGTAACACACACCCATACAATGCGCACAACCCCGCGATGTTTTTCAGAAACCTATCCTACATTGCCACTGCATGTTCCCTGACCTCCCCATGCTGACCACCCCACGGTGCTTTTCTCCATCCTACATTGCCACTCACTGCCTATCCTAATTCAGACCCTCCAATTCACACCACCCCGTGATGTTTTTCTCACTCCAACTAGTGAATGTATTGTAACACACACCCATACAATGCGCACCACAGCATGATGTTTTTCAGAAAACTATCCTACATTGCCACTGCATGTTCCCTGACCTCCCCATATTGACCACCCCGCGGTGCTTTTCTCCATCCTACATTGCCACTCACTGCCTATCCTAATTCAGACCTTCCAATTGACACCACCGCGTGATGTTTTTCTCACTCCTACTAGAGAATGTAATGTAACACACACCCGTACAATGCGCACCACCCCGTGATATTTTTCTCACTCCTACTAGAGAATGTAATGTAACACACATGCATACAATGCGCACCACCCCGAGATGTTTTTCAGAAACCTATCCTACATTGCCACTGCATGTTTCGTGACCTCCCCAAGCTGACCACCCCGCGGTGCTTTTCTCCATCCTACATTGCCACTCACTGCCTATCCTAATTCAGACCCTCCGATTCACACCACCCCGTGATGTATTTCTCACTCTTACTGGTGAATGTAATGTAACACACATCCATACAATGCGCACTATCCTGTGATGTATTTCTCACTCCTACTAGTGAATGTAATGTAACACACACCCATACAATGCGCACCACCCCGCGTTGTTTTTCAGAAACCTATCCTACATTGCCAGTGCATGTTCCCTGACCTCCCCATGCTGACCACCCCGCGGTGCTTTTCCCCATCCTACATTGCCACTCACTGCCTATCCTAATTCAGACCCTCCAATTCACACCACCGCGTGATGTTTTTCTCACTCCTACTAGTGAATGTAATGTAACACACACCCGTACAATGCGCACCACCCCGTGATATTTTTCTCACTAATACTAGTGAATGTAATGTAACACACACCCATACAATGCGCACCACCCCGCGATGTTTTTCAGAAACCTATCCTACATTGCCATTGCATGTTCCCTGACCTCCCCATGCTGACCACCCCGCGGTGCTTTTCTCCAACCTACATTGCCACTCACTGCCTCTCCTAATTCAACACTCCGATTCACACCACCCCGTGATGTTTTTCTCACTCCTACTAATGAATGTAATGAAACACACACCCATACAATGCGAACCACCCCGTGATGTTTTTCTCACTCCTACTAGTGAACGTAATGTAACACACACTCATACAATGCGCACCACCCCGCGATGTTTTTCAAAAACCTATCCTACATTGCCACTGCATGTTCCCTGACCTCCCAATGCTGACCACACCGTGGTGCTTTTCTCCATCCTACATTGCCACTCACTGCCTATCCTAATTCAGACCCTCCGATTCACACCACCCCGCGATGTTTTTCTCACTCCTACTAGTGAATGTAATGTAACACACACCGAACAATGCGCACCACCCCGTGATGTTTTTCTCACTCCTACTAGTGAATGTCATGTAACACACACCCATAAAATGCGCACCACCCCGCGATGTTTTTTTCACTCCTACTAGAGAATGTAATGTAACACACATGCAAACAATGCGCACCACCCCGCGATGTTTTTCAGAAACCTATCCTACATTGCCACTGCATGTTCCGTGACCTCCCCAAGCTGACCACCCCGCGGTGCTTTTCTCCATCCTACATTGCCACTCACTGCCTATACTAATTCAGACCCTCCGATTCACACCATCGCGTGATGTTTTTCTCACTCCTACTAGTGAATGTAATGTAACACACACCCGTACAATGCGCACCACCCCGTGATATTTCTCTCACTAATACTAGTGAATGCAATGTAACACACATAGATACATTGCGCACCACCCCGCGATGTTTTTCAAAAACCTACCCTACATTGCCACTGCATGTTCCCTGACCTCCCCATGCTGACCACCCCGCAGTGCTTTTCTCCATCCTACATTGCCACTCACTGCCTCTCCTAATTCAGACACTCCGATTCAAACCACCCCGTGATGTTTTTCTCACTCCTACTAATGAATGTAATGAAACACATACCCTTACAATGCGCATCACCCCGTGATGTTTTTCTCACTCATACTAGTGAATGTAATGTAACACACACCCATACAATGCGCACCACCCCGCGATGTTTTTCTCACTCCTACTAGAGAATGTAATGTAACACACACGCATACAATGCGCACCACCCCGCGATGTTTTTCAGAATCCTATCCTACATTGCCACTGCATGTTCCGTGAACTCCCCAAGCTAACCACCCCGCGGTGCTTTTCTCCATCCTACATTGCCACTCACTGCCTATCCTAATTCAGACCCTCCGATTCACACCACCCCGTGATGTATTTCTCACTCCTACTAGGGAATGTAATGTAACACACACCCATATAATGCGCACTACCCCGTGATGTTTTTCTCACTCCTACTAGTGAATGTAATGTAACACACACCCATACAATGCGCACCACCCCGCGATGTTTTTCAGAACCCTATCCTACATTGCCACTGCATGTTCCCTGACCTCCCCATGCTGACCAGCCCGCGGTGCTTTTCTCCATCCTACATTGCCACTCACTGCCTATCCTAATTAAGACCCTCTGATCCACCCCACCGCGTGATGTTTTTCTCACTCCTACTAGTGAATGCAATGTAACACACACCCGTACAATGCGCACCACCCCGTGATATTTTTCTCACTAATACTAGTGAATATAATGTAACACACACCCATACAATGCGCACCACCCCGCGATGTTTTTCTCACTCCTACTAGTGAATGTAATGTAACACACACGCATACAATGCGCACCACCCCGCGATGTTTTTCAGAACCCTATCCTACATTGCCACTGCATGTTCCCTGACCTCCCCATGCTGACCACCCCGCGGTGCTTTTCTCCATCCTACATTGCCACTCACTGCCTATCCTAATTCAGACCCTCCGATCCACCCCACCGCGTGATGTTTTTCTCACTCCTACTAGTGAATGTAATGTAACACACACCCGTACAATGCGCACCACCCCGTGATATTTTTCTCACTAATACTAGTGAATGTAATGTAACACACACCCATACAATGCGCACCACCCCGCGATGTTTTTCAGAAACCTATCCTACATTGCCACTGCATGTTCCCTGACCTCCCCATGCTGACCACCCCGCCTTGCTTTTCTCCATCCTACATTGCCACTCACTGCCTATCATAATTCAGACCCTCCGATTCACACCACCGCGCGATGTTTTTCTCACTCCTACTAGTGAATGTAATGTAACACACACCCATACAATGCGCACCACCCCGCGATGTTTTTCTCACTCCTACTAGTGAATGTAATGTAACACACAGCCATACAATGCGCACCACCCCGTGATGCTTTTCTCACTCCTACTAGTGACTGTAATGTAACACACACCCATACAATTCGCACCACCCCGCGATGTTTTTCAGAAACCTATCCTACATTGCCACTGCATGTTCCCTGACCTCCCCATGCTGACCACCCCGCGGTGCTTTTCTCCTTCCTACATTGCCACTCACTGCCTATCCTAATTCAGACCCTCTGATTCACACCACCGCGTGATGTTTTTCTCACTCCTACTAGTGAATATAATGTAACACACACCCATAAAATGCGCACCACCCCGTGATGTTTTTCTCACTCCTACTAGTGAATGTAATGTAACACACACCGAACAATGCGCACCACCCCGCGATCTTTTTCAGAAATCTATACTACATTGCCACTGCATGTTCTGTGAACTCCCCAAGCTAACCACTACGCGGTGCTTTTCTCCATCCTACATTGCCACTCACTGCCTATCCTAATTCAGACCCTTCGATTCACACCACCCCGTGATGTATTTCTCACTCCTACTAGGGAATGTAATATAACACACACCCATACAATGCGCACTACCCCGTGATGTTTTTCTCACTCCTACTAGTGAATGTAATGTAACACACACCCATACAATGCGCACCACCCCGCGATGTTTTTCAGAAACCTATCCTACATTGCCACTGCATGTTCCGTGAACTCCCCAAGCTGACCACCCCGCGGTGCTTTTCTCCATCCTACATTGCCACTCACTGCCTATCCTAATTCAGACCCTCCGATTCACACCACCCCGTGATGTTTTTCTCACTCCTAGTAGTGAATGTAATGTAGCACACACCCATACAATGCGCACCACCCAGCGATGTTTTTCAGAAACCTATCCTACATTGCCACTGCATGTTCCCTACCTCCCCATGCTGACCACCCCGCGGTGCTTTTCTCCATCCTACATTGCCACTCACTGCCTATCCTAATTCAGACCCTCCGCTTCACACCACCGCGCGATGTTTTTCTCACTCCTACTAGTGAATGTAATGTAACACACACCCATAAAATGCGCACCACCCTGTGATGTTTTTCTCACTCATACTAGTGAATGTAATGTAACACACACCCATACAATGCGCACCACCCCGCGATGTTTTTCAGAAACCTATCCTACGTTGCCACTGCATGTTCCCTGACCTCCCCATGCTGACCACCCCGCCTTGCTTTTCTCCATTATACATTGCCACTCACTGCCTATCCTAATTCAGACCCTCCAATTCACACCACCCCGTGACGTTTTTCTCACTCCTACTAGTGAATGTAATGTAACACACACCCATACAATGCGCACCACCTCGTTATGTTTCTCTCACTCCTACAAGTGAATGTAATGTAACACACACCCATACAATGCGCACCACCCCGCGATGTTTTTCTCACTCCTACTAGGGAATGTAATGTAACACACACCCATATAATGCGCACTACCCCGTGATGTTTTTCTCACTCCTACTAGTGAATGTAATGTAACACACACCCATACAATGCGCACCACCCCGCGATGTTTTTCAGAACCCTATCCTACATTGCCACTGCATGTTCCCTGACCTCCCCATGCTGACCAGCCCGCGGTGCTTTTCTCCATCCTACATTGCCACTCACTGCCTATCCTAATTAAGACCCTCTGATCCACCCCACCGCGTGATGTTTTTCTCACTCCTACTAGTGAATGCAATGTAACACACACCCGTACAATGCGCACCACCCCGTGATATTTTTCTCACTAATACTAGTGAATATAATGTAACACACACCCATACAATGCGCACCACCCCGCGATGTTTTTCTCACTCCTACTAGTGAATGTAATGTAACACACACGCATACAATGCGCACCACCCCGCGATGTTTTTCAGAAACCTATCCTACATTGCCACTGCATGTTCCCTGACCTCCCCATGCTGACCACCCCGCGGTGCTTTTCTCCATCCTACATTGCCACTCACTGCCTATCCTAATTCAGACCCTCCGATCCACCCCACCGCGTGATGTTTTTCTCACTCCTACTAGTGAATGTAATGTAACACACACCCGTACAATGCGCACCACCCCGTGATATTTTTCTCACTAATACTAGTGAATGTAATGTAACACACACCCATACAATGCGCACCACCCCGCGATGTTTTTCAGAAACCGATCCTACATTGCCACTGCATGTTCCCTGACCTCCCCATGCTGACCACCCCGCGGTGCTTTTCTCCATCCTACATTGCCACTCACTGCCTATCATAATTCAGACCCTCCGATTCACACCACCGCGCGATGTTTTTCTCACTCCTACTAGTGAATGTAATGTAACACACACCCATACAATGCGCACCACCCCGCGATGTTTTTCTCACTCCTACTAGTGAATGTAATGTAACACACAGCCATACAATGCGCACCACCCCGTGATGCTTTTCTCACTCCTACTAGTGACTGTAATGTAACACACACCCATACAATTCGCACCACCCCGCGATGTTTTTCAGAAACCTATCCTACATTGCCACTGCATGTTCCCTGACCTCCCCATGCTGACCACCCCGCGGTGCTTTTCTCCTTCCTACATTGCCACTCACTGCCTATCCTAATTCAGACCCTCTGATTCAAACCACCGCGTGATGTTTTTTTTACTCCTACTAGTGAATATAATGTAACACACACCCATAAAATGCGCACCACCCCGTGATGTTTTTCTCACTCCTACTAGTGAATGTAATGTAACACACACCGAACAATGCGCACCACCCCGCGATCTTTTTCAGAAATCTATACTACATTGCCACTGCATGTTCTGTGAACTCCCCAAGCTAACCACTACGCGGTGCATTTCTCCATCCTACATTGCCTCTCACTGCCTATCCTAATTCAGACCCTTCGATTCACACCACCCCGTGATGTATTTCTCACTCCTACTAGGGAATGTAATATAACACACACCCATACAATGCGCACTACCCCGTGATGTTTTTCTCACTCCTACTAGTGAATGTAATGTAACACACACCCATACAATGCGCACCACCCCGCGATGTTTTTCAGAAACCTATCCTACATTGCCACTGCATGTTCCGTGAACTCCCCAAGCTGACCACCCCGCGGTGCTTTTCTCCATCCTACATTGCCACTCACTGCCTATCCTAATTCAGACCCTCCGATTCACACCACCCCGTGATGTTTTTCTCACTCCTAGTAGTGAATGTAATGTAGCACACACCCATACAATGCGCACCACCCAGCGATGTTTTTCAGAAACCTATCCTACATTGCCACTGCATGTTCCCTACCTCCCCATGCTGACCACCCCGCGGTGCTTTTCTCCATCCTACATTGCCACTCACTGCCTATCCTAATTCAGACCCTCCGCTTCACACCACCGCGCGATGTTTTTCTCACTCCTACTAGTGAATGTAATGTAACACACACCCATAAAATGCGCACCACCCTGTGATGTTTTTCTCACTCATACTAGTGAATGTAATGTAACACACACCCATACAATGCGCACCACCCCGCGATGTTTTTCAGAAACCTATCCTACGTTGCCACTGCATGTTCCCTGACCTCCCCATGCTGACCACCCCGCCTTGCTTTTCTCCATTATACATTGCCACTCACTGCCTATCCTAATTCAGACCCTCCGATTCACACCACCCCGTGACGTTTTTCTCACTCCTACTAGTGAATGTAATGTAACACACACCCATACAATGCGCACCACCTCGTTATGTTTCTCTCAATCCTACAAGTGAATGTAATGTAACACACACCCATACAATGCGCACCACCCCGCGATGTTTTTCTCACTCCTACTAGAGAATGTAATGTAACACACACGCATACAATGCGCACCCCCCCGCGATGTTTTTCAGAATCCTATCCTACATTGCCACTGCATGTTCCGTGAACTCCCCAAGCTAACCACCCCGCGGTGCTTTTCTCCATCCTACATTGCCACTCACTGCCTATCCTAATTCAGACCCTCCGATTCACACCAACCCGTGATGTATTTCTCACTCCTACTAGGGAATATAATGTAACACACACCCATACAATGCGCACTACCCCGTGATGTTTTTCTCACTCCTACTAGTGAATGTAATGTAACACGCACGCATACAATGCGCACCACCCCGCGATGTTTTTCAGAAACCTATCCTACATTGCCACTGCATGTTCCCTGACCTCCCCATGCTGACCAGCCCGCGGTGCTTTTCTCCATCCTACATTGCCACTCACTGCCTATCCTAATTCAGACCCTCCGATCCACCCCACCGCGTGATGTTTTTCTCACTCCTACTAGTGAATGTAATGTAACACACACCCGTACAATGCGCACCACCCCGTGATATTTTTCTCACTAATACTAGTGAATGTAATGTAACACACACCCATACAATGCGCACCACCCCGCGATGTTTTTCAGAAACCTATCCTACATTGCCACTGCATGTTCCCTGACCTCCCCATGCTGACCACCCCGCGGTGCTTTTCTCCATCCTACATTGCCACTCACTGTCTATCCTAATTCAGACCCTCCGATTCACACCACCCCGCGATGTTTTTCTCACTCCTACTAATGAATGTAATGAAACACACACCCATACAATACGAACCACCCCGTGATGTTTTTCTCACTCCTACTAGTGAATGTAATGTAACACACACCCATACAATGCGCACCACCCCGCGATGTTTTTCAGAAACCTATCCTACATTGCCACTGCATGTTCCCTGACCTCCCCATGCTGACCACCCCGCGGTGCTTTTCTCCATCCTACATTGCCACTCACTGCCTATCATAATTCAGACCCTCCGATTCACACCACCGCGCGATGTTTTTCTCACTCCTACTAGTGAATGTAATGTAACACACACCCATACAATGCGCACCACCCCGCGATGTTTTTCTCACTCCTACTAGTGAATGTAATGTAACACACAGCCATACAATGCGCACCACCCCGTGATGCTTTTCTCACATCTACTAGTGACTGTAATGTAACACACACCCATACAATGCGCACCACCCCGCGATGTTTTTCAGAAACCTATCCTACATTGCCACTGCATGTTCCCTGACCTCCCCATGCTGACCACCCCGCGGTGCTTTTCTCCTTCCTACATTGCCACTCACTGCCTATCCTAATTCAGACCCTCTGATTCACACCACCGCGTGATGTTTTTCTCACTCCTACTAGTGAATATAATGTAACACACACCCATAAAATGCGCACCACCCCGTGATGTTTTTCTCACTCCTACTAGTGAATGTAATGTAACACACACCGAACAATGCGCACCACCCCGCGATCTTTTTCAGAAATCTATACTACATTGCCACTGCATGTTCCGTGAACTCACCAAGCTAACCACTACGCGGTGCTTTTCTCCATCCTACATTGCCACTCACTGCCTATAATAATTCAGACCCTGCGATTCACACCACCCCGTGATGTATTTCTCACTCCTACTAGGGAATGTAATGTAACACACACCCATACAATGCGCACTACCCCGTGATGTTTTTCTCACTCCTACTAGTGAATGTAATGTAACACACACCCATACAATGCGCACCACCCCGCTATGTTTTCAGAAACCTATCCTACATTGCCACTGCATGTTCCCTGACCTCCCCATGCTGACCAGCCCGCGGTGCTTTTCTCCATCCTACATTGCCACTCACTGCCTATCCTAATTCAGACCCTCCGATTCACCCCACCGCGTGATGTTTTTCTCACTCCTACTAGTGAATGTAATGTAACACACACCCGTACAATGCGCACCACCCCGTGATATTTTTCTCACTAATACTAGTGAATGTAATGTAACACACACCCATACAATGCGCACCACCCCGCGATGTTTTTCAGAAACCTATCCTACATTGCCACTGCATTTTCCCTGACCTCCCCATGCTGACCACCCCGCGGTGCTTTTCTCCATCCTACATTGCCACTCACTACCTATCCTAATTCAGACCCTCCGATTCACACCACCGCGCGATGTTTTTCTCACTACTACTAGTGAATGTAATGTAACACACACCCATACAATGCGCACTACAGCGTGATGTTTTTCTCACTCCTCCTAGTGAAGGTAATGTAACACACACCCATACAATGCGCACCACCCCGCGATGTTTTTCAGAAACCTATCCTACATTGCCACTGCATGTTCCCTGACCTCCCCATGCTGACCACACCGCGGTGCTTTTCTCCATTCTACATTGCCACTCACTGCCTATCCTAATTCAGACCCTCCGATTCACACCACCGCGCGATGTTTTTCTCACTCCTACTAGTGAATGTAATGTAACACACACCCATAAAATGCGCACCACCCTGTGATGTTTTTCTCACTCATACTAGTGAATGTAATGTAACACACACCCATACAATGCGCACCACCCCGCGATGTTTTTCAGAAACGTATCCTACGTTGCCACTGCATGTTCCCTGACCTCCCCATGCTGACCACCCCGCCTTGCTTTTCTCCATTATACATTGCCACTCACTGCCTATCCTAATTCAGACCCTCCGATTCACACGACCCCGTGACGTTTTTCTCACTCCTACTAGTGAATGTAATGTAACACACACCCATACAATGCGCACCACCTCGTTATGTTTCTCTCACTCCTACAAGTGAATGTAATGTAACACACACCCATACAATGCGCACCACCCCGCGATGTTTTTCTCACTCCTACTAGAGAATGTAATGTAACACACACGCATACAATGCGCACCACCCCGCGATGTTTTTCAGAATCCTATCCTACATTGCCACTGCATGTTCCGTGAACTCCCCAAGCTAACCACCCCGCGGTGCTTTTCTCCATCCTACATTGCCACTCACTGCCTATCCTAATTCAGACCCTCCGATTCACACCAACCCGTGATGTATTTCTCACTCCTACTAGGGAATATAATGTAACACACACCCATACAATGCGCACTACCCCGTGATGTTTTTCTCACTCCTACTAGTGAATGTAATGTAACACACACGCATACAATGCGCACCACCCCGCGATGTTTTTCAGAAACCTATCCTACATTGCCACTGCATGTTCCCTGACCTCCCCATGCTGACCAGCCCGCGGTGCTTTTCTCCATCCTACATTGCCACTCACTGCCTATCCTAATTCAGACCCTCCGATCCACCCCACCGCGTGATGTTTTTCTCACTCCTACTAGTGAATGTAATGTAACACACACCCGTACAATGCGCACCACCCCGTGATATTTTTCTCACTAATACTAGTGAATGTAATGTAACACACACCCATACAATGCGCACCACCCCGCGATGTTTTTCAGAAACCTATCCTACATTGCCACTGCATGTTCCCTGACCTCCCCATGCTGACCACCCCGCGGTGCTTTTCTCCATCCTACATTGCCACTCACTGTCTATCCTAATTCAGACCCTCCGATTCACACCACCCCGCGATGTTTTTCTCACTCCTACTAATGAATGTAATGAAACACACACCCATACAATACGAACCACCCCGTGATGTTTTTCTCACTCCTACTAGTGAATGTAATGTAACACACACCCATACAATGCGCACCACCCCGCGATGTTTTTCAGAAACCTATCCTACATTGCCACTGCATGTTCCCTGACCTCCCCATGCTGACCACCCCGCGGTGATTTTCTCCATCCTACATTGCCACTCACTGCCTATCATAATTCAGACCCTCCGATTCACACCACCACGCGATGTTTTTCTCACTCCTACTAGTGAATGTAATGTAACACACACCCATACAATGCGCACCACCCCGCGATGTTTTTCTCACTCCTACTAGTGAATGTAATGTAACACACAGCCATACAATGCGCACCACCCCGTGATGCTTTTCTCACATCTACTAGTGACTGTAATGTAACACACACCCATACAATGCGCACCACCCCGCGATGTTTTTCAGAAACCTATCCTACATTGCCACTGCATGTTCCCTGACCTCCCCATGCTGACCACCCCGCGGTGCTTTTCTCCTTCCTACATTGCCACTCACTGCCTATCCTAATTCAGACCCTCTGATTCACACCACCGCGTGATGTTTTTCTCACTCCTACTAGTGAATATAATGTAACACACACCCATAAAATGCGCACCACCCCGTGATGTTTTTCTCACTCCTACTAGTGAATGTAATGTAACACACACCGAACAATGCGCACCACCCCGCGATCTTTTTCAGAAATCTATACTACATTGCCACTGCATGTTCCGTGAACTCACCAAGCTAACCACTACGCGGTGCTTTTCTCCATCCTACATTGCCACTCACTGCCTATAATAATTCAGACCCTGCGATTCACACCACCCCGTGATGTATTTCTCACTCCTACTGGGGAATGTAATGTAACACACACCCATACAATGCGCACTACCCCGTGATGTTTTTCTCACTCCTACTAGTGAATGTAATGTAACACACACCCATACAATGCGCACCACCCCGCTATGTTTTTCAGAAACCTATCCTACATTGCCACTGCATGTTCCCTGACCTCCCCATGCTGACCAGCCCGCGGTGCTTTTCTCCATCCTACATTGCCACTCACTGCCTATCCTAATTCAGACCCTCCGATTCACCCCACCGCGTGATGTTTTTCTCACTCCTACTAGTGAATGTAATGTAACACACACCCGTACAATGCGCACCACCCCGTGATATTTTTCTCACTAATACTAGTGAATGTAATGTAACACACACCCATACAATGCGCACCACCCCGCGATGTTTTTCAGAAACCTATCCTACATTGCCACTGCATTTTCCCTGACCTCCCCATGCTGACCACCCCGCGGTGCTTTTCTCCATCCTACATTGCCACTCACTACCTATCCTAATTCAGACCCTCCGATTCACACCACCGCGCGATGTTTTTCTCACTACTACTAGTGAATGTAATGTAACACACACCCATACAATGCGCACCACCCCGTTATGTTTCTCTCACTCCTACTAGTGAATGTAATGTAACACACACCCATACAATGCGCACCACCCCGCGATGTTTTTCTCACTCCTACTAGAGAATGTAATGTAACACACATGCATACAATGCGCACCACCCGCGATGTTTTTGAGAAACCTATCCTACATTGCCACTGCATGTTCTGTGACCTCCCCAAGCTAACCACCCCGTGGTGCTTTTCTCCATCCTACATTGCCACTCACTGCCTATCCTAATACAGACACTCTGATTCACACCCCCCGTGATGTATTTCTCACTCCTACTAGTGAATGTAATGTAACACACACCCATACAATGCGCACTACCCCGTGATGTTTTTCTCACTCCTCCTAGTGAATGTAATGTAACACACACCCATACAATGCGCACCACCCCGCGATGTTTTTCAGAAACCTATCCTACATTGCCACTGCATGTTCCCTGACCTCTCCAGGCTGACCACCACGCGGTGCTTTTCTCCATCCTACATTGCCACTCACTGCCTATCCTAATTCAGACCCTCCGATTCACACCCCCCGTGATGTATTTTCACTCCTACTAGTGAATGTAATGTAACACACACCCATACAATGCGCACTACAGCGTGATGTTTTTCTCACTCCTCCTAGTGAAGGTAATGTAACACACACCCATACAATGCGCACCACCCCGCGATGTTTTTCTCACTCCTACTAGTGAATGTAATGTAACACACAGCCATACAATGCGCACCACCCCGTGATGCTTTTCTCACTCCTACTAGTGACTGTAATGTAACACACACCCATACAATGCGCACCACCCCGCGATGTTTTTCAGAAACCTATCCTACATTGCCACTGCATGTTCCCTGACCTCCCCATGCTGACCACCCCGCGGTGCTTTTCTCCATCCTACATTGCCACTCACTGCCTATCCTTATTCATACCCTCCGATTCACACCACCCCGTGATGTTTTTCTCACTCCTACTAGTGAATGTAATGTAACACACACCCATACAATGCGCACCACCCCGCTATATTTTTCAGAAACCTATCCTACATTGCCACTGCATGTTCCCTGACCTCCCCATGCTGACCAGCCCGCGGTGCTTTTCTCCATCCTACATTGCCACTCACTGCCTATCCTAATTCAGACCCTCCGATTCACCCCACCGCGTGATGTTTTTCTCACTCCTACTAGTGAATGTAATGTAACACACACCCGTACAATGCGCACCACCCCGTTATATTTTTCTCACTAATACTAGTGAATGTAATGTAACACACACCCATACAATGCGCACCACCCCGCGATGTTTTTCAGAAAACTATCCTACATTGCCACTGCATTTTCCCTGACCTCCCCATGCTGACCACCCCGCGGTGCTTTTCTCCATCCTACATTGCCACTCACTACCTATCCTAATTCAGACCCTCCGATTCACACCACCGCGCGATGTTTTTCTCACTACTACTAGTGAATGCAATGTAACACACACCCATACAATGCGCACCACCCCGTTATGTTTCTCTCACTCCTACTAGTGAATGTAATGTAACACACACACATACAATGCGCACCACCCCGCGATGTTTTTCTCACTCCTACTAGAGAATGTAATGTAACACACACGCATACAATGCGCAGCACCCGCGATGTTTTTGAGAAACCTATCCTACATTGCCACTGCATGTTCTGTGACCTCCCCAAGCTAACCACCCCGTGGTGCTTTTCTCCATCCTACATTGCCACTCACTGCCTATCCTAATTCAGACCCTCTGATTCACACCCCCCGTGATGTATTTCTCACTCCTACTAGTGAATGTAATGTAACACACACCCATACAATGCGCACTACCCCGTGATGTTTTTCTCACTCCTCCTAGTGAATGTAATGTAACACACACCCATACAATGCGCACCACCCCGCGATGTTTTTCAGAAACCTATCCTACATTGCCACTGCATGTTCCCTGACCTCTCCAGGCTGACCACCACGCGGTGCTTTTCTCCATCCTACATTGCCACTCACTGCCTATCCTAATTCAGACCCTCCGATTCACACCCCCCGTGATGTATTTCTCACTCCTACTAGTGAATGTAATGTAACACACACCCATACAATGCGCACTACAGCGTGATGTTTTTCTCACTCCTCCTAGTGAAGGTAATGTAACACACACCCATACAATGCGCACCACCCCGCGATGTTTTTCTCACTCCTACTAGTGAATGTAATGTAACACACAGCCATACAATGCGCACCACCCCGTGATGCTTTTCTCACTCCTACTAGTGACTGTAATGTAACACACACCCATACAATGCGCACCACCCCGCGATGTTTTTCAGAAACCTATCCTACATTGCCACTGCATGTTCCCTGACCTCCCCATGCTGACCACCCCGCGGTGCTTTTCTCCATCCTACATTGCCACTCACTGCCTATCCTTATTCATACCCTCCGATTCACACCACCCCGTGATGTTTTTCTCACTCCTACTAGTGAATGTAATGTAACACACACCCATACAATGCGCACCACCCCGTGATGTTTTTCTCACTCCTACTAGTTAATGTAATGTAACACACACCCATACAATGCGCACCACCCCGCGATGTTTTTCAGAAACCTATCCTACATTGCCACTGCATGTTCCCTGACTTCCCCATGCTGACCACCCCGCCTTGCTTTTCTCCATCCTACATTGCCACTCACTGCGTATCCTAATTCAGACCCTCCGATTCACACCACCCCGTGATGTTTTTCTCACTCCTACTAGTGAATGTAATGTAACACACACCCATACAATGCGCACCACCCCGTTATGTTACTCTCACTCCTACTAGTGAATGTAATGTAACACACAACCATACAATGCGCACCACCCCGCGATGTTTTTCTCACTCCTACTAGAGAATGTAATGTAACACACACGCATACAATGCGCACCACCCGTGATGTTTTTCAGAAACCTATCCTACATTGCCACTGCATGTTCTGTGACCTCCCCAAGCTAACCACCCCGTAGTGCATTTCTCCATCCTACATTGCCACTCATTGCCTATCCTAATTCAGACCCTCCGATTCACATCACCCCGTGATGTATTTCTCACTCCTACTAGTGAATGTAATGTAACACACACCCATACAATGCGCACTACCCCGTGATGTTTTTCTCACTCCTCCTAGTGAATGTAAAGTAACACACACCCATACAATGCGCACCACCCCGTGATGTTTTTCAGAAACCTTTCCTACATTGCCACTGCATGTTCCCTGACCTCCCCATGCTGACCACCCCGCGATGCTTTTCTCCATCCTACATTGCCTCTCACTGCCTATCCTAATTCAGACCCTCCGTTTCACCCCACCCCGTGATGTTTTTCTCACTCCTACTAGTGAATGTAATGTAACACACACCCGTACAATGCGCACCACCCCATGATATTTTTCTCACTAATACTAGTGAATGTAATATAACACACACCCATACAATGCGCACCACCCCGCGATGTTTTTCAAAAACCTATCCTACATTGCCACTGCATGTTCCCTGACCTCCCCATGCTGACCACCCCGCGGTGCTTTTCTCCATCCAACATTGCCACTCACTGCCTATCCTTATTCAGACCCTCCGATTCACACCACCCCGTGATGTTTTTCTCACTCCTACTAGTGAATGTAATGTAACACACAGCCATACAATGCGCACCACCCCGTGATGTTTTTCTCACTCCTACTAGTTAATGTAATGTAACACACACCCATACAATGCGCACCACCCCGCGATGTTTTTCAGAAACCTATCCTACATTGCCACTGCATGTTCCCTGACCTCCCCATGCTGACCACCCCGCAGTGCTTTTCTCCATCCTACATTGCCACTCACTGCCTATCCTAAGTCAGACCCTCCGATTCACACCACCCCGTGATGTTTTTATCATTCCTACTAGTGAATGTAATGTAACAAACACCCATACAATGCGCACCACCCCGTGATGTTTTTCTCACTCCTACTAGTGAATGTAATGTAACACACACCCATACAATGCGCACCAACCCGTGATGTTTTTCTAACTCCTACTAGTGAATGTAATGTAACACACACCCATAAAATGCGCACAACCCCGTGATATTTTTCAGAAACGTATCCTACATTGCCACTGCATGTTCCCTGACCTCCCCATACTGACCACCCCGCGGTGCTTGTCTCCATGCTACATTGCCACTCACTGCCTATCCTAATTCAGACCCTCCGATTCACACCACCCCGTGATGTTTTTCTCACTCCTACTAGTGAATGTAATGTAAAACACACCCATACAATGCGCACCACCGCGCGATGTTTTTCAGAAAACTATCCAACATTGCCACTGCATGTTCCCTGACCTCCACATGCGGACCACCCCTGGTGCTTTTCTCTATCCTACATAGCCACTCACTGCCTATTTTAATTCAGACACTCCGATTCACACCACCCCGTGATGTTTTTCGCACTCCTACTAGTGAATGTAATGTAACACACACCCATACAATGCGCACCACCCCGCGATGTTTTTCTCACTCCTACTAGTGAATGTAATGTAACACACACCCATACAATGCGGGTTACCCCGCGATGTTTTTCGGAAACCTATCCTACATTGCCACTGCATGTTCCCTGACCTCCCCATGCTGACGACCCCGCGGTGCTTTTCTCCATCCTACATTGTCACTCACTGCCTATCCTAATTCAGACCCTCTGATTCACACCACCCCGTGATGTTTTTCTAACTCCTACTAGTGAATGTAATGTAACACACACCCATACAAGGCGCACCACCCCGTCATGTTTTTCTCACTCCAAGTAGTGAATGTCATGTAACACACACCTAGAAAATGCACACCACCCCGTGATGTTCTTCTCACTCCTACTAGTGAATGTAATGTAACACACACCCATACAATGCGCACCACCCCGCGATGTTTTTCAGAAACCTATCCTACATTGCCACTGCATGTTCCGTGAACTACCCAAGCTAACCACCCTGCGGTGCTTTTCTCCATCCTACATTGCCACTCACTGCCTATCCTAATTCAGACACTCCGATTCACACCATCCCGTGATGTATTTCTCACTCCTATTAGGGAATGTAATGTAACACACACCCATACAATGCGCATTACCCCGTGATGTTTTTCTCACTCCTACTAGTGAATGTAATGTAACAAACACCCATACAATGCGCACCATGCCGCGATGTTTTTCAGAAACCTTTCCTGCATTGCCACTGCATGTTCCCTGAACTCCCCATGCTGACCAGCCCGCGGTGCTTTTCTCCATCCTACATTGCAACTCACTGCCTATCCTAATCCAGACCCTCCGATTCACCCCACCGCGTGATGTTTTTCTCACTCCTACTAGTGAATGTAATGTAACACACACCCGTACAATGCGCACCACCCCGTGATATTTTTCTCACTAATACTAGTGAATGTAATGTAACACACACCCATACAATGCGCACCACCCCGCGATGTTTTTTAAACCTATCCTACATTGCCACTGCATGTTCCCTGACCTCCCAATGCTGACCACCCCGCGGTGCTTTTCTCCATCCTACATTGCCACTCACTGCCTATCCTAATTCAGACCCTCCGATTCACACGACCCCGTGATGTTTTCTCACTCCTACTAGTGAATGTAACGTAACACACACCCATAGAATGCGCACCACCCCGCGATGTTTTTCAGAAACCTATCCTACATTGCCACTGCATGTTCCCTGACCTCCCCATGCTGACCACCCCGCGGTGCTTTTCTCCATCCTACATTGCCACTCACTGCCTATCCTAATTCAGACACTCCGATTCACACCACCCCGTGATGTTTTTCTCACTCCTACTAGTGAATGTAATGTAACACACACCCATACAATGCGCACCACCCCGTGATGTTTTTCAGAAACCTATTCTACATTGCCACTGCATGTTCCCTGACCTCCCCATGCTGACCACCACGCGGTGCTTTTCTCCATCCTACATTGCCACTCACTGCCTATCCTAATTCAGACCCTCCGATTCACACGACCCCGTGATGTTTTCTCACACCTACTAGTGAATGTAATGTAACACACACCCATGCATTGCGCACCACCCCTCGATGTTTTTCAGAAACCTATCCTACATTGCCACTGCATGCTCCCTGAACTCCCCATGCTGACCACATCGCGGTGCTTTTCTCCATCCTACATTGCCACTCAGTGCCTATCCTAATTCAGACCCTCCGATTCACACCACCCCGTGATGTTTTTCTCACTCCTACTAGTGAATGTAATGTAACAACACCCATACAATGCGCACCACCCCGTGATGTTTTTCTCACTCCTACTAGTGAATGTAACGTAAAACACACCCATACAATGCGCACCACCCCGCGATGTTTTTCAGAAACCTATCCTGCATTGCCACTGCTTGTTCCCTGACCTCCGCATGCTGACCACCCCGCGGTGCTTTTCTCCATCCCACATTGCCACTCACTGCCTATCCTAATTCAGACCCTCCGATTCACACCACCCCGTGATGTTTTTCTCACTCCTACTAGTGAAGGTAATGTAACACACACCCATACAATTCGCACCACCCCGCGATGTTTTTCAGAAACCTATCCTACATTGCCACTGCATGTTCACTGACCTCCCCATGCAGACCACCCCGCGGTGCTTTTCTCCATCCTACAGTGCCACTCACTGCCTATCCTAATACAGACCCTCCGATTCACACCACCCCGTGATGTTTTTCTCACTCCTACTAGTGAATGTAATGTAACACACACCCATACAATGCGCACCACCCCGTGATGTTTTTCTCACTCCTACTAGTGAATGTAATGTAAGACACACCCATACAATGCGCAGCACCCCGTGATGTTTTTCTCACTACTACAAGTGAATGTAATGTTACACACACCCATACAATGCGCACCACCCCGCGATATTTTTCTGAACCCTATCCTACATTGCCAATGCATGTTCCCTGACCTCCCCATGCTGACCACCCCCGGTGCTTTTCTCCATCCTACATTGCCAATCACTGCCTATCCTAATTCAGACCCTACGATTCACATCACCCCGTGAGGTTTTTCTCACTCCTACTAGTGAATGTAATGTAACACACACCCATACATTGCGCACCACCCCGTGATGTTTTTCTCACTCCTACTAGTGAATGTAATGTAACACACACCCATACAATGTGCACCACCCCGTGATGTTTTTCTCACACTTAATAGTTAATGTAATGTAACACACACCCATACAATGCGCACCAACCTGCGATGTTTTCAGAAACCTATCCTACATTGCCACTGCATGTTCTCTGACCTCCCCATGCTGACCAACCCGCGTTGCTTTCCTCAATCCTACATTGCCACTCACTGCCTATCCTAATTCAGACCCTCCGATTCACACGACCCCGTGATGTTTTCTCACTCCTACTAGTGAATGTAACGTAACACACACCCATAGAATGCGCACCACCCCGCGAAGTTTTTCAGAAACCTATCCTACATTGCCACTGCATGTTCCATGACCTCCCCATGCTGACCACCCCGCGGTTCTTTTCTCCAACCTACATTGCCACTAAGTGCCTATCCTAATTCAGACCCTCCGAATCACACCACCCCGTGATGTTTTTCTCACTCCTACTGGTGAATGTAATGTAACACACACCCATACAATGCGCACCACCCCGTGATGTTTTTCTCACTCCTACTAGTGAATGTAACGTAAAACACACCCATACAATGCGCACCACCCCGCGATGTTTTTCAGAAACCTATCCTGCATTGCCACTGCATGTTCCCTGACCTCCGCATGCTGACCACACCGTGGTGCTCTTCTCCATCCTACATTGCCACTCACTGCCTATCCTAATTCAGACCCTCCGATTCACACCACCCCGTGATGTTTTTATCACTCCTACTAGTGAATGTAATGTAACACACACCCATACAATGCACACCTACCCGTGATGTTTTTCTCACTCCTACTAGTGAATGTAATGTAACACACACCCATACAATGCGCACCAACCCGTCATGTTTTTCAGAAACCTATCCTACAGTGCCACTGCATGTTCACTGACCTCCCCATGCTGAGCACCCCGCGGTGCATTTCTCCATCCTACATTGCCACTCACTGGCTATCCTAATTCAGACCCTCCGATTCACACCACCCCGTGATGTTTTTCTCACTCCTACTAGTGAATGTAATGTAACACACACCCATACAATGCGCACCACCCCGTGATGTTTTTCTCACTCCTACTAGTGAATGTAATGTAACACACACCCATACAATGCGCACCACCCCGTGATGTTTTTCTCACTCCTATTAATGAATGTAATGTAACACACACCCATACAATGCGCACCACGCCGTGATGTTTTTCTCACTCCTACTAGTTAATGTAATGTAACACACACCCATACAATGCGCACCACCCTGCGATGTTTTTCAGAAACCTATCCTACATTGCCACTGCATGTTACCTGACCTCTCCATGATGACCACCCCGTGTTCCTTGTCTCCATCCTACATTGCCACTCACTGCCTATCCTAATTCAGAACCTCCGATTCACACGACCCCGTGATGTTTTCTCACTCCTAATAGTGAATGTAACGTAACACACACCCAAAGAATGCGCAACACCCCGCGATGTTTTTCAGAAACCTATCCTACATTGCCACTGCATGTTCCATGACCTCCCCATGCTGACCACCCCGCGGTTCTTTTCTCCAACACATATTGCCACTCACTGCCTATCCTAATTCAGACCCTCCGATTCACACCACCCCGTGATGTTTTTCTCAATCCTACTAATGAATGTAATGTAACACACACCTATACAATGCGCACCACCCCGTGATGTTTTTCAGAAAACTATCCTACATTGCCACTGCATGTTCCCTGACCTCCCCATGCTGACCACACCGTGGTGCTTTTCTCCATCCTACATTGCCACTCACTGCCTATCCTAATTCAGACCCTTCGATTCACACCACCCCGTGATGTTTTTCTCACTCCTAATAGTGAATGTAATGTAACACACACCCATACAATGCGCACAACCCCGTGATGTTTTTCTCACTTCTACTAGTGAATGTAATGTAACACACAACAATGTAATGCGCACCACCCCTCGATGTTTTTCAGAAACCTATCCTACATTGCCACTGCATGTTCCCTGACCTCCCCATGCTGACCACCCCGCGGTGCTTTTCTCCATCCTACATTGCCACTCACTGCCTATCCTTATTCATACCCTCCGATTCACACCACCCCGTGATGTTTTTCTCACTCCTACTAGTGAATGTAATGTAACACACACCCATACAATGCACACCACCCCGTGATGTTTTTCTCACTCCTACTAGTTAATGTAATGTAACACACACCCATACAATGCGCACCACCCCGCGATGTTTTTCAGAAACCTATCCTACATTGCCACTGCATGTTCCCTGACCTCCCCATGCTGACCACCCCGCGGTGCTTTTCTCCATCCTACATTGCCACTCACTGCCTATCCTAATTCAGACCCTCCGATTCACACCACCCCGTGATGTTTTTCTCACTCCTACTAGTGAATGTAATGTAACACACACCCATACAACGCGCACCACCCCGTTATGTTTCTCTCACTCATTCTAGTGAATGTAATGTAACACACACCCATACAATGCGCACCACCCCGCGATGTTTTTCTCACTCCTACTAGAGAATGTAATGTAACACCCACGCATACAATGCGCACCTCCCGCGATGTTTTTCAGAAACCTATCCTACATTGCCACTGCATGTTCTGTGACCTCCCCAAGCTAACCACCCCGTGGTGCTTTTCTCCATCCTTCATTGCTACTCACTGCCTATCCTAATTCAGACCCTCCGATTCTCACCACCCCGTGATGTTTTTCTCACTCCTACTAGGGAATGTAATGTAACACACACCCATACAAGGCGCACCACCCGGTGATGTTTTTCTTACTCCTACTAGTGAATGTAATGTAACACACACCCATACAATGCGCACCACCCCGCAATGTTTTTCAGAAACCTATCCTACATTGCCACTGCCTGTTCCCTGACCTCCCCATGCTGACGACCCCGCTGTGCTTTTCTCCATCCTACATTGTCACTCACTGCCTATCCTTATTCAGACCCTCTGATTCACACCACCACGTGATGTTTTTCTAACTCCTACTAGTGAATGTAATGTAACACAAACCCATACAATGCGCACCACCCCGTGATGTTTTTCTCACTCCTACTAGTGAATGTCATGTAACACACACCCATAAAATGCGCACCACCCCGCGATATTTTTCTCACTCCTACTAGAGAATGTAATGTAACACACATGCAAAAAATGCGCACCACCCCGCGATGTTTTTCAGAAACCTATCCTACATTGCCACTGCATGTTCCGTGACCTCCCCAAGCTGACCACCCCGCGGTGCTTTTCTCCATCCTACATTGCCACTCACTGCCTATCCTAATTCAGACCCTCCGATTCACACCACCCCGTGATGTTTTTCTCACTCATACTAGTGAATGTAATGTAACACACACCCATACAATGCGCACCACCCCGCGATGTTTTTCAGAAACCTATCCTACGTTGCCACTGCATGTTCCCTGACCTCCCCATGCTGAGCACCCCGCCTTGCTTTTCTCCATTATACATTGCCACTCACTGCCTATCCTAATTCAGACCCTCCGATTCACACCACCCCGTGACGTTTTTCTCACTCCTACTAGTGAATGTAATGTAACACACACCCATACAATGCGCACCACCTCGTTATGTTTCTCTCACTCTTACAAGTGAATGTAATGTAACACACACCCATACAATGCGCACCACCCCGCGATGTTTTTCTCACTCCTACTAGAGAATGTAATGTAACACACACGCATACAATGCGCACCACCCCGCGATGTTTTTCAGAATCCTATCCTACATTGCCACTGCATGTTCCGTGAACTCCGCAAGCTAACCACCCCGCGGTGCTTTTCTCCATCCTACGTTGCCACTCACTGCCTATCCTAATTCAGACCCTCCGATTCACACCAACCCGTGATGTTTTTCTCACTCCTAGTAGTGAATGTAATGTAGCACACACCCATAGAATGCGCACCACCCCGCGATGTTTTTCAGAAACCTATCCTACATTGCCACTGCATGTTCCCTGACCTCCCCATGCTGACCACCCCGCGGTGCTTTTCTCCATCCTACATTGCCACTCACTGCCTATCCTAATTCAGACCCTCCGATTCACACCACCGCGCGATGTTTTTCTCACTCCTACTAGTGAATGTAATGTAACACACACCCATAAAATGCGCACCACCCTGTGATGTTTTTCTCACTCATACTAGTGAATGTAATGTAACACACACCCATACAATGCGCACCACCCCGCGATGTTTTTCAGAAACCTATCCTACGTTGCCACTGCATGTTCCCTGACCTCCCCATGCTGAGCACCCCGCCTTGCTTTTCTCCATTATACATTGCCACTCACTGCCTATCCTAATTCAGACCCTCCGATTCACACCACCCCGTGACGTTTTTCTCACTCCTACTAGTGAATGTAATGTAACACACACCCATACAATGCGCACCACCTCGATATGTTTCTCTCACTCCTACAAGTGAATGTAATGTAACACACACCCATACAATGCGCACCACCCCGCGATGTTTTTCTCACTCCTACTAGAGAATGTAATGTAACACACACGCATACAATGCGCACCACCCCGCGATGTTTTTCAGAATCCTATCCTACATTGCCACTGTATGTTCCGTGAACTCCGCAAGCTAACCACCCCGCGGTGCTTTTCTCCATCCTACATTGCCACTCACTGCCTATCCTAATTCAGACCCTCCGATCCACCCCACCGCGTGATGTTTTTCTCACTCCTACTAGTGAATGTAATGTAACACACACCCGTACAATGCGCACCACCCCGTGATATTTTTCTCACTAATACTAGTGAATGTAATGTAACACACACCCATACAATGCGCACCACCCCGCGATGTTTTTCAGAAACCTATCCTACATTGCCACTGCATGTTCCCTGACCTCCCCATGCTGACCACCCCGCGGTGCTTTTCTCCATCCTACATTGCCACTCACTGCCTATCCTAATTCAGACCCTCCGATTCACACCACCCCGCGATGTTTGTCTCACTGCTACTAATGAATGTAATGAAACACACACCCATACAATACGAACCACCCCGTGATGTTTTTCTCACTCCTACTAGTGAATGTAATGTAACACACACACATACAATGCGCACCACCCCGCGATGTTTTTCAGAAACCTATCCTACATTGCCACTGCATTTTCCCTGACCTCCCCATGCTGATCACCCCGCGGTGCTTTTCTCCATCCTACATTGCCACTCACTGCCTATCATAATTCAGACCCTCCGATTCACACCACCGCGCGATGTTTTTCTCACTCCTACTAGTGAATGTAATGTAACACACACCCATACAATGCGCACCACCCCGCGATGTTTTTCTCACTCCTACTAGTGAATGTAATGTAACACACAGCCATACAATGCGCACCACCCCGTGATGCTTTTCTCACATCTACTAGTGACTGTAATGTAACACACACCCATACAATGCGCACCACCCCGCGATGTTTTTCAGAAACCTATCCTACATTGCCACTGCATGTTCCCTGACCTCCCCATGCTGACCACCCCACGGTGCTTTTCTCCTTCCTACATTGCCACTCACTGCCTATCCTAATTCAGACCCTCTGATTCACACCACCGCGTGATGTTTTTCTCACTCCTACTAGTGAATATAATGTAACACACACCCATAAAATGCGCACCACCCCGTGATGTTTTTCTCACTCCTACTAGTGAATGTAATGTAACACACACCGAACAATGCGCACCACCCCGCGATCTTTTTCAGAAATCTATACTACATTGCCACTGCATGTTCCATGAATTCACCAAGCTAACCACTACGCGGTGCTTTTCTCCATCCTACATTGCCACTCACTGCCTATCCTAATTCAGACCCTGCGATTCACACCACCCCGTGATGTATTTCTCACTCCTACTAGGGAATGTAATGTAACACACACCCATACAATGCGCACTACCCCGTGATGTTTTTCTCACTCCTACTAGTGAATGTAATCTAACACACACCCATACAATGCACACCACCCCGCTATGTTTTTCACAAACCTATCCTACATTGCCACTGCATGTTCCCTGACCTCCCCATGCTGACCAGCCCGCGGTGCTTTTCTCCATCCTACATTGCCACTCACTGCCTATCCTAATTCAGACCCTCCGATTCACCCCACCGCGTGATGTTTTTCTCACTCCTACTAGTGAATGTAATGTAACACACACCCGTACAATGCGCACCACCCCGTGATATTTTTCTCACTAATACTAGTGAATGTAATGTAACACACACCCATACAATGCGCACCACCCCGCGATGTTTTTCAGAAACCTATCCTACATTGCCACTGCATTTTCCCTGACCTCCCCATGCTGACCACCCCGCGGTGCTTTTCTCCATCCTACATTGCCACTCACTGCCTATCCTAATTCAGACCCTCCGATTCACACCACCGCGCGATGTTTTTCTCACTAGTACTAGTGAATGTAATGTAACACACACCCATACAATGCGCACCACCCCGTTATGTTTCTCTCACTCCTACTAGTGAATGTAATGTAACACACACCCATACAATGCGCACCACCCCGCGATGTTTTTCTCACTCCTACTAGAGAATGTAATGTAACACACACGCATACAATGCGCACCACCCGCGATGTTTTTGAGAAACCTATCCTACATTGCCACTGCATGTTCTGTGACCTCCCCAAGCTAACCACCCCGTGGTGCTTTTCTCCATCCTACATTGCCACTCACTGCCTATCCTAATTCAGACACTCTGATTCACACCCCCCGTGATGTATTTCTCACTCCTACTAGTGAATGTAATGTAAAACACACCCATACAATGCGCACTACCCCGTGATGTTTTTCTCACTCCTCCTAGTGAATGTAATGTAACACACACCCATACAATGCGCACCACCCCGCCATGTTTTTCAGAAACCTATCCTACATTGCCACTGCATGTTCCCTGACCTCTCCAGGCTGACCACCACGCGGTGCTTTTCTCCATCCTACATTGCCACTCACTGCCTATCCTAATTCAGACCCTCCGATTCACACCCCCCGTGATGTATTTCTCACTCCTACTAGTGAATGTAATGTAACACACACCCATACAATGCGCACTACAGCGTGATGTTTTTCTCACTCCTCCTAGTGAAGGTAATGTAACACACACCCATACAATGCGCACCACCCCGCGATGTTTTTCAGAAACCTATCCTACATTGCCACTGCATGTTCCCTGACCTCCCCATGCTGACCACCCCGCGGTGCTTTTCTCCATTCTACATTGCCACTCACTGCCTATCCTAATTCAGACCCTCCGATTCACCCCACCTCGTGATGTTTTTCTAACTCCTACTAGTGAATTTAATGTAACACACACCCGTACAATGCGCACCACCCCGTGATATTTCTCTCACTAATACTAGTGAATGTAATGTAACACACACCTATACAATGCGCACCACCCCGCGATGTTTTTCAGAAACCTATCCTACATTGTCACTGCATGTTCCCTGACCTCCTCATGGTGACCACCCCACGGTGCTTTTCTCCATCCTACATTGTTACTCACTGCCTCTCCTAATTCAGACACTCTGATTCACACCACCCCGTGATGTTTTTCTCACTCCTACTAATGAATGTAATGAAACACAAACCCATACAATGCGAAGCTCCCCGTGATGTTTTTCTCACTCCTACTAGTGAACGTAATGTAACACTCACCCATACAATGCGCACCACCCCGCGATGTTTTTCAGAAACCTATCCTACATTGCCACTGCATGTTCCCTGACCTCCCCATGCTGACCACCCCGCGGTGCTTTTCTCCATCCTACATTGCCACTCACTGCCTATCCTAATTCAGACCCTCCGATTCACACCACCCCGCGATGTTTTTCTCACTCCTACTAGTGAATGTAATGTAACACACACCCATACAATGCGCACCACCCCGCGATGTTTTTCTCACTCCTACTAGTGAATGTAATGTAACACACAGCCATACAATGCGCACCACCCCGTGATGCTTTTCTCACTCCTACTAGTGACTGTAATGTAACACACACCCATACAATGCGCACCACCCCGCGATGTTTTTCAGAAACCTATCCTACATTGCCACTGCATGTTCCCTGACCTCACCATGCTGACCACCCCGCGGTGCTTTTCTCCATCCTACATTGCCACTCACTGCCTTTCCTTATTCATACCCTCCGATTCACACCACCCCGTGATGTTTTTCTCACTCCTACTAGTGAATGTAATGTAACACACACCCATACAATGCGCACCACCCCGTGATGTTTTTCTCACTCCTACTAGTTAATGTAATGTAACACACACCCATAGAATGCGCACCACCCCGCGATGTTTTTCAGAAACCTATCCTACATTGCCACTGCATGTTCCCTGACTTCCCCATGCTGACCACCCCGCCTTGCTTTTCTCCATCCTACATTGCCACTCACTGCGTATCCTAATTCAGACCCTCCGATTCACACCACCCCGTGATGTTTTTCTCACTCCTACTACTGAATGTAATGTAACACACACCCATACAATGCGCACCACCCCGTTATGTTACTCTCACTCCTAATAGTGAATGTAATGTAACACACAACCATACAATGCGCACCACCCCGCGATGTTTTTCTCACTCCTACTAGAGAATGTAATGTAACACACACGCATACAATGCGCACCACCCGTGATGTTTTTCAGAAACCTATCCTACATTGCCACTGCATGTTCTGTGACCTCCCCAAGCTAACCACCCCGTAGTGCTTTTCTCCATCCTACATTGCCACTCATTGCCTATCCTAATTCAGACCCTCCGTTTCACATCACCCCGTGATGTATTTCTCACTCCTACTAGTGAATGTAATGTAACACACACCCATACAATGCGCACTACCCCGTGATGTTTTTCTCACTCCTCCTAGTGAATGTAAAGTAACACACACCCATACAATGCGCACCACCCCGCGATGTTTTTCAGAAACCTTTCCTACATTGCCACTGCATGTTCCCTGACCTCCCCATGCTGACCACCCCGCGATGCTTTTCTCCATCCTACATTGCCTCTCACTGCCTATCCTAATTCAGACCCTCCGTTTCACCCCATCCCGTGATGTTTTTCTCACTCCTACTAGTGAATGTAATGTAACACACACCCGTACAATGCGCACCACCCCATGATATTTTTCTCACTAATACTAGTGAATGTAATATAACACACACCCATACAATGCGCACCACCCCGCGATGTTTTTTAGAAACCTATCCTACATTGCCACTGCATGTTCCCTGACCTCCCCATGCTGACCACCCCGCGGTGCTTTTCTCCATCCAACATTGCCACTCACTGCCTATCCTTATTCAGACACTCCGATTCACACCACCCCGTGATGTTTTTCTCACTCCTACTAGTGAATGTAACGTAAAACACACCCATACAATGCGCACCACCCCGTGATGTTTTTCTCACTCCTACTAGTGAATGTAATGTAACAACACCCATACAATGCGCACCACCCCGTGATGTTTTTCTAACTCCTACTAGTGAATGTAACGTAAAACACACCCATACAATGCGCACCACCCCGTGATGTTTTTCTCACTCCTACTAGTGAATGTAATGTAAGACACACCCATACAATGCGCAGCACCCCGTGATGTTTTTCTCATTACTACAAGTGAATGTAATGTTACACACACCCATACAATGCGCACCACCCCGCGATATTTTTCTGAACCCTATCCTACATTGCCAATGCATGTTCCCTGACCTCCCCATGCTGACCACCCCCGGTGCTTTTCTCCATCCTACATTGCCAATCACTGCCTATCCTAATTCAGACCCTACGATTCACATCACCCAGTGAGGTTTTTCTCACTCCTACTAGTGAATGTAATGTAACACACACCCATACAATGCGCACCACCCCGTGATGTTTTTCTCACTCCTACTAGTGAATGTAATGTAACACACACCCATACAATGCGCACCACCCCGTGATGTTTTTCTCACACTTAATAGTTAATGTAATGTAACACACACCCATACAATGCGCACCAACCTGCGATGTTTTCAGAAACCTATCCTACATTGCCACTGCATGTTCACTGACCTCCCCATGCTGACCACCCCGCGTTGCTTTCCTCAATCCTACATTGCCACTCACTGCCTATCCTAATTCAGACCCTCCGATTCACACGACCCCGTGATGTTTTCTCACTCCTACTAGTGAATGTAACGTAACACACACCCATAGAATGCGCACCACCCCGCGAAGTTTTTCAGAATCCTATCCTACATTGCCACTGCATGTTCCGTGAACTCCGCAAGCTAACCACCCCGCGGTGCTTTTCTCCATCCTACATTGCCACTCACTGCCTATCCTAATTCAGACCCTCCGATTCACACCAACCCGTGATGTATTTCTCACTCCTACTAGGGAATATAATGTAACACACACCCATACAATGCGCACTACCCCGTGATGTTTTTCTCACTCCTACTAGTGAATGTAATGTAACACACACCCATATAATGCGCACCACCCCGCGATGTTTTTCAGAAACCTATCCTACATTGCCACTGCATGTTCCCTGACCTCCCCATGCTGACCAGCCCGCGGTGCTTTTCTCCATCCTACATTGCCACTCACTGCCTATCCTAATTCAGACCCTCCGATCCACCCCACCGCGTGATGTTTTTCTCACTCCTACTAGTGAATGTAATGTAACACACACCCGTACAATGCGCACCACCCCGTGATATTTTTCTCACTAATACTAGTGAATGTAATGTAACACACACCCATACAATGCGCACCACCCCGCGATGTTTTTCAGAAACCTATCCTACATTGCCACTGCATGTTCCCTGACCTCCCCATGCTGACCACCCCGCGGTGCTTTTCTCCATCCTACATTGCCACTCACTGCCTATCCTAATTCAGACCCTCCGATTCACACCACCCCGCGATGTTTGTCTCACTCCTACTAATGAATGTAATGAAACACACACCCATACAATACGAACCACCCCGTGATGTTTTTCTCACTCCTACTAGTGAATGTAATGTAACACACACACATACAATGCGCACCACCCCGCGATGTTTTTCAGAAACCTATCCTACATTGCCACTGCATTTTCCCTGACCTCCCCATGCTGACCACCCCGCGGTGCTTTTCTCCATCCTACATTGCCACTCACTGCCTATCATAATTCAGACCCTCCGATTCACACCACCGCGCGATGTTTTTCTCACTCCTACTAGTGAATGTAATGTAACACACACCCATACAATGCGCACCACCCCGCGATGTTTTTCTCACTCCTACTAGTGAATGTAATGTAACACACAGCCATACAATGCGCACCACTACACGATGTTTGTCTCACTCCTACTAATGAATGTAATGAAACACACACCCATACAATACGAACCACCCCGTGATGTTTTTCTCACTCCTACTAGTGAATGTAATGTAACACACACACATACAATGCGCACCACCCCGCGATGTTTTTCAGAAACCTATCCTACATTGCCACTGCATTTTCCCTGACCTCCCCATGCTGACCACCCCGCGGTGCTTTTCTCCATTATACATTGCCACTCACTGCCTATCATAATTCAGACCCTCCGATTCACACCACCGCGCGATGTTTTTCTCACTCCTACTAGTGAATGTAATGTAACACACGCCCATACAATGCGCACCACCCCGCGATGTTTTTCAGAAACCTATCCTACATTGCCACTGCATGTTCCCTGACCTCCCCATGCTGACCACCCCACGGTGCTTTTCTCCTTCCTACATTGCCACTCACTGCCTATCCTAATTCAGACCCTCTGATTCACACCACCGCGTGATGTTTTTCTCACTCCTACTAGTGAATATAATGTAACACACACCCATAAAATGCGCACCACCCCGTGATGTTTTTCTCACTCCTACTAGTGAATGTAATGTAACACACACCGAACAATGCGCACCACCCCGCGATCTTTTTCAGAAATCTATACTACATTGCCACTGCATGTTCCATGAATTCACCAAGCTAACCACTACGCGGTGCTTTTCTCCATCCTACATTGCCACTCACTGCCTATCCTAATTCAGACCCTGCGATTCACACCACCCCGTGATGTATTTCTCACTCCTACTAGGGAATGTAATGTAACACACACCCATACAATGCGCACTACCCCGTGATGTTTTTCTCACTCCTACTAGTGAATGTAATGTAACACACACCCATACAATGCACACCACCCCGCTATGTTTTTCACAAACCTATCCTACATTGCCACTGCATGTTCCCTGACCTCCCCATGCTGACCAGCCCGCGGTGCTTTTCTCCATCCTACATTGCCACTCACTGACTATCCTAATTCAGACCCTCCGATTCACCCCACCGCGTGATGTTTTTCTCACTCCTACTAGTGAATGTAATGTAACACACACCCGTACAATGCGCACCACCCCGTGATATTTTTCTCACTAATACTAGTGAATGTAATGTAACACACACCCATACAATGCGCACCACCCCGCGATGTTTTTCAGAAACCTATCCTACATTGCCACTGCATTTTCCCTGACCTCCCCATGCTGACCACCCCGCGGTGCTTTTCTCCATCCTACATTGCCACTCACTGCCTATCCTAATTCAGACCCTCCGATTCACACCACCGCGCGATGTTTTTCTCACTACTACTAGTGAATGTAATGTAACACACACCCATACAATGCGCACCACCCCGTTATGTTTCTCTCACTCCTACTAGTGAATGTAATGTAACACACACCCATACAATGCGCACCACCCCGCGATGTTTTTCTCACTCCTACTAGAGAATGTAATGTAACACACACGCATACAATGCGCACCACCCGCGATGTTTTTGAGAAACCTATCCTACATTGCCACTGCATGTTCTGTGACCTCCCCAAGCTAACCACCCCGTGGTGCTTTTCTCCATCCTACATTGCCACTCACTGCCTATCCTAATTCAGACACTCTGATTCACACCCCCCGTGATGTATTTCTCACTCCTACTAGTGAATGTAATGTAACACACACCCATACAATGCGCACTACCCCGTGATGTTTTTCTCACTCCTCCTAGTGAATGTAATGTAACACACACCCATACAATGCGCACCACCCCGCGATGTTTTTCAGAAACCTATCCTACATTGCCACTGCATGTTCCCTGACCTCTCCAGGCTGACCACCACGCGGTGCTTTTCTCCATCCTACATTGCCACTCACTGCCTATCCTAACTCAGACCCTCCGATTCACACCCCCCGTGATGTATTTCTCACTCCTACTAGTGAATGTAATGTAACACACACCCATACAATGCGCACTACAGCGTGATGTTTTTCTCACTCCTCCTAGTGAAGGTAATGTAACACACACCCATACAATGCGCACCACCCCGCGATGTTTTTCAGAAACCTATCCTACATTGCCACTGCATGTTCCCTGACCTCCCCATGATGACCACCCCGCGGTGCTTTTCTCCATTCTACATTGCCACTCATTGCCTATCCTAATTCAGACCCTCCATTTCACCCCACCTCGTGATGTTTTTCTAACTCCTACTAGTGAATTTAATGTAACACACACCCGTACAATGCGCACCACCCCGTGATATTTCTCTCACTAATACTAGTGAATGTAATGTAACACACACCTATACAATGAGCACCACCCCGCGATGTTTTTCAGAAACCTATCCTACATTGTCACTGCATGTTCCCTGACCTCCTCATGGTGACCACCCCACGGTGCTTTTCTCCATCCTACATTATTACTCACTGCCTCTCCTAATTCAGACACTCCGATTCACACCACCCCGTGATGTTTTTCTCACTCCTACTAATGAATGTAATGAAACACAAACCCATACAATGCGAAGCACCCCGTGATGTTTTTCTCACTCCTACTAGTGAACGTAATGTAACACTCACCCATACAATGCGCACCACCCCGCGATGTTTTTCAGAAACCTATCCTACATTGCCACTGCATGTTCCCTGACCTCCCCATGCTGACCACCCCGCGGTGCTTTTCTCCATCCTACATTGCCACTCACTGCCTATCCTAATTCAGACCCTCCGATTCACACCACCCCGCGATGTTTTTCTCACTCCTACTAGTGAATGTAATGTAACACACATCCATACAATGCGCACCACCCCGCGATGTTTTTCTCACTCCTACTAGTGAATGTAATGTAACACACAGCCATACAATGCGCACCACCCGTGATGCTTTTCTCACTCGTACTAGTGACTGTAATGTAACACACACCCATACAATGCGCACCACCCCGCGATGTTTTTCAGAAACCTATCCTACATTGCCACTGCATGTTCCCTGACCTCACCATGCTGACCACCCCGCGGTGCTTTTCTCCATCCTACATTGCCACTCACTGCCTATCCTTATTCATACCCTCCGATTCACACCACCCCGTGATGTTTTTCTCACTCCTACTAGTGAATGTAATGTAACACACACCCATACAATGCGCACCACCCCGTGATGTTTTTCTCACTCCTACTAGTTAATGTAATGTAACACACACCCATAGAATGCGCACCACCCCGCGATGTTTTTCAGAAACCTATCCTACATTGCCACTGCATGTTCCCTGACTTCCCCATGCTGACCACCCCGCCTTGCTTTTCTCCATCCTACATTGCCACTCACTGCGTATCCTAATTCAGACCCTCCGATTCACACCACCCCGTGATGTTTTTCTCACTCCTACTAGTGAATGTAATGTAACACACACCCATACAATGCGCACCACCCCGTTATGTTACTCTCACTCCTAATAGTGAATGTAATGTAACACACAACCATACAATGCGCACCACCCCGCGATGTTTTTCTCACTCCTACTAGAGAATGTAATGTAACACACACGCATACAATGCGCACCACCCGTGATGTTTTTCAGAAACCTATCCTACATTGCCACTGCATGTTCTGTGACCTCCCCAAGCTAACCACCCCGTTGTGCTTTTCTCCATCCTACATTGCCACTCATTGCCTATCCTAATTCAGACCCTCCGATTCACATCACCCCGTGATGTATTTCTCACTCCTACTAGTGAATGTAATGTAACACACACCCATACAATGCGCACTACCCCGTGATGTTTTTCTCACTCCTCCTAGTGAATGTAAAGTAACACACACCCATACAATGCGCACCACCCCGCGATGTTTTTCAGAAACCTTTCCTACATTGCCACTGCATGTTCCCTGACCTCCCCATGCTGACCACCCCGCGATGCTTTTCTCCATCCTACATTGCCTCTCACTGCCTATCCTAATTCAGACCCTCCGTTTCACCCCATCCCGTGATGTTTTTCTCACTCCTACTAGTGAATGTAATGTAACACACACCCGTACAATGCGCACCACCCCATGATATTTTTCTCACTAATACTAGTGAATGTAATATAACACACACCCATACAATGCGCACCACCCCGCGATGTTTTTTAGAAACCTATCCTACATTGCCACTGCATGTTCCCTGACCTCCCCATGCTGACCACCCCGCGGTGCTTTTCTCCATCCAACATTGCCACTCACTGCCTATCCTTATTCAGACCCTCCGATTCACACCACCCCGTGATGTTTTTCTCACTCCTACTAGTGAATGTAATGTAACACACAGCCATACAATGCGCACCACCCCGTGATGTTTTTCTCACTCCTACTAGTTAATGTAATGTAACACACACCCATACAATGCGCACCACGCCGCGATGTTTTTCAGAAACCTATCCTACATTGCCACTGCATGTTCCCTGACCTCCCCATGCTGACCACCCCGCAGTGCTTTTCTCCATCCTACATAGCCACCCAGTGCCTATCCTAATTCAGACCCTCCGATTCACACCACCCCGTGATGTTTTTCTCACTCCTACTAGTGAATGTAATGTAACAACACCCATACAATGCGCACCACCCCGTGATGTTTTTCTCACTCCTACTAGTGAATGTAACGTAAAACACACCCATACAATGCGCACCACCCCGTGATGTTTTTCTCACTCCTACTAGTGAATGTAATGTAAGACACACCCATACAATGCGCAGCACCCCGTGATGTTTTTCTCATTACTACAAGTGAATGTAATGTTACACACACCCATACAATGCGCACCACCCCGCGATATTTTTCTGAACCCTATCCTACATTGCCAATGCATGTTCCCTGACCTCCCCATGCTGACCACCCCCGGTGCTTTTCTCCATCCTACATTGCCAATCACTGCCTATCCTAATTCAGACCCTACGATTCACATCACCCAGTGAGGTTTTTCTCACTCCTACTAGTGAATGTAATGTAACACACACCCATACAATGCGCACCACCCCGTGATGTTTTTCTCACTCCTACTAGTGAATGTAATGTAACACACACCCATACAATGCGCACCACCCCGTGATGTTTTTCTCACACTTAATAGTTAATGTAATGTAACACACACCCATACAATGCGCACCAACCTGCGATGTTTTCAGAAACCTATCCTACATTGCCACTGCATGTTCTCTGACCTCCCCATGCTGACCACCCCGCGTTGCTTTCCTCAATCCTACATTGCCACTCACTGCCTATCCTAATTCAGACCCTCCGATTCACACGACCCCGTGATGTTTTCTCACTCCTACTAGTGAATGTAACGTAACACACACCCATAGAATGCGCACCACCCCGCGAAGTTTTTCAGAATCCTATCCTACATTGCCACTGCATGTTCCGTGAACTCCGCAAGCTAACCACCCCGCGGTGCTTTTCTCCATCCTACATTGCCACTCACTGCCTATCCTAATTCAGACCCTCCGATTCACACCAACCCGTGATGTATTTCTCACTCCTACTAGGGAATATAATGTAACACACACCCATACAATGCGCACTACCCCGTGATGTTTTTCTCACTCCTACTAGTGAATGTAATGTAACACACACCCATATAATGCGCACCACCCCGCGATGTTTTTCAGAAACCTATCCTACATTGCCACTGCATGTTCCCTGACCTCCCCATGCTGACCAGCCCGCGGTGCTTTTCTCCATCCTACATTGCCACTCACTGCCTATCCTAATTCAGACCCTCCGATCCACCCCACCGCGTGGTTTTTCTCACTCCTACTAGTGAATGTAATGTAACACACACCCGTACAATGCGCACCACCCCGTGATATTTTTCTCACTAATACTAGTGAATGTAATGTAACACACACCCATACAATGCGCACCACCCCGCGATGTTTTTCAGAAACCTATCCTACATTGCCACTGCATGTTCCCTGACCTCCCCATGCTGACCACCCCGCGGTGCTTTTCTCCATCCTACATTGCCACTCACTGCCTATCCTAATTCAGACCCTCCGATTCACACCACCCCGCGATGTTTGTCTCACTCCTACTAATGAATGTAATGAAACACACACCCATACAATACGAACCACCCCGTGATGTTTTTCTCACTCCTACTAGTGAATGTAATGTAACACACACACATACAATGCGCACCACCCCGCGATGTTTTTCAGAAACCTATCCTACATTGCCACTGCATTTTCCCTGACCTCCCCATGCTGACCACCCCGCGGTGCTTTTCTCCATCCTACATTGCCACTCACTGCCTATCATAATTCAGACCCTCCGATTCACACCACCGCGCGATGTTTTTCTCACTCCTACTAGTGAATGTAATGTAACACACACCCATACAATGCGCACCACCCCGCGATGTTTTTCTCACTCCTACTAGTGAATGTAATGTAACACACAGCCATACAATGCGCACCACCCCGTGATGCTTTTCTCACATCTACTAATGACTGTAATGTAACACACACCCATACAATGCGCACCACCCCGCGATGTTTTTCAGAAACCTATCCTACATTGCCACTGCATGTTCCCTGACCTCCCCATGCTGACCACCCCACGGTGCTTTTCTCCTTCCTACATTGCCACTCACTGCCTATCCTAATTCAGACCCTCTGATTCACACCACCGCGTGATGTTTTTCTCACTCCTACTAGTGAATATAATGTAACACACACCCATAAAATGCGCACCACCCCGTGATGTTTTTCTCACTCCTACTAGTGAATGTAATGTAACACACACCGAACAATGCGCACCACCCCGCGATCTTTTTCAGAAATCTATACTACATTGCCACTGCATGTTCCATGAATTCACCAAGCTAACCACTACGCGGTGCTTTTCTCCATCCTACATTGCCACTCACTGCCTATCCTAATTCAGACCCTGCGATTCACACCACCCCGTGATGTATTTCTCACTCCTACTAGGGAATGTAATGTAACACACACCCATACAATGCGCACTACCCCGTGATGTTTTTCTCACTCCTACTAGTGAATGTAATGTAACACACACCCATACAATGCACACCACCCCGCTATGTTTTTCACAAACCTATCCTACATTGCCACTGCATGTTCCCTGACCTCCCCATGCTGACCAGCCCGCGGTGCTTTTCTCCATCCTACATTGCCACTCACTGACTATCCTAATTCAGACCCTCCGATTCACCCCACCGCGTGATGTTTTTCTCACTCCTACTAGTGAATGTAATGTAACACACACCCGTACAATGCGCACCACCCCGTGATATTTTTCTCACTAATACTAGTGAATGTAATGTAACACACACCCATACAATGCGCACCACCCCGCGATGTTTTTCAGAAACCTATCCTACATTGCCACTGCATTTTCCCTGACCTCCCCATGCTGACCACCCCGCGGTGCTTTTCTCCATCCTACATTGCCACTCACTGCCTATCCTAATTCAGACCCTCCGATTCACACCACCGCGCGATGTTTTTCTCACTACTACTAGTGAATGTAATGTAACACACACCCATACAATGCGCACCACCCCGTTATGTTTCTCTCACTCCTACTAGTGAATGTAATGTAACACACACCCATACAATGCGCACCACCCCGCGATGTTTTTCTCACTCCTACTAGAGAATGTAATGTAACACACACGCATACAATGCGCACCACCCGCGATGTTTTTGAGAAACCTATCCTACATTGCCACTGCATGTTCTGTGACCTCCCCAAGCTAACCACCCCGTGGTGCTTTTCTCCATCCTACATTGCCACTCACTGCCTATCCTAATTCAGACACTCTGATTCACACCCCCCGTGATGTATTTCTCACTCCTACTAGTGAATGTAATGTAACACACACCCATACAATGCGCACTACCCCGTGATGTTTTTCTCACTCCTCCTAGTGAATGTAATGTAACACACACCCATACAATGCGCACCACCCCGCGATGTTTTTCAGAAACCTATCCTACATTGCCACTGCATGTTCCCTGACCTCTCCAGGCTGACCACCACGCGGTGCTTTTCTCCATCCTACATTGCCACTCACTGCCTATCCTAATTCAGACCCTCCGATTCACACCCCCCGTGATGTATTTCTCACTCCTACTAGTGAATGTAATGTAACACACACCCATACAATGCGCACTACAGCGTGATGTTTTTCTCACTCCTCCTAGTGAAGGTAATGTAACACACACCCATACAATGCGCACCACCCCGCGATGTTTTTCAGAAACCTATCCTACATTGCCACTGCATGTTCCCTGACCTCCCCATGCTGACCACCCCGCGGTGCTTTTCTCCATTCTACATTGCCACTCACTGCCTATCCTAATTCAGACCCTCCGATTCACCCCACCCCGCGATGTTTTTCTCACTCCTACTAGTGAATGTAATGTAACACACACCCATACAATGCGCACCACCCCGCGATGTTTTTCTCACTCCTACTAGTTAATGTAATGTAACACACACCCATAGAATGCGCACCACCCGTGATGCTTTTCTCACTCCTACTAGTGACTGTAATGTAACACACACCCATACAATGCGCACCACCCCGCGATGTTTTTCAGAAACCTATCCTACATTGCCACTGCATGTTCCCTGACCTCACCATGCTGACCACCCCGCGGTGCTTTTCTCCATCCTACATTGCCACTCACTGCCTATCCTTATTCATACCCTCCGATTCACACCACCCCGTGATGTTTTTCTCACTCCTACTAGTGAATGTAATGTAACACACACCCATACAATGCGCACCACCCCGTGATGTTTTTCTCACTCCTACTAGTTAATGTAATGTAACACACACCCATAGAATGCGCACCACCCCGCGATGTTTTTCAGAAACCTATCCTACATTGCCACTGCATGTTCCCTGACTTCCCCATGCTGACCACCCCGCCTTGCTTTTCTCCATCCTACATTGCCACTCACTGCGTATCCTAATTCAGACCCTCCGATTCACACCACCCCGTGATGTTTTTCTCACTCCTACTACTGAATGTAATGTAACACACACCCATACAATGCGCACCACCCCGTTATGTTACTCTCACTCCTAATAGTGAATGTAATGTAACACACAACCATACAATGCGCACCACCCCGCGATGTTTTTCTCACTCCTACTAGAGAATGTAATGTAACACACACGCATACAATGCGCACCACCCGTGATGTTTTTCAGAAACCTATCCTACATTGCCACTGCATGTTCTGTGACCTCCCCAAGCTAACCACCCCGTAGTGCTTTTCTCCATCCTACATTGCCACTCATTGCCTATCCTAATTCAGACCCTCCGATTCACATCACCCCGTGATGTATTTCTCACTCCTACTAGTGAATGTAATGTAACACACACCCATACAATGCGCACTACCCCGTGATGTTTTTCTCACTCCTCCTAGTGAATGTAAAGTAACACACACCCATACAATGCGCACCACCCCGCGATGTTTTTCAGAAACCTTTCCTACATTGCCACTGCATGTTCCCTGACCTCCCCATGCTGACCACCCTGCGATGCTTTTCTCCATCCTACATTGCCTCTCACTGCCTATCCTAATTCAGACCCTCCGTTTCACCCCACCCCGTGATGTTTTTCTCACTCCTACTAGTTAATGTAATGTAACACACACCCATACAATGCGCACCACGCCGCGATGTTTTTCAGAAACCTATCCTACATTGCCACTGCATGTTCCCTGACCTCCCCATGCTGACCACCCCGCAGTGCTTTTCTCCATCCTACATTGCCACTCAGTGCCTATCCTAATTCAGACCCTCCGATTCACACCACCCCGTGATGTTTTTCTCACTCCTACTAGTGAATGTAATGTAACAACACCCATACAATGCGCACCACCCCGTGATGTTTTTCTCACTCCTACTAGTGAATGTAACGTAAAACACACGCATACAATGCGCACCACCCCGTGATGTTTTTCTCACTCCTACTAGTGAATGTAATGTAAGACACACCCATACAATGCGCACCACCCCGTGATGTTTTTCTCACACTTAATAGTTAATGTAATGTAACACACACCCATACAATGCGCACCAACCTGCGATGTTTTCAGAAACCTATCCTACATTGCCACTGCATGTTCTCTGACCTCCCCATGCTGACCACCCCGCGTTGCTTTCCTCAATCCTACATTGCCACTCACTGCCTATCCTAATTCAGACCCTCCGATTCACACGACCCCGTGATGTTTTCTCACTCCTACTAATGAATGTAACGTAACACACACCCATAGAATGCGCACCACCCCGCGAAGTTTTTCAGAAACCTATCCTACATTGCCACTGCATGTTCCATGACCTCCCCATGCTGACCACCCCGCGGTTCTTTTCTCCAACCTACATTGCCACTCACTGCCTATCCTAATTCAGACCCTCCGATTCACACCACCCCGTGATGTTTTTCTCACTCCTACTAGTGAATGTAACGTAAAACACACCCATACAATGCGCACCACCCCGCGATGTTTTTCAGAAACCTATCCTGCATTGCCACTGCATGTTCCCTGACCTCCGCATGCTGACCACCCCGCGGTGCTTTTCTCCATCCTACATTGCCACTCACTGCCTATCCTATTTCAGACCCTCTGATTCACACCACCCCGTGATGTTTTTCTCACTCCTACTAGTGAATGTAATGTAACACACACCCATACAATGCGCACCAACCCGTCATGTTTTTCAGAAACCTATCCTACATTGCCACTGCATGTTCACTGACCTCCCCATGCTGACCACCCTGCGGTGCATTTCTCCATCCTACATTGCCACTCACTGGCTATCCTAATTCAGACCCTCCGATCCACACCACCCCGTGATGTTTTTCTCACTCCTACTAATGAATGTAATGTAACACACACCCATACAATGCGCACCACCCCGTGATGTTTTTCTCACTCCTACTAGTGAATGTAATGTAACACACACCCATACAATGCGCACCACCCCGTGATGTTTTTCTCACTCCTACTAATGAATGTAATGTAACACACACCCATACAATGCGCACCACGCCGTGATGTTTTTCTCACTCCTACTAGTTAATGTAATGTAACACACACCCATACAATGCGCACCACCCTGCGATGTTTTTCAGAAACCTATCCTACATTGCCACTGCATGTTACCTGACCTCCCCATGATGACCACCCCGTGTTCCTTTTCTCCATCCTACATTGCCACTCACTGCCTATCCTAATTCAGAACCTCCGATTCACACGACCCCGTGATGTTTTCTCACTCCTAATAGTGAATGTAACGTAACACACACCCATACAATGCACACCACCCCGTGATGTTTTTCAGAAACCTATCCTACATTGCCACTGCATGTTCCATGACCTCCCCATGCTGACCACCCCGCGGTTCTTTTCTCCAACCCACATTGCCACTCACTGCCTATCCTAATTCAGACCCTCCGATTCACACCACCCCGTGATGTTTTTCTCACTCCTACTAATGAATGTAATGAAACACACACCCATACAATGCGAACCACCCCGTGATGTTTTTCTCACTCCTACTAGTGAACGTAATGTAACACTCACCCATACAATGCGCACCACCCCGCGATGTTTTTCAGAAACCTATCCTACATTGCCACTGCATGTTCCCTGACCTCCCCATGCTGACCACCCCGCGGTGCTTTTCTCCATCCTACATTGCTACTCACTGCCTATCCTAATTCAGACCCTCCGATTCACACCACCCCGCGATGTTTTTCTCACTCCTACTAGTGAATGTAATGTAACACACACCCATACAATGCGCACCACCCCGCGATGTTTTTCTCACTCCTACTAGTGAATGTAATGTAACACACAGCCATACAATGCACATCACCCCGTGATGCTTTTCTCACTCCTACTAGTGACTGTAATGTAACACACACCCATACAATGCGCACCACCCCGCGATGTTTTTCAGAAACCTATCCTACATTGCCACTGCATGTTCCCTGACCTCCCCATGCTGACCACCCCGCGGTGCTTTTCTCCATTCTACATTGCCACTCACTGCCTATCCTTATTCATACCCTCTGATTCACACCACCCCGTGATGTTTTTCTCACTCCTACTAGTGAATGTAATGTAACACACACCCATACAATGCGCACCACCCCGTGATGTTTTTCTCACTCCTACTAGTTAATGTAATGTAACACACACCCATACAATGCGCACCACCCCGCGATGTTTTTCAGAAACCTATCCTACATTGCCACTGCATGTTCCCTGACTTCCCCATGCTGACCACCCCGCCTTGCTTTTCTCCATCCTACATTGCCACTCACTGCCTATCCTAATTCAGACCCTCCGATTCACACCACCCCGTGATGTTTTTCTCACTCCTACTAGTGAATGTAATGTAACACACACCCATACAATGCGCACCACCCCGTTATGTTTCTCTCACTCCTACTAGTGAATGTAATGTAACACACACCCATACAATGCGCACCACCCCGCGATGTTTTTCTCACTCCTACTAGAGAATGTAATGTAACACACACGCATACAATGCGCACCACCCGCGATGTTTTTCAGAAACCTATCCTACATTGCCACTGCATGTTCTGTGACCTCCCCAAGCTAACCACCCCGTAGTGCTTTTCTCCATCCTACATTGCCACTCACTGCCTATCCTAATTCAGACCCTCCGATTCACACCACCCCGTGATGTATTTCTCACTCCTACTAGTGAATGTAATGTAACACACACCCATACAATGCGCACTACCCCATGATGTTTTTCTCACTCCTCCTAGTGAATGTAATGTAACACACACCCATACAATGCGCACCACCCCGCGATGTTTTTCAGAAACCTATCCTACATTGCCACTGGATGTTCCCTGACCTCCCCATGCTGACCACCCCGCGATGCTTTTCTCCATCCTACATTGCCACTCACAGCCTATCCTAATTCAGACCCTCCGTTTCACCCCACCCCGTGATGTTTTTCTCACTGCTACTAGTGAATGTAAAGTAACACACACCCGTACAATGCGCACCACCCCGTGATATTTTTCTCACTAATACTAGTGAATGTAATGTAACACACACCCATACAATGCGCACCACCCCGCGATGTTTTTCAGAAACCTATCCTACATTGCCACTACATGTTCCCTGACCTCCCCATGCTGACCACCCCGCAGTGCTTTTCTCCATCCTACATTGCCACTCACTGCCGATCCTAAGTCAGACCCTCCGATTCACACCACCCCGTGATGTTTTTATCATTCCTACTAGTGAATGTAATGTAACAAACACCCATACAATGCGCACCACCCCGTGATGTTTTTCTCACTCCTACTAGTGAATGTAATGTAAAACACACCCATACAATGCGCACCACCCCGCGATGTTTTTCAGAAACCTATCCTACATTGCCACTGCATGTTCCCTGACCTCCCCATGCTGACAACCCCGCGGTGCTTTTCTCCATCCTACATTGTCACTCACTGCCTATCCTAATTCAGACCCTCTGATTCACACCACCCCGTGATGTTTTTCTAACTCCTACTAGTGAATGTAATGTAACACACACCCATACTAGGCGCACCACCTCGTGATGTTTTTCTCACTCCTAGTAGTGAATGTCATTTAACACACACACATAAAATGCACACCACCCCGTGATGTTCTTCTCACTCCTACTAGTGAATGTAATGTAACACACACCCATACAATGCGCACCACCCCGCGATGTTTTTCAGAAACCTATCCTACATTGCCACTGCATGTTCCGTGAACTCCCCAAGCTAACCACCCTGCGGTGCTTTTCTCCATCCTACATTGCCACTCACTGCCTATCCTAATTCAGACCCTCCGATTCACACCACCCCGTGATGTTTTTCTCACTTCTTCTAGTGAATGTAATGTAACACACACCTATACAATGCGCACCACCCCGTGATGTTTTTCAGAAAACTATCGTTCATTGCCACTGCATGTTCCCTGACCTCCCCATGCTGACCACCTCGCGGTGCTTTTCTCCATCCTACATTGCCACTCAGTGCCTATCCTACTTCAGACCCTCCGAATCACACCACCCCGTGATGTTTTTCTCACTCCTACTGGTGAATGTAATGTAACACACACCCATACAATGCGCACCACCCCGTGATGTTTTTCTCACTCCTACTAGTGAATGTAACGTAAAACACACCCATACAATGCGCACCACCCCGCGATGTTTTTCAGAAACCTATCCTGCATTGCCACTGCATGTTCCCTGACCTCCGCATGCTGACCACCCCGCGGTGCTTTTCTCCATCCTACATTGCCACTCACTGCCTATCCTATTTCAGACCCTCTGATTCACACCACCCCGTGATGTTTTTCTCACTCCTACTAGTGAATGTAATGTAACACACACCCATACAATGCGCACCAACCCGTCATGTTTTTCAGAAACCTATCCTACATTGCCACTGCATGTTCACTGACCTCCCCATGCTGACCACCCTGCGGTGCATTTCTCCATCCTACATTGCCACTCACTGGCTATCCTAATTCAGACCCTCCGATTCACACCACCCCGTGATGTTTTTCTCACTCCTACTAATGAATGTAATGTAACACACACCCATACAATGCGCACCACCCCGTGATGTTTTTCTCACTCCTACTAGTGAATGTAATGTAACACACACCCATACAATGCGCACCACCCCGTGATGTTTTTCTCACTCCTACTAATGAATGTAATGTAACACACACCCATACAATGCGCACCACGCCGTGATGTTTTTCTCACTCCTACTAGTTAATGTAATGTAACACACACCCATACAATGCGCACCACCCTGCGATGTTTTTCAGAAACCTATCCTACATTGCCACTGCATGTTACCTGACCTCCCCATGATGACCACCCCGTGTTCCTTTTCTCCATCCTACATTGCCACTCACTGCCTATCCTAATTCAGAACCTCCGATTCACACGACCCCGTGATGTTTTCTCACTCCTAATAGTGAATGTAACGTAACACACACCCATACAATGCACACCACCCCGTGATGTTTTTCAGAAACCTATCCTACATTGCCACTGCATGTTCCATGACCTCCCCATGCTGACCACCCCGCGGTTCTTTTCTCCAACCCACATTGCCACTCACTGCCTATCCTAATTCAGACCCTCCGATTCACACCACCCCGTGATGTTTTTCTCACTCCTACTAATGAATGTAATGTAACACACACCTATACAATGCGCACCACCCCGTGATGTTTTTCAGAAAACTATCCTACATTGCCACTGCATGTTCCCTGACCTCCCCATGCTGACCACCCCGTGGTGCTTTTCTCCATCCTACATTGCCACTCACTGCCTATCCTAATTCAGACCCTTCGATTCACACCACCCCGTGATGTTTTTCTCACTCCTAATAGTGAATGTAATGTAACACACACCCATACAATGCGCACCACCCCGTGATGTTTTTCTCACTTCTACTAGTGAATGTAATGTAACACACAACAATGTAATGCGCACCACCCCTCGATGTTTTTGAGAAACCTATCCTACATTGCCACTGCATGTTCCCTGACCTCCCCATGCTGACCACCCCGCGGTGCTTTTCTCCATCCTACATTGCCACTCACTGCCTATCCTTATTCATACCCTCCGATTCACACCACCCCGTGATGTTTTTCTCACTCCTACTAGTGAATGTAATGTAACACACACCCATACAATGCGCACCACCCCGCGATGTTTTTCAGAAACCTATCCTACATTGCCACTGCATGTTCCCTGACCTCCCCATGCTGACCAACCCGCGGTGCTTTTCTCCATCCTACATTGCCACTCACTGCCTCTCCTAATTCAGACCCTCCGATTCACCACACCTCGTTATGTTTTTCTCACTCCTACTAGTGAATGTAATGTAACACACACCCGTACAATGCGCACCACCCCGTGATATTTTTCTCACTAATACTAGTGAATGTAATGTAACACACACCTATACAATGCGCACCACCCCACGATGTTTTTCAGAAACCTATCCTACATTGTCACTGCATCTTCCCTGACCTCCCCATGGTGACCACCCCACGGTGCTTTTCTCCATCCTACATTGTTACTCACTGCCTCTCCTAATTCAGACACTCCGATTCACACCACCCCGTGATGTTTTTCTCACTCCTACTAATGAATGTAATGAAACACACACCCATACAATGCGAACCACCCCGTGATGTTTTTCTCACTCCTACTAGTGAACGTAATGTAACACTCACCCATACAATGCGCACCACCCCGCGATGTTTTTCAGAAACCTATCCTACATTGCCACTGCATGTTCCCTGACCTCCCCATGCTGACCACCCCGCGGTGCTTTTCTCCATCCTACATTGCTACTCACTGCCTATCCTAATTCAGACCCTCCGATTCACACCACCCCGCGATGTTTTTCTCACTCCTACTAGTGAATGTAATGTAACACACACCCATACAATGCGCACCACCCCGCGATGTTTTTCTCACTCCTACTAGTGAATGTAATGTAACACACAGCCATACAATGCACATCACCCCGTGATGCTTTTCTCATTCCTACTAGTGACTGTAATGTAACACACACCCATACAATGCGCACCACCCCGCGATGTTTTTCAGAAACCTATCCTACATTGCCACTGCATGTTCCCTGACCTCCCCATGCTGACCACCCCGCGGTGCTTTTCTCCATTCTACATTGCCACTCACTGCCTATCCTTATTCATACCCTCTGATTCACACCACCCCGTGATGTTTTTCTCACTCCTACTAGTGAATGTAATGTAACACACACCCATACAATGCGCACAACCCCGTGATGTTTTTCTCACTCCTACTAGTTAATGTAATGTAACACACACCCATACAATGCGCACCACCCCGCGATGTTTTTCAGAAACCTATCCTACATTGCCACTGCATGTTCCCTGACTTCCCCATGCTGACCACCCCGCCTTGCTTTTCTCCATCCTACATTGCCACTCACTGCCTATCCTAATTCAGACCCTCCGATTCACACCACCCCGTGATGTTTTTCTCACTCCTACTAGTGAATGTAATGTAACACACACCCATACAATGCGCACCACCCCGTTATGTTTCTCTCACTCCTACTAGTGAATGTAATGTAACACACACCCATACAATGCGCACCACCCCGCGATGTTTTTCTCACTCCTACTAGAGAATGTAATGTAACACACACGCATACAATGCGCACCACCCGCGATGTTTTTCAGAAACCTATCCTACATTGCCACTGCATGTTCTGTGACCTCCCCAAGCTAACCACCCCGTAGTGCTTTTCTCCATCCTACATTGCCACTCACTGCCTATCCTAATTCAGACCCTCCGATTCACACCACCCCGTGATGTATTTCTCACTCCTACTAGTGAATGTAATGTAACACACACCCGTACAATGCGCACCACCCCATGATATTTTTCTCACTAATACTAGTGAATGTAATATAACACACACCCATACAATGCGCACCACCCCGCGATGTTTTTTAGAAACCTATCCTACATTGCCACTGCATGTTCCCTGACCTCCCCATGCTGACCACCCCGCGGTGCTTTTCTCCATCCAACATTGCCACTCACTGCCTATCCTTATTCAGACCCTCCGATTCACACCACCCCGTGATGTTTTTCTCACTCCTACTAGTGAATGTAATGTAACACACAGCCATACAATGCGCACCACCCCGTGATGTTTTTCTCACTCCTACTAGTTAATGTAATGTAACACACACCCATACAATGCGCACCACGCCGCGATGTTTTTCAGAAACCTATCCTACATTGCCACTGCATGTTCCCTGACCTCCCCATGCTGACCACCCCGCAGTGCTTTTCTCCATCCTACATTGCCACTCAGTGCCTATCCTAATTCAGACCCTCCGATTCACACCACCCCGTGATGTTTTTCTCACTCCTACTAGTGAATGTAATGTAACAACACCCATACAATGCGCACCACCCCGTGATGTTTTTCTCACTCCTACTAGTGAATGTAACGTAAAACACACGCATACAATGCGCACCACCCCGTGATGTTTTTCTCACTCCTACTAGTGAATGTAATGTAAGACACACCCATACAATGCGCACCACCCCGTGATGTTTTTCTCACACTTAATAGTTAATGTAATGTAACACACACCCATACAATGCGCACCAACCTGCGATGTTTTCAGAAACCTATCCTACATTGCCACTGCATGTTCTCTGACCTCCCCATGCTGACCACCCCGCGTTGCTTTCCTCAATCCTACATTGCCACTCACTGCCTATCCTAATTCAGACCCTCCGATTCACACGACCCCGTGATGTTTTCTCACTCCTACTAATGAATGTAACGTAACACACACCCATAGAATGCGCACCACCCCGCGAAGTTTTTCAGAAACCTATCCTACATTGCCACTGCATGTTCCATGACCTCCCCATGCTGACCACCCCGCGGTTCTTTTCTCCAACCTACATTGCCACTCACTGCCTATCCTAATTCAGACCCTCCGATTCACACCACCCCGTGATGTTTTTCTCACTCCTACTAGTGAATGTAACGTAAAACACACCCATACAATGCGCACCACCCCGCGATGTTTTTCAGAAACCTATCCTGCATTGCCACTGCATGTTCCCTGACCTCCGCATGCTGACCACCCCGCGGTGCTTTTCTCCATCCTACATTGCCACTCACTGCCTATCCTATTTCAGACCCTCTGATTCACACCACCCCGTGATGTTTTTCTCACTCCTACTAGTGAATGTAATGTAACACACACCCATACAATGCGCACCAACCCGTCATGTTTTTCAGAAACCTATCCTACATTGCCACTGCATGTTCACTGACCTCCCCATGCTGACCACCCTGCGGTGCATTTCTCCATCCTACATTGCCACTCACTGGCTATCCTAATTCAGACCCTCCGATTCACACCACCCCGTGATGTTTTTCTCACTCCTACTAATGAATGTAATGTAACACACACCCATACAATGCGCACCACCCCGTGATGTTTTTCTCACTCCTACTAGTGAATGTAATGTAACACACACCCATACAATGCGCACCACCCCGTGATGTTTTTCTCACTCCTACTAATGAATGTAATGTAACACACACCCATACAATGCGCACCACGCCGTGATGTTTTTCTCACTCCTACTAGTTAATGTAATGTAACACACACCCATACAATGCGCACCACCCTGCGATGTTTTTCAGAAACCTATCCTACATTGCCACTGCATGTTACCTGACCTCCCCATGATGACCACCCCGTGTTCCTTTTCTCCATCCTACATTGCCACTCACTGCCTATCCTAATTCAGAACCTCCGATTCACACGACCCCGTGATGTTTTCTCACTCCTAATAGTGAATGTAACGTAACACACACACATACAATGCACACCACCCCGTGATGTTTTTCAGAAACCTATCCTACATTGCCACTGCATGTTCCATGACCTCCCCATGCTGACCACCCCGCGGTTCTTTTCTCCAACCCACATTGCCACTCACTGCCTATCCTAATTCAGACCCTCCGATTCACACCACCCCGTGATGTTTTTCTCACTCCTACTAATGAATGTAATGTAACACACACCTATACAATGCGCACCACCCCGTGATGTTTTTCAGAAAACTATCCTACATTGCCACTGCATGTTCCCTGACCTCCCCATGCTGACCACCCCGTGGTGCTTTTCTCCATCCTACATTGCCACTCACTGCCTATCCTAATTCAGACCCTTCGATTCACACCACCCCGTGATGTTTTTCTCACTCCTAATAGTGAATGTAATGTAACACACACCCATACAATGCGCACCACCCCGTGATGTTTTTCTCACTTCTACTAGTGAATGTAATGTAACACACAACAATGTAATGCGCACCACCCCTCGATGTTTTTGAGAAACCTATCCTACATTGCCACTGCATGTTCCCTGACCTCCCCATGCTGACCACCCCGCGGTGCTTTTCTCCATCCTACATTGCCACTCACTGCCTATCCTTATTCATACCCTCCGATTCACACCACCCCGTGATGTTTTTCTCACTCCTACTAGTGAATGTAATGTAACACACACCCATACAATGCGCACCACCCCGCGATGTTTTTCAGAAACCTATCCTACATTGCCACTGCATGTTCCCTGACCTCCCCATGCTGACCAACCCGCGGTGCTTTTCTCCATCCTACATTGCCACTCACTGCCTCTCCTAATTCAGACCCTCCGATTCACCACACCTCGTTATGTTTTTCTCACTCCTACTAGTGAATGTAATGTAACACACACCCGTACAATGCGCACCACCCCGTGATATTTTTCTCACTAATACTAGTGAATGTAATGTAACACACACCTATACAATGCGCACCACCCCACGATGTTTTTCAGAAACCTATCCTACATTGTCACTGCATGTTCCCTGACCTCCCCATGGTGACCACCCCACGGTGCTTTTCTCCATCCTACATTGTTACTCACTGCCTCTCCTAATTCAGACACTCCGATTCACACCACCCCGTGATGTTTTTCTCACTCCTACTAATGAATGTAATGAAACACACACCCATACAATGCGAACCACCCCGTGATGTTTTTCTCACTCCTACTAGTGAACGTAATGTAACACTCACCCATACAATGCGCACCACCCCGCGATGTTTTTCAGAAACCTATCCTACATTGCCACTGCATGTTCCCTGACCTCCCCATGCTGACCACCCCGCGGTGCTTTTCTCCATCCTACATTGCTACTCACTGCCTATCCTAATTCAGACCCTCCGATTCACACCACCCCGCGATGTTTTTCTCACTCCTACTAGTGAATGTAATGTAACACACACCCATACAATGCGCACCACCCCGCGATGTTTTTCTCACTCCTACTAGTGAATGTAATGTAACACACAGCCATACAATGCACATCACCCCGTGATGCTTTTCTCACTCCTACTAGTGACTGTAATGTAACACACACCCATACAATGCGCACCACCCCGCGATGTTTTTCAGAAACCTATCCTACATTGCCACTGCATGTTCCCTGACCTCCCCATGCTGACCACCCCGCGGTGCTTTTCTCCATTCTACATTGCCACTCACTGCCTATCCTTATTCATACCCTCTGATTCACACCACCCCGTGATGTTTTTCTCACTCCTACTAGTGAATGTAATGTAACACACACCCATACAATGCGCACCACCCCGTGATGTTTTTCTCACTCCTACTAGTTAATGTAATGTAACACACACCCATACAATGCGCACCACCCCGCGATGTTTTTCAGAAACCTATCCTACATTGCCACTGCATGTTCCCTGACTTCCCCATGCTGACCACCCCGCCTTGCTTTTCTCCATCCTACATTGCCACTCACTGCCTATCCTAATTCAGACCCTCCGATTCACACCACCCCGTGATGTTTTTCTCACTCCTACTAGTGAATGTAATGTAACACACACCCATACAATGCGCACCACCCCGTTATGTTTCTCTCACTCCTACTAGTGAATGTAATGTAACACACACCCATACAATGCGCACCACCCCGCGATGTTTTTCTCACTCCTACTAGAGAATGTAATGTAACACACACGCATACAATGCGCACCACCCGCGATGTTTTTCAGAAACCTATCCTACATTGCCACTGCATGTTCTGTGACCTCCCCAAGCTAACCACCCCGTAGTGCTTTTCTCCATCCTACATTGCCACTCACTGCCTATCCTAATTCAGACCCTCCGATTCACACCACCCCGTGATGTATTTCTCACTCCTACTAGTGAATGTAATGTAACACACACCCATACAATGCGCACTACCCCGTGATGTTTTTCTCACTCCTCCTAGTGAATGTAATGTAACACACACCCATACAATGCGCACCACCCCGCGATGTTTTTCAGAAACCTATCCTACATTGCCACTGGATGTTCCCTGACCTCCCCATGCTGACCACCCCGCGATGCTTTTCTCCATCCTACATTGCCACTCACTGCCTATCCTAATTCAGACCCTCCGTTTCACCCCACCCCGTGATGTTTTTCTCACTGCTACTAGTGAATGTAAAGTAACACACACCCGTACAATGCGCACCACCCCGTGATATTTTTCTCACTAATACTAGTGAATGTAATGTAACACACACCCATACAATGCGCACCACCCCGCGATGTTTTTCAGAAACCTATCCTACATTGCCACTACATGTTCCCTGACCTCCCCATGCTGACCACCCCGCAGTGCTTTTCTCCATCCTACATTGCCACTCACTGCCGATCCTAAGTCAGACCCTCCGATTCACACCACCCCGTGATGTTTTTATCATTCCTACTAGTGAATGTAATGTAACAAACACCCATACAATGCGCACCACCCCGTGATGTTTTTCTCACTCCTACTAGTGAATGTAATGTAAAACACACCCATACAATGCGCACCACCCCGCGATGTTTTTCAGAAACCTATCCTACATTGCCACTGCATGTTCCCTGACCTCCCCATGCTGACGACCCCGCGGTGCTTTTCTCCATCCTACATTGTCACTCACTGCCTATCCTAATTCAGACACTCTGATTCACACAACCCCGTGATGTTTTTCTAACTCCTACTAGTGAATGTAATGTAACACACACCCATACAAGGCGCACCACCTCGTGATGTTTTTCTCACTCCTAGTAGTGAATGTCATTTAACACACACACATAAAATGCACACCACCCCGTGATGTTCTTCTCACTCCTACTAGTGAATGTAATGTAACACACACCCATACAATGCGCACCACCCCGCGATGTTTTTCAGAAACCTATCCTACATTGCCACTGCATGTTCCGTGAACTCCCCAAGCTAACCACCCTGCGGTGCTTTTCTCCATCCTACATTGCCACTCACTGCCTATCCTAATTCAGACCCTCCGATTCACACCACCCCGTGATGTTTTTCTCACTTCTTCTAGTGAATGTAATGTAACACACACCTATACAATGCGCACCACCCCGTGATGTTTTTCAGAAAACTATCGTTCATTGCCACTGCATGTTCCCTGACCTCCCCATGCTGACCACCTCGCGGTGCTTTTCTCCATCCTACATTGCCACTCAGTGCCTATCCTAATTCAGACCCTCCGAATCACACCACCCCGTGATGTTTTTCTCACTCCTACTGGTGAATGTAATGTAACACACACCCATACAATGCGCACCACCCCGTGATGTTTTTCTCACTCCTACTAGTGAATGTAACGTAAAACACACCCATACAATGCGCACCACCCCGCGATGTTTTTCAGAAACCTATCCTGCATTGCCACTGCATGTTCCCTGACCTCCGCATGCTGACCACCCCGCGGTGCTTTTCTCCATCCTACATTGCCACTCACTGCCTATCCTATTTCAGACCCTCTGATTCACACCACCCCGTGATGTTTTTCTCACTCCTACTAGTGAATGTAATGTAACACACACCCATACAATGCGCACCAACCCGTCATGTTTTTCAGAAACCTATCCTACATTGCCACTGCATGTTCACTGACCTCCCCATGCTGACCACCCTGCGGTGCATTTCTCCATCCTACATTGCCACTCACTGGCTATCCTAATTCAGACCCTCCGATTCACACCACCCCGTGATGTTTTTCTCACTCCTACTAATGAATGTAATGTAACACACACCCATACAATGCGCACCACCCCGTGATGTTTTTCTCACTCCTACTAGTGAATGTAATGTAACACACACCCATACAATGCGCACCACCCCGTGATGTTTTTCTCACTCCTACTAATGAATGTAATGTAACACACACCCATACAATGCGCACCACGCCGTGATGTTTTTCTCACTCCAACTAGTTAATGTAATGTAACACACACCCATACAATGCGCACCACCCTGCGATGTTTTTCAGAAACCTATCCTACATTGCCACTGCATGTTACCTGACCTCCCCATGATGACCACCCCGTGTTCCTTTTCTCCATCCTACATTGCCACTCACTGCCTATCCTAATTCAGAACCTCCGATTCACACGACCCCGTGATGTTTTCTCACTCCTAATAGTGAATGTAACGTAACACACACCCATACAATGCACACCACCCCGTGATGTTTTTCAGAAACCTATCCTACATTGCCACTGCATGTTCCATGACCTCCCCATGCTGACCACCCCGCGGTTCTTTTCTCCAACCCACATTGCCACTCACTGCCTATCCTAATTCAGACCCTCCGATTCACACCACCCCGTGATGTTTTTCTCACTCCTACTAATGAATGTAATGTAACACACACCTATACAATGCGCACCACCCCGTGATGTTTTTCAGAAAACTATCCTACATTGCCACTGCATGTTCCCTGACCTCCCCATGCTGACCACCCCGTGGTGCTTTTCTCCATCCTACATTGCCACTCACTGCCTATCCTAATTCAGACCCTTCGATTCACACCACCCCGTGATGTTTTTCTCACTCCTAATAGTGAATGTAATGTAACACACACCCATACAATGCGCACCACCCCGTGATGTTTTTCTCACTTCTACTAGTGAATGTAATGTAACACACAACAATGTAATGCGCACCACCCCTCGATGTTTTTGAGAAACCTATCCTACATTGCCACTGCATGTTCCCTGACCTCCCCATGCTGACCACCCCGCGGTGCTTTTCTCCATCCTACATTGCCACTCACTGCCTATCCTTATTCATACCCTCCGATTCACACCACCCCGTGATGTTTTTCTCACTCCTACTAGTGAATGTAATGTAACACACACCCATACAATGCGCACCACCCCGCGATGTTTTTCAGAAACCTATCCTACATTGCCACTGCATGTTCCCTGACCTCCCCATGCTGACCAACCCGCGGTGCTTTTCTCCATCCTACATTGCCACTCACTGCCTCTCCTAATTCAGACCCTCCGATTCACCACACCTCGTTATGTTTTTCTCACTCCTATTAGTGAATGTAATGTAACACACACCCGTACAATGCGCACCACCCCGTGATATTTTTCTCACTAATACTAGTGAATGTAATGTAACACACACCTATACAATGCGCACCACCCCACGATGTTTTTCAGAAACCTATCCTACATTGTCACTGCATGTTCCCTGACATCCCCATGGTGACCACCCCACGGTGCTTTTCTCCATCCTACATTGTTACTCACTGCCTCTCCTAATTCAGACACTCCGATTCACACCACCCCGTGATGTTTTTCTCACTCCTACTAATGAATGTAATGAAACACACACCCATACAATGCGAACCACCCCGTGATGTTTTTCTCACTCCTACTAGTGAACGTAATGTAACACTCACCCATACAATGTGCACCACCCCGCGATGTTTTTCAGAAACCTATCCTACATTGCCACTGCATGTTCCCTGACCTCCCCATGCTGACCACCCCGCGGTGCTTTTCTCCATCCTACATTGCTACTCACTGCCTATCCTAATTCAGACCCTCCGATTCACACCACCCCGCGATGTTTTTCTCACTCCTACTAGTGAATGTAATGTAATACACACCCATACAATGCGCACCACCCCGCGATGTTTTTCTCACTCCTACTAGTGAATGTAATGTAACACACAGCCATACAATGCACATCACCCCGTGATGCTTTTCTCATTCCTACTAGTGACTGTAATGTAACACACACCCATACAATGCGCACCACCCCGCGATGTTTTTCAGAAACCTATCCTACATTGCCACTGCATGTTCCCTGACCTCCCCATGCTGACCACCCCGCGGTGCTTTTCTCCATTCTACATTGCCACTCACTGCCTATCCTTATTCATACCCTCTGATTCACACCACCCCGTGATGTTTTTCTCACTCCTACTAGTGAATGTAATGTAACACACACCCATACAATGCGCACCACCCCGTGATGTTTTTCTCACTCCTACTAGTTAATGTAATGTAACACACACCCATACAATGCGCACCACCCCGCGATGTTTTTCAGAAACCTATCCTACATTGCCACTGCATGTTCCCTGACTTCCCCATGCTGACCACCCCGCCTTGCTTTTCTCCATCCTACATTGCCACTCACTGCCTATCCTAATTCAGACCCTCCGATTCACACCACCCCGTGATGTTTTTCTCACTCCTACTAGTGAATGTAATGTAACACACACCCATACAATGCGCACCACCCCGTTATGTTTCTCTCACTCCTACTAGTGAATGTAATGTAACACACACCCATACAATGCGCACCACCCCGCGATGTTTTTCTCACTCCTACTAGAGAATGTAATGTAACACACACGCATACAATGCGCACCACCCGCGATGTTTTTCAGAAACCTATCCTACATTGCCACTGCATGTTCTGTGACCTCCCCAAGCTAACCACCCCGTAGTGCTTTTCTCCATCCTACATTGCCACTCACTGCCTATCCTAATTCAGACCCTCCGATTCACACCACCCCGTGATGTATTTCTCACTCCTACTAGTGAATGTAATGTAACACACACCCATACAATGCGCACTACCCCGTGATGTTTTTCTCACTCCTCCTAGTGAATGTAATGTAACACACACCCATACAATGCGCACCACCCCGCGATGTTTTTCAGAAACCTATCCTACATTGCCACTGGATGTTCCCTGACCTCCCCATGCTGACCACCCCGCGATGCTTTTCTCCATCCTACATTGCCACTCACTGCCTATCCTAATTCAGACCCTCCGTTTCACCCCACCCCGTGATGTTTTTCTCACTCCTACTAGTGAATGTAAAGTAACACACACCCGTACAATGCGCACCACCCCGTGATATTTTTCTCACTAATACTAGTGAATGTAATGTAACACACACCCATACAATGCGCACCACCCCGCGATGTTTTTCAGAAACCTATCCTACATTGCCACTGCATGTTCCCTGACCTCCCCATGCTGACCACCCCGCAGTGCTTTTCTCCATCCGACATTGCCACTCACTGCCGATCCTAAGTCAGACCCTCCGATTCACACCACCCCGTGATGTTTTTATCATTCCTACTAGTGAATGTAATGTAACAAACACCCATACAATGCGCACCACCCCGTGATGTTTTTCTCACTCCTACTAGTGAATGTAATGTAAAACACACCCATACAATGCGCACCACCGCGCGATGTTTTTCAGAAAACTATCCAACATTGCCACTGCATGTTCCCTGACCTCCACATGCGGACCACCCCGCGGTGCTTTTCTCTATCCTACATAGCCACTCACTGCCTATCCTAATTCAGACACTCCGATTCACACCACCCCGTGATGTATTTCTCACTCCTACTAGTGAATGTAATGTAACACACACCCATACAATGCGCACTACAGCGTGATGTTTTTCTCACTCCTACTAGTAACTGTAATGTAACACACACCCATACAATGCGCACGAACCCGTGATATTTTTCTCACTCCTACTAGTGAATGTAATGTAACACACACCCATACAATGCGGGTTACCCCGCGATGTTTTTCGGAAACCTATCCTACATTGCCACTGCATGTTCCCTGACCTCCCCATGCTGACGACCCCGCGGTGCTTTTCTCCATCCTAAATTGTCACTCACTGCCTATCCTAATTCAGACCCTCTGATTCACACCACCCCGTGATGTTTTTCTAACTCCTACTAGTGAATGTAATGTAACACACACCCATACAAGGCGCACCACCTCGTGATGTTTTTCTCACTCCTAGTAGTGAATGTCATTTAACACACACACATAAAATGCACACCACCCCGTGATGTTCTTCTCACTCCTACTAGTGAATGTAATGTAACACACACCCATACAATGCGCACCACCCCGCGATGTTTTTCAGAAACCTATCCTACATTGCCACTGCATGTTCCGTGAACTCCCCAAGCTAACCACCCTGCGGTGCTTTTCTCCATCCTACATTGCCACTCACTGCCTATCCTAATTCAGACCCTCCGATTCAAACTACCCCGTGATGTATTTCTCACTCCTACTAGGGAATGTAATGTAACACACACCCATACAATGCGCACTACCCCGTGATGTTTTTCTCACTCCTACTAGTGAATGTAATGTAACAAACACCCATACAATGCGCACCACCCCGCGTTGTTTTTCAGAAACCTTTCCTACATTGCCACTGCATGTTCCCTGAACTCCCCATGCTGACCAGCCCGCGGTGCTTTTCTCCATCCTACATTGCTACTCACTGCCTATCCTAATTCAGACCCTCCAATTCACCCCACCGCGTGATGTTTTTCTCACTCCTACTAGTGAATGTAATGTAACACACACCCGTACAATGCGCAACACCCCGTGATATTTTTCTCACTAATACTAGTCAATGTAATGTAACACACACCCATACAATGTGCACCACCCCGAGATGTTTTTTAAACCTATCCTACATTGCCACTGCATGTTCCCTGACCTCCCAATGCTGACCACCCCGCGGTGCTTTTCTGCATCCTACATTGCCACTCACTGCCTATCCTAATTCAGACCATCCGATGCACACCACCCCGCGATGTTTTTCTCACTCCTACTAATGAATGTAATGAAACACACACCCATACAATGCGAACCACCCCGTGATGTTTTTCTCACTCCTACTAGTGAATGTAATGTAACACACACCCATACAATGCGCACCACCCCGCGATGTTTTTCAGAAACCTATCCTACATTGCCACTGCATGTTCCCTGACCTCCCCATGCTGACCACCCCGCGGTGCTTTTCTCCATCCTACATTGCCACTCACTGCCTATCCTAATTCAGACACTCCGATTCACACCACCACGTGATGTTTTTCTCACTCCTACTAGTGAATGTAATGTAACACACACCCATACAATGCGCACCACCCCGTGATGTTTTTCTCACCCATACTAGTGAATGTAATGTAACACACACCCATACAATGTGCACCACCCCGTGATGTTTTTCTCACTCCTACTAGTTAATGTAATGTAACACACACCCATACAATGCGCACCACACCGCGATGTTTTTCAGAAACCTATCCTACATTGCCACTGCATGTTCCCTGACCTCCCCATGCTGACCACCCCGCCTTGCTTTTCTCCATCCTACATTGCCACTCACTGCCTATCCTAATTCAGACCCTCCGATTCACACCACCCCGTGATGTTTTTCTCACTCCTACTAGTGAATGTAATGTAACACACACCCATACAATGCGCACCACCCCGCGACGTTTTTCAGAAACCTATCCTACATGGCCACTGCATGTTCCCTGACCTCCCCATGCTGACCACCACGCAGTGCTTTTCTCCATCCTACATTGCCACTCACTGCCTATCCTAATTCAGACCCTCCGATTCACACCACCCCGTGATGGTTTTCTCACTCCTACTAATGAAGGTAATGAAACACACACCCATACAATGCGAACCACCCCGTGATGTTTTTCTCACTCCTACTAGTGAACGTAATGTAACACTCACCCATACAATGCGCACCAGCCCGCGATGTTTTTCAGAAACCTATCCTACATTGCCACTGCATGTTCCCTGACCTCCCCATGATGACCACACCGCGGTGCTTTTCTCCATCCTACATTGCCACTCACTGCCTATCCTAATTCAGACTCTCCGATTCACACCACCCCGCGATGTTTTTCTCACTCCTACTAGTGAATGTAATGTAACACACACCCATACAATGCGCACCACCCCGCGATGTTTTGTCACTCCTACTAGTGAATGTAATGTAACACACAGCCATACAATGCGCACCACCCCGTGATGCTTTTCTCACTCTTACTAGTGAATGTAATGTAACACACACCCATACAATGCGCACCACCCCGCGATGTTTTTCAGAAACCTACCCTACATTGCCACTGCATGTTCCCTGACCTCCCCATGCTGACCACCCCGCGGTGCTTTTCTCCATCCTACATTGCCACTCACTGCCTATCCTTATACAGACCCTCCGATTCACACCACCCCGTGATGTTTTTCTCACTCCTACTAGTGAATGTAATGTAACACACACCCATACAATGCGCACCACTTTGCGATGTTTTTCAGAAACCTATCCTACATTGCCACTGCATGTTCCCTGACCTCCCCATGCTGACAACCCCGCCTTGCTTTTCTCCATCCTACATTGCCACTCACTGCCTATCCTAATTCAGACCCTCCGATTCACACCACCCCGTGATGTTTTTCTCACTCCTACTAGTGAATGTAATGTAACACACAGCCATACAATGCGCACCACCCGGTGATGTTTTTCTCACTCCTACTCGTTAATGTAATGTAACACACACCCATACAATGCGCACCACCCCGCGATGTTTTTCAGAAACTTACCCTACATTGCCACTGCATGTTCCCTGACCTCCCCATGCTGACCACCCCGCCTTGCTTTTCTCCATCCTACATTGCCACTCACTGCCTATCCTAATTCAGACCCTCCGATTCACACCACCCCGTGATGTTTTTCTCACTCCTACTAGTGAATGTAATGTAACACACAGCCATACAATGCGCACCACCTGGTGATGTTTTTCTCACTCCTACTCGTTAATGTAATGTAACACACACCCATACAATGCGCACCACCCCGCGATGTTTTTCAGAAACCTACCCTACATTGCCACTGCATGTTCCCTGACCTCCCCATGCTGACCACCCCGCAGTGCTTTTCTCCATCCTACATTGCCACTCACTGCCTATCCTAATTCAGACCCTCCGATTCACACCACCCCGTGATGTTTTTTTTATTCCTACTAGTGAATGTAATGTAACAAACACCCATACAATGCGCAACACCCCGTGATGTTTTTCTCACTCCTACTAGTGAATGTAATGTAACACACACCCATACAATGCGCACCACCCCGTGATATTTTTCAGAAACGTATCCTACATTACCACTGCATGTTCCCTGACCTCCCCATACTGACCACCCCGAGGTGCTTGTCTCCATCCTACATTGCCACTCACTGCCTATCGTAATTCAGACCCTCCGATTCACACCACCCCGTGATGTTTTTCTCACTCCTACTAGTGAATGTAATGTAAAACACACCCATACAATGCGCACCACCGCGCGATGTTTTTCAGAAAACTATCCAACATTGCCACTGCATGTTCCCTGACCTCCACATGCGGGCCAACCCGCGGTGCTTTTCTCTATCCTACATAGCCACTCACTGCCTATCCTAATTCAGACACTCCGATTCACACCACCCCGTGATGTTTTTCGCACTCCTACTAGTGAATGTAATGTAACACACACTCATAAAATGCGCACCACCCCGCGATGTTTTTCGGAAACCTATCCTACATTGCCACAGCATGTTCCCTGAGCTCCCCATACTGACCACCCCGCGGTGATTTTCTCCATCCTACATTGCCCCTCACTGCCTATCCTAATTCAGACCCTCCGATTCACACCACCCCGTGATGTTTTTCTCACTCCTACTAGTGAATGTAATGTAACACACACACATATATTGCGCAACACCCCGTTATGTTTCTCTTACTCCTACTAGTGAATGTAATGTAACACACACCCATACAATGCGCACCACCCCGCGATGTTTTTCTCACTCCTACTAGAGAAGGTAATGTAACACACAAGCATACAATGCGCAACACCCCGCGATGTTTTTCAGAAACCTATCCTACATTGCCACTGCATGTTCCGTGACCTCCCCAAGCTAACAACCCAGCGGTGCTTTTCTCCATCCTACATTGCCACTCACTGCCTATCCTAATTCAGACCCTCCGATTCACACCACCCCGCGATGTTTTTCTCACTCCTATTAGTGAATGTAATAAACACACAGCCATACAATGCGCACCACCCCGTGATGCTTTTCTCACTCCTACTAGTGATTGTAATGTAACACACACCCATACAATGCGCACCACCCCGCGATGTTTTTCAGAAACCTATCCTACATTGCCACTGCATGTTCCCTGACCTCCCCATGCTGACCACCCCGCGGTGCTTTTCTCCATCCTACATTGCCACTCACTGCCTAACCTTATTCATACCCTCCGATTCACACCACCCCGTCATGTTTTTCTCACTCCAACTAGTGAATGTAATGTAACACACACCCATACAATGCGCACCACCCCGTGATGTTTTTCTCACTCCTACTAGTGAATGTAATGTAACACACACCTATACAATGCGCACCACCCCGCGATGTTTTTCAGAAACCTATCCTACATTGCCACTGCATGTTCCCTGACTTCCCCATGCTGACCACCCCGCCTTGCTTTTCTCCATCCTACATTGCCACTCACTGCCTATCCTAATTCAGACCCTCCGATTCACACCACCCCGTGATGTTTTTCTCACTCCTACTAGTGAATGTAATGTAACACACACCCATACAATGCGCACCACCCCGTTATGTTTCTCTCACTCCTACTAGTAAATGTAATGTAACACACACCCATACAATGCGCACCACCCCGCGATGTTTTTCTCACTCCTACTAGAGAATGTAATGTAACACACACGCATACAATGCGCACCACCCGCGATGTTTTTCAGAAACCTATCCTACATTGCCACTGCATGTTCCCTGACCTCCCATGCTGACCACCCCGGGATGCTTTTCTCCATCCTACATTGCCACTCACTGCCTATCCTAATTCAGACCCTCCGATTCACACCACCCCGTGATGTTTTTCTCACTCCTACTAGTGAATGTAATGTAACACACACCCGTACAATGCGCACCACCCCGTGATATTTTTCTCACTAATACTAGTGAATGTAATGTAACACACACCCATACAATGCGCACAACCCCGCGATGTTTTTCAGAAACCTATCCTACATTGCCACTGCATGTTCCCTGACCTCCCCATGGTGACCACCCCAGGGTGCTTTTCTCCATCCTACATTGCCACTCACTGCCTCGCCTAATTCAGACACTCCGATTCACACCACCCCGTGATGTTTTTCTCACTCCTACTAATGAATGTAATGAAACACACAACTATACAATGCGAACCAGCCCGTGATGTTTTTCTCACTCCTACTCGTGAACGTAATGTAACACACACCCATACAATGCGCACCACCCCGCGATGTTTTTCAGAAACCTATCCTACATTGCCACTGCATGTTCCCTGACCTCCCCATGCTGACCACCCCGCGGTGCTTTTCTCCATCCTACATTGCCACTCACTGCCTATCCTAATTCAGACCCGCCGATTCACACCACCCCGCGATGTTTTTCTCACTCCTTCTAGTGAGAGTAATGTAATACACACCCATACAATGCGCACCACCCCGCGATGTTTTTCTCACTCCTACTAGTGAATGTAATGTAACACACAGCCATACAATGCGCACCACCCCGTGATGTTTTTCTCACTCGTACTAGTGAATCTAATGTAACACACACCCATACAAGGCGCACCACCCCGTGATGTTTTTCTCACTCCTAGTAGTGAATGTCATGTAACACACACCCATAAAATGCACACCACCCCGTGATGTTCTTCTCACTCCTACTAGTGAATGTAATGTAACACACACCCATACATTGCGCACCACCCTGTTATGTTTCCCTCACTCCTACTAGTGAATGTAATGTAACACACACCAGTACAATGCGCACCACCCCGTGATATTTTTCTCACTAATACTAGTGAATGTAATGTAACACACACCCATACAATGCGCACCACCCCGCGATGTTTTTCAGAAACCTATCCTACAATGTCACTGCATGTTACCTGACCTCCCCATGGTGACCACCCCACGGTGCTTTTCTCCATCCTACATTGCCACTCACTGCCTATCCTAATTCAGACCCTCTGATTCACACCACCCCGTGATGTTTTTCTCACTCCTACTAATGAATGTAATTAAACACACACCCATACAATGCGAACCACCCCGTGATGTTTTTCTCACTCCTACTAGTGAACGTAATGTAACACTCACCCATACAATGCGCACCACCCCGCGATGTTTTTCAGAAACCTATCCTACATTGCCACTGCATGTTCCCTGACCTCCCCATGCTGACCACCCCGCGGTGCTTTTCTCCATCCTACATTGCCACGCACTGCCTATCCTAATTCAGACCCTCCGATTCACACCACCCCGCGATGTTTTTCTCCCTCCTACTAGTGAATGTAATGTCACACACACCCATACAATGCGCACCACCCCGCGATGTTTTTCTACTCCTACTAGTGAATGTAATGTAACACACAGCCATACAATGCGCACCACCCCGTGATGCTTTTCTCACTCTTACTAGTGAATGTAATGTAACACTCACCCATACAATGCGCACCACCCCGCGATGTTTTTCAGAAACCTATCCTACAATGTCACTGCATGTTCCCTGACCTCCCCATGGTGACCACCCCATGGTGCTTTTCTCCATCCTACATTGCCACTCACTGCCTATCCTAATTCAGACCCTCCGATTCACACCACCCTGTGATGTTTTTCTCACTCCTACTAATGAATGTAATGAAACACACACCCATACAATGCGAACCACCCCGTGATGTTTTTCTCACTCCTATTAGTGAACGTAATGTAACACTCACCCATACAATGCGCACCACCCCACGATGTTTTTCAGAAACCTATCCTACATTGCCACTGCATGTTCCCTGACCTCCGCATGCTGACCACCCCGCGGTGCTTTTCTCCATCCTACATTGCCACTCACTGCCTATCCTAATTCAGACCATCCGATTCACACCACCCCGCGATGTTTTTCTCACTCCTACTAGTGAATGTAATGTCACACACACCCATACAATGCGCACCACCCCGCGATGTTTTTCTACTCCTACTGGTGAATGTAATGTAACACACAGCCATACAATGCGCACCACCCCTTGATGCTTTTCTCACTCCTACTAGTGACTGTAATGTAACACACACCCATACAATGCGCACCACCCCGCGATGTTTTTCAGAAACCTATCTTACATTGCCACTGCATGTTCCCTGACCTCCGCATGCTGACCACCCCGCGGTGCTTTTCTCCATCCTACATTGCCACTCACTGCCTATCCTTATTCAGACACTCCGATTCACACCACCCCGTGATGTTTTTCTCACTCCTACTAGTGAATGTAATGTAACACACACCCATACAATGCGCACCACCCCGTGATGTTTTTCTCACTCCTACTAGTTAATGTAATGTAACACACACCCATACAATGCGCACCACCCCGCGATGTTTTTCAGAAACCTATCCTACATTGCCACTGCATGTTCCCTGACCTCCCCATGCTGACCACCCCGCCTTGCTTTTCTCCATCCTACATTGCCACTCACTGCCTATCCTAATTCAGACCCTCCGATTCACACCACCCCGTGATGTTTTTCTCACTCCTACTAGTGAATGTAATGTAACACACACCCATACAATGCGCACCACCCCGTTATGTTTCTCTCACTCCTACTAATGAATGTAATGTAACACACACCCATACAATGCGCACCTCCCCGTGATGTTTTTCTCACTCCTACTAGAGAATGTAATGTAACACACATGCATACAATGCACACCACCCGCGATTTTTTTCAGAGACCTAACCTACAGTGCCACTGCATGTTCTGTGACCTCCCCAAGCTAACCACACCGTGGTGCTTTTCTCCATCCTACATTGCCACTCACTGCCTATCCTTTTTCAGACCCTCCGATTCACACCACCCCGTGATGTATTTCTCACTCCTACTAATGAATGTAATGAAACACACACCCATGCAATGCGAACCAGCCCGTGATGTTTTTCTCACTCCTACTAGTGAACGTAATGTAACACACACCCATACAATGCGCACCACCGCGCGATGTTTTTCAGAAACCTACCCTACTTTGCCACTGCATGTTCCCTGACCTCCCCATGTTGACCACCCCGCGGTGCTTTTCTCCATCCTACATTGCCACTCACTGCCTATCCTAATCAGACCCTCCGATTCACACCACACCGCGATGTTTTTCTCACTCCTACTACTGAATGTAATGTAACACACACCCATACAATGCGCACCACCCCGCCATGTTTTTCTCACTCCTACTAGTGAATGTAATGTAACACACAGCCATACAATGCGCAACACCCCATGATGCTTTTCTCACTCCTACTAGTGAATGTAATGTAACACACACCCATACAATGCGCACCACCCCGCGATGTTTCTCAGAAACCTATCCTACATTGCCACTGTATGTTCCCTGACCTCCCCATGCTGACCACCCCGCGGTGCTTTTCTCCATCCTACATTGCCACTCACTGCCTATCCTAATTCAGACCCTCTGATTCACACCACCGCGTGATGTTTTTCTCACTCCTACTAGTGAATGTAATGTAACACACACCCATACAATTCGCACCACCCCGTGATGTTTTTCTCACTCATACTAGTGAATGTAATGTAACACACACAGAACAATGCGCACCACCCCGCGGTCTTTTTCAGAAATCTATCCTACATTGCCACTGCATGTTCCCTGACCTCCCCATGCTGACCACCCCGCGGGGCTTTTCTCCATCCAACATTGCCACTCACTGCCTATCCTTATTCAGACCCTCCGATTCACACCACCCCGTGATGTTTTTCTCACTCCTACTAGTGAATGTAATATAACACACAGCCATACAATGCGCACCACCCGGTGATGTTTTTCTGACTCCTACTAGTTAATGTAATGTAACACACACCAATACAATGCGCACCACCCCGCGATGTTTTTCAGAAACCTATCCTACATTGCCACTGCATGTTCCCTGACCTCCCCATGCTGACCATCCCGCAGTGCTTTTCTCCATCCTACATTGCCACTCACTGCCTATCCTAATTCAGACCCTCCGATTCAAACCACCCCGTGATGTTTTTCTCATTCCTACTAGTGAATGTAATGTAACAAACGCCCATACAATACGCAACACCCCGTGATGTTTTTCTCACTCCTACTAGTGAATGTAATGTAACACACACCCATACAATGCGCACCAACCAGTGATGTTTTTCTAACTCCTACTAGTGAATGTAATGTAACACACACCCATACAATGCGCACAACCCTGTGATATTTTTCAGAAACGTATCCTACATTGCCACTGCATGTTCCCTGACCTCCCCATACTGACCACCATGCGGTGCTTGTCTCCATCCTACATTGCCACTCACTGCCTATCCTAATTGAGACTCTCCGATTCACACCACCCCGTGATGTTTTTCTCACTCCTACTAGTGAATGTAATGTAAAACACACCCATACAATGCGCACCACCGCGCGATGTTTTTCAGAAAACTATCCAACATTGCCACTGCATGTTCCCTGACCTCCACATGCGGACCACACCGCGGTGCTTTTCTCTATCCTACATAGCCACTCACTGCCTATCCTAATTCAGACACTCCAATTCACACCACCCCGTGATGTTTTTCGCACTCCTACTAGTGAATGTAATGTAACACACACCCATACAATGCGCACCACCCCGCGAAGTTTTTCTCACTCCTACTAGTGAATGTAATGTAACACACACCCATACAATGCGCACCACCCCGTGATGTTTTTCTCACTCCTACTAGTGAATGTAATGTAACACACACAAATACAATGCGCACCACCCCGCGATCTTTTTCGGAAACCTATAGTACATTGCCACTGCATGTTCCCTGAGCTCCCCATACTGACCACCCCGCGGTGATTTTCTCCATCCTACATTGCCACTCACTGCCTATCCTAATTCAGACCCTCCGATTCGCACCACCCCGTGATGTTTTTCTCACTCCTACTAGTGAATGTAATGTAACACACACCCATACAATGCGCACCACCCCGTGATGTTTTTCTCACTCCTACTAGTGAATGTAATGTAATACAGACCCATACAATGCGCACCACCCCGCGATGTTTTTCAGAAACCTATCCTACATTGCCACTGCATGTTCCCTGACCTCCCCATGCTGACCACCCCGCCTTGCTTTTCTCCATGCTACATTGCCACTCACTGCCTATCCTAATTCAGACCCTCCGATTCACACCAACCCGTGATGTTTTTCTTACTCCTACTAGTGAATGTAATGTAACACACACCCATACAATGCGCACCACCCCGTTATGTTTCTCTCACTCCTACTAGTGAATGTAATGTAACACACACCCATACAATGCGCATCACCCCGCGATGTTTTTCAGAAACCTATCCTACGTTGCCACTGCATGTTCCCTGAACTCCCCATGCTGACCACCCTGCGGTGCTTTTCTCCATCCTACATTGCCACTCAATGCCTATCCTAATTCAGACCCTCCGATTCACCCCACCGCGTGATGTTTTTCTCACTCCTACTAGTGAATGTAATGTAACACACACCCGTACAATGCGCACCACCCCGTGATATTTTTCTCACTAATACTAGTGAATGCAATGTAACACACACCCATACAATGTGCACCACCCCGCGATGTTTTTCAGAAACCTATCCTACATTGCCACTGCATGTTCCCTGACCTCCCCATGCTGACCACCCCGCGGTGCTTTTCTCCATCCTACATTGCCACTCACTGCCTCTCCTAATTCAGACACTCCGATTCACACCACCCCGTGATGTTTTTCTCACTCCTACTAACGAATGTAATGAAACACACACCCATACAATGCGCACAACCCCGTGATGTTTTTCTCACTCCTACTAGTGAATGTAATGTAACACAAACCCATACAATGCGCACCACCCCGCCATGTTTTTCAGAAACCTATCCTACATTGCCACTGCATGTTCCCTGACCTCCCCATGCTTACCACCCCGCGGTGCTTTTCTCCATCCTACATTGCCACTCACTGCCTATCCTAATTCATACCCTCTGATTCACACCACTCCGCGATGTTTTTCTCACTCCTACTATTGAATGTAATGTAACACACACCCATACAATGTGCACCACCCCGCGATGTTTTTCTCACTCCTACTAGTGAATGTAATGTAAAACACACCCATGCAATGCGCACCACCCCGTGATGCTTTTCTCAATCCTACTAGTGAATGTAATGTAACACACACCCATACAATGCGCACCACCACGCGATGTTTTTCAGAAATCTATCCTACATTGCCACTGCATGTTCCCTGACCTCCCCATGCTGACCACCCCGCGGTGCTTTTCTCCATCCTACATTGCCACGCACTGCCTATCCTAATTCAGACCATCTGATTCACACCACCGCGTGATGTTTTTCTCACTCCTACTAGTGAATGTAATGTAACACACACCCATACAATGCGCACCACCCCGTGATGTTTTTCTCACTCCTACTAGTGAATGTAATGTAACACAAACCCGTACAATGCGCACCACCCCGTGATGTTTTTCTAACTCCTACTAGTGAATGTAATGTAACACACACCCATACAATGAGGACGACAACGCGATATTTTTCAGAAACGTATCCTACATTGCCACTGCATGTTCCCTGACCTTCCCATGCTGACCACCCCGCGGTGCTTGTCTCCATCCTACATTGCCACTCACTGCCTATCCTAATTCAGACCCTCCGATTCACACTGCCCCGTGATGTTTTTCTCACTCCTACTAGTGAATGTAATGTAACACACACCCATACAATGCGCACCACCCCGCGATGTTTATCTCACTCCTACTAGTGAATGTAATGTAACACACACCCATACAATGCGCACCACCCCGTGATGTTTTTCTCACTCCTAATAGTGAATGTAATGTAACACACACCCATACAATGCGCACCACCCCGCGATGTTTTTCAGAAACCTATCCTACATTGCCACTGCATGTTCCCTGACCTCCCCATGCTGACCACCCCGCGGTGCTTTTCTACATCCTACATTGCCACTCACTGCCTATCCTAATTCAGACCTTCCGATTCACACCACCGCGTGATGTTTTTCTCACTCCTACTAGTAAATGTAATGTAACACACACCCATACAATGTGCACCACCCCGTGATGTTTTTCTCACTCCTACTAGTGAATGTAATGTAACACACACCCATACAATGCGCACCACCCCTCGATGTTTTTCAGAAACCTATCCTACATTGCCACTGCATGTTCCCTGACCTCCCCATGCTGACCAACCCTCGGTGATTTTCTCCATCCTACATTGCCACTCACTGCCTATCCTAATTCAGACCCTCCGATTCACACCACCCCGTGATGTTTTTCTCACTCCTACTAGTGAATGTAATGTAACACACACCCATACAATGCGCACCACCCCGTGATGTTTTTCTCACTCCTACTCGTGAATGTAATGTAACACACACCCATACAATGTGCACCACCCCGTGATGCTTTTCTCACTCCTACTAGTGAATGTAATGTAAGACACACCCATACAATGCGCACCACCCCGTGATGTTTTTCTCACTCCTACTCGTGAATGTAATGTAACACACACCCATACAATGCGCACCACCCCGTGATGTTTTTCTCACTCCTACTAGTGAATGTAATGTAACACACACCCATACAATGCGCACCACCACATGATGTTTTTCTCACTCCTACTAGTGAATGTAATGTAACACAAACCCATACAATGCGCACCACCCCGTGATGTTTTTCTAACTCCTACTAGTGAATGTAATGTAACACACACCCATACAATGCGCACCACCCCGCAATATTTTTCAGAAACGTATTCTACATTGCCACTGCATATTCCCTGACCTCCCCATTCTGACCACCCCGTGGTGCTTGTCTCCATCCTACATTGCCACTCACTGCCTATCCTCATTCAGACCCTCCGATTCACACCACCCCGTGATGTTTTTCTCACTCCTACTAGTGAATGTAATGTAAAACACACCCATACTATGTGCAACACCACGCGATGTTTTTCAGAAAACTATCCAACATTGCCACTGGATGTTCCCTGACCTCCACATGCGGACCACCTCGCGGTGCTTTTCTCCATCCTGCATAGCCACGCACTGCCTATCCTAATTCAGACCCTCCGATTCACACCACCCCGTGATGTTTTTCTCACTCCTACTAGTGAATGTAATGTAACACACACCCATACAATGCGCACCACCCCATGATGTTTTTTTCACTCCTACTAGTGAATGTAATGTAACACAGACCCATACAATGCGCACCACCCCGTGATGTTTTTCTCACTCCTACTAATGAATGTAATGTAACACACACCCATACAATGCGCACCACCCCGCGATGTTTTTCAGAAACCTATCCTACATTGCCACTGCATGTTCCCTGACCTACCCATGCTGACCACCCCGCGGTGCTTTTCTCCATCCTACATTGCCACTCACTGCCTATCCTAATTCAGACCTTCCGATTCACACCACCGCGTGATGTTTTTCTCACTCCTACTAGTGAATGTAATGTAACACACACCCATACAATGTGCACCACCCCATGATGTTTTTCTCACTCCTACTAGTAAATGTAATGTAACACACACCCATACAATGTGCACCACCCCGCGATGTTTTCAGAAACCTATCCTACATTGCCACTGCATGTTCCCTGACCTCCCCATGCTGACCACCCCGCGGTGATTTTCTCCATCCTACATTGCCACTCACTGCCTATCCTAATTCAGACCCTCCGATTCACACCACCCCGTGATGTTTTTCTCAATCCTACTAGTGAATTTATTGTAACACACACCCATACAATGCGCACCACCCCGTGATGTTTTTCAGAAAACTATCCTACATTGCCACTGCATGTTCCCTGACCTCCCCATGCTGACCACCCCGCGGTGCTTTTCTCCATCCTACATTGCCACTCACTGCCTATCCTAATTCAGACCTTCCGATTCACTCCACCCCGTGAGGTTTTTCTCACTCCTACTAGTGAATGTAATGTAACACACACCCATACAATGCGCACCACCCCGCGATGTTTTTCAGAAACCTATCCTACATTGCCACTGCATGTTCCCTGATCTCCCCATGCTGATCACCCCGCGGTGCTTTTCTCCATCCTACATTGCCACTCACTGCCTATCCTAATTCAGACCCTCCGATTCACACCACCCCGTGTTTTTCTCACTCCTACTAGTGAATGTTATGTAAAACACACACATACAATGTGCACCACCCCGCGATGTTTTTCAGAAACCTATCCTACATTGCCACTGCATGTTCCCTGACCTCCCCATGCTGACCACCCCGCTGTGCTTTTCTCCATCCTACATTGCCACTCACTGCCTATCCTAATTCAGACCCCCCGATTCACACCACCCGATGATGTTTTTCTCACTCCTACTTGTGAATGTAATGTAACACTCACCCATACAATACGCACCACTCCGCGATGATTTTCAGAGACCTATCCTAAATTGCCACTGCATGTTCCCTGACCTCCCCATGCTGACCACCCCGCGGTGCTTTTCTTCATCCTACATTGCCACTCACTGCCAATCCTAATTCAGACGCTCCGATTCACACCACCCCGTGATGTTTTTCTCACTCCTACAAGTTAATGTAATGTAACACACACCCATACAATGCGCACCACCCCGTGATATTTTTCAGAAAACTATCCTACATTGCCACTGCATGTTCCCTGACTTCCCCATGCTGACCACCGCGCTGTGCTTTTCTCCATCCTACATTGCCACTCACTGCCTATCCTAATTCAGACCCGCCGATTCACACAAGCCCGTGATGTTTTTGTCACTCCTACTAGTGAATGTAATGTAACACACACCCATACAATGCGCACCACCCCGCGATGTTTTTCAGAAAACTATCCTACATTGCCACTTCATGTTCCCTGACCTCCCAATGGCGACCACCCCGCGGTGCTTTTCTCCATCCTACATTGCCACTCACTGCCTATCCTAATTCAGACCCTCCGATTCACACCACCCCGTGATGATTTTCTCACTCGTACTTGTGAATGTATTGTAACACACACCCATACAATGCGCACCACCCCGTGATGTTTTTCAGAAAACTATCCTACATTGCCACTGCATGTTCCCTGACCTCCCCATACTGACCATCCCGCCTTGATTTTCTCAGTCCTACATTGCCACTCACTGCCTATCCTAATTCAGACCCTCCGATTCACACCAACCCGTGATGTTTTTCGCACTCCTACTAGAGAATGTAATGTAACACACACCCATACAATGCGCACCACCCCGCGATGTTTTTCTCACTCCTACTAGTGAATGTAATGTAACACACACCCATACAATGCGCACCACCCCGTGATGTTTTTCTCACTCCTACTAGTGAATGTAATGTAACACACACCCATACAATGCGCACCACCCCGCGATGTTTTTCGGAAACCTATCCTACATTGCCACTGCATGTTCCCTGAGCTCCCCATACTGACCACCCCGCGGTGATTTTCTCCATCCTACATTGTCACTCACTGCCTATCCTAATTCAGACCCTCTGATTCACACCACCCCGTGATGTTTTTCTAACTCCTACTAGTGAATGTAATGTAACACACACCCATACAATGCGCACAACCCCGTGATGTTTTTCTCACTCCTAGTAGTGAATGTCATGTAACACACACCCATAAAATGCACACCACCCCTGATGTTCTTCTCACTCCTACTAGTGAATGTAACGTAACACACACCCATACAATGCGCACCACCCCGCGATGTTTTTCAGAAACCTATCCTACATTGCCACTGCATGTTCCCTGACATCCCCATGCTGACCACCCCGCCTTGCTTTTCTCCATCCTACAATGCCACTCACTGCCTATCCTAATTCAGACCCTCCGATTCACACCAACCCGTGATGTTTTTCTCACTCCTACTAGTGAATGTAATGTAACACACACCAATACAATGCGCACCACCCCGTTATGTTTCACTCACTCCTACTAGAGAATGTAATGTAACACACACCCATACAATGCGCACCACCCCATGATGTTTTTCTCACTCCTACTAGTGAATGTAATGTAACACACACGCATACAATGCGCACCACCCCGCGATGTTTTTCAGAAACCTATCCTACATTGCCACTGCATATTCCGTGACCTCCCCAAGCTAACAACCCCGCGGTGCTTTTCTCCATCCTACATTGCCACTCACTGCCTATCCTAATTCAGACCCTCCGATTCACACCACCCCGTGATGTATTTCTCACTCCTACTAGTGAATGTAATGTAACTCACACCCATACAATGCGCACTACCCCGTGATGTTTTTCTCACTCCTACTAGTGAATGTAATGTAACACACACCCATACAATGCGCACCACCCCGTGATGCTTTTCTCACTCCTACTAGTGAATGTAATGTAACTCACACCCATACAATGTGCACCACCCCGTGATGTTTTTCTCACTCCTACTAGTGAATGTAATGTAACACACACCCATACAATGCGCACCACCCCTCGATGTTTTTCAGAAACCTATCCTACATTGCCACTGCATGTTCCCTGACCTCCCCATGCTGACCACCCCTCGGTGATTTTCTCCATCCTACATTGCCACTCACTGCCTATCCTAATTCAGACCCTCCGATTCACACCACCCCGTGATGTTTTTCTCACTCCTACTAGTGAATGTAATGTAACACACACCCATACAATGCGCACCACCCCGTGATGTTTTTCTCACTCCTACTCGTGAATGTAATGTAACACACACCCATACAATGTGCACCACCCCGTGATGCTTTTCTCACTCCTACTAGTGAATGTAATGTAAGACACACCCATACAATGCGCACCACCCCGTGATGTTTTTCTCACTCCTACTCGTGAATGTAATGTAACACACACCCATACAATGCGCACCACCCCGTGATGTTTTTCTCACTCCTACTAGTGAATGTAATGTAACACACACCCATACAATGCGCACCACCACATGATGTTTTTCTCACTCCTACTAGTGAATGTAATGTAACACAAACCCATACAATGCGCACCACCCCGTGATGTTTTTCTAACTCCTACTAGTGAATGTAATGTAACACACACCCATACAATGCGCACCACCCCGCAATATTTTTCAGAAACGTATTCTACATTGCCACTGCATATTCCCTGACCTCCCCATTCTGACCACCCCGTGGTGCTTGTCTCCATCCTACATTGCCACTCACTGCCTATCCTAATTCAGACCCTCCGATTCACACCACCCCGTGATGTTTTTCTCACTCCTACTAGTGAATGTAATGTAACACACACCCATACAATGCGCACCACCCCATGATGTTTTTTTCACTCCTACTAGTGAATGTAATGTAACACAGACCCATACAATGCGCACCACCCCGTGATGTTTTTCTCACTCCTACTAATGAATGTAATGTAACACACACCCATACAATGCGCACCACCCCGCGATGTTTTTCAGAAACCTATCCTACATTGCCACTGCATGTTCCCTGAACTACCCATGCTGACCACCCCGCGGTGCTTTTCTCCATCCTACATTGCCACTCACTGCCTATCCTAATTCAGACCTTCCGATTCACACCACCGCGTGATGTTTTTCTCACTCCTACTAGTGAATGTAATGTAACACACACCCATACAATGTGCACCACCCCATGATGTTTTTCTCACTCCTACTAGTAAATGTAATGTAACACACACCCATACAATGTGCACCACCCCGCGATGTTTTCAGAAACCTATCCTACATTGCCACTGCATGTTCCCTGACCTCCCCATGCTGACTACCCCGCGGTGATTTTCTCCATCCTACATTGCCACTCACTGCCTATCCTAATTCAGACCCTCCGATTCACACCACCCCGTGATGTTTTTCTCAATCCTACTAGTGAATTTATTGTAACACACACCCATACAATGCGCACCACCCCGTGATGTTTTTCAGAAAACTATCCTACATTGCCACTGCATGTTCCCTGACCTCCCCATGCTGACCACCCCGCGGTGCTTTTCTCCATCCTACATTGCCACTCACTGCCTATCCTAATTCAGACCTTCCGATTCACTCCACCCCGTGAGGTTTTTCTCACTCCTACTAGTGAATGTAATGTAACACACACCCATACAATGCGCACCACCCCGCGATGTTTTTCAGAAACCTATCCTACATTGCCACTGCATGTTCCCTGATCTCCCCATGCTGATCACCCCGCGGTGCTTTTCTCCATCCTACATTGCCACTCACTGCCTATCCTAATTCAGACCCTCCGATTCACACCACCCCGTGTTTTTCTCACTCCTACTAGTGAATGTTATGTAAAACACACACATACAATGTGCACCACCCCGCGATGTTTTTCAGAAACCTATCCTACATTGCCACTGCATGTTCCCTGACCTCCCCATGCTGACCACCCCGCTGTGCTTTTCTCCATCCTACATTGCCACTCACTGCCTATCCTAATTCAGACCCCCCGATTCACACCACCCGATGATGTTTTTCTCACTCCTACTTGTGAATGTAATGTAACACTCACCCATACAATACGCACCACTCCGCGATGATTTTCAGAGACCTATCCTAAATTGCCACTGCATGTTCCCTGACCTCCCCATGCTGACCACCCCGCGGTGCTTTTCTTCATCCTACATTGCCACTCACTGCCAATCCTAATTCAGACGCTCCGATTCACACCACCCCGTGATGTTTTTCTCACTCCTACAAGTTAATGTAATGTAACACACACCCATACAATGCGCACCACCCCGTGATATTTTTCAGAAAACTATCCTACATTGCCACTGCATGTTCCCTGACTTCCCCATGCTGACCACCGCGCTGTGCTTTTCTCCATCCTACATTGCCACTCACTGCCTATCCTAATTCAGACCCGCCGATTCACACCAGCCCGTGATGTTTTTGTCACTCCTACTAGTGAATGTAATGTAACACACACCCATACAATGCGCACCACCCCGCGATGTTTTTCAGAAAACTATCCTACATTGCCACTTCATGTTCCCTGACCTCCCAATGGCGACCACCCCGCGGTGCTTTTCTCCATCCTACATTGCCACTCACTGCCTATCCTAATTCAGACCCTCCGATTCACACCACCCCGTGATGTTTTTCTCACTCGTACTTGTGAATGTATTGTAACACACACCCATACAATGCGCACCACCCCGTGATGTTTTTCAGAAAACTATCCTACATTGCCACTGCATGTTCCCTGACCTCCCCATACTGACCATCCCGCCTTGATTTTCTCAGTCCTACATTGCCACTCACTGCCTATCCTAATTCAGACCCTCCGATTCACACCAACCCGTGATGTTTTTCGCACTCCTACTAGAGAATGTAATGTAACACACACCCATACAATGCGCACCACCCCGCGATGTTTTTCTCACTCCTACTAGTGAATGTAATGTAACACACACCCATACAATGCGCACCACCCCGTGATGTTTTTCTCACTCCTACTAGTGAATGTAATGTAACACACACCCATACAATGCGCACCACCCCGCGATGTTTTTCGGAAACCTATCCTACATTGCCACTGCATGTTCCCTGAGCTCCCCATACTGACCACCCCGCGGTGATTTTCTCCATCCTACATTGTCACTCACTGCCTATCCTAATTCAGACCCTCTGATTCACACCACCCCGTGATGTTTTTCTAACTCCTACTAGTGAATGTAATGTAACACACACCCATACAATGCGCACAACCCCGTGATGTTTTTCTCACTCCTAGTAGTGAATGTCATGTAACACACACCCATAAAATGCACACCACCCCTGATGTTCTTCTCACTCCTACTAGTGAATGTAACGTAACACACACCCATACAATGCGCACCACCCCGCGATGTTTTTCAGAAACCTATCCTACATTGCCACTGCATGTTCCCTGACATCCCCATGCTGACCACCCCGCCTTGCTTTTCTCCATCCTACAATGCCACTCACTGCCTATCCTAATTCAGACCCTCCGATTCACACCAACCCGTGATGTTTTTCTCACTCCTACTAGTGAATGTAATGTAACACACACCAATACAATGCGCACCACCCCGTTATGTTTCACTCACTCCTACTAGAGAATGTAATGTAACACACACCCATACAATGCGCACCACCCCATGATGTTTTTCTCACTCCTACTAGTGAATGTAATGTAACACACACGCATACAATGCGCACCACCCCGCGATGTTTTTCAGAAACCTATCCTACATTGCCACTGCATATTCCGTGACCTCCCCAAGCTAACAACCCCGCGGTGCTTTTCTCCATCCTACATTGCCACTCACTGCCTATCCTAATTCAGACCCTTCGATTCACACCACCCCGTGATGTATTTCTCACTCCTACTAGTGAATGTAATGTAACTCACACCCATACAATGCGCACTACCCCGTGATGTTTTTCTCACTCCTACTAGTGAATGTAATGTAACACACACCCATACAATGCGCACCACCCCGCGATGTTTTTCAGAAACCTATCCTACGTTGCCACTGCATGTTCCCTGACCTCCCCATGCTGACCACACTGCGGTGCTTTTCTCCATCCTACATTGCCACTCACTGCCTATCCTAATTCAGACACTCCGATTCACCCCACCGCGTGATGTTTTTCTCACTCCGACTAGTGAATGTAATGTAACACACACCCGTACAATGCGCACCACCCCGTGATATTTTTCTCACCAATACTAGTGAATGTAATGTAAAACACACCCATACAATGTGCCCCACACCGCGATGTTTTTCAGAAACCTATCCTGCATTGCCACTGCATGTTCCCTGACCTCCCCATGCTGACCACCCCGCGGTGCTTTTCTCCATCCTACATTGCCACTCACTGCCTCTCCTAATTCAGACACTCCGATTCACACCACCCCGTGATGTTTTTCTCACTCCTACTAATGAATGTAATGAAACACACACCCATACAATGCGCACCACCCCGTGATGTTTTTCTCACTTCTACTAGTGAATGTAATGTAACACACACCCATACAATGCGCAACACCCCGCCATGTTTTTCAATAACCTATCCTACATTGCCACTGCATGTTCCCTGACCTCCCCATGCTTACCACCCCGCGGTGCTTTTCTCCATCCTACATTGCCACTCACTGCCTATCCTAATTCATACCCTCTGATTCACACCACTCCGCGATGTTTTTCTCACTCCTATTAGTGAATGTAATGTAACCCACACCCATACAATGCGCACCATCCCGCGATGTTTTTCTCACTCCTACTAGTGAATGTAATGTAACACACACCCATGCAATGCGCACCACCCCGTGATGCTTTTCTCACTCCTACTAGTGAATGTAATGTAAAACACACCCATACAATGCGCACCACCGCGTGATGTTTTTCAGAAAACTATCCAACATTGCCACTGCATGTTCCCTGACCTCCACATGGGGACCACCCCGCGGTGATTTTCTCCATCCTACATAGCCACTCACTGCCTATCCTAATTCAGACCCTCCGATTCACACCACCCCGTGATGCTTTTCTCACTCCTACTAGTGAATGTAATGTAACACACACCCATACAATGCGCACCACCCCGCGATGTTTTTCTCACTCCTACTAGTGAATGTAATGTAACACACACCGATACAATGCGCACCACCCCGTGATGTTTTTCTCACTCCTACTCGTGAATGTAATGTAACACACACCCATACAATGCGCACCACCCGCGATGTTTTTCAGAAACCTATCCTACATTGCCACTGCATGTTCCCTGACCTCCCCATGCTGACCACCCCGCGGGGCTTTTCTCCAACCTACATTGCCACTCACTGCCTATCCTAATTCAGACCCTCCGATTCACACCAGCCCGTGATGTTTTTCTCACTCCTAATAGTGAATGTAATGTAACACACACCCATACAATGCGCACCACCCCGCGATGTTTTTCTCACTCCTACTAGTGAATGTAATGTAACACACACCCATACAATTCGCACCACCCAGTGATGTTTTTCTCACTCCTACTCGTGAATGTAATGTAACACACACCCATACAATGCGCACCACCCGAGATTTTTTTCAGAAACCTATCCTACATTGCCACTGCATGTTCCCTGACCTCCCAATGGCGACCACCCCGCGGTGCCTTTCTCCATCCTACATTGCCACTCACTGCCTATCCTAATTCAGACCCTCCGATTCACACCACCCCTTGATGTTTTTCTCAATCCTACTAGTGAATGTAATGTAACACACACCCATACAATGCGCACTACCCCGCGATGTTTTTCAGAAACCTATCCTACATTGCCACTGCATGTTCCCAGACCTCCCATGCTGACCACCCCGCGGTGCTCTTCTCCATCCTACATTGCCACTCACTGCCTATCCTAATTCAGACCCTCCGATTCACACCACCCCGTGATGTTTTTCTCACTCGTACTTGTGAATGTATTGTAACACACACCCATACAATGCGCACCACCCCGCGATGTTTTTCTCAATCCTACTAGTGAATGTAATGTAACACACACCCATACAATGCGCACCACCCCGTGATGTTTTTCTCACTCCTACTAGTGAATGTAATGTAACACACACCCAAACAATGCGCACCACTCCGTGATGTTTTTGTCACTCGTACTAGTGAATGTAATGTAACACACAACCATACAATGCGCACCACCCCGTGATGTTTTTCTCACTCCTACTAGTGAATGTAATGTAACACACACCCAAACAATGCGCACCACTCCGTGATGTTTTTGTCACTCGTACTAGTGAATGTAATGTAACACACACCCATACAATGCGCACCACCCCGTGATGTTTTTCAGAAACCTATCCTACATGGCCACTGCATGTTCCCTGACCTCCCCATGCTGACCATCCCGCGGTGCTTTTCTCCATCCTACATTGCTACTCACTGCCTATCCTAATTCAGACCCTCCAATTCACACCACCCCGTGATGTTTTTCTCACTCCTACTAGTGAATGTATTGTAACACACACCCATACAATGCGCACCACCCCGTGATGTTTTTCAGAAAAATATCCTACATTGCCACTGCATGTTCCCTGACCTCCCCATGCTGACCACCCCGCGGTGCTTTTCTCCATCCTACATTGCCACTCACTGCCTATCCTAATTCAGACCTTCCGATACACACCACCCCGTGATGTTTTTCTCACTCCTACTAGTGAATGTAATGTAACACACACCCATACAATGCGCACCACCCCGCGATGTTTTTCAGAAACCTATCCTACTTTGCCACTGCATGTTCCCTGATCTCCCCATGCTGATCACCCCGCGGTGCTTTTCTCCATCCTACATTGCCACTCACTGCCTATCCTAATTCAGACCCTCCAATTCACACCACCCCGTGATGTTTTTCTCACTCCTACTAGTGAATGTAATGTAACACACACCAATACAATGTGCACCACCCCGTGATGTTTTTCTCATTCCTACTGGTGAATGTAATGTAACACAAACCCGTACAATGCGCACCACCCCGTGATGTTTTTCTAACTCCTACTAGTGAATGTAATGTAACACACAACCATACAATGCGGACCACCCCGCGATATTTTTCAGAAACGTATTCAACATTGCCACTGCATGTTCCCTGACCTCCCCATGCTGACCACCCCGTGGTGCTTGTCTCCATCCTACATTGCCACTCACTGCCTATCCTAATTCCGACACTCCGATTCACACCACCCCGTGATGTTTTTCTCACTCCTACTAGTGAATGTAATGTAAAACACACCCATACAATGCGCACCACCGCGCGATGTTTTTCAGAAAACTATCCAACATTGCCACTGCATGTTCCCTGACCTCCACATGCGGACCACCCCGCGGTGATTTACTCCATCCTACATAGCCACTCACTGCCTATCCTAATTCAGACCCTCCGATTCACACCACCCCGCTATGTTTTTCTCACTCCTACTAGTGAATGTAATGTAACACACACCCATACAATGCGCACCACCCCGTGATGTTTTTCTCACTCCTACTAGTGAATGTAATGTAACACACACCCATACAATGCGCACCACTCCGCGATGTTTTTCAGAAACCTATCCTACATTGCCACTGCATGTTCCCTGACCTCCCCATGCTGACCACCCCGCGGTGCTTTTCTCCATCCTACCTTGCCACTCACTGCCTATCCTAATTCAGACCTTCCGATTCACACCACCGCGTGATGTTTTTCTCACTCCTACTAGTGAATGTAATGTAACACACACCCATACAATGTGCACCAGCCCGTGATGTTTTTCTCACTCCTACTAGTGAATGTAATGTAACACACACCCATACAATGAGCACCACCCCGCGATGTTTTTCAGAAACCTATCCTACATTGCCACTCCATGTTCCCTGACCTCCCCATGCTGACCAACCCACGGTGATTTTCTCCATCCTACATTGCCACTCACTGCCTATCCTAATTCAGACCCTCCGATTCAAACCACCCCGTGATGTTTTTCTCACTCCTACTAGTGAATGTAATGTAACACACACCCATACAATTCGCACCACCCCGTGATGTTTTTCTCACTCCTACTCGTGAATGTAATGTAACACACACCCATACAATGCGCACCACCCGCGATGTTTTTCAGAAACCTATCCTACATTGCCACTGCATGTTCCCTGACCTCCCCATGCTGACCACCCCGCGGGGCTTTTCTCCAACCTACATTGCAACTCACTGCCTATCCTAATTCAGACCCTCCGATTCACACCACCCAGTGATGTTTTTCTCACTCCTAATAGTGAATGTAATGTAACACACACCCATAAAATGCGCACCACCCCGCGATGTTTTTCTCACTCCTACTAGTGAATGTAATGTAACACACACCCATACAATGCGCACCACCCCGAGATGTTTTTCAGAAACCTATCCTACATTGCCACTGCATGTTCCCTGACCTCCCCATGCTGACCACCCCGCGGTGCTTTTCTCCATCCTACATTGCCACTCACTGCCTATCCTAATTCAGACCCTCTGATTCACACCACCGCGTGATGTTTTTCTCACTCCTACTAGTGAATGAAATGTAACCCACACCCATACAATGTGCACCACCCCGTGATGTTTTTCTCACTCCTACTAGTGAATGTAATGTAACACACACCCATACAATGCGCACCACCCCGCGATATTTTTCAGAAACGTATCCTACTTTGCCACTGCATGTTCCCTGACCTCCCCATGCTGACCACCCCGCGGTGCTTGTCTCCATCCTACATTGCCACTCACTGCCTATCCTAATTCAGACCCTCCGATTCACACCACCCCGTGATGTTTTCTCACTCCTACTAGTGAATGTAATGTTACACACACCCATACAATGCGCACCACACCGTGATGTTTTTCTCACTCCTACTAGTGAATGTAATGTAACACACACCCATACAATGCGCACCACCCCGTGATGTTTTTCTCACTCCTACTAATGAATGTAATGTAACACACACCCATACAATGCGCACCACCCCGCGATGTTTTTCAGAAACCTATCCTACATTGCCACTGCATGTTCCCTGACCTCCCCATGCTGACCACCCCGCGGTGCTTTTCTCCATCCTACATTGCCACTCACTGCCTATCCTAATTCAGACCTTCCGATTCACACCACCGCGTGATGTTTTTCTCACTCCTACTAGTGAATGTAATGTAACACACACCCATACAATGTGCACCACCCCGTGATGTTTTTCTCACTCCTACTAGTGAATGTAATGTAACACACACCCATACAATGCGCACCACCCGCGATGTTTTTCAGAAACCTATCCTACATTGCCACTGCATGTTCCCTGACCTCCCCATGCTGACCACCCCGCGGTGATTTTCTCCATCCTACATTGCCACTCACTGCCTATCCTAATTCAGACCCTCCGATTCACACCACCGCGTGATGTTTTTCTCACTCCTACTAGTGAATGTAATGTAACACACACCCATACAATGCGCACCACCCCGTGATGTTTTTCTCACTCCTACTAGTGAATGTAATGTAACACACAACCATACAATGCGCACCACCCCGCGATGTTTTTCAGTAACCTATCCTACATTGCCACTGCATGTTCCCTGACCTCCCCATGCTGACCACCCCGCGGTGCTTTTCTCCATCCTACATTGCCACTCACTGCCTATCCTAATTCAGACACTCCGATTCACACAACCCCGCGATGTTTTTCTCACTCCTACTAGTGAATGTAATGTAACACACACCCATACAATGCGCACCACCCCGTGATGTTTTTCTCACTCCTACTTGTGAATGTAATGTAACACACACCCAAACAATGCGCACCACTCCGTGATGTTTTTGTCACTCGTACTAGTGAATGTAATGTAACACACACCCATACAATGCGCACCACCCCGTGATGTTTTTCAGAAACCTATCCTACATGGCCACTGCATGTTCCCTGACCTCCCCATGCTGACCATCCCGCGGTGCTTTTCTCCATCCTACATTGCTACTCACTGCCTATCCTAATTCAGACCCTCCGATTCACACCACCGCGTGATGTTTTTCTCACTCTTGCTAGTGAATGTAATGTAACACACACCGATACAATGCGCACCAAACCGCGATATTTTTCAGAAACCTATCCTACATGGCCACTGCATGTTCCCTAACCTCCCCATGCTGACCACCCCGCTGTGCTTTTCTCCATCCTACATTGCCACTCACTGCCTATCCTAATTCACACCCTCCGATTCACACCACCCCGTGATGATTTTCTCACTCCTACTTGTGAATGTATTGTAACACACACCCATACAATGCACACCACACCGTAATGTTTTTCTCACTCCTACTAGTGAATGTAGTGTAACACACACCCATACAATGCGCACCACCCCACGATGTTTTTCAGAAAACTATCCTACATTGCCACTGCATGTTCCCTGACCTCCCCATGCTGACCACCCCACGGTGCTTTTCTCCATACTACATTGCCACTCACTGCCTATCCAAATTCAGACCCTCCGATTCACACCACCCCTTGATGTTTTTCTCACTCCTACTAGTGAATGTAATGTAACACACACCCGTACAATGCACACCACCCCATGATGTTTTTCTCACTCCTAGTAGTGAATGTAATGTAACACACACCCATACAAACCGCACCACCCCGTGATGTTTTTCTCACTCCTACTAGTGAATGTAATGTAACACACACCCATACAATGCCCATCACCCCGCGATGTTTTTCAGAAACCTATCCTACATTCCCACTGCATGTTCCCTGACCTCCCTATGCTGACCACCCCGCGGTGCTTTTCTCCATCCTACATTGCCACTCACTGCCTATCCTAATTCAGACCCTCCAATTCACACCACCCCGTGATGTTTTTCTCACTCCTACTAGTGAATGTATTGTAACACACACCCATACAATGCGCACCACCCCGTGATCTTTTTCAGAAAACTATCCTACATTGCCACTGCATGTTCCCTGACCTCCCCATGCTGACCACCTCGCGGTGCTTTTCTCCATCCTACATTGCCACTCACTGCCTATCCTAATTCAGACCTTCCGATACACACCACCCCGTGATGTTTTTCTCACTCCTACTAGTGAATGTAATGTAACACACACCCACACAATGCGCACCACCCCGCGATGTTTTTCAGAAACCTATCCTACATTGCCACTGCATGTTCCCTGATCTCCCCATGCTGATCACCCCGCGGTGCTTTTCTCCATCCTACATTGCCACTCACTGCCTATCCTAATTCAGACCCTCCGATTCACACCACCCCGTGATGTTTTTCTCACTCCTACTAGTGAAGGTTATGTAAAACACACCCTTACAATGTGCACCACCCCGCGGTGTTTTTCAGAAACCTTTCCTACATTGCCACTGAATGTTCCCTGACCTCCCCATGCTGACCACCCCGCTGTGCTTTTCTCCATCCTACATTGCCACTCACTGCCTATCCTAATTCAGACCCTCCGATTCACACCACCCAGTGATGTTTTTCTCACTCCTACTTGTGAATGTAATGTAACACTCACCCATACAATACGCACCACTCCGCGATGATTTTCAGAAACCTATCCTACATTGCCACTGCATGTTCCCTGACCTCCCCATGCTGACCACCCCGCGGTGCTTTTCTCCATCCTACATTGCCACTCACTGCCTATCCTAATTCAGACCCTCCGATTCACACCACCCCGTGATGTATTTCTCACTCCTACTAGTGAATGTAATGTAACACACACCCATACAATGCGCAATACCCCGTGATGTTTTTCTCACTCCTACTAGTGAATGTAATGTAACACACACCCATACAATGCGCACCACCCCGCGATGTTTTTCAGAAACCTATCCTACATTGCCACTGCATGTTCCCTGACCTCCCCATGCTGACCACCCTGCGGTGCTTTTCTCCATCCTACATTGCCACTCACTGCCTATCCTACTTCAGACCCTCCGATTCACACCACCCCCGATGTTTTTCTCACTCCTACTAGTGAATGTAATGTAACACACACCCATACAATGCGCACCACCCCGCGATGTTTTTCTCACTCCTACTAGTGAATGTAATGTAGCACACAGCCATACAATGCGCACCACCCCGTGATGCTTTTCTTACTCCAACTATTGACTGTGATGTAACACACACCCATACAATGCGCACCACCCCGCGATATTTTTCAGAAACCTATCCTACATTGGCACTGCATGTTCCCTGACCTCCCCATGCTGACCACCCCACGGTGCTTTTCTCCATCCTACATTGCCACTCACTGCCTATCCTTATTCATACCCTCTGATTCACACCACCCCATGATGTTTTTCTCACTCCTACTAGTGAATGTAATGTAACACACACCCATACAATGCGCACCACCCCGCGATGTTTTTCAGAAACCTATCCTACATTGCCACTGCATGTTCCCTGATCTCCCCATGCTGATCACCCCGCGGTGCTTTTCTCCATCCTACATTGCCACTCACTGCCTATCCTAATTCAGACCCTCCGATTCACACCACCCAGTGATGTTTTTCTCACTCCTACTTGTGAATGTAATGTAACACTCTCCCATACAATACGCACCATTCCGCGATGATTTTCAGAAACCTATCCTACATTGCCACTGCATGTTCCCTGACCTCCCCATGCTGACCACCCCGCGGTGCTTTTCTCCATCCTATATTGCCACTCACTGCCTATCCTAATTCAGACATTCCGATTCACACCACCCCGTGATGTTTTTCTCACTCCTACTAGTGAATGTAATGTAACACACACCCATACAATGCGCACCACCCGGTGATGTTTTTCAGAATCCTATCCTACATTGCCCCTGCCTGTTCCCTGACCTCCCCATGCTGACCACCCCGCAGTGCTTTTCTCCATCCTACATTGCCACTCACTGCCTATCCTAATTCAGACCGTCCGATTCACACCACCCCGTGATGTTTTTCTCATTCCTACTAGTGAATGTAATGTAACAAACACCCATACAATGCGCAACACGCCGTTATGTGTCTCTCACTCCTACTAGTGAATGTAATGTAACACACACCCATACAATGCGCACCACCCCGCGATGTTTTTCTCACTCCTACTAGAGATGGTAATGTAACACACACGCATACAATGCGCACCACCCCGCGATGTTTTTCAGAAACCTATCCTACATTGCCACTGCATGTTCCGTGACCTCCCCAAGCTAACAACCCCGCGGTGCTTTTCTCCATCCTACATTGCCACTCACTGCCTATCCTAATTCAGACCCTCCGATTCACACCACCCCGTGATGTATTTCTCACTCCTACTAGTGAATGTAATGTAACACACACCCATACAATGCGCACTACCCCGTGATGTTTTTCTCACTCCTACTAGTGAATGTAATGTAACACACACCCATACAATGCGCACCACCCCGCGATGTTTTTCAGAAACCTATCCTACGTTGTCACTGCATGTTCCCTGACCTCCCCATGCTGACCACCCTGCGGTGCTTTTCTCCATCCTACATTGCCACTCACTGCCTATCCTAATTCAGACCCTCCGATTCACACCACCCCGTGATGTTTTTCTCACTCCTACTAGTGAATGTAATGTAACACACACCCATACAATGCGCACCACCCCGCGATGTTTTTCTCACTCCTACTAGTGAATGTAATGTAACACACAGCCATACAATGCGCACCACCCCGTGATGCTTTTCTCACTCCTACTATTGACTGTAATGTAACACACACCAATACAATGCGCACCACCCCGCGATGTTTTTCAGAAACCTATCCTACATTGCCACTGCATGTTCCCTGACCTCCCCATGCTGACCACCCCGCGGTGCTTTTCTCCATCCTACATTGCCACTCCCTGCCTATCCTTATTCATACCCTCTGATTCACACCACCCCGTGATGTTTTTCTCACTCCTACTAGTGAATGTAATGTAACACACACCCATACAATGCGCACCACCCCGTGATGTTTTTCTAACTCCTACTAGTTAATGTAATGTAACACACACCTATACAATGCGCACCACCCCTCGATGTTTTTCAGAAACCTATCCTATATTGCCACTGCATGTTCCCTGACTTCCCCATGCTGACCACCCCGCCTTGCTTTTCTCCATCCTACATTGCCACTCACTGCCTATCCTAATTCAGACCCTCCGATTAACACCACCCCGTGATGTTTTTCTCACTCCTACTAGTGAATGTAATGTAACACACACCCATACAAACCGCACCACAACGTGATGTTTTTCTCACTCCTACTAGTGAATGTAATGTAACACACACCCATACAATGCCCATCACCCCGCGATGTTTTTCAGAAACCTATCCTACATTCCCACTGCATGTTCCCTGACCTCCCTATGCTGACCACCCCGCGGTGCTTTTCTCCATCCTACATTGCCACTCACTGCCTATCCTAATTCAGACCCTCCGATTCACACCACCCCGTGATGTTTTTCTCACTCCTACTAGTGAATGTAATGTAACACACACCCATACAATGCGCACCACCCCGCAATGTTTTTCACAATCCTATCCTACATTGCCACTGCATGTTCCCTGACCTCCCCATGCTGATGACCCCGCGGTGCTTTTCTCCATCCTACATTGTCACTCACTTCCTATCCTAATTCAGACCCTCTGATTCACACCACCCCGTGATGTTTTTCTAAATCCTACTAGTGAATGTAATGTATCACACACCCATACAATGCGCACCAACCGTGATGTTTTTCTCACTCCTAGTAGTTAATGTCATGTAACACACACCCATAAAATGCACACCACCCCGTGATGTTCTTCTCACTCCTACTAGTGAATGTAATGTAACACACACCCATACAATGCGCACCACCCCGCGATATTTTTCAGAAACCTATCCTACATTGCCACTGCATGTTCCCTGACCTCCCCATGCTGACCACCCCGCCTTGCTTTTCTCCATCCTACATTGCCACTCACTGCCTATCCTAATTCAGACCCTCCGATTCACACCAACCCGTGATGATTTTCTCACTCCTACTAGTGAATGTAATGTAACACACACCCATACAATGCGCACCACTCTGTTATGTTTCTCTCACTCCTACTAGTGAATGTAATGTAACACACACCCATACAATGCGCACCACCCCGCGATGTTTTTCTCACTCCTACTAGAGAATGTAATGTAACACACACGCATACAATGCGCACCACCCCGCGATGTTTTTCAGAAACCTATCCTACATTGCCACTGCATGTTCCGTGACCTCCCCAAGCTAACAACCCCGCGGTGCTTTTCTCCATCCTACATTGCCACTCACTGCCTATCCTAATTCAGACCCACCGATTCACACCACCGCGTGATGTATTTCTCACTCCTACTAGTGAATGTAATGTAACACACACCCATACAATGCACACTACCCCGTGATGTTTTTCTCAATCCTACTAGTGAATGTAATGTAACACACACCCATGCAATGCGAACCACCCCGCGATGTTTTTCAGAAACCTATCCTACGTTGCCACTGCATGTTCCGTGACCTCCCCAAGCTAACAACCCCGCGGTGCTTTTCTCCATCCTACATTGCCACTCACTGCCTATCCTAATTCAGACCATCTGATTCACACCACCGCGTGATGTTTTTCTCACTCCTACTAGTGAATGAAATGTAACACACACCCATACAATGCGAACCACCCCGTGATGTTTTTCTCACTCCTACTAGTGAATGTAATGTAACACACACCCATACAATGCGCACCACCCCGCGATGTTTTTCTCACTCCTACTAGTGAATGTAATGTAACACACAGCCATACAATGCGCACCACCCCGTGATGCTTTTCTCACTCCTACTAGTGAATGTAATGTAACACACACCCATATAATGCGCACCACCCCGCGATGTTTTTCAGAAACCTATCCTACATTGCCACTGTATGTTCCCTGACCTCCCCATGCTGACCACCCCGGGGTGCTTTTCTCCATCCTACATTGCCACTCACTGCCTCTCCTAATTCAGACCCTCTGATTCACACTACCGCGTGATGTTTTTCTCACTCCTACTAGTGAATGTAATGTAACACACACCCATACAATGCGCACCACCCCGTGATGTTTTTCTCACTCATACTAGTGAATGTAATGTAACACCCACCGAACAATGCGCACCACCCCGCGGTCTTTTTCAGAAATCTATCCTACATTGCCACTGCATGTTTCCTGACCTCCCCATGCTGACCACCCCGCGGTGCTTTTCTCCATCCAACATTGCCACTCACTGCCTATCCTTATTCAGACCTTCCGATACACACCACACCGTGATGTTTTTCTCACTCCTACTAGTGAATGTAATGTAACACACACCCATACAATGCGCACCACCCCGCGATGTTTTTCAGAAACCTATCCTACATTGCCACTGCATGTTCCCTGATCTCCCCATGCTGATCACCCCGCGGTGCTTTTCTCCATCCTACATTGCCACTCACTGCCTATCCTAATTCAGACCCTCCGATTCACACCACCCCGTGATGTTTTTCTCACTCCTACTAGTGAATGTTATGTAAAACACACCCATACAATGTGCACCACCCCGCGATGTTTTTCAGAAACCTTTCCTACATTGCCACTGAATGTTCCCTGACCTCCCCATGCTGACCACCCCGCTGTGCTTTTCTCCATCCTACATTGCCACTCACTGCCTATCCTAATTCAGACCCTCCGATTCACACCACCCAGTGATGTTTTTCTAACTCCTACTTGTGAATGTAATGTAACACTCACCCATACAATACGCACCACTCCGCGATGATTTTCAGAAACCTATCCTACATTGCCACTTCATGTTCCCTGACCTCCCCATGCTGACCACCCCGCGGTGCTTTTCTCCATCCTATATTGCCACTCACTGCCTATCCTAATTCAGACCCTCCGATTCACACCACCCCATGATGTTTTTCTCACTCCTACTAGTGAATGTAATGTAACACACACCCATACAATGCGCACCACCCGGTGATGTTTTTCAGAATCCTATCCTACATTGCCACTGCATGTTCCCTGACCTCCACATGCTGACCACCCCGCAGTGCTTTTCTCCATCCTACATTGCCACTCACTGCCTATCCTAATTCAGACCCTCCGATTCACACCACCCCGTGATGTTTTTCTCATTCCTACTAGTGAATGTAGTGTAACAAACACCCATTCAATGCGCAACACCCCGTGATGTTTTTCTCACTCCTACTAGTGAATGTAATGTAACACACACCCATACATTGCGCAACACCCCGTTATGTTTCTCTCACTCGTACTAGTGAATGTAATGTAACACACACCCATACAATGCGCACAACGCCGTGATGTTTTTCTCACTCCTACTATTGACTGTAATGTAACACACACCCATACAATGCGCACCACCCCGCGATGTTTTTCAGAAACCTATCCTACGTTGCCACTGCATGTTCCCTGACCTCCCCATGCTGACCACCCTGCGGTGCTTTTCTCCATCCTACATTGCCACTCACTGCCTATCCTAATTCAGACCCTCCGATTCACACCACCCCGCGATGTTTTTCTCACTCCTACTAGTGAATATAATGTAACACACACCCATACAATGCGCACCACCCCGCGATGTTTTTCTCACTCCTACTAGTGAATGTAATGTAACACACAGCCATACAATGCGCACCACCCCGTGATGCTTTTCTCACTCCTACTATTGACTGTAATGTAACACACACCCATACAATGCGCACCACCCCGCGATGATTTTCAGAAACCTATCCTACATTGCCACTGCATGTTCCCTGACCTCCCCATGCTGACCACCCCGCGGTGATTTTCTCCATCCTACATTGCCACTCACTGCCTATCCTTATTCATACCCTCTGATTCACACCACCCCGTGATGTTTTTCTCACTCCTACTAGTGAATGTAATGTAACACACACCCATACAATGCGCACCACCCCGTGATGTTTTTCTCACTCCTACTAGTTAATGTAATGTAACACACACCTATACAATGTGCACCACCCCGCGATGTTTTTCAGAAACCTATCCTACATTGCCACTGCATGTTCCCTGACTTCCCCATGCTGACCACCCCGCCTTGCTTTTCTCCATCCTACATTGCCACTCACTGCCTATCCTAATTCAGACCCTCCGATTCACACCACCCCGTGATGTTTTTCTCACTCCTACTAGTGAATGTAATGTAACACACACCCGTACAATGCGCACCACCCCGTTATGTTTCTCTCACTCCTACTAGTGAATGTAATGTAACACACACCCATACAATGCGCACCACCCCGTGATGTTTTTCTCACTCCTACTAGAGAATGTAATGTAACACACACGCATACAATGCGCACCACCCGCGATGTTTTTCAGAAACCTATCCTACATTGCCACTGCATGTTCTGTGACCTCCCCAAGCTAACCACCCCGTAGTACTTTTCTCCATCCTACATTGCCACTCACTGCCTATCCTAATTCAGACCCTCCGATTCACACCACCCCGTGATGTATTTCTCACTCCTACTAGTGAATGTAATGTAACACACACCCATACAATGCGCACTACCCCGTTATGTTTTTCTCACTCCTCCTAGTGAATGTAATGTAACAAACACATACAATGCGCACCACCCCGCGATGTTTTTCAGAAACCTATCCTACATTGCAGGTGCATGTTCCCTGACCTCCCCATGCTGACCACCCCGCGATGCTTTTCTCCATCCTACATTGCCACTCACTGCCTATCCTAATTCAGACCATCCGATTCACCCCACCCCATGATGTTTTTCTCACTCCTACTAGTGAATGTAATGTAACACACACCCGTACAATGCGCACCACCCCGTGATATTTTTCTCACTAATACTAGTGAATGTAATGTAACACACACCCATACAATGCGCACCACCCCGCGATGTTTTTCAGAAACCTATCCTATATTGCCACTGCATGTTCCCTGACCTCCCCATGGTGACCACCCCACGGTGCTTTTCTCCATCCTACATTGCCACTCACTGCCTCTCCTAATTCAGACACTCTGATTCACAACACCCCGTGATGTTTTTCTCACTCCTACTAATGAATGTAATGAAACACACAGCCATACAATGCGAACCAGCCCGTGATGTTTTTCTCACTCCTACTAGTGAACGTAATGTAACAAACACCCATACAATGCGCACCACCCGGCGATGTTTTTCAGAAACCTAACCTACATTGCCACTGCATGTTCCCTGACCTCCCCATGCTGACCACCCCGCGGTGCTTTTCTCCATCCTACATTGCCACTCACTGCCTATCCTAATTCAGACCCTCCGATTCACACCACCCCGCGATGTTTTTCTCACTCCTACTAGTGAATCTAATGTAACACACACCCATACAATGCGCACCACCCCGCGATGTTTTTCTCACTCCTACTAGTGAATGTAATGTAACACACAGCCATACAATGCGCACCACCCCGTGATGCTTTTCTCACTCCTACTAGTGAATGTAATGTAACACACACCCATACAATGCGCACCACCCCGTGATGTTTTTCTCACTCATACTAGTGAATGTAATGTAACACACACCGAACAATGCGCACCACCCCGCAGTCTTTTTCAGAAATCTATCCTACATTGCCACTGCATGTTTCCTGACCTCCCCATGCTGACCACCCCGCGGGGCTTTTCTCCATCCAACATTGCCACTCACTGCCTATCCTTATTCAGACCCTCCGATTCACACCACCCCGTGATGTTTTTCTCACTCCTACTAGTGAATGTAATGTAACACACAGCCATACAATGCGCACCACCCCGTGATGTTTTTCTCACTCCTACTAGTTAATGTAATGTAACACACACCCATACAATGCGCACCACCCCGCGATGTTTTTCAGAAACCTATCCTACATTGCCACTGCATGTTCCCTGACCTCCCCTGCTGACCACCCCGCAGTGCTTTTCTCCATCCTACATTGCCACTCACTGCCTATCCTAAGTCAGACCCTCCGATTCACACCACCCCGTGATGTTTTTCTCATTCCTACTAGTGAATGTAATGTAAAAAACACCCATACAATGCGCACCACCCCGTGATGTTTTTCTCACTCCTACTAGTGAATGTAATGTAACACACACCCATACAATGCGCACCAACCCGTGATGTTTTTCTAACTCCTACTAGTGAATGTAATGTAACACACACCCATACAATGCGCACAACCCCGTGATATTTTTCAGAAACGTATCCTACATTGCCACTGCATGTTCCCTGACCTCCCCATACTGACCACCCCGCGGTGCTTGTCTCCATCCTACATTGCTACTCACTGCCTATCCTAATTCAGACCCTCCAATTCACACCACCCCGTGATGTTTTTCTCACTCCTACTAGTGAATGTAATGTAAAACACACCCATACAATGCGCACCACCGCGCGATGTTTTTCAGAAAACTATCCAACATTGCCACTGCATGTTCCCTGACCTCCACATGCGGATCACCCCGCGGTGCTTTTCTCTATCCTACATAGCCACTCACTGCCTATCCTAATTCAGACACTCCGATTCACACCACCCCGTGATGTTTTTCGCACTCCTACTAGTGAATGTAATGTAACACACACCCATACAATGCGCACCACCCCGCGATGTTTTTCTCACTCCTACTAGTGAATGTAATGTAACACACACCCATACAATGCGCACGAACCCGTGATGTTTTTCTTACTCCTACTAGTGAATGTAATGTAACACACACCCATATAATGCGGGTTACCCCGCGATGTTTTTCGGAAACCTATCCTACATTGCCACTGCATGTTCCCTGACCTCCCCATACTGATCACCCCGCGGTGATTTTCTCCATCCTACATTGCCGCTCACTGCCTATCCTAATTCAGACCCTCCGATTCACACCACCCCGTGATGTTTTTCTCACTCCTACTAGTGAATGTAATGTAACACACACCCATACAATGCGCACCACCCTGTGATGTTTTTCTCACTCCTACTAGTGAATGTAATGTAACACACACCCATACAATGCGCACCACCCCGCAATGATTTTCAGAAACCTATCCTACATTGCCCCTGCATGTTCCCTGGCCTCCCCATGCTGACGACCCCGCGGTGCTTTTCTCCATCCTACATTGTCACTCACTGCCTATCCTAATTCAGACCCTCTGATTCACACCACCCCGTGATGTTTTTCTAACTCCTACTAGTGAATGTAATGTAACACACACCCTTACAAAGCGCACCACACCGTGATGTTTTTCTCACTCCTTCTAGTGAATGTCATGTAACACACACCGATAAAATGCACACCACCCCGTGATGTTCTTCTCACTCCTACTAGTGAATGTAATGTAACACACACCCATACAATGCGCTCCACCCCGCGATGTTTTTCAGAAAGCTATCCTACATTGCCACTGCATGTTCCATGAACTCCCCAAGCTAATCACCCTGCGGTGCTTTTCTCCATCCTACATTGCCACTCACTGCCTATCCTAATTCAGACCCTCCGATTCACACCACCCCGTGATGTATTTCTCACTCCTACTAGGGAATGTAATGTAACACACACCCATACAATGCGCACTACCCCGTGATGTTTTTCTCACTCCTCCTAGTGAATGTAATGTAACAAACACCCATACAATGCGCACCACCCCGCGATGTTTTTCAGAAACCTTTCCGACATTGCCACTGCATGTTCCCTGAACTCCCCATGTTGACCAGCCCGCGGTGCTTTTCTCCATCCTACATTGCAACTCACTGCCTATTCTAATTCAGACCCTCCGATTCACCCCACCGCGTGATGTTTTTCTCACTCCTACTAGTGAATGTAATGTAACACACACCCGTACAATGCGCACCACCCCGTGATATTTTTCTCACTAATACTAGTGAATGTAATGTAACACACACCCATACAATGCGCACCACCCCGCGATGTTTTTTAAACCTATCCTACATTGCCAGTGCATGTTCCCTGACCTCCCAATGCTGACCACCCCGCGGTGCTTTTCTCCATCCTACATTGCCACTCACTGCCTATCCTAATTCAGACCCTCCGATTCCCACCACCCCGCAATGTTTTTCACACTCCTACTAATGAATGTAATGAAACACACACCCATACAATGCGCACCACCCCGTGATGTTTTTCTCACTCCTACTAGTGAATGTAATGTAACACACACCCATACATTGCGCACCACCCTGTTATGTTTCTCTCACTCCTACTAGTGAATGTAATGTAACACACACCCGTACAATGCGCACCACCCCGTGATATTTTTCTCACTAATACTAGTGAATGTATTGTAACACACACCCATACAATGCGCACTACCCCGCGATGTTTTTCTCACTCCTACTAGAGAATGTAATGTAACACACACCCATACAATGCGCACCACCCGCGATTTTTTTCAGAAACCTCTCCTACATTGCCACTGCATGTTCTGTGACCTCCCCAAGTTAACCACACTGTGGTGCTTTTCTCCATCCTACATTGCCACTCACTGCCTATCCTAATTCAGACCCTCCGATTCACACCATCCCGTGATGTATTTCTCACTCCTACTAGTGAATGTAATGTAACACACACCCATACAATGCGCACTACCCCGTGATGTTTTTCTCACTCCTAGTGAATGTAATGTAACACACACCCATACAATGCGCAACACCCCGTGATGTTTTTCTCACTCCTACTAGTGAATGTAATGTAACACACACCCATACAATGCGCACCAACCAGTGATGTTTTTCTAACTCCTACTAGTGAATGTAATGTAACACACACCCATACAATGCGCACAACCCCGTGATATTTTTCAGAAACGTATCCTACATTGCCACTGCATGTTCCCTGACCTCCCCATACTGACCACCCCGCGGTGCTTGTCTCCATCCTACATTGCCCCTCACTGCCTATCCTAATTCAGACCCTCCGATTCACACCACCCCGTGATGTTTTTCTCACTCCTACTAGTGAATGTAATGTAACACACACCCATACAATGCGCACCACCCTGTGATGTTTTTCTCACTCCTACTAGTGAATGTAATGTAACACACACCCATACAATGCGCACCACCCCGCAATGTTTTTCAGAAACCTATTCTACATTGCCACTGCATGTTCCCTGACCTCCCCATGCTGACGACCCCGCGGTGCTTTTCTCCATCCTACATTGTCACTCACTGCCTATCCTAATTCAGACACTCTGATTCACACCACCCCATGATGTTTTTCTAACTCCTACTAGTGAATGTAATGTAACACACACCCATACAATGCGCACCACCCCGTGATGTTTTTCTCACTCCTAGTAGTGAATGTCATGTAACACACACCCATAAAATGCACACCACCCCATGATGTTCTTCTCACTCCTACTAGTGAATGTAATGTAACACAGACCCATACAATGCGCACCACCCCGCGATGTTTTTCAGAAACCTATCCTACATTGCCACTGCATGTTCCCTGACCTCCCCATGCTGACCACGCCGCCTTGCTTTTCTCCATCCTACATTGCCACTCACTGCCTATCCTAATTCAGACCCTCCGATTCACACCAACCCGTGATGTTTTTCTCACTCCTACTAGTGAATGTAATGTAACACACACCCATACAATGCGCACCACCCCGTTATGTTTCTCTCACTCCTACTAGTGAATGTAATGTAACACACACCCATACAATGCGCACAACCCCGCGATGTTTTTCTCACTCCTACTAGAGAAGGTAATGTAACACACATGCATACAATGCGCACCACCCCGCGATGTTTTTCAGAAACCTATCCTACATTGCCACTGCATGTTCCGTGACCTCCCCAAGCTAACAACCCCGCGGTGCTTTTCTCCATCCTACATTGCCACTCACTGCCTATCCTAATGCAGAACCTCCGATTCACACCACCCCGTGATGTATTTCTCACTCCTACTAGTGAATGTAATGTAACACACACCCATACAATGCGCACTACCCCGTGATGTTTTTCTCACTCCTACTAGTGAATGTAATGTAACACACACCCATACAATGCGCACCACCCCGCGATGTGTTTTCAGAAACCTATCCTACGTTGCCACTGCATGTTCCCTGACCTCCCCATGCTGACCACCCTGCGGTGCTTTTCTCCGTCCTACATTGCGACTCACTGCCTATCCTAATTCAGACCCTCCGATTCACCCCACTGCGTGATGTTTTTCTCACTCCTACTAGTGAATGTAATGTAACACACACCAGTACAATGCGCACCACCCCGTGATATTTTTCTCTCTAATACTAGTGAATGTAATGTAACACACACCCATACAATGTGCACCACCCCGCGATGTTTTTCAGAAACCTATCCTACATTGCCACTGCATGTTCCCTGACCTCCCCATGCTGACCACCCCGCGGTGCTTTTCTCCATCCTACATTGCCACTCACTGTCTCTCCTAATTCAGACACTCCGATTCACACCACCCCGTGATGTTTTTCTCACTCCTACTAATGAATGTAATAAAACACACACCCATACAATGCGCAACACCCCGTGATGTTTTTCTCACTTCTACTAGTGAATGTAATGTAACACAAACCCATACAATGCGCACCACACCGCCATGTTTTTCAGAAACCTATCCTACAATGCCACTGCATGTTCCCTGACCTCCCCATGCTCACCACCCCGTGGTGCTTTTCTCCATCCTACATTGCCACTCACTGCCTATCCTAATTCATACCCTCTGATTCACACCACTCCGCGATGTTTTTCTCACTCCTACTAGTGAATGTAATGTAACAAACACCCATACAATGCGCACCACCCCGCGATGATTTTCTCACTCCTACTAGTGAATGTAATGTAACACACACCCATGCAATGCGCACCACCCCGTGATGCTTTTCTCACTCCTACAAGTGAATGTAATGTAACACACACCCATACAATGCGCACCACCCCGCGATGTTTTTCAGAAATCTATCCTACATTGCCACTGCATGTTCCCTGACCTCCCCATGCTGACCACCCCGCGGTGCTTTTCTCCATCCTACATTGCCACTCACTGCCTATCCTAATTCAGACCATCTGATTCACACCACCGCGTGATGTTTTTCTCACTCCTACTAGTGAATGTAATGTAACACACACCCATACAATGCGCACCACCCCGTGATGTTTTTCTCAATCCTACTAGTGAATGTAATGTAACACAAACCCGTACAATGCGCACCTCCCCGTGATGTTTTTCTAACTCCTACTAGTGAATGTAATGTAACACACACCCATACAATGAGGACCACCCCGCGATATTTTTCAGAAACGTATCCTACATTGCCACTGCATGTTCCCTGACCTTCCCATGCTGACCAACCCGCGGTGCTTGTCTCCATCCTACATTGCCACTCACTGCCTATCCTAATTCAGACCCTCCGATTCACACCACCCCGTGATGTTTTTCTCACTCCTACTAGTGAATGTAATGTAAAACACACCCATACAATGCGCACCACCGCGCGATGTTTTTCAGAAAACTATCCAACATTGCCACTGCATGTTCCCTGACCTAGACATGCGGAAAACCCCGCGGTGATTTTCTCCATCCTACATAGCCACTCAATGCCTATCCTAATTCAGACCCTCCGAATCACACCACCCCGTGATGTTTTTCTCACTCCTACTAGTGAATGTAATGTAACACACACCCATACAATGCGCACCACCCCGCGATGTTTATCTCACACCTACTAGTGAATGTAATGTAACACACACCCATACAATGCGCACAACCCCGTGATGTTTTTCTCACTCCTACTAGTGAATGTAATGTAACACACACCCATACAATGCGCACCACCCCGCGATGTTTTTCAGAAACCTATCCTACATTGCCACTGCATGTTCCCTGACCTCCCCATGCTGACCACCCCGCGGTGCTTTTCTCCATCCTACATTGCCACTCACAACCTATCCTAATTCAGACCTTCCGATTCACACCACCGCGTGATGTTTTTCTCACTCCTACTAGTGAATGTAGTGTAACACACACCCATACAATGTGCACCACCCCGTGATGTTTTTCTCACTCCTACTAGTGAATGTAATGTAACACACACCCATACAATGCGCACCACCCCGCGATGTTTTTCAGAAACCTATCCTACATTGCCACTGCATGTTCCCTGACCTCCCCATGCTGACCACCCCGCGGTGATTTTCTCCATCCTACATTGCCACTCACTGCCTATCCTAATTCAGACCCTCCGATTCACACTACCCCGTGATGTTTTTCTCACTCCTACTAGTGAATGTAATGTAACACACACCCATGCAATGCGCACCACACCGTGATGTTTTTCTCACTCCTACTCGTGAATGTAATGTAACACACACCCATACAATGCGCACCACCCCGCGATGTTTTTCAGAAACCTATCCTACATTGCCACTGCATGTTCCCTGACCTCCCCATGCTGACCACCCCGCGGGGCTTTTCTCCAACCTACATTGCAACTCACTGCCTATCCTAATTCAGACCTTCCGATTCACATCACCCCGTGATGTTTTTCTCACTCCTAATTGTGAATGTAATGTAACACACACCCATACAATGCACACCACCCCGCGATGTTTTTCTCACTCCTACTAGTGAATGTAATGTAACACACACCCATACAATGCGCACCACCCCGTGATGCTTTTCTCACTCCTACTAGTGAATGTAATGTAACACACACCCATACAATGCGCACCACCCCGCAATGTTTTTCAGAAACCTATCCTACATTGCCACTGCATGTTCCCTGACCTCCACATGCTGACCACCCCGCGGTGCTTTTCTCCATCCTACATTGCCACTCACTGCCTATCCTAATTCAGACTCTCTGATTCACACCACCGCGTGATGTATTTCTCACTCCTACTACTGAATGAAATGTAACACACACCATACAATGCGCACCACCCCGTGATGTTTTTCTCACTCCTACTAGTGAATGTAATGTAACACACACCCATACAATGCGCACCACCCCGTGATGTTTTTCTCACTCCTACTAGTGAATGTAATGTAACACACACCCATACAATGCGCACTACCACGTGATGTTTTTCTCACTCCTACTAGTGAATGTAATGTAACACAAACCCATACAATGTGCACCACCCCGTGATGTTTTTCTCACTCCTACCAATAAATGTAATGTAACACACACCCATACAATGCGCACCACCCCGCGATGTTTTTCAGAAACCTATCCTACTTTGCCACTGCATTTTCCCTGAAATCCCCATGCTGACCACCCCGCGGTGATTTTCTCCATCCTACATTGCCACTCACTGCCTATCCTAATTCAGACCCTCCGATTCACACCACCGCGTGATGTTTTTCTCACTCCTACTAGTGAATGTAATGTAACACACACCCATACAATGCGCACCACCCCGTGATGTTTTTCTCACTCCTACTAGTAAATGTAATGTAACACACACCCATACAATGCGCACCACCCCGCGATGTTTTTCAGAAACCTATCCTACATTGCCACTGCATGTTCCCTGACCTCCCCATGCTGACCACCCCGCGGTGCTTTTCTCCATCCTACATTGCCACTCACTGCCTATCCTAATTCAGACCCTCCGATTCACACCACCCCGTGATGTTTTTCTCACTCCTACTAGTGAATGTAATGTAACACACATCCATACAATGCGCACCACCCCGCGATGTTTTTCTCACTCCTACTAGTGAATGTAATGTAACACACACCCATACAATGCGCACCACCCCGTGATGTTTTTCTCACTCCTACTAGTGGATGTAATGTAACACACACCCAAACAATGCGCACCACCCCGTGATGTTTTTCAGAAACCTTTCCTACTTTGCCACTGCATTTTCCCTGACCTCCCATGCTGACCACCCCGCGGTGATTTTCTCCATCCTACATTGCCACTCACTGCCTATCCTAATTCAGACCCTCCGATTCACACCACCGCGTGATGTTTTTCTCACTCCTACTTGTGAATGTAATGTAACACACACCCATACAATGCGCACCACCCCGTGATGTTTTTCTCACTCCTACTAGTGGATGTAATGTAACACACACCCATACAATGCGCAACAGCCCGTGATGTTTTCCAGAAACCTATCCTACATTGCCACTGCATGTTCCCTGACCTCCCCATGCTGACCATCCCGCGGTGCTTTTCTCCATCCTACATTGCTACTCACTGCCTATCCTAATTCAGACCCTCCGATTCACACCACCACGTGATGTTTTTCTCACTCTTGCTAGTGAATGTAATGTAACACACACCGATACAATGCGCACCAAACCGCGATATTTTTCAGAAACCTATCCTACATGGCCACTGCATGTTCCCTGACCTCCCCATGCTGACCACCCCGCTGTGCTTTTCTCCATCCTACATTGCCACTCACTGCCTATCCTAATTCAGACCCTCCGATTCACACCACCCCGTGATGTTTTTCTCACTCCTACTAGTGAATGTAATGTAACACACACCCATACAATGCCCATCACCCCGCGATGTTTTTCAGAAACCTATCCTACATTCCCACTGCATGTTCCCTGACCTCCCTATGCTGAACACCCCGTGGTGCTTTTCTCCATCCTACATTGCCACCCACTGCCTATCCTAATTCAGACCCTCCGATTCACACCAGCCCGTGATGTTTTTCTCAATCCTACTAGTGAATGTATTGTAACACACACCCATACAATGCGCACCACCCCGTGATGTTTTTCAGAAAACTATCCTACATTGCCACTGCATGTTCCCTGACCTCCCCATGCTGACCACCCCTCGGTGCTTTTCTCCATCCTACATTGCCACTCACTGCCTATCCTAATTCACACCTTCCGATTCACTCCACCCCGTGAGGTTTTTCTCACTCCTACTAGTGAATGTAATATAACACACACCCATACAATGCGCACCACCCCGCGATGTTTTTTAGAAACCTATCCTACATTGCCACTGCATGTTCCCTGACCTCCCAATGGTGACAACCCCGCGGTGCTTTTCTCCATCCTACATTGCCACTCACTGCCTATCCTAATTCAGACACTCCGATTCACACCACCCCTTGATGTTTTTCTCAATCCTACTAGAGAATGTAATGTAACACACACCCATACAATGCGCACCACCCCGCGATGTTTTTCTCACTCCTACTAGTGAATGTAATGTAACACACACCCATACAATGCGCACCACCCCGTGATGTTTTTCTCACTCCTACTAGTGAATGTAATGTAACACACACCCATACAATGCGCACCACCCCGCGATGTTTTTCGGAAACCTATCCTACATTGCCACTGCATGTTCCCTGAGCTCCCCATACTGACCACCCCGCGGTGATTTTCTCCATCCTACATTGCCCCTCACTGCCTATCCTAATTCAGACCCTCCGATTCACACCACCCCTTGATGTTTTTCTCACTCCTACTAGTGAATGTAATGTAACACACACCCATACAATGCGCACCACACCGTGATGTTTTTCTCACTCCTACTAGTGAATGTAATGTAACACACACCCATACAATGCGCACCACCCCGCAATGTTTTTCACAATCCTATCCTACATTGCCACTGCATGTTCCCTGACCTCCCCATGCTGATGACCCCGCGGTGCTTTTCTCCATCCTACATTGTCACTCACTTCCTATCCTAATTCAGACCCTCTGATTCACACCACCCCGTGATGTTTTTCTAAATCCTACTAGTGAATGTAATGTAACACACACCCATACAATGCGCACCACCCCGTGATGTTTTTCTCATTCCTAGTAGTTAATGTCATGTAACACACACCCATAAAATGCACACCACCCCGTGATGTTCTTCTCACTCCTACTAGTGAATGTAATGTAACACACACCCATACAATGCGCACCACCCCGCGATGTTTTTCAGAAACCTATCCTACATTGCCACTGCATGTTCCCTGACCTCCCCATGCTGACCACCCCGCCTTGCTTTTCTCCATCCTACATTGCCACTCACTGCCTATCCTAATTCAGACCCTCCGATTCACACCAACCCGTGATGTTTTTCTCACTCCTACTAGTGAATGTAATGTAACACACACCCATACAATGCGCACCACTCCGTTATGTTTCTCTCACTCCTACTAGTGAATGTAATGTAACACACACCCATACAATGCGCACCACCCCGCGATGTTTTTCTCACTCCTACTAGAGAATGTAATGTAACACACACGCATACAATGCGCACCACCCCGCGATGTTTTTCAGAAACCTATCCTACATTGCCACTGCATGTTCCGTGACCTCCCCAAGCTAACAACCCCGCGGTGCTTTTCTCCATCCTACATTGCCACTCACTGCCTATCCTAATTCAGACCCTCCGATTCACACCACCGAGTGATGTATTTCTCACTCCTACTAGTGAATGTAATGTAACACACACCCATACAATTCGCACTACCCCGTGATGTTTTTCTCAATCCTACTAGTGAATGTAATGTAACACACACCCATACAATGCGCAACACCCCGTGATGTTTTCCAGAAACCTATCCTACATGGCCACTGCATGTTCCCTGACCTCCCCATGCTGACCATCCCGCGGTGCTTTTCTCCATCCTACATTGCTACTCACTGCCTATCCTAATTCAGACCCTCCGATTCACACCACCGCGTGATGTTTTTCTCACTCCTACTAGTGAATGTAATGTAACACACACCCATACAATGTGCACCACCCCGTGATGTTTTTCTCACTCCTACCAATAAATGTAATGTAACACACACCCATACAATGCGCACCACCCCGCGATGTTTTTCAGAAACCTATCCTACTTTGCCACTGCATTTTCCCTGACCTCCCCATGCTGACCACCCCGCGGTGATTGTCTCCATCCTACATTGCCACTCACTGCCTATCCTAATTCAGACCCTCCTATTCACACCACCGCGTGATGTTTTTATCACTCCTACTAGTGAATGTAATGTAACACACACCCATACAATGCGCACCACCCCGTGATGTTTTTCTCACTCCTACTAGTAAATGTAATGTAACACACACCCATACAATGCGCACCACCCCGCGATGTTTTTCAGAAACCTATCCTACATTGCCACTGCATGTTCCCTGATCTCCCTATGCTGACCACCCCGTGGTGCTTTTCTCCATCCTACATTGCCACCCACTGCCTATCCTAATTCAGACCCTCCGATTCACACCACCCCGTGAGGTTTTTCTCAATCCTACTAGTGAATGTATTGTAACACACACCCATACAATGCGCACCACCCCGTGATGTTTTTCAGAAAACTATCCTACATTGCCACTGCATGTTCCCTGACCTCCCCATGCTGACCATCCCGCGGTGCTTTTCTCCATCCTACATTGCCACTCACTGCCTATCCTAATTCAGACCTTCCGATTCACTCCACCCCGTGAGGTTTTTCTCACTCCTACTAGTGAATGTAATATAACACACACCCATACAATGCGCACCACCCAGCGATGTTTTTTAGAAACCTATCCTACATTGCCACTGCATGTTCCTTGACATCCCAATGGTGACAACCCCGCGGTGCTTTTCTCCATCCTACATTGCCACTCACTGCCTATCCTAATTCAGACCCTCCGATTCACACCACCCCTTGATGTTTTTCTCAATCCTACTAGTGAATGTAATGTAACACACACCCATACAATGCGCACTACCCCGCGATGTTTTTCAGAAACCTATCCTACATTGCCACTGCATGTTCCCAGATATCCCATGCTGACCACCCCACGGTGCTTTTCTCCATCCTACATTGCCACTCACTGCCTATTGTAATTCAGACCCTCCGATTCACACCACCCCGTGATGTTCTTCTCACTCCTACTAGTGAATGTAATGTGACACACACCCATACAATGCGCACCACCCCGCGATGTTTTTCAGAAACCTATCCTACTTTGCCACTGCATGTTCCCTGACCTCCCCATGCTGACCACCCCGCCTTGCTTTTCTCCATCCTACATTGCCACTCACTGCCTATTCTAATTCAGACCCTCCGATTCACACCAACCCGTGATGTTTTTCTCACTCCTACTAGTGAATGTAATGTAACACACACCCATACAATGCGCACCACCCCGTTATGTTTCTCTCACTCCTACTAGTGAATGTAATGTAACACACACCCATACAATGCGCACCACCCCGCGATGTTTTTCTCACTCCTACTAGAGAATGTAATGTAACACACAAGCATACAATGCGCACCACCCCGCGATGTTTTTCAGAAACCTATCCTATATTGCCACTGCATGTTCCGTGACCTCCCCAAGCTAACAACCCCGCGGTGCTTTTCTCCATCCTACATTGCCACTCACTGCCTATCCTAATTCAGACCCTCCGATTCACACCACCCCGTGATGTATTTCTCACTCCTACTAGTGAATGTAATGTAACACACACCCATACAATGCGCACTACCCCGTGATGTTTTTCTCAATCCTACTAGTGAATGTAATGTAACACACACCCATACAATGCGCACCACCCCGTGATGTTTTTCTCACTCCTACTAGTGAATGTAATGTAACACACACCCATACAATGCGCACCCCCCCGCGATGTTTTTCAGAAACCTATCCTACATTGAAACTGCATGTTCCCTGACCTCCCCATGCTGACCACCCCGCGGTGCTTTTCTCCATCCTACATTGCCACTCACTGCCTATCCTAATTCAGACCTTCCGATTCACACCACCGCGTGATGTTTTTCTCACTCCTACTAGTGAATGTAATGTAACACACACCCATACAATGTGCACCACCCCGTGATGTTTTTCTCACTCCTACCAATAAATGTAATGTAACACACACCCATACAATGCGCACCACCCCGCGATGTTTTTCAGAAACCTATCCTACTTTGCCACTGCATTTTCCCTGACCTCCCCATGCTGACCACCCCGCGGTGATTTTCTCCATCCTACATTGCCACTCACTGCCTATCCTAATTCAGACCCTCCTATTCACACCACCGCGTGATGTTTTTATCACTCCTACTAGTGAATGTAATGTAACACACACCCATACAATGCGCACCACCCCGCGATGTTTTTCTCACTCCTACTAGAGAATGTAATGTAACACACAAGCATACAATGCGCACCACCCCGCGATGTTTTTCAGAAACCTATCCTACATTGCCACTGCATGTTCCGTGACCTCCCCAAGCTAACAACCCCGCGGTGCTTTTCTCCATCCTACATTGCCACTCACTGCCTATCCTAATTCAGACCCTCCGATTCACACCACCCCGTGATGTATTTCTCACTCCTACTAGTGAATGTAATGTAACACACAGCCATAAAATGCGCACTACCCCGTGATGTTTTTCTCACTCCTACTAGTGAATGTAATGTAACACACACCCATACAATGCGCACCACCCCGCGATGTTTTTCAGAAACCTATCCTACGTTGCCACTGCATGTTCCCTGACCTCCTCATGCTGACCACCCTGCGGTGCTTTTCTCCATCCTACATTGCCACTCACTGCCTATCCTAATTCAGACACTCCGATTCACCCCACCGCGTGATGTATTTCTCACTCCTACTAGTGAATGTAATGTAACACACACCCGTACAATGCGCACCACCCCGTGATATTTTTCTCACCAATACTAGTGAATGTAATGTAACACACACCCATACAATGTGCACCACCCCGCGATGTTGTTCAGAAACCTATCCTACATTGCCACTGCATGTTCCCTGACCTCCCCATACTGACCACCCCGCGGTGCTTTTCTCCATCCTACACTGCCACTCACTGCCTATCCTAATTCAGACCTTCCGATTCACACCACCGCGTGATGTTTTTCTCACTCCTACTAGTGAATGTAATGTAACACACACCCATGCAATGCGCACGACCCTGTGATGCTTTTCTCACTCCTACTAGTGAATGTAATGTAACACACACGCATACAATGCGCAACACCCCGCGATGTTTTTCAGAAACCTATCCTACATTGCCACTGCATGTTCCCTGACCTCCCCATGCTGACCACCCCGCGGTGCTTTTCTCCATCCTACATTGCCACTCACTGCCTATCCTAATTCAGACCATCTGATTCACACCACCGCGTGATGTTTTTCTCACTCCTACTAGTGAATGTAATGTAACACACACCCATACAATGCGCACCACCCCGTGATGTTTTTCTCACTCCTACTAGTGAATGTAAAGTAACACAAACCCGTACAATGCACACCACCCCGTGATGTTTTTCTAGCTCCTACTAGTGAATGTAATGTAACACACAACCATACAATGCGGACCACCCCGCGATATTTTTCAGAAACGTATCCTACATTGCCACTGCATGTTCCCTGACTTTCCCATGCTGACCACCCCGCTGTGCTTGTCTCCATCCTACATTGCCACTCACTGCCTATCCTAATTCAGACCCTCCGATTCACACCACCCCGTGATGTTTTTCTCACTCCTACTAGTGAATGTAATGTAAAACACACCCATACAATGCGCACCACCGCGAGATGTTTTTCAGAAAACTATCGAACATTGCCACTGCATGTTCCCTGACCTCCCCATGCTGACCACCCCGCGGTGCTTTTCTCCATCCTACATTGCCACTCACTGCCTATCCTAATTCAGACACTCCGATTCACCCCACCGCGTGATGTATTTCTCACTCCTACTAGTGAATGTAATGTAACACACACCCGTACAATGCGCACCACCCCGTGATATTTTTCTCACCAATACTAGTGAATGTAATGTAACACACACCCATACAATGTGCACCACCCCGCGATGTTTTTCAGAAACCTATCCTACATTGCCACTGCATGTTCCCTGACCTCCCCATACTGACCACCCCGCGGTGCTTTTTTCCATCCTACATTGCCACTCACTGCCTCTCCTAATTCAGACACTCCGATTCACACCACCCCGTGATGTTTTTCTCACTTCTACTAGTGAATGTAATGTAACACACACCCATGCAATGCGCACGACCCTGTGATGCTTTTCTCACTCCTACTAGTGAATGTAATGTAACACACACGCATACAATGCGCAACACCCCGCGATGTTTTTCAGAAACCTATCCTACATTGCCACTGCATGTTCCCTGACCTCCCATGCTGACCACCCCGCGGTGCTTTTCTCCATCCTACATTGCCACTCACTGCCTATCCTAATTCAGACCATCTGATTCACACCACCGCGTGATGTTTTTCACACTCCTACTAGTGAATGAAATGTAACACACACCCATACAATGCGAACAACCCCGTGATGTTTTTCTCACTCCTACTAGTGAATGTAATGTAACACACACCCATACAATGCGCACCACCCCGTGATGTTTTTCTCACTCCTACTAGTGAATGTAAAGTAACACAAACCCGTACAATGCGCACCACCCCGTGATGTTTTTCTAGCTCCTACTAGTGAATGTAATGTAACACACAACCATACAATGCGGACCACCCCGCGATATTTTTCAGAAACGTATCCTACATTGCCACTGCATGTTCCCTGACTTTCCCATGCTGACCACCCCGCTGTGCTTGTCTCCATCCTACATTGCCACTCACTGCCTATCCTAATTCAGACCCTCCGATTCACACCACCCCGTGATGTTTTTCTCACTCCTACTAGTGAATGTAATGTAAAACACACCCATACAATGCGCACCACCGCGAGATGTTTTTCAGAAAACTATCGAACATTGCCACTGCATGTTCCCTGACCTCCACATGCGGACCACCCCGCGGTGATTTTCTCCATCCTACATAGCCATTCACTGCCTATCCTATTTCAGACCCTCCGATTCACACCACCCCGTGATGTTTTTCTCACTCCTACTAGTGAATGTAATGTAACACACACCCATACAATGCGCACCACCCCGTGATGTTTTTCTCACTCCTACTAGTGAATATAATGTAACACACACCCATACAATGCGCACCACCCCGCGATGTTTTTCAGAAACCTATCCTACATTGCCACTGCATGTTCCCTGACCTCCCCATGCTGACCACCCCGCGGTGCTTTTCTCCATCCTACATTGCCACTCACTGCCTATCCTAATTCAGACCCTCCGATTCACACCAACCCGTGATGTTTTTCTCACTCCTACTAGTGAATGTAATGTAACACACACCCATACAATGCGCACCACCCCGCGATGTTTTTCTCACTCCTACTAGAGAATGTAATGTAACACACACGCATACAATGCGCACCACCCCGCGATATTTTTCAGAAACCTATCCTACATTGCCACTGCATGTTCCGTGACCTCCCCAAGCTAACAACCCCGCGGTGCTTTTCTCCATCCTACATTGCCACTCACTGCCTATCCTAATTCAGACCCTCCGATTCACACCACCGCGTGATGTTTTTCTCACTCCTACTATTGAATGTAATGTAACACACACCCATACAATGTACACCACCCCGTGATGTTTTTCTCACTCCTACTAGTAAATGTAATGTAACACACACCCATACAATGCGCACCACCCCGCGATGTTTTTCAGAAACCTTTCCTACTTTGCCACTGCATTTTCCCTGACCTCCCCATGCTGACCACCCCGCGGTGATTTTCTCCATCCTACATTGCCACTCACTGCCTATCCTAATTCAGACCCTCCGATTCACACCACCGCGTGATGTTTTTCTCACTCCTACTAGTGAATGTAATGTAACACACACCCATAAAATGCGGACCACCCCGTGATGTTTTTCTCACTCCTACTAGTAAATGTAATGTAACACACACCCATACAATGCGCACCACCGCGCGATGTTTTTCAGAAACCTATCCTACATTGCCACTGCATGTTCCCTGACCTCCCCATGCTGACCACCCCGCGGTGCTTTTCTCCATCCTACATTGCCACTCACTGCCTATCCTAATTCAGACCCTCCGATTCACACCACCCCGTGATGTTTTTCTCACTCCTACTAGTGAATGTAATGTAACACACATCCATACAATGCGCATCACCCCGCGATGTTTTTCTCACTCCTACTAGTGAATGTAATGTAACACACACCCATACAATGCGCACCACCCCGTGATGTTTTTCTCACTCCTACTAGTGGTTGTAATGTAACACACACCCAAACAATGCGCACCACCCCGTGATGTTTTTGTCACTCGTACTAGTGAATGTAATGTAACACACACCCATACAATGCGCAACACCCCGTGATGTTTTCCAGAAATCTATCCTACATGGCCACTGCATGTTCCATGACCTCCCCATGCTGACCATCCCGCGGTGCTTTTCTCCATCCTACATTGCTACTCACTGCCTATCCTAATTCAGACCCTCCGATTCACACCACCGCGTGATGTTTTTCTCACTCTTGCTAGTGAATGTAATGTAACACACACCGATACAATGCGCACCAAACCGCGATATTTTTCAGAAACCTATCCTACATGGCCACTGCATGTTCCCTGACCTCCCCATGCTGACCACCCCGCTGTGCTTTTCTCCATCCTACATTGCCACTCACTGCCTATCCTAATTCAGACCCTCCGATTCACACCACCCCGTGATGTTTTTCTCACTCCTACTAGTGAATGTAATGTAACACACACCCATACAATGCCCATCACCCCGCGATGTTTTTCAGAAACCTATCCTACATTCCCACTGCCTGTTCCCTGACCTCCCTATGCTGAACACCCCGTGGTGCTTTTCTCCATCCTACATTGCCACCCACTGCCTATCCTAATTCAGACCCTCCGATTCACACCAGCCCGTGATGTTTTTCTCAATCCTACTAGTGAATGTATTGTAACACACACCCATACAATGCGCACCACCCCGTGATGTTTTTCAGAAAACTATCCTACATTGCCACTGCATGTTCCCTGACCTCCCCATGCTGACCACCCCGCGGTGCTTTTCTCCATCCTACATTGCCACTCACTGCCTATCCTAATTCACACCTTCCGATTCACTCCACCCCGTGAGGTTTTTCTCACTCCTACTAGTGAATGTAATATAACACACACCCATACAATGCGCACCACCCCGCGATGTTTTTTAGAAACCTATCCTACATTGCCACTGCATGTTCCCTGACCTCCCAATGGTGACAACCCCGCGGTGCTTTTCTCCATCCTACATTGCCACTCACTGCCTATCCTAATTCAGACCCTCCGATTCACACCACCCCTTGATGTTTTTCTCAATCCTACTAGTGAATGTAATGTAACACACACCCATGCAATGCGCACTACCCCGCGATGTTTTTCAGAAACCTATCCTACATTGCCACTGCATGTTCCCAGACCTCCCATGCTGACCACCCCACGGTGCTTTTCTCCATCCTACATTGCCACTCACTGCCTATCGTAATTCAGACCCTCCGATTCACACCACCCCGTGATGTTTTTCTCACTCGTACTTGTGAATGTATTGTAACGCACACCCATACAATGCGCACCACATTGTGATGTTTTTCAGAAAACTATCCTACATTGCCACTGCATGTTCCCTGACCTCCCCATGCTGACCATCCCGCCTTGCTTTTCTCCATCTTACATTGCCACTCACTGCCTATCCTAATTCAGACACTCCGATTCACACCAACCCGTGATGTTTTTCGCACTCCTACTAGAGAATGTAATGTAACACACACCCATACAATGCGCACCACCCCGCGATGTTTTTCTCACTCCTCCTAGTGAATGTAATGTAACACACACCCATACAATGCGCACCACCCCGTGATGTTTTTCTCACTCCTACTAGTGAATGTAATGTAACACACCCCATACAATGCGCACCACCCCGCGATGTTTTTCGGAAACTTATCCTACATTGCCACTGCATGTTCCCTGAGCTCCCCATACTGACCACCCCGCGGTGATTTTCTCCATCCTACATTGCCCCTCACTGCCTATCCTAATTCAGACCCTCCGATTCACACCACCCCGTGATGTTTTTCTCACTCCTACTAGTGAATGTAATGTAACACACACCCATACAATGCGCACCACACCGTGATGTTTTTCTCACTCCTACTAGTGAATGTAATGTAACACACACCCATACAATGCGCACCACCCCGCAATGTTTTTCACAATCCTATCCTACATTGCCACTGCATGTTCCCTGACCTCCCCATGCTGATGACCCCGCGGTGCTTTTCTCCATCCTACATTGTCACTCACTTCCTATCCTAATTCAGACCCTCTGATTCACACCACCCCGTGATGTTTTTCTAAATCCTACTAGTGAATGTAATGTAACACACACCCATACAATGCGCACCACCCCGTGATGTTTTTCTCACTCCTAGTAGTTAATGTCATGTAACACACACCCATAAAATGCACACCACCCCGTGATGTTCTTCTCACTCCTACTAGTGAATGTAATGTAACACACACCCATACAATGCCCACCACCCCGCGATGTTTTTCAGAAACCTATCCTACATTGCCACTGCATGTTCCCTGACCTCCCCATGCTGACCACCCCGCCGTGCTTTTCTCCATCCTACATTGCCACTCACTGCCTATCCTAATTCAGACCCTCCGATTCACACCAACCCGTGATGTTTTTCTCACTCCTACTAGTGAATGTAATGTAACACACACCCATACAATGCCCACCACTCCGTTATGTTTCTCTCACTCCTACTAGTGAATGTAATGTAACACACACCCATACAATGCGCACCACCCCGCGATGTTTTTCTCACTCCTACTAGAGAATGTAATGTAACACACACGCATACAATGCGCACCACCCCGCGATGTTTTTCAGAAACCTATCCTACATTGCCACTGCATGTTCCGTGACCTCCCCAAGCTAACAACCCCGCGGTGCTTTTCTCCATCCTACATTGCCACTCACTGCCTATCCTAATTCAGACCCTCCGATTCACACCACCCCGTGATGTATTTCTCACTCCTACTAGTGAATGTAATGTAACACACACCCATACAATGCGCACTACCCCGTGATGTTTTTCTCAATCCTACTAGTGAATGTAATGTAACACACACCCATGCAATGCGCACCACCCCGCGATGTTTTTCAGAAATCTATCCTACGTTGCCACTGCATGTTCCGTGACCTCCCCAAGCTAACAACCCCGCGGTGCTTTTCTCCATCCTACATTGCCACTCACTGCCTATCCTAATTCAGACCATCTGATTCACACCACCGCGTGATGTTTTTCTCACTCCTACTAGTGAATGAAATGTAACACACACCCATACAATGCGAACCACCCCGTGATGTTTTTCTCACTCCTACTAGTGAATGTAATGTAACACACACCCATACAATGCGCACCACCCCGTGATGTTTTTCTCACTCCTACTAGTGAATGTAATGTAACACACACCCATACAATGCGCACCACCCCGCGATGTTTTTCAGAAACCTATCCTACATTGCCACTGCATGTTCCCTGACCTCCCCATGCTGACCACCCCGCGGTGCTTTTCTCCATCCTACATTGCCACTCACTGCCTATCCTAATTCAGACCTTCCGATTCACACCACCGCGTGATGTTTTTCTCACTCCTACTAGTGAATGTAATGTAACACACACCCATACAATGTGCACCACCCCGTGATGTTTTTCTCACTCCTACCAATAAATGTAATGTAACACACACCCATACAATGCGCACCACCCCGCGATGTTTTTCAGAAACCTATCCTACTTTGCCACTGCATTTTCCCTGACCTCCCCATGCTGACCACCCCGCGGTGATTTTCTCCATCCTACATTGCCACTCACTGCCTATCCTAATTCAGACCCTCCGATTCACACCCCCGCGTGATGTTTTTATCACTCCTACTAGTGAATGTAATGTAACACACACCCATACAATGCGCAACACCCCGTGATGTTTTTCTCACTCCTACTAGTAAATGTAATGTAACACACACCCATACAATGCTCACCACCCCGCGATGTTTTTCAGAAACCTATCCTACATTGCCACTGCATGTTCCCTGACCTCCCTATGCTGACCACCCCGTGGTGCTTTTCTCCATCCTACATTGCCACCCACTGCCTATCCTAATTCAGACCCTCCGATTCACACCACCCCGTGAGGTTTTTCTGAATCCTACTAGTGAATGTATTGTAACACACACCCATACAATGCGCACCACCCCGTGATGTTTTTCAGAAAACTATCCTACATTGCCACTGCATGTTCCCTGACCTCCCCATGCTGACCACCCCGCGGTGCTTTTCTCCACCCTACATTGCCACTCACTGCCTATCCTAATTCAGACCTTCCGATTCACTCCACCCCGTGAGGTTTTTCTCACTCCTACTAGTGAATGTAATATAACACACACCCATACAATGCGCACCACCCAGCGATGTTTTTTAGAAACCTATCCTACATTGCCACTGCATGTTCCTTGACATCCCAATGGTGACAACCCCGCGGTGCTTTTCTCCATCCTACATTGCCACTCACTGCCTATCCTAATTCAGACCCTCCGATTCACACCACCCCTTGATGTTTTTCTCAATCCTACTAGTGAATGTAATGTAACACACACCCATACAATGCGCAACACCCCGCGATGTTTTTCAGAAACCTATCCTACATTGCCACTGCATGTTCCCTGACCTCCCCATGCTGACCACCCCGCGGTGCTTTTCTCCATCCTACATTGCCACTCACTGCCTATCCTAATTCAGACCATCTGATTCACACCACCGCGTGATGTTTTTCTCACTCCTACTAGTGAATGAAATGTAACACACACCCATACAATGCGAACCACCCCGTGATGTTTTTCTCACTCCTACTAGTGAATGTAATGTAACACACACCCATACAATGCGCACCACCCCGTGATGTTTTTCTCACTCCTACTAGTGAATGTAAAGTAACACAAACCCGTACAATGCGCACCACCCCGTGATGTTTTTCTAGCTCCTACTAGTGAATGTAATGTAACACACAACCATACAATGCGGACCACCCCGCGATATTTTTCAGAAACGTATCCTACATTGCCACTGCATGTTCCCTGACTTTCCCATGCTGACCACCCCGCTGTGCTTGTCTCCATCCTACATTGCCACTCACTGCCTATCCTAATTCAGACCATCTGATTCACACCACCGCGTGATGTTTTTCTCACTCCTACTAGTGAATGAAATGTAACACACACCCATACAATGCGAACCACCCCGTGATGTTTTTCTCACTCCTACTAGTGAATGTAATGTAACACACACCCATACAATGCGCACCACCCCGTGATGTTTTTCTCACTCCTACTAGTGAATGTAATGTAACACACACCCATACAATGCGCACCACCCCGCGATGTTTTTCAGAAACCTATCCTACATTGCCACTGCATGTTCCCTGACCTCCCCATGCTGACCACCCCGCGGTGCTTTTCTCCATCCTACATTGCCACTCACTGCCTATCCTAATTCAGACCTTCCGATTCACACCACCGCGTGATGTTTTTCTCACTCCTACTAGTGAATGTAATGTAACACACACCCATACAATGTGCACCACCCCGTGATGTTTTTCTCACTCCTACCAATAAATGTAATGTAACACACACCCATACAATGCGCACCACCCCGCGATGTTTTTCAGAAACCTATCCTACTTTGCCACTGCATTTTCCCTGACCTCCCCATGCTGACCACCCCGCGGTGATTTTCTCCATCCTACATTGCCACTCACTGCCTATCCTAATTCAGACCCTCCGATTCACACCCCCGCGTGATGTTTTTATCACTCCTACTAGTGAATGTAATGTAACACACACCCATACAATGCGCAACACCCCGTGATGTTTTTCTCACTCCTACTAGTAAATGTAATGTAACACACACCCATACAATGCTCACCACCCCGCGATGTTTTTCAGAAACCTATCCTACATTGCCACTGCATGTTCCCTGACCTCCCTATGCTGACCACCCCGTGGTGCTTTTCTCCATCCTACATTGCCACCCACTGCCTATCCTAATTCAGACCCTCCGATTCACACCACCCCGTGAGGTTTTTCTGAATCCTACTAGTGAATGTATTGTAACACACACCCATACAATGCGCACCACCCCGTGATGTTTTTCAGAAAACTATCCTACATTGCCACTGCATGTTCCCTGACCTCCCCATGCTGACCACCCCGCGGTGCTTTTCTCCATCCTACATTGCCACTCACTGCCTATCCTAATTCAGACCCTCCGATTCACACCACCCCTTGATGTTTTTCTCAATCCTACTAGTGAATGTAATGTAACACACACCCATACAATGCGCACCACCCAGCGATGTTTTTTAGAAACCTATCCTACATTGCCACTGCATGTTCCTTGACATCCCAATGGTGACAACCCCGCGGTGCTTTTCTCCATCCTACATTGCCACTCACTGCCTATCCTAATTCAGACCCTCCGATTCACACCACCCCTTGATGTTTTTCTCAATCCTACTAGTGAATGTAATGTAACACACACCCATACAATGCGCAACACCCCGCGATGTTTTTCAGAAACCTATCCTACATTGCCACTGCATGTTCCCTGACCTCCCCATGCTGACCACCCCGCGGTGCTTTTCTCCATCCTACATTGCCACTCACTGCCTATCCTAATTCAGACCATCTGATTCACACCACCGCGTGATGTTTTTCTCACTCCTACTAGTGAATGAAATGTAACACACACCCATACAATGCGAACCACCCCGTGATGTTTTTCTCACTCCTACTAGTGAATGTAATGTAACACACACCCATACAATGCGCACCACCCCGTGATGTTTTTCTCACTCCTACTAGTGAATGTAAAGTAACACAAACCCGTACAATGCGCACCACCCCGTGATGTTTTTCTAGCTCCTACTAGTGAATGTAATGTAACACACAACCATACAATGCGGACCACCCCGCGATATTTTTCAGAAACGTATCCTACATTGCCACTGCATGTTCCCTGACTTTCCCATGCTGACCACCCCGCTGTGCTTGTCTCCATCCTACATTGCCACTCACTGCCTATCCTAATTCAGACCCTCCGATTCACACCACCCCGTGATGTTTTTCTCACTCCTACTAGTGAATGTAATGTAAAACACACCCATACAATGCGCACCACCGCGAGATGTTTTTCAGAAAACTATCGAACATTGCCACTGCATGTTCCCTGACCTCCACATGCGGACCACCCCGCGGTGATTTTCTCCATCCTACATAGCCATTCACTGCCTATCCTATTTCAGACCCTCCGATTCACACCACCCCGTGATGTTTTTCTCACTCCTACTAGTGAATGTAATGTAACACACACCCATACAATGCGCACCACCCCGCGATGTTTTTCTCACTCCTACTAGTGAATGTAATGTAACACACACCCATACAATGCGCACCACCCCGTGATGTTTTTCTCACTCCTACTAGTGAATATAATGTAACACACACCCATACAATGCGCACCACCCCGCGATGTTTTTCAGAAACCTATCCTACATTGCCACTGCATGTTCCCTGACCTCCCCATGCTGACCACCCCGCGGTGCTTTTCTCCATCCTACATTGCCACTCACTGCCTATCCTAATTCAGACCCTCCGATTCACACCAACCCGTGATGTTTTTCTCACTCCTACTAGTGAATGTAATGTAACACACACCCATACAATGCGCACCACCCCGCGATGTTTTTCTCACTCCTACTAGAGAATGTAATGTAACACACACGCATACAATGCGCACCACCCCGCGATATTTTTCAGAAACCTATCCTACATTGCCACTGCATGTTCCGTGACCTCCCCAAGCTAACAACCCCGCGGTGCTTTTCTCCATCCTACATTGCCACTCACTGCCTATCCTAATTCAGACCCTCCGATTCACACCACCGCGTGATGTTTTTCTCACTCCTACTATTGAATGTAATGTAACACACACCCATACAATGTGCACCACCCCGTGATGTTTTTCTCACTCCTACTAGTAAATGTAATGTAACACACACCCATACAATGCGCACCACCCCGCGATGTTTTTCAGAAACCTTTCCTACTTTGCCACTGCATTTTCCCTGACCTCCCCATGCTGACCACCCCGCGGTGATTTTCTCCATCCTACATTGCCACTCACTGCCTATCCTAATTCAGACCCTCCGATTCACACCACCGCGTGATGTTTTTCTCACTCCTACTAGTGAATGTAATGTAACACACACCCATACAATGCGAACCACCCCGTGATGTTTTTCTCACTCCTACTAGTAAATGTAATGTAACACACACCCATACAATGCGCACCACCGCGCGATGTTTTTCAGAAACCTATCCTACATTGCCACTGCATGTTCCCTGACCTCCCCATGCTGACCACCCCGCGGTGCTTTTCTCCATCCTACATTGCCACTCACTGCCTATCCTAATTCGGACCCTCCGATTCACACCACCCCGTGATGTTTTTCTCACTCCTACTAGTGAATGTAATGTAACACACATCCATACAATGCGCACCACCCCGCGATGTTTTTCTCACTCCTACTAGTGAATGTAATGTAACACACACCCATACAATGCGCACCACCCCGTGATGTTTTTCTCACTCCTACTAGTGGATGTAATGTAACACACACCCAAACAATGCGCACCACCCCGTGATGTTTTTGTCACTCGTACTAGTGAATGTAATGTAACACACACCCATACAATGCGCAACACCCCGTGATGTTTTCCAGAAATCTATCCTACATGGCCACTGCATGTTCCCTGACCTCCCCATGCTGACCATCCCGCGGTGCTTTTCTCCATCCTACATTGCTACTCACTGCCTATCCTAATTCAGACCCTCCGATTCACACCACCGCGTGATGTTTTTCTCACTCTTGCTAGTGAATGTAATGTAACACACACCGATACAATGCGCACCAAACCACGATATTTTTCAGAAACCTATCCTACATGGCCACTGCATGTTCCCTGACCTCCCCATGCTGACCACCCCGCTGTGCTTTTCTCCATCCTACATTGCCACTCACTGCCTATCCTAATTCAGACCCTCCGATTCACACCACCCCGTGATGTTTTTCTCACTCCTACTAGTGAATGTAATGTAACACACACCCATACAATGCCCATCACCCCGCGATGTTTTTCAGAAACCTATCCTACATTCCCACTGCATGTTCCCTGACCTCCCTATGCTGAACACCCCGTGGTGCTTTTCTCCATCCTACATTGCCACCCACTGCCTATCCTAATTCAGACCCTCCGATTCACACCAGCCCGTGATGTTTTTCTCAATCCTACTAGTGAATGTATTGTAACACACACCCATACAATGCGCACCACCGCGTGATGTTTTTCAGAAAACTATCCTACATTGCCACTGCATGTTCCCTGACCTCCCCATGCTGACCACCCCGCGGTGCTTTTCTCCATCCTACATTGCCACTCACTGCCTATCCTAATTCACACCTTCCGATTCACTCCACCCCGTGAGGTTTTTCTCACTCCTACTAGTGAATGTAATATAACACACACCCATACAATGCGCACCACCCCGCGATGTTTTTTAGAAACCTATCCTACATTGCCACTGCATGTTCCCTGACCTCCCAATGGTGACAACCCCGCGGTGCTTTTCTCCATCCTACATTGCCACTCACTGCCTATCCTAATTCAGACCCTCCGATTCACACCACCCCTTGATGATTTTCTCAATCCTACTAGTGAATGTAATGTAACACACACCCATGCAATGCGCACTACCCCGCGATGTTTTTCAGAAACCTATCCTACATTGCCACTGCATGTTCGCAGACCTCCCATGCTGACCACCCCACGGTGCTTTTCTCCATCCTACATTGCCACTCACTGCCTATCGTAATTCAGACCCTCCGATTCACACCACCCCGTGATGTTTTTCTCACTCGTACTTGTGAATGTATTGTAACGCACACCCATACAATGCGCACCACATTGTGATGTTTTTCAGAAAACTATCCTACATTGCCACTGCATGTTTCCTGACCTCCCCATGCTGACCATCCCGCCTTGCTTTTCTCCATCTTACATTGCCACTCACTGCCTATCCTAATTCAGACACTCCGATTCACACCAACCCGTGATGTTTTTCGCACTCCTACTAGAGAATGTAATGTAACACACACCCATACAATATGCACCACCCCGCGATGTTTTTCTCACTCCTACTAGTGAATGTAATGTAACACACACCCATACAATGCGCACCACCCCGTGATGTTTTTCTCACTCCTACTAGTGAATGTAATGTAACACACCCCATACAATGCGCACCACCCCGCGATGTTTTTCGGAAACTTATCCTACATTGCCACTGCATGTTCCCTGAGCTCCCCATACTGACCACCCCGCGGTGATTTTCTCCATCCTACATTGCCCCTCACTGCCTATCCTAATTCAGACCCTCCGATTCACACCACCCCGTGATGTTTTTCTAAATCCTACTAGTGAATGTAATGTAACACACACCCATACAATGCGCACCACCCCGTGATGTTTTTCTCACTCCTAGTAGTTAACGTCATGTAACACACACCCATAAAATGCACACCACCCCGTGATGTTCTTCTCACTCCTACTAGTGAATGTAATGTAACACACACCCATACAATGCCCACCACCCCGCGATAATTTTCAGAAACCTATCCTACATTGCCACTGCATGTTCCCTGACCTCCCCATGCTGACCACCCCGCCTTGCTTTTCTCCATCCTACATTGCCACTCACTGCCTATCCTAATTCAGACCCTCCGATTCACACCAACCCGTTATGTTTCTCTCACTCCTACTAGTGAATGTAATGTAACACACACCCATACAATGCGCACCACCCCGCGATGTTTTTCTCACTCCTACTAGAGAATGTAATGTAACACACACGCATACAATGCGCACCACCCCGCGATGTTTTTCAGAAACCTATCCTACATTGCCACTGCATGTTCCGTGACCTCCCCAAGCTAACAACCCCGCGGTGCTTTTCTCCATCCTACATTGCCACTCACTGCCTATCCTAATTCAGACCCTCCGATTCACACCACCCCGTGATGTATTTCTCACTCCTACTAGTGAATGTAATGTAACACACACCCATACAATGCGCACTACCCCGTGATGTTTTTCTCAATCCTACTAGTGAATGTAATGTAACACACACCCATGCAATGCGCACCACCCCGCGATGTTTTTCAGAAATCTATCCTACGTTGCCACTGCATGTTCCATAACCTCCCCAAGCTAACAACCCCGCGGTGCTTTTCTCCATCCTACATTGCCACTCACTGCCTATCCTAATTCAGACCATCTGATTCACACCACCGCGTGATGTTTTTCTCACTCCTACTAGTGAATGAAATGTAACACACACCCATACAATGCGAACCACCCCGTGATGTTTTTCTCACTCCTACTAGTGAATGTAATGTAACACACACCCATACAATGCGCACCACCCCGTGATGTTTTTCTCACTCCTACTAGTGAATGTAATGTAACACACACCCATACAATGCGCACCACCCCGCGATGTTTTTCAGAAACCTATCCTATATTGCCACTGCATGTTCCCTGACCTCCCCATGCTGACCACCCCGCGGTGCTTTTCTCCATCCTACATTGCCACTCACTGCCTATCCTAATTCAGACCTTCCGATTCACTCCACCCCGTGAGGTTTTTCTCACTCCTACTAGTGAATGTAATATAACACACACCCATACAATGCGCACCACCCAGCGATGTTTTTTAGAAACCTATCCTACATTGCCACTGCATGTTCCTTGACATCCCAATGGTGACAACCCCGCGGTGCTTTTCTCCATCCTACATTGCCACTCACTGCCTATCCTAATTCAGACCCTCCGATTCACACGACCCCTTGATGTTTTTCTCAATCCTACTAGTGAATGTAATGTAACACACACCCATACAATGCGCACTACCCCGCGATGTTTTTCAGAAACCTATCCTACATTGCCACTGCATGTTCCCAGATATCCCATGCTGACCACACCACGGTGCTTTTCTCCATCCTACATTGCCACTCACTGCCTATCGTAATTCAGACCCTCCGATTCACACCACCCCGTGATGTTCTTCTCACTCCTACTAGTGAATGTAATGTAACACACACCCATACAATGCGCACCACCCCGCGATGTTTTTCAGAAACCTATCCTACTTTGCCACTGCATGTTCCCTGACCTCCCCATGCTGACAACCCCGCCTTGCTTTTCTCCATCCTACATTGCCACTCACTGCCTATTCTAATTCAGACCCTCCGATTCACACCAACCCGTGATGTTTTTCTCACTCCTACTAGTGAATGTAATGTAACACACACCCATACAATGCGCACCACCCCGTTATGTTTCTCTCACTCCTACTAGTGAATGTAATGTAACACACACCCATACAATGCGCACCACCCCGCGATGTTTTTCTCACTCCTACTAGAGAATGTAATGTAACACACAAGCATACAATGTGCACCACCCCGCGATGTTTTTCAGAAACCTATCCTACATTGCCACTGCATGTTCCGTGACCTCCCCAAGCTAACAACCCCGCGGTGCTTTTCTCCATCCTACATTGCCACTCACTGCCTATCCTAAATCAGACCCTCCGATTCACACCACCCCGTGATGTATTTCTCACTCCTACTAGTGAATGTAATGTAACACACACCCATACAATGCGCACTACCCCGTGATGTTTTTCTCAATCCTACTAGTGAATGTAATGTAACACACACCCATACAATGCGCACCACCCCGCGATGTTTTTCAGAAACCTATCCTACTTTGCCACTGCATTTTCCCTGACCTCCCCATGCTGACCACCCCGCGGTGCTTTTCTCCATCCTACATTGCCACTCACTGCCTATCCTAATTCAGACACTCTGATTCACCCCATCGCGTGATGTTTTTCTCACTCCTACTAGTGAATGAAATGTAACACACACCCATACAATGCGAACCACCCCGTGATGTTTTTCTCACTCCTACTAGTGAATGTAATGTAACACACACCCATACAATGCGCACCACCCCGTGATGTTTTTCTCACTCCTACTAGTGAATGTAAAGTAACACAAACCCGTACAATGCGCACCACCCCGTGATGTTTTTCTAGCTCCTACTAGTGAATGTAATGTAACACACAACCATACAATGCGGACCACCCCGCGATATTTTTCAGAAACGTATCCTACATTGCCACTGCATGTTCCCTGACTTTCCCATGCTGACCACCCCGCTGTGCTTGTCTCCATCCTACATTGCCACTCACTACCTATCCTAATTCAGACCCTCCGATTCACACCACCCCGTGATGTTTTTCTCACTCCTACTAGTGAATGTAATGTAAAACACACCCATACAATGCGCACCACCGCGAGATGTTTTTCAGAAAACTATCGAACATTGGCACTGCATGTTCCCTGACCTCCACATGCGGACCACCCCGCGGTGATTTTCTCCATCCTACATAGCCACTCAATGCCTATCCTATTTCAGACCCTCCGATTCACACCACCCCGTGATGTTTTTCTCACTCCTACTAGTGAATGTAATGTAACACACACCCATACAATGCGCACCACCCCGCGATGTTTTTCTCACTCCTACTAGTGAATGTAATGTAACCACACCCATACAATGCGCACCACCCCGTGATGCTTTTCTCACTCCTACTAGTGAATGTAATGTAACACACACCCATACAATGCGCACCACCACGTGATGTTTTTCTAACTCCTACTAGTGAATGTAATGTAACACAAACCCATAAAATGCGCACCACCCCGTGATGTTTTTCTAACTCCTAGTAGTGAATGTAATGTAACACACACGCATACAATGCGCACCACCCCGCGATGTTTTTCAGAAACCTATCCTACATTGCCAATGCATGTTCCCTGACCTCCCCATTCTGACCACCCCGCGGTGCTTTTCTCCATCCTACATTGCCACTCACTGGCTATCCTAATTCAGACCCTCCGATTCACACCACCCCGTGATGTTTTTCTCACTCCTACTAGTGAATGTAATGTAACACACACCCATACAATGCGCACCACCCGGTGATGTTTTTCAGAATACTATTCTACATTGCCACTGCATGTTCCATGACCTCCCCATGCTGACCACCCCGTGGTGCTTTTCTCCATCCTACATTGCCACTCACTGGATATCCTAATTCAGACCCTCCGATTCACACCACCCCGTGATGTTTTTCTCACTCCTAGTAGTGAATGTAATGTAACAAACACCCGTACAATGCGCACCACCCCGTGATGTTTTTCTCACTCCTACTAGTGAATGTAATGTAACACACACCCATACATTGCGCACCACCCCGCGATGTTTTTCAGAAACCTATCCTACATTGCCACTGCATGTTCCCTGACCTCCCCATGCTGACCACCCTGCGGAGCTTTTCTCCATCCTACATTGCCACTCACTGCCTATCCTAATTCAGACCCTCCGATTCACACCACCCCGTGATGTTTTTTTGACTCCTACTAGTGAATGTAATGTTACACACACCCATACAATGCGCACGACCCCGCGATGTTTTTCGGAAACCTATCCTACATTGCCACTGCATGTTCCCTGACCTCCCCATGCTGACCACCCCGCTGTGCTTTTCTCCATCCTACATTGCCACTCACTGCCTATCCTAATTCAGACCCTCCGATTCACACCACCCCGGGATGTTTTTCTCACTCCTACTAGTGAATGTAATGTAACACACACCCATACAAACCGCACCACCCCGTGATGTTTTTCTCCCTCCTACTAGTGAATGTAATGTAACACACACCCATACAATGCGCACCACCCCGTGATGTTTTTCTAACTCCTACTAGTGAATGTAATGTAACACACACCCATACAATGCGCACCATCCCGCGATGTTTTTCTCACTCCAACTAGTGAATGTAATGTAACACACACCCATGCAATGCGCACCACCCCGTGATGCTTTTCTCACTCCTACTAGTGAATGTAATGTAACACACACCCATACAATGCGCACCACCCCGTGATGTTTTTCTCACTACTACTAGTGAATGTAATGTAAAACACACCCATACAATGCGCACCACCGCGCGATATTTTTCAGAAAACTATCCAACATTGCCACTGCATGTTCCCTGACCTCCACATGCTGACCACCCAGCGGTGATTTTCTCCATCCTACATTGCCACTCACTGCCTATCCTAATTCAGACCCTCCGATTCAAACCACCCCGTGATGTTTTTCTCACTCCTACTAGTGAATGTAATGTAACACACACTCATACAATGCGCACGACCCCGTGATGCTTTTCTCACTCCTACTAGTGAATGTAATATAACACACACCCATACAATGCGCACCACCACGTGATGTTTTTCTCACTCCTATGTGAATGTAATGTAACACAAACCCATACAATGCGCACCACCCCGTGATGTTTTTCTAACTCCTACTAGTGAATGTAATGTAACACACACCCATACAATGCGCACCACCCCGCGATATTTTTCAGAAACGTATCCTACATTGCCACTGCCTGTTCCCTGACCTCCCCATGCTGACCACCCCGCGGTGCTTGTCTCCATCCTACATTGCCACTCACTGCCTATCCTAATTCAGACCCTCCGATTCACACCACCCCGTGATGTTTTTCTAACTCCTACTAGTGAATGTAATGTAAAACACACCCATACAATGCGCAACACCATGCGATGTTTTTCAGAAAACTATCCAACATTGCCACTGCATGTTCCCTGACCTCCACATGCGGACCACCCCGCGGTGCTTTTCTCCATCCTACATAGCCACTCACTGCCTATCCTAATTCAGACCCTCCGATTCACACCACCCCGTGATGTTTTCTCACTATTACTAGTGAATGTAATGTAACACACACCCATACAATGCGCACCACCCCGTGATGTTTTTCTCACTCCTACTAGTGAATGTAATGTAACACACACCCATACAATGCGCACCACCCCGTGATGTTTTTCTCACTCCTACTAATGAATGTAATGTAACACACACCCATACAATGCGCACCACCCCGCGATGTTTTTCAGAAACCTATCCTACATTGCCACTGCATGTTCCCTGACCTCCCCATGCTGACCACCCCGCGGTGCTTTTCTCCATCCTACATTGCCACTCACTGCCTATCCTAATTCAGACCTTCCGATTCACACCACCGCGTGATGTTTTTCTCACTCCTACTAGTGAATGTAATGTAACACACACCCATACAATGTGCACCACCCCGTGATGTTTTTCTCACTCCTACTAGTGAATGTAATGTAACACACACCCATACAATGCGCAACACCCCGCAATGTTTTTCAGAAACCTATCCTACATTGCCACTGCATGTTCCCTGACCTCCCCATGCTGACCACCCTGCGGTGATTTTCTCCATCCTACATTGCCACTCACTGCCTATCCTAATTCAGACCCTCCGATTCACACCACCACGTGATGTTTTTCTCACTCCTACTAGTGAATGTAATGTAACACACACCCATACAATGCGCACCACCCCGTGATGTTTTTCTCACTCCTACTAGTGAATGTAATGTAACACACACCCATACAATGCGCACCACCCCGCGATGTTTTTCAGAAACCTATCCTACATTGCCACTGCATGTTCCCTGACCTCCCCATGCTGACCACCCCGCGGTGCTTTTCTCCATCCTACATTGCCACTCACTGCCTATCCTAATTCAGACCCTCCGATTCACACCACCCCGCGATGTTTTTCTCACTCCTACTAGTGAATGTAATGTAACACACACCCATACAATGCGCACCAGCCCGCGATGTTTTTCTCACTCCTACTAGTGAATGTAATGTAACACACACCCACACAATGCGCACCACCCCGTGATGTTTTTCAGAAACCTATCCTACATTGCCACTGCATGTTCCCTGACCTCCCCATTCTGACCACCCCGCGGTGCTTTTCTCCATCCTACATTGCCACTCACTGCCTATCCTAATTCAGACCCTCTGATTCACAAAACCCCGTGAAGTTTTTCTCACTCCTACTAGTGAATGTAATGTAACACACACCCATACAATGCGCACAACCACGTGATGTTTTTCTCACTCCTACTAGTGAATGTAATGTAACACAAACCCATACAATGCGCACCACCCCGTGATGTTTTTCTAACTCCTACTAGTGAATGTAATGTAACACACACCCATACAATGCGCACCACGCCGCGATATTTTTCAGAAACCTATCCTACATTGCCACAGCATGTTCCCTGACCTCCCCATGCTGACCACCCCGCGTTGCTTGTCTCCATCCTACATTGCCACTCACTGCCTATCCTAATTCAGACCCTCCGATTCACACCACCCCGTGATGTTTTTCTCACTCCTACTAGTGAATGTAATGTAAAACACACCCATACAATGCGCAACACCACGCGATGTTTTTCAGAAAACTATCCAACATTGCCACTGCATGTTCCCTGACCTCCACATGCGGACCACCCCGCGGTGCTTTTCTCCATCCTCCATAGCCACTCAGTGCCTATCCTAATTCAGACCCTCCGATTCACACCACCCCGTGATGTTTTTCTCACTCCTACTAGTGAATGTAATGTAACACACACCCATACAATGCGCACCACCCCGTGATGTTTTTCTCACTCCTACTAGTGAATTTAATGTAACACACACCCATACAATGCGCACCACCCCGTGATGTTTTTCTCACTCCTACTAGTGAATGTAATGTAACACACACCCATACAATGCGCACCACCACGCGATGTTTTTCAGAAACCTATCCTACATTGCCACTGCATGTTCCCTGACCTCACCATGCTGACAACCCCGCGGTGCTTTTCTCCATCCTACATTGCCACAAACTGCCTATCCTAATTCAGACCCTCCGATTCACACCACTCCGCGATGTTTTTCTCACTAATACTAGTGAATGTAATGTAACACACACCCATACAATGCGCACCATCCCGCGATGTTTTTCTCACTCCAACTAGTGAATGTAATGTAACACACACCCATGCAATGCGCACCACCCCGTGATGCTTTTCTCACTCCTACTAGTGAATGTAATGTAACACACACCCATACAATGCGCACCACCCCGTGATGTTTTTGTCACTCCTACTAGTGAATGTAATGTAAAACACACCCATACAATGCGCACCACCGCGCGATATTTTTCAGAAAACTATCCAACATTGCCACTGCATGTTCCCTGACCTCCACATGCGGACCACCCCGCGGTGATTTTCTCCATCCTACATTGCCACTCACTGCCTATCCTAATTCAGACCCTCCGATTCAAACCACCCCGTGATGTTTTTCTCACTCCTACTAGTGAATGCAATGTAACACACACTCATACAATGCGCACGACCCCGTGATGCTTTTCTCACTCCTACAAGTGAATGTAATGTAACACACACCCATACAATGCGCACCACCACGTGATGTTTTTCTCACTCCTACTAGTGAATGTAATGTAACACAAACCCATACAATGCACACCACCCCGTGATGTTTTTCTAACTCCTACTAGTGAATGTAATGTAACACACACCCATACAATGCGCACCACCCCGCGATATTTTTCAGAAACGTATCCTACATTGCCACTGCCTGTTCCCTGACCTCCCCATGCTGACCACCCCGCGGTGCTTGTCTCCATCCTACATTGCCACTCACTGCCTATCCTAATTCAGACCCTCCGATTCACACCACCCCGTGATGTTTTTCTCACTCCTACTAGTGAATGTAATGTAAAACACACCCATACAATGCGCAACACCACGCGATGTTTTTCAGAAAACTATCCAACATTGCCACTGCATGTTCCCTGACCTCCACATGCGGACCACCCCGCGGTGCTTTTCTCCATCCTACATAGCCACTCACTGCCTATCCTAATTCAGACCCTCCGATTCACACCACCCCGTGATGTTTTCTCACTATTACTAGTGAATGTAATGTAACCCACACCCATACAATGCGCACCACCCCGTGATGTTTTTCTCACTCCTACTAGTGAATGTAATGTAACACACACCCATACAATGCGCACCACCCCGTGATGTTTTTCTCACTCCTACTAATGAATGTAATGTAACACACACCCATACAATGCGCACCACCCCGCGATGTTTTTCAGAAACCTATCCTACATTGCCACTGCATGTTCTCTGACCTCCCCATGCTGACCACCCCGCGGTGCTTTTCTCCATCCTACATTGCCACTCACTGCCTATCCTAATTCAGACCTTCCGATTCACACCACCGCGTGATGTTTTTCTCACTCCTACTAGTGAATGTAATGTAACACACACCCATACAATGTGCACCACCCCGTGATGTTTTTCTCACTCCTACGAGTGAATGTAATGTAACACACACACATACAATGCGCAACACCCCGCAATGTTTTTCAGAAACCTATCCTACATTGCCACTGCATGTTCCCTGACCTCCCCATGCTGACCACCCTGCGGTGATTTTCTCCATCCTACATTGCCACTCACTGCCTATCCTAATTCAGACCCTCTGATTCACACCACCACGTGATGTTTTTCTCACTCCTACTAGTGAATGTAATGTAACACACACCCATACAATGCGCACCACCCCGTGATGTTTTTCTCACTCCTACTAGTGAATGTAATGTAACACACACCCATACAATGCGCACCACCCCGCGATGTTTTTCAGAAACCTATCCTACATTGCCACTGCATGTTCCCTGACCTCCCCTTGCTGACCACCCCGCGGTGCTTTTCTCCATCCTACATTGCCACTCACTGCCTATCCTAATTCAGACCCTCCGATTCACACCACCCCGCGATGTTTTTCTCACTCCTACTAGTGAATATAATGTAACACACACCCATACAATGCGCACCAGCCCGCGATGTTTTTCTCACTCCTACTAGTGAATGTAATGTAACACACACCCAAACAATGCGCACCACCCCGTGATGTTTTTCAGAAAACTATCCTACATTGCCACTGCATGTTCCCTGACCTCCCCATTCTGACCACCCCGCGGTGCTTTTCTCCATCCTACATTGCCACTCACTGGCTATCCTAATTCAGACCCTCCGATTCACACCACCCCGTGATATTTTTCTCACTCCTACTAGTGAATGTAATGTAACACACACCCATACAATGCGCACCACCCGGTGATGTTTTTCAGAATCCTATCCTACATTGCCACTGCATGTTCCCTGACTCCCCATGCTGACCACCCCGTGGTGCTTTTCTCCATCCTACATTGCCACTCACTGGATATCCTAATTCAGACCATCCGATTCACACCACCCCGTGATGTTTTTCACACTCCTAGTAGTGAATGTAATGTAACACACACCCGTACAATGCGCACCACCCCGTGATGTTTTTCAGAAAACTATCGTACATTGCCACTGCATGTTCCCTGACCTCCCCATGCTGACCACCCCGCGGTGTTTTTCTCCATCCTACATTGCCACTCACTGCCTATCCTAATTCAGACCCTCCGATTCACACCACCCCGTGATGTTTTTCTCACTGCTAATAGTGAATGTAATGTAACACACACCCATACAATGCGCACCACCCGGTTATGTTTTTCAGAATCCTATCCTACATTGCCACTGCATGTTCCCTGACCTCCCCATGCTGACCACCCCGTGGTGCTTTTCTCCATCCTACATTGCCACTCACTGGATATCCTAATTCAGACCATCCGATTCACACCACCCCGTGATGTTTTTTTCACTCCTAGTAGTGAATGTAATGTAACACACACCCGTACAATGCGCACCACCCTGTGAACTTTTTCTCACTCCTACTAGTGAATGTAATGTAACACACACCCATACAATGCGCACCACCCCGCGATGTTTTTCAGAAACCTATCCTACATTGCCACTGCATGTTCCCTGACCTCCCCATGCTGACCACCCCGCGGTGCTTTTCTCCATCCTACATTGCCACTCACGGCCAATCCTAATTCAGACCCTCCGATTCACACCACCCCGTTATGTTTTTCTCACTCCTACTAGTGAATGTAATGTAACACACACCCATACAATGCGCACCACCCCGTGACATTTTTCAGAAAACTATCCTACATTGCTACTGCATGTTCCCTGACCTCCCCATGCTGACCACCCCGCGGTGCTTTTCTCCATCCTACATTGCCACTCACTGCCTATCCTAATTCAGACCCTCCGATTCACACCACACCGTGATGTTTTTTTCCCTCCTACTAGTGAATGTAATGTAACAAACACCCATACAATGCGCACCACCCCGTGATGTTTTTCTAACTCCTACTAGTGAATGTAATGTAACACACACCCATACAATGCGCACCACCCTGCGATGTTTTTCAGAAACCTATCCTACATTGCAACTGCATGTTCCCTGACCTCCCCATGCTGACCACCAAGCGGTGCTTTTCTCCATCCTACATTGCCACTCACTGCCTATCCTAATTCAGACCCTCCGATTCACAAAACCCCGTGAAGTTTTTCTCACTCCTACTAGTGAATGTAATGTAACACACACCCATACAATGCGCACCACCCCGTGAGGTTTTTCTCACTCCTACTAGTGAATGTAATGTAACACACACCCATACAATGCGCACCACCCCGTGATGTTTTTCAGAAACCTACCCTACATTGCCACTGCATGTTCCCTGACCTCCCCATGCTGACCACCCCGCGGTGCTTTTCTCCATCCTACATTGCCACTCACTGCCTATCCTAATTCAGACCCTCAGATTCACACCACCACGTGAAGTTTTTCTCACTCCCACTAGTGAATGTAATGTAACACACACCCATACAATGCGCACCACATCGTGATGTTTTTCTCACTCCTACTAGTGAATGTAATGTAACACACACCCATACAATGCGCACCACCACGTGATGTTTTTCTCACTCCTACTAGTGAATGTAATGTAACACAAACCCATACAATGCGCACCACCCCGTGATGTTTTTCTAACTCCTACTAGTGAATGTAATGTAACACACACCCATACAATGCGCACCACCCCGCGAGATTTTTCAGAAACCTATCCTACATTGCCACAGCATGTTCCCTGACCTCCCAATGCTGACCACCCCGCGGTGCTTGTCTCCATCCTACATTGCCACTCACTGCCTATCCTAATTCAGACCCTCCGATTCACACCACCCCGTGATGTTTTTCTCACTCCTACTAGTGAATGTAATGTAAAACACACCCATACAATGCGCAACACCACGCGATGTTTTTCAGAAAACTATCCAACATTGCCACTGCATGTTCCCTGACCTCCACATGCGGACCACCCCGCGGTGCTTTTTTCCATCCTCCATAGCCACTCAGTGCCTATCCTAATTCAGACCCTCCGATTCACACCACCCCGTGATGTTTTTCTCACTCCTACTAGTGAATATAATGTAACACACACCCATACAATGCGCACCGCCCCGTGATGTTTTTCTCACTCCTACTAGTGAATGTAATGTAACACACACCCATACAATGCGCACCACCCCGTGATGTTTTTCTCACTCCTACTAGTGAATGTAATGTAACACACACCCATACAATGCGCACCACCACGCGATGTTTTTCAGAAACCTATCCTACATTGCCACTGCATGTTCCCTGATCTCCCCATGCTGACCACCCCGCGGTGCTTTTCTCCATCCTACATTGCCACTCACTGCCTATCCTAATTCAGACCCTCCGATTCACACCACCCCGTGATGTTTTTCTCACTCCTACTAGTGAATGTAATGTAACACACACCCATACAATGCGCACCACCCCGTGATGTTTTTCTAACTCCTACTATTGAATGTAATGTGACACACACCCATTCAATGCACACCACCCCGCGATGTTTTTCTCACTCCTACTAGTGAATGTAATGTAACACACACCCATACAATGCGCACCACCCCGTGATGTTTTTCTCACTCCTACTATTGAATGTAATGTGACACACACCCATACAATGCGCACCACCCCGTGATGTTTTTCTCACTCCTACTATTGAATGTAATGTAACACACACCCATACAATGCGCACCACCCCGCGATGTTTTTCTCACTCCTACTAGTGAATGTAATGTAACACACACCCATACAATGCGCACCACCCCGTGATGTTTTTCTCACTCCTACTAGTGAATGTAATGTAACACACAACCAAACAATTCGCACCACCCCGTGATGTTTTTGTCACTCGTACTAGTGAATGTAATGTAACACACACCCATACAATGCGCACCACCCCGTGATGTTTTTCAGAAACCTATCCTACATTGCCACTGCATGTTCCCTGACCTCCCCATTTTGACCACCCCGTGGTGCTTTTCTCCATCCTACATTGCCACTCACTGCCTATCCTAATTCAGACCCTCCGATTCACATCACACCGTGATGTTTTTCTCCCTCCTACTAGTGAATGTAATGTAACACACACCCATACAATGCGCACCACCCCGTGATGTTTTTCTAACTCCTACTAGTGAATGTAATGTAACACACACCCATACAATGCGCACCACCCTGCGATGTTTTTCAGAAACCTATCCTACATTGCAACTGCATGTTCCCTGACCTCCCCATGCTGACCACCCCGCTGTGCTTTTCTCCATCCTACATTGCCACTCACTGCCTATCCTAATTCAGACCCTCCGATTCACACCACCGCGTGATGTTTTTCTCACTCTTGCTAGTGAATGTAATGTAACACACACCGATACAATGCGCACCAAACCGCGATATTTTTCAGAAACCTATCCTACATGGCCACTGCATGTTCCCTGACCTCCCCATGCTGACCACCGCGCTGTGCTTTTCTCCATCCTACATTGCCACTCACTGCCTATCCTAATTCAGACCCTCCGATTCACACCACCCCGTGATGTTTTTCTCACTCCTACTAGTGAATGTAATGTAACACACACCCATACAATGCACACCACACCGTGATGTTTTTCCCACTCCTACTAGTGAATGTAATGTAACACACACCCATACAATGCGCACCACCCCACGATGTTTTTCAGAAAACTATACTACATTGCCACTGCATGTTCCCTGACCTCCCCATGCTGACCACCCCACGGTGCTTTTCTCCATCCTACATTACCACTCACTGCCTATCCTAATTCAGACTCTCCGATTCACACCACCCCGTGATGTTTTTCTCACTCCTACTAGTGAATGTAATGTAACACACACCCATACAATGCACACCACCCCGTGATGTTTTTCTCACTCCTAGTAGTGAATGTAACGTAACACACACCCATACAAACCGCACCACCCCGTGATGTTTTTCTCACTCCTACTAGTGAATGTAATGTAACACACACCCATACAATGCGCACCGCCCCACGATGTTTTTCAGAAAACTATCCTACATTGCCACTGCATGTTCCCTGACCTCCCCATGCTGACCACCCCACGGTGCTTTTCTCCATCCTACATTACCACTCACTGCCTATCCTAATTCAGACTCTCCGATTCACACCACCCCGTGATGTTTTTCTCACTCCTAGTAGTGAATGTAATGTAACACACACCCGTACAATGCGCACCACCCTGTGATCTTTTTCTCACTCCTACTAGTGAATGTAATGTAACACACACCCATACAATGCGCACCACCCCGCGATGTTTTTCAGAAACCTATCCTACATTGCCACTGCATGTTCCCTGACCTCCCCATGCTGACCACCCCGCGGTGCTTTTCTCCATCCTACATTGCCACTCACGGCCAATCCTAATTCAGACCCTCCGATTCACACCACCCCGTTATGTTTTTCTCACTCCTACTAGTGAATGTAATGTAACACACACCCATACAATGCGCACCACCCCGTGACATTTTTCAGAAAACTATCCTATATTGCTACTGCATGTTCCCTGACCTCCCCATGCTGACCACCCCGCGGTGCTTTTCTCCATCCTACATTGCCACTCACTGCCTATCCTAATTCAGACCCTCCGATTCACACCACACCGTGATGTTTTTTTCCCTCCTACTAGTGAATGTAATGTAACACACACCCATACAATGCGCACCACCCCGTGATGTTTTTCTAACTCCTACTAGTGAATGTAATGTAACACACACCCATACAATGCGCACCACCCTGCGATGTTTTTCAGAAACCTATCCTACATTGCAACTGCATGTTCCCTGACCTCCCCATGCTGACCACCCCGCGGTGCTTTTCTCCATCCTACATTGCCACTCACTGCCTATCCTAATTCAGACCCTCCGATTCACAAAACCCCGTGAAGTTTTTCTCACTCCTACTAGTGAATGTAATGTAACAAACACCCATACAATGCGCACCACCCCGTGAGGTTTTTCTCACTCCTACTAGTGAATGTAATGTAACACACACCCATACAATGCGCACAACCCCGTGATGTTTTTCAGAAACCTACCCTACATTGCCACTGCATGTTCCCTGACCTCCCCATGCTGACCACCCCGCGGTGCTTTTCTCCATCCTACATTGCCACTCACTGCCTATCCTAATTCAGACCCTCAGATTCACACCACCACGTGAAGTTTTTCTCACTCCCACTAGTGAATGTAATGTAACACACACCCATACAATGCGCACCACATCGTGATGTTTTTCTCACTCCTACTAGTGAATGTAATGTAACACACACCCATACAATGCGCACCACCACGTGATGTTTTTCTCACTCCTACTAGTGAATGTAATGTAACACAAACCCATACAATGCGCACCACCCCGTGATGTTTTTCTAACTCCTACTAGTGAATGTAATGTAACACACACCCATACAATGCGCACCACCCCGCAAGATTTTTCAGAAACCTATCCTACATTGCCACAGCATGTTCCCTGACCTCCCAATGCTGACCACCCCGCGGTGCTTGTCTCCATCCTACATTGCCACTCACTGCCTATCCTAATTCAGACCCTCCGATTCACAACACCCCGTGATGTTTTTCTCACTCCTACTAGTGAATGTAATGTAAAACACACCCATACAATGCGCAACACCACGCGATGTTTTTCAGAAAACTATCCAACATTGCCACTGCATGTTCCCTGACCTCCACATGCGGACCACCCCGCGGTGCTTTTCTCCATCCTCCATAGCCACTCAGTGCCTATCCTAATTCAGACCCTCCGATTCACACCACCCCGTGATGTTTTTCTCACTCCTACTAGTGAGTGTAATGTAACACACACCCATACAATGCGCACCGCCCCGTGATGTTTTTCTCACTCCTACTAGTGAATGTAATGTAACACACACCCATACAATGCGCACCACCCCGTGATGTTTTTCTCACTCCTACTAGTGAATGTAATGTAACACACACCCATACAATGCGCACCACCACGCGATGTTTTTCAGAAACCTATCCTACATTGCCACTGCATGTTCCCTGATCTCCCCATGCTGACCACCCCGCGGTGCTTTTCTCCATCCTACATTGCCACTCACTGCCTATCCTAATTCAGACCCTCCGATTCACACCACCCCGTGATGTTTTTCTCACTCCTACTAGTGAATGTAATGTAACACACACCCATACAATGCGCACCACCCCGTGATGTTTTTCTAACTCCTACTATTGAATGTAATGTGACACACACCCATTCAATGCACACCACCCCGCGATGTTTTTCTCACTCCTACTAGTGAATGTAATGTAACACACACCCATACAATGCGCACCACCCCGTGATGTTTTTCTCACTCCTACTATTGAATGTAATGTGACACACACCCATACAATGCGCACCACCCCGTGATGTTTTTCTCACTCCTACTATTGAATGTAATGTAACACACACCCATACAATGCGCACCACCCCGCGATGTTTTTCTCACTCCTACTAGTGAATGTAATGTAACACACACCCATAAAATGCGCACCACCCCGTGATGTTTTTCTCACTCCTACTAGTGAATGTAATGTAACACACAACCAAACAATTCGCACCACCCCGTGATGTTTTTGTCACTCGTACTAGTGAATGTAATGTAACACACACCCATACAATGCGCACCACCCCGCGATGTTTTTCAGAAACCTATCCTACATTGCCACTGCATGTTCCCTGACCTCCCCATTTTGACCACCCCGTGGTGCTTTTCTCCATCCTACATTGCCACTCACTGCCTATCCTAATTCAGACCCTCCGATTCACATCACACCGTGATGTTTTTCTCCCTCCTACTAGTGAATGTAATGTAACACACACCCATACAATGCGCACCACCCCGTGATGTTTTTCTAACTCCTACTAGTGAATGTAATGTAACACACACCCATACAATGCGCACCACCCTGCGATGTTTTTCAGAAACCTATCCTACATTGCAACTGCATGTTCCCTGACCTCCCCATGCTGACCACCCCGCTGTGCTTTTCTCCATCCTACATTGCCACTCACTGCCTATCCTAATTCAGACCCTCCGATTCACACCACCGCGTGATGTTTTTCTCACTCTTGCTAGTGAATGTAATGTAACACACACCGATACAATGCGCACCAAACCGCGATATTTTTCAGAAACCTATCCTACATGGCCACTGCATGTTCCCTGACCTCCCCATGCTGACCACCGCGCTGTGCTTTTCTCCATCCTACATTGCCACTCACTGCCTATCCTAATTCAGACCCTCCGATTCACACCACCCCGTGATGTTTTTCTCACTCCTACTAGTGAATGTAATGTAACACACACCCATACAATGCACACCACACCGTGATGTTTTTCCCACTCCTACTAGTGAATGTAATGTAACACACACCCATACAATGCGCACCACCCCACGATGTTTTTCAGAAAACTATCCTACATTGCCACTGCATGTTCCCTGACCTCCCCATGCTGACCACCCCACGGTGCTTTTCTCCATCCTACATTACCACTCACTGCCTATCCTAATTCAGACTCTCCGATTCACACCACCCCGTGATGTTTTTCTCACTCCTACTAGTGAATGTAATGTAACACACACCCATACAATGCACACCACCCCGTGATGTTTTTCTCACTCCTAGTAGTGAATGTAACGTAACACACACCCATACAAACCGCACCACCCCGTGATGTTTTTCTCACTCCTACTAGTGAATGTAATGTAACACACACCCATACAATGCGCACCACCCCGTGAAGTTTTTCATAAACCTATCCTACATTGCCAATGCATGTTCCCTGGCCTCCCCATGCTGACCACCCCGCGGTGCTTTTCTCCATCCTACATTTCCACTCACTGGCTATCCTAATTCACACCATCCGATTCACACCACCCCGTGATGTTTTTCTCACTCCTACTAGTGAATGTAATGTAACACACACCCATACAATGCGCACCACCCTGTGAAGTTTTTCAGACAACTATCCTATATTGCCACTGCATGTTCCCTGACCTCCCCATGCTGACCACCCAGCGGTGCTTTTCTCCATCCTACATTGCCACTCACTGCCTATCCTAATTCAGACCCTCCGATTCACACCACCCTGCGATGTTTTTCTCAATCCTACTTGTGAATGTAATGTAACACTCACCCATACAACACGCACCACTCCGCGATGATTTTCAGAAACCTATCCTACATTGCCACTGCATGTTCCCTGACCTCCCCATGCTGACCACCCAGCGGTGCTTTTCTCCATCCTACATTGCCACTCACTGCCTATCCTAATTCAGACCGTCCGATTCACACCACCCCTTGATGTTTTTCTCAATCCTACTAGTGAATGTAATGTAACACACACCCATACAATGCGCACTACCCCGCGATGTTTTTCAGAAACCTATCCTACATTGCCACTGCATGTTCCCAGACCTCCCCATGCTGACCACCCCGCGGTGCTTTTCTCCATCCTACATTGCCACTCACTGCCTATCCTAATTCAGACCCTCCGATTCACACCACCCCGTGATGTTTTTCTCACTCGTACTTGTGAATGTATTGTAACACACACCCATACAATGCGCACCACCCCGTGATGTTTTTCAGAAAACTATCCTACATTGCCACTGCATGTTCCCCGACCTCCCCATACTGACCACACCGCGGTGCTTTTCTAGATCCTACATTGCCACTCACTGCCTATCCTAATTCAGACCCTCCGATTCAAACCACACCGTGATGTTTTTCTCACTCCTACTAGTGAATGTAATGTAACACACACCCATACAATGCGCACCACCCCGTGATGTTTTTCAGAAACCTATCATACATTGCCAATGCAATGTTCCCTGATCTCCCCATGCTGACCACCCCGCGGTGCTTTTCTCCATCCTACATTGCCACTCACTGCCTATCCTAATTCACACCATCCGATTCACACCACCCCGTGATGTTTTTCTCACTCCTAGTAGTGAATGTAATGTAACACACACCCATACAATGCGCACCACCCCGCGATGTTTTTCAGAAACCTATCCTACATTGCCGCTGCATGTTCCCTGACCTCCCCATGCTGACCACCCCGCGGTGCTTTTCTCCATCCTACATTGCCACTCACTGCCTATCCTAATTCAGACCCTCCGATTCACACCACCCCGTGATGTGTTTCTCACTCCTACTAGTGAATGTAATGGAACACACACCCATACAATGCGCACCACCCCGCGATGTTTTTCTCACTCCTACTATTGAATGTAATGTAACACACACCCATACAATGCGCACCACCCCGCGATGTTTTTCTCACTCCTACTAGTGAATGTAATGTAACACACACCCATACAATGCGCACCACCCCGTGATGTTTTTCTCACTCCTACTAGTGAATGTAATGTAACACACACCCATACAATGCACACCACCCCGCGATATTTTTCACAAACCTATCCTACATTGCCACTGCATGTTCCCTGACCTCCCCATGCTGACCACCCCGCGGTGCTTTTCTCCATCCTACATTGCTACTCACTGCCTATCCTAATTCAGACCCTCAGATTCACACCACCACGTGAAGTTTTTCTCACTCCCACTAGTGAATGTAATGTAACACACACCCATACAATGCGCACCACCCCGTGATGTTTTTCTCACTCCTACTAGTGAATGTAATGTAACACACACCCATACAATGCGCACCACCCTGCGATGTTTTTCAGAAACCTATCCTACATTGCCACTGCATGTTCCCTGACCTCCCCATGCTGAACACCCCGCGGTGCTTTTCTCCATCCTACATTGCCACTCACTGCCTATCCTAATTCAGACCCTCCGATTCACACCACCCCGTGATGTTTTTCTCACCCCTACTAGTGAATGTAATGTAACACACACCCATACAATGCGCACCGCCCCGTGATGTTTTTCTCACTCCTACTAGTGAATGTAATGTAACACACACCCATACAATGCGCACCACCCCGTGATGTTTTTCTCACTCCTACTAGTGAATGTAATGTAACACACACCCATACAATGCGCACCACCACGCGATGTTTTTCAGAAACCTATCCTACATTGCCACTGCATGTTCCCTGATCTCCCCATGCTGACCACCCCGCGGTGCTTTTCTCCATCCTACATTGCCACTCACTGCCTATCCTAATTCAGACCCTCCGATTCACACCACCCCGTGATGTTTTTCTCACTCCTAGTAGTGAATGTAATGTAACACACACCCATACAATGCGCACCACCCCGTGATGTTTTTCTAACTCCTACTATTGAATGTAATGTGACACACACCCATTCAATGCACACCACCCCGCGATGTTTTTCTCACTCCTACTAGTGAATGTAATGTAACACACACCCATACAATGCGCACCACCCCGTGATGTTTTTCTCACTCCTACTATTGAATGTAATGTGACACACACCCATACAATGCGCACCACCCCGTGATGTTTTTCTCACTCCTACTATTGAATGTAATGTAACACACACCCATACAATGCGCACCACCCCGCGATGTTTTTCTCACTCCTACTAGTGAATGTAATGTAACACACACCCATACAATGCGCACCACCCCGTGATGTTTTTCTCACTCCTACTAGTGAATGTAATGTAACACACAACCAAACAATGCGCACCACCCCGTGATGTTTTTGTCACTCGTACTAGTGAATGTAATGTAACACACACCCATACAATGCGCACCACCCCGCGATGTTTTTCAGAAACCTATCCTACATTGCCACTGCATGTTCCCTGACCTTCCCATTTTGACCACATCGTGGTGCTTTTCTCCATCCTACATTGCCACTCACTGCCTATCCTAATTCAGACCCTCCGATTCACATCACACCGTGATGTTTTTCTCCCTCCTACTAGTGAATGTAATGTAACACACACCCATACAATGCGCACCACCCCGTGATGTTTTTCTAACTCCTACTAGTGAATGTAATGTAACACACACCCATACAATGCGCACCACCCTGCGATGTTTTTCAGAAACCTATCCTACATTGCAACTGCATGTTCCCTGACCTCCCCATGCTGACCACCCCGCTGTGCTTTTCTCCATCCTACATTGCCACTCACTGCCTATCCTAATTCAGACCCTCCGATTCACACCACCGCGTGATGTTTTTCTCACTCTTGCTAGTGAATGTAATGTAACACACACCGATACAATGCGCACCAAACCGCGATATTTTTCAGAAACCTATCCTACATGGCCACTGCATGTTCCCTGACCTCCCCATGCTGACCACCGCGCTGTGCTTTTCTCCATCCTACATTGCCACTCACTGCCTATCCTAATTCAGACCCTCCGATTCACACCACCCCGTGATGTTTTTCTCACTCCTACTAGTGAATGTAATGTAACACACACCCATACAATGCACACCACACCGTGATGTTTTTCCCACTCCTACTAGTGAATGTAATGTAACACACACCCATACAATGCGCACCACCCCACGATGTTTTTCAGAAAACTATCCTACATTGCCACTGCATGTTCCCTGACCTCCCCATGCTGACCACCCCACGGTGCTTTTCTCCATCCTACATTACCACTCACTGCCTATCCTAATTCAGACTCTTCGATTCACACCACCCCGTGATGTTTTTCTCACTCCTACTAGTGAATGTAATGTAACACACACCCATACAATGCACACCACCCCGTGATGTTTTTCTCACTCCTAGTAGTGAATGTAACGTAACACACACCCATACAAACCGCACCACCCCGTGATGTTTTTCTCACTCCTACTAGTGAATGTAATGTAACACACACCCATACAATGCGCACCACCCCGTGATGTTTTTCATAAACCTATCCTACATTGCCAATGCATGTTCCCTGGCCTCCCCATGCTGACCACCCCGCGGTGCTTTTCTCCATCCTACATTGCCACTCACTGGCTATCCTAATTCACACCATCCGATTCACACCACCCCGTGATGTTTTTCTCACTCCTAGTAGTGAATGTAATGGAACACACACCCATACAATGCGCACCCCCCCGCGATGTTTTTCAGAAACCTATCCTACATTGCCACTGCATGTTCTCTGACCTCCCCATGCTGACCACCCCGCGGTGCTTTTCTCCATCCTACATTGCTACTCACTGCCTATCCTAATTCAGACCCTCCGATTCACCCCATCCCGTGATGTTTTTCTCACTCCTACTAGTGAATGTAATGTAACACCCACCTATACAATGCGCACCACCCCGCGATGTTTTTCAGAAACCTATGCTACATTGCCACTGCATGTTCTCTGACCTCCCCATGCTCAACACCCCGCGGTGCTTTTCTCCATCCTACATTGCCACTCACTGCCTATCCTAATTCAGACCCTCCGATTCACACCACCCCGTGATGTTTTTCTCACTCCTACTAGTGAATGTAATGTAACACACACCCATACAATGCGCACCACCCTGTGAAGTTTTTCAGACAACTATCCTATATTGCCACTGCATGTTCCCTGACCTCCCCATGCTGACCACCCCGCGGTGCTTTTCTCCATCCTACATTGCCACTCACTGCCTATCCTAATTCAGACCCTCCGATTCACACCACCCTGCGATGTTTTTCTCACTCCTACTTGTGAATGTAATGTAACACTCACCCATACAACACGCACCACTCCGCGATGATTTTCAGAAACCTATCCTACATTGCCACTGCATGTTCCCTGACCTCCCCATGCTGACCACCCAGCGGTGCTTTTCTCCATCCTACATTGCCACTCACTGCCTATCCTAATTCAGACCGTCCGATTCACACCACCCCTTGATGTTTTTCTCAATCCTACTAGTGAATGTAATGTAACACACACCCATACAATGCGCACTACCCCGCGATGTTTTTCAGAAACCTATCCTACATTGCCACTGCATGTTCCCAGACCTCCCCATGCTGACCACCCCGCGGTGCTTTTCTCCATCCTACATTGCCACTCACTGCCTATCCTAATTCAGACCCTCCGATTCACACCACCCCGTGATGTTTTTCTCACTCGTACTTGTGAATGTATTGTAACACACACCCATACAATGCGCACCACCCCGTGATGTTTTTCAGAAAACTATCCTACATTGCCACTGCATGTTCCCCGACCTCCCCATACTGACCACACCGCGGTGCTTTTCTAGATCCTACATTGCCACTCACTGCCTATCCTAATTCAGACCCTCCGATTCAAACCACACCGTGATGTTTTTCTCACTCCTACTAGTGAATGTAATGTAACACACACCCATACAATGCGCACCACCCCGTGATGTTTTTCAGAAACCTATCATACATTGCCAATGCAATGTTCCCTGATCTCCCCATGCTGACCACCCCGCGGTGCTTTTCTCCATCCTACATTGCCACTCACTGGCTATCCTAATTCACACCATCCGATTCACACCACCCCGTGATGTTTTTCTCACTCCTAGTAGTGAATGTAATGTAACACACACCCATACAATGCGCACCACCCCGCGATGTTTTTCAGAAACCTATCCTACATTGCCGCTGCATGTTCCCTGACCTCCCCATGCTGACCACCCCGCGGTGCTTTTCTCCATCCTACATTGCCACTCACTGCCTATCCTAATTCAGACCCTCCGATTCACACCACCCCGTGATGTGTTTCTCACTCCTACTAGTGAATGTAATGGAACACACACCCATACAATGCGCACCACCCCGCGATGTTTTTCTCACTCCTACTATTGAATGTAATGTAACACACACCCATACAATGCGCACCACCCCGCGATGTTTTTCTCACTCCTACTAGTGAATGTAATGTAACACACACCCATACAATGCGCACCACCCCGTGATGTTTTTCTCAATCCTACTAGTGAATGTAATGTAACACACACCCATACAATGCACACCACCCCGCGATATTTTTCACAAACCTATCCTACATTGCCACTGCATGTTCCCTGACCTCCCCATGCTGACCACCCCGCGGTGCTTTTCTCCATCCTACATTGCTACTCACTGCCTATCCTAATTCAGACCCTCAGATTCACACCACCACGTGAAGTTTTTCTCACTCCCACTAGTGAATGTAATGTAACACACACCCATACAATGCGCACCACCCCGTGATGTTTTTCTCACTCCTACTAGTGAATGTAATGTAACACACACCCATACAATGCGCACCACCCTGCGATGTTTTTCAGAAACCTATCCTACATTGCCACTGCATGTTCCCTGACCTCCCCATGCTGAACACCCCGCGGTGCTTTTCTCCATCCTACATTGCCACTCACTGCCTATCCTAATTAAGACCCTCCGATTCACACCACACCGTGATGTTTTTCTCACTCCTACTAGTGAATGTAATGTAACACACACCCATACAATGCGCACCACCCCGTGATGTTTTTCAGAAAACTATCCTACTTTGCCACTGCATGTTCCATGACCTCCCCATGCTGACCACCCTGCGGTGCTTTTCTCCATCCTACATTGCCACTCACTGCCTATCCTAATTCAGACCCTCCGATTCACACCACCCCATGATGTTTTTCTCACTCCTACTAGTGAATGTAATGTAACACACACCCATACAATGCGCACCACCCCATGATGTTTTTCTCACTCCTACTATTGAATGTAATGTAACACACACCCGTACAATGCGCACCACCCCGTGATGTTTTTCAGAAACCTATCCTACATTGCCACTGCATATTCCCTGACCTCACCATGCTGACCACCCCGCGTTGCTTTTCTCCATCCTACATTGCCACTCACTGCCTATCCTAATTCAGACCCTCAGATTCACACCAGCGCGTGAAGTTTTTCTCACTCCCACTAGTGAATGTAATGTAACACACACCCATACAATGCGCACCACCCCGTGATGTTTTTCTCACTCCTACTAGGGAATTTAATGTAACACACACCCATACAATGCGCACCACCCCATGATGTTTTTCTCACTCCTACTATTGAATGTAATGTAACACACACCCGTACAATGCGCACGACCCCGTGATGTTTTTCAGAAACCTATCCTACATTGCCACTGCATGTTCCCTGACCTCCCCATGCTGACCACCCCGCGGTGCTTTTCTCCATCCTACATTGCCTCTCTCTGCCTATCCTAATTCAGACCCTATTATTCACACCACCCCGTGATGTTTTTCTCACTCCTACTAGTGAATGTAATGTAACACACACCCATACAATGCGCATCACCCCGCGATGTTTTTCAGAAACCTATCCTACATTGCCACTGCATGTTCCCTGACCTCCCCATGCTGACCACCCCGCGGTGCTTTTCTCCAACCTACATTGCCACCCACTGCCTATCCTAATTCAGACCCTCCGATTCACACCACCCCGTGATGTTTTTCTCACTCCTACTAGTGAATGTAATGTAACACACACCCATACAATGCGCACCACCCCGCGATGTTTTTCAGAAACCTATGCTACATTGTCACTGCATATTCCCTGACCTCCGCATGCTGACCACCCCACGGTGCTTTTCTCCCTCCTACATTGCCACTCACTGCCTATCCTAATTCAGACCCTCTTATTCACACCACACCGCGATGTTTTTCTCACTCCTACTAGTGAACGTAATGTAACACACACCCATACAATGCGCACCACCCCGTGATATTTTTCAGAAACCTATCCTACATTGCCACTGCATGTTCCCTGACCTCCACATGCGGACCACCCCGCGGTGATTTTCTCCATCCTACATAGCCATTCACTGCCTATCCTAATTCAGACCCTCCGATTCACACCACCCCGTGATGTATTTCTCCCTCCTACTAGTGAATGTAATGTAACACACACCCATACAATGCGCACCACACCGTGATGTTTCTCTAACTCCTACTAGTGAATGTAATGTAACACACACCCATACAATGCGCACCACCCCACGATGTTTTTCAGAAACCTATCCTACATTGCCACTGGATGTTCCCTGACCTCCCCATGCTGACCACCCCGCGGTGCTTTTCTCCATCCTACATTGCCACTCACTGCCTATCCTAATTCAGACCCCCGGTTCACACCATCCCGTGATGTTTTTCTCACTCCTACTAGTGAATATAATGTAACACCCACCCATACACTGCGCACCACCCCGCTTTGTTTTTCCGAAACCTATCCTACATTGCCACTACATGTTCCCTGACCTCCCCATGCTCAACACCCCACGGTGCTTTTCTCCATGCTACATTGCCACTCACTGACTATCCTAATTCAGACCCTCCGATTCACACCACCCCGTGATATTTTTCTCACTCCTACTAGTGAATGTAATGTAACACACACCCATACAATGCGCACCACCCCGTGATATTTTTCAGAAAACTATCCTACATTGCCACAGCATGTTCCCTGACCTCCCCATGCTGACCACCCCGCGGTGCTTTTCTCCATCCTACATTGCCACTCACTGCCTATCCTTATTCAGACGCTCCGATTCACACCACCCCGTGATGTTTTTCTCTCTCCTACTAGTGAATGTAATGTAACACACACCCATACAATGCTCACCACACCGTGATGTTTTTCAGAAAACTATCCTACATTGCCACTGCATGTTCCCTGACCTCCCCATGCTGACCACCCTGCGGTGCTTTTCTCCTTCTTACATTGCCACTCACTGCCTATCCTAATTCAGACCCTCCGATTCACACCACCCGGTGATGTTTTTCTCACTCCTACTAGTGAATGTAATGTAACACACACCCTTACAATGCGCACCACCCCATGATGTTTTTCTCACTCCTACTATTGAATGTAATGTAACACAGACCCGTACAATGCACACCACCCCGTGATGTTTTTCAGAAACCTATCCTACATTGCCACTGCATGTTCCCTGACCTCCCCATGCTGACCACCCCGCGGTGCTTTTCTCCATCCTACATTGCCACTCACTGCCTATCCTAATTCAGACCCTCTGATTCACACCACCCCGTGATGTTTTTCTCACTCCTACTAGTGAATGTAATGTAACACACACCCATACAATGCGCACCACCCCGCGATGTTTTTCGGAAACCTATCCTACATTGCCACTGCATGTTCCCAGACCTCCCCATGCTGACCACCCCGCTGTGCTTTTCTCCATCCTACATTACCACGCACTGCCTATCCTAATTCAAACCCTCCGATTCACACCACTCCGTGATGTTTTTCTCACTCCTACTAGTGAATGTAATGTAACACACAGCCATACAATGCGCACCACCCCGTGACATTTTTCAGAAAACTATCCTACATTGCCACTGCATGTTCCCTGACCTCCCCATGCTGACCACCCCGCGGTGCTTTTCTCCATCCTACATTGCCACTCACTGCCTATCCTAATACAGACCCTCAGATTCACACCACCACGTGAAGATTTTCTCACTCCCACTAGTGAATGTAATGTAACACACACGCATACAATGCGCACCTCCCCGTGATGTTTTTCTCACTCCTACTACTGAATGTAATGTAACACACACCCATACAATGCACACCACCCCGCGATATTTTTCAGAAACCTATCCTACATTGCCACTGCATGTTCCCTGACCTCCCCATGCTGACCACCCCGCGGTGCTTTTCTCCATCCTACATTGCCACTCACTGCCTATCCTAATTCAGAACCCGATTCACACCATCCCGTGATGTTTTTCTCACTCCTACTAGTGAATGTAATGTAACACCCACCCATACAATGCGCACCACCCCGTGATGTTTATCAGAAAACTATCCTACATTGCCACTGCATGTTCCCTGATCTCCCCATGCTGACCATCCCGCGGTGCTTTTCTCCATCCTACATTGCCACTCACTGCCTATCCTAATTCAGACCCTCCGATTCACACCACCCCGTAATGTTTTTCTCACTCCTACTAATGAATGTAATGTAAAACACACCCATACAATGCGCACCACCCCGTGATGTTTTTCAGAAAACTATCCTACATTGCCACTGCATGTTCCCTGACCTCCCCATGCTGACCACCCCGCGGTGCTTTTCTCCTTCCTACATTGCGACTCACTGCCTATCCTAATTCAGACCCTCCGATTCACACCACCCCGTGATGTTTTTCTCACTCCTAATAGTGAATGTAATGTAACACACACCCATACAATGCGCACCACCCCGTGATGTTTTTCTCACTCCTACTATTGAATGTAATGTAACACACACCCGTACAATGCGCACCACCCCGTGATGTTTTTCAGAAACCTATCCTACATTGCAACTGCATGTTCCCTGACCTCCCCATGCTGACCACCCCGCGGTGCTTTTCTCCATCCTACATTGCCATTCACTGCCTATCCTAATTCAGACCCTCAGATTCACACCACCGCGTGAAGTTTTTCACACTCCCACTAGTGAATGTAATGTAACACACACCCATACAATGCGCACCACATCGTGATGTTTTTCTCACTCCTACTAGTGAATGTAATGTAACACACACCCATACAATGCGCACCACCCCGCGATGTTTTTCAGAAACCTATCCTACATTGCCACTGCATGTTCCCAGAACTCCCCATGCTGACCACCCCGCCGTGCTTTTCTCCATCCTACATTGCCACTCACTGCCTATCCTAATTCAGACCCTCCGATTCACACCACCGCGTGATGTTTTTCTCACTCCTACTAGTGAATGTAATGTAACACACACCCATACAATGCGCACCACACCGCGATGTTTTTCAGAAACCTATGCTACATTGTCACTGCATGTTCCCTGACCTCCCCATGCTGACCACCCCACGGTGCTTTTCTCCATCCTACATTGCCACTCACTGCCTATCCTAATTCAGACCCTCTTATTCATACCACACCGCGATGTTTTTTTCACTCCTCCTAGTGAATGTAATGTAAAACACACACATACAATGCGCACCACCCCGTGATGTTTTTCAGAAACCTACCCTACATTGCCACTGCATGTTCCCTGACCTCCCCATGCTGACCACCCCGCGGTGCTTTTCTCCATCCTACATTGCCACTCACTGCCTATCCTAATTCAGACCCTCAGATTCACACCACCACGTGAAGTTTTTCTCACTCCCACTAGTGAATGTAATGTAACACACACCCATACAATGCGCATCACCCCGTGATGTTTTTCTCACTCCTACTAGTGAATGTAATGTAACACACACCCATACAATGCGCACCACCCCGCGATGTTTTTCAGAAACCTATCCTACATTGCACTGCCTGTTCCCTGACCTCCCCATGCTGACCAACCCGCGGTGCTTTTCTCCATCCTACATTGCCACTCACTGCCTATCGTAATTCAGACCCTCCGATTCACACCACCCCGTGATGTTTTTCTCACTCCTACTAGTGAATGTAATGTAACACACACCCATACAATGCGCACCACCCCGCGATGTTTTTCAGAAACCTATGCTACATTGTCACTGCATATTCCCTGACCTCCCCATGCTGACCACCCCACGGTGCTTTTCTCCCTCCTTCATTGCCACTCACTGCCTATCCTAATTCAGACCCTCTTATTCACACCACACCGCGATGTTTTTCTCACTCCTACTAGTGAATGTAATGTAACACACACCCATACAATGCGCACCACGCCGTGATGTTTTTCAGAAACCTATCCTACATAGCCAATGCATGTTCCCTGACCACCCCATGCTGACCACCCCGCGGTGCTTTTCTCCATCCTACATTGCCACTCACTGCCTATCCTAATTCAGACCCCCCGATTCACACCATCCCGTGATGTTTTTCTCACTCCTACTAGTGAATGTAATGTAACACCCACCCATACAATGCGCACCACCCCGCAATGTTTTTCCGAAACCTATCCTACATTGCCACTACATGTTCCCTGACCTCCCCATGCTCAACACCCCACGGTGCTTTTCTCCATGCTACATTGCCACTCACTGACTATCCTAATTCAGATCCTCCGATTCACACCACCCCGTGATGTTTTTCTCACTCCTACTAGTGAATGTAATGTAACACACACCCATACAATGCGCACCATCCCTTGATGTTTTTCAGAAAACTATCCTACATTGCCACTGCATGTTCCCTGACCTCCCCATGCTGACCACCCCGCGGTGCTTTTCTCCATCCTACATTGCCACTCACTGCCTATCCTAATTCAGACCCTCCGATTCACACCACCCCGTAATGTTTTTCTCACTCCTACTAGTGAATGTAATGTAACACACACCCATACAAGGCTCACCACCCCGTGATGTTTTTCAGAAAACTATCCTACATTGCCACTGCATGTTCCCTGACCTCCCCATGCTGACCACCCCGCGGTGCTTTTCTCCTTCCTACATTGCCACTCACTGCCTATCCTAATTCAGACCCTCCGATTCACACCACCCCGTGATGTTTTTCTCACTCCTACTAGTGAATGTAATGTAACACACACCCATACAATGCGCACCACCCCATGATGTTTTTCTCACTCCTACTATTGAATGTAATGTAACACACACCCGTACAATGCGCACCATCCCGTGATGTTTTTCCGAAACCTATCCTACATTGCCACTGCATGTTCCCTGACCTCCCCATGCTGACCACCCCGCGGTGCTTTTCTCCATCCTACATTGCCACTCACTGCCTATCCTAATTCAGACACTCAGAGTCACACCACCGCGTGAAGTTTTTCTCACTCCCACTAGTGAATGTAATGTAACACACACCCATACAATGCGCACCGCCCCGTGATGTTTTTCTCACTCCTACTAGTGTATGTAATGTAACACCCACCCATACAATGCGCACCACCCCGCGATGTTTTTCCGAAACCTATCCTACATTGCCACTGCATGTTCCCTGATCTCCCATGCTGACCACCCCGCGGTGCTTTTCTCCATCCTACATTGCCACTCACTGCCTATCCTAATTCAGACCCTCGATTCACACCACCCCCTAAAGTTTTTCTCACTCCTACTAGTGAATGTAATGTAACACACACCCATACAATGCTCACCACCCCGTGATGTTTTTCAGAAAACTATCCTACATTGCCACTGCATGTTCCCTGACCTCCCCATGCTGACCACCCCGCGGTGCTTTTCTCCTTCCTACATTGCCACTCAATGCCTATCCTAATTCAGACCCTCCGATTCACACCACCCCGTGAGGTTTTTCTCACTCCTAATAGTGAATGTAATGTAACACACACCCATACAATGCGCACCACCCCATGATGTTTTTCTCACTCCTACTATTGAATGTAATGTAACACACACCCGTACAATGCGCACCACCCCGTGATGTTTTTCAGAAACCTATCCTACATTGCCACTGCATGTTCCCTGACCTCCCCATGCTGACCACCCCACGGTGCTTTTCTCCATCCTACATTGCCACTCTCTGCCTATCCTAATTCAGACCCTATTATTCACACCGCACCGCGATGTTTTTCTCACTCCTACTAGTGAATGTAATATAAAACACACACATACAATGCGCACCACTCCGTGATGTTTTTCAGAAACCTATCCTACATTGCCACTGCATGTTCCCTGACCTCCTCATGCTGACCACACCGCGGTGCTTTTCTCCATCCTACTTTGCCACTCACTGCCTATCCTAATTCAGACCCCCCGATTCACACCATCCCGTGATGTTTTTCTCACTCCTACTAGTGAATGTAATGTAACAACCACCCATACAATGCGCACCACCCCGCGATGTTTTTCAGAAACGTATCCTACATTGCCACTGCATGTTCCCTGACCTCCCCATGCTCAACACCCCGCGGTGGTTTTCTCCATGCTACATTGCCACTCACTGACTATCCTAATTCAGACCCTCCGATTCACACCACCCCGTGATGTTTTTCTCACTCCTACTAATGAATGTAATGTAACACACACCCATACAATGCACACCACCCGGTGATGTTTTTCAGAAACCTATCCTACATTGCCACTGCATGTTCCCTGACCTCCCCATGCTGACCACTCCGTGGTGCTTTTCTCCATCCTACATTGCCACTCACTGGATATCCTAATTCAGACCCTCCGATTCACACCACCCCGTGATGTTTTTCTCACTCCTAGTAGTGAATGTAATGTAACACACACCCATACAATGCGCACAACCCCGTGATGTTTTTCAGAAACCTACCCTACATTGGCACTGCATGTTCCCTGACCTCCCCATGCTGACCACCCAGCGGTGCTTTTCTCCATCCTATATTGCCACTCACTGCCTATCCTAATTCAGACCCTCAGATTCACACCACCACGTGAAGTTTTTCTCACTCCCACTAGTGAATGTAATGTAACACACACCCATACAATGCGCACCACCCCATGATGTTTTTCTCACTCCTACTAGTGAATGTAATGTAACACACACCCATACTATGCGCACCACCCCGCGATGTTTTTCAGAAACCTATCCTACATTGCCACTGCATGTTCTCTGACCTCCCCATGCTGACCACCCCGCGGTGCTTTTCTCCATCCTACATTGCCACTCACTGCCTATCCTAATTCAGACCCTCGGATTCACACCACCCCGTGATGTTTTTCTCACTCCTACTAGTGAATGTAATGTAACACACACCCATACAATGCGCACCACCCCGTGAGGTTTTTCTCACTCCTACTAGTGAATGTAATGTAAAACACACCCATACAATGCGCATCACCCCGCGATGTTTTTCAGAAACCTATGCTACATTGTCACTGCATATTCCGTGACCTCCCCATGCTGACCACCCCACGGTGCTTTTCTCCCTCCTACATTGCCACTCACTGCCTATCCTAATTCAGACCCTCTTATTCACACCACACCGCGATGTTTTTCTCACTCCTACTAGTGAATGTAATGTAACACACACCCATACAATGCGCACCACCCCGTGATGTTTTTCAGAAACCTATCCTACATTGCCACTGCATGTTCCCTGACCTCCCCATGCTGACCAGCCCGCGGTGCTTTTCTCCATCCTACATTGCCACTCACTGCCTATCCTAATTCAGACCCTCGGATTCACACCACCCCGTGATGTTTTTCTCACTCCTACTAGTGAATGTAATGTAACACACACCCATACAATGCGCACCACCCCGCGATGTTTTTCAGAAACCTATGCTACATTGTCACTGCATATTCCCTGACCTCCCAATGCTGACCACCCCACGGTGCTTTTCTCCCTCCTACATTGCCACTCACTGCCTATCCTAATTCAGACCCTCTTATTCACACCACACCGCGATGTTTTTCTCACTCCTACTAGTGAATGTAATGTAACACACACCCATACAATGCGCACCACCCCGCGATGTTTTTCAGAAACCTATCCTACATAGCCACTGCTTCTTCCCTGACCTCCGCATGCTGACCACCCCGCGGTGCTTTTCTCCATCCTACATTGCCACTCACTGCCTATCCTAATTCAGACCCCCCGATTCACACCATCCCGTGATGTTTTTCTCACTCCTACTAGTGTATGTAATGTAACACCCACCCATACAATGCGCACCACCCCGCGATGTTTTTCCGAAACCTATCCTACATTGCCACTGCATGTTCCCTGACCTCCCATGCTGACCACCCCGCGGTGCTTTTCTCCATCCTACATTGCCACTCACTGCCTATCCTAATTCAGACCCTCCGATTCACACCACCCCCTAAAGTTTTTCTCACTCCTACTAGTGAATGTAATGTAACACACACCCATACAATGCTCACCACCCCGTGATGTTTTTCAGAAAACTATCCTACATTGCCACTGCATGTTCCCTGACCTCCCCATGCTGACCACCCCGCGGTGCTTTTCTCCTTCCTACATTGCCACTCAATGCCTATCCTAATTCAGACCCTCCGATTCACACCACCCCGTGAGGTTTTTCTCACTCCTCATAGTGAATGTAATGTAACACACACCCATACAATGCGCACCACCCCATGATGTTTTTCTCACTCCTACTATTGAATGTAATGTAACACACACCCGTACAATGCGCACCACCCCGTGATGTTTTTCAGAAACCTATCCTACATTGCCACTGCATGTTCCCTGACCTCCCCATGCTGACCACCCCACGGTGCTTTTCTCCATCCTACATTGCCACTCTCTGCCTATCCTAATTCAGACCCTATTATTCACACCACACCGCGATGTTTTTCTCACTCCTACTAGTGAATGTAATGTAAAACACACACATACAATGCGCACCACCCCGTGATGTTTTTTAGAAACCTATCCTACATTGCCACTGCATGTTCCCTGACTTCCTCATGCTGACCACACCGCGGTGCTTTTCTCCATCCTACATTGCCACTCACTGCCTATCCTAATTCAGACCCCCCGATTCACACCATCCCGTGATGTTTTTCTCACACCTACTAGTGAATGTAATGTAACAACCACCCATACAATGCGCAACACCCCGCGATGTTTTTCAGAAACCTATCCTACATTGCCACTGCATGTTCCCTGACCTCCCCATGCTCAACACCACGCGGTGCTTTTATCCATGCTACATTGCCACTCACTGACGATCCTAATTCAGACCCTCCGATTCACACCACCCCGTGATGTTTTTCTCACTCCTACTAATGAATGTAATGTAACACACACCCATACAATGCGCACCACCCGGTGATGTTTTTCAGAAAACTATCCTACATTGCCACTGCATGTTCCCTGACCTCCCCATGCTGACCACCCCGTGGTGCTTTTCTCCATCCTACATTGCCACTCACTGCCTATCCTAATTCAGACATTCCGATTCACACCACCCCGTGATGTTTTTCTCACTCCTAGTGGTGAATGTAATGTAACACACACCCATACAATGCGCACCACCCCGTGATGTTTTTCAGAAACCTACCCTACATTGCCACTGCATGTTCCCTGACCTCCCCATGCTGACCACCCCACGGTGCTTTTCTCCATCCTACATTGCCACTCACTGCCTATCCTAATTCAGACCCTCAGATTCACACCACCACGTGAAGTTTTTCTCACTCCCACTAGTGAATGTAATGTAACACACACCCATACAATGCGCACCACCCCGTGATGTTTTTCTCACTCCTACTAGTGAATGTAATGTAACACACACCCATACAATGCGCACCACCCCGCGATGTTTTTCAGAAAGCTATCCTACATTGCCACTGCATGTTCCCTGACCTCCCCATGCTGACCACCCCGCGGTGCTTTTCTCCATCCTACATTGCCAATCACTGCCTATCCTAATTCAGACCCCCCGATTCACACAATCCCGTGATGTTTTTCTCACTCCTACTAGTGAATGTAATGTAACACCCACCCATACAATGCGCACCACCCCGCGATGTTTTTCCGAAACCTATCCTACATTGCCACTACATGTTCCCTGACCTCCGCATGCTAAACACCCCACGGTGCTTTTCTCCATGCTACATTGCCACTCACTGACTATCCTAATTCAGACCCTCCGATTCACACCACCCCGTGATGTTTTTCTCACTCCTACTAGTGAATGTAATGTAACACACACCCATACAATGCGCACCACCCCGTGATGTTTTTCAGAAAACTATCCTAAATTGCCACTGCATGTTCCCTGACCTCCCCATGCTGACCACCCCGCGGTGCTTTTCTCCATCCTACATTGCCACTCACTGCCTATCCTAATTCAGACCCTCCGATTCACACCACCCCGTAATGTTTTTCTCACTCCTACTAGTGAATGTAATGTAACACACACCCATACAATGCTCACCACCCCGTGATGTTTTTCAGAAAACTATCCTACATTGCCACTGCATGTTCCCTGACCTCCCCATGTTGACCACGCCGCAGTGCTTTTCTCCTTCCTACATTGCCACTCACTGCGTATCCTAATTCAGACCCTCCGATTCACACCACCCCGTGATGTTTTTCTCACTCCTACTAGTGAATGTAATGTAACACACACCCATACAATGCGCACCACCCCATGATGTTTTTCTCACTCCTACTATTGAATGTAATGTAACACACACCCGTACAATGCGCTCCACCCCGTGATGTTTTTCAGAAAACTATCCTACATTGCCACTGCATGTTTCCTGACCTCCCCATGCTGACCACCCCGCGGTGCTTTTCTCCATCCTACATTGCCACTCACTGCCTATCCTAATTCAGACCCTCAGATTCACACCACCGCGTGAAGTTTTTCTCACTCCCACTATTGAATGTAATGTAACACACACCCATACAATGCGCACCACCCCGTGATGTTTTTCTCACTCCTACTAGTGAATTTAATGTAACACACACCCATACAATGCGCACCACCCCATGATGTTTTTCTCACTCCTACTATTGAATGTAATGTAACACACACCCGTACAATGCGCACCACCCCGTGATGTTTTTCAGAAACCTATCCTACATTGCCACTGCATGTTCCCTCACCTCCCCATGCTGACCACCCCACGGTGCTTTTCTCCATCCTACATTGCCACTCTCTGCCTATCCTAATTCAGACCCTATTATTCACACCACACCGCGATGTTTTTCTCACTCCTACTAGTGAATGTAATGTAAAACACACACATACAATGCGCACCACCCCGTGATGTTTTTCAGAAACCTATCCTACATTGCCACTGCATGTTCCCGGACCTCCTCATGCTGACCACACCGCGGTGCTTTTCTCCATCCTACATTGCCACTCACTGCCTATCCTAATTCAGACCCCCGATTGACACCATCCCGTGATGTTTTTCTCACTTCTACTAGTGAATATAATGTAACACACACTCATACAATGCGCACCACCCCGTGATGTTTTTCAGAAAACTATCCTACATTGCACTGCATATTCCCTGACCTCCCCATGCTGACCACCCCGCGTTGCTTTTCTCCATCCTACATTGCCTCTCACTGCCTATCCTAATTCAGACCCTCCGATTCACACCACCCCGTGATGTATTTCTCCCTCCTAGTAGTGAATGTAATGTAACACACACCCATACAATGCGCACCACCCCGTGATGTTTTTCTAACTCCTACTAGTGAATGTAATGTAACACACACCCATACAATGCGCACCACCCCGCGATGTTTTTCAGAAACCTATCCTCCATTGCCACTGCAAGTTCCCTGACCTCCCCATGCTGACCACCCAGCGGTGCTTTTCTCCATCCTACATTGCCAGTCACTGCCTATCCTAATTCAGACCCTCCGATTCACACCACCCCGTGAGGTTTTTCTCACTCCTACTAGTGAATGTAATGTAACACACACCCATACAATGCGCACCACCCCGTGAGGTTTTTCTCACTCCTACTAGTGAATGTAATGTAACACACACCCATACAATGCGCACCACCCCGTGATGTTTTTCAGAAACCTACCCTACATTGCCACTGCATGTTCCCTGACCTCCCCATGCTGACCACCCCGCGGTGCTTTTCTCCATCCTACATTGCCACTCACTGCCTATCCTAATACAGACCCTCAGATTCACACCACCACGTGAAGATTTTCTCACTCCCAAAAGTGAATGTAATGTAACACACACCCATACAATGCGCACCACACCGTGATGTTTTTCTCACTCCTACTAGTGAATGTAATGTAACACACACCCATGCAATGCACACCACCCCGCGATGTTTTTCAGAAACCTATCCTACATTGCCACTGCATGTTCCCTGACCTCCCCATGCTGACCACCCCGCGGTGCTTTTCTCCATCCTACATTGCCACTCACTGCCTATCCTAATTCAGACCCCCCGATTCACACCATCCCGTGATGTTTTTGTCACTCCTACTAGTGAATGTAATGTAATACCCACCCATACAATGCGCACCATCCTGCGATGTTTTTCCGAAACCTATCCTACATTGCCACTGCATGTTCCCTGACCTCCCCATGCTCAACACCCCACGGTGCTTTTCTCCATGCTACATTGCCACTCACTGACTATCCTCATTCAGACCCTCCGATTCACACCACCCCGTGATGTTTTTCTCACTCCTACTAGTGAATGTAATGTAACACACACCCATACAATGTGCACCACCCCGTGATGTTTTTCAGAAAACTATCCTACATTGCCACTGCATGTTCCCTGACCTCCCCATGCTGACCACCCCGCGGTGCTTTTCTCCATCCTACATAGCCACTCACTGCCTATCCTAATTCAGACCATCCGATTCACACCAACCCGTAATGTTTTTCTCACTCCTACTAGTGAATGTAATGTAACACACACCCATACAATGCGCATCACCCCGTGGATATTTTTCAGAAAACTATCCTACGTTGCCACTGCATGTTCCCTGACCTCCCCATGCTGAACACCCCGCGGTGCTTTTCTCATTCCTACATTGCCACTCATTGCCTATCCTAATTCAGACCCTCCGATTCACACCACCCCGTGATTTTTTTCTCACTCCTACTAGTGAATGTAATGTAACACACACCCATACAATGCGCACCACCCCATGATGTTTTTCTCACTCCTACTATTGAATGTAATGTAACACACACCCGTACAATGCGCACCACCCCGTGATGTTTTTCAGAAACCTATCCTACATTGCCACTGCATGTTCCCTGTCCTCCCCATGCTGACCACCCCACGGTGCTTTTCTCCATCCTACATTGCCACTCACTGCCTATCCTAATTCAGACCCTCTTATTCACACCACACCGCGATGTTTTTCTCACTCCTACTAGTGAATGTAATGTAACACACACCCATACAATGCGCATCACCCCGTGGATATTTTTCAGAAAACTATCCTACGTTGCCACTGCATGTTCCCTGACCTCCCCATGCTGACCACCCCGCGGTGCTTTTCTCATTCCTACATTGCCACTCACTGCCTATCCTAATTCAGACCCTCTTATTCACACCACACCGCGATGTTTTTCTCACTCCTACTAGTGAATGTAATGTAACACACACCCATACAATGCGCACCACCCCGTGATGTTTTTCAGAAACCTATCCTACATTGCCACTGCATGTTCCCTGACCTCCCCATGCTGACCAGCCCGCGGTGTTTTTCTCCATCCTACATTGCCACTCACTGCCTATCCTAATTCAGACCCTCGGATTCACACCACCCCGTGATGTTTTTCTCACTCCTACTAGTGAATGTAATGTAACACACACCCATACAATGCGCACCACCCCGCGATGTTTTTCAGAAACCTATGCTACATTGTCACTGCATATTCCCTGACCTCCCAATGCTGACCACCCCACGGTGCTTTTCTCCCTCCTACATTGCCACTCACTGCCTATCCTAATTCAGACCCTCTTATTCACACCACACCGCGATGTTTTTCTCACTCCTACTAGTGAATGTAATGTAACACACACCCATACAATGCGCACCACCCCGCAATGTTTTTCAGAAACCTATCCTACATAGCCACTGCTTCTTCCCTGACCTCCGCATGCTGACCACCCCGCGGTGCTTTTCTCCATCCTACATTGCCACTCACTGCCTATCCTAATTCAGACCCCCCGATTCACACCATCCCGTGATGTTTTTCTCACTCCTACTAGTGTATGTAATGTAACACCCACCCATACAATGCGCACCACCCCGCGATGTTTTTCCGAAACCTATCCTACATTGCCACTGCATGTTCCCTGACCTCCCATGCTGACCACCCCGCGGTGCTTTTCTCCATCCTACATTGCCACTCACTGCCTATCCTAATTCAGACCCTCCGATTCACACCACCCCCTAAAGTTTTTCTCACTCCTACTAGTGAATGTAATGTAACACACACCCATACAATGCTCACCACCCCGTGATGTTTTTCAGAAAACTATCCTACATTGCCACTGCATGTTCCCTGACCTCCCCATGCTGACCACCCCGCGGTGCTTTTCTCCTTCCTACATTGCCACTCAATGCCTATCCTAATTCAGACCCTCCGATTCACACCACCCCGTGAGGTTTTTCTCACTCCTCATAGTGAATGTAATGTAACACACACCCATACAATGCGCACCACCCCATGATGTTTTTCTCACTCCTACTATTGAATGTAATGTAACACACACCCGTACAATGCGCACCACCCCGTGATGTTTTTCAGAAACCTATCCTACATTGCCACTGCATGTTCCCTGACCTCCCCATGCTGACCACCCCACGGTGCTTTTCTCCATCCTACATTGCCACTCTCTGCCTATCCTAATTCAGACCCTATTATTCACACCACACCGCGATGTTTTTCTCACTCCTACTAGTGAATGTAATGTAAAACACACACATACAATGCGCACCACCCCGTGATGTTTTTCAGAAACCTATCCTACATTGCCACTGCATGTTCCCTGACTTCCTCATGCTGACCACACCGCGGTGCTTTTCTCCATCCTACATTGCCACTCACTGCCTATCCTAATTCAGACCCCCCGATTCACACCATCCCGTGATGTTTTTCTCACACCTACTAGTGAATGTAATGTAACAACCACCCATACAATGCGCACCACCCCGCGATGTTTTTCAGAAACCTATCCTACATTGCCACTGCATGTTCCCTGACCTCCCCATGCTCAACACCACGCGGTGCTTTTATCCATGCTACATTGCCACTCACTGACGATCCTAATTCAGACCCTCCGATTCACACCACCCCGTGATGTTTTTCTCACTCCTACTAATGAATGTAATGTAACACACACCCATACAATGCGCACCACCCGGTGATGTTTTTCAGAAAACTATCCTACATTGCCACTGCATGTTCCCTGACCTCCCCATGCTGACCACCCCGTGGTGCTTTTCTCCATCCTACATTGCCACTCACTGCCTATCCTAATTCAGACATTCCGATTCACACCACCCCGTGATGTTTTTCTCACTCCTAGTGGTGAATGTAATGTAACACACACCCATACAATGCGCACCACCCCGTGATGTTTTTCAGAAACCTACCCTACATTGCCACTGCATGTTCCCTGACCTCCCCATGCTGACTACCCCACGGTGCTTTTCTCCATCCTACATTGCCACTCACTGCCTATCCTAATTCAGACCCTCAGATTCACACCACCACGTGAAGTTTTTCTCACTCCCACTAGTGAATGTAATGTAACACACACCCATACAATGCGCACCACCCCGTGATGTTTTTCTCACTCCTACTAGTGAATGTAATGTAACACACACCCATACAATGCGCACCACCCCGCGATGTTTTTCAGAAAGCTATCCTACATTGCCACTGCATGTTCCCTGACCTCCCCATGCTGACCACCCCGCGGTGCTTTTCTCCATCCTACATTGCCAATCACTGCCTATCCTAATTCAGACCCCCCGATTCACACAATCCCGTGATGTTTTTCTCACTCCTACTAGTGAATGTAATGTAACACCCACCCATACAATGCGCACCACCCCGCGATGTTTTTCCGAAACCTATCCTACATTGCCACTACATGTTCCCTAACCTCCGCATGCTAAACACCCCACGGTGCTTTTCTCCATGCTACATTGCCACTCACTGACTATCCTAATTCAGACCCTCCGATTCACACCACCCCGTGATGTTTTTCTCACTCCTACTAGTGAATGTAATGTAACACACACCCTTACAATGCGCACCACCCCGTGATGTTTTTCAGAAAACTATCCTAAATTGCCACTGCATGTTCCCTGACCTCCCCATGCTGACCACCCCGCGGTGCTTTTCTCCATCCTACATTGCCACTCACTGCCTATCCTAATTCAGACCCTCCGATTCACACCACCCCGTAATGTTTTTCTCACTCCTACTAGTGAATGTAATGTAACACACACCCATACAATGCTCACCACCCCGTGATGTTTTTCAGAAAACTATCCTACATTGCCACTGCATGTTCCCTGACCTCCCCATGCTGACCACGCCGCGGTGCTTTTCTCCTTCCTACATTGCCACTCACTGCGTATCCTAATTCAGACCCTCCGATTCACACCACTCCGTGATGTTTTTCTCACTCCTACTAGTGAATGTAATGTAACACACACCCATACAATGCGCACCACCCCATGATGTTTTTCTCACTCCTACTATTGAATGTAATGTAACACACACCCGTACAATGCGCTCCACCCCGTGATGTTTTTCAGAAAACTATCCTACATTGCCACTGCATGTTTCCTGACCTCCCCATGCTGACCACCCCGCGGTGCTTTTCTCCATCCTACATTGCCACTCACTGCCTATCCTAATTCAGACCCTCAGATTCACACCACCGCGTGAAGTTTTTCTCACTCCCACTATTGAATGTAATGTAACACACACCCATACAATGCGCACCACCCCGTGATGTTTTTCTCACTCCTACTAGTTAATTTAATGTAACACACACCCATACAATGCGCACCACCCCATGATGTTTTTCTCACTCCTACTATTGAATGTAATGTAACACACACCCGTACAATGCGCACCACCCCGTGATGTTTTTCAGAAACCTATCCTACATTGCCACTGCATGTTCCCTCACCTCCCCATGCTGACCACCCCACGGTGCTTTTCTCCATCCTACATTGCCACTCTCTGCCTATCCTAATTCAGACCCTATTATTCACACCACACCGCGATGTTTTTCTCACTCCTACTAGTGAATGTAATGTAAAACACACACATACAATGCGCACCACCCCGTGATGTTTTTCAGAAACCTATCCTACATTGACACTGCATGTTCCCGGACCTCCTCATGCTGACCACACCGCGGTGCTTTTCTCCATCCTACATTGCCACTCACTGCCTATCCTAATTCAGACCCCCGATTGACACCATCCCGTGATGTTTTTCTCACTTCTACTAGTGAATATAATGTAACACACACCCATACAATGCGCACCACCCCGTGATGTTTTTCAGAAAACTATCCTACATTGCACTGCATATTCCCTGACCTCCCCATGCTGACCACCCCGCGTTGCTTTTCTCCATCCTACATTGCCTCTCACTGCCTATCCTAATTCAGACCCTCCGATTCACACCACCCCGTGATGTATTTCTCCCGCCTAGTAGTGAATGTAATGTAACACACACCCATACAATGCGCACCACCCCGTGATGTTTTTCTAACTCCTACTAGTGAATGTAATGTAACACACACCCATACAATGCGCACCACCCCGCGATGTTTTTCAGAAACCTATCCTCCATTGCCACTGCAAGTTCCCTGACCTCCCCATGCTGACCACCCAGCGGTGCTTTTCTCCATCCTACATTGCCAGTCACTGCCTATCCTAATTCAGACCCTCCGATTCACACCACCCCGTGAGGTTTTTCTCACTCCTACTAGTGAATGTAATGTAACACACACCCATACAATGCGCACCACCCCGTGAGGTTTTTCTCACTCCTACTAGTGAATGTAATGTAACACACACCCATACAATGCGCACCACCCCGTGATGTTTTTCAGAAACCTACCCTACATTGCCACTGCATGTTCCCTGACCTCCCCATGCTGACCACCCCGCGGTGCTTTTCTCCATCCTACATTGCCACTCACTGCCTATCCTAATACAGACCCTCAGATTCACACCACCACGTGAAGATTTTCTCACTCCCAAAAGTGAATGTAATGTAACACACACCCATACAATGCGCACCACACCGTGATGTTTTTCTCACTCCTACTAGTGAATGTAATGTAACACACACCCATGCAATGCACACCACCCCGCGATGTTTTTCAGAAACCTATCCTACATTGCCACTGCATGTTCCCTGACCTCCCCATGCTGACCACCCCGCGGTGCTTTTCTCCATCCTACATTGCCACTCACTGCCTATCCTAATTCAGACCCCCCGATTCACACCATCCCGTGATGTTTTTGTCACTCCTACTAGTGAATGTAATGTAATACCCACCCATACAATGCGCACCATCCTGCGATGTTTTTCCGAAACCTATCCTACATTGCCACTGCATGTTCCCTGACCTCCCCATGCTCAACACCCCACGGTGCTTTTCTCCATGCTACATTGCCACTCACTGACTATCCTCATTCAGACCCTCCGATTCACACCACCCCGTGATGTTTTTCTCACTCCTACTAGTGAATGTAATGTAACACACACCCATACAATGTGCACCACCCCGTGATGTTTTTCAGAAAACTATCCTACATTGCCACTGCATGTTCCCTGACCTCCCCATGCTGACCACCCCGCGGTGCTTTTCTCCATCCTACATAGCCACTCACTGCCTATCCTAATTCAGACCATCCGATTCACACCAACCCGTAATGTTTTTCTCACTCCTACTAGTGAATGTAATGTAACACACACCCATACAATGCGCATCACCCCGTGGATATTTTTCAGAAAACTATCCTACGTTGCCACTGCATGTTCCCTGACCTCCCCATGCTGACCACCCCGCGGTGCTTTTCTCATTCCTACATTGCCACTCATTGCCTATCCTAATTCAGACCCTCCGATTCACACCACCCCGTGATTTTTTTCTCACTCCTACTAGTGAATGTAATGTAACACACACCCATACAATGCGCACCACCCCATGATGTTTTTCTCACTCCTACTATTGAATGTAATGTAACACACACCCGTACAATGCGCACCACCCCGTGATGTTTTTCAGAAACCTATCCTACATTGCCACTGCATGTTCCCTGACCTCCCGATGCTGACCACCCCGCGATGCTTTTCTCCATCCTACATTGCCATTCACTGCCTATCCTAATTCAGACCCTCAGATTCACACCACCGCGTGAAGTTTTTCTCACTCCCACTAGTGAATGTAATGTAACACACACCCATACAATGCGCACCACCCCGTGATGTTTTTCTCACTCCTACTAGTGAATGTAATGTAACACACACCCATACAATGCGCACCACCCCGCGATGTTTTTCAGAAACCTATCCTACATTGCCACTGCATGTTCCCTGAACTCCCCATGCTGACCACCGCACGGTGCTTTTCTCCATCCTACATTGCCACTCACTGCCTATCCTAATTAAGACCCTCCGATTCACACCACCCCGTGATGTTTTTCTCACTCCTACTAGTGAATGTAATGTAACACACACCCATACAATGCGCACCACACCGCGATGTTTTTCAGAAACCTATGCTACATTGTCACTGCATGTTCCCTGACCTCCCCATGCTGACCACCCCACGGTTCTTTTCTCCATCCTACATTGCCACTCACTGCCTATCCTAATTCAGACCCTCTTATTCACACCACACCGCGATGTTTTTCTCACTCCTACTAGTGAATGTAATGTAAAACACACACATACAATGCGCACCACCCCGTGATGTTTTTCAGAAACCTATCCTACATTGCCACTTCATGTTCCCTGACCTCCTCATGCTGACCACCCCGCGGTGCTTTTCTCCATCCTACATTGCCACTCACTGCCTATCCTAATTCAGACCCCCCGATTCACACCATCCCGTGATGTTTTTCTCACTCCTACTAGTGAATGTAATGTAACAACCACCCATACAATGCGCACCACCCCGCGATGTTTTTCAGAAACCTATCCTACATTGCCACTGCATGTTCCCTGACCTCCCCATGCTCAACACCCCGCGGTGCTTTTCTCCATGCTACATTGCCACTCACTGACTATCCTAATTCAGACCCTCCGATTCACACCACCCCGTGATGTTTTTCTCACTCCTACTAGTGAATGTAATGTAACACACACCCATACAATGCGCACCACCCCGTGATGTTTTTCAGAAAACTATCCTACATTGCCACTGCATGTTCCCTGACCTCCCCATGCTGACCACCCCGCGGTGCTTTTCTCCTTCCTACATTGCCGCTCACTGCCTATCCTAATTAAGACCCTCCGATTCACACCACCCCGTGTTGTTTTTCTCACTCCTACTAGTGAATGTAATGTAACACACACCCATACAATGCGCTCCACCCCGTGATGTTTTTCTCACTCCTACTAGTGAATGTAATGTAACACACACCCGTACAATTTGCACCACCCCGCGATGTTTTTCAGAAACATATCCTACATTGCCACTGCATGTTCCCTGACCTCCCCATGCTGACCACCCCGCGGTGCTTTTCCCATCCTACATTGCCACTCACTGCCTATCCTAATTCAGACCCCCCGATTCACACCACCCCGTTGTGTTTTTCTCACTCCTACTAGTGAATGTAATGTAACACACACCCATACAATGCGCACCACCCCGTGATGTTTTTCTCACTCCTACTAGTGAATGTAATGTAACACACACCCATACAATGCGCACCACCCCGTGATTTTCAGAAACCTAATCTACATTTCCACTGCATGTTCCCTGACCTCCCCATGCTGACCACACTGCGGTGCTTTTCTCCATCCTACATTGCCACTCACTGTCTATCCTAATTCAGACCCTTCGATTCACACCACCCCATGATGTTTTTCTCACTGCTACTAATGAATGTAATGTAACACACACCCATACAATGCGCACTACCCCGCAATGTTTTTCAGAATCCTATCCTACATTGCCACTTCATGTTCCCTGACCTCCTCATGCTGACCACCCCGCGGTGCTTTTCTCCATCCTACATTGCCACTCACTGCCTATCCTAATTCAGACCCCCCGATTCACACCATCCCGTGATGTTTTTCTCACTCCTACTATTGAATGTAATGTAACACACACCCATACAATGCGCACCACCCCGTGATGTTTTTCAGAAACCTATCCTACATTGCCACTGCATGTTCCCTGACCTCCCGATGCTGACCACCCCGCGATGCTTTTCTCCATCCTACATTGCCATTCACTGCCTATCCTAATTCAGACCCTCAGATTCACACCACCGCGTGAAGTTTTTCTCACTCCCACTAGTGAATGTAATGTAACACACACCCATACAATGCGCACCACCCCGTGATGTTTTTCTCACTCCTACTAGTGAATGTAATGTAACACACACCCATACAATGCGCACCACCCCGCGATGTTTTTCAGAAACCTATCCTACATTGCCACTGCATGTTCCCTGAACTCCCCATGCTGACCACCGCGCGGTGCTTTTCTCCATCCTACATTGCCACTCACTGCCTATCCTAATTAAGACCCTCCGATTCACACCACCCCGTGATGTTTTTCTCACTCCTACTAGTGAATGTAATGTAACACACACCCATACAATGCGCACCACACCGCGATGTTTTTCAGAAACCTATGCTACATTGTCACTGCATGTTCCCTGACCTCCCCATGCTGACCACCCCACGGTTCTTTTCTCCATCCTACATTGCCACTCACTGCCTATCCTAATTCAGACCCTCTTTTTCACACCACACCGCGATGTTTTTCTCACTCCTACTAGTGAATGTAATGTAAAACACACACATACAATGCGCACCACCCCGTGATGTTTTTCAGAAACCTATCCTACATTGCCACTTCATGTTCCCTGACCTCCTCATGCTGACCACCCCGCGGTGCTTTTCTCCATCCTACATTGCCACTCACTGCCTATCCTAATTCAGACCCCCCGATTCACACCATCCCGTGATGTTTTTCTCACTCCTACTAGTGAATGCAATGTAACAACCACCCATACAATGCGCACCACCCCGCGATGTTTTTCAGAAACCTATCCTACATTGCCACTGCATGTTCCCTGACCTCCCCATGCTCAACACCCCGCGGTGCTTTTCTCCATGCTACATTGCCACTCACTGACTATCCTAATTCAGACCCTCCGATTCACACCACCCCGTGATGTTTTTCTCACTCCTACTAGTGAATGTAATGTAACACACACCCATACAATGCGCACCACCCCGTGATGTTTTTCAGAAAACTATCCTACATTGCCACTGCATGTTCCCTGACCTCCCCATGCTGACCACCCCGCGGTGCTTTTCTCCTTCCTACATTGCCGCTCACTGCCTATCCTAATTAAGACCCTCCGATTCACACCACCCCGTGTTGTTTTTCTCACTCCTACTAGTGAATGTAATGTAACACACACCCATACAATGCGCTCCACCCCGTGATGTTTTTCTCACTCCTACTAGTGAATGTAATGTAACACACCCCCGTACAATTTGCACCACCCCGCGATGTTTTTCAGAAACATATCCTACATTGCCACTGCATGTTCCCTGACCTCCCCATGCTGACCACCCCGCGGTGCTTTTCCCATCCTACATTGCCACTCACTGCCTATCCTAATTCAGACCCCCCGATTCACACCACCCCGTTGTGTTTTTCTCACTCCTACTAGTGAATGTAATGTAACACACACCCATACAATGTGCACCACCCCGTGATGTTTTTCTCACTCCTACTAGTGAATGTAATGTAACACACACCCATACAATGCGCACCACCCCGTGATTTTCAGAAACCTAATCTACATTTCCACTGCATGTTCCCTGACCTCCCCATGCTGACCACACTGCGGTGCTTTTCTCCATCCTACATTGCCACTCACTGTCTATCCTAATTCAGACCCTTCGATTCACACCACCCCATGATGTTTTTCTCACTGCTACTAATGAATGTAATGTAACACACACCCATACAATGCGCACTACCCCGCAATGTTTTTCAGAATCCTATCCTACATTGCCACTGCATGTTCCCTGACCTCCACATGCTGACCACCCCGCGGTGCATTTCTCCATCCTACATTGCCACTCACTGCCTATCCTAATTCAGACCCTCCGATTCACACCACCCCGTGATGTTTTTCTCACTCCTACTAGTGAATGTAATGTAACACACACCCATACAATGCACACCACCCCGCGATGTTTTTCGGAAACCTATCCTACATTGCCACTGCATGTTCCCTGACCTCCCCATGCTGACCACCCCGCTGTGCTTTTCTCCATCCTACATTGCCTCTCACTGCCTATCCTAATTCAGATCCTCCGATTCACACCACCCCGTGATGTATTTCTCACTCCTACTAGTGAATGTAATGTAACACACACCCATACAATGCGCACCACCCCGTGATGTTTTTCTCACTCCTACTAGTGAATGTAATGTAACACACACCCATACAATGCGCACCACCCCGCGATGTTTTTCAGAAACCTATCCTACATTGCCACTGCATATTCTCTGACCTCCCCATGCTGACCACACCGCGGTGCTTTTCTCCATCCTACATTGCCACTCACTGCCTAGCCTAATTCAGACCCTCCGATTCACACCACCCCGTGATGTTTTTCTCCCTCCTACTAGTGAATGTAATGTAACACACACCCATACAATGCGCACCACCCCGTGATGTTTTTCTTACTCCTACTAGTGAATGTAATGTAACACACACCCATACATTGCGCACCACCCCGCGATGTTTTTCAGAAACCTATCCTACATTGCCACTGCATGTTCCCTGACCTCCCCATGCTGACCACCCCGCGGTGCTTTTCTCCATCCTACATTGCCACTCACTGCCTATCCTCATTCAGACCCTCCGATTCACACCACCCCGTGATGTTTTTCTCACTCCTACTAGTGAATGTAATGTAACAACCACCCATACAATGCGCACCACCCCGCGATGTTTTTCAGAAACCTATCCTACATTGCCACTGCATGTTCCCTGACCTCCCCATGCTCAACACCCCGCGGTGCTTTTCTCCATGCTACATTGCCACTCACTGACTATCCTAATTCAGACCCTCCGATTCACACCACCCCGTGATGTTTTTCTCACTCCTACTAGTGAATGTAATGTAACACACACCCATACAATGCGCAGCACCCCGTGATGTTTTTCAGAAAACTATCCTACATTGCCACTGCATGTTCCCTGACCTCCCCATGCTGACCACCCCGCGGTGCTTTTCTCCTTCCTACATTGCCGCTCACTGCCTATCCTAATTAAGACCCTCCGATTCACACCACCCCTTGTTGTTTTTCTCACTCCTACTAGTGAATGTAATGTAACACACACCCATACAATGCGCTCCACCCCGTGATGTTTTTCTCACTCCTACTAGTGAATGTAATGTAACACACACCCGTACAATTTGCACCACCCCGCGATGTTTTTCAGAAACATATCCTACATTGCCACTGCATGTTCCCTGACCTCCCCATGCTGACCACCCCGCGGTGCTTTTCCCATCCTACATTGCCACTCACTGCCTATCCTAATTCAGACCCCCCGATTCACACCACCCCGTTGTGTTTTTCTCACTCCTACTAGTGAATGTAATGTAACACACACCCATACAATGCGCACCACCCCGTGATGTTTTTCTCACTCCTACTAGTGAATGTAATGTAACACACACCCATACAATGCGCACCACCCCGTGATTTTCAGAAACCTAATCTACATTTCCACTGCATGTTCCCTGACCTCCCCATGCTGACCACACTGCGGTGCTTTTCTCCATCCTACATTGCCACTCACTGTCTATCCTAATTCAGACCCTTCGATTCACACCACCCCATGATGTTTTTCTCACTGCTACTAATGAATGTAATGTAACACACACCCATACAATGCGCACTACCCCGCAATGTTTTTCAGAATCCTATCCTACATTGCCACTTCATGTTCCCTGACCTCCTCATGCTGACCACCCCGCGGTGCTTTTCTCCATCCTACATTGCCACTCACTGCCTATCCTAATTCAGACCCCCCGATTCACACCATCCCGTGATGTTTTTCTCACTCCTACTATTGAATGTAATGTAACACACACCCGTACAATGCGCACCACCCCGTGATGTTTTTCAGAAACCTATCCTACATTGCCACTGCATGTTCCCTGACCTCCCGATGCTGACCACCCCGCGATGCTTTTCTCCATCCTACATTGCCATTCACTGCCTATCCTAATTCAGACCCTCAGATTCACACCACCGCGTGAAGTTTTTCTCACTCCCACTAGTGAATGTAATGTAACACACACCCATACAATGCGCACCACCCCGTGATGTTTTTCTCACTCCTACTAGTGAATGTAATGTAACACACACCCATACAATGCGCACCACCCCGCGATGTTTTTCAGAAACCTATCCTACATTGCCACTGCATGTTCCCTGAACTCCCCATGCTGACCACCGCGCGGTGCTTTTCTCCATCCTACATTGCCACTCACTGCCTATCCTAATTAAGACCCTCCGATTCACACCACCCCGTGATGTTTTTCTCACTCCTACTAGTGAATGTAATGTAACACACACCCATACAATGCGCACCACACCGCGATGTTTTTCAGAAACCTATGCTACATTGTCACTGCATGTTCCCTGACCTCCCCATGCTGACCACCCCACGGTTCTTTTCTCCATCCTACATTGCCACTCACTGCCTATCCTAATTCAGACCCTCTTATTCACACCACACCGCGATGTTTTTCTCACTCCTACTAGTGAATGTAATGTAAAACACACACATACAATGCGCACCACCCCGTGATGTTTTTCAGAAACCTATCCTACATTGCCACTTCATGTTCCCTGACCTCCTCATGCTGACCACCCCGCGGTGCTTTTCTCCATCCTACATTGCCACTCACTGCCTATCCTAATTCAGACCCCCCGATTCACACCATCCCGTGATGTTTTTCTCACTCCTACTAGTGAATGTAATGTAACAACCACCCATACAATGCGCACCACCCCGCGATGTTTTTCAGAAACCTATCCTACATTGCCACTGCATGTTCCCTGACCTCCCCATGCTCAACACCCCGCGGTGCTTTTCTCCATGCTACATTGCCACTCACTGACTATCCTAATTCAGACCCTCCGATTCACACCACCCCGTGATGTTTTTCTCACTCCTACTAGTGAATGTAATGTAACACACACCCATACAATGCGCACCACCCCGTGATGTTTTTCAGAAAACTATCCTACATTGCCACTGCATGTTCCCTGACCTCCCCATGCTGACCACCCCGCGGTGCTTTTCTCCTTCCTACATTGCCGCTCACTGCCTATCCTAATTAAGACCCTCCGATTCACACCACCCCGTGTTGTTTTTCTCACTCCTACTAGTGAATGTAATGTAACACACACCCATACATTGCGCTCCACCCCATGATGTTTTTCTCACTCCTACTAGTGAATGTAATGTAACACACACCCGTACAATTTGCACCACCCCGCGATGTTTTTCAGAAACATATCCTACATTGCCACTGCATGTTCCCTGACCTCCCCATGCTGACCACCCCGCGGTGCTTTTCCCATCCTACATTGCCACTCACTGCCTATCCTAATTCAGACCCCCCGATTCACACCACCCCGTTGTGTTTTTCTCACTCCTACTAGTGAATGTAATGTAACACACACCCATACAATGCGCACCACCCCGTGATGTTTTTCTCACTCCTACTAGTGAATGTAATGTAACAAACACCCATACAATGCGCACCACCCCGTGATTTTCAGAAACCTAATCTACATTTCCACTGCATGTTCCCTGACCTCCCCATGCTGACCACACTGCGGTGCTTTTCTCCATCCTACATTGCCACTCACTGTCTATCCTAATTCAGACCCTTCGATTCACACCACCCCATGATGTTTTTCTCACTGCTACTAATGAATGTAATGTAACACACACCCATACAATGCGCACTACCCCGCAATGTTTTTCAGAATCCTATCCTACATTGCCACTGCATGTTCCCTGACCTCCACATGCTGACCACCCCACGGTGCATTTCTCCATCCTACATTGCCACTCACTGCCTATCCTAATTCAGACCCTCCGATTCACACCACCCCGTGATGTTTTTCTCACTCCTACTAGTGAATGTAATGTAACACACACCCATACAATGCACACCACCCCGCGATGTTTTTCGGAAACCTATCCTACATTGCCACTGCATGTTCCCTGACCTCCCCATGCTGACCACCCCGCTGTGCTTTTCTCCATCCTACATTGCCTCTCACTGCCTATCCTAATTCAGATCCTCCGATTCACACCACCCCGTGATGTATTTCTCACTCCTACTAGTGAATGTAATGTAACACACACCCATACAATGCGCACCACCCCGTGATGTTTTTCTCACTCCTACTAGTGAATGTAATGTAACACACACCCATACAATGCGCACCACCCCGTGATGTTTTTCTAACTCCTACTAGTGAATGTAATGTAACACACACCCATACAATGCGCACCACCCCGCGATGTTTTTCAGAAACCTATCCTACATTGCCACTGCATGTTCCCTGACCTCCCCATGCTGACCACCCCGCGGTGCTTTTCTCCATCCTACATTGCCACTCACTGCCTATCCTCATTCAGACCCTCCGATTCACACCACCCCGTGATGTTTTGCTCACTCCTACTAGTGAATGTAATGTAACACACACCCATAAAATGCGCACCACCCCGTGATGTTTTTCAGAAAACTATCCTACATTGCCACGGCATGTTCCCTGACCTCCCAATGCTGACCACCCCGCGGTGATTTTCTCCATCTTACATTGCCACTCAATGCCTATCCTAATTCAGACCCTATTATTCACACCACACCGCGATGTTTTTCTCACTCCTACTAGTGAATGTAATGTAAAACACACACATACAATGCGCACCACCCCGAGATGTTTTTCAGAAACCTATCCTACATTGCCACTGCATGTTCCCTGACCTCCCCATGCTCAACACCCCACGGTGCTGTTCTCCATGCTACATTGCCACTCACTGACTATCCTAATTCAGACCCTCCGATTCACACCACCCCGTGATGTTTTTCTCACTCCTACAAGTGAATGTAATGTAACACACACCCATACAATGCGCACCACCCCGTGATGTTTATCAGAAAACTATCCTACATTGCCACTGCATGTTCCCTGACCTCCCAATGCTGACCACCCCGCGGTGATTTTCTCCATCCTACATTGCCACTCAATGCCTATCCTCATTCAGACCCTATTATTCACACCACACCGCGATGTTTTTCTCACTCCTACTAGTGAATGTAATGTAAAACACACACATACAATGCGCACCACCCCGTGATGTTTTTCAGAAACCTATCCTACATTGCCACTGCATGTTCCCTGACCTCTTCATGCTGACCACACCGCGGTGCTTTTCTCCATCCTACATTGCCACTCACTGCCTATCCTAATTCAGACCCCCCGATTGACACCATCCCATGATGTTTTTCTCACTCCTACTAATGAATGTAATGTAACACACACCCATACAATGCACACCACAAGGTGATGTTTTTCAGAAACCTATCCTACATTGCCACTGCATGTTCCCTGACCTCCCCATGCTGACCACCCCGTGGTGCTTTTCTCCATCCTACATTGCCACTCACTGGATATCCTAATTCAGACCATCCGATTCACACCACCCCGTGATGTTTTTCTCACTCCTAGTAGTGAATGTAATGTAACACACACCCGTACATTGCGCACCACCCCGTGATGTTTTTGTCACTCCTACTAGTGAATGTAATGTAACACACCCCCATACAATGCGCACCACCCCGCGATGTTTTTCAGAATCCTATCCTACATTGCCATTGCATGTTCCCTGACCTCCCCATGCTGACCACCCCGCGGTGCTTTTCTCCATCCTACATTGCCACTCACTGCCTATCCTAATTCAGACCCTCCAATTCACACCACCCCGTGATGTTTTTCTCACTCCTACTAGTGAATGTAATGTAACACACACCCATACAATGCGCACCACCCCGCGATGTTTTTCGGAAACCTATCCTACATTGCCACTGCATGTTCCCTGACCTCCCCATGCTGACCACCCCGCTGTGCTTTTCTCCATCCTACATTACCACTCACTGCCTATCCTAATTCAGACCCTCCGATTCACACCACTCCGTGATATTTTTATCACTCCTACTAGTGAATGTAATGTAACACACAACCATACAATGCTCACCACCCCGTGACATTTTTCAGAAAACTATCCTACATTGCCACTGCATGTTCCCTGACCTCCCCATGCTGACCACCCCGCGGTGCTTTTCTCCATCCTACATTGCCACTCACTGCATATCCTAATACAGACCCTCCGATTCACACCACCCCATGATGTTTTTCTCACTTCTACTAGTGAATATAATGTAACACACACCCATACAATGCGCACCACCCCGTGATGTTTTTCAGAAAACTATCCTACTTTGCACTGCATGTTCCCTGACCTCCCCATGTTGACCACCCCGCGTTGCTTTTCTCCATCCTACATTGCCATTCACTGCCTATCCTAATTCAGACCCTCCGATTCACGCCACCCCGTGATGTTTTTCTCACTCCTACTAGTGAATGTAATGTAACACACACCCGTACATTGCGCACCACCCCGTGATGTTTTTGTCACTCCTACTAGTGAATGTAATGTAACACACCCCCATACAATGCGCACCACCCCGCGATGTTTTTCAGAATCCTATCCTACATTGCCATTGCATGTTCCCTGACCTCCCCATGCTGACCACCCCGCGGTGCTTTTCTCCATCCTACATTGCCACTCACTGCCTATCCTAATTCAGACCCTCCAATTCACACCACCCCGTGATGTTTTTCTCACTCCTACTAGTGAATGTAATGTAACACACACCCATACAATGCGCACCACCCCGCGATGTTTTTCGGAAACCTATCCTACATTGCCACTGCATGTTCCCTGACCTCCCCATGCTGACCACCCCGCTGTGCTTTTCTCCATCCTACATTACCAATCACTGCCTATCCTAATTCAGACCCTCCGATTCACACCACTCCGTGATATTTTTATCACTCCTACTAGTGAATGTAATGTAACACACAACCATACAATGCTCACCACCCCGTGACATTTTTCAGAAAACTATCCTACATTGCCACTGCATGTTCCCTGACCTCCCCATGCTGACCACCCCGCGGTGCTTTTCTCCATCCTACATTGCCACTCACTGCATATCCTAATACAGACCCTCCGATTCACACCACCCCATGATGTTTTTCTCACTTCTACTAGTGAATATAATGTAACACACACCCATACAATGCGCACCACCCCGTGATGTTTTTCAGAAAACTATCCTACTTTGCACTGCATGTTCCCTGACCTCCCCATGTTGACCACCCCGCGTTGCTTTTCTCCATCCTACATTGCCATTCACTGCCTATCCTAATTCAGACCCTCCGATTCACGCCACCCCGTGATGTATTTCTCCCTCCTACTAGTGAATGTAATGTAACACACACCCATACAATGCGCACCACCCCGTGATGTTTTTCTAACTCCTACTAGTGAATGTAATGTAACACACACCCATACAATGCGCACCACACCGCGATGTTTTTCAGAAACCTATCCTACATTGCCACTGCATGTTCCCTGACTTCCCCATGCTGACCACCCGGCGGTGCTTTTCTCCATCCTACATTGCCAGTCACTGCCTATCCTAATTCAGACCCTCCGATTCACACCACCCCGTGAGGTTTTTCTCACTCCTACTAGTGAATGTAATGTAACACACACCCATACAATGCGCACCACCCCGTGAGGTTTTTCTCACTCCTACTAGTGAATGTAATGTAACACACACCCATACAATGCGCACCACCCGGTGATGTTTTTCAGAAAACTATCCTACATTGCCACTGCATGTTCCCTGACCTCCCCATGCTGACCACCCCGCGATGCTTTTCTCCATCCTACATTGCCACTCACTGCCTCTCCTAATTCAGACCCTCCGATTCACACCAACCCGTAATGTTTTTCTCACTCCTACTAGTGAATGTAATGTAACACACACCCATACAATGCGCACCACCCCGTGATGTTTTTCAGAAAACTATCCTACATTGCCACTGCATATTCCCTGACCTCCCCATGCTGACTACCCCGCGGTGCTTTTCTCATTCCTACATTGCCACTCACTGCCTATCCTAATTCAGACCCTCCGATTCACACCACCCCGTGATGTTTTTCTCACTCCTACTAGTGAATGTAATGTAACACACACCCATACAATGCGCACCACCCCGCCATGTTTTTCAGAAACCTATCCTACATTGCCACTGCATGTTCCCTGACCTCCTCATGCTGACCACCCCGCGGTGCTTTTCTCCATCCTACATTGCCACTCACTGCCTATCCTAATTCAGACACCCCTATTCACACCATCCCGTGATGTTTTTCTCACTCCTACTAGTGAATGTAATGTAACACCCACCCATACAATGCGCACCACCCCGCGATGTTTTCAGTAACCTATCCTACATTGCCACTGCATGTTCCATGACCTCCCCATGCTCAACACCCCGCGGTGCTTTTCTCCATGCTACATTGCCACTCACTGACTATCCTAATTCAGACCCTCCGATTCACACCACACCGTGATGTTTTTCTCACTCCTACTAGTGAATGTAATGTAACACACACCAATACAATGCGCACCACCCCGTGATGTTTTTCAGAAAACTATGCTACATTGCCACTGCATGTTCCCTGACCTCCCCATGCTAACCACCCCGCGGTGCTTTTCTGCACCTACATTGCCACTCACTGCCTATCCTAATTCAGACCCTCCGATTTACACCACCCCGTGATGTTTTTCTCACTCCTACTAGTGAATGTAATGTAACACACACCCATACAATGCGCACCTCCCCGTGATGTTTTTCAGAAAACTATCCTACATTGCCACTGCATGTTCCCTGACCTCCCCATGCTGACCACCCCGCGTTGCTTTTCTCCTTCCTACATTGCCACTCACTGCCTATCCTAATTCAGACCCTCCGATTCACACCACCCCGTGATGTTTTTCTCACTCCTACTAGTGAATGTAATGTAACACACACCCATACAATGCGCACCACCCCGTGATGTTTTTCTCACTCCTACTAGTGAATGTAATGTAACACACACCTGTACAATGAGCAGCACCCCGCGATGGTTTTCAGAAACCTATCCTACATTGCCACTGCATGTTCCCTGACCTCCCCATGCTGACCACCCCGTTGTGCTTTTCTCCATCCTACATTGCCACTCACTGCCTATCCTAATTCAGACCATCCGATTCACACCACCCCGTGATGTTTTTCTCACTCCTACTAGTGAATGTAATGTAACACACACCCATACAATGCGCACCACCCCGTGAGGTTTTTCTCACTCCCACTAGAGAATGTAATGTAACACACACCCATACAATGCGCACCACCCCGTGATGTTTTTCAGAAACCTACCCTACATTGCCACTGCATGTTCCCTGACCTCCCCATGCTGACCACCCCGCGGTGCTTTTCTCCATCCTACATTGCCACTCACTGCCTATCCTAATTCAGACCCTCAGATTCACACCACCACGTGAAGTTTTTCTCACTCCCACTAGTGAATGTAATGTAACACACACCCATACAATGCGCACCACCCCATGATGTTTTTCTCACTCCTACTAGTGAATGTAATGTAACACACACCCATACAATGCGCACCACCCCGTGAGGTTTTTCTCACTCCTACTAGAGAATGTAATGTAACACACACCCATACAATGCGCACCACCCCGTGATGTTTTTCAGAAACCTACCCTACATTGCCACTGCATGTTCCCTGACCTCCCCATGCTGACCACCCCGCGGTGCTTTTCTCCATCCTACATTGCCACTCACTGCCTATCCTAATTCAGACCCTCAGATTCACACCACCACGTGAAGTTTTTCTCACTCCCACTAGTGAATGTAATGTAACACACACCCATACAATGCGCACCACCCCATGATGTTTTTCTCACTCCTACTAGTGAATGTAATGTAACACACACCCATACAATGTGCACCACCCCGCGATGTTTTTCAGAAACCTATCCTACATTGCCACTGCATGTTCCCTGACCTCCCCATGCTGACCACCCCGCGGTGCTTTTCTCCATCCTACATTGCCACTCACTGCCTATCCTAATTCAGACCCTCCGATTCACACCACCCCGTGATGTTTTTCTCACTCCTACTAGTGAATGTAATGTAACACACACCCATACAATGCGCACCACCCCGCGATGTTTTTCAGAAACCTATGCTACATTGTCACTGAATATTCCCTGACCTCCCCATGCTGACCACCCCACGGTGCTTTTCTCCCTCCTACATTTCCACTCACTGCCTATCCTAATTCAGACCCTCTTATTCACACCACACCGCGATGTTTTTCTCACTCCTACTAGTGAATGTAATGTAACACACACCCATACAGTGCGCACCACCCCGTGATGTTTTTCAGAAACCTATCCTACATAGCCACTGCATGTTCCCTGACCTTCCCATGCTGACCACCCCGCGGTGCTTTTCTCCATGCTACATTGCCACTCACTGACTATCCTAATTCAGACCCTCCGATTCACACCACCCCGTGATGTTTTTCTCACTCCTACTAGTGAATGTAAATTAACACACACCCATACAATGCGCACCACCCCGTGATGTTTTTCAGAAAACTATTCTATATTGCCACTGCATGTTCCCTGACCTCCCCATGCTGACCACCCCGCGGTGATTTTCTCCATCCTACATTGCCACTCAATGCCTATCCTAATTCAGACCCTCCGATTCACACCACCCCGTGATGTTTTTCTCCCTCCTACTAGTGAATGTAATGTAACACACACCCATACAATGCGCACCACCCCGTGATGTTTTTCTAACTCCTACTAGTGAATGTAATGTAACACACACCCATACAATGCGCACCACCCCGCGATGTTTTTCGGAAACCTATCCTACATTGCCACTGCATGTTCCCTGACCTCCCCATGCTGACCACCCCGCTGTGCTTTTCTCCATCCTACATTACCACTCACTGCCTATCCTAATTCAGACCCTCCGATTCACACCACTCCGTGATATTTTTATCACTCCTACTAGTGAATGTAATGTAACACACAACCATACAATGCTCACCACCCCGTGACATTTTTCAGAAAACTATCCTACATTGCCACTGCATGTTCCCTGACCTCCCCATGCTGACCACCCCGCGGTGCTTTTCTCCATCCTACATTGCCACTCACTGCATATCCTAATACAGACCCTCCGATTCACACCACCCCATGATGTTTTTCTCACTTCTACTAGTGAATATAATGTAACACACACCCATACAATGCGCACCACCCCGTGATGTTTTTCAGAAAACTATCCTACTTTGCACTGCATGTTCCCTGACCTCCCCATGTTGACCACCCCGCGTTGCTTTTCTCCATCCTACATTGCCATTCACTGCCTATCCTAATTCAGACCCTCCGATTCACGCCACCCCGTGATGTATTTCTCCCTCCTACTAGTGAATGTAATGTAACACACACCCATACAATGCGCACCACCCCGTGATGTTTTTCTAACTCCTACTAGTGAATGTAATGTAACACACACCCATACAATGCGCACCACCCCGCGATGTTTTTCAGAAACCTATCCTACATTGCCACTGCATGTTCCCTGACTTCCCCATGCTGACCACCCGGCGGTGCTTTTCTCCATCCTACATTGCCAGTCACTGCCTATCCTAATTCAGACCCTCCGATTCACACCACCCCGTGAGGTTTTTCTCACTCCTACTAGTGAATGTAATGTAACACACACCCATACAATGCGCACCACCCCGTGAGGTTTTTCTCACTCCTACTAGTGAATGTAATGTAACACACACCCATACAATGCGCACCACCCCGTGATGTTTTTCAGAAAACTATCCTACATTGCCACTGCATGTTCCCTGACCTCCCCATGCTGACCACCCCGCGATGCTTTTCTCCATCCTACATTGCCACTCACTGCCTCTCCTAATTCAGACCCTCCGATTCACACCAACCCGTAATGTTTTTCTCACTCCTACTAGTGAATGTAATGTAACACACACCCATACAATGCGCACCACCCCGTGATGTTTTTCAGAAAACTATCCTACATTGCCACTGCATATTCCCTGACCTCCCCATGCTGACCACCCCGCGGTGCTTTTCTCATTCCTACATTGCCACTCACTGCCTATCCTAATTCAGACCCTCCGATTCACACCACCCCGTGATGTTTTTCTCACTCCTACTAGTGAATGTAATGTAACACACACCCATACAATGCGCACCACCCCGCGATGTTTTTCAGAAACCTATCCTACATTGCCACTGCATGTTCCCTGACCTCCTCATGCTGACCACCCCGCGGTGCTTTTCTCCATCCTACATTGCCACTCACTGCCTATCCTAATTCAGACACCCCGATTCACACCATCCCGTGATGTTTTTCTCACTCCTACTAGTGAATGTAATGTAACACCCACCCATACAATGCGCACCACCCCGCGATGTTTTCAGTAACCTATCCTACATTGCCACTGCATGTTCCATGACCTCCCCATGCTCAACACCCCGCGGTGCTTTTCTCCATGCTACATTGCCACTCACTGACTATCCTAATTCAGACCCTCCGATTCACACCACACCGTGATGTTTTTCTCACTCCTACTAGTGAATGTAATGTAACACACACCAATACAATGCGCACCACCCCGTGATGTTTTTCAGAAAACTATGCTACATTGCCACTGCATGTTCCCTGACCTCCCCATGCTAACCACCCCGCGGTGCTTTTCTGCACCTACATTGCCACTCACTGCCTATCCTAATTCAGACCCTCCGATTTACACCACCCCGTGATGTTTTTCTCACTCCTACTAGTGAATGTAATGTAACACACACCCATACAATGCGCACCTCCCCGTGATGTTTTTCAGAAAACTATCCTACATTGCCACTGCATGTTCCCTGACCTCCCCATGCTGACCACCCCGCGTTGCTTTTCTCCTTCCTACATTGCCACTCACTGCCTATCCTAATTCAGACCCTCCGATTCACACCACCCCGTGATGTTTTTCTCACTCCTACTAGTGAATGTAATGTAACACACACCCATACAATGCGCACCACCCCGTGATGTTTTTCTCACTCCTACTAGTGAATGTAATGTAACACACACCTGTACAATGAGCAGCACCCCGCGATGGTTTTCAGAAACCTATCCTACATTGCCACTGCATGTTCCCTGACCTCCCCATGCTGACCACCCTGTTGTGCTTTTCTCCATCCTACATTGCCACTCACTGCCTATCCTAATTCAGACCATCCGATTCACACCACCCCGTGATGTTTTTCTCACTCCTACTAGTGAATGTAATGTAACACACACCCATACAATGCGCACCACCCCGTGAGGTTTTTCTCACTCCTACTAGAGAATGTAATGTAACACACACCCATACAATGCGCACCACCCCGTGATGTTTTTCAGAAACCTACCCTACATTGCCACTGCATGTTCCCTGACCTCCCCATGCTGACCACCCCGCGGTGCTTTTCTCCATCCTACATTGCCACTCACTGCCTATCCTAATTCAGACCCTCAGATTCACACCACCACGTGAAGTTTTTCTCACTCCCACTAGTGAATGTAATGTAACACACACCCATACAATGCGCACCACCCCATGATGTTTTTCTCACTCCTACTAGTGAATGTAATGTAACACACACCCATACAATGTGCACCACCCCGCGATGTTTTTCAGAAACCTATCCTACATTGCCACTGCATGTTCCCTGACCTCCCCATGCTGACCACCCCGCGGTGCTTTTCTCCATCCTACATTGCCACTCACTGCCTATCCTAATTCAGACCCTCCGATTCACACCACCCCGTGATGTTTTTCTCACTCCTACTAGTGAATGTAATGTAACACACACCCATACAATGCGCACCACCCCGCGATGTTTTTCAGAAACCTATGCTACATTGTCACTGAATATTCCCTGACCTCCCCATGCTGACCACCCCACGGTGCTTTTCTCCCTCCTACATTTCCACTCACTGCCTATCCTAATTCAGACCCTCTTATTCACACCACACCGCGATGTTTTTCTCACTCCTACTAGTGAATGTAATGTAACACACACCCATACAGTGCGCACCACCCCGTGATGTTTTTCAGAAACCTATCCTACATAGCCACTGCATGTTCCCTGACCTTCCCATGCTGACCACCGCGCGGTGCTTTTCTCCATGCTACATTGCCACTCACTGACTATCCTAATTCAGACCCTCCGATTCACACCACCCCGTGATGTTTTTCTCACTCCTACTAGTGAATGTAAATTAACACACACCCATACAATGCGCACCACCCCGTGATGTTTTTCAGAAAACTATTCTATATTGCCACTGCATGTTCCCTGACCTCCCCATGCTGACCACCCCGCGGTGATTTTCTCCATCCTACATTGCCACTCAATGCCTATCCTAATTCAGACCCTCCGATTCACACCACCCCGTGATGTTTTTCTCCCTCCTACTAGTGAATGTAATGTAACACACACCCATACAATGCGCACCACCCCGTGATGTTTTTCTAACTCCTACTAGTGAATGTAATGTAACACACACCCATACAATGCGCACCACCCCGCGATGTTTTTCAGAAACCTATCCTACATTGCCACTGCATGTTCCCTGACCTCCCCATGCTGACCACCCCGCGGTGCTTTTCTCCATCCTAAATTGCCACTCACTGCCTATCCTAATTCAGACCCTCCGATTCACACCACCCCGTGATGTTTTTCTCACTCCTACTAGTGAATGTAATGTAACACACACCCATACAATGCGCACCACCCCGTGATGTTTTTCAGAAAACTATCCTACATTGCCACTGCATGTTCCCTGACCTCCCCATACCGACCACCCGGCGGTGCTTTTCTCTATCCTACATTGCCACTCACTGCCTATCCTAATTCAGACCCTCCGATTCACACCACCCCGTGATGTTTTTCTCACTCCTACTAGTGAATGTAATGTAACACACACCCATACAATGCGCACCACCCCATGATGTTTTTCTCACTCCTACTAGTGAATGTAATGTAACACACACCCGTACAAGGCGCACAACCCCGTGATGTTTTTCAGAAACCTATCCTACATTGCCACTGCATGTTCCCTGACCTCCCCATGCTGACCACCCCGCGGTGCTTTTCTCCATCCTACATTGCCACTCACTGCCTATCCTAATTCAGACCCTCAAATTCACACCACCGCGTGAAGTTTTTCTCACTCCCACTAGTGAATGTAATGTAACAAACACCCATACAATGCGCCCCACCCCGTGATATTTTTCTCACTCCTACTAGTGAATGTAATGTAACACACACCCATACAATGCGCACCACCCCGCGATGTTTTTCAGAAACCTATCCTACATTGCCACTGCATGTTCCCTGAACTCCCCATGCTGACCACCCCACGGTTCTTTTCTCCATCCTACATTGCCACTCACTGCCTATCCTAATTCAGACACTCCGATTCACACCACCCCATGATGTTTTTCTCACTCCTACTAGTGAATGTAATGTAGCACACACCCATACAATGCGCACTACCACGCGATGTTTTTCAGAAACCTATGCTACATTGTCACTGCATGTTCCCTGACCTCCCCATGCTGACCACCCCACAGTGCTTTTCTCCATCCTACATTGCCACTCACTGCCTATCCTAATTCAGACCCTCTTATTCCCACCACACCGCGATGTTTTTCTCACTCCTATTAGTGAATGTAATGTAACACACACACATACAATGCGCACCACCCCGTGATGTTTTTCAGAAACCTATCCTACATTGCCACTGCATGTTCCCTGACCTCCTCATGCTGACCACCCCGCGGTGCTTTTCTCCATCCTACATTGCCACTCACTGCCTATCCTAATTCAGACACCCCGATTCACACCATCCCGTGATGTTTTTCTCACTCCTACTAGTGAATGTATTGTAACACCCACCCATACAATGCGCACCACCCCGCGATGTTTTTCAGTAACCTATCCTACATTGCCACTGCATGTTCCATGACCTCCCCATGCTCAACACCCCGCGGTGCTTTTCTCCATGCTACATTGCCACTCACTGACTATCCTAATTCAGACCCTCCGATTCACACCACACCGTGATGTTTTTCTCACTCCTACTAGTGAATGTAATGTAACACACACCAATACAATGCGCACCACCCCGTGATGTTTTTCAGAAAACTATGCTACATTGCCACTGCATGTTCCCTGACCTCCCCATGCTGACCACCCCGCGGTGCTTTTCTGCACCTACATTGCCACTCACTGCCTATCCTAATTCAGACCCTCCGATTTACACCACCCCGTGATGTTTTTCTCACTCCTACTAGTGAATGTAATGTAACACACACCCATACAATGCGCACCTCCCCGTGATGTTTTTCAGAAAACTATCCTACATTGCCACTGCATGTTCCCTGACCTCCCCATGCTGACCACCCCGCGGTGCTTTTCTCCTTCCTACATTGTCACTCACTGCCTATCCTAATTCAGACCCTCCGATTCACACCACCCCGTGATGTTTTTCTCACTCCTACTAGTGAATGTAATGTAACACACACCCATACAATGCGCACCACCCCGTGATGTTTTTCTCACTCCTACTAGTGAATGTAATGTAACACACACCTGTACAATGAGCAGCACCCCCCGATGGTTTTCAGAAACCTATCCTACATTGCCACTGCATGTTCCCTGACCTCCCCATGCTGACCACCCTGCGGTGCTTTTCTCCATCCTACATTGCCACTCACTGCCTATGCTAATTTAGACCGTCCGATTCACACCACCCCGTGATGTTTTTCTCACTCCTACTAGTGAATGTAATGTAACACACACCCATACAATGCGCACCACCCCGTGATGTTTTTCAGAAAACTATCCTACTTTGCACTGCATGTTCCCTGACCTCCCCATGTTGACCACCCCGCGTTGCTTTTCTCCATCCTACATTGCCATTCACTGCCTATCCTAATTCAGACCCTCCGATTCACGCCACCCCGTGATGTATTTCTCCCTCCTACTAGTGAATGTAATGTAACACACACCCATACAATGCGCACCACCCCGTGATGTTTTTCTAACTCCTACTAGTGAATGTAATGTAACACACACCCATACAATGCGCACCACCCCGCGATGTTTTTCAGAAACCTATCCTACATTGCCACTGCATGTTCCCTGACTTCCCCATGCTGACCACCCGGCGGTGCTTTTCTCCATCCTACATTGCCAGTCACTGCCTATCCTAATTCAGACCCTCCGATTCACACCACCCCGTGAGGTTTTTCTCACTCCTACTAGTGAATGTAATGTAACACACACCCATACAATGCGCACCACCCCGTGAGGTTTTTCTCACTCCTACTAGTGAATGTAATGTAACACACACCCATACAATGCGCACCACCCCGTGATGTTTTTCAGAAAACTATCCTACATTGCCACTGCATGTTCCCTGACCTCCCCATGCTGACCACCCCGCGATGCTTTTCTCCATCCTACATTGCCACTCACTGCCTCTCCTAATTCAGACCCTCCGATTCACACCAACCCGTAATGTTTTTCTCACTCCTACTAGTGAATGTAATGTAACACACACCCATACAATGCGCACCACCCCGTGATGTTTTTCAGAAAACTATCCTACATTGCCACTGCATATTCCCTGACCTCCCCATGCTGACCACCCCGCGGTGCTTTTCTCATTCCTACATTGCCACTCACTGCCTATCCTAATTCAGACCCTCCGATTCACACCACCCCGTGATGTTTTTCTCACTCCTACTAGTGAATGTAATGTAACACACACCCATACAATGCGCACCACCCCGCGATGTTTTTCAGAAACCTATCCTACATTGCCACTGCATGTTCCCTGACCTCCTCATGCTGACCACCCCGCGGTGCTTTTCTCCATCCTACATTGCCACTCACTGCCTATCCTAATTCAGACACCCCGATTCACACCATCCCGTGATGTTTTTCTCACTCCTACTAGTGAATGTAATGTAACACCCACCCATACAATGCGCACCACCCCGCGATGTTTTCAGTAACCTATCCTACATTGCCACTGCATGTTCCATGACCTCCCCATGCTCAACACCCCGCGGTGCTTTTCTCCATGCTACATTGCCACTCACTGACTATCCTAATTCAGACCCTCCGATTCACACCACACCGTGATGTTTTTCTCACTCCTACTAGTGAATGTAATGTAACACACACCAATACAATGCGCACCACCCCGTGATGTTTTTCAGAAAACTATGCTACATTGCCACTGCATGTTCCCTGACCTCCCCATGCTAACCACCCCGCGGTGCTTTTCTGCACCTACATTGCCACTCACTGCCTATCCTAATTCAGACCCTCCGATTTACACCACCCCGTGATGTTTTTCTCACTCCTACTAGTGAATGTAATGTAACACACACCCATACAATGCGCACCTCCCCGTGATGTTTTTCAGAAAACTATCCTACATTGCCACTGCATGTTCCCTGACCTCCCCATGCTGACCACCCCGCGTTGCTTTTCTCCTTCCTACATTGCCACTCACTGCCTATCCTAATTCAGACCCTCCGATTCACACCACCCCGTGATGTTTTTCTCACTCCTACTAGTGAATGTAATGTAACACACACCCATACAATGCGCACCACCCCGTGATGTTTTTCTCACTCCTACTAGTGAATGTAATGTAACACACACCTGTACAATGAGCAGCACCCCGCGATGGTTTTCAGAAACCTATCCTACATTGCCACTGCATGTTCCCTGACCTCCCCATGCTGACCACCCCGTTGTGCTTTTCTCCATCCTACATTGCCACTCACTGCCTATCCTAATTCAGACCATCCGATTCACACCACCCCGTGATGTTTTTCTCACTCCTACTAGTGAATGTAATGTAACACACACCCATACAATGCGCACCACGCCGTGAGGTTTTTCTCACTCCTACTAGAGAATGTAATGTAACACACACCCATACAATGCGCACCACCCCGTGATGTTTTTCAGAAACCTACCCTACATTGCCACTGCATGTTCCCTGACCTCCCCATGCTGACCACCCCGCGGTGCTTTTCTCCATCCTACATTGCCACTCACTGCCTATCCTATTTCAGACCCTCAGATTCACACCACCACGTGAAGTTTTTCTCACTCCCACTAGTGAATGTAATGTAACACACACCCATACAATGCGCACCACCCCATGATGTTTTTCTCACTCCTACTAGTGAATGTAATGTAACACACACCCATACAATGTGCACCACCCCGCGATGTTTTTCAGAAACCTATCCTACATTGCCACTGCATGTTCCCTGACCTCCCCATGCTGACCACCCCGCGGTGCTTTTCTCCATCCTACATTGCCACTCACTGCCTATCCTAATTCAGACCCTCCGATTCACACCACCCCGTGATGTTTTTCTCACTCCTACTAGTGAATGTAATGTAACACACACCCATACAATGCGCACCACCCCGCGATGTTTTTCAGAAACCTATGCTACATTGTCACTGAATATTCCCTGACCTCCCCATGCTGACCACCCCACGGTGCTTTTCTCCCTCCTACATTTCCACTCACTGCCTATCCTAATTCAGACCCTCTTATTCACACCACACCGCGATGTTTTTCTCACTCCTACTAGTGAATGTAATGTAACACACACCCATACAGTGCGCACCACCCCGTGATGTTTTTCAGAAACCTATCCTACATAGCCACTTCATGTTCCCTGACCTTCCCATGCTGACCACCCCGCGGTGCTTTTCTCCATGCTACATTGCCACTCACTGAATATCCTAATTCAGACCCTCCGATTCACAACACCCCGTGATGTTTTTCTCACTCCTACTAGTGAATGTAAATTAACACACACCCATACAATGCGCACCACCCCGTGATGTTTTTCAGAAAACTATTCTATATTGCCACTGCATGTTCCCTGACCTCCCCATGCTGACCACCCCGCGGTGATTTTCTCCATCCTACATTGCCACTCAATGCCTATCCTAATTCAGACCCTCCGATTCACACCACCCCGTGATGTTTTTCTCCCTCCTACTAGTGAATGTAATGTAACACACACCCATACAATGCGCACCACCCCGTGATGTTTTTCTAACTCCTACTAGTGAATGTAATGTAACACACACCCATACAATGCGCACCACCCCGCGATGTTTTTCAGAAACCTATCCTACATTGCCACTGCATGTTCCCTGACCTCCCCATGCTGACCACCCCGCGGTGCTTTTCTCCATCCTAAATTGCCACTCACTGCCTATCCTAATTCAGACCCTCCGATTCACACCACCCCGTGATGTTTTTCTCACTCCTACTAGTGAATGTAATGTAACACACACCCATACAATGCGCACCACCCCGTGATGTTTTTCAGAAAACTATCCTACATTGCCACTGCATGTTCCCTGACCTCCCCATACCGACCACCCGGCGGTGCTTTTCTCTATCCTACATTGCCACTCACTGCCTATCCTAATTCAGACCCTCCGATTCACACCACCCCGTGATGTTTTTCTCACTCCTACTAGTGAATGTAATGTAACACACACCCATACAATGCGCACCACCCCATGATGTTTTTCTCACTCCTACTAGTGAATGTAATGTAACACACACCCGTACAAGGCGCACAACCCCGTGATGTTTTTCAGAAACCTATCCTACATTGCCACTGCATGTTCCCTGACCTCCCCATGCTGACCACCCCGCGGTGCTTTTCTCCATCCTACATTGCCACTCACTGCCTATCCTAATTCAGACCCTCAAATTCACACCACCGCGTGAAGTTTTTCTCACTCCCACTAGTGAATGTAATGTAACAAACACCCATACAATGCGCCCCACCCCGTGATATTTTTCTCACTCCTACTAGTGAATGTAATGTAACACACACCCATACAATGCGCACCACCCCGCGATGTTTTTCAGAAACCTATCCTACATTGCCACTGCATGTTCCCTGAACTCCCCATGCTGACCACCCCACGGTTCTTTTCTCCATCCTACATTGCCACTCACTGCCTATCCTAATTCAGACACTCCGATTCACACCACCCCATGATGTTTTTCTCACTCCTACTAGTGAATGTAATGTAGCACACACCCATACAATGCGCACTACCACGCGATGTTTTTCAGAAACCTATGCTACATTGTCACTGCATGTTCCCTGACCTCCCCATGCTGACCACCCCACAGTGCTTTTCTCCATCCTACATTGCCACTCACTGCCTATCCTAATTCAGACCCTCTTATTCCCACCACACCGCGATGTTTTTCTCACTCCTACTAGTGAATGTAATGTAACACACACACATACAATGCGCACCACCCCGTGATGTTTTTCAGAAACCTATCCTACATTGCCACTGCATGTTCCCTGACCTCCTCATGCTGACCACCCCGCGGTGCTTTTCTCCATCCTACATTGCCACTCACTGCCTATCCTAATTCAGACACCCCGATTCACACCATCCCGTGATGTTTTTCTCACTCCTACTAGTGAATGTATTGTAACACCCACCCATACAATGCGCACCACCCCGCGATGTTTTTCAGTAACCTATCCTACATTGCCACTGCATGTTCCATGACCTCCCCATGCTCAACACCCCGCGGTGCTTTTCTCCATGCTACATTGCCACTCACTGACTATCCTAATTCAGACCCTCCGATTCACACCACACCGTGATGTTTTTCTCACTCCTACTAGTGAATGTAATGTAACACACACCAATACAATGCGCACCACCCCGTGATGTTTTTCAGAAAACTATGCTACATTGCCACTGCATGTTCCCTGACCTCCCCATGCTGACCACCCCGCGGTGCTTTTCTGCACCTACATTGCGACTCACTGCCTATCCTAATTCAGACCCTCCGATTTACACCACCCCGTGATGTTTTTCTCACTCCTACTAGTGAATGTAATGTAACACACACCCATACAATGCGCACCTCCCCGTGATGTTTTTCAGAAAACTATCCTACATTGCCACTGCATGTTCCCTGACCTCCCCATGCTGACCACCCCGCGGTGCTTTTCTCCTTCCTACATTGTCACTCACTACCTATCCTAATTCAGACCCTCCGATTCACACCACCCCGTGATGTTTTTCTCACTCCTACTAGTGAATGTAATGTAACACACACCCATACAATGCGCACCACCCCGTGATGTTTTTCTCACTCCTACTAGTGAATGTAATGTAACACACACCTGTACAATGAGCAGCACCCCCCGATGGTTTTCAGAAACCTATCCTACATTGCCACTGCATGTTCCCTGACCTCCCCATGCTGACCACCCTGCGGTGCTTTTCTCCATCCTACATTGCCACTCACTGCCTATCCTAATTTAGACCGTCCGATTCACACCACCCCGTGATGTTTTTCTCATTCCTACTAGTGAATGTAATGTAACACACACCCATACAATGCGCACCACCCCGTGATGTTTTTCTCACTCCTACTAGTGAATGTAATGTAACACACACCCATACAATGCGCACCACCCCGCGATGTTTTTCAGAAACCTGTCCTACATTGCCACTGCATGTTCCCTGACCTCCCCATGCTGACCACCCCGCGGTTCTTTTCTCCATCCTACATTGCCACTCACTGCCTATCCTAATTCAGACCCTCCGATTCACACCACCCCGTGATGTTTTTCTCACTGCTACTAATGAATGTAATGTAACACACACCCATACAATGCGCACCACCCCGCGATGTTTTTCAGAAACCTATCCTACATTGCCACTGCATGTTCCCTGACCTCCCCATGCTGACCACCCCGCGGTGCTTTTCTCCATCCTACATTGCCATTCACTGCCTATCCTAATTCAGACACTCCGATTCACACCATCCCGTGATGTTTTTATCACTCCTACTAGTGAATGTAATGTAACACCCACCCATACAATGCGCCCCACCCCGCGATGTTTTTCAGAAACCTATCCTACATTGCCACTGCATGTTCCCTGACCTCCCCATGCTGACCACCCCGCGGTGCTTTTCTCCATCCTACATTGCCACTCACTGCCTATCCTAATTCAGACCCTCCGATTCACACCACCCCGTGATGTTTTTCTCACTCCTACTAGTGAATGTAATGTAACACACACCCATACAATGCGCACCTCCCCGTGATGCTTTTCAGAAAACTATCCTACATTGCCACTGCATGTTCCCTGACCTCCCCATGCTGACCACCCCGCGGTGCTTTTCTCCATCCTACATTGCCACTCACTGCCTATCCTAATTCTGACCCTCCGATTCACACCACCCCGTGATGTTGTTCTCACTCCTAATAGTCAATGTAATGTAACACACACCCATACAATGTGCACCACCCCGTGATGTTTTTCTCACTCCTACTAGTGACTGTAATGTAACACACACCCATACAATGCGTACCACCCCGCGATGTTTTTCAGAAACCTATCATACCTTGCCACTGCATGTTACCTGACCTCCCCATGCTGACCACCCCGCGGTGCTTTTCTAGATCCTACATTGCCACTCACTGCCTATCCTAATTCAGACCCTCCGATTCACACCACCCCGTGATGTTTTTCTCACTCCTAGTAGTGAATGTAATGTAACACACACCCGTACAATGCGGACCACCCCGTGATGTTTTTCAGAAAACTATCCTACATTGCCACTGCATGTTCCCTGGCCTCGCCATGCTGACAACCCCGCGGTGCTTTTCTCCATCCTACATTGCCACTCACTGCCTATCCTAATTCAGACCCTCCGATTCACACCACCCCGTGATGTTTTTCTCACTCCTACTAGTGAATGTAATGTAACACACACCCATACAATGCGCACCACCCCGTGATGTTTTTCAGAAACCTATCCTACATTGCCACTGCATGTTCCCTGACCTCCCCATGCTGACCACCCCGCGGTGCTTTTCTCCATCCTACATTGCCACTCACTGGCTATCCTAATTCAGACCCTCCGATTCACACCACCGCGTGATGTTTTTCTCACTCCTACTAGTGAATGTAATGTAACACACACCCATAAAATGCGCACCACCCCGTGATGTTTTTTAGAAACCTATTCTACATTGCCACTGCATGTTCCCTGACCTCCCCATGCTGACCACCGCACGGTGCTTTTCTACATCCTACATTGCCACTCATTGCCTATCCTAATTCAGACCCTCTTATTCACACCAGCCCGCGATGTTTTTCTCTCTCCTACTAGTGAATGTAATGTAACACACAGCCATACAATGCGCACAACCCGGTGATGTTTTTCTCACTCCTACTAGTGAATGTAATGTAACACCCACCCATACAATGCGCACCAACCTGCGATGTTTTTCCGAAACGTATCCTACATTGCCACTGCATGTTCCCTGACATCCCCATGCTCAACACCCCACGGTGCTTTTCTCCATGCTACATTGCCACTCACTGACTATCCTAATTCAGACCCTCCGATTCACAACACCCCGTGATGTTTTTCTCACTCCTACTAGTGAATGTAATGTAACACACACCCATACAATGCGCACCACCCCGTGATGTTTTTCAGAAAACTATCCTACATTGCCACTGCATGTTCCCTGACCTCCCCATGCTGACCACCCCGCGGTGCTTTTCTCCATCCTACATTGCCACTCACTGCCTATCCTAATTCAGACACTCCGATTCACACCAACCCGTAATGTTTTTCTCACTCCTACTAGTGAATGTAATGTAACACACACCCATTCAATGCGCACCACCCCGTGATGTTTTTCAGAAAACTATCCTACATTGCCACTGCATGTTCCCTGACCTCCCCATGCTGACCACCCCGCGGTGCTTTTCTCATTCCTACATTGCCACTCACTGCCTATCCTAATTCAGACCCTCCGATTCACACCACCCCGTGATGTTTTTCTCACTCCTACTAGTGAATGTAATGTAACACACACCCATACAATGCGCACCACACCGCGATGTTTTTCAGAAACCTATGCTACATTGTCACTGCATGTTCCCTGACCTCCCCATGCTGACCACCCCACGGTGCTTTTCTCCATTCTACATTGCCACTCACTGCCTATCCTAATTCAGACTCTCTTATTCACACCACACCGCGATGTTTTTCTCACTCCTACTAGTGAATGTAATGTAAAACACACACATACAATGCGCACCACCCCGTGATGTTTTTCAGAAACCTATCCTACATTGCCACTGCATGTTCCCTGACCTCCTCATGCTGACCACCCCGCGGTGCTTTTCTCCATCCTACATTGCCACTCACTGCCTATCCTAATTCAGACCCCCCGATTCACACCATCCCGTGATGTTTTTCTCACTCCTAGTAGTGAATGTAATGTAACACCCACCCATACAATTCGCACCACCCCGCGATGTTTTTCAGAAACCTATCCTACATTGCCACTGCATGTTCCCTGACCTCCCCATGCTCAACAGCCCGCGGTGCTTTTCTCCATGCTACATTGCCACTCACTGACTATCCTAATTCAGACCCTCCGATTCACACCCCCCGTGATGTTTTTCTCACTCCTACTAGTGAATGTAATGTAACACACACCCATACAATGCGCACCACCCCGTGATGTTTTTCAGAAAACTATGCTACATTGCCACTGCATGTTCCCTGACCTCCCCATGCTGACCACCCCGCGGTGCTTTTCTGCACCTACATTGCCACGCACTGCCTATCCTAATTCAGACCTTCCGATTCACACCACCCCGTGATGTTTTTCTCATTCCTACTAGTGAATGTAATGTAACACACACACATACAATACGCACCACCCCGTGATGTTTTTCAGAAAACTATCCTACATTGCCACTGCATGTTCCCTGACCTCCCCATGCTGACCACGCCGCGGTGCTTTTCTGCACCTACATTGCCACTCACTGCCTATCCTAATTCAGACCCTCCGATTTACACCACCCCGTGATGTTTTTCTCACTCCTACTAGTGAATGTAATGTAACACACACCCATACAATGCGCACCTCCCCGTGATGTTTTTCAGAAAACTATCCTACATTGCCACTGCATGTTCCCTGACCTCCCCATGCTGACCACCCACCGGTGCTTTTCTCCTTCCTACATTGCCACTCACTGCCTATCCTAATTCAGACCCTCCGATTCACACCACCCCGTGATGTTTTTCTCACTCTTACTAGTGAATGTAATGTAACACACACCCATACAATGCGCACCACCCCGTGATGTTTTTCTCACTCCTACTAGTGAATGTAATGTAACACACACCTGTACAATGAGCAGCACCCCGCGATGGTTTTCAGAAACCTATCCTACATTGCCACTGCATGTTCCCTGACCTCCCCATGCTGACCACCCCGCGGTGCTTTTCTCCATCCTACATTGCCACTCACTGCCTATCCTAATTTAGACCGTCCGATTCACACCACCCCGTGATGTTTTTCTCACTCCTACTAGTGAATGTAATGTAACACACACCCATACAATGCGCACCATCCCGTGATGTTTTTCTCACTCCTACTAGTGAATGTAATGTAACACACACCCATACAATGCGCACCACCCCGCGATGTTTTTCAGAAACCTGTCCTACATTGCCACTGCATGTTCCCTGACCTCCCCATGCTGACCACCCCGCGGTTCTTTTCTCCATCCTACATTGCCACTCACTGCCTATCCTAATTAAGACCCTCCGATTCACACCACCCCGTGATGTTTTTCTCACTGCTACTAATGAATGTAATGTAACACACACCCATACAATGCGCACCACCCCACGATGTTTTTCAGAAACCTATCCTACATTGCCACTGCATGTTCCCTGACCTCCCCATGCTGACCACCCCGCGGTGCTTTTCTCCATCCTACATTGCCACTCACTGCCTATCCTAATTCAGACACTCCAATTCACACCATCCCGTGATGTTTTATCTCACTCCTACTAGTGAATGTAATGTAACACCCACCCATACAATGCGCCCCACCCCGCGATGTTTTTCAGAAACCTATCCTACACTGCCACTGCATGTTCCCTGACCTCCCCATGCTGACCACCCCGCGGTGCTTTTCTCCATCCTACATTGCCACTCACTGCCTATCCTAATTCAGACCCTCCGATTCACACCACCCCGTGATGTTTTTCTCACTCCTACTAGTGAATGTAATGTAACACACACCCATACAATGCGCACCTCCCCGTGATGTTTTTCAGAAAACTATCCTACATTGCCACTGCATGTTCCCTGACCTCCCCATGCTGAGCATCCCGCGGTGCTTTTCTCCATCCTACATTGCCACTCACTGCCTATCCTAATTCTGACCCTCCGGTTCACACCACCCCGTGATGTTGTTCTCACTCCTAATAGTCAATGTAATGTAACACACACCCATACAATGTGCACCACCCCGTGATGTTTTTCTCACTCCTACTAGTGACTGTAAAGTAACACACACCCATACAATGCGTACCACCCCGCGATGTTTTTCAGAAACCTATCATACATTGCCACTGCATGTTACCTGACCTCCCCATGCTGACCACCCCGCGGTGCTTTTCTAGATCCTACATTGCCACTCACTGCCTATCCTAATTCAGACCCTCCGATTCACACCACCCCGTGATGTTTTTCTCACTCCTAGTAGTGAATGTAATGTAACACACACCCGTACAATGCGGACCACCCCGTGATGTTTTTCAGAAAACTATCCTACATTGCCACTGAATGTTCCCTGGCCTCGCCATGCTGACAACCCCGCGGTGCTTTTCTCCATCCTACATTGCCACTCACTGCCTATCCTAATTCAGACCCTCCGATTCACACCACCCCGTGATGTTTTTCTCACTCCTACTAGTGAATGTAATGTAACACACACCAATACAATGCGCACCACCCCGTGATGTTTTTCAGAAACCTATCCTACATTGCCACTGCATGTTCCCTGACCTCCCCATGCTGACCACCCCGCGGTGCTTTTCTCCATCCTACATTGCCACTCACTGGCTATCTTAATTCAGACCCTCCGATTCACACCACCGCATGATGTTTTTCTCACTCCTACTAGTGAATGTAATGTAACACACACCCATACAATGCGCACCACCCCGCGATGTTTTTTACAAACCTATCCTACATTGCCACTGCATGTTCCCTGACCTCCCCATGCTGACCACCGCACAGTGCTTTTCTACATCCTACATTGCCACTCATTGCCTATCCTAATTCAGACACTCTTATTCACACCAGCCCACGATGTTTTTCTCTCTCCTACTAGTGAATGTAATGTAACACACAGCCATACAATGCGCACAACCCGGTGATGTTTTTCTCACTCCTACTAGTGAATGTAATGTAACACAGACCCATACAATGCGCACCACCCCGTGATGTTTTTCTCACTCCTACTAGTGAATGTAATGTAACACACACCCATACAATGCGCACCACCCCGGGATGTTTTTCAGAAACCTGTCCTACATTGCCACTGCATGTTCCCTGACCTCCCCATTCTGACCACCGCGCGGTTCTTTTCTCCATCCTACAATGCCACGCACTGCCTATCCTAATTCAGACCCTCCGATTCACACCACCCCGTGATGTTTTTCTCACTGCTACTAATGAATGTAATGTAACACACACCCATACAATGCGCACCACCCGCGATGTTTTTCAGAAACCTATCCTACATTGCCACTGCATGTTCCCTGACCTCCCCATGCTGACCACCCCGCGGTGCTTTTCTCCATCCTACATTGCCACTCACTGCCTATCCTAATTCAGACACTCCGATTCACACCATCCCGTGATGTTTTTCTCACTCCTACTAGTGAATGTAATGTAACACCCACCCATACAATGCGCCCCACCCCGCGATGTTTTTCAGAAACCTATCCTACATTGCCACTGCATGTTCCCTGACCTCCCCATGCTGACCAATCCGCGGTGCTTTTCTCCATCCTACATTGCCACTCACTGCCTATCCTAATTCAGACCCTCCGATTCACACCACCCCGTGATGTTTTTCTCACTCCTACTAGTGAATGTAATGTAACACACACCCATACAATGCGCACCACCCCGTGATGTTTTTTAGAAACCTATCCTACATTGCCACTGCATGTTCCCTGACCTCCCCATGCTGACCACCCCGTGGTGCTTTTCTCCATCCTACATTGCCACTCACTGCCTATCCTAATTCTGACCCTCCGATTCACACCACCCCGTGATGTTGTTCTCACTCCTAATAGTCAATGTAATGTAACACACACCCATACAATGTGCACCACCCCGTGATGTTTTTCTCACTCCTACTAGTGACTGTAATGTAACACACACCCATACAATGCGTACCACCCCGCGATGTTTTTCAGAAACCTATCATACATTGCCACTGCATGTTACCTGACCTCCCCATGTTGACCACCCTGCGGTGCTTTTCTAGATCCTACATTGCCACTCACTGCCTATCCTAATTCAGACCCTCCGATTCACACCACCCCGTGATGTTTTTCTCACTCCTAGTAGTGAATGTAATGTAACACACACCCGTACAATGCGGACCACCCCGTGATGTTTTTCAGAAAACTATCCTACATTGCCACTGCATGTTCCCTGGCCTCGCCATGCTGACAACCCCGCGGTGCTTTTCTCCATCCTACATTGCCACTCACTGCCTATCCTAATTCAGACCCTCCGATTCACACCACCCCGTGATGTTTTTCTCACTCCTACTAGTGAATGTAATGTAACACACACCCATACAATGCGCACCACCCCGTGATGTTTTTCAGAAACCTATCCTACATTGCCACTGCATGTTCCCTGACCTCCCCATGCTGACCACCCCGCGGTGCTTTTCTCCATCCTACATTGCCACTCACTGGCTATCCTAATTCAGACCCTCCGATTCACACCACCGCGTGATGTTTTTCTCACTCCTACTAGTGAATGTAATGTAACACACACCCATACAATGCGCACCACCCCGCGATGTTTTTTAGAAACCTATCCTACATTGCCACTGCATGTTCCCTGACCTCCCCATGCTGACCACCGCACGGTGCTTTTCTACATCCTACATTGCCACTCATTGCCTATCCTAATTCAGACCCTCTTATTCACACCAGCCCGCGATGTTTTTCTCTCTCCTACTAGTGAATGTAATGTAACACACAGCCATACAATGCGCACAACCCGGTGATGTTTTTCTCACTCCTACTACTGAATGTAATGTAACACCCACCCATACAATGCGCACCAACCTGCGATGTTTTTCCGAAACGTATCCTACATTGCCACTGCATGTTCCCTGACATCCCCATGCTCAACACCCCACGGTGCTTTTCTCCATGCTACATTGCCACTCACTGACTATCCTAATTCAGACCCTCCGATTCACACCACCCCGTGATGTTTTTCTCACTCCTACTAGTGAATGTAATGTAACACACACCCATACAATGCGCACCACCCCGTGATGTTTTTCAGAAAACTATCCTACATTGCCACTGCATGTTCCCTGACCTCCCCATGCTGACCACCCCATGGTGCTTTTCTCCATCCTACATTGCCACTCACTGCCTATCCTAATTCAGACACTCCGATTCACACCAACCCGTAATGTTTTTCTCACTCCTACTAGTGAATGTAATGTAACACACACCCATTCAATGCGCACCACCCCGTGATGTTTTTCAGAAAACTATCCTACATTGCCACTGCATGTTCCCTGACCTCCCCATGCTGACCACCCCGCGGTGATTTTCTCATTCCTACATTGCCACTCACTGCCTATCCTAATTCAGACCCTCCGATTCACACCACCCCGTGATGTTTTTCTCACTCCTACTAGTGAATGTAATGTAACACACACCCATACAATGCGCACCACACCGCGATGTTTTTCAGAAACCTATGCTACATTGTCACTGCATGTTCCCTGACCTCCCCATGCTGACCACCCCACGGTGCTTTTCTCCATCCTACATTGCCACTCACTGCCTATCCTAATTCAGACTCTCTTATTCACACCACACCGCGATGTTTTTCTCACTCCTACTAGTGAATGTAATGTAAAACACACACATACAATGCGCACCAACCCGTGATGTTTTTCAGAAACCTATCCTACATTGCCACTGCATGTTCCCTGACCTCCTCATGCTGACCACCCCGCGGTGCTTTTCTCCATCCTACATTGCCACTCACTGCCTATCCTAATTCAGACCCCCCGATTCACACCATCCCGTGATGTTTTTCTCACTCCTAGTAGTGAATGTAATGTAACACCCACCCATACAATTCGCACCACCCCGCGATGTTTTTCAGAAACCTATCCTACATTGCCACTGCATGTTCCCTGACCTCCCCATGCTCAACAGCCCGCGGTGCTTTTCTCCATGCTACATTGCCACTCACTGACTATCCTAATTCAGACCCTCCGATTCACACCACCCCGTGATGTTTTTCTCACTCCTACTAGTGAATGTAATGTAACACACACCCATACAATGCGCACCACTCCGTGATGTTTTTCAGAAAACTATGCTACATTGCCACTGCATGTTCCCTGACCTCCCCATGCTGACCACCCCGCGGTGCTTTTCTGCACCTACATTGCCACGCACTGCCTATCCTAATTCAGACCTTCCGATTCACACCACCCCGTGATGTTTTTCTCATTCCTACTAGTGAATGTAATGTAACACACACACATACAATGCGCACCACCCCGTGATGTTTTTCAGAAAACTATCCTACATTGCCACTGCATGTTCCCTGACCTCCCCATGCTGACCACCCCGCGGTGCTTTTCTCCTTCCTACATTGCCGCTCACTGCCTATCCTAATTCAGACCCTCCGATTCACACCACCCCGTTGTGTTTTTCTCACTCCTAAAAGTGAATGTAATGTAACACACACCCATACAATGCGCACCACCCCGTAATGTTTTTCTCACTCCTACTAGTGAATGTAATGTAACACACACCCATACAATGCGCACCACCCCGTGATTTTCAGAAACCTAATCTACATTTCCACTGTATGTTCCCTGACCTCCCCATGCTGACCACACTGCGGTGCTTTTCTCCATCCTACATTGCCACTCACTGCCTATCCAAATTTAGACCCTCCGATTCACACCACCCCATGATGTTTTTCTCACTCCTACTAGTGAATGTAATGTAACACACACCCATACAATGCACACCACCCCGCGATGTTTTTCGGAAACCTATCCTACATTGCCACTGCATGTTCCCTGACCTCCCCATGCTGACCACCCCGCTGTTCTTTTCTCCATCCTACATTGCCACTCACTGCCTATCCTAATTCAGACCCTCCGATTCACACCACCCCGTGATGTTTTTCTCACTCCTACTAGTGAATGTAATGTAACACACACCCATACAATGCGCACCACCCCGTGATGTTTTTCTCACTCCTACTAGTGAATGTAATGTAACACACACCCATACAATGAGCACCACCCCGCAATGTTTTTCAGAAACCTATCCTACATTGCCACTGCATGTTCCCTGACCTCCCCATGCTGACCACACCGCAGTGCTTTTCTCCATCCTACATTGCCACTCACTGCCTATCCTAATTCAGACCCTCCGATTCACACCACCCCGTGATGTTTTTCTCCCTCCTACTAGTGAATGTAATGTAACACACACCCATACAATGCGCACCACCCTGTGATGTTTTTCTAACTCCTACTAGAGAATGTAATGTAACACACACCCATACAATGCGCACCACCCCGCGATGTTTTTCAGAAACCTATCCTACATTGCCACTGCATGTTCCCTGACCTCCCCATGCTGACCATTCCGCGGTGCTTTTCTCCATCCTACATTGCCACTCACTGCCTATCCTAATTCAGACCATCCGATTCACACCACCCCGTGATGTTTTTCTCACTCCTACTAGTGAATGTAATGTAACACACACCCATACAATGCGCACCACCCCGTGAGGTTTTTCTCACTCCTACTAGTGAATGTAATGTAACACACACCCATACAATGCGCACCACCCCATGATGTTTTTCAGAAACCTACCCTACATTGCCATTGCATGTTCCCTGACCTCCCCATGCTGACCACCCCGCGGTGCTTTTCTCCATCCTACATTGCCACTCACTGCCTATCCTAATTCAGACCCTCAGATTCACACCACCACGAGAAGTTTTTCTCACTCCCACTAGTGAATGTAATGTAACACACACCCATACAATGCGCACCACCCCGTGATGTTTTTCTCACTCCTACTAGTGAATGTAATGTAACACACACCCATACAATGCGCACCACCCCGCGATGTTTTTCAGAAACCTATCCTACATTGCCACTGCATATTCCCTGACCTCCCCATGCTGACCACCCCACGGTGCTTTTCTCCATCCTACATTGCCACTCACTGCCTATCCTAATTAAGACCCTCTTATTCACACCACACCGCGATGTTTTTCTCACTCCTACTAGTGAATGTAATGTAACACACACTCATACAATGCGCACCACCCCGTGATGTTTTTCAGAAACCTATCCTACATTGCCACTGCATGTTCCCTGACCTCCTCATGCTGACCACCCCGCGGTGCTTTTCTCCATCCTACATTGCCACTCACTGCCTATCCTAATTGAGACCCCCCGATTCACACCATCCCGTGATGTTTTTCTCACTCCTACTGGTGAATGTAATGTAACACCCACCCATACAATGCGCACCACCCCGCGATGTTTTTCAGTAACCTATCCTACATTGCCACTGCATGTTCCATGACCTCCCCATGATCAACACCCCGCGGTGCTTTTCTCCATGCTACATTGCCACTCACTGACTATCCTAATTCAGACCCTCCGATTCACACCACCCCGTGATGTTTTTCTCACTCCTACTAGTGAATGTAATGTAACACACACCAATACAATGCGCACCACCCCGTGATGTTTTTCAGAAAACTATGCTACATTGCCACTGCATGTTCCCTGACCTCCCCATCCTGACCACCCCGCGGTGCTTTTCTGCACCTACATTGCCACTCACTGCCTATCCTAATTCAGAACCTCCGATTTACACCACCCCGTGATGTTTTTCTCACTCCTACTAGTGAATGTAATGTAACACACACGCATACAATACGCACCTCCCCGTGATGTTTTTCAGAAAACTATCCTACATTGCCACTGCATGTTCCTTGACCTCCCCATGCTGACCACCCCGCGGTGCTTTTCTCCATCCTACATTGCCACTCACTGCCTATCCTAATTCAGACCCTCCGATTCACACCACCCCGTGATGTTTTTCTCACTCCTACTAGTGAATGTAATGTAACACACACCCATACAATGCGCACCACCCCGTGATGTTTTTCTCACTCCTACTAGTGAATGTAATGTAACACACACCTGTACAATGAGCAGCAACCCGCGATGGTTTTCAGAAACCTATCCTACATTGCCACTGCATGTTCCCTGACCTCCCCATGCTGACCACCCCGCGGTGCTTTTCTCCATCCTACATTGCCACTCACTGCCTATCCTAATTTAGACAGTCCGATTCACACCACCCCGTGATGTTTTTCTCACTCCTACTAGTGAATGTAATGTAACACACACCCATACAATGCGCACCACCCCGTGATGTTTTTCTCACTCCTACTAGTGAATGTAATGTAACACACACCCATACAATGCGCACCACCCCGTGATGATTATCAGAAACCTAATCTACATTTCCACTGCATGTTCCCTGACCTCCCCATGCTGACCACCCTGTGGTGCTTTTCTCCTTCCTACATTGCCACTAACTGTCTATCCTAATTCAGACCCTCCGATTCACACCACCCCGTGATGTTTTTCTCACTCTTACTAATGAATGTAATGTAACACACACCCATACAATACGCACCACCCCGCGATGTTTTTCAGAAAACTGTCCTACATTGCCACTGCATGTTCCCTGACCTCGCATGCTGACCACTCCGCGGTGCTTTTCTCCATCCTACATTGCCACTCACTGCCTATCCTAATTCAGACCCTCCGATTCACACCACCCCGTGATGTTTTTCTCACTGCTACTAATGAATGTAATGTAACACACACCCATACAATGCGCACCACCCCGCGATGTTTTTCAGAAACCTATCCTACATTGCCACTGCATGTTCCCTGACCACCCCATGCTGACCACCCCGCGGTGCTTTTCTCCGTCCTACATTGCCACTCACTGCCTATCCTAATTCAAACCCTCCGATTCACACCACCCCGTGATGTTTTTCTCACTCCTAGTAGTGAATGTAATGTAACACACACCCGTACAATGCGGACCACCCCGTGATGTTTTTCAGAAAACTATCCGGCATTGCCACTGCATGTTCCCTGACCTCGCCATGCTGACAACCCCGCGGTGCTTTTCTCCATCCTACATTGCCACTCACTGCCTATCCTAATTCAGACCCTCCGATTCACACCACCCCGTGATGTTTTTCTCACTCCTACTAGTGAATGTAATGTAACACACACCCATACAATGCGCACCACCCTGTGATGTTTTTCTAACTCCTACTAGAGAATGTAATGTAACACACACCCATACAATGCGCACCACCCCGCGATGTTTTTCAGAAACCTATCCTACATTGCCACTGCATGTTCCCTGACCTCCCCATGCTGACCATTCCGCGGTGCTTTTCTCCATCCTACATTGCCACTCACTGCCTATCCTAATTTAGACCATCCGATTCACACCACCCCGTGATGTTTTTCTCACTCCTACTAGTGAATGTAATGTAACACACACCCATACAATGCGCACCACCCCGTGAGGTTTTTCTCACTCCTACTAGTGAATGTAATGTAACACACACCCATACAATGCGCACCACCCCATGATGTTTTTCAGAAACCTACCCTACATTGCCATTGCATGTTCCCTGACCTCCCCATGCTGACCACCCCGCGGTGCTTTTCTCCATCCTACATTGCCACTCACTGCCTATCCTAATTCAGACCCTCAGATTCACACCACCACGAGAAGTTTTTCTCACTCCCACTAGTGAATGTAATGTAACACACACCCATACAATGCGCACCACCCCGTGATGTTTTTCTCACTCCTACTAGCGAATGTAATGTAACACACACCCATACAATGCGCACCACCCCGCGATGTTTTTCAGAAACCTATCCTACATGGCCACTGCATATTCCCTGACCTCCCCATGCTGACCACCCCACGGTGCTTTTCTCCATCCTACATTGCCACTCACTGCCTATCCTAATTAAGACCCTCTTATTCACACCACACCGCGATGTTTTTCTCACTCCTACTAGTGAATGTAATGTAACACACACTCATACAATGCGCACCACCCCGTGATGTTTTTCAGAAACCTATCCTACATTGCCACTGCATGTTCCATGACCTCCCCATGATCAACACCCCGCGGTGCTTTTCTCCATGCTACATTGCCACTCACTGACTATCCTAATTCAGACCCTCCGATTCACACCACCCCGTGATGTTTTTCTCACTCCTACTAGTGAATGTAATGTAACACACACCAATACAATGCGCACCACCCCGTGATGTTTTTCAGAAAACTATGCTACATTGCCACTGCATGTTCCCTGACCTCCCCATCCTGACCACCCCGCGGTGCTTTTCTGCACGTACATTGCCACTCACTGCCTATCCTAATTCAGAACCTCCGATTTACACCACCCCGTGATGTTTTTCTCACTCCTACTAGTGAATGTAATGTAACACACACGCATACAATACGCACCTCCCCGTGATGTTTTTCAGAAAACTATCCTACATTGCCACTGCATGTTCCCTGACCTCCCCATGCTGACCACCCCGCGGTGCTTTTCTCCTTCCTACATTGCCACTCACTGCCTATCCTAATTCAGACCCTCCGATTCACAGCACCCCGTGATGTTTTTCTCACTCCTACTAGTGAATGTAATGTAACACACACCCATACAATGCGCACCACCCCGTGATGTTTTTCTCACTCCTACTAGTGAATGTAATGTAACACACACCTGTACAATGAGCAGCAACCCGCGATGGTTTTCAGAAACCTATCCTACATTGCCACTGCATGTTCCCTGACCTCCCCATGCTGACCACCCCGCGGTGCTTTTCTCCATCCTACATTGCCACTCACTGCCTATCCTAATTCAGACCCTCAGATTCACACCACCACGAGAAGTTTTTCTCACTCCCACTAGTGAATGTAATGTAACACACACCCATACAATGCGCACCACCCCGTGATGTTTTTCTCACTCCTACTAGTGAATGTAATGTAACACACACCCATACAATGCGCACCACCCCGCGATGTTTTTCAGAAACCTATCCTACATTGCCACTGCATATTCCCTGACCTCCCCATGCTGACCACCCCACGGTGCTTTTCTCCATCCTACATTGCCACTCACTGCCTATCCTAATTAAGACCCTCTTATTCACACCACACCGCGATGTTTTTCTCACTCCTACTAGTGAATGTAATGTAACACACACTCATACAATGCGCACCACCCCGTGATGTTTTTCAGAAACCTATCCTACATTGCCACTGCATGTTCCATGACCTCCCCATGATCAACACCCCGCGGTGCTTTTCTCCATGCTACATTGCCACTCACTGACTATCCTAATTCAGACCCTCCGATTCACACCACCCCGTGATGTTTTTCTCACTCCTACTAGTGAATGTAATGTAACACACACCAATACAATGCGCACCACCCCGTGATGTTTTTCAGAAAACTATGCTACATTGCCACTGCATGTTCCCTGACCTCCCCATCCTGACCACCCCGCGGTGCTTTTCTGCACGTACATTGCCACTCACTGCCTATCCTAATTCAGAACCTCCGATTTACACCACCCCGTGATGTTTTTCTCACTCCTACTAGTGAATGTAATGTAACACACACGCATACAATACGCACCTCCCCGTGATGTTTTTCAGAAAACTATCCTACATTGCCACTGCATGTTCCCTGACCTCCCCATGCTGACCACCCCGCGGTGCTTTTCTCCTTCCTACATTGCCACTCACTGCCTATCCTAATTCAGACCCTCCGATTCACAGCACCCCGTGATGTTTTTCTCACTCCTACTAGTGAATGTAATGTAACACACACCCATACAATGCGCACCACCCCGTGATGTTTTTCTCACTCCTACTAGTGAATGTAATGTAACACACACCTGTACAATGAGCAGCAACCCGCGATGGTTTTCAGAAACCTATCCTACATTGCCACTGCATGTTCCCTGACCTCCCCATGCTGACCACCCCGCGGTGCTTTTCTCCATCCTACATTGCCACTCACTGCCTATCCTAATTTAGACAGTCCGATTCACACCACGCCGTGATGTTTTTCTCACTCCTACTAGTGAATGTAATGTAACACACACCCATACAATGCGCACCACCCCGTGATGTTTTTCTCACTCCTACTAGTGAATGTAATGTAACACACACCCATACAATGCGCACCACCCCGTGATGATTATCAGAAACCTAATCTACATTTCCACTGCATGTTCCCTGACCTCCCTATGCTGACCACCCTGTGGTGCTTTTCTCCTTCCTACATTGCCACTAACTATCTATCCTAATTCAGACCCTCCGATTCCCACCACCCTGTGATGTTTTTCTCACTCCTACTAGTGAATGTAATGTAACACACACCCATACAATGCGCACCACCCCGTGATGTTTTTCAGAAACCTATCCTACATTGCCACTGCATGTTCCCTGACCTCCCCATGCTGACCACCCCGCGGTGCTTTTATCCATCCTACATTGCCACTCACTGGCTATCCTAATTCAGACCCTCCGATTCACACCACCCCGTGATGTTTTTCTCACTCCTACTAGTGAATGTAATGTAACACACACCCATACAATGCGCACCACCCCGCGATGTTTTTTAGAAACCTATCCTACATGGTCAATGCATGTTCCCTGACCTCCCCATGCTGACCACCGCACGGTGCTTTTCTACATCCTACATTGCCACTCATTGCCTATCCTAATTCAGACCCTCTTATTCACACTAGCCCGCGATGTTTTTCTCACTCCTACTAGTGAATGTAATGTAACACACATCCATACAATGCGCACCACCCCGTGTGTTTTCCAGAAAACTATCCTACATTGCTACTGCATGTTCCCAGACCTCCCCAGGCTGACCACCCCGCGGTGCTTTTCTCCATCCTACATTTCCACTCACTGCCTATCCTAATTCAGACCCTCCGATTCACACCACCCCGTGATGTTTTTCTCACTCCTACTAGTGAATGTAATGTAACACACACCCATACAATGCACACCACCCCGCGATGTTTTTTAGAAACCTATCCTACATTGCCACTGCATGTTCCCTGACCTCCCCATGCTGACCACCGCACGGTGCTTTTCTACATCCTACATTGCCACTCATTGCCTATCCTAATTCAGACCCTCTTATTCACACCAGCCCGCGATGTTTTTCTCTCTCCTACTTGTGAATGTAATGTAACACACAGCCATACAATGCGCACCACCCGGTGATGTTTTTCTCACTCCTACTAGTGAATGTAATGTAACACCCACCCATACAATGCGCACCATCCTGCGATGTTTTTCCAAAACCTATCCTACATTGCCACTGCATGTTCCCTGACCTCCCCATGCTCAACACCCCACGGTGCTTTTCTCCATGCTACATTGCCACTCACTGACTATCCTAATTCAGACCCTCCGATTCACACCACCCCGTGATGTTTTTCTCACTCCTACTAGTGAATGTAATGTAACACACACCCATACAATGCGCACCACCCCGTGATGTTTTTCAGAAAACTATCCTACATTGCCACTGCATGTTCCCTGACCTCCCCATGCTGACCACCCCGCGGTGCTTTTCTCCATCCTACATTGCCACTCACTGCCTATCCTAATTCAGACCCTCCGATTCACACCAACCCGTAATGTTTTTCTCACTCCTACTAGTGAAAGTAATGTAACACACACCCATACAATGCGCACCACCCCGTGATATTTTTCAGAAAACTATCCTACATTGCCACTGCATGTTCCCTGACCTCCCCATGCTGACCACCCCGCGGTGCTTTTCTCATTCCTACATTGCCACTCACTCCCTATCCTAATTCAGACCCTCCGATTCACACCAGCCCGTGATGTTTTTCTCACTCCTACTAGTGAATGTAATGTAACACACACCCATACAATGCGCACCACCCCATGATGTTTTTCTCACTCCTACTATTGAATGTAATGTAACACACACCCGTACAATGCGCACCACCCCGTGATGTTTTTCAGAAACCTATCCTACATTGCCACTGCATGTTCCCTGAGCTCCCCATGCTGACCACCCCGCGGTGCTTTTCTCCATCCTACATTGCCATTCACTGCCTATCCTAATTCAGACCCTCAGATTCACACCACCTCGTGAAGTTTTTCTCACTCCCACTAGTGAATGTAATGTAACACACACCCATACAATGCGCACCACCCCGTGATGTTTTTCTGACTCCTACTAGTGAATGTAATGTAACACACACCCATACAATGCGCACCACCCCGCGATGTTTTTCAGAAACCTATCCTACATTGCCACTGCATGTTCCCTGAACTCTCCATGCTGACCACCCCGCGGTGCTTTTCTCCATCCTACATTGCCACTCACTGCCTATCCTAATTCAGACCCTCCGATTCACACCACCCCGTGATGTTTTTCTCACTCCTACTAGTAAATGTAATGTAACACACACCCATACAATGCGCACCACACCGCGATGTTTTTCAGAAACCTATGCTACATTGTCACTGCATGTTCCCTGTCCTCCCCATGCTGACCACCCCACGGTGCTTTTCTCCATCCTACATTGCCACTCACTGCCTATCCTAATTCAGACCCTCTTATTCACACCACACCGCGATGTTTTTCTCACTCCTACTAGTGAATGTAATGTAAAACACACACATACAATGCGCACCACCCCGTGATGTTTTTCAGAAACCTATCCTACATTGCCACTGCATGTTCCCTGAACTCCTCATGGTGACCACCCCGCGGTGCTTTTCTCCATCCTACATTGCCACTCACTGCCTATCCTAATTCAGACCCCGCGATTCACACCATCCCGTGATGTTTTTCTCACTCCTACTAGTGAATGTAATGTAACACCCACCCATACAATGCGCACCACCCCGCGATGTTTTTCAGAAACCTATCCTACATTGCCACTGCATGTTCCCTGACCTCCCCATGCTCAACACCCCGCGGTGCTTTTCTCCATGCTACATTGCCACTCACTGACTATCCTAATTCAGACCCTCCGATTCACACCACCCCGTGATGTTTTTCTCACTCCTACTAGTGAATGTAATTTAACACACACCCATACAATGCGCACCACCCCGTGATGTTTTTCAGAAAACTATGCTACATTGCCACTGCATGTTCCCTGACCTCCCCATGCTGACCACCCCGCGGTGCTTTTCTGCACCTACATTGCAACACACTGCCTATCCTAATTCAGACCTTCCGATTCACACCACCCTGTGATGTTTTTCTCATTCCTACTAGTGAATGTAATGTAACACACACCCATACAATGCGCACCAACCCGTGATGTTTTTCAGAAAACTATCCTACATTGCCACTGCATGTTCCCTGACCTCCCCATGCTGACCACCCCGCGGTGCTTTTCTCCTTCCTACATTGCCGCTCACTGCCTATCCTAATTCAGACCCTCTGATTCACACCACCCCGTGATGTTTTTCTCACTCCTACTAGTGAATGTAATGTAACACACACCCATACAATGCGCACCACCCCGTGATGTTTTTCTCACTCCTACTAGTGAATGTAATGTAACACACACCCGTACAATTTGCACCACCCCGCGATGTTTTTCAGAAACATATCCTACATTGCCACTGCATGTTCCCTGACCTCCCCATGCTGACCACCCCGCGGTGCTTTTCTCCATCCTACATTGCCACTCACTGCCTATCCTAAATCAGACCCTCCGATTCACACCACCCCGTTGTGTTTTTCTCACTCCTACTAGTGAATGTAATGTAACACACACCCATACAATGCGCACCACCCCGTGATGTTTTTCTCACTCCTACTAGTGAATGTAATGTAACACACACCCATACAATGCGCACCACCCTGTGATTTTCAGAAACCTAATCTACATTTCCACTGCATGTTCCCTGACCTCCCCATGCTGACCACACTGCGGTGCTTTTCTCCATCCTACATTGCCACTCACTGTCTATCCTAATACAGACCCTTCGATTCACACCACCCCGTGATGTTTTTCTCACTCCTACTAGTGAATGTAATGTAACACACACCCATACAATGCACACATCCCCGCGATGTTTTTCGGAAACCTAATCTACATTTCCACTGCATGTTCCCTGACCTCCCCATGCTGACCACACTGCGGTGCTTTTCTCCATCCTACATTGCCACTCACTGTCTATCCTAATACAGACCCTTCGATTCACACCACCCCGTGATGTTTTTCTCACTCCTAGTAGTGAATGTAATGTAACACACACCCGTACAATGCGGACCACCCCGTGATGTTTTTCAGAAAACTATCCTGCATTGCCACTGCATGTTCCCTGACCTCGCCATTCTGACAACCCCGCGGTGCTTTTCTCCATCCTACATTGCCACTCATTGCCTATCCTAATTCAGACCCTCTTATTCACACCAGCCCGCGATGTTTTTCTCACTCCTACTAGTGAATGTAATGTAACACACATCCATACAATGCGCACCACCCCGTGTGTTTTCCAGAAAAGTATCCTACATTGCTACTGCATGTTCCCTGACCTTCCCAGGCTGACCACCCCGCGGTGCTTTTCTCCATCCTACATTTCCACTCACTGCCTATCCTAATTCAGACCCTCCGATTCACACCACCCCGTGATGTTTTTCTCACTCCTACTAGTGAATGTAATGTAACACACACCCATACAATGCGCACCACCCCGCGATGTTTTTTAGAAACCTATCCTACATTGCCACTGCATGTTCCCTGTCCTCCCCATGCTGACCACCGCACGGTGCTTTTCTACATCCTACATTGTCACTCATTGCCTATCCTAATTCAGACCCTCTTATTCACACCAGCCCGTGATGTTTTTCTCTCTCCTACTTGTGAATGTAATGTAACACACAGCCATACAATGCGCACCACCCCGTGATGTTTTTCTCACTCCTACTAGTGAATGTAATGTAACACCCACCCATACAATGCGCACCATCCTGCGATGTTTTTCCGAAACCTATCCTACATTGCCACTGCATGTTCCCTGACCTCCCCATGCTCAACACCCCACGGTGCTTTTCTCCATGCTACATTGCCACTCACTGACTATCCTAATTCAGACCCTCCGATTCACACCACCCCGTGATGTTTTTCTCCCTCCTACTAGTGAATGTAATGTAACACACACCCATACAATGTGCACCACCCCGTGATGTTTTTCTCACTCCTACTAGTGTATGTAATGTAACACACACCCATACAATGCGCACCACCCCGCGATGTTTTTCAGAAACCTATCCTACATTGCCACTGCGTGTTCCCTGAACTCTCCATGCTGACCACCCCGCGGTGCTTTTCTCCATCCTACATTGCCACTCACTGCCTATCCTAATTCAGACCCTCCGATTCACACCACCCCGTGATGTTTTTCTCACTCCTACTAGTGAATGTAATGTAACACACACCCATACAATGCGCACCACACCGCGATGTTTTTCAGAAACCTATGCTACATTGTCACTGCATGTTCCCTGTCCTCCCCATGCTGACCACCCCACGGTGCTTTTCTCCATCCTACATTGCCACTCACTGCCTATCCTAATTCAGACCCTCTTATTCACACCACACCGCGATGTTTTTCTCACTCCTACTAGTGAATGTAATGTAAAACACACACATACAATGCGCACCACCCCGTGATGTTTTTCAGAAACCTATCCTACATTGCCACTGCATGTTCCCTGAACTCCTCATGGTGACCACCCCGCGGTGCTTTTCTCCATCCTACATTGCCACTCACTGCCTATCCTAATTCAGACCCCGCGATTCACACCATCCCATGATGTTTTTCTCACTCCTACTAGTGAATGTAATGTAACACCCACCCATACAATGCGCACCACCCCGCGATGTTTTTCAGAAACCTATCCTACATTGCCACTGCATGTTCCCTGACCTCCCCATGCTCAACACCCCGCGGTGCTTTTCTCCATGCTACATTGCCACTCACTGACTATCCTAATTCAGACCCTCCGATTCACACCACCCCGTGATGTTTTTCTCACTCCTACTAGTGAATGTAATGTAACACACACCCATACAATGCGCACCACCCCGTGATGTTTTTCAGAAAACTATGCTACATTGCCACTGCATGTTCCCTGACCTCCCCATGCTGACCACCCCGCGGTGCTTTTCTGCACCTACATTGCAACACACTGCCTATCCTAATTCAGACCTTCCGATTCACACCACCCTGTGATGTTTTTCTCATTCCTACTAGTGAATGTAATGTAACACACACCCATACAATGCGCACCACCCCGTGATGTTTTTCAGAAAACTATCCTACATTGCCACTGCATGTTCCCTGACCTCCCCATGCTGACCACCCCGCGGTGCTTTTCTCCTTCCTACATTGCCGCTCACTGCCTATCCTAATTCAGACCCTCTGATTCACACCACCCCGTGATGTTTTTCTCACTCCTACTAGTGAATGTAATGTAACACACACCCATACAATGCGCACCACCCCGTGATGTTTTTCTCACTCCTACTAGTGAATGTAATGTAACACACACCCGTACAATTTGCACCACCCCGCGATGTTTTTCAGAAACATATCCTACATTGCCACTGCATGTTCCCTGACCTCCCCATGCTGACCACCCCGCGGTGCTTTTCTCCATCCTACATTGCAACTCACTGCCTATCCTAATTCAGACCCTCCGATTCACACCACCCCGTTGTGTGTTTCTCACTCCTACTAGTGAATGTAATGTAACACACACCCATACAATGCGCACCACCCTGTGATGTTTTTCTCACTCCTACTAGTGAATGTAATGTAACACACACCCATACAATGCGCACCACCCTGTGATTTTCAGAAACCTAATCTACATTTCCACTGCATGTTCCCTGACCTCCCCATGCTGACCACACTGCTGTGCTTTTCTCCATCCTACATTGCCACTCACTGTCTATCCTAATACAGACCCTTCGATTCACACCACCCCGTGATGTTTTTCTCACTCCTACTAGTGAATGTAATGTAACACACACCCATACAATGCGCACCACCCCGTGATGTTTTTCAGAAAACTATCCTACATTGCCACTGCATGTTCCCTGACCTCCCCATGCTGACCACCCCATGGTGCTTTTCTCCATCCTACATTGCCACTCACTGCCTATCCTAATTCAGACACTCCGATTCACACCAACCCGTAATGTTTTTCTCACTCCTACTAGTGAATGTAATGTAACACACACCCATTCAATGCGCACCACCCCGTGATGTTTTTCAGAAAACTATCCTACATTGCCACTGCATGTTCCCTGACCTCCCCATGCTGACCACCCCGCGGTGATTTTCTCATTCCTACATTGCCACTCACTGCCTATCCTAATTCAGACCCTCCGATTCACACCACCCCGTGATGTTTTTCTCACTCCTACTAGTGAATGTAATGTAACACACACCCATACAATGCGCACCACACCGCGATGTTTTTCAGAAACCTATGCTACATTGTCACTGCATGTTCCCTGACCTCCCCATGCTGACCACCCCACGGTGCTTTTCTCCATCCTACATTGCCACTCACTGCCTATCCTAATTCAGACTTTCTTATTCACACCACACCGCGATGTTTTTCTCACTCCTACTAGTGAATGTAATGTAAAACACACACATACAATGCGCACCAACCCGTGATGTTTTTCAGAAACCTATCCTACATTGCCACTGCATGTTCCCTGACCTCCTCATGCTGACCACCCCGCGGTGCTTTTCTCCATCCTACATTGCCACTCACTGCCTATCCTAATTCAGACCCCCCGATTCACACCATCCCGTGATGTTTTTCTCACTCCTAGTAGTGAATGTAATGTAACACCCACCCATACAATTCGCACCACCCCGCGATGTTTTTCAGAAACCTATCCTACATTGCCACTGCATGTTCCCTGACCTCCCCATGCTCAACAGCCCGCGGTGCTTTTCTCCATGCTACATTGCCACTCACTGACTATCCTAATTCAGACCCTCCGATTCACACCACCCCGTGATGTTTTTCTCACTCCTACTAGTGAATGTAATGTAACACACACCCATACAATGCGCACCACTCCGTGATGTTTTTCAGAAAACTATGCTACATTGCCACTGCATGTTCCCTGACCTCCCCATGCTGACCACCCCGCGGTGCTTTTCTGCACCTACATTGCCACGCACTGCCTATCCTAATTCAGACCTTCCGATTCACACCACCCCGTGATGTTTTTCTCATTCCTACTAGTGAATGTAATGTAACACACACACATACAATGCGCACCACCCCGTGATGTTTTTCAGAAAACTATCCTACATTGCCACTGCATGTTCCCTGACCTCCCCATGCTGACCACCCCGCGGTGCTTTTCTCCTTCCTACGTTGCCGCTCACTGCCTATCCTAATTCAGACCCTCCGATTCACACCACCCCGTTGTGTTTTTCTCACTCCTAAAAGTGAATGTAATGTAACACACACCCATACAATGCGCACCACCACGTAATGTTTTTCTCACTCCTACTAGTGAATGTAATGTAACACACACCCATACAATGCGCACCACCCCGTGATTTTCAGAAACGTAATCTACATTTCCACTGTATGTTCCCTGACCTCCCCATGCTGACCACACTGCGGTGCTTTTCTCCATCCTACATTGCCACTCACTGCCTATCCAAATTTAGTCCCTCCGATTCACACCACCCCGTGATGTTTTTCTCACTCCTACTAGTGAATGTAATGTAACACACACCCATACAATGCACACCACCCCGCGATGTTTTTCGGAAACCTATCCTACATTGCCACTGCATGTTCCCTGACCTCCCCATGCTGACCACCCCGCTGTTCTTTTCTCCATCCTACATTGCCACTCACTGCCTATCCTAATTCAGACCCTCCGATTCACACCACCCCGTGATGTTTTTCTCACTCCTACTAGTGAATGTAATGTAACACACACCCATACAATGCGCACCACCCCGTGATGTTTTTCTCACTCCTACTAGTGAATGTAATGTAACACACACCCATACAATGAGCACCACCCCGCAATGTTTTTCAGAAACCTATCCTACATTGCCACTGCATGTTCCCTGACCTCCCCATGCTGACCACACCGCAGTGCTTTTCTCCATCCTACATTGCCACTCACTGCCTATCCTAATTCAGACCCTCCGATTCACACCACCCCGTGATGTTTTTCTCCCTCCTACTAGTGAATGTAATGTAACACACACCCATACAATGCGCACCACCCTGTGATGTTTTTCTAACTCCTACTAGAGAATGTAATGTAACACACACCCATACAATGCGCACCACCCCGCGATGTTTTTCAGAAACCTATCCTACATTGCCACTGCATGTTCCCTGACCTCCCCATGCTGACCATTCCGCGGTGCTTTTCTCCATCCTACATTGCCACTCACTGCCTATCCTAATTCAGACCATCCGATTCACACCACCCCGTGATGTTTTTCTCACTCCTACTAGTGAATGTAATGTAACACACACCCATACAATGCGCACCACCCCGTGAGGTTTTTCTCACTCCTACTAGTGAATGTAATGTAACACATACCCATACAATGCGCACCACCCCATGATGTTTTTCAGAAACCTACCCTACATTGCCATTGCATGTTCCCTGACCTCCCCATGCTGACCACCCCGCGGTGCTTTTCTCCATCCTACATTGCCACTCACTGCCTATCCTAATTCAGACCCTCAGATTCACACCACCACGAGAAGTTTTTCTCACTCCCACTAGTGAATGTAATGTAACACACACCCATACAATGCGCACCACCCCGTGATGTTTTTCTCACTCCTACTAGTGAATGTAATGTAACACACACCCATACAATGCGCACCACCCCGCGATGTTTTTCAGAAACCTATCCTACATTGCCACTGCATATTCCCTGACCTCCCCATGCTGACCACCCCACGGTGCTTTTCTCCATCCTACATTGCCACTCACTGCCTATCCTAATTAAGACCCTCTTATTCACACCACACCGCGATGTTTTTCTCACTCCTACTAGTGAATGTAATGTAACACACACTCATACAATGCGCACCACCCCGCGATGTTTTTCAGTAACCTATCCTACATTGCCACTGCATGTTCCATGACCTCCCCATGATCAACACCCCGCGGTGCTTTTCTCCATGCTACATTGCCACTCACTGACTATCCTAATTCAGACCCTCCGATTCACACCACCCCGTGATGTTTTTCTCACTCCTACTAGTGAATGTAATGTAACACACACCAATACAATGCGCACCACCCCGTGATGTTTTTCAGAAAACTATGCTACATTGCCACTGCATGTTCCCTGACCTCCCCATCCTGACCACCCCGCGGTGCTTTTCTGCACCTACATTGACACTCACTGCCTATCCTAATTCAGAACCTCCGATTTACACCACCCCGTGATGTTTTTCTCACTCCTACTAGTGAATGTAATGTAACACACACGCATACAATACGCACCTCCCCGTGATGTTTTTCAGAAAACTATCCTACATTGCCACTGCATGTTCCTTGACCTCCCCATGCTGACCACCCCGCGGTGCTTTTCTCCTTCCTACATTGCCACTCACTGCCTATCCTAATTCAGACCCTCCGATTCACACCACCCCGTGATGTTTTTCTCACTCCTACTAGTGAATGTAATGTAACACACACCCATACAATGCGCACCACCCCGTGATGTTTTTCTCACTCCTACTAGTGAATGTAATGTAACACACACCTGTACAATGAGCAGCAACCCGCGATGGTTTTCAGAAACCTATCCTACATTGCCACTGCATGTTCCCTGACCTCCCCATGCTGACCACCCCGCGGTGCTTTTCTCCATCCTACATTGCCACTCACTGCCTATCCTAATTTAGACAGTCCGATTCACACCACCCCGTGATGTTTTTCTCACTCCTACTAGTGAATGTAATGTAACACACACCCATACTATGCGCACCACCCCGTGATGTTTTTCTCACTCCTACTAGTGAATGTAATGTAACACACACCCATACAATGCGCACCACCCCGTGATGATTATCAGAAACCTAATCTACATTTCCACTGCATGTTCCCTGACCTCCCCATGCTGACCACCCTGTGGTGCTTTTCTCCTTCCTACATTGCCACTAACTGTCTATCCTAATTCAGACCCTCCGATTCACACCACCCCGTGATGTTTTTCTCACTCTTACTAATGAATGTAATGTAACACACACCCATACAATGCGCACCACCCCGCGATGTTTTTCAGAAAACTGTCCTACATTGCCACTGCATGTTCCCTGACCTCGCATGCTGACCACTCCGCGGTGCTTTTCTCCATCCTACATTGCCACTCACTGCCTATCCTAATTCAGACCCTCCGATTCACACCACCCCGTGATGTTTTTCTCACTGCTACTAGTGAATGTAATGTAACACACACCCATACAATGCGCACCACCCCGCGATGTTTTTCAGAAACCTATCCTACATTGCCACTGCATGTTCCCTGACCACCCCATGCTGACCACCCCGCGGTGCTTTTCTCCGTCCTACATTGCCACTCACTGCCTATCCTAATTCAAACCCTCCGATTCACACCACCCCGTGATGTTTTTCTCACTCCTAGTAGTGAATGTAATGTAACACACACCCGTACAATGCGGACCACCCCGTGATGTTTTTCAGAAAACTATCCGGCATTGCCACTGCATGTTCCCTGACCTCGCCATGCTGACAACCCCGCGGTGCTTTTCTCCATCCTACATTGCCACTCACTGCCTATCCTAATTCAGACCCTCCGAATCACACCACCCCGTGATGTTTTTCTCACTCCTACTAGTGAATGTAATGTAACACACACCCATACAATGCGCACCACCCTGTGATGTTTTTCTAACTCCTACTAGAGAATGTAATGTAACACACACCCATACAATGCGCACCACCCCGCGATGTTTTTCAGAAACCTATCCTACATTGCCACTGCATGTTCCCTGACCTCCCCATGCTGACCATTCCGCGGTGCTTTTCTCCATCCTACATTGCCACTCACTGCCTATCCTAATTTAGACCATCCGATTCACACCACCCCGTGATGTTTTTCTCACTCCTACTAGTGAATGTAATGTAACACACACCCATACAATGCGCACCACCCCGTGAGGTTTTTCTCACTCCTACTAGTGAATGTAATGTAACACACACCCATACAATGCGCACCACCCCATGATGTTTTTCAGAAACCTACCCTACATTGCCATTGCATGTTCCCTGACCTCCCCATGCTGACCACCCCGCGGTGCTTTTCTCCATCCTACATTGCCACTCACTGCCTATCCTAATTCAGACCCTCAGATTCACAGCACCACGAGAAGTTTTTCTCACTCCCACTAGTGAATGTAATGTAACACACACCCATACAATGCGCACCACCCCGTGATGTTTTTCTCACTCCTACTAGCGAATGTAATGTAACACACCCATACAATGCGCACCACCCCGCGATGTTTTTCAGAAACCTATCCTACATTGCCACTGCATATTCCCTGACCTCCCCATGCTGACCACCCCACGGTGCTTTTCTCCATCCTACATTGCCACTCACTGCCTATCCTAATTAAGACCCTCTTATTCACACCACACCGCGATGTTTTTCTCACTCCTACTAGTGAATGTAATGTAACACACACTCATACAATGCGCACCACCCCGTGATGTTTTTCAGAAACCTATCCTACATTGCCACTGCATGTTCCATGACCTCCCCATGATCAACACCCCGCGGTGCTTTTCTCCATGCTACATTGCCACTCACTGACTATCCTAATTCAGACCCTCCGATTCACACCACCCCGTGATGTTTTTCTCACTCCTACTAGTGAATGTAATGTAACACACACCAATACAATGCGCACCACCCCGTGATGTTTTTCAGAAAACTATGCTACATTGCCACTGCATGTTCCCTGACCTCCCCATCCTGACCACCCCGCGGTGCTTTTCTGCACGTACATTGCCACTCACTGCCTATCCTAATTCAGAACCTCCGATTTACACCACCCCGTGATGTTTTTCTCACTCCTACTAGTGAATGTAATGTAACACACACGCATACAATACGCACCTCCCCGTGATGTTTTTCAGAAAACTATCCTACATTGCCACTGCATGTTCCCTGACCTCCCCATGCTGACCACCCCGCGGTGCTTTTCTCCTTCCTACATTGCCACTCACTGCCTATCCTAATTCAGACCCTCCGATTCACAGCACCCCGTGATGTTTTTCTCACTCCTACTAGTGAATGTAATGTAACACACACCCATACAATGCGCACCACACCGTGATGTTTTTCTCACTCCTACTAGTGAATGTAATGTAACACACACCTGTACAATGAGCAGCAACCCGCGATGGTTTTCAGAAACCTATCCTACATTGCCACTGCATGTTCCCTGACCTCCCCATGCTGACCACCCCGCGGTGCTTTTCTCCATCCTACATTACCACTCACTGCCTATCCTAATTCAGACCCTCAGATTCACACCACCACGAGAAGTTTTTCTCACTCCCACTAGTGAATGTAATGTAACACACACCCATACAATGCGCACCACCCCGTGATGTTTTTCTCACTCCTACTAGTGAATGTAATGTAACACACACCCATACAATGCGCACCACCCCGCGATGTTTTTCAGAAACCTATCCTACATTGCCACTGCATATTCCCTGACCTCCCCATGCTGACCACCCCACGGTGCTTTTCTCCATCCTACATTGCCACTCACTGCCTATCCTAATTAAGACCCTCTTATTCACACCACACCGCGATGTTTTTCTCACTCCTACTAGTGAATGTAATGTAACACACACTCATACAATGCGCACCACCCCGTGATGTTTTTCAGAAACCTATCCTACATTGCCACTGCATGTTCCATGACCTCCCCATGATCAACACCCCGCGGTGCTTTTCTCCATGCTACATTGCCACTCACTGACTATCCTAATTCAGACCCTCCGATTCACACCACCCCGTGATGTTTTTCTCACTCCTACTAGTGAATGTAATGTAACACACACCAATACAATGCGCACCACCCCGTGATGTTTTTCAGAAAACTATGCTACATTGCCACTGCATGTTCCCTGACCTCCCCATCCTGACCACCCCGCGGTGCTTTTCTGCACGTACATTGCCACTCACTGCCTATCCTAATTCAGAACCTCCGATTTACACCACCCCGTGATGTTTTTCTCACTCCTACTAGTGAATGTAATGTAACACACACGCATACAATACGCACCTCCCCGTGATGTTTTTCAGAAAACTATCCTACATTGCCACTGCATGTTCCCTGACCTCCCCATGCTGACCACCCCGCGGTGCTTTTCTCCTTCCTACATTGCCACTCACTGCCTATCCTAATTCAGACCCTCCGATTCACAGCACCCCGTGATGTTTTTCTCACTCCTACTAGTGAATGTAATGTAACACACACCCATACAATGCGCACCACCCCGTGATGTTTTTCTCACTCCTACTAGTGAATGTAATGTAACACACACCTGTACAATGAGCAGCAACCCGCGATGGTTTTCAGAAACCTATCCTACATTGCCACTGCATGTTCCCTGACCTCCCCATGCTGACCACCCCGCAGTGCTTTTCTCCATCCTACATTGCCACTCACTGCCTATCCTAATTTAGACAGTCCGATTCACACCACCCCGTGATGTTTTTCTCACTCCTACTAGTGAATGTAATGTAACACACACCCATACAATGCGCACCACCCCGTGATGTTTTTCTCACTCCTACTAGTGAATGTAATGTAACACACACCCATACAATGCGCACCACCCCGTGATGATTATCAGAAACCTAATCTACATTTCCACTGCATGTTCCCTGACCTCCCCATGCTGACCACCCTGTGGTGCTTTTCTCCTTCCTACATTGCCACTAACTGTCTATCCTAATTCAGACCCTCCGATTCCCACCACCCTGTGATGTTTTTCTCACTCCTACTAGTGAATGTAATGTAACACACACCCATACAATGCGCACCACCCCGTGATGTTTTTCAGAAACCTATCCTACATTGCCACTGCATGTTCCCTGACCTCCCCATGCTGACCACCCCGCGGTGCTTTTATCCATCCTACATTGCCACTCACTGGCTATCCTAATTCAGACCCTCCGATTCACACCACCCCGTGATGTTTTTCTCACTCCTACTAGTGAATGTAATGTAACACACACCCATACAATGCGCACCACCCCGCGATGTTTTTTAGAAACCTATCCTACATGGTCAATGCATGTTCCCTGACCTCCCCATGCTGACCACCGCACGGTGCTTTTCTACATCCTACATTGCCACTCATTGCCTATCCTAATTCAGACCCTCTTATTCACACTAGCCCGCGATGTTTTTCTCACTCCTACTAGTGAATGTAATGTAACACACATCCATACAATGCGCACCACCCCGTGTGTTTTCCAGAAAACTATCCTACATTGCTACTGCATGTTCCCAGACCTCCCCAGGCTGACCACCCCGCGGTGCTTTTCTCCATCCTACATTTCCACTCACTGCCTATCCTAATTCAGACCCTCCGATTCACACCACCCCGTGATGTTTTTCTCACTCCTACTAGTGAATGTAATGTAACACACACCCATACAATGCACACCACCCCGCGATGTTTTTTAGAAACCTATCCTACATTGCCACTGCATGTTCCCTGACCTCCCCATGCTGACCACCGCACGGTGCTTTTCTACATCCTACATTGCCACTCATTGCCTATCCTAATTCAGACCCTCTTATTCACACCAGCCCGCGATGTTTTTCTCTCTCCTACTTGTGAATGTAATGTAACACACAGCCATACAATGCGCACCACCCGGTGATGTTTTTCTCACTCCTACTAGTGAATGTAATGTAACACCCACCCATACAATGCGCACCATCCTGCGATGTTTTTCCAAAACCTATCCTACATTGCCACTGCATGTTCCCTGACCTCCCCATGCTCAACACCCCACGGTGCTTTTCTCCATGCTACATTGCCACTCACTGACTATCCTAATTCAGACCCTCCGATTCACACCACCCCGTGATGTTTTTCTCACTCCTACTAGTGAATGTAATGTAACACACACCCATACAATGCGCACCACCCCGTGATGTTTTTCAGAAAACTATCCTACATTGCCACTGCATGTTCCCTGACCTCCCCATGCTGACCACCCCGCGGTGCTTTTCTCCATCCTACATTGCCACTCACTGCCTATCCTAATTCAGACCCTCCGATTCACACCAACCCGTAATGTTTTTCTCACTCCTACTAGTGAAAGTAATGTAACACACACCCATACAATGCGCACCACCCCGTGATATTTTTCAGAAAACTATCCTACATTGCCACTGCATGTTCCCTGACCTCCCCATGCTGACCACCCCGCGGTGCTTTTCTCATTCCTACATTGCCACTCACTCCCTATCCTAATTCAGACCCTCCGATTCACACCAGCCCGTGATGTTTTTCTCACTCCTACTAGTGAATGTAATGTAACACACACCCATACAATGCGCACCACCCCATGATGTTTTTCTCACTCCTACTATTGAATGTAATGTAACACACACCCGTACAATGCGCACCACCCCGTGATGTTTTTCAGAAACCTATCCTACATTGCCACTGCATGTTCCCTGAGCTCCCCATGCTGACCACCCCGCGGTGCTTTTCTCCATCCTACATTGCCATTCACTGCCTATCCTAATTCAGACCCTCAGATTCACACCACCTCGTGAAGTTTTTCTCACTCCCACTAGTGAATGTAATGTAACACACACCCATACAATGCGCACCACCCCGTGATGTTTTTCTGACTCCTACTAGTGAATGTAATGTAACACACACCCATACAAGGCGCACCACCCCGCGATGTTTTTCAGAAACCTATCCTACATTGCCACTGCATGTTCCCTGAACTCTCCATACTGACCACCCCGCGGTGCTTTTCTCCATCCTACATTGCCACTCACTGCCTATCCTAATTCAGACCCTCCGATTCACACCACCCCGTGATGTTTTTCTCACTCCTACTAGTAAATGTAATGTAACACACACCCATACAATGCGCACCACACCGCGATGTTTTTCAGAAACCTATGCTACATTGTCACTGCATGTTCCCTGTCCTCCCCATGCTGACCACCCCACGGTGCTTTTCTCCATCCTACATTGCCACTCACTGCCTATCCTAATTCAGACCCTCTTATTCACACCACACCGCGATGTTTTTCTCACTCCTACTAGTGAATGTAATGTAAAACACACACATACAATGCGCACCACCCCGTGATGTTTTTCAGAAACCTATCCTACATTGCCACTGCATGTTCCCTGAACTCCTCATGGTGACCACCCCGCGGTGCTTTTCTCCATCCTACATTGCCACTCACTGCCTATCCTAATTCAGACCCCGCGATTCACACCATCCCGTGATGTTTTTCTCACTCCTACTAGTGAATGTAATGTAACACCCACCCATACAATGCGCACCACCCCGCGATGTTTTTCAGAAACCTATCCTACATTGCCACTGCATGTTCCCTGACCTCCCCATGCTCAACACCCCGCGGTGCTTTTCTCCATGCTACATTGCCACTCACTGACTATCCTAATTCAGACCCTCCGATTCACACCACCCCGTGATGTTTTTCTCACTCCTACTAGTGAATGTAATTTAACACACACCCATACAATGCGCACCACCCCGTGATGTTTTTCAGAAAACTATGCTACATTGCCACTGCATGTTCCCTGACCTCCCCATGCTGACCACCCCGCGGTGCTTTTCTGCACCTACATTGCAACACACTGCCTATCCTAATTCAGACCTTCCGATTCACACCACCCTGTGATGTTTTTCTCATTCCTACTAGTGAATGTAATGTAACACACACCCATACAATGCGCACCAACCCGTGATGTTTTTCAGAAAACTATCCTACATTGCCACTGCATGTTCCCTGACCTCCCCATGCTGACCACCCCGCGGTGCTTTTCTCCTTCCTACATTGCCGCTCACTGCCTATCCTAATTCAGACCCTCTGATTCACACCACCCCGTGATGTTTTTCTCACTCCTACTAGTGAATGTAATGTAACACACACCCGTACAATTTGCACCACCCCGCGATGTTTTTCAGAAACATATCCTACATTGCCACTGCATGTTCCCTGACCTCCCCATGCTGACCACCCCGCGGTGCTTTTCTCCATCCTACATTGCCACTCACTGCCTATCCTAATTCAGACCCTCCGATTCACACCACCCCGTTGTGTTTTTCTCACTCCTACTAGTGAATGTAATGTAACACACACCCATACAATGCGCACCACCCCGTGATGTTTTTCTCACTCCTACTAGTGAATGTAATGTAACACACACCCATACAATGCGCACCACCCTGTGATTTTCAGAAACCTAATCTACATTTCCACTGCATGTTCCCTGACCTCCCCATGCTGACCACACTGCGGTGCTTTTCTCCATCCTACATTGCCACTCACTGTCTATCCTAATACAGACCCTTCGATTCACACCACCCCGTGATGTTTTTCTCACTCCTACTAGTGAATGTAATGTAACACACACCCATACAATGCACACCACCCCGCGATGTTTTTCGGAAACCTAATCTACATTTCCACTGCATGTTCCCTGACCTCCCCATGCTGACCACACTGCGGTGCTTTTCTCCATCCTACATTGCCACTCACTGTCTATCCTAATACAGACCCTTCGATTCACACCACCCCGTGATGTTTTTCTCACTCCTAGTAGTGAATGTAATGTAACACACACCCGTACAATGCGGACCACCCCGTGATGTTTTTCAGAAAACTATCCTGCATTGCCACTGCATGTTCCCTGACCTCGCCATGCTGACAACCCCGCGGTGCTTTTCTCCATCCTACATTGCCACTCATTGCCTATCCTAATTCAGACCCTCTTATTCACACCAGCCCGCGATGTTTTTCTCACTCCTACTAGTGAATGTAATGTAACACACATCCATACAATGCGCACCACCCCGTGTGTTTTCCAGAAAAGTATCCTACATTGCTACTGCATGTTCCCTGACCTTCCCAAGCTGACCACCCCGCGGTGCTTTTCTCCATCCTACATTTCCACTCACTGCCTATCCTAATTCAGACCCTCCGATTCACACCACCCCGTGATGTTTTTCTCACTCCTACTAGTGAATGTAATGTAACACACACCCATACAATGCGCACCACCCCGCGATGTTTTTTAGAAACCTATCCTACATTGCCACTGCATGTTCCCTGTCCTCCCCATGCTGACCACCGCACGGTGCTTTTCTACATCCTACATTGTCACTCATTGCCTATCCTAATTCAGACCCTCTTATTCACACCAGCCCGCGATGTTTTTCTCTCTCCTACTTGTGAATGTAATGTAACACACAGCCATACAATGCGCACCACCCCGTGATGTTTTTCTCACTCCTACTAGTGAATGTAATGTAACACCCACCCATACAATGCGCACCATCCTGCGATGTTTTTCCGAAACCTATCCTACATTGCCACTGCATGTTCCCTGACCTCCCCATGCTCAACACCCCACGGTGCTTTTCTCCATGCTACATTGCCACTCACTGACTATCCTAATTCAGACCCTCCGATTCACACCACCCCGTGATGTTTTTCTCCCTCCTACTAGTGAATGTAATGTAACACACACCCATACAATGCGCACCACCCCGTGATGTTTTTCAGAAAACTATCCTACATTGCCACTGCATGTTCCCTGACCTCCCCATGCTGACCACCCCGCGGTGCTTTTCTCCATCCTACATTGCCACTCACTGCCTATCCTAATTCAGACCCTCCGATTCACACCAACCCGTAATGTTTTTCTCACTCCTACTAGTGAATGTAATGTAACAGACACCCATACAATGTGCACCACCCCGTGATATTTTTCAGAAAACTATCCTACATTGCCACTGCATGTTCCCTGACCTCCCCATGCTGACCACCCCGCGGTGCTTTTCTCATTCCTACATTGCCACTCACTGCCTATCCTAATTCAGACCCTCCGATTCACAACAGCCCGTGATGTTTTTCTCACTCCTACTAGTGAATGTAATGTAACACACACCCATACAATGCGCACCACCCCATGATGTTTTTCTCACTCCTACTATTGAATGTAATGTAACACACACCCGTACAATGCGCACCACCCCGTGATGTTTTTCAGAAACCTATCCTACATTGCCACTGCATGTTGCCTGACCTCCCCATGCTGACCACCCCGCAGTGCTTTTCTCCATCCTACATTGCCATTCACTGCCTATCCTAATTCAGACCCTCAGATTCACACCACCTCGTGAAGTTTTTCTCACTCCCACTAGTGAATGTAATGTAACACACACCCATACAATGGGCACCACCCCGTGATGTTTTTCTCACTCCTACTAGTGAATGTAATGTAACACACACCCATACAATGCGCACCACCCCGCGATGTTTTTCAGAAACCTATCCTACATTGCCACTGCGTGTTCCCTGAACTCTCCATGCTGACCACCCCGCGGTGCTTTTCTCCATCCTACATTGCCACTCACTGCCTATCCTAATTCAGACCCTCCGATTCACACCACCCCGTGATGTTTTTCTCACTCCTACTAGTGAATGTAATGTAACACACACCCATACAATGCGCACCACACCGCGATGTTTTTCAGAAACCTATGCTACATTGTCACTGCATGTTCCCTGTCCTCCCCATGCTGACCACCCCACGGTGCTTTTCTCCATCCTACATTGCCACTCACTGCCTATCCTAATTCAGACCCTCTTATTCACACCACACCGCGATGTTTTTCTCACTCCTACTAGTGAATGTAATGTAAAACACACACATACAATGCGCACCACCCCGTGATGTTTTTCAGAAACCTATCCTACATTGCCACTGCATGTTCCCTGAACTCCTCATGGTGACCACCCCGCGGTGCTTTTCTCCATCCTACATTGCCACTCACTGCCTATCCTAATTCAGACCCCGCGATTCACACCATCCCGTGATGTTTTTCTCACTCCTACTAGTGAATGTAATGTAACACCCACCCATACAATGCGCACCACCCCGCGATGTTTTTCAGAAACCTATCCTACATTGCCACTGCATGTTCCCTGACCTCCCCATGCTCAACACCCCGCGGTGCTTTTCTCCATGCTACATTGCCACTCACTGACTATCCTAATTCAGACCCTCCGATTCACACCACCCCGTGATGTTTTTCACACTCCTACTAGTGAATGTAATGTAACACACACCCATACAATGCGCACCACCCCGTGATGTTTTTCAGAAAACTATGCTACATTGCCACTGCATGTTCCCTGACCTCCCCATGCTGACCACCCCGCGGTGCTTTTCTGCACCTACATTGCAACACACTGCCTATCCTAATTCAGACCTTCCGATTCACACCACCCTGTGATGTTTTTCTCATTCCTACTAGTGAATGTAATGTAACACACACCCATACAATGCGCACCACCCCGTGATGTTTTTCAGAAAACTATCCTACATTGCCACTGCATGTTCCCTGACCTCCCCATGCTGACCACCCCGCGGTGCTTTTCTCCTTCCTACATTGCCGCTCACTGCCTATCCTAATTCAGACCCTCTGATTCACACCACCCCGTGATGTTTTTCTCACTCCTACTAGTGAATGTAATGTAACACACACCCATACAATGCGCACCACCCCGTGATGTTTTTCTCACTCCTACTAGTGAATGTAATGTAACACACACCCGTACAATTTGCACCACCCCGCGATGTTTTTCAGAAACATATCCTACATTGCCACTGCATGTTCCCTGACCTCCCCATGCTGACCACCCCGCGGTGCTTTTCTCCATCCTACATTGCAACTCACTGCCTATCCTAATTCAGACCCTCCGATTCACACCACCCCGTTGTGTGTTTCTCACTCCTACTAGTGAATGTAATGTAACACACACCCATACAATGCGCACCACCCCGTGATGTTTTTCTCACTCCTACTAGTGAATGTAATGTAACACACACCCATACAATGCGCACCACCCTGTGATTTTCAGAAACCTAATCTACATTTCCACTGCATGTTCCCTGACCTCCCCATGCTGACCACACTGCTGTGCTTTTCTCCATCCTACATTGCCACTCACTGTCTATCCTAATACAGACCCTTCGATTCACACCACCCCGTGATGTTTTTCTCACTCCTACTAGTGAATGTAATGTAACACACACCCATACAATGCACACCACCCCGCGATGTTTTTCGGAAACCTATCCTACATTGCCACTGCATGTTCCCTGACCTCCCCATGCTGACCACCCCGCTGTGCTTTTCTCCATCCTACATTGCTACTCACTGCCTATCCTAATTCAGACCCTCCGATTCACACCACCCCGTGATGTTTTTCTCCCTCCTACTAGTGAATGTAATGTAACACACACCCATACAATGCGCACCACCTCGTGATGTTTTTCTAACTCCTACTAGTGAATGTAATGTAACACACACCCATACAATGCGCACCACCCCGCGATGTTTTTCAGAAACGTATCCTACATTGCCACTGCATGTTCCCTGACCTTCCCATGCGGACCAACCCGCGGTGCTTTTCTCCATCCTACATTGCCACTTACTGCCTATCCTAATTCAGACCATCCGATTCACACCACCCCGTGATGTTTTTCTCACTCCTACTAGTGAACGTAATGTAACACACACCCATACAATGCGCACCACCCCGTGAGGTTTTTCTCACTCCTACTAGTGAATGTAATGTAAAACACACCCATACAATGCGCACCACCCCGTGATGTTTTTCAGAAACCTACCCTACATTGCCACTGCATGTTCCCTGACCTCCCCATGCTGACCACCCCGCGGTGCTTTTCTCCATCCTACATTGCCACTCACTGTCTATCCTAATTCAGACCCTCAGATTCACACCACCACGTGAAGTTTTTCTCACTCCCACTAGTGAATGTAATGTAACACACACCCATACAATGCGCACCACCTCGTGATATTTTTCTCACTCCTACTAGTGAATGCAATGTAACACACACCCATACAATGCGCACCACCCCGTGATGTTTTTCAGAAAACTATCCTACATTGCCACTGCATGTTCCCTGACCTCCCCATGCTGAAGACCCCGCGGTGATTTTCTCCATCCTACATTGCCACTCAATGCCTATCCTAATTCAGACCCTCCCATTCACACCACCCCGTGATGTTTTTCTCACTCCTACTAGTGAATGTAATGTAACACACACCCATACAATGCGCAACACCCCGTGATGTTTTTCAGAAAACTATCCTACATTGCCACTGCATGTTCCCTGACCTCCCCATGCTGACCACCCGGCGGTGCTTTTCTCTATCCTACATTGCCACTCACTGCCTATCCTAATTCAGACCCTCCGATTCACACCACCCCGTGATGTTTTTCTCACTCCTACTAGTGAATGTAATGTAACACACACCCATACAATGCGAACCACCCCATGATGTTTTTCTCACTCCTACTAGTGAATGTAATGTAACACACACCCGTACAATGCGCACCACCCCGTGATGTTTTTCAGAAACCTATCCTACATTGCTCCTGCATGTTCCCTGACCTCCCCATGCTGACCACCCCGCGGTGCTTTTCTCTATCCTACATTGCCACTCACTGCCTATCCTAATTCAGACCCTCAAATTCACACCACCGCGTGAATTTTTTCTCACTCCCACTAGTGAATGTAATGTAACAAACACCCATACAATGCGCCCCACCCCGTGATGTTTTTCTCACTCCTACTAGTGAATGTAATGTAACACACACCCATACAATGTGCACCACCCCGCGATGTTTTTCAGAAACCTATCCTACATTGCCACTGCATGTTCCCTGAACTCCCCATGCTGACCACCCCGCGGTTCTTTTCTCCATCCTACATTGCCACTCACTGCCTATCCTAATTCAGACTCTCCGATTCACACCACCCCGTGATGTTTTTCTCACTCCTACTAGTGAATGTAATGTAGCACACACCCATACAATGCGCACCACCACGCGATGTTTTTCAGAAACCTATGCTACATTGTCACTGCATGTTCCCTGACCTCCCCATGCTGACCACCCCACGGTGCTTTTCTCCATCCTACATTGCCACTCACTGCCTATCCTAATTCAGACCCTCTTATTCACACCACACCGCGATGTTTTTCTCACTCCTACTAGTGAATGTAATGTAGCACACACACATACAATGCGCACCACCCCGTGATGTTTTTCAGAAACCTATCCTACATTGCCACTGCATGTTCCCTGACCTCCTCATGCTGACCACCCCGCGGTGCTTTTCTCCATCCTACATTGCCACTCACTGCCTATCCTAATTCAGACCCCCCGATTCACACCATCCCGTGATGTTTTTCTCACTCCTACTAGTGAATGTAATGTAACACCCACCCATAAAATGCGCACCACCCCGTGATGTTTTTCAGTAACCTATCCTACATTGCCACTGCATGTTCCATGACCTCCCCATGCTCAACACCCCGCGGTGCTTTTCTCCATGCTACATTGCCACTCACTGACTACCCTAATTCAGACCCTCCGATTCACACCACACCGTGATGTTTTTCTCACTCCTACTAGTGAATGTAATGTAACACACACCAATACAATGCGCACCACCCCGTGATGTTTTTCAGAAAACTATGCTACATTGCCACTGCATGTTCCCTGACCTCCCCATGCTGACCACCCCGCGGTGCTTTTCTGAACCTACATTGCCACTCACTGCCTATCCTAATTCAGACCCTCCGATTCACACCACCCCGTGATGTTTTTCTCACTCCTACTAGTGAATGTAATGTAACACACACCCATACAATGCGCACCTCCCCGTGATGTTTTTCTCACTCCTACTAGTGAATGTAATGTAACACACACCCATACAATGCGCACCACCCCGTGATGTTTTTCTCACTCCTACTAGTGAATGTAATGTAACACACAGCCATACAATGCGCACCACCCCGCAATGTTTTTCAGAAACGTATCCTACATTGCCACTGCATGTTCCCTGACCTCCCCATGCTGACCACCCCGCGGTGCTTTTCTCCTTCATACATTGCCACTCACTGCCTATCCTAATTCAGACCCTCCGATTCACACCACCCCGTGATGTTTTTCTCACTCCTACTAGTGAATGTAATGTAACACCCACCCATACAATGCGCACCACCCCGCGCTGTTTTTCAGAAACCTATCCTACATTGCCACTGCATGTTCCCTGACCTCCACATGCTCAACACCCCGCGGTGCTGTTCTCCATGCTACATTGCCACTCACTGACTATCCTAATTCAGACCCTCCGATTCACACCACCCCGTGATGTTTTTCTCACTCCTACTAGTGAATGAAATGTAACACACACCCATACAATGCGCACCACCCCGTGAAGTTTTTCAGAAAACTATCCTACATTGCCACTGCATGTTCCATGACCTCCCCATGCTGACCACCCCGCGGGGCTTTTCTCCATCCTACATTGCCACTCACTGCCTATCCTAATTCAGACCCTCCGATTCACACCACCCCGTGATGTTTTTCTCACTCCGACTAGTGAATGTAATGTAACACACACCCATACAATGCGCACGACCCTGTGATGTTTTTCTCACTCCTACTAGTGAATGTAATGTAACACACACCCGTACAATGAGCACCACCCCGCGATGTTTTTCAGAAACATATCCTACATTGCCACTGCATGTTCCCTGACCTCCCCATGCTGACCACCCCGCGGTGCTTTTCTCCATCCTACATTGCCACTCACTGCCTATCCTAATTCAGACCCTCCGATTCACACCACCCCGTGATGTTTTTCTCTCTCCTACTAGTGAATGTAATGTAACACACACCCATACAATGCGCACCACCCCGTGATGTTTTTCTCACTCCTACTAGTGAATGTAATGTAACACACACCCATACAATGCGCACCACCCCGTGATGATTTTCAGAAACCTAATCTACATTTCCACTGCATGTTCCCTGACCTCCCCATGCTGACCACCCTGCGGTGCTTTTCTCCTTCCTACATTGCCACTCACTGCCTATCCTAATTCAGACCCTCCGATTCACACCACCCCGTGATGTTTTTCTCACTGCTACTAATGAATGTAATGTAACACACACCCATACAATGCGCACCGCCCCGCGATGTTTTTCAGAAACCTATCCTACATTGCCACTGCATGTTCCCTGACCTCCCCATTCTGACCACCCCGCGGTGCTTTTCTCCATCCTACTTTGCCACTCACTGCCTATCCTAATTCAGACCCTCCGATTCACACCACCCCGTGATGTTTTTCTCACTCCTACTAGTGAATGTAATGTAACACACACCCATACAATTCGCACCACCCCGTGATGTTTTTCAGAAAACTATCCTACATTGCCACTGCATGTTCCCTGACCTCCCCATGCTGACCACCCCGCGGTGCTTTTCTCCTTCCTACATTGCCACTCACTGCCTATCCTAATATAGACCCTCCGATTCACACCACCCCGTGATGTTTTTCTCACTCCCATTGAATGTAATGTAACACACACCCATACAATGCGCACCACCCCGTGATGTTTTTCAGAAAACTATGCTACATTGCCACTGCATGTTCCCTGACCTCCCCATGCTGACCACACCGCCGTGATTTTCTGCACCTACATTGCCACTCACTGCCTATCCTAATTCAGACCCTCCGATTCACACCACCCCGTGATGTTTTTCTCACTCCTACTAGTGAATGTAATGTAACACACACCCATACAATGCGCACCACCCCGTGATGTTTTTCAGAAAACTATCCTACATTGCCACTGCATGTTCCCTGACCTCCCCATGCTGACCACCCCGCGGTGGTTTTCTCCTTCCTACATTGCCACTCACTGCCTATCCTAATTCAGACCCTCCGATTCACACCACCCCATGATGTTTTTCTCACTCCTACTAGTGAATGTAATGTAACACACACCCATACAATGTGCACCACCCCGTGATGTTTTTCTCACTCCTACTAGTGAATGTAATGTAACACACACCCGTACAATGAGCACCACCCCGCGATGTTTTTCAGAAACCTATCCTACATTGCCACTAAATGTTCCCTGACCTCCCCATGCTGACCACCCCGCGGTGCTTTTCTCCATCCTACATTGCCACTCACTGCCTATCCTAATTCAGACCCTCCGATTCACACCACCCCGTGATGTTTTTCTCACTCCTACTAGTGAATGTAATGTAACACACACCCATACAATGCGCACCACCCCGCGATGTTTTTCAGAAACCTATGCTACATTGTCACTGCATATTCCCTGACCTCCCCATGCTGACCACCCCACGGTGCTTTTCTCCCTCCTACCTTGCCACTCACTGCCTATCCTAATTCAGACCCTCTCATTCAAACCACACCGCGATGTTTTGCTCACTCCTACTAGTGAATGTAATGTAACACACACCCATACAATGCGCACTACCCGTGATGTTTTTCAGAAACCTATCCTACATTGCCACTGCATGTTCCCTGACCTCCCCATGCTGACCACCCCGCGGTGCTTTTCTGCACCTACATTGCCACTCACTGCCTATCCTAATTCAGACCCTCCAAATCACGCCACCCCGTGATGTTTTTCTCACCATTACTAGTGAATGTAATGTAACACACACCCATACAATGCTCACCACCCCGTGATGTTTTTCAGGAAACTATCCTACATTGCCACTGCATGTTCCCTGACCTCCCCATGATGACCACCCCGCGGTGCTTTTCTCCATCCTACATTGCCACTCACTGCCTATCCTAATTCAGACACTCAGATTCACACCACCGCGTGAAGTTTTTCTCACTCCCACTAGTGAATGTAATGTAACACACACCCATACAATGCGCACCACCCCGTGATGTTTTTCTCACTCCTACTAGTGAATGTAATGTAACACACACCCATACAATGCGCACGACCCCGCGATGTTTTTCAGAAACCTATCCTACATTGCCACTGCATGTTCCCTGAACTCCCCATGCTGACCAACCCGCGGTGCTTTTCTCCATCCTACATTGCCACTCACTGCCTATCCTAATTCAGACCCTTCGATTCACACCACACCGTGATGTTTTTCTCACTCCTACTAGTGAATGTAATGTAACACACACCCATACAATGCGCACCACCCCGAGATGTTTTTCAGTAACCTATCCTACATTGCCACTGCATGTTCCCTGACCTCCCCATGCTCAACACCCCGTGGTGCTTTTCTCCATGCTACATTGACACTCACTGACTATCCTAATTCAGACCCTCCGATTCACACCACCCCGTGATGTTTTTCTCACTCCTACTAGTGAATGTAATGTAACACACACCCATACAATGCGCACCACCCCGTGATGTTTTTCAGAAAACTATGCTACATTGCCACTGCATGTTCCCTGACCTCCCCATGCTGACCACCCCGCGGTGCTTTTCTGCACCTACATTGCCTCTCACTGCCTATCCTAATTCAGACCCTCCAATTTACACCAACCCGTGATGTTTTTCTCACTCCTACTAGTGAATGTAATGTAACACACACCCATACAATGCGCACCACCCCGTGATGTTTTTCAGAAAACTATCCTACATTGCCACTGCATGTTCCCTGACCTCCCCATGCTGACCACCCCGTGGTGCTTTTCTCCTTCCTACATTGCCACTCACTGCCTATCCTAATTCAGACCCTCCGATTCACACCACCCCGTGATGTTTTTCTCACTCCTACTAGTGAATGTAATGTAACACACACCCATACAATGCGCACCACCCCGTGACGTTTTTCAGAAAACTATCCTACATTGCCACTGCATATTCCCTGCCCTCCCCATCCTGACCACCCCGCGGTGCTTTTCTCCATCCTCCATTGCCACTCACTGCCTATCCTAATTCCGACACTCCGAACCACACCACCCCGTGATGTTTTTCTCACTTCTACTAGTGAATATAATGTAACACACACCCATACAATGCGCACCACCCCGTGATGTTTTTTAGAAAACTATCCTTCAATGCACTGCATGTTCCCTGACCTCCCCATGCTGACCACCCCGCGGTGCTTTTCTCCATCCTACATTGCCACTCACTGCCTATCCTAATTCAGACCCTCCGATTCACACCACCCCGTGATGTTTTTCTCACTCCTACTAGTGAATGTAATGTAACTCACACCCATGCAATGCGCACCACCCCGTGATGTTTTTCAGAAACCTATCCTACATTGCCACTGCATGTTCCCTGACCTCCCCATGCTGACCACCCCGCGGTGCTTTTCTCCATCCTACATTGCCACTCACTGCCTATCCTAATACAGACGCTAAGATTCACACCACCACGTGAAGTTTTTCTCACTCCCACTAGTGAATGTAATGTAACACACACCCATACAATGCGCACCACCCCGTGATGTTTTTCTCACTCCTACTAGTGAATGTAATGTAACACACACCCATACAATGCGCACCACCCCGCGATGTTTTTCAGAAACCTATCCTACATTGCCACAGCATGTTCCCTGACCTCCCCATGCTGACCACCCCGCGGTGCTTTTCTCCATCCTACATTGCCACTCACTGCCTATCCTAATTCAGACCCTCCGATTCACACCACCCCGTGCTGTTTTTCTCACTCCTCCTAGTGAATGTAATGTAACACACACCCATACAATGCGCACCACCCCGCGATGTTTTTCAGAAACCTATGCTACATTGTCACTGCATATTCCCTGACCTCCCCATGCTGACCACCCCACGGTGCTTTTCTCCCTCCTACATTGCCACTCACTGACTATCCTAATTCAGACCCTCCTATTCACACCACACCGTGATGTTTTTCTCACTCCTACTAGTGAATGTAATGTAACACACACCCATACAATGCGCACCACCCGTGATGTTTTTCAGAAACCTATCCTACATAGCCACTGCATGTTCCCTGACCTCCCCATGCTGACCACCCCGCGGTGCTTTTCTCCATCCTACATTGGCACTCACTGCCTATCCTAATTCAGACCCCCCGATTCACACCATCCCGTGATGTTTTTCTCACTCCTACTAGTGAATGTAATGTAACACCCACCCATACAATGCGCACCACCCCGCGCTGTTTTTCAGAAACCTATCCTACATTGCCATTGCATTTTCCCTGACCTCCCCAAGCTGACCACCCCGCGGTGCTTATCTCCTTCATACATTGCCACTCACTGCCTATCCTAATTCAGACCCGCCGATTCACACCACCCCGTGATGTTTTTCTCACTCCTACTACTGAATGTAATGTAACATACACCCATACAATGCGCACCACCCCGTGATGTTTTTCTCACTCCTACTAGTGAATGTAATGTAACACACACCCGTACAATGAGCACCACCCCGCGATGTTTTTCAGAAACATATCCTACATTGCCACTGCATGTTCCCTGACCTCCCCATGCTGACCACCCCGCGGTGCTTTTCTCCATCCTACATTGCCACTCACTGCCTATCCTAATTCAGACCCTCCGATTCACACCACCCCGTGATGTTTTTCTCACTCCTACTAGTGAATGTAATGTAACACACACCCGTACAATGAGCACCACCCCGCGATGTTTTTCAGAAACATATCCTACATTGCCACTGCATGTTCCCTGAACTCCCCATGCTGACCACCCCGCGGTTCTTTTCTCCATCCTACATTGCCACTCACTGCCTATCCTAATTCAGACTCTCCGATTCACACCACCCCGTGATGTTTTTCTCACTCCTACTAGTGAATGTAATGTAGCACACACCCATACAATGCGCACCACCACGCGATGTTTTTCAGAAACCTATGCTACATTGTCACTGCATGTTCCCTGACCTCCCCATGCTGACCACCCCACGGTGCTTTTCTCCATCCTACATTGCCACTCACTGCCTATCCTAATTCAGACCCTCTTATTCACACCACACCGCGATGTTTTTCTCACTCCTACTAGTGAATGTAATGTAGCACACACACATACAATGCGCACCACCCCGTGATGTTTTTCAGAAACCTATCCTACATTGCCACTGCATGTTCCCTGACCTCCTCATGCTGACCACCCCGCGGTGCTTTTCTCCATCCTACATTGCCACTCACTGCCTATCCTAATTCAGACCCCCCGATTCACACCATCCCGTGATGTTTTTCTCACTCCTACTAGTGAATGTAATGTAACACCCACCCATACAATGCGCACCACCCCGTGATGTTTTTCAGTAACCTATCCTACATTGCCACTGCATGTTCCATGACCTCCCCATGCTCAACACCCCGCGGTGCTTTTCTCCATGCTACATTGCCACTCACTGACTACCCTAATTCAGACCCTCCGATTCACACCACACCGTGATGTTTTTCTCACTCCTACTAGTGAATGTAATGTAACACACACCAATACAATGCGCACCACCCCGTGATGTTTTTCAGAAAACTATGCTACATTGCCACTGCATGTTCCCTGACCTCCCCATGCTGACCACCCCGCGGTGCTTTTCTGAACCTACATTGCCACTCACTGCCTATCCTAATTCAGACCCTCCGATTCACACCACCCCGTGATGTTTTTCTCACTCCTACTAGTGAATGTAATGTAACACACACCCATACAATGCGCACCTCCCCGTGATGTTTTTCTCACTCCTACTAGTGAATGTAATGTAACACACACCCATACAATGCGCACCACCCCGTGATGTTTTTCTCACTCCTACTAGTGAATGTAATGTAACACACAGCCATACAATGCGCACCACCCCGCAATGTTTTTCAGAAACGTATCCTACATTGCCACTGCATGTTCCCTGACCTCCCCATGCTGACCACCCCGCGGTGCTTTTCTCCTTCATACATTGCCACTCACTGCCTATCCTAATTCAGACCCTCCGATTCACACCACCCCGTGATGTTTTTCTCACTCCTACTAGTGAATGTAATGTAACACCCACCCATACAATGCGCACCACCCCGCGCTGTTTTTCAGAAACCTATCCTACATTGCCACTGCATGTTCCCTGACCTCCACATGCTCAACACCCCGCGGTGCTGTTCTCCATGCTACATTGCCACTCACTGACTATCCTAATTCAGACCCTCCGATTCACACCACCCCGTGATGTTTTTCTCACTCCTACTAGTGAATGAAATGTAACACACACCCATACAATGCGCACCACCCCGTGAAGTTTTTCAGAAAACTATCCTACATTGCCACTGCATGTTCCATGACCTCCCCATGCTGACCACCCCGCGGGGCTTTTCTCCATCCTACATTGCCACTCACTGCCTATCCTAATTCAGACCCTCCGATTCACACCACCCCGTGATGTTTTTCTCACTCCGACTAGTGAATGTAATGTAACACACACCCATACAATGCGCACGACCCTGTGATGTTTTTCTCACTCCTACTAGTGAATGTAATGTAACACACACCCGTACAATGAGCACCACCCCGCGATGTTTTTCAGAAACATATCCTACATTGCCACTGCATGTTCCCTGACCTCCCCATGCTGACCACCCCGCGGTGCTTTTCTCCATCCTACATTGCCACTCACTGCCTATCCTAATTCAGACCCTCCGATTCACACCACCCCGTGATGTTTTTCTCTCTCCTACTAGTGAATGTAATGTAACACACACCCATACAATGCGCACCACCCCGTGATGTTTTTCTCACTCCTACTAGTGAATGTAATGTAACACACACCCATACAATGCGCACCACCCCGTGATGATTTTCAGAAACCTAATCTACATTTCCACTGCATGTTCCCTGACCTCCCCATGCTGACCACCCTGCGGTGCTTTTCTCCTTCCTACATTGCCACTCACTGCCTATCCTAATTCAGACCCTCCGATTCACACCACCCCGTGATGTTTTTCTCACTGCTACTAATGAATGTAATGTAACACACACCCATACAATGCGCACCGCCCCGCGATGTTTTTCAGAAACCTATCCTACATTGCCACTGCATGTTCCCTGACCTCCCCATTCTGACCACCCCGCGGTGCTTTTCTCCATCCTACTTTGCCACTCACTGCCTATCCTAATTCAGACCCTCCGATTCACACCACCCCGTGATGTTTTTCTCACTCCTACTAGTGAATGTAATGTAACACACACCCATACAATTCGCACCACCCCGTGATGTTTTTCAGAAAACTATCCTACATTGCCACTGCATGTTCCCTGACCTCCCCATGCTGACCACCCCGCGGTGCTTTTCTCCTTCCTACATTGCCACTCACTGCCTATCCTAATATAGACCCTCCGATTCACACCACCCCGTGATGTTTTTCTCACTCCCATTGAATGTAATGTAACACACACCCATACAATGCGCACCACCCCGTGATGTTTTTCAGAAAACTATGCTACATTGCCACTGCATGTTCCCTGACCTCCCCATGCTGACCACACCGCCGTGATTTTCTGCACCTACATTGCCACTCACTGCCTATCCTAATTCAGACCCTCCGATTCACACCACCCCGTGATGTTTTTCTCACTCCTACTAGTGAATGTAATGTAACACACACCCATACAATGCGCACCACCCCGTGATGTTTTTCAGAAAACTATCCTACATTGCCACTGCATGTTCCCTGACCTCCCCATGCTGACCACCCCGCGGTGGTTTTCTCCTTCCTACATTGCCACTCACTGCCTATCCTAATTCAGACCCTCCGATTCACACCACCCCATGATGTTTTTCTCACTCCTACTAGTGAATGTAATGTAACACACACCCATACAATGTGCACCACCCCGTGATGTTTTTCTCACTCCTACTAGTGAATGTAATGTAACACACACCCGTACAATGAGCACCACCCCGCGATGTTTTTCAGAAACATATCCTACATTGCCACTAAATGTTCCCTGACCTCCCCATGCTGACCACCCCGCGGTGCTTTTCTCCATCCTACATTGCCACTCACTGCCTATCCTAATTCAGACCCTCCGATTCACACCACCCCGTGATGTTTTTCTCACTCCTACTAGTGAATGTAATGTAACACACACCCATACAATGCGCACCACCCCGCGATGTTTTTCAGAAACCTATGCTACATTGTCACTGCATATTCCCTGACCTCCCCATGCTGACCACCCCACGGTGCTTTTCTCCCTCCTACCTTGCCACTCACTGCCTATCCTAATTCAGACCCTCTCATTCAAACCACACCGCGATGTTTTGCTCACTCCTACTAGTGAATGTAATGTAACACACACCCATACAATGCGCACTACCCGTGATGTTTTTCAGAAACCTATCCTACATTGCCACTGCATGTTCCCTGACCTCCCCATGCTGACCACCCCGCGGTGCTTTTCTGCACCTACATTGCCACTCACTGCCTATCCTAATTCAGACCCTCCGAATCACGCCACCCCGTGATGTTTTTCTCACCATTACTAGTGAATGTAATGTAACACACACCCATACAATGCTCACCACCCCGTGATGTTTTTCAGGAAACTATCCTACATTGCCACTGCATGTTCCCTGACCTCCCCATGATGACCACCCCGCGGTGCTTTTCTCCATCCTACATTGCCACTCACTGCCTATCCTAATTCAGACACTCAGATTCACACCACCGCGTGAAGTTTTTCTCACTCCCACTAGTGAATGTAATGTAACACACACCCATACAATGCGCACCACCCCGTGATGTTTTTCTCACTCCTACTAGTGAATGTAATGTAACACACACCCATACAATGCGCACCACCCCGCGATGTTTTTCAGAAACCTATCCTACATTGCCACTGCATGTTCCCTGAACTCCCCATGCTGACCAACCCGCGGTGCTTTTCTCCATCCTACATTGCCACTCACTGCCTATCCTAATTCAGACCCTTCGATTCACACCACACCGTGATGTTTTTCTCACTCCTACTAGTGAATGTAATGTAACACACACCCATACAATGCGCACCACCCCGAGATGTTTTTCAGTAACCTATCCTACATTGCCACTGCATGTTCCCTGACCTCCCCATGCTCAACACCCCGTGGTGCTTTTCTCCATGCTACATTGACACTCACTGACTATCCTAATTCAGACCCTCCGATTCACACCACCCCGTGATGTTTTTCTCACTCCTACTAGTGAATGTAATGTAACACACACCCATACAATGCGCACCACCCCGTGATGTTTTTCAGAAAACTATGCTACATTGCCACTGCATGTTCCCTGACCTCCCCATGCTGACCACCCCGCGGTGCTTTTCTGCACCTACATTGCCTCTCACTGCCTATCCTAATTCAGACCCTCCAATTTACACCAACCCGTGATGTTTTTCTCACTCCTACTAGTGAATGTAATGTAACACACACCCATACAATGCGCACCACCCCGTGATGTTTTTCAGAAAACTATCCTACATTGCCACTGCATGTTCCCTGACCTCCCCATGCTGACCACCCCGTGGTGCTTTTCTCCTTCCTACATTGCCACTCACTGCCTATCCTAATTCAGACCCTCCGATTCACACCACCCCGTGATGTTTTTCTCACTCCTACTAGTGAATGTAATGTAACACACACCCATACAATGCGCACCACCCCGTGACGTTTTTCAGAAAACTATCCTACATTGCCACTGCATATTCCCTGCCCTCCCCATCCTGACCACCCCGCGGTGCTTTTCTCCATCCTCCATTGCCACTCACTGCCTATCCTAATTCCGACACTCCGAACCACACCACCCCGTGATGTTTTTCTCACTTCTACTAGTGAATATAATGTAACACACACCCATACAATGCGCACCACCCCGTGATGTTTTTTAGAAAACTATCCTTCAATGCACTGCATGTTCCCTGACCTCCCCATGCTGACCACCCCGCGGTGCTTTTCTCCATCCTACATTGCCACTCACTGCCTATCCTAATTCAGACCCTCCGATTCACACCACCCCGTGATGTTTTTCTCACTCCTACTAGTGAATGTAATGTAACTCACACCCATGCAATGCGCACCACCCCGTGATGTTTTTCAGAAACCTATCCTACATTGCCACTGCATGTTCCCTGACCTCCCCATGCTGACCACCCCGCGGTGCTTTTCTCCATCCTACATTGCCACTCACTGCCTATCCTAATACAGACGCTAAGATTCACACCACCACGTGAAGTTTTTCTCACTCCCACTAGTGAATGTAATGTAACACACACCCATACAATGCGCACCACCCCGTGATGTTTTTCTCACTCCTACTAGTGAATGTAATGTAACACACACCCATACAATGCGCACCACCCCGCGATGTTTTTCAGAAACCTATCCTACATTGCCACAGCATGTTCCCTGACCTCCCCATGCTGACCACCCCGCGGTGCTTTTCTCCATCCTACATTGCCACTCACTGCCTATCCTAATTCAGACCCTCCGATTCACACCACCCCGTGCTGTTTTTCTCACTCCTCCTAGTGAATGTAATGTAACACACACCCATACAATGCGCACCACCCCGCGATGTTTTTCAGAAACCTATGCTACATTGTCACTGCATATTCCCTGACCTCCCCATGCTGACCACCCCACGGTGCTTTTCTCCCTCCTACATTGCCACTCACTGACTATCCTAATTCAGACCCTCCTATTCACACCACACCGTGATGTTTTTCTCACTCCTACTAGTGAATGTAATGTAACACACACCCATACAATGCGCACCACCCGTGATGTTTTTCAGAAACCTATCCTACATAGCCACTGCATGTTCCCTGACCTCCCCATGCTGACCACCCCGCGGTGCTTTTCTCCATCCTACATTGGCACTCACTGCCTATCCTAATTCAGACCCCCCGATTCACACCATCCCGTGATGTTTTTCTCACTCCTACTAGTGAATGTAATGTAACACCCACCCATACAATGCGCACCACCCCGCGCTGTTTTTCAGAAACCTATCCTACATTGCCATTGCATTTTCCCTGACCTCCCCAAGCTGACCACCCCAAGGTGCTTATCTCCTTCATACATTGCCACTCACTGCCTATCCTAATTCAGACCCGCCGATTCACACCACCCCGTGATGTTTTTCTCACTCCTACTACTGAATGTAATGTAACATACACCCATACAATGCGCACCACCCCGTGATGTTTTTCTCACTCCTACTAGTGAATGTAATGTAACACACACCCGTACAATGAGCACCACCCCGCGATGTTTTTCAGAAACATATCCTACATTGCCACTGCATGTTCCCTGACCTCCCCATGCTGACCACCCCGCGGTGCTTTTCTCCATCCTACATTGCCACTCACTGCCTATCCTAATTCAGACCCTCCGATTCACACCACCCCGTGATGTTTTTCTCACTCCTACTAGTGAATGTAATGTAACACACCCATACAATGCGCACCACCCCGCGATGTTTTTCAGAAACCTATGCTACATTGTCACTGTATATTCCCTGACCTCCCCATGCTGACCATCCCACGGTGCTTTTCTCCCTCCTACATTGCCACTCACTGCCTATCCTAATTCAGACCCTCTTATTCACACCACACCGCGATGTTTTTCTCACTCCTACTAGTGAATGTAATGTAACACACACCCATACAATGCGCACCACCCGTGATGTTTTTCAGAAACCTATCCTACATTGCCACTGCATGTTCCCTGACCTCCCCATGCTGACCACCCCGCGGTGCTTTTCTCCATTCTACATTGCCACTCACTGCCTATCCTAATTCAGACCCCCCAATTCACACCATCCCGTGATGTTTTTCTCACTCCTACTAGTGAATGTAATGTAACACCCACCCATACAATGCGCACCACCCCGCGATGTTTTTCAGAAACCTATCCTACATTGCCACTGCATGTTCCCTGACCTCCTCATGCTGACCACCCCGAGGTGCTTTTCTCCTTCCTACATTGCCACTCACTGCCTATCCTAATTCAGACCCTCCGATTCACACCACCCCGTGATGTTTTTCTCACTCCTACTAGTGAATGTAATGTAACACACACCCATACAATGCTCACCACCCCATGATGTTTTTCTCACTCCTACTAGTGAATGTAATGTAACACACACCCATACAATGCGCACCACCCCGTGATGTTTTTCTCACTCCTACTAGTGAATGTAATGTAACGCACACACATTCAATGCGCACCACCGCGCGATGTCTTTCAGAAACCTATCCTACATTGCCACTGCATGTTCCCTGACCTCCCCATGCTGACCACCCCGCGGTGCTTTTCTCCATCCTACATTGCCACTCACTGCCTATCCAAATTCAGACCCTCGGATTCACACCACCCCGTGATGTTTTTCTCACTCCTACTAGTGAATGTAATGTAACACAACCCATACAATGCGCACCATCCCATGATATTTTTCAGAAAATTATCCTACATTGCCAATGCATGTTCCCTGACCTCCCCATGCTGACCACCCCGCGGTGCTTTTCTCCATCCTACATTGCCACTCACTGCCTATCCTAATTCAGACCCTCCGATTCACACCACCCCGTGATGTTTTTCTCACTCCTATTAGTGAATGTAATGTAACATACACCCATACAATACGCACCACCCCGCGATGTTTTTCTCACTCCTACTAGTGAATGTAATGTAACACCCACCCATCCAATGCGCACCACCCCGCGCTGTTTTTCAGAAACATATCCTACATTGCCACTGCATGTTCCCTGACCTCCCCATGCTCAACACCCCGCGGTGCTGTTCTCCATGCTACATTGCCACTCACTGACTATCCTAATTCAGACCCTCCGATTCACACCACCCCGTGATGTTTTTCTCACTCCTTCTAGTGAATGTAATGTAACACCCACCCATACAATGCGCACCACCCCGCGCTGTTTTTCAGAAACATATCCTACATTGCCACTGCATGTTCCCTGACCTCCCCATGCTGACCACCCCGCGGTGCTTTTCTCCATCCTACATTGCCACTCACTGGCTATCCTAATTCAGACCCTCCGATTCACACCACCCCGTGATGTTTTTCTCACTCCTACTAGTGAATGTAATGTATTACACACCCATACAATGCGCACCACCCCGTGATGTTTTTCAGAAAACTATCCTACATTGCCACTGCATGTTCCCTGACCTCCCCATGCTGACCACCCCGCTGTGCTTTTCTCCTTCTTACATTGCCACTCACTGCCTATCCTAATTGAGACCCTCCGATTCACACCACCCCGTGATGTTTTTCTCACTCCTACTAGTGAATGTAATGTAACACACACCCATACAATGCGCACCACCCCGTGATGTTTTTCAGAAAACTATGCTACATTGCCACTGCATGTTCCCTGACCTCCCCATGCTGACCACCCCGCGGTGCTTTTCTGCACCTACATTGCCACTCACTGCCTATCCTAATTCAGACCCTCCGATTCACACCACCCCGTGATGTTTTTCTCACTCCTACTTGTGAATGTAATGTAACTCACACCCATGCAATGCGCACCACCCCGTGATGTTTTTCAGAAACCTATCCTACATTGCCACTGCATGTTCCCTGACCTCCCCATGCTGACCACCCCGCGGTGCTTTTCTCCATCCTACATTGCCACTCACTGCCTATCCTAATACAGACGCTAAGATTCACACCACCACGTGAAGTTTTTCTCACTCCCACTAGTGAATGTAATGTAACACACACCCTTACAATGCGCACCACCCCGTGATGTTTTTCTCACTCCTACTAGTGAATGTAATGTAACACACACCCATACAATGCGCACCACCCCGCGATGTTTTTCAGAAACCTATCCTACATTGCCACAGCATGTTCCCTGACCTCCCCATGCTGACCACCCCGCGGTGCTTTTCTCCATCCTACATTGCCACTCACTGCCTATCCTAATTCAGACCCTCCGATTCACACCACCCCGTGCTGTTTTTCTCACTCCTCCTAGTGAATGTAATGTAACACACACCCATACAATGCGCACCACCCCACGATGTTTTTCAGAAACCTATGCTACATTGTCACTGCATATTCCCTGACCTCCCCATGCTGACCACCCCACGGTGCTTTTCTCCCTCCTACATTGCCACTCACTGACTATCCTAATTCAGACCCTCCTATTCACACCACACCGTGATGTTTTTCTCACTCCTACTAGTGAATGTAATGTAACACACACCCATACAATGCGCACCACCCGTGATGTTTTTCAGAAACCTATCCTACATAGCCACTGCATGTTCCCTGACCTCCCCATGCTGACCACCCCGCGGTGCTTTTCTCCATCCTACATTGGCACTCACTGCCTATCCTAATTCAGACCCCCCGATTCACACCATCCCGTGATGTTTTTCTCACTCCTACTAGTGAATGTAATGTAACACCCACCCATACAATGCGCACCACCCCGCGCTGTTTTTCAGAAACCTATCCTACATTGCCATTGCATTTTCCCTGACCTCCCCATGCTGACCACCCCGCGGTGCTTATCTCCTTCATACATTGCCACTCACTGCCTATCCTAATTCAGACCCGCCGATTCACACCACCCGTGATGTTTTTCTCACTCCTACTACTGAATGTAATGTAACATACACCCATACAATGCGCACCACCCCGTGATGTTTTTCTCACTCCTACTAGTGAATGTAATGTAACACACACCCGTACAATGAGCACCACCCCGCGATGTTTTTCAGAAACATATCCTACATTGCCACTGCATGTTCCCTGACCTCCCCATGCTGACCACCCCGCGGTGCTTTTCTCCATCCTACATTGCCACTCACTGCCTATCCTAATTCAGACCCTCCGATTCACACCACCCCGTGATGTTTTTCTCACTCCTACTAGTGAATGTAATGTAACACACCCATACAATGCGCACCACCCCGCGATGTTTTTCAGAAACCTATGCTACATTGTCACTGTATATTCCCTGACCTCCCCATGCTGACCATCCCACGGTGCTTTTCTCCCTCCTACATTGCCACTCACTGCCTATCCTAATTCAGACCCTCTTATTCACACCACACCGCGATGTTTTTCTCACTCCTACTAGTGAATGTAATGTAACACACACCCATACAATGCGCACCACCCGTGATGTTTTTCAGAAACCTATCCTACATTGCCACTGCATGTTCCCTGACCTCCCCATGCTGACCACCCCGCGGTGCTTTTCTCCATTCTACATTGCCACTCACTGCCTATCCTAATTCAGACCCCCTGATTCACACCATCCCGTGATGTTTTTCTCACTCCTACTAGTGAATGTAATGTAACACACACCCATACAATGCGCACCACCCCGCGATGTTTTTCAGAAACCTATCCTACATTGCCACTGCATGTTCCCTGACCTCCTCATGCTGACCACCCCGCGGTGCTTTTCTCCTTCCTACATTGCCACTCACTGCCTATCCTAATTCAGACCCTCCGATTCACACCACCCCGTGATGTTTTTCTCACTCCTACTAGTGAATGTAATGTAACACACACCCATACAATGCTCACCACCCCATGATGTTTTTCTCACTCCTACTAGTGAATGTAATGTAACACACACCCATACAATGCGCACCACCCCGTGATGTTTTTCTCACTCCTACTAGTGAATGTAATGTAACGCACACACATTCAATGCGCACCACCGCGCGATGTTTTTCAGAAACCTATCCTACATTGCCACTGCATGTTCCCTGACCTCCCCATGCTGACCACCCCGCGGTGCTTTTCTCCATCCTACATTGCCACTCACTGCCTATCCAAATTCAGACCCTCGGATTCACACCACCCCGTGATGTTTTTCTCACTCCTACTAGTGAATGTAATGTAACACAACCCATACAATGCGCACCATCCCATGATATTTTTCAGAAAATTATCCTACATTGCCAATGCATGTTCCCTGACCTCCCCATGCTGACCACCCCGCGGTGCTTTTCTCCATCCTACATTGCCACTCACTGCCTATCCTAATTCAGACCCTCCGATTCACACCACCCCGTGATGTTTTTCTCACTCCTATTAGTGAATGTAATGTAACATACACCCATACAATGCGCACCACCCCGCGATGTTTTTCTCACTCCTACTAGTGAATGTAATGTAACACCCACCCATACAATGCGCACCACCCCGCGCTGTTTTTCAGAAACATATCCTACATTGCCACTGCATGTTCCCTGACCTCCCCATGCTCAACACCCCGCGGTGCTGTTCTCCATGCTACATTGCCACTCACTGACTATCCTAATTCAGACCCTCCGATTCACACCACCCCGTGATGTTTTTCTCACTCCTACTAGTGAATGAAATGTAACACACACCCATACAATGCGCACCACCCCTTGATGTTTTTCAGAAAACTATCCTATATTGCCACTGCATGTTCCCTGACCTCCCCATGCTGACCACCCCGCGGTGCTTTTCTCCATCCTACATTGCCACTCACTGGCTATCCTAATTCAGACCCTCCGATTCACACCACCCCGTGATGTTTTTCTCACTCCTACTAGTGAATGTAATGTATTACACACCCATACAATGCGCACCACCCCGTGATGTTTTTCAGAAAACTATCCTACATTGCCACTGCATGTTCCCTGACCTCCCCATGCTGACCACCCCGCTGTGCTTTTCTCCTTCTTACATTGCCACTCACTGCCTATCCTAATTGAGACCCTCCGATTCACACCACCCCGTGATGTTTTTCTCACTCCTACTAGTGAATGTAATGTAACACACACCCATACAATGCGCACCACCCCGTGATGTTTTTCAGAAAACTATGCTACATTGCCACTGCATGTTCCCTGACCTCCCCATGCTGACCACCCCGCGGTGCTTTTCTGCACCTACATTGCCACTCACTGCCTATCCTAATTCAGACCCTCCGATTCACACCACCCCGTGATGTTTTTCTCACTTCTACTAGTGAATGTAATGTAACACACACCCATACAATGCGCACCACCCCGTGATGTTTTTCAGAAAACTATCCTACATTGCCACTGCATGTTCCCTGACCTCCCCATCCTGACCACCCCGCGGTGCTTTTCTCCTTCCTACATTGCCACTCACTGCCTATCCTAATTCAGACCCTCCGATTCACACCACCCCGTGATGTTTTTCTCACTCCTACTAGTGAATGTAATGTAACACACACCCATACAATGCGCACAACCCCGTGATGTTTTTCTCACTCCTACTAGTGAATGTAATGTAACACACACCCGTACAATGAGCACCACCCCGCGATGGTTTTCAGAAACCTATCCTACATTGCCACTGCATGTTCCCTGACCTCCCCATGCTGACCACCCCGCGGTGCTTTTCTCCATCCTACATTGCCACTCACTGCCTATTCTAATTCAGACTCTCTGATTCACACCACCCCGTGATGTTTTTCTCACTCCTACTAGTGAATGTAATGTAACACACACCCATACAATGCGCACCACCCCGTGATGTTTTTCTCACTCCTACTAGTGAATGTAATGTAACACACCCATACAATGCGCACCACCCCGTGATGTTTTTCTCACTCCTACTAGCGAATGTAATGTAACACACACCCATACAATGCGCACCACCCCGCGATATTTTTCAGAAAACTATGCTACATTGTCACTGTATATTCCCTGACCTCCCCATGCTGACCACCCCACGGTGCTTTTCTCCCTCCTACATTGCCACTCACTGCCTATCCTAATTCAGACCCTCTTATTCACACCACACCGCGATGTTTTTCTCACTCCTACTAGTGAATGTAATGTAACACACACCCATACAATGCGCACCACCCGTGATGTTTTTCAGAAACCTATCCTACATTGCCACTGCATGTTCCCTGACCTCTCCATGCTGACCACCCCGCGGTGCTTTTCTCCATCCTACATTGCCACTCACTGCCTATTATAATTCAGACCCCCCGATTCACACCATCCCGTGATGTTTTTCTCACTCCTACTAGTGAATGTAATGTAACACCCACCCATACAATGCGCACCACCCCGCGATGCTTTTCAGAAACCTATCCTACATTGCCCGTGCATGTTCCCTGACCTCCCCATGCTCAACACCCCGCGGTGCTGTTCTCCATGCTACATTGCCACTCACTGACTATCCTAATTCAGACCCTCCGATTCACACCACCCCATGATGTTTTTCTCACTCCTACTAGTAAATGTAATGTAACACACACCCATACAATGCGCACCACCCCGTGATGCTTTTCAGAAAACTATCCTACATTGCCACTGCATGTTCCCTGACCTCCCCATGCTGACCACCCCGTGGTGCCTTTCTCCATCCTACATTGCCACTCACTGCCTATCCTAATTCAGACCCTCCGATTCACACCACCCCGTGATGTTTTTCTCACTCCTACTAGTGAATGTAATGTAACACACACCCATACCATGCGCACCACACCGTGATGTTTTTCAGAAAACTATCCTACATTGCCACTGCATGTTCCCTGACCTCCTCATGCTGACCATCCCGCGGTGCTTTTCTCCTTCCTACATTGCCACTCACTGCCTATCCTAATTCAGACCCTCTTATTCACACCACAACGCGATGTTTTTCTCACTCCTACTAGTGAATGTAATGTAACACACACACATACAATGCGCACCACCCCGTAATGCTTTTCAGAAACCTATCCTACATTGCCACTGCATGTTCCCTGACCTCCTCATGCTGACCACCCCGCGGTGTTTTCTCCATCCCACATTGCCACTCACTGCCTATCCTAATTCAGACCCTCCGATTCACACCACCCCGTGATGTTTTTCTCACTCCTACTAGTGAATGTAATGTAACACACACCCATACAATGCGCACCACCCCATGATGTTTTTCTCACTCCTACTAGTGAATGTAATGTAACACACACCCGAACAATGCGCACCACCCCGAGATGTTTTTCAGAAACCTATCCTACATTGCCACTGCATGTTACCTGACCTCCCCATGCTGACCACCCCGCGGTGCTTTTCTCCATCCAACATTGCCACTCACTGCCTGTCCTAATTCAGACACTCAGATTCACACCACCGCGTGAAGTTTTTCTCACTCCCACTAGTGAATGTAATTTAACACACACCCATACAATGCGCACCACCCCGTGATGTTTTTCTCACTCCTACTAGTGAATGTAATGTAACACACACCCATACAATGCGCACCACCCCGCGATGTTTTTCAGAAACCTATCCTACATTACCACTGCATGTTCCTGAACTCCGCATGCTGACCACCCCGCGGTGCTTTTCTCCATCCTGCATTGCCACTCACTGCCTATCCTAATTCAGACCCTTCGATTAACACCACCCCGTGATGTTTTTCTCACTCCTACTAGTGAATGTAATGTAACACACACCCATACAATGCGGACCACCCCGCAATGTTTTTCAGAAACCTATGCTACATTGTCACTGCATGTTCCCTGACCTCCCCATGCTGACCACCCCACGGTGCTTTTCTCCATCCTACATTGCCACTCACTGCCTATCCTAATTCAGACCCTCTTATTCACACCACACCGCGATGTTTTTCTCACTCCTACTAGTGAATGTAATGTAACACACACACATTCAATGCGCACCACCCCGTAATGTTTTTCAGAAACCTATCCTACATTGCCACTGCATGTTCCCTGACCTCCTCATGCTGACCACCCCGCGGTGCTTTTCTCCATCCTACATTGCCACTCACTGCCTATCCTAATTCAGACCCCCGGATTCACACCATCCCGTGATGTTTTTCTCACTCCTACTAGTGAATGTAATATAATACCCACCCATACAATGCGCACCACCCCGCGATGTTTTTCAGTAACCTATCATACATTGCCACTGCATGTTCCCTGACCTCCCCATGCTCAACACCCCGCGGTGCTTTTCTCCATGCTACATTGACACTCACTGACTATCCTAATTCAGAACCTCCGATTCAACACCACCCCGTGATGTTTTTCTCACTCCTACTAGTGAATGTAATGTAACACACACCCATACAATGCGCAAAACCCCGTGATGTTTTTCTCACTCCTACTAGTGAATGTAATGTAACACACACCCATACAATGCGCACCACCCCGCGATGTTTTTCAGAAACCTATCCTACATTGCCACTGCATGTTCCCTCACCTCCCCATGCTGACCACCCCGCGGTGCTTTTCTCCATCCTACATTGCCACTCACTACCTATCCTAGTTCAGACCCTCCGATTCACACCACCCCGTGATGTTTTTCTCACTCCTACTAGTGAATATAATGTAACACACACCCATACAATGCGCACCACCCCGCGATGTTTTTCAGAAACACATCCTACATTGCCACTGCATGTTCCCTGACCTCCCCATGTTGACCACCCCGCGGTGCTTTTCTCCATCCTACATTGCCACTCACTGCCTATCCTAATTCAGATACTCCGATTAACACCACCCCGTGATGTTTTTCTCACTCCTAGTAGTGAATGTAATGTAACACACACCCATACAATGCGCACCACCCCATGATGTTTTTCTCACTCCTACTAGTGAATATAATGTAACACACACCCATACAATGCGCACCACCCCGTGATGTTTTTCAGAAACCTATCCTACATTGCCACTGCATGTTCCCTGACCTCCCCATGCTGACCACCCCGCGGTGCTTTTCTCCATCCTACATTGCCACTCACTGGCTATCCTAATTCAGACCCTCCGATTCACACCACCCCGTGATGTTTTTCTCACTCCTAATAGTCAATGTAATGTAACACACACCCATACAATGCGCACCACCCAGCGATGTTTTTCAGAAACCTATCCTACATTGCCACTGCATGTTCCCTGTCCTCCCCATGATGACCACACCAAGGTGCTTTTCTCCATCCTACATTGCCACTCACTGCCTATCCTAATTCAGACCCTCTTATTCACACCACCCCGCGATGTTTTTCTCACTCCTACTAGTGAATGTAATGTAACACAGACCCATACAATGCACACCACCCCGTGATGTTTTTCAGAAAACTATCCTACATTGCCACTGCATGTTCCCTGACCTCCCCATGCTGACCACCCCGCGGTGCTTTTCTCCATCCTACACTGCCACTCACTGCCTATCCAAATTCAGACCCTCGGATTCACACCACCACGTGATGTTTTTCTCACTCCTACTAGTGAATGTAATGTAACACACACCCATACAATGCGCACCACCCCAAGATATTTTTCAGAAAATTATCCTACATTGCCACTGCATGTTCCCTGACCTCCCCATGCTGACCACCCCGCGGTGCTTTTCTCCATCCTACATTGCCACTCACTGCCTATCCTAATTCAGACCCTCCGATTCACACCACCCCGTGATGTTTTTCTCACTCCTATTAGTGAATGTAATGTAACACACACCCATACAATGCGCACCACCCCGCGATGTTTTTCTCACTCCTACTAGTGAATATAATGTAACACACACCCATACAATGCGCAGCACCCCGCGATGTTTTTCAGAAACCTATCCTACATTGCCACTGCATGTTTCCTGACCTCCCCAGGCTGACCACCCAGCGGTGCTTTTTTCCATCCTACATTGCCACTCACTGCCTATCCTAATTCAGACCCTCCAATTCACACCACCCCGTGATGTTTTTCTCACTCCTACTACTGAATGTAATGTAACACACACCCATACAATGTGCACCACCCTGTGATGTTTTTCACACTCCTACTAGTGAATGTAATGTAACACACACCCATACAATGCGCACCGCCCCCCGATGTTTTTCAGAAACCTATCCTACATTGCCACTGCATGTTCCCTGACCTCCCCATGCTGACCACCCCGCGGTGCTTTTCTCCATCATACATTGCCACTCACTGCCTATCCTAATTCAGACCCTCCGATTCACACCACCCCGTGATGTTTTTCTAACTCCTACTAGTGAATGTAATGTAACACACACCCATACAATGCGCACCACCCCGTGATGTTTTTCTCACTCCTACTAGTGAATGTAATGTAACACACACCCATAAAATGCGCACCACCTCGCGATGTTTTTCAGAAACCTATCCTACATTGCCACTGCATGTTCCCTGACCTCCCCATGCTGACCACCCCGCGGTGCTTTTCTCCATCCTACATTGCCACTCACTGCCTATCCTAATTCAGACCCTCCGATTCAAACCACCCCGTGATGTTTTTCTCACTCCTACTAGTGAATGTAATGTAACACACACCCATACAATGCGAACCACACCGTGATGTTTTTCTCACTAATACTAGTGAATGTAATGTAACACACCCCCATACAATGCGCACCACCCCGCGATGTTTTTCAGAAACCTATCCTACATTGCCACTGCATGTTCCCTGACCTCCCCATGCTGACCACCCCGCGGTGCTTTTCTCCATCCCACATTGCACACATTGCCTATCCTAATACAGACCCTCCGATTCACACCATACCATAATGTTTTTCTCACTCCTACTAGTGAATGTAATGTTAACACCCACCAATACAATGCGCACCACCGCGCGATGTTTTTCAGAAACCTATCCTACATTTGCCACTCCATGTTCCCTGACCTCCCCATGCTGACCACCCCGCGGTGCTTTTCTCCATCCTACATTGCCACTCACTGGCTATCCTAATTCAGACCCTCCGATTCACACCACCCGGTGATGTTTTTCTCACTCCTACTATTGAATGTCATGTAACACCCACCCATACAATGCGCACCACCCCGCAATGTTTTTCAGAAACCTATCCTACATTGCCACTCCATGTTCCCAGACCTCCCCATGCTGACCACCCCGCGGTGCTTTTCTCCATCCTACATTGCCACTCACTGCCTATCCTAATTCAGACCCTTCGATTCACACCACCCCGTGATGTTTTTCTCACTCCTACTAGTGAATGTAAGGTAACACACACCCATACAATGCGCACCACCCCGCGATGTTTTTCAGAAACCTATGCTACATTGTCACTGCATGTTCCCTGACCTCCCCATGCTGACCACCCCACGGTGCTTTTCTCCATCCTACATTGCCACTCACTGCCTATCCTAATTCAGACCCTCATATTCACACCACACCGCGATGTTTTTCTCACTCCTACTAGTGAATGTAATGTAACACACACACATACAATGCGCACCACCCCGTAATGTTTTTCAGAAACCTATCCTACATTGCCACTGCATGTTCCCTGACCTCCTCATGCTGACCACCCCGCGGTGCTTTTCTCCATCCTACATTGCCACTCCCTGCCTATCCTAATTCAGATGCCCGGATTCACACCATCCCGTGATGTTTTTCTCACTCCTACTAGTGAATGTAATGTAACACCCACCCATACAATGCGCACCACCCCGCGATGTTTTTCAGTAACTTATCCTACATTGCCACTGCATGTTCCCTGACCTCCCCATGCTCAACACACCGCGGTGCTTTTCTCCATGCTACATTGACACTCACTGACTATCCTAAATCAGACCCTCCAATTCACACCACCCCGTGATGTTTTTCTCACTCCTACTAGTGAATGTAATGTAACACACACCCATACAATGCGCACCACCCCGTGATGTTTTGCAGAAAACTATGCTACATTGCCACTGCATGTTTCCTGACCTCCCCATGCTGACCACCCCGCGGTGCTTTTCTGCACCTACATTGCCACTCACTGCCTATCCTAATTCAGACCCTCCGATTCACACCAACCCGTGATGTTTTTCTCACTCCTACTAGTGAATGTAATGTAACACACACCCATACAATGCGCCCCACCCCGTGATGTTTTTCAGAAAACTATCCTACATTGCCACTGTATGTTTCCTGACCTCCCCATGCTGATCACCCCGCGGTGCTTTTCTCCTTCCTACATTGCCACTCACTGGCTATCCTAATTCAGACCCTCCGATTCACACCACCCCGTGATGTTTTTCTCACTCCTAATAGTCAATGTAATGTAACACACACCCATACAATGCGCACCACCCAGCGATGTTTTTCAGAAACCTATCCTACATTGCCACTGCATGTTCCCTGTCCTCCCCATGCTGACCACCCCATGGTGCTTTTCTCCATCCTACATTGCCACTCACTGCCTATCCTAATTCAGACCCTCTTATTCACACCACCCCGCGATGTTTTTCTCACTCCTACTAGTGGATGTAATGTAACACACACCCATACAATGCACACCACCCCGTGATGTTTTTCAGAAAACTATCCTACATTGCCACTGCATGTTCCCTGACCTCCCCATGCTGACCACCCCGCGGTGCTTTTCTCCATCCTACATTGCCACTCACTGCCTATCCTAATTCAGACCCTCCAATTCACACCACCCCGTGATGTTTTTCTCACTCCTACTAGTGAATGTAATGTAACACACACCCATAAAATGCGCACCACCCCATGATATTTTTCAGAAAATTATCCTACATTGCCACTGCATGTTCCCTGACCTCCCCATGCTGACCACCCCGCGGTGCTTTTCTCCATCCTACATTGCCACTCACTGCCTATCCTAATTCAGACCCTCCAATTCACACCACCCCGTGATGTTTTTCTCACTCCTACTACTGAATGTAATGTAACACACACCCATACAATGTGCACCACCCTGTGATGTTTTTCTCACTCCTACTAGTGAATGTAATGTAACACACACCCATACAATGCGCACCGCCCCGCGATGTTTTTCAGAAACCTATCCTACATTGCCACTGCATGTTCCCTGACCTCCCCATGCTGACCACCCCGCGGTGCTTTTCTCCATCATACATTGCCACTCACTGCCTATCCTAATTCAGACCCTCCGATTCACACCACCCCGTGATGTTTTTCTCACTCCTACTAGTGAATGTAATGTAACACACACCCATACAATGCGCACCACCCCGTGATGTTTTTCTCACTCCTACTAGTGAATGTAATGTAACACACACCCATACAATGCGCACCACCTCGCGATGTTTTTCAGAAACCTATCCTACATTGCCACTGCATGTTCCCTGACCTCCCCATGCTGACCACCCCACGGTGCTTTTCTCCATCCTACATTGCCACTCACTGCCTATCCTAATTCAGACCCTCCGATTCAAACCACCCCGTGATGTTTTTCTCACTCCTACTAGTGAATGTAATGTAACACACACCCATACAATGCGAACCACACCGTGATGTTTTTCTCACTCCTACTAGTGAATGTAATGTAACATACCCCCATACAATGCGCACCACACCGCGATGTTTTTCAGAAACCTATCCTACATTGCCACTGCATGTTCCCTGACCTCCCCATGCTGACCACCCCGCGGTGCTTTTCTCCATCCCACATTGCACACACTGCCTATTCTAATACAGACCCTCCGATTCACACCATCCCATGATGTTTTTCTCACTCCTACTAGTGAATGTAATATAACACCCACCAATACAATGCGCACCACCGCGCGATGTTTTTCAGAAACCTATCCTACATTGCCACTCCATGTTCCCTGACCTCACCATGCTGACCACCCCGCGGTGCTTTTCTCCATCCTACATTGCCACTCACTTCCTATCCTAAATCAGACCCTCCGATTCACACCACCCGGTGATGTTTTTCTCACTCCTACTAGTGAATGTCATCTAACACCCACCCATACAATGCGCACCACCCCGCAATGTTTTTCAGAAACCTATCCTACATTGCCACTCCATGTTCCCAGACCTCCCCATGCTGACCACCCCGCGGTGCTTTTCTCCATCCTACATTGCCACTCACTGCCTATCCTAATTCAGACCCTCCGATTCACACCACCCCGTGATGTTTTTCTCACTCCTACTAGTGAATGTAATGTAACACACACCCATACAATGCGCACCACCCCGTGAAGTTTTTCTCACTCCTACTAGTGAATGTAATGTAACACACACCCATACAATGCGCACCACCCCGTGATGTTTTTCAGAAACCTATCCTACATTGCCACTGCATGTTCCCTGACCTCCCCATGCTGACCAACCCGCGGTGCTTTTCTCCATCCTACATTGCCACTCACTGCCTATCCTAATTCAGACCCTCCGTTTCACACCACCCGGTGATGTTTTCCTCACTCCTACTAGTGAATGTAATGTAACACACACCCATACAATGCGCACCACCCCGTGATGTTTTTCTCACTCCTACTAGTGAATGTAATGTAACACACACCCATACAATGCGCACCACCCCGCGATGTTTTTCAGAAACCTATCTTACATTGCCACTGCATGTTCCCTGAACTCCCCATGCTGACCACCCCGCGGTGCTTTTCTCCATCCTACATTGCCACTCACTGCCTATCCTAATTCAGACCCTTCGATTCACACCACCCCGGGATGTTTTTCTCACTCCTACTAGTGAATGTAAGGTAACAAACACCCATACAATGCGCACCACCCCGCGATGTTTTTCAGAAACCTATGCTACATTGTCACTGCATGTTCCCTGACCTCCCCATGCTGACCACCCCACGGTGCTTTTCTCCATCCTACATTGCCACTCACTGCCTATCCTAATTCAGACCCTCTTATTCACACCACACCGCGATGTTTTTCTCACTCCTACTAGTGAATATAATGTAACACACACACATACAATGCGCACCACCCCGTAATGTTTTTCAGAAACCTATCCTACATTGCCACTGCATGTTCCCTGACCTCCTCATGCTGACCACCCCGCGGTGCTTTTCTCCATCCTACATTGCCACTCCCTGCCTATCCTAATTCAGATGCCCGGATTCACACCATCCCGTGATGTTTTTCTCACTCCTACTAGTGAATGTAATGTAACACCCACCCATACAATGCGCACCACCCCGTGATGTTTTTCAGTAACTTATCCTACATTGCCACTGCATGTTCCCTGACCTCCCCATGCTCAACACCCCGCGGTGCTTTTCTCCATGCTACATTGACACTCACTGACTATCCTAAATCAGACCCTCCGATTCACACCACCTCGTGATGTTTTTCTCACTCCTACTAGTGAATGTAATGTAACACACACCCATACAATGCGCACCACCCCGTGATGTTTTGCAGAAAACTATGCTACATTGCCACTGCATGTTTCCTGACCTCCCCATGCTGACCACCCCGCGGTGCTTTTCTACACCTACATTGCCACTCACTGCCTATCCTAATTCAGACCCTCCGATTCACACCAACCCGTGATGTTTTTCTCACTCTTACTAGTGAATGTAATGTAACACACACCCATACAATGCGCCCCACCCCGTGATGTTTTTCAGAAAACTATCCTACATTGCCACTGTATGTTTCCTGACCTCCCCATGCTGATCACCCCGCGGTGCTTTTCTCCTTCCTACATTGCCACTCACTGGCTATCCTAATTCAGACCCTCCGATTCACACCACCCCGTGATGTTTTTCTCACTCCTAATAGTCAATGTAATGTAACACACACCCATACAATGCGCACCACCCAGCGATATTTTTCAGAAACCTATCCTACATTGCCACTGCATGTTCCCTGTCCTCCCCATGCTGACCACCCCATGGTGCTTTTCTCCATCCTACATTGCCACTCACTGCCTATCCTAATTCAGACCCTCTTATTCACACCACCCCGCGATGTTTTTCTCACTCCTACTAGTGGATGTAATGTAACACACACCCATACAATGCACACCACCCCGTGATGTTTTTCAGAAAACTATCCTACATTGCCACTGCATGTTCCCTGACCTCCCCATGCTGACCACCCCGCGGTGCTTTTCTCCATCCTACACTGCCACTCACTGCCTATCCAAATTCAGACCCTCGGATTCACACCACCACGTGATGTTTTTCTCACTCCTACTAGTGAATGTAATGTAACACACACCCATACAATGCGCACCACCCCATGATATTTTTCAGAAAATTATCCTACATTGCCACTGCATGTTCCCTGACCTCCCCATGCTGACCACCCCGCGGTGCTTTTCTCCATCCTACATTGCCACTCACTGCCTATCCTAATTCAGACCCTCCAATTCACACCACCCCGTGATGTTTTTCTCACTCCTACTACTGAATGTAATGTAACACACACCCATACAATGTGCACCACCCTGTGATGTTTTTCTCACTCCTACTAGTGAATGTAATGTAACACACACCCATACAATGCGCACCGCCCCGCGATGTTTTTCAGAAACCTATCCTACATTGCCACTGCATGTTCCCTGACCTCCCCATGCTGACCACCCCGCGGTGCTTTTCTCCATCATACATTGCCACTCACTGCCTATCCTAATTCAGACCCTCCGATTCACACCACCCCGTGATGTTTTTCTCACTCCTACTAGTGAATGTAATGTAACACACACCCATACAATGCGCACCACCCCGTGATGTTTTTCTCACTCCTACTAGTGAATGTAATGTAACACACACCCATACAATGCGCACCACCTCGCGATGTTTTTCAGAAACCTATCCTACATTGCCACTGCATGTTCCCTGACCTCCCCATGCTGACCACCCCGCGGTGCTTTTCTCCATCCTACATTGCCACTCACTGCCTATCCTAATTCAGACCCTCCGATTCAAACCACCCCGTGATGTTTTTCTCACTCCTACTAGTGAATGTAATGTAACACACACCCATACAATGCGAACCGAACCGTGATGTTTTTCTCACTCCTACTAGTGAATGTAATGTAACACACCCCCATACAATGCGCACCACACCGCGATGTTTTTCAGAAACCTATCCTACATTGCCACTGCATGTTCCCTGATCTCCCCATGCTGACCACTCCGCGGTGCTTTTCTCCATCCCACATTGCACACACTGCCTATTCTAATACAGACCCTCCGATTCACACCATCCCATGATGTTTTTCTCACTCCTACTAGTGAATGTAATGTAACACCCACCAATACAATGCGCACCACCGCGCGATGTTTTTCAGAAACCTATCCTACATTGCCACTCCATGTTCCCTGACCTCCCCATGCTGACCACCCCGCGGTGCTTTTCTCCATCCTACATTGCCACTCACTTCCTATCCTAATTCAGACCCTCCGATTCACACCACCCGGTGATGTTTTTCTCACTCCTACTAGTGAATGTCATGTAACACCCACCCATACAATGCGCACCACCCCGCAATGTTTTTCAGAAACCTATCCTACATTGCCACTCCATGTTCCCAGACCTCCCCATGCTGACCACCCCGCGGTGCTTTTCTCCATCCTACATTGCCACTCACTGCCTATCCTAATTCAGACCCTCCGTTTCACACCACCCGGTGATGTTTTTCTCACTCCTACTAGTGAATGTAATGTAACACACACCCATACAATGCGCACCACCACGTGATGTTTTTCAGAAAGCTATCCTACATTGCCACTGCATGTTCCCTGACCTCCTCATGCTAACCACCCCGCGGTGCTTTTCTCCTTCCTACATTGCCACTCACTGCCTATCCTAATACAGACCCTCCGATTCACACCGCCCCGTGATGTTTTTCTCACTCCTATTAGTGAATGTAATGTAACACACACCCATACAATGCGCACCACCCCATGATGTTTTTCTCACTCCTACTAGTGAATGTAATGTAACACACACCCGTACAATGCACACCACCCCGTGATGTTTTTCAGAAACCTATCCTACATTGCCACTGCATGTTCCCTGACCTCCCCATGCTGACCACCCCGCGGTGCTTTTCTCCATCCTACATTGCCACGCACTGCCTATCCTAAATCAGACCCTCCAATTCACACCACCCCGTGATGTTTTTCTCACTCCTATTAGTGAATGTAATGTAACACAGACCCATACAATGCGCACCACCCCGTGATGTTTTTCAGAAAACTATGCTACATTGCCACTGCATGTTTCCTGACCTCCCCATGCTGACCACCCCGCGGTGCTTTTCTGCACCTACATTGCCACTCACTGCCTATCCTAATTCAGACCCTCCGATTCACACCAACCCGTGATGTTTTTCTCACTCCTACTAGTGAATGTAATGTAACACACACCCATACAATGCGCCCCACCCCGTGATGTTTTTCAGAAAACTATCCTACATTGCCACTGCATGTTCCCTGACCTCCCCATGCTGATCACCCCGCGGTGCTTTTCTCCTTCCTACATTGCCACTCACTGCCTATCCTAATTCAGACCCTCCGATTCACACCACCCCGTGATGTTTTTCTCACTCCTACTAGTGAATGTAATGTAACAAACACCCATACAATGCGGACCACCCCGTGATGTTTTTCAGAAAACTATCCTACATTGCCACTGCATGTTCCCAGACCTCGCCATGCTGACAACCCCGCGGTGCTTTTCTCCATCCTAAATTGCCACTCACTGCCTATCCTAATTCAGACCCTCCGATTCACACCACCCCGTGATGTTTTTCTCACTCCTACTAGTGAATATAATGTAACACACACCCATACAATGCGCACCACCCCGTGATGTTTTTCAGAAACCTATCCTACATTGCCACTGCATGTTCCCTGACCTCCCCATGCTGACCACCCCGCGGTGCTTTTCTCCATCCTACATTGCCACTCACTGGCTATCCTAATTCAGACCATCCGATTCACACGACCCCGTGATGTTTTTCTCACTCCTAATAGTCAATGTAATGTAACACACACCCATACAATGCGCACCACCCAGCGATGTTTTTCAGAAAACTATCCTACATTGCCACTGCATGTTCCCTGTCCTCCCCATGCTGACCACCCCACGGTGCTTTTCTCCATCCTACATTGCCACTTACTGCCTATCCTAATTCAGACCCTCTTATTCACACCACCCCGCGATGTTTTTCTCACTCCTACTAGTGAATGTAATGTAACACACACCCATACAATGCGCACCACCCCATGATATTTTTCAGAAAATTATCCTACATTGCCACTGCATGTTACCTGACCTCCCCATGCTGACCACCCCGCGGTGCTTTTCTCCTTCCTACATTGCCACTCACTGCCTATCCTAATTCAGACCCTCCGATTCACACCACCCCGTGATGTTTTTCTCACTCCTATTAGTGAATGTAATGTAACACACACCCATACAATGCGCACCACCCCGCGATGTTTTTCTCACTCCTTCTAGTGAATGTAATGTAACACACACCCATACAATGCGGACCACCCCGCGATGTTTTTCAGAAACCTATCCTACATTGCCACTGCATGTTTCCTGACCTCCCCATGCTGACCAACACGCGGTGCTTTTTTCCATCCTACATTGCCACTCACTGCCTATCCTAATTCAGACCCTCCAATTCACACCACCCCGTGATGTTTTTCTCACTCCTACTACTGAATGTAATGTAACACACACCCATACAATGTGCACCACCCTGTGATGTTTTTCTCACTCCTACTAGTGAATGTAATGTAACACACACCCATACAATGCGCACCACCTCGCGATGTTTTTCAGAAACCTATCCTACATTGCCACTGCATGTTCCCTGACCTCCCCATGCTGACCACCCCGCGGTGCTTTTCTCCATCCTACATTGCCACTCACTGCCTATCCTAATTCAGACCCTCCGATTCAAACCACCCCGTGATGTTTTTCTCACTCCTACTAGTGAATGTAATGTAACACACACCCATACAATGCGAACCACACCGTGATGTTTTTCTCACTCCTACTAGTGAATGTAATGTAACACACCCCCATACAATGCGCACCACCCCGCGATGTTTTTCAGAAACCTATCCTACATTGCCACTGCATGTTCCCTGACCTCCCCATGCTGACCACCCCGCGGTGCTTTTCTCCATCCCACATTGCACACACTGCCTATCCTAATACAGACCCTCCGATTCACACCATCCCATGATGTTTTTCTCACTCCTACTAGTGAATGTAATGTAACACCCACCAATACAATGCGCACCACCGCGCGATGTTTTTCAGAAACCTATCCTACATTGCCACTCCATGTTCCCTGAGCTCCCCATGCTGACCACCCCGCGGTGCTTTTCTCCATCCTACATTGCCACTCACTTCCTATCCTAATTCAGACCCTCCGATTCACACCACCCGGTGATGTTTTTCTCACTCCTACTAGTGAATGTCATGTAACACCCACCCATACAATGCGCACCACCCCGCAATGTTTTTCAGAAACCTATCCTACATTGCCACTCCATGTTCCCAGACATCCCCATGCTGACCACCCCGCGGTGCTTTTCTCCATCCTACATTGCCACTCACTGCCTATCCTAATTCAGACCCTCCGTTTCACACCACCCGGTGATGTTTTTCTCACTCCTACTAGTGAATGTATTGTAACACACACCCATACAATGCGCACCACCACGTGATGTTTTTCAGAAAGCTATCCTACATTCCCACTGCATGTTCCCTGACCTCCTCATGCTAACCACCCCGCGGTGCTTTTCTCCTTCCTACATTGCCACTCACTGCCTATTCTAATTCAGACCCTCCGATTCACACCACCCCGTGATGTTTTTCTCACTCCTATTAGTGAATGTAATGTAACACACATCCATACAATGCGCACCACCCCATGATGTTTTTCTCACTCCTACTAGTGAATGTAATGTAACACACACCCATACAATGCGCACCACCCCATGATGTTTTTCTCACTCCTACTAGTGAATGTAATGTAACACACACCCGTACAATGCGCACCACCCCGTGATGTTTTTCAGAAACCTATCCTACATTGCCACTGCATGTTCCCTGACCTCCTCATGCTAACCACCCCGCGGTGCTTTTCTCCATCCTACATTGCCACTCACTGCCTATCATAATTCAGACACTCAGATTCACACCCCCGCGTGAAGTTTTTCTCACTCCCACTAGTGAATGTAATGTAACACACACCCATACAATGCGCTCCACCCCGTGATGTTTTTCTCACTCCTACTAGTGAATGTAATGTAACACACACCCATACAATGCGCACCACCCCGCGATGTTTTTCAGAAACCTATCCTACATTGCCACTGCATGTTCCCTGAACTCCCCATGCTGACCACCCCGCGGTGCTTTTCTCCATCCTACATTGCCACTCACTGCCTATCCTAATTCAGACCCTTCGATTCACACCACCCCGTGATGTTTTTCTCACGCCTACTAGTGAATGTAATGTAACACACACCCATACAATGCGCACCACCCCGCGATGTTTTTCAGAAACCTATGCTACATTGTCACTGCATGTTCCCTGACCTCCCAATGCTGACCACCCCACGGTGCTTTTCTCCATCCTACATTGCCACTCACTGCCTATCCTAATTCAGACCGTCTTATTCACACCACACCTCGATTTTTTTCTCACTCCTACTAGTGAATGTAATGTAACACACACACATACAATGCGCACCACCCCGTAATGTTTTTCAGAAACCTATCCTACATTGCCACTGCATGTTCCCTGACCTCCTCATGCTGACCACCCCGCGGTGCTTTTCTCCATCCTACATTGCCACTCCCTGCCTATCCTAATTCAGACCCCCGGATTCACACCATCCCGTGATGTTTTTCTCACTCCTACTAGTGAATGAAATGTAACACACACCCATACAATGCGCACCACCCCGCGATGTTTTTCAGTAACCTATCCTACATTGCCACTGCATGTTCCCTGACCTCCCCATGCTCAACACCCCGCGGTGCTTTTCTCCATGCTACATTGCCACTCACTGCCTATCCTAATTCAGACCCTCTTATTCACACCACCCCGCGATGTTTTTCTCACTCCTACTAGTGAATGTAATGTAACACACACACATACAATGCACACCACCCCGTGATGTTTTTCAGAAAACTATCCTACATTGCCACTGCATGTTCCCTGACCTCCCCATGCTGACCACCCCGCGGTGCTTTTCTCCATCCTACACTGCCACTCACTGCATATCCAAATTCAGACCCTCGGATTCACACCACCACGTGACGTTTTTCTCACTCCTACTAGTGAATGTAATGTAACACACACCCATACAACGCGCACCACCCCATGATATTTTTCAGAAAATTATCCTACATTGCCACTGCATGTTCCCTGACCTCCCCATGCTGACCACCCCGCGGTGCTTTTCTCCATCCTACATTGCCACTCACTGCCTATCCTAATTCAGACCCTCCGATTCACACCACCCCGTGATGTTTTTCTCACTCCTATTAGTGAATGTAATGTAACACACACCCATACAATGCGCACCACCCCGCGATGTTTTTCTCACTCCTTCTAGTGAATGTAATGTAACACACACCCATACAATGCGGACCACCCCGCGATGTTTTTCAGAAACCTATCCTACATTGCCACTGCATGTTTCCTGACCTCCCCATGCTGACCACCCCGCGGTGCTTTTTTCCATCCTACATTGCCACTCACTGCCTATCCTAATTCAGACCCTCCAATTCACACCACCCCGTGATGTTTTTCTCACTCCTACTACTGAATGTAATGTAACACACACCCATACAATGTGCACCACCCTGTGATGTTTTTCTCACTCCTACTAGTGAATGTAATGTAACACACACCCATACAATGCGCACCGCCCCGCGATGTTTTTCAGAAACCTATCCTACATTGCCACTGCATGTTCCCTGACCTCCCCATGCTGACCACCCCGCGGTGCTTTTCTCCATCATACATTGCCACTCACTGCCTATCCTAATTCAGACCCTCCGATTCACACCACCCCGTGATGTTTTTCTCACTCCTACTAGTGAATGTAATGTAACACACACCCATACAATGCGAACCACACCGTGATGTTTTTCTCACTCCTACTAGTGAATGTAATGTAACACACCCCCATACAATGCGCACCACCCCGCGATGTTTTTCAGAAACCTATCCTACATTGCCACTGCATGTTCCCTGACCTCCCCATGCTGACCACCCCGCGGTGCTTTTCTCCATCCCACATTGCACACACTGCCTATCCTAATACAGACCCTCCGATTCACACCATCCCATGATGTTTTTCTCACTCCTACTAGTGAATGAAATGTAACACCCACCAATACAATGCGCACCACCGCGCGATGTTTTTCAGAAACCTATCCTACATTGCCACTCCATGTTCCCTGAGCTCCACATGCTGACCACCCCGCGGTGCTTTTCTCCATCCTACATTGCCACTCAATTCCTATCCTAATTCAGACCCTCCGATTCACACCACCCCGTGATGTTTTTCTCACTCCTATTAGTGAATGTAATGTAACACACATCCATACAATGCGCACCACAGCATGATGTTTTTCTCACTCCTACTAGTGAATGTAATGTAACACACACCCATACAATGCGCACCACCCCATGATGTTTTTCTCACTCCTACTAGTGAATGTAATGTAACACACACCAGTACAATGCGCACCACCCCGTGATGTTTTTCAGAAACCTATCCTACATTGCCACTGCATGTTCCCTGACCTCCTCATGCGAACCACCCCGCGGTGCTTTTCTCCATCCTACTTTGCCACTCACTGCCTATCCTAATTCAGACCCTCTTATACACACCACACCGCGATGTTTTTCTCACTCCTACTAGTGAATGTAATGTAACACACACACATACAATGCGCACCACCCCGTAATGTTTTTCAGAAACCTATCCTACATTGCCACTGCATGTTCCCTGACCTCCTCATGCTGACCAACCCGCGGTGCTTTTCTCCATCCTACATTGCCACTCCCTGCCTATCCTAATTCAGACCCCCGGATTCACACAATCCCGTGATGTTTTTCTCACTCCTACTAGTGAATGAAATGTAACACCCACCCATACAATGCGCACCACCCCGCGATGATTTTCAGTAACCTATCCTACATTGCCACTGCATGTTCCCTGACCTCCCCATGCTCAACACCCCGCGGTGCTTTTCTCCATGCTACATTGACACTCACTGACTATCCTAAATCAGACCCTCCGATTCACACCACCCCGTGATGTTTTTCTCACTCCTACTAGTGAATGTAATGTAACACACACCCATACAATGCGCACCACCCCGTGATGTTTTTCAGAAAACTATGCTACATTGCCACTGAATGTTTCCTGACCTCCCCATGCTGACCACCCCGCGGTGCTTTTCTGCACCTACATTGCCACTCACTGCCTATCCTAATTCAGACCCTCCGATTCACACCAACCCGTGATGTTTTTCTCACTCCTACTAGTGAATGCAATGTAACACACACCCATACAATGCGCACCACCCCGTGATGTTTTTCAGAAAACTATCCTACATTGCCACTGCATGTTCCCTGACCTCCCCATGATGATCACCCCGCGGTGCTTTTCTCCTTCCTACATTGCCACTCACTGCCTATCCTAATTCAGACCCTCCGATTCACACCACCCCGTGATGTTTTTCTCACTCCTACTAGTGAATGTAATGTAACACACACCCATACAATGCGCACCACCCCGTGATGTTTTTCTCACTCCTACTAGTGAATGTAATGTAACACACACCCGTACAATGAGCACCACCCCGCGATGGTTTTCAGAAACCTATCCTACATTGCCACTGCATGTTCCCTGACCTCCCCATGCTGACCACCCCGCGGTGCTTTTCTCCATCCTAGATTGCCACTCACTGCCTATTCTAATTCAGACTCTCTGATTCACACCACCCCGTGATGTTTTTCTCACTCCTACTAGTGAATGTAATGTAACACACACCCATAAAATTCGCACCACGCCGTGATGTTTTTCTCACTCCTACTAGTGAATGTAATGTAACACACACCCATACAATGCGCACAACCCCGTGATGATTTTCAGAAACCTAATCTACATTTCCACTGCATGATCCCTGACCTCCCCATGCTGAGCACCCTGCGGTGCTTTTCTCCTTCCTACATTGCCACTCACTATCTATCCTAATTCAGACCCTCCGATTCACACCAACCCGTGATGTTTTTCTCACTCTTACTAATGAATGTAATGTAACACACACCCATACAATGCGCACCACCCCGCGATGTTTTTCAGAAACCTGTCCTACATTGCCACTGTATGTTCCCTGACCTCCCCATGCTGACCACCCCGCGGTGCTTTTCTCCATCCTACATTGCCACTCACTGCCTATCCTAATTCAGATCCTCCGATTCACACCACCCGTGATGTTTTTCTCACTGCTACTAATGAATGTAATGTAACACACACCCATACAATGCGCACCACACCGCGATGTTTTTCAGAAACCTATCCTACATTGCCACTGCATGTTCCCTGACCTCCCCATGCTGACCACCCCGCGGTGCTTTTCTCCATCCTACATTGCCACTCACTGCCTATCTTAATTCAGACCCTCCGATTCACACCATCCCTTGATGTTTTTCTCACTCCTACTAGCGAATGTAATGTAACACCCACCCATACAATGCGCACCACCCCGCGATGTTTTTCAGAAACCTATCCTGCATTGCCACTGCATGTTCCCTAACCTCCCCATGCTGACCACCCCGCGGTGCTTTTCTCCATCCTACATTGCCACTCACTGCCTATCCTAAATCAGACCCTCCGATTCACACCACCTCGTGATGTTTTTCTCACTCCTACTAGTGAATGTAATGTAACACACACACATACAATGCGCACCACCCCGTGATGTTTTTCAGAAACCTATCCTACATTGCCACTGGATGTTCCCTGACTTCCCCATGCTGACCACCCCGAGGTGCTTTTCTACATCCTACATTGCCACTCACTGCCTATCCTAATTCAGACCCTCCGATTCACACCACCCCGTGATGTTGTTCTCACTCCTAATAGTCAATGTAATGTAACACACACCCATACAATGCGCACCACCCCGTGATGTTTTTCTCACTCCTACTAGTGAATGTAATGTAACACACACCCATACAATGCGCACCACACCGTGATGTTTTTCTCACTCCTACTAGCGAATGTAATGTAACACCCACCCATACAATGCGCACCACCCCGCGATGTTTTTCAGAAACCTATCCTGCATTGCCACTGCATGTTCCCTAACCTCCCCATGCTGACCACCCCGCGGTGCTTTTCTCCATCCTACATTGCCACTCACTGCCTATCCTAAATCAGACCCTCCGAATCACACCACCTCGTGATGTTTTTCTCACTCCTACTAGTGAATGTAATGTAACACACACACATACAATGCGCACCACCCCGTGATGTTTTTCAGAAACCTATCCTACATTGCCACTGGATGTTCCCTGACTTCCCCATGCTGACCACCCCGAGGTGCTTTTCTACATCCTACATTGCCACTCACTGCCTATCCTAATTCAGACCCTCCGATTCACACCACCCCGTGATGTTGTTCTCACTCCTAATAGTCAATGTAATGTAACACACACCCATACAATGCGCACCACCCCGTGATGTTTTTCTCACTCCTACTAGTGAATGTAATGTAACACACACCCATACAATGCGCACCACACCGTGATGTTTTTCTCACTCCTAGTAGTGAATGTAATGTAACACACACCAATCCAATGCGCACCACCCCGCGATGTTTTTCAGAAACCTATCCTACATTGCCACTGCATGTTCCCTGACCTCCCCATGCTGACCACCCCGCGGTGCTTTTCTCCATCCTACATTGCCACTCACTTCCTATCCTAATTCAGACCCTCCGATTCACACCACCCCGTGATGTTTTTCTCACTACTAGTAGTGAATGTAATGTAACACACACCCATACAATGCGGACCACCCCGTGATGTTTTTCAGAAAACTATCCTACATTGCCACTGCATGTTCCCTGACCTCGCCATGCTGACAACCCCGCGGTGCTTTTCTCCATCCTACATTGCCACTCACTGCCTATCCTAATTCAGAACCTCCGATTCACACCACCCCGTGATGTTTTTCTCACTCCTACTAGTGAATATAATGTAACACACACCCATACAATGCGCACCACCCCATGATGTTTTTCAGAAACCTATCCTACATTGCCACTGCATGTTCCCTGACCTCCCCATGCTGACCACCCCGCGGTGCTTTTCTCCATCCTACATTGCCACTCCCTGCCTATCCTAATTCAGACCCCTGGATTCACACCATCCCATGATGTTTTTCTCACTCCTACTAGTGAATGAAATGTAACACCCACCCATACAATGCGCACCACCCCGCGATGATTTTCAGTAACCTATCCTACATTGCCACTGCATGTTCCCTGACCTCCCCATGCTGACCACCCCGCGGTGCTTTTCTCCATCCTACATTGCCACTCACTGCCTATTCTAATTCAGACTCTCTGATTCACACCACCCCGTGATGTTTTTCTCACTCCTACTAGTGAATGTAATGTAACACACACCCATAAAATTCGCACCACGCCGTGATGTTTTTCTCACTCCTACTAGTGAATGTAATGTAACACACACCCATACAATGCGCACAACCCCGTGATGATTTTCAGAAACCTAATCTACATTTCCACTGCATGATCCCTGACCTCCCCATGCTGAGCACCCTGCGATGCTTTTCTCCTTCCTACATTGCCACTCACTATCTATCCTAATTCAGACCCTCCGATTCACACCACCCCGTGATGTTTTTCTCACTCTTACTAATGAATGTAATGTAACACACACCCATACAATGCGCACCACCCCGCGATGTTTTTCAGAAACCTGTCCTACATTGCCACTGTATGTTCCCTGACCTCCCCATGCTGACCACCCCGCGGTGCTTTTCTCCATCCTACATTGCCACTCACTGCCTATCTTAATTCAGACCCTCCGATTCACACCATCCCTTGATGTTTTTCTCACTCCTACTAGTGAATGTAATGTAACACCCACCCATACAATGCGCACCACCCCGCGATGTTTTTCAGAAACCTATCCTGCATTGCCACTGCATGTTCCCTAACCTCCCCATGCTGACCACCCCGCGGTGCTTTTCTCCATCCTACATTGCCACTCACTGCCTATCCTAAATCAGACCCTCCGATTCACACCACCTCGTGATGTTTTTCTCACTCCTACTAGTGAATGTAATGTAACACACACACATACAATGCGCACCACCCCGTGATGTTTTTCAGAAACCTATCCTACATTGCCACTGGATGTTCCCTGACCTCCCCATGCTGACCACCCCGAGGTGCTTTTCTACATCCTACATTGCCACTCACTGCCTATCCTAATTCAGACCCTCCGATTCACACCACCCCGTGATGTTGTTCTCACTCCTAACAGTCAATGTAATGTAACACACACCCATACAATGCGCACCACCCCGTGATGTTTTTCTCACTCCTACTAGTGAATGTAATGTAACACACACCCATACAATGCGCACCACACCGTGATGTTTTTCTCACTCCTAGTAGTGAATGTAATGTAACACACACCAATCCAATGCGCACCACCCCGCGATGTTTTTCAGAAACCTATCCTACATGGCCACTGCATGTTCCCTGACCTCCCCATGCTGACCACCCCGCGATGCTTTTCTCCATCCTACATTGCCACTCACTGCCTATCTTAATTCAGACCCTCCGATTCACACCATCCCTTGATGTTTTTCTCACTCCTACTAGCGAATGTAATGTAACACCCACCCATACAATGCGCACCACCCCGCGATGTTTTTCAGAAACCTATCCTGCATTGCCACTGCATGTTCCCTAACCTCCCCATGCTGACCACCCCGCGGTGCTTTTCTCCATCCTACATTGCCACTCACTGCCTATCCTAAATCAGACCCTCCGATTCACACCACCTCGTGATGTTTTTCTCACTCCTACTAGTGAATGTAATGTAACACACACACATACAATGCGCACCACCCCGTGATGTTTTTCAGAAACCTATCCTACATTGCCACTGGATGTTCCCTGACTTCCCCATGCTGACCACCCCGAGGTGCTTTTCTACATCCTACATTGCCACTCACTGCCTATCCTAATTCAGACCCTCCGATTCACACCACCCCGTGATGTTGTTCTCACTCCTAATAGTCAATGTAATGTAACACACACCCATACAATGCGCACCACCCCGTGATGTTTTTCTCACTCCTACTAGTGAATGTAATGTAACACACACCCATACAATGCGCACCACACCGTGATGTTTTTCTCACTCCTAGTAGTGAATGTAATGTAACACACACCAATCCAATGCGCACCACCCCGCGATGTTTTTCAGAAACCTATCCTACATTGCCACTGCATGTTCCCTGACCTCCCCATGCTGACCACCCCGCGGTGCTTTTCTCCATCCTACATTGCCACTCACTTCCTATCCTAATTCAGACCCTCCGATTCACACCACCCCGTGATGTTTTTCTCACTACTAGTAGTGAATGTAATGTAACACACACCCATACAATGCGGACCACCCCGTGATGTTTTTCAGAAAACTATCCTACATTGCCACTGCATGTTCCCTGACCTCGCCATGCTGACAACCCCGCGGTGCTTTTCTCCATCCTACATTGCCACTCACTGCCTATCCTAATTCAGAATCTCCGATTCACACCACCCCGTGATGTTTTTCTCACTCCTACTAGTGAATATAATGTAACACACACCCATACAATGCGCACCACCCCATGATGTTTTTCAGAAACCTATCCTACATTGCCACTGCATGTTCCCTGACCTCCCCATGCTGACCACCCCGCGGTGCTTTTCTCCATCCTACATTGCCACTCCCTGCCTATCCTAATTCAGACCCCTGGATTCACACCATCCCATGATGTTTTTCTCACTCCTACTAGTGAATGAAATGTAACACCCACCCATACAATGCGCACCACCCCGCGATGATTTTCAGTAACCTATCCTACATTGCCACTGCATGTTCCCTGACCTCCCCATGCTGACCACCCCGCGGTGCTTTTCTCCATCCTACATTGCCACTCACTGCCTATTCTAATTCAGACTCTCTGATTCACACCACCCCGTGATGTTTTTCTCACTCCTACTAGTGAATGTAATGTAACACACACCCATAAAATTCGCACCACGCCGTGATGTTTTTCTCACTCCTACTAGTGAATGTAATGTAACACACACCCATACAATGCGCACAACCCCGTGATGATTTTCAGAAACCTAATCTACATTTCCACTGCATGATCCCTGACCTCCCCATGCTGAGCACCCTGCGATGCTTTTCTCCTTCCTACATTGCCACTCACTATCTATCCTAATTCAGACCCTCCGATTCACACCACCCCGTGATGTTTTTCTCACTCTTACTAATGAATGTAATGTAACACACACCCATACAATGCGCACCACCCCGCGATGTTTTTCAGAAACCTGTCCTACATTGCCACTGTATGTTCCCTGACCTCCCCATGCTGACCACCCCGCGGTGCTTTTCTCCATCCTACATTGCCACTCACTGCCTATCTTAATTCAGACCCTCCGATTCACACCATCCCTTGATGTTTTTCTCACTCCTACTAGTGAATGTAATGTAACACCCACCCATACAATGCGCACCACCCCGCGATGTTTTTCAGAAACCTATCCTGCATTGCCACTGCATGTTCCCTAACCTCCCCATGCTGACCACCCCGCGGTGCTTTTCTCCATCCTACATTGCCACTCACTGCCTATCCTAATTCAGAACCTCCGATTCACACCACCCCGTGATGTTTTTCTCACTCCTACTAGTGAATATAATGTAACACACACCCATACAATGCGCACCACCCCATGATGTTTTTCAGAAACCTATCCTACATTGCCACTGCATGTTCCCTGACCTCCCCATGATGACCACCCCGCGGTGCTTTTCTCCATCCTACATTGCCACTCACTGGCTATCCTAATTCAGACCCTCCGATTCACACCACCCCGTGATGTTTTTCTCACTCCTAATAGTCAATGTAATGTAACACACACCCATAAAATGCGCACCACCCCGCGATGTTTTTCAGAAACCTATCCTACATTGCCACTGCATGTTCCCTGACCTCCCCATGCTGACCACCGCACGGTGCTTTTCTCCATCCTACATTGCCACTCATTGCCTATCCTAATTCAGACCCGCTTATTCACACCACCCCGTGATGTTTTTCTCACTCCTACTAGTGAATGTAATGTAACACACACCCATACAATGCGCACCACCCTGTGATGTTTTCCAGAAAACTATCCTACATTGCCACTGCATGTTCCCTGACCTCCCCAGGCTGACCACCCCTCGGTGCTTTTCTCCATCCTACATTGCCACTCACTGCCTATCCTAATTCAGACCCTCCGATTCACACCACCCCGTGATGTTTTTCTCACTCCTACTAGTGAATGTAATGTAACACACACCCATATAATGCGCACCACCCCGTGATGTTTTTCAGAAACCTATCCTACATTGCCACTGCATGTTCCCTGACCTCTCCATGCTGACCACTCCGCGGTGCTTTTCTCCATCCTACATTGTCACTCACTGGCTATCCTAATTCAGACCCTCCTATTCACACCACCCCGTGATGTTTTTCTCACTCCTACTAGTGAATGTAATGTAACACACACCCATACAATGCGCACCACCCAGCGATGTTTTTCAGAAACCTATCCTACATTGCCACTGCATGTTCCCTGACCTCCCCATGCTGACCACCCCACGGTGTTTTTCTCCATCCTACATTGCCACTCACTGCCTATCCTAATTCAGACCCTCTTATTCACACCACCCCGCGATGATTTTCTCACTCCTACTAGTGAATGTAATGTAACACACACCCATACAATGCACACCACCCCGTGATGTTTTTCAGAAAACTATCCTACATTGCCACTGCATGTTCCCTGACCTCCCCATGCTGACCACCCCGTGGTGCTTTTCTCCATCATACATTGCCACTCACTGCCTATCCAAATTCAGACCCTCGGATTCACACCACCCCGTGATGTTTTTCTCACTCCTACTAGTGAATGTAATGTAACACACACCCATACAATGCGCACCACCCCATGATATTTTTCAGAAAATTATCCTACATTGCCACTGCATGTTCCCTGACCTCCCCATGCTGACCACCCCGCGGTGCTTTTCTCCATTCTACATTGCCACTCACTGCCTATCCTAATTCAGACCCTCCGATTCACACCACCCCGTGATGTTTTTCTCACTCCTATTAGTGAATGTAATGTAACACACACCCATACAATGCGCACCACCCCGCGATGTTTTTCTCACTCCTTCTAGTGAATGTAATGTAACACACACCCATACAATGCGGACCACCCCGCGATGTTTTTCAGAAACCTATCCTACATTGCCACTGCATGTTTCCTGACCTCCCCATGCTGACCACCCCGCGGTGCTTTTTTCCATCCTACATTGCCACTCACTGCCTATCCTAATTCAGACCCTCCAATTCACACCACCCCGTGCTGTTTTTCTCACTCCTACTACTGAATGTAATGTAACACACACCCATACAATGTGCACCACCCTGTGATGTTTTTCTCACTCCTACTAGTGAATGTAATGTAACACACACCCATACAATGCGCACCACCTCGCGATGTTTTTCAGAAACCTATCCTACATTGCCACTGCATGTTCCCTGACCTCCCCATGCTGACCACCCCGCGGTGCTTTTCTCCATCCTACATTGCCACTCACTGCCTATCCTAATTCAGACCCTCCGATTCAAACCACCCCGTGATGTTTTTCTCACTCCTAGTAGTGAATGTAATGTAACACACCCCCATACAATGCGCACCACCCCGCGATGTTTTTCAGAAACCTATCCAACATTGCCACTGCATGTTCCCTGACCTCCCCATGCTGACCACCCCGCGGTGCTTTTCTCCATCCCACATTGCACACACTGCCTATCCTAATACAGACCCTCCGATTCACACCATCCCATGATGTTTTTCTCACTCCTACTAGTGAATGTAATGTAACACCCACCAATACAATGCGCACCACCGCGCGATGTTTTTCAGAAACCTATCCTATATTGCCACTCCATGTTCCCAGACATCCCCATGCTGACCACCCCGCGGTGCTTTTCTCCATCCTACATTGCCACTCACTGCCTATCCTAATTCAGACCCTCCGTTTCACACCACCCGGTGATGTTTTTCTCACTCCTACTAGTGAATGTAATGTAACACACACCCATACAATGCGCACCACCACGTGATGTTTTTCAGAAAGCTATCCTACATTGCCACTGCATGTTCCCTGACCTCCTCATGCTAACCACCCCGCGGTGCTTTTCTCCTTCCTACATTGCCACTCACTGCCTATTCTAATTCAGACCCTCCGATTCACACCACCCCGTGATGTTTTTCTCACTCCTATTAGTGAATGTAATGTAACACACATCCATACAATGCGCACCACCCCATGATGTTTTTCTCACTCCTACTAGTGAATGTAATGTAACACACACCCATACAATGCGCACCACCCCATGATGTTTTTCTCACTCCTACTAGTGAATGTAATGTAACACACACCCGTACAATGCGCACCACCCCGTGATGTTTTTCAGAAACCTATCCTACATTGCCACTGCATGTTCCCTGACCTCCTCATGCTAACCACCCCGCGGTGCTTTTCTCCATCCTACATTGCCACTCACTGCCTATCATAATTCAGACACTCAGATTCACACCACCCCGTGATGTTTTTCTCACTCCTACTAGTAAATGTAATGTAACACACACCCATACAATGCGCACCACCCCGCGATGTTTTTCAGAAACCTATCCTACATTGCCACTGCATGTTCCCTGAACTCCCCATGCTGACCACCCCGCGGTGCTTTTCTCCATCCTACATTACCACTCACTGCCTATCCTAATTCAGACCCTTCGATTCACACCACCCCGTGATGTTTTTCTCACTCCTACTAGTGAATGTAATGTAACACACACACATACAATGCGCACCACCCCGCGATGTTTTTCAGAAACCTATGCTACATTGTCACTGCATGTTCCCTGACCTCCCGATGCTGACCACCCCATGGTGCTTTTCTCCATCCTACATTGCCACTCACTGCCTATCCTAGTTCAGACCCTCTTATTCACACCACACCTCGATGTTTTTCTCACTCCTACTAGTGAATGTAATGTAACACACACACATACAATGCGCACCACCCCGTAATGTTTTTCAGAAACCTATCCTACATTGCCACTGCATGTTCCCTGACCTCCTCATGCTGACCACCCCGAGGTGCTTTTCTCCATCCTACATTGCCACTCCCTGCCTATCCTAATTCAGACCCCCGGATTCACACCATCCCGTGATGTTTTTCTCACACCTACTAGTGAATGAAATGTAACACCCACCGATACAATGCGCACCACCCCGCGATGTTTTTCAGTAACCTATCCTACATTGCCACTGCATGTTCCCTGACCTCCCCATGCTCAACACCCCGCGGTGCTTTTCTCCATGCTACATTGCCACTCACTACCTATCCTAATTCAGACCCTCTTATTCACACCACCCCGTGATGTTTTTCTCACTCCTACTAGTGAATGTAATGTAACACACACCCATACAATGCACACCACCCCGTGATGTTTTTCAGAAAACTATCCTACATTGCCACTGCATGTTCCCTGACCTCCCCATGCTGACCACCCCGCGGTGCTTTTCTCCATCCTACACTGCCACTCACTGCATATCCAAATTCAGACCCTCGGATTCACACCACCACGTGATGTTTTTCTCACTCCTACTAGTGAATGTAATGTAACACACACCCATACAATGCGCACCACCCCATGATATTTTTCAGAAAATTATCCTACATTGCCACTGCATGTTCCCTGACCTCCCCATGCTGACCACCCCGCGGTGCTTTTTTCCATCCTACATTGCCACTCACTGCCTATCCTAATTCAGACCCTCCGATTCACACCACCCCGTGATGTTTTTCTCACTCCTATTAGTGAATGTAATGTAACACACACCCATACAATGCGCACCACCCCGCGATGTTTTTCTCACTCCTTCTAGTGAATGTAATGTAACACACACCCATACAATGCGGACCACCCAGCGATGTTTTTCAGAAACCTATCCTACATTGCCACTGCATGTTTCCTGACCTCCCCATGCTGACCACCCCGCGGTGCTTTTTTCCATCCTACATTGCCAATCACTGCCTATCCCAATTCAGACCCTCCGATTCACACCACCCCGTGATGTTTTTCTCACTCCTACTAGTGAATGTAACGTAACACACACCCATACAATGCGCACCACCGCGCGATGTTTTTCAGAAACCTACCCTACATTGCCACTCCATGTTCCCTGAGCTCCCCATGCTGACCACCCCGCGGTGCTTTTCTCCATCCTACATTGCCACTCACTTCCTATCCTAATTCAGACCCTCCGATTCACACCACCCCGTGATGTTTTTCTCAATCCTATTAGTGAATGTAATGTAACACACATCCATACAATGCGCACCACCCCATGATGTTTTTCTCACTCCTACTAGTGAATGTAATGTAACACACACCCATACAATGCGCACCACCCCATGATGTTTTTCTCACTCCTACTAGTGAATGTAATGTAACACACACCCGTACAATGCGCACCACCCCGTGATGTTTTTCAGAAACCTATCCTACATTGCCACTGCATGTTCCCTGACCTCCTCATGCTAACCACCCCGCGGTGCTTTTCTCCATCCTACATTGCCACTCACTGCCTATCCTAATTCAGACCCTCTTATTCACACCACACCGCGATGTTTTTCTCACTCCTACTAGTGAATGTAATGTAACACACACACATACAATGCGCACCACCCCGTAATGTTTTTCAGAAACCTATCCTACATTGCCACTGCATGTTCCCTGACCTCCTCATGCTGACCACCCCGCGGTGCTTTTCTCCATCCTACATTGCCACTCCCTGCCTATCCTAATTCAGACCCCCGGATTCACACCATCCCGTGATGTTTTTCTCACTCCTACTAGTGAATGAAATGTAACACCCACCCATACAATGCGCACCACCCCGCGATGATTTTCAGTAACCTATCCTACATTGCCACTGCATGTTCCCTGACCTCCCCATGCTCAACACCCCGCGGTGCTTTTCTCCATGCTACATTGACACTCACTGACTATCCTAAATCAGACCCTCCGATTCACACCACCCCGTGATGTTTTTCTCACTCCTACTAGTGAATGTAATGTAACACACACCCATACAATGCGCACCACCCCGTGATGTTTTTCAGAAAACTATCCTACATTGCCACTGCATGTTCCCTGACCTCCCCATGATGATCACCCCGCGGTGCTTTTCTCCTTCCTACATTGCCACTCACTGCCTATCCTAATTCAGACCCTCCGATTCACACCACCCCGTGATGTTTATCTCACTCCTACTAGTGAATGTAATGTAACACACACCCATACAATGCGCACCACCCCGTGATGTTTTTCTCACTCCTACTAGTGAATGTAATGTAACACACACCCGTACAATGAGCACCACCCCGCGATGGTTTTCAGAAACCTATCCTACATTGCCACTGCATGTTCCCTGACCTCCCCATGCTGACCACCGCGCGGTGCTTTTCTCCATCCTACATTGCCACTCACTGCCTATTCTAATTCAGACTCTCTGATTCTCACCACCCCGTGATGTTTTTCTCACTCCTACTAGTGAATGTAATGTAACACACACCCATAAAATTCGCACCACGCCGTGATGTTTTTCTCACTCCTACTAGTGAATGTAATGTAACACACACCCATACAATGCGCACCACCCCGTGATGATTTTCAGAAACCTAATCTACATTTCCACAGCATGATCCCTGACCTCCCCATGCTGACCACCCTGCGGTGCTTTTCTCCTTCCTACATTGCCACTCACTATCTATCCTAATTCAGACCCTCCGATTCACACCACCCCGTGATGTTTTTCTCACTCTTACTAATGAATGTAATGTAACACACACCCATACAATGCGCACCACCCCGCGATGTTTTTCAGAAACCTGTCCTACATTGCCACTGTATGTTCCCTGACCTCCCCATGCTGACCACCCCGCGGTGCTTTTCTCCATCCTACATTGCCACTCACTGCCTATCCTAATTCAGATCCTCTGATTCACACCACCCGTGATGTTTTTCTCACTGCTACTAATGAATGTAATGTAACACACACCCATACAATGCGCACCACCCCGCGATGTTTTTCAGAAACCTATCCTACATTGCCACTGCATGTTCCCTGACCTCCCCATACTGACCACCCCGCGGTGCTTTTCTCCATCCTACATTGCCACTCACTGCCTATCTTAATTCAGACCCTCCGATTCACACCATCCCTTGATGTTTTTCTCACTCCTACTAGTGAATGTAATGTAACACCCACCCATACAAGGCGCACCACCCCGCGATGTTTTTCAGAAACCTATCCTGCATTGCCACTGCATGTTCCCTAACCTCCCCATGCTGACCACCCCGCGGTGCTTTTCTACATCCTACATTGCCACTCACTGCCTATCCTAATTCAGACCCTCCGATTCACACCACCTCGTGATGTTTTTCTCACTCCTACTAGTGAATGTAATGTAACACACACACATACAATGCGCACCACCCCGTGATGTTTTTCAGAAACCTATCCTACATTGCCACTGGATGTTCCCTGACCTCCCCATGCTGACCACCCCGAGGTGCTTTTCTACATCCTACATTGCCACTCACTGCCTATCCTAATTCAGACCCTCCGATTCACACCACCCCGTGATGTTGTTCTCACTCCTAATAGTCAATGTAATGTAACACACACCCATACAATGCGCACCACCCGGTGATGTTTTTCTCACTCCTACTAGTGAATGTAATGTAACACACACACATACAATGCGCACCACCCCGTGATGTTTTTCAGAAACCTATCCTACATTGCCACTGCATGTTCCCTGACCTCCCCATGCTGACCACCCCGCGGTGCTTTTCTCCATCCTACATTGCCACTCACTTCCTATCCTAATTCAGACCCTCCGATTCACACCACCCCGTGATGTTTTTCTCACTACTAGTAGTGAATGTAATGTAACACACACCCATACAATGCGGACCACCCCGTGATATTTTTCAGAAAACTATCCTACATTGCCACTGCATGTTCCCTGACCTCGCCATGCTGACAACCCCGCGGTGCTTTTCTCCATCCTACATTGCCACTCACTGCGTATCCTAATTCAGACCCTCCGATTCACACCACCCCGTGATGTTTTACTCACTCCTACTAGTGAATATAATGTAACACACACCCATACAATGCGCACCACCCCATGATGTTTTTCAGAAACCTATCCTACATTGCCACTGCATGTTCCCTGACCTCCCCATGCTGACCACCCCGCGGTGCTTTTCTCCATCCTACATTGCCACTCACTGGCTATCCTAATTCAGACCCTCCGATTCACACCACCCCGTGATGTTTTTCTCACTCCTAATAGTCAATGTAATGTAACACACACCCATAAAATGCGCACCACCCCGCGATGTTTTTCAGAAACCTATCCTACATTGCCACTGCATGTTCCCTGACCTCCCCATGCTGACCACCGCACGGTGCTTTTCTACATCCTACATTGCCACTCATTGCCTATCCTAATTCAGACCCTCCTATTCACACCACCCCGTGATGTTTTTCTCACTCCTACTAGTTAATGTAATGTAACACACACCCATACAATGCGCACCACCCAGCGATGTTTTTCAGAAACCTATCCTACATTGCCACTGCATGTTCCCTGACCTCCCCATGCTGACCACCCCACGGTGCTTTTCTCCATCCTACATTGCCACTCACTGCCTATCCTAATTCAGACCCTCTTATTCACACCACCCCGCGATGATTTTCTCACTCCTACTAGTGAATGTAATGTAACACACACCCATACAATGCACACCACCCCGTGATGTTTTTCAGAAAACTATCCTACATTGCAACTGCATGTTCCCTGACCTCCCCATGCTGACCACCCCGTGGTGCTTTTCTCCATCCTACATTGCCACTCACTGCCTATCCAAATTCAGACCCTCGGATTCACACCACCCCGTGATGTTTTTCTCACTCCTACTAGTGAATGTAATGTAACACACACCCATACAATGCGCACCACCCCGCGATGTTTTTCAGAAACCTATGCTACATTGTCACTGCATGTTCCCTGACCTCCCGATGCTGACCACCCCACGGTGCTTTTCTCCATCCTACATTGCCACTCACTGCCTATCCTAATTCAGACCCTCTTATTCACACCACACCTCGATGTTTTTCTCACTCCTACTAGAGAATGTAATGTAACACACACACATACAATGCGCACCACCCCGTAATGTTTTTCAGAAACCTATCCTACATTGCCACTGCATGTTCCCTGACCTCCTCATGCTGACCACCCCGCGGTGCTTTTCTCCATCCTACATTGCCACTCCCTGCCTATCCTAATTCAGACCCCCGGATTCACACCATCCCGTGATGTTTTTCTCACACCTACTAGTGAATGAAATGTAACACCCACCAATACAATGCGCACCACCCCGCGATGTTTTTCAGTAACCTATCCTACATTGCCACTGCATGTTCCCTGACCTCCCCATGCTCAACACCCCGCGGTGCTTTTCTCCATGCTACATTGCCACTCACTACCTATCCTAATTCAGACCCTCTTATTCACACCACCCCGCGATGTTTTTCTCACTCCTACTAGTGAATGTAATGTAACACACACCCATACAATGCACACCACCCCGTGATGTTTTTCAGAAAACTATCCTACATTGCCACTGCATGTTCCCTGACCTCCCCATGCTGACCACCCCGCGGTGCTTTTCTCCATCCTACACTGCCACTCACTGCATATCCAAATTCAGACCCTCGGATTCACACCACCACGTGATGTTTTTCTCACTCCTACTAGTGAATGTAATGTAACACACACCCATACAATGCGCACCACCCCATGATATTTTTCAGAAAATTATCCTACATTGCCACTGCATGTTCCCTGACCTCCCCATGCTGACCACCCCGCGGTGCTTTTTTCCATCCTACATTGCCACTCACTGCCTATCCTAATTCAGACCCTCCGATTCACACCACCCCGTGATGTTTTTCTCACTCCTATTAGTGAATGTAATGTAACACACACCCATACAATGCGCACCACCCCGCGATGTTTTTCTCACTCCTTCTAGTGAATGTAATGTAACACACACCCATACAATGCGGACCACCCAGCGATGTTTTTCAGAAACCTATCCTACATTGCCACTGCATGTTTCCTGACCTCCCCATGCTGACCACCCCGCGGTGCTTTTTTCCATCCTACATTGCCAATCACTGCCTATCCCAATTCAGACCCTCCGATTCACACCACCCCGTGATGTTTTTCTCACTCCTACTAGTGAATGTAACGTAACACACACCCATACAATGCGCACCACCGCGCGATGTTTTTCAGAAACCTACCCTACATTGCCACTCCATGTTCCCTGAGCTCCCCATGCTGACCACCCCGCGGTGCTTTTCTCCATCCTACATTGCCACTCACTTCCTATCCTAATTCAGACCCTCCGATTCACACCACCCCGTGATGTTTTTCTCAATCCTATTAGTGAATGTAATGTAACACACATCCATACAATGCGCACCACCCCATGATGTTTTTCTCACTCCTACTAGTGAATGTAATGTAACACACACCCATACAATGCGCACCACCCCATGATGTTTTTCTCACTCCTACTAGTGAATGTAATGTAACACACACCCGTACAATGCGCACCACCCCGTGATGTTTTTCAGAAACCTATCCTACATTGCCACTGCATGTTCCCTGACCTCCTCATGCTAACCACCCCGCGGTGCTTTTCTCCATCCTACATTGCCACTCACTGCCTATCCTAATTCAGACCCTCTTATTCACACCACACCGCGATGTTTTTCTCACTCCTACTAGTGAATGTAATGTAACACACACACATACAATGCGCACCACCCCGTAATGTTTTTCAGAAACCTATCCTACATTGCCACTGCATGTTCCCTGACCTCCTCATGCTGACCACCCCGCGGTGCTTTTCTCCATCCTACATTGCCACTCCCTGCCTATCCTAATTCAGACCCCCGGATTCACACCATCCCGTGATGTTTTTCTCACTCCTACTAGTGAATGAAATGTAACACCCACCCATACAATGCGCACCACCCCGCGATGATTTTCAGTAAACTATCCTACATTGCCACTGCATGTTCCCTGACCTCCCCATGCTCAACACCCCGCGGTGCTTTTCTCCATGCTACATTGACACTCACTGACTATCCTAAATCAGACCCTCCGATTCACACCACCCCGTGATGTTTTTCTCACTCCTACTAGTGAATGTAATGTAACACACACCCATACAATGCGCACCACCCCGTGATGTTTTTCAGAAAACTATCCTACATTGCCACTGCATGTTCCCTGACCTCCCCATGATGATCACCCCGCGGTGCTTTTCTCCTTCCTACATTGCCACTCACTGCCTATCCTAATTCAGACCCTCCGATTCACACCACCCCGTGATGTTTATCTCACTCCTACTAGTGAATGTAATGTAACACACACCCATACAATGCGCACCACCCCGTGATGTTTTTCTCACTCCTACTAGTGAATGTAATGTAACACACACCCGTACAATGAGCACCACCCCGCGATGGTTTTCAGAAACCTATCCTACATTGCCACTGCATGTTCCCTGACCTCCCCATGCTGACCACCGCGCGGTGCTTTTCTCCATCCTACATTGCCACTCACTGCCTATTCTAATTCAGACTCTCTGATTCTCACCACCCCGTGATGTTTTTCTCACTCCTACTAGTGAATGTAATGTAACACACACCCATAAAATTCGCACCACGCCGTGATGTTTTTCTCACTCCTACTAGTGAATGTAATGTAACACACACCCATACAATGCGCACCACCCCGTGATGATTTTCAGAAACCTAATCTACATTTCCACAGCATGATCCCTGACCTCCCCATGCTGACCACCCTGCGGTGCTTTTCTCCTTCCTACATTGCCACTCACTATCTATCCTAATTCAGACCCTCCGATTCACACCACCCCGTGATGTTTTTCTCACTCTTACTAATGAATGTAATGTAACACACACCCATACAATGCGCACCACCCCGCGATGTTTTTCAGAAACCTGTCCTACATTGCCACTGTATGTTCCCTGACCTCCCCATGCTGACCACCCCGCGGTGCTTTTCTCCATCCTACATTGCCACTCACTGCCTATCCTAATTCAGATCCTCTGATTCACACCACCCGTGATGTTTTTCTCACTGCTACTAATGAATGTAATGTAACACACACCCATACAATGCGCACCACCCCGCGATGTTTTTCAGAAACCTATCCTACATTGCCACTGCATGTTCCCTGACCTCCCCATACTGACCACCCCGCGGTGCTTTTCTCCATCCTACATTGCCACTCACTGCCTATCTTAATTCAGACCCTCCGATTCACACCATCCCTTGATGTTTTTCTCACTCCTACTAGTGAATGTAATGTAACACCCACCCATACAAGGCGCACCACCCCGCGATGTTTTTCAGAAACCTATCCTGCATTGCCACTGCATGTTCCCAAACCTCCCCATGCTGACCACCCCGCGGTGCTTTTCTACATCCTACATTGCCACTCACTGCCTATCCTAATTCAGACCCTCCGATTCACACCACCTCGTGATGTTTTTCTCACTCCTACTAGTGAATGTAATGTAACACACACACATACAATGCGCACCACCCCGTGATGTTTTTCAGAAACCTATCCTACATTGCCACTGGATGTTCCCTGACCTCCCCATGCTGACCACCCCGAGGTGCTTTTCTACATCCTACATTGCCACTCACTGCCTATCCTAATTCAGACCCTCCGATTCACACCACCCCGTGATGTTGTTCTCACTCCTAATAGTCAATGTAATGTAACACACACCCATACAATGCGCACCACCCGGTGATGTTTTTCTCACTCCTACTAGTGAATGTAATGTAACACACACACATACAATGCGCACCACCCCGTGATGTTTTTCAGAAACCTATCCTACATTGCCACTGCATGTTCCCTGACCTCCCCATGCTGACCACCCCGCGGTGCTTTTCTCCATCCTACATTGCCACTCACTTCCTATCCTAATTCAGACCCTCCGATTCACACCACCCCGTGATGTTTTTCTCACTACTAGTAGTGAATGTAATGTAACACACACCCATACAATGCGGACCACCCCGTGATATTTTTCAGAAAACTATCCTACATTGCCACTGCATGTTCCCTGACCTCGCCATGCTGACAACCCCGCGGTGCTTTTCTCCATCCTACATTGCCACTCACTGCGTATCCTAATTCAGACCCTCCGATTCACACCACCCCGTGATGTTTTACTCACTCCTACTAGTGAATATAATGTAACACACACCCATACAATGCGCACCACCCCATGATGTTTTTCAGAAACCTATCCTACATTGCCACTGCATGTTCCCTGACCTCCCCATGCTGACCACCCCGCGGTGCTTTTCTCCATCCTACATTGCCACTCACTGGCTATCCTAATTCAGACCCTCCGATTCACACCACCCCGTGATGTTTTTCTCACTCCTAATAGTCAATGTAATGTAACACACACCCATAAAATGCGCACCACCCCGCGATGTTTTTCAGAAACCTATCCTACATTGCCACTGCATGTTCCCTGACCTCCCCATGCTGACCACCGCACGGTGCTTTTCTACATCCTACATTGCCACTCATTGCCTATCCTAATTCAGACCCTCCTATTCACACCACCCCGTGATGTTTTTCTCACTCCTACTAGTTAATGTAATGTAACACACACCCATACAATGCGCACCACCCAGCGATGTTTTTCAGAAACCTATCCTACATTGCCACTGCATGTTCCCTGACCTCCCCATGCTGACCACCCCACGGTGCTTTTCTCCATCCTACATTGCCACTCACTGCCTATCCTAATTCAGACCCTCTTATTCACACCACCCCGCGATGATTTTCTCACTCCTACTAGTGAATGTAATGTAACACACACCCATACAATGCACACCACCCCGTGATGTTTTTCAGAAAACTATCCTACATTGCAACTGCATGTTCCCTGACCTCCCCATGCTGACCACCCCGTGGTGCTTTTCTCCATCCTACATTGCCACTCACTGCCTATCCAAATTCAGACCCTCGGATTCACACCACCCCGTGATGTTTTTCTCACTCCTACTAGTGAATGTAATGTAACACACACCCATACAATGCGCACCACCCCGCGATGTTTTTCAGAAACCTATGCTACATTGTCACTGCATGTTCCCTGACCTCCCGATGCTGACCACCCCACGGTGCTTTTCTCCATCCTACATTGCCACTCACTGCCTATCCTAATTCAGACCCTCTTATTCACACCACACCTCGATGTTTTTCTCACTCCTACTAGAGAATGTAATGTAACACACACACATACAATGCGCACCACCCCGTAATGTTTTTCAGAAACCTATCCTACATTGCCACTGCATGTTCCCTGACCTCCTCATGCTGACCACCCCGCGGTGCTTTTCTCCATCCTACATTGCCACTCCCTGCCTATCCTAATTCAGACCCCCGGATTCACACCATCCCGTGATGTTTTTCTCACACCTACTAGTGAATGAAATGTAACACCCACCAATACAATGCGCACCACCCCGCGATGTTTTTCAGTAACCTATCCTACATTGTCACTGCATGTTCCCTGACCTCCCCATGCTCAACACCCCGCGGTGCTTTTCTCCATGCTACATTGCCACTCACTACCTATCCTAATTCAGACCCTCTTATTCACACCACCCCGCGATGTTTTTCTCACTCCTACTAGTGAATGTAATGTAACACACACCCATACAATGCACACCACCCCGTGATGTTTTTCAGAAAACTATCCTACATTGCCACTGCATGTTCCCTGACCTCCCCATGCTGACCACCCCGCGGTGCTTTTCTCCATCCTACACTGCCACTCACTGCATATCCAAATTCAGACCCTCGGATTCACACCACCACGTGATGTTTTTCTCACTCCTACTAGTGAATGTAATGTAACACACACCCATACAATGCGCACCACCCCATGATATTTTTCAGAAAATTATCCTACATTGCCACTGCATGTTCCCTGACCTCCCCATGCTGACCACTCCGCGGTGCTTTTCTCCATCCTACATTGCCACTCACTGCCTATCCTAATTCAGACCCTCCGATTCACACCACCCCGTGATGTTTTTCTCACTCCTATTAGTGAATGTAATGTAACACACACCCATACAATGCCCACCACCCCGCGATGTTTTTCTCACTCCTTCTAGTGAATGTAATGTAACACACACCCATACAATGCGGACCACCCCGCGATGTTTTTCAGAAACCTATCCTACATTGCCACTGCATGTTTCCTGACCTCCCCATGCTGACCACCCCGCGGTGCTTTTTTCCATCCTACATTGCCAATCACTGCCTATCCTAATTCAGACCCTCCAATTCACACCACCCCGTGATGTTTTTCTCACTCCTACTACTGAATGTAATGTAACACACACCCATACAATGTGCACCACCCTGTGATGTTTTTCTCACTCCTACTAGTGAATGTAATGTAACACACACCCATACAATGCGCACCGCCCCGCGATGTTTTTCAGAACCCTATCCTACATTGCCACTGCATGTTCCCTGACCTCCCCATGCTGACCACCCCGCGGTGCTTTTCTCCATCATACATTGCCACTCACTGCCTATCCTAATTCAGACCCTCCGATTCACACCACCCCGTGATGTTTTTCTCACTCCTACTAGTGAATGTAACGTAACACACACCCATACAATGCGCACCACCGCGCGATGTTTTTCAGAAACCTATCCTACATTGCCACTCCATGTTCCCTGAGCTCCCCATGCTGACCACCCCGCGGTGCTTTTCTCCATCCTACATTGCCACTCACTTCCTATCCTAATTCAGACCCTCCGATTCACACCACCCCGTGATGTTTTTCTCAATCCTATTAGTGAATGTAATGTAACACACATCCATACAATGCGCACCACCCCATGATGTTTTTCTCACTCCTACTAGTGAATGTAATGTAACACACACCCATACAATGCGCACCACCCCATGATGTTTTTCTCACTCCTACTAGTGAATGTAATGTAACACACACCCGTACAATGCGCACCACCCCGTGATGTTTTTCAGAAACCTATCCTACATTGCCACTGCATGTTCCCTGACCTCCTCATGCTAACCACCCCGCGGTGCTTTTCTCCATCCTACATTGCCACTCACTGCCTATCCTAATTCAGACCCTCTTATTCACACCACACCGCGATGTTTTTCTCACTCCTACTAGTGAATGTAATGTAACACACACACATACAATGCGCACCACCCCGTAATGTTTTTCAGAAACCTATCCTACATTGCCACTGCATGTTCCCTGACCTCCTCATGCTGACCACCCCGCGATGCTTTTCTCCATCCTACATTGCCACTCCCTGCCTATCCTAATTCAGACCCCCGGATTCACACCATCCCGTGATGTTTTTCTCACTCCTACTAGTGAATGAAATGTAACACCCACCCATACAATGCGCACCACCACGCGATGATTTTCAGTAACCTATCCTACATTGCCACTGCATGTTCCCTGACCTCCCCATGCTCAACACCCCGCGGTGCTTTTCTCCATGCTACATTGACACTCACTGACTATCCTAAATCAGACCCTCCGATTCACACCACCCCGTGATGTTTTTCTCACTCCTACTAGTGAATGTAATGTAACACACACCCATACAATGCGCACCACCCCGTGATGTTTTTCAGAAAACTATCCTACATTGCCACTGCATGTTCCCTGACCTCCCCATGATGATCACCCCGCGTTGCTTTTCTCCTTCCTACATTGCCACTCACTGCCTATCCTAATTCAGACCCTCCGATTCACACCACCCCGTGATGTTTATCTCACTCCTACTAGTGAATGTAATGTAACACACACCCATACAATGCGCACCACCCCGTGATGTTTTTCTCACTCCTACTAGTGAATGTAATGTAACACACACCCGTACAATGAGCACCACCCCGCGATGGTTTTCAGAAACCTATCCTACATTGCCACTGCATGTTCCCTGACCTCCCCATGCTGACCACCGCGCGGTGCTTTTCTCCATCCTACATTGCCACTCACTGCCTATTCTAATTCAGACTCTCTGATTCTCACCACCCCGTGATGTTTTTCTCACTCCTACTAGTGAATGTAATGTAACACACACCCATAAAATTCGCACCACGCCGTGATGTTTTTCTCACTCCTACTAGTGAATGTAATGTAACACACACCCATACAATGCGCACCACCCCGTGATGATTTTCAGAAACCTAATCTACATTTCCACTGCATGATCCCTGACCTCCCCATGCTGACCACCCTGCGGTGCTTTTCTCCTTCCTACATTGCCACTCACTATCTATCCTAATTCAGACCCTCCGATTCACACCACCCCGTGATGTTTTTCTCACTCTTACTAATGAATGTAATGTAACACACACCCATACAATGCGCACCACCCCGCGATGTTTTTCAGAAACCTGTCCTACATTGCCACTGTATGTTCCCTGACCTCCCCATGCTGACCAGCCCGCGGTGCTTTTCTCCATCCTACATTGCCACTCACTGCCTATCCTAATTGAGATCCTCTGATTCACACCACCCGTGATGTTTTTCTCACTGCTACTAATGAATGTAATGTAACACACACCCATACAATGCGCACCACCCCGCGATGTTTTTCAGAAACCTATCCTACATTGCCACTGCATGTTCCCTGACCTCTCCATACTGACCACCCCGCGGTGCTTTTCTCCATCCTACATTGCCACTCACTGCCTATCTTAATTGAGACCCTCCGATTCACACCATCCCTTGATGTTTTTCTCACTCCTACTAGTGAATGTAATGTAACACCCACCCATACAAGGCGCACCACCCCGCGATGTTTTTCAGAAACCTATCCTGCATTGCCACTGCATGTTCCCTAACCTCCCCATGCTGACCACCCCGCGGTGCTTTTCTACATCCTACATTGCCACTCACTGCCTATCCTAATTCAGACTCTCCGATTCACACCACCTCGTGATGTTTTTCTCACTCCTACTAGTGAATGTAATGTAACACACACACATACAATGCGCACCACCCCGTGATGTTTTTCAGAAACCTATCCTACATTGCCACTGGATGTTCCCTGACCTCCCCATGCTGACCACCCCGAGGTGCTTTTCTACATCCTACATTGCCACTCACTGCCTATCCTAATTCAGACCCTCCGAATCACACCACCCCGTGATGTTGTTCTCACTCCTAATAGTCAATGTAATGTAACACACACCCATACAATGCGCACCACCCGGTGATGTTTTTCTCACTCCTACTAGTGAATGTAATGTAACACACACACATACAATGCGCACCACCCCGTGATGTTTTTCAGAAACCTATCCTACATTGCCACTGCATGTTCCCTGACCTCCCCATGCTGACCACCCCGCGGTGCTTTTCTCCATCCTACATTGCCACTCACTTCCTATCCTAATTCAGACCCTCCGATTCACACCACCCCGTGATGTTTTTCTCACTACTAGTAGTGAATGTAATGTAACACACACCCATACAATGCGGACCACCCCGTGATGTTTTTCAGAAAACTATCCTACATTGCCACTGCATGTTCCCTGACCTCGCCATGCTGACAACCCCGCGGTGCTTTTCTCCATCCTACATTGCCACTCACTGCGTATCCTAATTCAGACCCTCCGATTCACACCACCCCGTGATGTTTTACTCACTCCTACTAGTGAATATAATGTAACACACACCCATACAATGCGCACCACCCCATGATGTTTTTCAGAAACCTATCCTACATTGCCACTGCATGTTCCCTGACCTCCCCATGCTGACCACCCCGCGGTGCTTTTCTCCATCCTACATTGCCACTCACTGGCTATCCTAATTCAGACCCTCCGATTCACACCACCCCGTGATGTTTTTCTCACTCCTAATAGTCAATGTAATGTAACACACACCCATAAAATGCGCACCACCCCGCGATGTTTTTCAGAAACCTATCCTACATTGCCACTGCATGTTCCCTGACCTCCCCATGCTGACCATCGCACGGTGCTTTTCTACATCCTACATTGCCACTCATTGCCTATCCTAATTCAGACCCTCCTATTCACACCACCCCGTGATGTTTTTCTCACTCCTACTAGTTAATGTAATGTAACACACACCCATACAATGCGCACCACCCAGCGATGTTTTTCAGAAACCTATCCTACATTGCCACTGCATGTTCCCTGACCTCCCCATGCTGACCACCCCACGGTGCTTTTCTCCATCCTACATTGCCACTCACTGCCTATCCTAATTCAGACCCTCTTATTCACACCACCCCGCGATGATTTTCTCACTCCTACTAGTGAATGTAATGTAACACACACCCATACAATGCACACCACCCCGTGATGTTTTTCAGAAAACTATCCTACATTGCAACTGCATGTTCCCTGACCTCCCCATGCTGACCACCCCGTGGTGCTTTTCTCCATCCTACATTGCCACTCACTGCCTATCCAAATTCAGACCCTCGGATTCACACCACCCCGTGATGTTTTTCTCACTCCTACTAGTGAATGTAATGTAACACACACCCATACAATGCGCACCACCCAATGATATTTTTCAGAAAATTATCCTACATTGCCACTGCATGTTCCCTGAACTCCCCATGCTGACCACCCCACGGTGCTTTTCTCCATCCTACATTGCCACTCACTGCCTATCCTAATTCAGACCCTCCGATTCACACCACCCCGTGATGTTTTTCTCACTCCTATTAGTGAATGTAATGTAACACACACCCATACAATGCGCACCACCCCGCGATGTTTTTCTCACTCCTACTAGTGAATGTAATGTAACACACACCCATACAATGCGCACCACCCCGCGATGTTTTTCAGAAACCTATCCTACATTGCCACGGCATGTTTCCTGACCTCCCCATGCTGACCACCCCGCGGTGCTTTTTTCCATCCTACATTGCCCCTCACTGCCTATCCTAATTCAGACCCGCCAATTCACACCACCCCGTGATGTTTTTCTCACTCCTACTACTGAATGTAATTTAACACACACCCATACAATGCGCACCACCCCATGATGTTTTTCTCACTCCTACTAGTGAATGTAATGTAACACACACCCGTACAATGCGCACCACCCCGTGATGTTTTTCAGAAACCTATCCTACATTGCCACTGCATGTTCCCTGACCTCCTCATGCTAACCACCCCGCGGTGCTTTTCTCCATCCTACATTGCCACTCACTGCCTATCCTAATTCAGACCCTCTTATTCACACCACACCGCGATGTTTTTCTCACTCCTACTAGTGAATGTAATGTAACACACACACATACAATGCGCACCACCCCGTAATGTTTTTCAGAAACCTATCCTACATTGCCACTGCATGTTCCCTGACCTCCTCATGCTGACCACCCCGCGATGCTTTTCTCCATCCTACATTGCCACTCCCTGCCTATCCTAATTCAGACCCCCGGATTCACACCATCCCGTGATGTTTTTCTCACTCCTACTAGTGAATGAAATGTAACACCCACCCATACAATGCGCACCACCCCGCGATGATTTTCAGTAACCTATCCTACATTGCCACTGCATGTTCCCTGACCTCCCCATGCTCAACACCCCGCGGTGCTTTTCTCCATGCTACATTGACACTCACTGACTATCCTAAATCAGACCCTCCGATTCACACCACCCCGTGATGTTTTTCTCACTCCTACTAGTGAATGTAATGTAACACACACCCATACAATGCGCACCACCCCGTGATGTTTTTCAGAAAACTATCCTACATTGCCACTGCATGTTCCCTGACCTCCCCATGATGATCACCCCGCGGTGCTTTTCTCCTTCCTACATTGCCACTCACTGCCTATCCTAATTCAGACCCTCCGATTCACACCACCCCGTGATGTTTATCTCACTCCTACTAGTGAATGTAATGTAACACACACCCATACAATGCGCACCACCCCGTGATGTTTTTCTCACTCCTACTAGTGAATGTAATGTAACACACACCCGTACAATGAGCACCACCCCGCGATGGTTTTCAGAAACCTATCCTACATTGCCACTGCATGTTCCCTGACCTCCCCATGCTGACCACCGCGCGGTGCTTTTCTCCATCCTACATTGCCACTCACTGCCTATTCTAATTCAGACTCTCTGATTCTCACCACCCCGTGATGTTTTTCTCACTCCTACTAGTGAATGTAATGTAACACACACCCATAAAATTCGCACCACGCCGTGATGTTTTTCTCACTCCTACTAGTGAATGTAATGTAACACACACCCATACAATGCGCACCACCCCGTGATGATTTTCAGAAACCTAATCTACATTTCCACTGCGTGATCCCTGACCTCCCCATGCTGACCACCCTGCGGTGCTTTTCTCCTTCCTACATTGCCACTCACTATCTATCCTAATTCAGACCCTCCGATTCACACCACCCCGTGATGTTTTTCTCACTCTTACTAATGAATGTAATGTAACACACACCCATACAATGCGCACCACCCCGCGATGTTTTTCAGAAACCTGTCCTACATTGCCACTGTATGTTCCCTGACCTCCCCATGCTGACCAGCCCGCGGTGCTTTTCTCCATCCTACATTGCCACTCACTGCCTATCCTAATTCAGATCCTCTGATTCACACCACCCGTGATGTTTTTCTCACTGCTACTAATGAATGTAATGTAACACACACCCATACAATGCGCACCACCCCGCGATGTTTTTCAGAAACCTATCCTACATTGCCACTGCATGTTCCCTGACCTCTCCATACTGACCACCCCGCGGTGCTTTTCTCCATCCTACATTGCCACTCACTGCCTATCTTAATTGAGACCCTCCGATTCACACCATCCCTTGATGTTTTTCTCACTCCTACTAGTGAATGTAATGTAACACCCACCCATACAAGGCGCACCACCCCGCGATGTTTTTCAGAAACCTATCCTGCATTGCCACTGCATGTTCCCTAACCTCCCCATGCTGACCACCCCGCGGTGCTTTTCTACATCCTACATTGCCACTCACTGCCTATCCTAATTCAGACTCTCCGATTCACACCACCTCGTGATGTTTTTCTCACTCCTACTAGTGAATGTAATGTAACACACACACATACAATGCGCACCACCCCGTGATGTTTTTCAGAAACCTATCCTACATTGCCACTGGATGTTCCCTGACCTCCCCATGCTGACCACCCCGAGGTGCTTTTCTACATCCTACATTGCCACTCACTGCCTATCCTAATTCAGACCCTCCGAATCACACCACCCCGTGATGTTGTTCTCACTCCTAATAGTCAATGTAATGTAACACACACCCATACAATGCGCACCACCCGGTGATGTTTTTCTCACTCCTACTAGTGAATGTAATGTAACACACACACATACAATGCGCACCACCCCGTGATGTTTTTCAGAAACCTATCCTACATTGCCACTGCATGTTCCCTGACCTCCCCATGCTGACCACCCCGCGGTGCTTTTCTCCATCCTACATTGCCACTCACTTCCTATCCTAATTCAGACCCTCCGATTCACACCACCCCGTGATGTTTTTCTCACTACTAGTAGTGAATGTAATGTAACACACACCCATACAATGCGGACCACCCCGTGATGTTTTTCAGAAAACTATCCTACATTGCCACTGCATGTTCCCTGACCTCGCCATGCTGACAACCCCGCGGTGCTTTTCTCCATCCTACATTGCCACTCACTGCGTATCCTAATTCAGACCCTCCGATTCACACCACCCCGTGATGTTTTACTCACTCCTACTAGTGAATATAATGTAATACACACCCATACAATGCGCACCACCCCATGATGTTTTTCAGAAACCTATCCTACATTGCCACTGCATGTTCCCTGACCTCCCCATGCTGACCACCCCGCGGTGCTTTTCTCCATCCTACATTGCCACTCACTGGCTATCCTAATTCAGACCCTCCGATTCACACCACCCCGTGATGTTTTTCTCACTCCTAATAGTCAATGTAATGTAACACACACCCATAAAATGCGCACCACCCCGCGATGTTTTTCAGAAACCTATCCTACATTGCCACTGCATGTTCCCTGACCTCCCCATGCTGACCATCGCACGGTGCTTTTCTACATCCTACATTGCCACTCATTGCCTATCCTAATTCAGACCCTCCTATTCACACCACCCCGTGATGTTTTTCTCACTCCTACTAGTTAATGTAATGTAACACACACCCATACAATGCGCACCACCCAGCGATGTTTTTCAGAAACCTATCCTACATTGCCACTGCATGTTCCCTGACCTCCCCATGCTGACCACCCCACGGTGCTTTTCTCCATCCTACATTGCCACTCACTGCCTATCCTAATTCAGACCCTCTTATTCACACCACCCCGCGATGATTTTCTCACTCCTACTAGTGAATGTAATGTAACACACACCCATACAATGCACACCACCCCGTGATGTTTTTCAGAAAACTATCCTACATTGCAACTGCATGTTCCCTGACCTCCCCATGCTGACCACCCCGTGGTGCTTTTCTCCATCCTACATTGCCACTCACTGCCTATCCAAATTCAGACCCTCGGATTCACACCACCCCGTGATGTTTTTCTCACTCCTACTAGTGAATGTAATGTAACACACACCCATACAATGCGCACCACCCAATGATATTTTTCAGAAAATTATCCTACATTGCCACTGCATGTTCCCTGAACTCCCCATGCTGACCACCCCACGGTGCTTTTCTCCATCCTACATTGCCACTCACTGCCTATCCTAATTCAGACCCTCCGATTCACACCACCCCGTGATGTTTTTCTCACTCCTATTAGTGAATGTAATGTAACACACACCCATACAATGCGCACCACCCCGCGATGTTTTTCTCACTCCTACTAGTGAATGTAATGTAACACACACCCATACAATGCGCACCACCCCGCGATGTTTTTCAGAAACCTATCCTACATTGCCACGGCATGTTTCCTGACCTCCCCATGCTGACCACCCCGCGGTGCTTTTTTCCATCCTACATTGCCCCTCACTGCCTATCCTAATTCAGACCCGCCAATTCACACCACCCCGTGATGTTTTTCTCACTCCTACTACTGAATGTAATTTAACACACACCCATACAATGCGCACCACCCTGTGATGTTTTTCTCACTCCTACTAGTGAATGTAATGTAACACACACCCATACAATGCGCACCGCCCCTCGATGTTTTTCAGAAACCTATCCTACATTGCCACTGCATGTTCCCTGACCTCCCCATGCTGACCACCCCGCGGTGCTTTTCTCCATCATACATTGCCACTCACTGCCTATCCTAATTCAGACCCTCCTATTCACACCACCCCGTGATGTTTTTCTCACTCCTACTAGTGAATGTAATGTAACACACACCCATACAATGCGAACCACACCGTGATGTTTTTCTCACTCCTACTAGTGAATGTAATGTAACACACACCCATAAAATGCGCACCACCCCGCGATGTTTTTCAGAAACCTATCCTACATTGCCACTGCATGTTCCCTGACCTCCCCATGCTGACCACCCCGCGGTGCTTTTCTCCATCCCACATTGCACACACTGCCTATCCTAATTCAGACCCTCCGATTCACACCATCCCATGATGTTTTTCTCACTCCTACTAGTGAATGTAATGTAACACCCACCAATACAATGCGCACCACCCCGCGATGTTTTTCAGAAACCTATCCTACATTGCCACTCCATGTTCCCTGACCTCCCCATGCTGACCACCCCGCGGTGCTTTTCTCCATCCTACATTGCCACTCACTACCTATCCTAATTCAGACCCTCCGATTCACACCACCCGGTGATGTTTTTCTCACTCCTACTAGTGAATGTCATGTAACACCCACCCATACAATGCGCACCACCCCGCAATGTTTTTCAGAAACCTATCCTACATTGCCACTCCATGTTCCCTGACCTCCCCATGCTGACCACCCCGCGGTGCTTTTCTCCATCCTACATTGCCACTCACTGCCTATCCTAATTCAGACCCTCCGATTCACACCACCCCGTGATGTTTTTCTCACTCCTACTAGTGAATGTAATGTAACACACACCCATACAATGCGCACCACCCCGTGATATTTTTCTCACTCCTACTAGTGAATGTAATGTAACACACACCCGTACAATGAGCACCACCCCGCGATGGTTTTCAGAAACCTATCCTACATTGCCACTGCATGTTCCCTGACCTCCCCATGCTCACCACCCCGCGGTGCTTTTCTCCATCCTACATTGACACTCACTGCCTATTCTAATTCAGACTCTCTGATTCACACCACCCCGTGATGTTTTTCTCACTCCTACTAGTGAATGTAATGTAACACACACCCATATATTTCGCACCACGCCGTGATGTTTTTCTCACTCCTACTAGTGAATGTAATGTAACACACACCCATACAATGCGCACAACCCCGTGATGATTTTCAGAAACCTAATCTACATTTCCACTGCATGTTCCCTGACCTCCCCATGCTGACCACCCTGCGGTGCTTTTCTCCTTCCTACATTGCCACTCACTATCTATCTAATTCAGACACGCCGATTCACACCACCCCGTGATGTTTTTCTCACTCTTACTAATGAATGTAATGTAACACACACCCATACAATGCGCCCCACCCCGCGATGTTTTTCAGAAACCTGTCCTACATTGCCACTGTATGTTCCCTGACCTCCCCATGCTGACCACCCCGCGGTGCTTTTCTCCATCCTACATTGCCACTCACTGCCTATCCTAATTCAGATCCTCCGATTCACACCACCCGTGATGTTTTTCTCACTGCTACTAATGAATGTAATGTAACACACACCCATACAATGTGCAACACCCCGCGATGTTTTTCAGAAACCTATCCTACATTGCCACTGCATGTTCCCTGACCTCCGCATGCTGACCACCCCGCGGTGCTTTTCTCCATCCTACATTGCCACTCACTGCCTATCCTAATTCAGACCCTCCGATTCACACCACCCCGTGATGTTGTTCTCACTCCTAATAGTCAATGTAATGTAACACACACCCATACAATGCGCACCACCCCATGATATTTTTCAGAAAATTATCCTACATTGCCACTGCATGTTCCCTGAACTCCCCATGCTGACCACCCCGCGGTGCTTTTCTCCATCCTACATTGCCACTCACTGCCTATCCTAATTCAGACCCTCCAATTCACACCACCCCGTGATGTTTTGCTCACTCCTATTAGTGAATGTAATGTAACACACACCCATACAATGCGCACCACCCCGCGATGTTTTTCTCACTCCTACTAGTGAATGTAATGTAACACACACCCATACAATGCGCACCACCCCGCGATGTTTTTCAGAAACCTATCGTACATTGCCACTGCATGTTTCCTGACCTCCCCATGCTGACCACCCCGCGGTGCTTTTTTCCATCCTACATTGCCACTCACTGCTTATCCTAATTCAGACCCGCCAATTCACACCACCCCGTGATGTTTTTCTCACTCCTACTACTGAATGTAATGTAACACACACCCATACAATGCGAACCACCCCGTGATGTTTTTCTCACTCCTACTAGTGAATGTAATGTAACACACACCCATACAATGCGCCCCACCCCGTGATGTTTTTCAGAAAACTATCCTACATTGCCACTGCTTGTTCCCTGACCTCCCCATGCTGATCACCCCGCGGTGCTTTTCTCCTTCCTACATTGCCACTCACTGCCTATCCTAATTCAGACCCTCCGATTCACATCACCCCGTGATGTTTTTCTCACTCCTACTAGTGAATGTAATGTAACACACACCCATACAATGCGCACCACCCCGTGATGTTTTTCTCACTCCTACTAGTGAATGTAATGTAACACACACCCGTACAATGAGCACCACCCCACGATGGTTTTCAGAAACCTATCCTACATTGCCACTGCATGTTCCCTGACCTCCCCATGCTGACCACCCCGCGGTGCTTTTCTCCATCCTACATTGCCACTCACTGCCTATTCTAATTCAGACTCTCTGATTCACACCACCCCGTGATGTTTTTCTCACTCCTACTAGTGAATGTAATGTAACACACACCCATAAAATTCGCACCATCCCATGATGTTTTTCTCACTCCTACTAGTGAATGTAATGTAACACCCACCAATACAATGCGCACCACCCCGCGATGTTTTTCAGAAACCTATCCTACATTGCCACTCCATGTTCCCTGACCTCCCCATGCTGACCACCCCGCGGTGCTTTTCTCCATCCTACATTGCCACTCACTGCCTATCCTAATTCAGACACTCCGTTTCACACCACCGGTTTTGTTTTTCTCACTCCTACTAGTGAATGTAATGTAACACACACCCATACAATGCGCACCACACCGCGATGTTTTTCAGAAACCTACTCTACATTGCCACTGCATGTTCCCTGACCTCCCCATGCTGACCACCCCGCAGTGCTTTTTTCCATCCTACATTGCCACTCACTGCCTATCCTAATTCAGACCCTCCGATTCACACCAGCCCGTGATGTTTTTCTCACTCCTACTAGTGAATGTAATGTAACACACACCCATACAATGCGCACCACCCCGTGATGTTTTTCTCACTCCTACTAGTGAATGTAATGTAACACACACCCATACAATGCGCACCACCCCGCGATGTTTTTCTCACTCCTACTAGTGAATGTAATGTAACACACACCCATACAATGCGCACCACCCCGTGATGTTTTCCAGAAAACTATCCTACATTGCCACTCATGTTCAACGACCTCCCCATGCTGACAACCCCGCGGTGCTTTTCTCCATCCTACATTGCCACTCACTGCCTATCCTAATTCAGACCCTCCGATTCTCACCACCCCGTGATGTTTTTCTTACTCCTACTAGTGAATGTAATGTAACACACACCCATACAATGCGCACCACCCCGTGATGTTTTTCTCACTCCTACTAGTGAATGTAATGTAACACACACCCATACAATGCGCACCACCCCGTGATGTTTTTCACACTCCTACTAGTGAATGTAATGTAACACACACCCATACAATGCGCACCACCCCGTGATGTTTTTCTCACTCCTAGTAGTGAATGTAATGTAACACACACCAATCCAATGCGCACCACCCCGCGATGTTTTTCAGAAACCTATCCTACATTGCCACTGCATGTTCCCTGACCTCCCCATGCTGACCACCCCGCGGTGCTTTTCTCCATCCTACATTGCCACTCACTTCCTATCCTAATTCAGACCCTCAGATTCACACCACCCCGTGATGTTTTTCTCACTCCTAGTAGTGAATGTAATGTAACACCCACCCATACAATGCGCAGCACCCCGCGATGTTTTTCATAAACCAATACTACATTGCCACTGCATGTTCCCTGACCTCGCCATGCTGACAACCCCGCGGTGCTTTTCTCCATCCTACATTGCCACTCACTGCCTATCCTAATTCAGACCCTCCGATTCACACCACCGCGTGATGTATTTCTCACTCCTACTAGTGAATGTAATGTAACACACACCCATACAATGCGCACCACCCCGTGATGTTTTTGTCACTCCTACTAGTGAATGTAATGTAACACACAACCATACAATGCTCACCACCCCGCGATGATTTTCAGAAACCTATCCTACATTGACACTGCATGTTCCCTAACCTCCCCATGCTGACCACCCCGGCGTGCTTTTCTCCATCCTACATTGCCACTCACTGCATATCCTAATTCAGACCCTCCGATTCACACCACCGCGTGAAGTTTTTCTCACTCCCACTAGTGAATGTAATGTAACACACACCCATACAATGCGCACCACCCCGTGATGTTTTTGTCACTCCTACTAGTGAATGTAATGTAACACACAACCATACAATGCTCACCACCCCGCGATGATTTTCAGAAACCTATCCTACATTGACACTGCATGTTCCCTCACCTCCCCATGCTGACCACCCCGCCATGTTTTTCTCCATCCTACATTGCCACTCACTGCATATCCTAATTCAGACACTCCGATTCACACAACCCCGTGATGTTTTGCTCACTCATACTAGTGAATGTAAGGTAACACACACTCATACAATGCGCACAACTCCGTGATGTTTTTCTCACTCCTACCAGTGAATGTAATGTAACACACACCCATACAATGCATACCACACCGTGATATTTTTCTCACTCCTACTAGTGAATGTAATGTAACACACACCCATACAATGCGCACCACCCCGCGATGTTTTTCTCACTCCTATTAGTGAATGTAATGTAACACACACCCATACAATGCGCACCACCCCGCGATGTTTTTCAGAAACCTATCCTACATGGCCACTGCCTGTTCCCTGACCTCCCCATGCTGACCACCCCGCGGTGCTTTTCTCCATCCTACATTGCCTCTCACTGCTTATCCTAATTCAGACACACCGATTCACACCAGCCCGTGATGTTTTTCTCACTCCTACTAGTGAATGTAATGTAACACACACCCATACAATGCGCACCACCCCGTGTTGTTTTTCTCACCCCTACTAGTGAATGTAATGTAACTCACACGCATACAATGCGCACCACCCCGTGATGTTTTTCAGAAACCTATCCTACATTGCCACTGCATGTTCCCTGACCTCCCCATGCTGACCACACCGCAGTGCTTTTCTCCATCCTACATTGCCACTCACTGCCTATCCTAATTCAGACCCTCCGATGCACACCACCCCGTGATGTTTTTCTCACTCCTACTAGTGAATGTAATGTAACACACACCCATACAATGCGCACAACCCCGTGATGTTTTTCAGAAAACTATCCTACATTGCCACTCATGTTCAACGACCTCCCCATGCAGACAACCCCGTGGTGCTTTTCTCCATCCTACATTGCCACTCACTGCCTATCCTAATTCAGACCCTCCGATTCACACCACCCCGTGATGTTTTTCTTACTCCTACTAGTGAATGTAATGTAGCACACACCCATACAATGCGCACCACAACGCGTTGTTTTTCAGAAACCTATCCTACATTGCCACTGCATGTTCCCTGATCTACCCATGCTCAACACCCCGCGGTGCTTTTCTCCATCCTACATTGCCACTCACTGCCTATCCTAATTCAGACCCTCCGATTCACACCACCCCGTGATGTTTTTCTCACTCCTACTAGTGAATGTAATGTAACACACACCCATTCAATGCGCACCACCCCGTGATGTTTTTCAGAAAACTATTCTACATTGCCACTGCATGTTTCCTGACCTCCCCATGCTGACCACCCCGTGGTGATTTTCTCCATGCTACGTTGCCATTCACTGCCTATCCTGATTCAGACCCTCCGATTAACACCACCCCGTGATGTTTTTCTCACTCCTACCAGTGAATGTAATGTAAGAAACACCCATACAATGCGCACCACCCCGTGATGTTTTTCTCACTCCTACTAGTGAATGTAATGTAACACACACCCATACAATGCGCACCACCCCGTGATGTTTTTCACACTCCTACTAGTGAATGTAATGTAACACACACCCATACAATGCGCACCACCCCGTGATGTTTTTCAGAAACCTATCCTACATTGCCACTGCATGTTCCCTGACCTCCCCATGCTGACCACCCCGCGGTGCTTTTCTCCATCCTACATTGCCACTCACTGCCTATCCTAATTCAGACCCTCAGATTCACAACACCGCGTGAAGTTTTTCTCACTCCCACTAGTGAATGTAATGTAACAAACACCCATACAATGCGCACCACCCCGTGATGTTTTTCTCACTCCTACTAGTGAATGTAATGTAACACACAACCATACAATGCGCACCACCCCGCGATGATTTTCAGAAACCTATCCTACATTGACACTGCATGTTCCCTCACCTCCCCATGCTGACCACCCCGCGGTGCTTTTCTCCATCCTACATTGCCACTCACTGCATATACTAATTCAGACACTCCGATTCACACCACCCCGTGATGTTTTTCTCACTCCTACTAGTGAATGTAATGTAACGCACACTGATACAATGCGCACAACTCCGTGATGTTTTTCTCACTCCAACCAGTGAATGTAATGTAACACACACCCATACAATGCACACCACACCGTGATATTTTTCTCACTCCCACTAGTGAATGTAATGTAACTCACACCCATACAATGCGCACCACCCTGTGATGATTTTCAGAAACCTAATCTACATTTCCACTGCATGTTCCCTGACCTCCCCTTGCTGACCACCCTGCGGTGCTTTTCTCCTTCCTACATTGCCACTCACTGTCTATCCTAATTCAGACCCTCCGATTCACACCACCCCGTGATGTTTTTCTCACTCTTACTAATGAATGTAATGTAACACACACCCATACAATGCGCACCACCCCGCGATGTTTTTCAGAAACCTGTCCTACATTGCCACTGTATGTTCCCTGACCTCCCCATGCTGACCAGCCCGCGGTGCTTTTCTCCATCCTACATTGCCACTCACTGCCTATCCTAATTCAGACCCTCCGATTCACACCACCCCGTGATGTTTTTCTCACTCCTAGTAGTGAATGTAATGTAACACACACCCATACAATGCGCACCACCCCGTGATGTTTTTCTCACTCCTAGTAGTGAATGTAATGTAACACACACCAATCCAATGTGCACCACCCCGCGATGTTTTTCAGAAACCTATCCTGCATTGCCACTGCATGTTCCCTGACCTCCCCATGCTGACCACCCCGCGGTGCTTTTCTCCATCCTACATTGCCACTCACTTCATATCCTAATTCAGACCCTCCGATTCACACCACCCCGTGATGTTTTTCTCACTCCTAGTAGTGAATGTAATGTAACACCCACCCATACAATGCGCACCACCCCGCGATGTTTTTCAGAAACCAATACTACATTGCCACTGCATGTTCCCTGACCTCGCCATGCTGACAACCCCGCGGTGCTTTTCTCCATCCTACATTGCCACTCACTGCCTATCCTAATTCAGACCCTCCGATTCACACCACCGCGTGATGTTTTTCTCACTCCTACTAGTGAATGTAATGTAACACACACCCATACAATGCGCACCACCCCGTGATGTTTTTCAGAAACCTATCCTACATTGCCACTGCATGTTCCCTGACCTCCCCATGCTGACCACCCCGCGGTGCTTTTCTCCATCCTACATTGCCACTCACTGGCTATCCTAATTCAGACCCTCCGATTCACACCACCCCGTGATGTTTTTCTCACTCCTACTAGTGAATGTAATGTAACACACACCCATACAATGCGCACCACCCCGCGATGTTTTTCAGAAACCTATCCTACATTGCCACTGCATTTTCCCTGACCTCCCCATGCTGACCACCGCACGGTGCTTTTCTACATCCTACATTGACACTCATTGCCTATCCTAATTCAGACCCTCTTATTCACACCACCCCGCGATGTTTTTCTCACTCCTACTAGTGAATGTAATGTAACACACACCCATACAATGCGCATCACCCCGTGATGTTTTCCAGAAAACTATCCTACATTGCCACTGCATGTTCCCTGACCTCCCCAGGCTGACCACCCCGCGGTGCTTTTCTCCATCCTACATTGCCACTCACTGCCTATCCTAATTCAGACCCTCCGATTCACACCACCCCGTGATGTTTTTCTCACTCCTACTAGTGAATGTAATGTAACACACACCCATACAATGCGCACCACCCCGTGATATTTTCCAGAAAACTATCCTACATTGCCACTCATGTTCAACGACGTCTCCATGCTGACAATCCCGCGGTGCTTTTCTCCATCCTACATTGCCACTCACTGCCTATCCTAATTCAGTCCCTCAGATTCACAACACGGCGTGAAGTTTTTCTCACTCCCACTAGTGAATGTAATGTAGCACACACCCATACAATGCGCACCACCCCGTGATGTTTTTGTCACTCCTACTAGTGAATGTAATGTAACACACAACCATACAATGCTCACCACCCCGCGATGATTTTCAGAAACCTATCCTACATTGACACTGCATGTTCCCTCACCTCCCCATGCTGACCACCCCGCCGTGCTTTTCTCCATCCTACATTGCCACTCACTGCCTATCCTAATTCAGACCCTCCGGTTCACACCACCCCGTGATGTTTTTCTCACTCCTACTAGTGAATGTAGGGTAACACACACTCATACAATGCGCACAACTCCGTGATGTTTTTCTCACTCCTACCAGTGAATGTAATGTAACACACACCCATACAATGCACACCACACCGTGATATTTTTCTCACTCCTACTAGTGAATGTAATGTAACACACACCCATACAATGCACACCACCCCGCGATGTTTTTCTCACTCCTATTAGTGAATGTAATGTAACACACACCCATACAATGCGCACCACCCCGCGATGTTTTTCAGAAACCTATCCTACATGGTCACTGCCTGTTCCCTGACCTCCCCATGCTGACCACCCCGCGGTGCTTTTCTCCATCCTACATTGCCTCTCACTGCCAATCCTAATTCAGACACTCCGATTCACACCAGCCCGTGATGTTTTTCTCACTCCTACTAGTGAATGTAATGTAACACACACCCATACAATGCGCACCACGCCGTGTTGTTTTTCTCACCCCTACTAGTGAATGTAATGCAACACACACGCATACAATGCGCACCACCCCGTGATGTTTTTCAGAAACCTATCCTACATTGCCACTGCATGTTCCCTGACCTCCCCATGCTGACCACACCGCAGTGCTTTTCTCCATCCTACATTGCCACTCACTGCCTATCCTAATTCAGACCTTCCGATTCACACCACCCCGTGATGTTTTTCTCACTCCTACTAGTGAATGTAATGTAACACACACCCATACAATGCGCACCACCCCGTGATGTTTTTCAGAAAACTATCGTACATTGCCACTCATGTTCAACGACCTCCCCATGCTGACAACCCCGCGGTGCTTTTCTCCATCCTACATTGCCACTCACTGCCTATCCTAATTCAGACCCTCCGATTCACACCAGCCCGTGATGTTTTTCTTACTCCTACTAGTGAATGTAATGTAACACACACCCATACAATGCGCACCACCCCGTGATGTTTTTCAGAAACCTATCCTACATTGCCACTGCATGTTCCCTGACCTCCCCATGCTGACCACCCCGCGGTGCTTTTCTCCATCCTACATTGCCACTCACTGGCTATCCTAATTCAGACCCTCCGATTCACACCACCCCGTGATGTTTTTCTAACTCCTACTAGTTAATGTAATGTAACACACACCCATACAATGCGCACCACCCCGCGATATTTTTCAGAAACCTATCCTACATTGCCACTGCATGTTCCCTGATCTACCCATGCTCAACACCCCGCGGTGCTTTTCTCCATCCGACATTGCCACTCACTGCCTATCCTAATTCAGACCCTCCGATTCATACCACCCCGTGATGTTTTTCTCACTCCTACTAGTGAATGTAATGTAACACACACCCATTCAATGCGCACCACCCCGTGATGTTTTTCAGAAAACTATTCTACATTGCCACTGCATGTTTCCAGACCTCCCCATGCTGACCACCCCGTGGTGATTTTCTCCATCCTACGTTGCCACTCACTGCCTATCCTAATTCAGACCCTCCGATTAATACCACCCCGTGATGTTTTTCTCACTCCTACTAGTGAATGTAATGTAACAAACACCCATACAATGCGCACCACCCCGTGATGTTTTTCTCACTCCTACTAGTGAATGTAATGTAACACACACCCATACAATGCGCACCATCCCGTGATGTTTTTCACACTCCTACTAGTGAATGTAATGTAACACACACCCATACAATGCGCACCACCCCGTGATGTTTTTCAGAAACCTATCCTACATTGCCACTGCATGTTCCCTGACCTCCCCATGCTGACCACCCCGCGGTGCTTTTCTCCATCCTACATTGCCACTCACTGCCTATCCTAATTCAGACCCTCAGATTCACAACACCGCGTGAAGTTTTTCTCACTCCCACTAGTGAATGTAATGTAAAACACACCCATACAATGCGCACCACCTCGTGATGTTTTTCTCACTCCTACTAGTGAATGTAATGTAACACACAACCATACAATGCGCACCACCCCGCGATGATTTTCAGAAACCTATCCTACATTGACACTGCATGTTCCCTCACCTCCCCATGCTGACCACCCCGCGGTGCTTTTCTCCATCCTACATTGCCACTCACTGCATATCCTAATTCAGACCCTCCGATTCACACCACCCCGTGATGTTTTTCTCATTCCTACTAGTGAATGTAATGTAACGCACACTCATACAATGCGCACAACTCCGTGATGTTTTTCTCACTCCTACCAGTGAATGTAATGTAACACACACCCATACAATGCACACCACACCGTGATATTTTTCTCACTCCTACTAGTGAATGTAATGTAACACACACCCATACAATGCGCACCACCCCGCGATGTTTTTCTCACTCCTATTAGTGAATGTAATGTAACACACACCCATACAATGCGCACCACCCCGCGATGTTTTTCAGAAACCTATCCTACATGGCCACTGCCTGTTCCCTGACCTCCCCATGCTGACCACCCCGCGGTGCTTTTCTCCATCCTACATTGCCTCTCACTGCCTATCCTAATTCAGACCCTCCGATTCACACCAGCCCGTGATGTTTTTCTCACTCCTACTAGTGAATGTAATGTAACACACACCCATACAATGCGCACCACCCCGTGTTTTTTTCTCACCCCTACTAGTGAATGTAATGTAACACACACGCATACAATGCGCACCACCCCGTTATGTTTTTCAGAAACCTATCCTACATTGCCACTGCATGTTCTCTGACCTCCCCATGCTGACCACACCGCGGTGCTTTTCTCCATCCTACATTGCCACTCACTGCCTATCCTAATTCAGACCCTCCGATTCACACCACCCCGTGATGTTTTTCTCACTCCTACTAGTGAATGTAATGTAACACACACCCATACAATGCGCACCACCCCGTGATGTTTTTCTCACTCCTACTAGTCAATGTAATGTAACACACACCCATACAATGCGCACCACCCCGCGATGTTTTTCAGAAACACATCCTACATTGCCACTGCATGTTCCCTGACCTCCCCATGTTGACCACCCCGCGGTGCTTTTCTCCATCCTACATTGCCACTCAATGCCTATCCTAATTCAGACACTCCGATTAACACCACCCCGTGATGTTTTTCTCACTCCTAGTAGTGAATGTAATGTAACACACACCCATACAATGCGCACCACCCCGTGATGTTTTTCTCACTCCTAGTAGTGAATGTAATGTAACACACACCAATCCAATGCGCACCACCCCGCGATGTTTTTCAGAAACCTATCCTACATTGCCACTGCATGTTCCCTGACCTCCCCATGCTGACCACCCCGCGGTGCTTTTCTCCATCCTACATTGCCACTCACTTCCTATCCTAATTCAGACCCTCCGATTCACACCACCCCGTGATGTTTTTCTCACTCCTAGTAGTGAATGTAATGTAACACCCACCCATACAATGCGCAGCACCCCGCGATGTTTTTCAGAAACCAATACTACATTGCCACTGCATGTTCCCTGACCTCGCCATGCTGACAACCCCGCGGTGCTTTTCTCCATCCTACATTGCCACTCACTGCCTATCCTAATTCAGACCCTCCGATTCACACCACCGCGTGATGTTTTTCTCACTCCTACTAGTGAATGTAATGTAACACACACCCATACAATGCGCACCACCCCGTGATGTTTTTGTCACTCCTACTAGTGAATGTAATGTAACACACAACCATACAATGCTCACCACCCCGCGATGATTTTCAGAAACCTATCCTACATTGACACTGCATGTTCCCTAACCTCCCCATGCTGACCACCCCGGCGTGCTTTTCTCCATCCTACATTGCCACTCACTGCATATCCTAATTCAGACCCTCCGATTCACACCACCGCGTGAAGTTTTTCTCACTCCCACTAGTGAATGTAATGTAACACACACCCATACAATGCGCACCACCCCGTGATGTTTTTGTCACTCCTACTAGTGAATGTAATGTAACACACAACCATACAATGCTCACCACCCTGCGATGATTTTCAGAAACCTATCCTACATTGACACTGCATGTTCCCTCACCTCCCCATGCTGACCACCCCGCCATGCTTTTCTCCATCCTACATTGCCACTCACTGCATATCCTAATTCAGACACTCCGATTCACACCACCCCGTGATGTTTTGCTCACTCCTACTAGTGAATGTAAGGTAACACACACTCATACAATGCGCACAACTCCGTGATGTTTTTCTCACTCCTACCACTGAATGTAATGTAACACACACCCATACAATGCACACCACACCGTGATATTTTTCTCACTCCTACTAGTGAATGTAATGTAACACACACCCATACAATGCGCACCACCCCGCGATGTTTTTCTCACTCCTATTAGTGAATGTAATGTAACACACACCCATACAATGCGCACCACCCCGCGATGTTTTTCAGAAACCTATCCTACATGGCCACTGCCTGTTCCCTGACCTCCCCATGCTGACCACCCCGCGGTGCTTTTCTCCATCCTACATTGCCTCTCACTGCTTATCCTAATTCAGACACACCGATTCACACCAGCCCGTGATGTTTTTCTCACTCCTACTAGTGAATGTAATGTAACACACACCCATACAATGCGCACCACCCCGTGTTGTTTTTCTCACCCCTACTAGTGAATGTAATGTAACTCACACGCATACAATGCGCACCACCCCGTGATGTTTTTCAGAAACCTATCCTACATTGCCACTGCATGTTCCCTGACCTCCCCATGCTGACCACACCGCAGTGCTTTTCTCCATCCTACATTGCCACTCACTGCCTATCGTAATTCAGACCCTCCGATTCACACCATCCCGTGATGTTTTTCTCACTCCTACTAGTGAATGTAATGTAACACACACCCATACAATGCGCACCACCCCGTGATGTTTTTCAGAAACCTATCCTACATTGCCACTGCATGTTCCCTGACCTCCCCATGCTGACGACCCCGCGGTGCTTTTCTCCATCCTACATTGCCACTCACTGGCTATCCTAATTCAGACCCCCCGATTCACACCACCCCGTGATGTTTTTCTCACTCCTACTAGTTAATGTAATGTAACACACACCCATACAATGCGCACCACCCCGCGATATTTTTCAGAAACCTATCCTACATTGCCACTGCATGTTCCCTGATCTACCCATGCTCAACACCCCGCGGTGCTTTTCTCCATCCTACATTGCCACTCACTGCCTATCCTAATTCAGACCCTCCGATTCACACCACCCCGTGATGTTTTTCTCACTCCTACTAGTGAATGTAATGTAACACACACCCATACAATGCGCACCACCCCGTGATGTTTTTCAGAAACCTATCCTACATTGCCACTGCATGTTCCCTGACCTCCCCATGCTGACCACCCCGCGGTGCTTTTCTCCATCCTACATTGCCACTCACTGGCTATCCTAATTCAGACCCTCCGATTCACACCACCCCGTGATGTTTTTCTCACTCCTACTAGTGAATGTAATGTAACACACACCCATACAATGCGCACCACCCCGCGATGTTTTTCAGAAACCTATCCTACATTGCCACTGCATTTTCCCTGACCTCCCCATGCTGACCACCGCACGGTGCTTTTCTACATCCTACATTGACACTCATTGCCTATCCTAATTCAGACCCTCTTATTCACACCACCCCGCGATGTTTTTCTCACTCCTACTAGTGAATGTAATGTAACACACACCCATACAATGCGCATCACCCCGTGATGTTTTCCAGAAAACTATCCTACATTGCCACTGCATGTTCCCTGACCTCCCCAGGCTGACCACCCCGCGGTGCTTTTCTCCATCCTACATTGCCACTCACTGCCTATCCTAATTCAGACCCTCCGATTCACACCACCCCGTGATGTTTTTCTCACTCCTACTAGTGAATGTAATGTAACACACACCCATACAATGCGCACCACCCCGTGATATTTTCCAGAAAACTATCCTACATTGCCACTCATGTTCAACGACGTCTCCATGCTGACAATCCCGCGGTGCTTTTCTCCATCCTACATTGCCACTCACTGCCTATCCTAATTCAGTCCCTCAGATTCACAACACGGCGTGAAGTTTTTCTCACTCCCACTAGTGAATGTAATGTAGCACACACCCATACAATGCGCACCACCCCGTGATGTTTTTGTCACTCCTACTAGTGAATGTAATGTAACACACAACCATACAATGCTCACCACCCCGCGATGATTTTCAGAAACCTATCCTACATTGACACTGCATGTTCCCTCACCTCCCCATGCTGACCACCCCGCCGTGCTTTTCTCCATCCTACATTGCCACTCACTGCCTATCCTAATTCAGACCCTCCGGTTCACACCACCCCGTGATGTTTTTCTCACTCCTACTAGTGAATGTAGGGTAACACACACTCATACAATGCGCACAACTCCGTGATGTTTTTCTCACTCCTACCAGTGAATGTAATGTAACACACACCCATACAATGCACACCACACCGTGATATTTTTCTCACTCCTACTAGTGAATGTAATGTAACACACACCCATACAATGCACACCACCCCGCGATGTTTTTCTCACTCCTATTAGTGAATGTAATGTAACACACACCCATACAATGCGCACCACCCCGCGATGTTTTTCAGAAACCTATCCTACATGGTCACTGCCTGTTCCCTGACCTCCCCATGCTGACCACCCCGCGGTGCTTTTCTCCATCCTACATTGCCTCTCACTGCCTATCCTAATTCAGACACTCCGATTCACACCAGCCCGTGATGTTTTTCTCACTCCTACTAGTGAATGTAATGTAACACACACCCATACAATGCGCACCACGCCGTGTTGTTTTTCTCACCCCTACTAGTGAATGTAATGCAACACACACGCATACAATGCGCACCACCCCGTGATGTTTTTCAGAAACCTATCCTACATTGCCACTGCATGTTCCCTGACCTCCCCATGCTGACCACACCGCAGTGCTTTTCTCCATCCTACATTGCCACTCACTGCCTATCCTAATTCAGACCTTCCGATTCACACCACCCCGTGATGTTTTTCTCACTCCTACTAGTGAATGTAATGTAACACACACCCATACAATGCGCACCACCCCGTGATGTTTTTCAGAAAACTATCGTACATTGCCACTCATGTTCAACGACCTCCCCATGCTGACAACCCCGCGGTGCTTTTCTCCATCCTACATTGCCACTCACTGCCTATCCTAATTCAGACCCTCCGATTCACACCAGCCCGTGATGTTTTTCTTACTCCTACTAGTGAATGTAATGTAACACACACCCATACAATGCGCACCACCCCGTGATGTTTTTCAGAAACCTATCCTACATTGCCACTGCATGTTCCCTGACCTCCCCATGCTGACCACCCCGCGGTGCTTTTCTCCATCCTACATTGCCACTCACTGGCTATCCTAATTCAGACCCTCCGATTCACACCACCCCGTGATGTTTTTCTAACTCCTACTAGTTAATGTAATGTAACACACACCCATACAATGCGCACCACCCCGCGATATTTTTCAGAAACCTATCCTACATTGCCACTGCATGTTCCCTGATCTACCCATGCTCAACACCCCGCGGTGCTTTTCTCCATCCGACATTGCCACTCACTGCCTATCCTAATTCAGACCCTCCGATTCATACCACCCCGTGATGTTTTTCTCACTCCTACTAGTGAATGTAATGTAACACACACCCATTCAATGCGCACCACCCCGTGATGTTTTTCAGAAAACTATTCTACATTGCCACTGCATGTTTCCAGACCTCCCCATGCTGACCACCCCGTGGTGATTTTCTCCATCCTACGTTGCCACTCACTGCCTATCCTAATTCAGACCCTCCGATTAATACCACCCCGTGATGTTTTTCTCACTCCTACTAGTGAATGTAATGTAACAAACACCCATACAATGCGCACCACCCCGTGATGTTTTTCTCACTCCTACTAGTGAATGTAATGTAACACACACCCATACAATGCGCACCATCCCGTGATGTTTTTCACACTCCTACTAGTGAATGTAATGTAACACACACCCATACAATGCGCACCACCCCGTGATGTTTTTCAGAAACCTATCCTACATTGCCACTGCATGTTCCCTGACCTCCCCATGCTGACCACCCCGCGGTGCTTTTCTCCATCCTACATTGCCACTCACTGCCTATCCTAATTCAGACCCTCAGATTCACAACACCGCGTGAAGTTTTTCTCACTCCCACTAGTGAATGTAATGTAAAACACACCCATACAATGCGCACCACCTCGTGATGTTTTTCTCACTCCTACTAGTGAATGTAATGTAACACACAACCATACAATGCGCACCACCCCGCGATGATTTTCAGAAACCTATCCTACATTGACACTGCATGTTCCCTCACCTCCCCATGCTGACCACCCCGCGGTGCTTTTCTCCATCCTACATTGCCACTCACTGCATATCCTAATTCAGACCCTCCGATTCACACCACCCCGTGATGTTTTTCTCATTCCTACTAGTGAATGTAATGTAACGCACACTCATACAATGCGCACAACTCCGTGATGTTTTTCTCACTCCTACCAGTGAATGTAATGTAACACACACCCATACAATGCACACCACACCGTGATATTTTTCTCACTCCTACTAGTGAATGTAATGTAACACACACCCATACAATGCGCACCACCCCGCGATGTTTTTCTCACTCCTATTAGTGAATGTAATGTAACACACACCCATACAATGCGCACCACCCCGCGATGTTTTTCAGAAACCTATCCTACATGGCCACTGCCTGTTCCCTGACCTCCCCATGCTGACCACCCCGCGGTGCTTTTCTCCATCCTACATTGCCTCTCACTGCCTATCCTAATTCAGACCCTCCGATTCACACCAGCCCGTGATGTTTTTCTCACTCCTACTAGTGAATGTAATGTAACACACACCCATACAATGCGCACCACCCCGTGTTTTTTTCTCACCCCTACTAGTGAATGTAATGTAACACACACGCATACAATGCGCACCACCCCGTTATGTTTTTCAGAAACCTATCCTACATTGCCACTGCATGTTCTCTGACCTCCCCATGCTGACCACACCGCGGTGCTTTTCTCCATCCTACATTGCCACTCACTGCCTATCCTAATTCAGACCCTCCGATTCACACCACCCCGTGATGTTTTTCTCACTCCTACTAGTGAATGTAATGTAACACACACCCATACAATGCGCACCACCCCGTGATGTTTTTCTCACTCCTACTAGTCAATGTAATGTAACACACACCCATACAATGCGCACCACCCCGCGATGTTTTTCAGAAACACATCCTACATTGCCACTGCATGTTCCCTGACCTCCCCATGTTGACCACCCCGCGGTGCTTTTCTCCATCCTACATTGCCACTCAATGCCTATCCTAATTCAGACACTCCGATTAACACCACCCCGTGATGTTTTTCTCACTCCTAGTAGTGAATGTAATGTAACACACACCCATACAATGCGCACCACCCCGTGATGTTTTTCTCACTCCTAGTAGTGAATGTAATGTAACACACACCAATCCAATGCGCACCACCCCGCGATGTTTTTCAGAAACCTATCCTACATTGCCACTGCATGTTCCCTGACCTCCCCATGCTGACCACCCCGCGGTGCTTTTCTCCATCCTACATTGCCACTCACTTCCTATCCTAATTCAGACCCTCCGATTCACACCACCCCGTGATGTTTTTCTCACTCCTAGTAGTGAATGTAATGTAACACCCACCCATACAATGCGCAGCACCCCGCGATGTTTTTCAGAAACCAATACTACATTGCCACTGCATGTTCCCTGACCTCGCCATGCTGACAACCCCGCGGTGCTTTTCTCCATCCTACATTGCCACTCACTGCCTATCCTAATTCAGACCCTCCGATTCACACCACCGCGTGATGTTTTTCTCACTCCTACTAGTGAATGTAATGTAACACACACCCATACAATGCGCACCACCCCGTGATGTTTTTGTCACTCCTACTAGTGAATGTAATGTAACACACAACCATACAATGCTCACCACCCCGCGATGATTTTCAGAAACCTATCCTACATTGACACTGCATGTTCCCTAACCTCCCCATGCTGACCACCCCGGCGTGCTTTTCTCCATCCTACATTGCCACTCACTGCATATCCTAATTCAGACCCTCCGATTCACACCACCGCGTGAAGTTTTTCTCACTCCCACTAGTGAATGTAATGTAACACACACCCATACAATGCGCACCACCCCGTGATGTTTTTGTCACTCCTACTAGTGAATGTAATGTAACACACAACCATACAATGCTCACCACCCTGCGATGATTTTCAGAAACCTATCCTACATTGACACTGCATGTTCCCTCACCTCCCCATGCTGACCACCCCGCCATGCTTTTCTCCATCCTACATTGCCACTCACTGCATATCCTAATTCAGACACTCCGATTCACACCACCCCGTGATGTTTTGCTCACTCCTACTAGTGAATGTAAGGTAACACACACTCATACAATGCGCACAACTCCGTGATGTTTTTCTCACTCCTACCACTGAATGTAATGTAACACACACCCATACAATGCACACCACACCGTGATATTTTTCTCACTCCTACTAGTGAATGTAATGTAACACACACCCATACAATGCGCACCACCCCGCGATGTTTTTCTCACTCCTATTAGTGAATGTAATGTAACACACACCCATACAATGCGCACCACCCCGCGATGTTTTTCAGAAACCTATCCTACATGGCCACTGCCTGTTCCCTGACCTCCCCATGCTGACCACCCCGCGGTGCTTTTCTCCATCCTACATTGCCTCTCACTGCTTATCCTAATTCAGACACACCGATTCACACCAGCCCGTGATGTTTTTCTCACTCCTACTAGTGAATGTAATGTAACACACACCCATACAATGCGCACCACCCCGTGTTGTTTTTCTCACCCCTACTAGTGAATGTAATGTAACTCACACGCATACAATGCGCACCACCCCGTGATGTTTTTCAGAAACCTATCCTACATTGCCACTGCATGTTCCCTGACCTCCCCATGCTGACCACACCGCAGTGCTTTTCTCCATCCTACATTGCCACTCACTGCCTATCGTAATTCAGACCCTCCGATTCACACCATCCCGTGATGTTTTTCTCACTCCTACTAGTGAATGTAATGTAACACACACCCATACAATGCGCACCACCCCGTGATGTTTTTCAGAAACCTATCCTACATTGCCACTGCATGTTCCCTGACCTCCCCATGCTGACGACCCCGCGGTGCTTTTCTCCATCCTACATTGCCACTCACTGGCTATCCTAATTCAGACCCCCCGATTCACACCACCCCGTGATGTTTTTCTCACTCCTACTAGTTAATGTAATGTAACACACACCCATACAATGCGCACCACCCCGCGATATTTTTCAGAAACCTATCCTACATTGCCACTGCATGTTCCCTGATCTACCCATGCTCAACACCCCGCGGTGCTTTTCTCCATCCTACATTGCCACTCACTGCCTATCCTAATTCAGACCCTCCGATTCACACCACCCCGTGATGTTTTTCTCACTCCTACTAGTGAATGTAATGTAACACACACCCACACAATGCGCACCACCCGGCGATGTTTTTCAGAAACCTATCCTACATTGCCACTGCATGTTTCCTGACCTCCCCTTCCTGACCACCCCGCGGTGCTTTTCTCCATCCTACATTGCCACTCACTGCCTATCCTAATTCAGACCCTCCGATTCACACCACCCCGTGATGTTTTTCTCACTCCTACTAGTGAATGTAATGTAACACACACCCATACAATGCGCACCACCCCGCGATATTTTTCAGAAACCTCACCTACATTGCCACTGCATGTTCCCTGATCTACCCATGCTCAACACCCCGCGGTGCTTTTCTCCATCCTACGTTGCCACTCACTGCCTATCCTAATTCAGACCCTCCGATTAACACCACCCCGTGATGTATTTCTCACTCCTACTAGTGAATGTAATGTAACACACACCCATACAATGCGAACCACCCCACGATGTTTTTCAGAAACCTAGCCTACAATTCCACTGCATGTTCCCTGACCTCCCCATGCTGACCACCCCGCGGTGCTTTTCTCCATCCTACATTGCCAATCACTGCCTATCCTAATTCAGACTCTAAGATTCACACCACCCCGTGATGTTTTTCTCCTAATAGTGAATGTAATGTAACACACACCCATACAATGCGCACCACCCCGCGATATTTTTCAGAAACCTATCCTACATTGCCACTGCATGTTCCCTGACATCCCCATGCTGACCACCCCGCGGTGCTTTTCTCCATCCTACATTGCAACTAACTTCTATCCTAATTCAGACCCTCCGATTCACACCACTCCGCGATGTTTTTCTCACTCCTACTAGTGAATTTAATGTAACACACACCCATTCAATGCGCACCACCCCGTGATGTTTTTCAGAAAACTATTCTACATTGCCACTGAATGTTTCCAGACCTCCCCATTCTGACCACCCCGTGGTGATTTTCTCCATCCTACGTTGCCACTCACTGCCTATCCTAATTCAGACCCTCCGATTAACACCACCACGTGAAGTTTTTCTCACTCCTACTAGTGAATGTAATGTAACACACACCCATACAATGCGCACCACCCCGTGATGTTTTTCTCACTCCTACTAGTCAATGTAATGTAACACACACCCATACAATGCGCACCACCCCGCGATGTTTTTCAGAAACACATCCTACATTGCCACTGCATGTTCCCTGACCTCCCCATGTTGACCACCCCGCGGTGCTTTTCTCCATCCTACATTGCCACTCAATGCCTATCCTAATTCAGACACTCCGATTAACACCACCCCGTGATGTTTTTCTCACTCCTAGTAGTGAATGTAATGTAACACACACCCATACAATGCGCACCACCCCGTGATGTTTTTCTCACTCCTAGTAGTGAATGTAATGTAACACACACCAATCCAATGCGCACCACCCCGCGATGTTTTTCAGAAACCTATCCTACATTGCCACTGCATGTTCCCTGACCTCCCCATGCTGACCACCCCGCGGTGCTTTTCTCCATCCTACATTGCCACTCACTTCCTATCCTAATTCAGACCCTCCGATTCACACCACCCCGTGATGTTTTTCTCACTCCTAGTAGTGAATGTAATGTAACACCCACCCATACAATGCGCAGCACCCCGCGATGTTTTTCAGAAACCAATACTACATTGCCACTGCATGTTCCCTGACCTCGCCATGCTGACAACCCCGCGGTGCTTTTCTCCATCCTACATTGCCACTCACTGCCTATCCTAATTCAGACCCTCCGATTCACACCACCGCGTGATGTTTTTCTCACTCCTACTAGTGAATGTAATGTAACACACACCCATACAATGCGCACCACCCCGTGATGTTTTTGTCACTCCTACTAGTGAATGTAATGTAACACACAACCATACAATGCTCACCACCCCGCGATGATTTTCAGAAACCTATCCTACATTGACACTGCATGTTCCCTAACCTCCCCATGCTGACCACCCCGGCGTGCTTTTCTCCATCCTACATTGCCACTCACTGCATATCCTAATTCAGACCCTCCGATTCACACCACCGCGTGAAGTTTTTCTCACTCCCACTAGTGAATGTAATGTAACACACACCCATACAATGCGCACCACCCCGTGATGTTTTTGTCACTCCTACTAGTGAATGTAATGTAACACACAACCATACAATGCTCACCACCCTGCGATGATTTTCAGAAACCTATCCTACATTGACACTGCATGTTCCCTCACCTCCCCATGCTGACCACCCCGCCATGCTTTTCTCCATCCTACATTGCCACTCACTGCATATCCTAATTCAGACACTCCGATTCACACCACCCCGTGATGTTTTGCTCACTCCTACTAGTGAATGTAAGGTAACACACACTCATACAATGCGCACAACTCCGTGATGTTTTTCTCACTCCTACCACTGAATGTAATGTAACACACACCCATACAATGCACACCACACCGTGATATTTTTCTCACTCCTACTAGTGAATGTAATGTAACACACACCCATACAATGCGCACCACCCCGCGATGTTTTTCTCACTCCTATTAGTGAATGTAATGTAACACACACCCATACAATGCGCACCACCCCGCGATGTTTTTCAGAAACCTATCCTACATGGCCACTGCCTGTTCCCTGACCTCCCCATGCTGACAACCCCGCGGTGCTTTTCTCCATCCTACATTGCCTCTCACTGCTTATCCTAATTCAGACACACCGATTCACACCAGCCCGTGATGTTTTTCTCACTCCTACTAGTGAATGTAATGTAACACACACCCCTACAATGCGCACCACCCCGTGTTGTTTTTCTCACCCCTACTAGTGAATGTAATGTAACTCACACGCATACAATGCGCACCACCCCGTGATGTTTTTCAGAAACCTATCCTACATTGCCACTGCATGTTCCCTGACCTCCCCATGCTGACCACACCGCAGTGCTTTTCTCCATCCTACATTGCCACTCACTGCCTATCCTAATTCAGACCCTCCGATGCACACCACCCCGTGATGTTTTTCTCACTCCTACTAGTGAATGTAATGTAACACACACCCATACAATGCGCACAACCCCGTGATGTTTTTCAGAAAACTATCCTACATTGCCACTCATGTTCAACGACCTCCCCATGCAGACAACCCCGTGGTGCTTTTCTCCATCCTACATTGCCACTCACTGCCTATCCTAATTCAGACCCTCCGATTCACACCACCCCGTGATGTTTTTCTTACTCCTACTAGTGAATGTAATGTAGCACACACCCATACAATGCGCACCACAACGCGTTGTTTTTCAGAAACCTATCCTACATTGCCACTGCATGTTCCCTGATCTACCCATGCTCAACACCCCGCGGTGCTTTTCTCCATCCTACATTGCCACTCACTGCCTATCCTAATTCAGACCCTCCGATTCACACCACCCCGTGATGTTTTTCTCACTCCTACTAGTTAATGTAATGTAACACACACCCATTCAATGCGCACCACCCCGTGATGTTTTTCAGAAAACTATTCTACATTGCCACTGCATGTTTCCTGACCTCCCCATGCTGACCACCCCGTGGTGATTTTCTCCATGCTACGTTGCCATTCACTGCCTATCCTGATTCAGACCCTCCGATTAACACCACCCCGTGATTTTTTTCTCACTCCTACCAGTGAATGTAATGTAAGAAACACCCATACAATGCGCACCACCCCGTGATGTTTTTCTCACTCCTACTAGTGAATGTAATGTAACACACACCCATACAATGCGCACCACCCCGTGATGTTTTTCACACTCCTACTAGTGAATGTAATGTAACACACACCCATACAATGCGCACCACCCCGTGATGTTTTTCAGAAACCTATCCTACATTGCCACTGCATGTTCCCTGACCTCCCCATGCTGACCACCCCGCGGTGCTTTTCTCCATCCTACATTGCCACTCACTGCCTATCCTAATTCAGACCCTCAGATTCACAACACCGCGTGAAGTTTTTCTCACTCCCACTAGTGAATGTAATGTAACAAACACCCATACAATGCGCACCACCCCGTGATGTTTTTCTCACTCCTACTAGTGAATGTAATGTAACACACAACCATACAATGCGCACCACCCTGTGATGATTTTCAGAAACCTAATCTACATTTCCACTGCATGTTCCCTGACCTCCCCTTGCTGACCACCCTGCGGTGCTTTTCTCCTTCCTACATTGCCACTCACTGTCTATCCTAATTCAGACCCTCCGATTCACACCACCCCGTGATGTTTTTCTCACTCTTACTAATGAATGTAATGTAACACACACCCATACAATGCGCACCACCCCGCGATGTTTTTCAGAAACCTGTCCTACATTGCCACTGTATGTTCCCTGACCTCCCCATGCTGACCAGCCCGCGGTGCTTTTCTCCATCCTACATTGCCACTCACTGCCTATCCTAATTCAGACCCTCCGATTCACACCACCCCGTGATGTTTTTCTCACTCCTAGTAGTGAATGTAATGTAACACACACCCATACAATGCGCACCACCCCGTGATGTTTTTCTCACTCCTAGTAGTGAATGTAATGTAACACACACCAATCCAATGCGCACCACCCCGCGATGTTTTTCAGAAACCTATCCTACATTGCCACTGCATGTTCCCTGACCTCCCCATGCTGACCACCCCGCGGTGCTTTTCTCCATCCTACATTGCCACTCACTTCATATCCTAATTCAGACCCTCCGATTCACACCACCCCGTGATGTTTTTCTCACTCCTAGTAGTGAATGTAATGTAACACCCACCCATACAATGCGCACCACCCCGCGATGTTTTTCAGAAACCAATACTACATTGCCACTGCATGTTCCCTGACCTCGCCATGCTGACAACCCCGCGGTGCTTTTCTCCATCCTACATTGCCACTCACTGCCTATACTAATTCAGACCCTCCGATTCACACCACCGCGTGATGTTTTTCTCACTCCTACTAGTGAATGTAATGTAACACACACCCATACAATGCGCACCACCCCGTGATGTTTTTCAGAAACCTATCCTACATTGTAACTGCATGTTCCCTGACCTCCCCATGCTGACCACCCCGCGGTGCTTTTCTCCATCCTACATTGCCACTCACTGGCTATCCTAATTCAGACCCTCCGATTCACACCACCCCGTGATGTTTTTCTCACTCCTACTAGTGAATGTAATGTAACACACACCCATACAATGCACACCACCCCGCGATGTTTTTCAGAAACCTATCCTACATTGCCACTGCATTTTCCCTGACCTCCCCATGCTGACCACCGCACGGTGCTTTTCTACATCCTACATTGACACTCATTGCCTATCCTAATTCAGACCCTCTTATTCACACCACCCCGCGATGTTTTTCTCACTCCTACTAGTGAATGTAATGTAACACACACCCCTACAATGCGCATCACCCCGTGATGTTTTCCAGAAAACTATCCTACATTGCCACTGCATGTTCCCTGACCTCCCCAGGCTGACCACCCCGCGGTGCTTTTCTCCATCCTACATTGCCACTCACTGCCTATCCTAATTCAGACCCTCCGATTCACACCACCCCGTGATGTTTTTCTCACTCCTACTAGTGAATGTAATGTAACACACACCCATACAATGCGCACCACCCCGTGATGTTTTTGTCACTCCTACTAGTGAATGTAATGTAACACACAACCATACAATGCTCACCACCCCGCGATGATTTTCAGAAACCTATCCTACATTGACACTGCATGTTCCCTAACCTCCCCATGCTGACCACCCCGGCGTGCTTTTCTCCATCCTACATTGCCACTCACTGCATATCCTAATTCAGACCCTCCGATTCACACCACCGCGTGAAGTTTTTCTCACTCCCACTAGTGAATGTAATGTAACACACACCCATACAATGCGCACCACCCCGTGATGTTTTTGTCACTCCTACTAGTGAATGTAATGTAACACACAACCATACAATGCTCACCACCCTGCGATGATTTTCAGAAACCTATCCTACATTGACACTGCATGTTCCCTCACCTCCCCATGCTGACCACCCCGCCATGCTTTTCTCCATCCTACATTGCCACTCACTGCATATCCTAATTCAGACACTCCGATTCACACCACCCCGTGATGTTTTGCTCACTCCTACTAGTGAATGTAAGGTAACACACACTCATACAATGCGCACAACTCCGTGATGTTTTTCTCACTCCTACCACTGAATGTAATGTAACACACACCCATACAATGCACACCACACCGTGATATTTTTCTCACTCCTACTAGTGAATGTAATGTAACACACACCCATACAATGCGCACCACCCCGCGATGTTTTTCTCACTCCTATTAGTGAATGTAATGTAACACACACCCATACAATGCGCACCACCCCGCGATGTTTTTCAGAAACCTATCCTACATGGCCACTGCCTGTTCCCTGACCTCCCCATGCTGACCACCCCGCGGTGCTTTTCTCCATCCTACATTGCCTCTCACTGCTTATCCTAATTCAGACACACCGATTCACACCAGCCCGTGATGTTTTTCTCACTCCTACTAGTGAATGTAATGTAACACACACCCCTACAATGCGCACCACCCCGTGTTGTTTTTCTCACCCCTACTAGTGAATGTAATGTAACTCACACGCATACAATGCGCACCACCCCGTGATGTTTTTCAGAAACCTATCCTACATTGCCACTGCATGTTCCCTGACCTCCCCATGCTGACCACACCGCAGTGCTTTTCTCCATCCTACATTGCCACTCACTGCCTATCCTAATTCAGACCCTCCGATGCACACCACCCCGTGATGTTTTTCTCACTCCTACTAGTGAATGTAATGTAACACACACCCATACAATGCGCACAACCCCGTGATGTTTTTCAGAAAACTATCCTACATTGCCACTCATGTTCAACGACCTCCCCATGCAGACAACCCCGTGGTGCTTTTCTCCATCCTACATTGCCACTCACTGCCTATCCTAATTCAGACCCTCCGATTCACACCACCCCGTGATGTTTTTCTTACTCCTACTAGTGAATGTAATGTAGCACACACCCATACAATGCGCACCACAACGCGTTGTTTTTCAGAAACCTATCCTACATTGCCACTGCATGTTCCCTGATCTACCCATGCTCAACACCCCGCGGTGCTTTTCTCCATCCTACATTGCCACTCACTGCCTATCCTAATTCAGACCCTCCGATTCACACCACCCCGTGATGTTTTTCTCACTCCTACTAGTTAATGTAATGTAACACACACCCATTCAATGCGCACCACCCCGTGATGTTTTTCAGAAAACTATTCTACATTGCCACTGCATGTTTCCTGACCTCCCCATGCTGACCACCCCGTGGTGATTTTCTCCATGCTACGTTGCCATTCACTGCCTATCCTGATTCAGACCCTCCGATTAACACCACCCCGTGATTTTTTTCTCACTCCTACCAGTGAATGTAATGTAAGAAACACCCATACAATGCGCACCACCCCGTGATGTTTTTCTCACTCCTACTAGTGAATGTAATGTAACACACACCCATACAATGCGCACCACCCCGTGATGTTTTTCACACTCCTACTAGTGAATGTAATGTAACACACACCCATACAATGCGCACCACCCCGTGATGTTTTTCAGAAACCTATCCTACATTGCCACTGCATGTTCCCTGACCTCCCCATGCTGACCACCCCGCGGTGCTTTTCTCCATCCTACATTGCCACTCACTGCCTATCCTAATTCAGACCCTCAGATTCACAACACCGCGTGAAGTTTTTCTCACTCCCACTAGTGAATGTAATGTAACAAACACCCATACAATGCGCACCACCCCGTGATGTTTTTCTCACTCCTACTAGTGAATGTAATGTAACACACAACCATACAATGCGCACCACCCTGTGATGATTTTCAGAAACCTAATCTACATTTCCACTGCATGTTCCCTGACCTCCCCTTGCTGACCACCCTGCGGTGCTTTTCTCCTTCCTACATTGCCACTCACTGTCTATCCTAATTCAGACCCTCCGATTCACACCACCCCGTGATGTTTTTCTCACTCTTACTAATGAATGTAATGTAACACACACCCATACAATGCGCACCACCCCGCGATGTTTTTCAGAAACCTGTCCTACATTGCCACTGTATGTTCCCTGACCTCCCCATGCTGACCAGCCCGCGGTGCTTTTCTCCATCCTACATTGCCACTCACTGCCTATCCTAATTCAGACCCTCCGATTCACACCACCCCGTGATGTTTTTCTCACTCCTAGTAGTGAATGTAATGTAACACACACCCATACAATGCGCACCACCCCGTGATGTTTTTCTCACTCCTAGTAGTGAATGTAATGTAACACACACCAATCCAATGCGCACCACCCCGCGATGTTTTTCAGAAACCTATCCTACATTGCCACTGCATGTTCCCTGACCTCCCCATGCTGACCACCCCGCGGTGCTTTTCTCCATCCTACATTGCCACTCACTTCATATCCTAATTCAGACCCTCCGATTCACACCACCCCGTGATGTTTTTCTCACTCCTAGTAGTGAATGTAATGTAACACCCACCCATACAATGCGCACCACCCCGCGATGTTTTTCAGAAACCAATACTACATTGCCACTGCATGTTCCCTGACCTCGCCATGCTGACAACCCCGCGGTGCTTTTCTCCATCCTACATTGCCACTCACTGCCTATACTAATTCAGACCCTCCGATTCACACCACCGCGTGATGTTTTTCTCACTCCTACTAGTGAATGTAATGTAACACACACCCATACAATGCGCACCACCCCGTGATGTTTTTCAGAAACCTATCCTACATTGCCACTGCATGTTCCCTGACCTCCCCATGCTGACCACCCCGCGGTGCTTTTCTCCATCCTACATTGCCACTCACTGGCTATCCTAATTCAGACCCTCCGATTCACACCACCCCGTGATGTTTTTCTCACTCCTACTAGTGAATGTAATGTAACACACACCCATACAATGCACACCACCCCGCGATGTTTTTCAGAAACCTATCCTACATTGCCACTGCATTTTCCCTGACCTCCCCATGCTGACCACCGCACGGTGCTTTTCTACATCCTACATTGACACTCATTGCCTATCCTAATTCAGACCCTCTTATTCACACCACCCCGCGATGTTTTTCTCACTCCTACTAGTGAATGTAATGTAACACACACCCCTACAATGCGCATCACCCCGTGATGTTTTCCAGAAAACTATCCTACATTGCCACTGCATGTTCCCTGACCTCCCCAGGCTGACCACCCCGCGGTGCTTTTCTCCATCCTACATTGCCACTCACTGCCTATCCTAATTCAGACCCTCCGATTCACACCACCCCGTGATGTTTTTCTCACTCCTACTAGTGAATGTAATGTAACACACACCCATACAATGCGCACCACCCCGTGATGTTTTCCAGAAAACTATCCACATTGCCACTCATGTTCAACGACGTCTCCATGCTGACAACCCCGCGGTGCTTTTCTCCATCCTACATTGCCACTCACTGCCTATCCTAATTCAGTCCCTCAGATTCACAACACGGCGTGAAGTTTTTCTCACTCCCACTAGTGAATGTAATGTAGCACACACCCATACAATGCGCACCACCCCGTGATGTTTTTGTCACTCCTACTAGTGAATGTAATGTAACACACAACCATACAATGCTCACCACCCCGCGATGATTTTCAGAAACCTATCCTACATTGACACTGCATGTTCCCTCACCTCCCCATGCTGACCACCCCGCCGTGCTTTTCTCCATCCTACATTGCCACTCACTGCCTATCCTAATTCAGACCCTCCGGTTCACACCACCCCGTGATGTTTTTCTCACTCCTACTAGTGAATGTAGGGTAACACACACTCATACAATGCGCACAACTCCGTGATGTTTTTCTCACTCCTACCAGTGAATGTAATGTAACACACACCCATACAATGCACACCACACCGTGATATTTTTCTCACTCCTACTAGTGAATGTAATGTAACACACACCCATACAATGCGCACCACCCCGCGATGTTTTTCTCACTCCTATTAGTGAATGTAATGTAACACACACCCATACAATGCGCACCACCCCGCGATGTTTTTCAGAAACCTATCCTACATGGTCACTGCCTGTTCCCTGACCTCCCCATGCTGACCACCCCGCGGTGCTTTTCTCCATCCTACATTGCCTCTCACTGCCTATCCTAATTCAGACACTCCGATTCACACCAGCCCGTGATGTTTTTCTCACTCCTACTAGTGAATGTAATGTAACACACACCCATACAATGCGCACCACGCCGTGTTGTTTTTCTCACCCCTACTAGTGAATGTAATGCAACACACACGCATACAATGCGCACCACCCCGTGATGTTTTTCAGAAACCTATCCTACATTGCCACTGCATGTTCCCTGACCTCCCCATGCTGACCACACCGCAGTGCTTTTCTCCATCCTACATTGCCACTCACTGCCTATCCTAATTCAGACCTTCCGATTCACACCACCCCGTGATGTTTTTCTCACTCCTACTAGTGAATGTAATGTAACACACACCCATACAATGCGCACCACCCCGTGATGTTTTTCAGAAAACTATCGTACATTGCCACTCATGTTCAACGACCTCCCCATGCTGACAACCCCGCGGTGCTTTTCTCCATCCTACATTGCCACTCACTGCCTATCCTAATTCAGACCCTCCGATTCACACCAGCCCGTGATGTTTTTCTTACTCCTACTAGTGAATGTAATGTAACACACACCCATACAATGCGCACCACCCCGTGATGTTTTTCAGAAACCTATCCTACATTGCCACTGCATGTTCCCTGACCTCCCCATACTGACCACCCCGCGGTGCTTTTCTCCATCCTACATTGCCACTCACTGGCTATCCTAATTCAGACCCTCCGATTCACACCACCCCGTGATGTTTTTCTAACTCCTACTAGTTAATGTAATGTAACACACACCCATACAATGCGCACCACCCCGCGATATTTTTCAGAAACCTATCCTACATTGCCACTGCATGTTCCCTGATCTACCCATGCTCAACACCCCGCGGTGCTTTTCTCCATCCGACATTGCCACTCACTGCCTATCCTAATTCAGACCCTCCGATTCATACCACCCCGTGATGTTTTTCTCACTCCTACTAGTGAATGTAATGTAACATACACCCATTCAATGCGCACCACCCCGTGATGTTTTTCAGAAAACTATTCTACATTGCCACTGCATGTTTCCAGACCTCCCCATGCTGACCACCCCGTGGTGATTTTCTCCATCCTACGTTGCCACTCACTGCCTATCCTAATTCAGACCCTCCGATTAATACCACCCCGTGATGTTTTTCTCACTCCTACTAGTGAATGTAATGTAACAAACACCCATACAATGCGCACCACCCCGTGATGTTTTTCTCACTCCTACTAGTGAATGTAATGTAACACACACCCATACAATGCGCACCATCCCGTGATGTTTTTCACACTCCTACTAGTGAATGTAATGTAACACACACCCATACAATGCGCACCACCCCGTGATGTTTTTCAGAAACCTATCCTACATTGCCACTGCATGTTCCCTGACCTCCCCATGCTGACCACCCCGCGGTGCTTTTCTCCATCCTACATTGCCACTCACTGCCTATCCTAATTCAGACCCTCAGATTCACAACACCGCGTGAAGTTTTTCTCACTCCCACTAGTGAATGTAATGTAAAACACACCCATACAATGCGCACCACCTCGTGATGTTTTTCTCACTCCTACTAGTGAATGTAATGTAACACACAACCATACAATGCGCACCACCCCGCGATGATTTTCAGAAACCTATCCTACATTGACACTGCATGTTCCCTCACCTCCCCATGCTGACCACCCCGCGGTGCTTTTCTCCATCCTACATTGCCACTCACTGCATATCCTAATTCAGACCCTCCGATTCACACCACCCCGTGATGTTTTTCTCATTCCTACTAGTGAATGTAATGTAACGCACACTCATACAATGCGCACAACTCCGTGATGTTTTTCTCACTCCTACCAGTGAATGTAATGTAACACACACCCATACAATGCACACCACACCGTGATATTTTTCTCACTCCTACTAGTGAATGTAATGTAACACACACCCATACAATGCGCACCACCCCGCGATGTTTTTCTCACTCCTATTAGTGAATGTAATGTAACACACACCCATACAATGCGCACCACCCCGCGATGTTTTTCAGAAACCTATCCTACATGGCCACTGCCTGTTCCCTGACCTCCCCCTGCTGACCACCCCGCGGTGCTTTTCTCCATCCTACATTGCCTCTCACTGCCTATCCTAATTCAGACCCTCCGATTCACACCAGCCCGTGATGTTTTTCTCACTCCTACTAGTGAATGTAATGTAACACACACCCATACAATGCGCACCACCCCGTGTTTTTTTCTCACCCCTACTAGTGAATGTAATGTAACACACACGCATACAATGCGCACCACCCCGCGATGTTTTTCAGAATCCTATCCTACATTGCCACTGCCTGTTCCCTGACCTCCCCATGCTGACCACCCCGCGGTGCTTTTCTCCATCATACATTGCCACTCACTGCCTATCCTTATTCAGACCCTGCGATTCACACCACCCCGTGATGTTTTTCTCACTCCTTCTAGTGAATGTAATGTAACACACACCCACACAATGCGCACCACCCGGCGATGTTTTTCAGTAACCTATCCTACATTGCCACTGCATGTTCCCTGACCTCCCCATGCTCAACACCCCGCGGTGCTTTTCTCCATCCTACATTGCCACTCACTGCCTATCCTAATTCAGACCCTCCGATTCACACCACCCCGTGATGTTTTTCTCACTCCTACTAGTGAATGTAATGTAACACACACCCATACAATGCACACCACCCCGCGATATTTTTCAGAAACCTATCCTACATTGCCACTGCATGTTCCCTGACCTCCCCATGCTGACCACCCCGCGGTGCTTTTCTCCATCCTACATTGCAACTAACTGCCTATCCTAATTCAGACCCTCCGATTCACACCACTCCGCGATGTTTTTCTCACTCCTACTAGTGAATTTAATGTAACACACACCCATACAATGCGCGCCACCTCGCGATGTTTTTTAGAATCCTATCCTACATTGCCACTGCATGTTCCCTGACTTCCCCATGCTGACCTGCCCGCGGTGCTTTTCTCCATCCTACATTGCCACTCACTGCCTATCGTAATTCAGACCCTCCGATTCACACCATCCCGTGATGTTTTTCTCACTCCTACTAGTGAATGTAATGTAACACACACCCATACAATGCGCACCACCCCGTGATGTTTTTCAGAAACCTATCCTACATTGCCACTGCATGTTCCCTGACCTCCCCATGCTGACGACCCCGCGGTGCTTTTCTCCATCCTACATTGCCACTCACTGGCTATCCTAATTCAGACCCCCCGATTCACACCACCCCGTGATGTTTTTCTCACTCCTACTAGTTAATGTAATGTAACACACACCCATACAATGCGCACCACCCCGCGATATTTTTCAGAAACCTATCCTACATTGCCACTGCATGTTCCCTGATCTACCCATGCTCAACACCCCGCGGTGCTTTTCTCCATCCTACATTGCCACTCACTGCCTATCCTAATTCAGACCCTCCGATTCACACCACCCCGTGATGTTTTTCTCACTCCTACTAGTGAATGTAATGTAACACACACCCACACAATGCGCACCACCCGGCGATGTTTTTCAGAAACCTATCCTACATTGCCACTGCATGTTTCCTGACCTCCCCTTCCTGACCACCCCGCGGTGCTTTTCTCCATCCTACATTGCCACTCACTGCCTATCCTAATTCAGACCCTCCGATTCACACCACCCCGTGATGTTTTTCTCACTCCTACTAGTGAATGTAATGTAACACACACCCATACAATGCGCACCACCCCGCGATATTTTTCAGAAACCTCACCTACATTGCCACTGCATGTTCCCTGATCTACCCATGCTCAACACCCCGCGGTGCTTTTCTCCATCCTACGTTGCCACTCACTGCCTATCCTAATTCAGACCCTCCGATTAACACCACCCCGTGATGTTTTTCTCACTCCTACTAGTGAATGTAATGTAACACACACCCATACAATGCGAACCACCCCACGATGTTTTTCAGAAACCTAGCCTACATTTCCACTGCATGTTCCCTGACCTCCCCATGCTGACCACCCCGCGGTGCTTTTCTCCATCCTACATTGCCACTCACTGCCTATCCTAATTCAGACCCTCCGATTCACACCACTCCGCGATGTTTTTCTCACTCCTACTAGTGAATTTAATGTAACACACACCCATTCAATGCGCACCACCCCGTGATGTTTTTCAGAAAACTATTCTACATTGCCACTGCATGTTTCCAGACATCCCCATTCTGACCACCCCTTGGTGATTTTCTCCATCCTACGTTGCCACTCACTGCCTATCCTAATTCAGACCCTCCGATTAACACCACCCCGTGAAGTTTTTCTCACTCCTACTAGTGAATGTAATGTAACAAACACCCATACAATGCGCACCACCCCGTGATGTTTTTCTCACTCCTACTAGTGAATGTAATGTAACACACACCCATACAATGCGCACCATCCCGTGATGTTTTTCACACTCCTACTAGTGAATGTAATGTAACACACAACCATACAATGCGCACCACCCCGTTATGTTTTTCAGAAACCTATCCTACATTGCCACTGCATGTTCTCTGACCTCCCCATGCTGACAACACCGCGGTGCTTTTGTCCATCCTACATTGCCACTCACTGCCTATCCTAATTCAGACCCTCCGATTCACACCACCCCGTGATGTTTTTCTCACTCCTACTAGTGAATGTAATGTAACACACACCCATACAATGCGCACCACCCCGCGATGTTTTTCAGAATCCTATCCTACATTGCCACTGCCTGTTCCCTGACCTCCCCATGCTGACCACCCCGCGGTGCTTTTCTCCATCATACATTGCCACTCACTGCCTATCCTTATTCAGACCCTGCGATTCAAACCACCCCGTGATGTTTTTCTCACTCCTACTAGTGAATGTAATGTAACACACACCCACACAATGCGCACCACCCGGCGATGTTTTTCAGAAACCTATCCTACATTGCCACTGCATGTTTTCTGATCTCCCCATGCTGACCATCCCGCGGTGCTTTTCTCCATCCTACATTGCCACTCACTGGCTATCCTAATTCAGACCCCCCGATTCACACCACCCCGTGATGTTTTTCTCACTCCTACTAGTTAATGTAATGTAACACACAACCATACAATGCACGCCACCTCGCGATGTTTTTTAGAATCCTATCCTACATTGCCACTGCATGTTCCCTGAATTCCCCATGCTGACCTGCCCGCGGTGCTTTTCTCCATCCTACATTGCCACTCACTGCCTATCGTAATTCAGACCCTCCGATTCACACCATCCCGTGATGTTTTTCTCACTCCTACTAGTGAATGTAATGTAACACACACCCATACAATGCGCACCACCCCGCGATGTTTTTCTCACTCCTATTAGTGAATGTAATGTAACACACACCCATACAATGCGCACCACCCCGCGATGTTTTTCAGAAACCTATCCTACATGGCCACTGCCTGTTCCCTGACCTCCCCATGCTGACCACCCCGCGGTGCTTTTCTCCATCCTACATTGCCTCTCACTGCCTATCCTAATTCAGACACTCCGATTCACACCAGCCCGTGATGTTTTTCTCACTCCTACTAGTGAATGTAATGTAACACACACCCATACAATGCGCACCACCCCGTGTTTTTTTCTCACCCCTACTAGTGAATGTAATGTAACACACACGCATACAATGCGCACCACCCCGTTATGTTTTTCAGAAACCTATCCTACATTGCCACTGCATGTTCTCTGACCTCCCCATGCTGACCACACCGCGGTGCTTTTCTCCATCCTACATTGCCACTCACTGCCTATCCTAATTCAGACCCTCCGATTCACACCACCCCGTGATGTTTTTCTCACTCCTACTAGTGAATGTAATGTAACACACACCCATACAATGCGCACCACCCCGCGATGTTTTTCAGAATCCTATCCTACATTGCCACTGCCTGTTCCCTGACCTCCCCATGCTGACCACCCCGCGGTGCTTTTCTCCATCATACATTGCCACTCACTGCCTATCCTTATTCAGACCCTGCGATTCACACCACCCCGTGATGTTTTTCTCACTCCTTCTAGTGAATGTAATGTAACACACACCCACACAATGCGCACCACCCGGCGATGTTTTTCAGTAACCTATCCTACATTGCCACTGCATGTTCCCTGACCTCCCCATGCTCAACACCCCGCGGTGCTTTTCTCCATCCTACATTGCCACTCACTGCCTATCCTAATTCAGACCCTCCGATTCACACCACCCCGTGATGTTTTTCTCACTCCTACTAGTGAATGTAATGTAACACACACCCATACAATGCACACCACCCCGCGATATTTTTCAGAAACCTATCCTACATTGCCACTGCATGTTCCCTGACCTCCCCATGCTGACCACCCCGCGGTGCTTTTCTCCATCCTACATTGCAACTAACTGCCTATCCTAATTCAGACCCTCCGATTCACACCACTCCGCGATGTTTTTCTCACTCCTACTAGTGAATTTAATGTAACACACACCCATACAATGCGCGCCACCTCGCGATGTTTTTTAGAATCCTATCCTACATTGCCACTGCATGTTCCCTGACTTCCCCATGCTGACCTGCCCGCGGTGCTTTTCTCCATCCTACATTGCCACTCACTGCCTATCGTAATTCAGACCCTCCGATTCACACCATCCCGTGATGTTTTTCTCACTCCTACTAGTGAATGTAATGTAACACACACCCATACAATGCGCACCACCCCGTGATGTTTTTCAGAAACCTATCCTACATTGCCACTGCATGTTCCCTGACCTCCCCATGCTGACGACCCCGCGGTGCTTTTCTCCATCCTACATTGCCACTCACTGGCTATCCTAATTCAGACCCCCCGATTCACACCACCCCATGATGTTTTTCTCACTCCTACTAGTTAATGTAATGTAACACACACCCATACAATGCGCACCACCCCGCGATATTTTTCAGAAACCTATCCTACATTGCCACTGCATGTTCCCTGATCTACCCATGCTCAACACCCCGCGGTGCTTTTCTCCATCCTACATTGCCACTCACTGCCTATCCTAATTCAGACCCTCCGATTCACACCACCCCGTGATGTTTTTCTCACTCCTACTAGTGAATGTAATGTAACACACACCCACACAATGCGCACCACCCGGCGATGTTTTTCAGAAACCTATCCTACATTGCCACTGCATGTTTCCTGACCTCCCCTTCCTGACCACCCCGCGGTGCTTTTCTCCATCCTACATTGCCACTCACTGCCTATCCTAATTCAGACCCTCCGATTCACACCACCCCGTGATGTTTTTCTCACTCCTACTAGTGAATGTAATGTAACACACACCCATACAATGCGCACCACCCCGCGATATTTTTCAGAAACCTCACCTACATTGCCACTGCATGTTCCCTGATCTACCCATGCTCAACACCCCGCGGTGCTTTTCTCCATCCTACGTTGCCACTCACTGCCTATCCTAATTCAGACCCTCCGATTAACACCACCCCGTGATGTTTTTCTCACTCCTACTAGTGAATGTAATGTAACACACACCCATACAATGCGAACCACCCCACGATGTTTTTCAGAAACCTAGCCTACATTTCCACTGCATGTTCCCTGACCTCCCCATGCTGACCACCCCGCGGTGCTTTTCTCCATCCTACATTGCCAATCACTGCCTATCCTAATTCAGACCCTAAGATTCACACCACCCCGTGATGTTTTTCTCCTAATAGTGAATGTAATGTAACACACACCCATACAATGCGCACCACCCCGCGATATTTTTCAGAAACCTATCCTACATTGCCACTGCATGTTCCCTGACATCCCCATGCTGACCACCCCGCGGTGCTTTTCTCCATCCTACATTGCAACTAACTTCTATCCTAATTCAGACCCTCCGATTCACACCACTCCGCGATGTTTTTCTCACTCCTACTAGTGAATTTAATGTAACACACACCCATTCAATGCGCACCACCCCGTGATGTTTTTCAGAAAACTATTCTACATTGCCACTGCATGTTTCCAGACATCCCCATTCTGACCACCCCTTGGTGATTTTCTCCATCCTACGTTGCCACTCACTGCCTATCCTAATTCAGACCCTCCGATTAACACCACCCCGTGAAGTTTTTCTCACTCCTACTAGTGAATGTAATGTAACAAACACCCATACAATGCGCACCACCCCGTGATGTTTTTCTCACTCCTACTAGTGAATGTAATGTAACACACACCCATACAATGCGCACCATCCCGTGATGTTTTTCACACTCCTACTAGTGAATGTAATATAACACACACCCATACAAATCGCACCACCCCGTGATGTTTTTCAGAAACCTATCCTACATTGCCACTGCATGTTCCCTGACCTCCCCATGCTGACCACCCCGCGGTGCTTTTCTCCATCCTACATTGCCACTCACTGCCTATCCCAATTCAGACCCTCAGATTCACAACACCGCATGAAGTTTTTCTCACTCCCACTAGTGAATGTAATGTAAAACACACCCATACAATGCGCACCACCTCGTGATGTTTTTCTCACTCCTACTAGTGAATGTAATGTAACACACAACCATACAATGCGCACCACCCCGCGATGATTTTCAGAAACCTATCCTACATTGACACTGCATGTTCCCTCACCTCCCCATGCTGACCACCCCGCGGTGCTTTTCTCCATCCTACATTGCCACTCACTGCATATCCTAATTCAGACCCTCCGATTCACACCACCCCGTGATGTTTTTCTCACTCCTACTAGTGAATGTAATGTAACGCACACTCATACAATGCGCACAACTCCGTGATGTTTTTCTCACTCCTACCAGTGAATGTAATGTAACACACACCCATACAATGCACACCACACCGTGATATTTTTCTCACTCCTACTACTGAATGTAATGTAACACACACCCATACAATGCGCACCACCCCGCGATGTTTTTCTCACTCCTATTAGTGAATGTAATGTAACACACACCCATACAATGCGCACCACCCCGCGATGTTTTTCAGAAACCTATCCTACATGGCCACTGCCTGTTCCCTGACCTCCCCATGCTGACCACCCCGCGGTGCTTTTCTCCATCCTACATTGCCTCTCACTGCCTATCCTAATTCAGACCCTCCGATTCACACCAGCCCGTGATGTTTTTCTCACTCCTACTAGTGAATGTAATGTAACACACACCCATACAATGCGCACCACCCCGTGTTTTTTTCTCACCCCTACTAGTGAATGTAATGTAACACACACGCATACAATGCGCACCACCCCGTTATGTTTTTCAGAAACCTATCCTACATTGCCACTGCATGTTCTCTGACCTCCCCATGCTGACCACACCGCGGTGCTTTTGTCCATCCTACATTGCCACTCACTGCCTATCCTAATTCAGACCCTCCGATTCACACCACCCCGTGATGTTTTTCTCACTCCTACTAGTGAATGTAATGTAACACACACCCATACAATGCGCACCACCCCGCGATGTTTTTCAGAATCCTATCCTACATTGCCACTGCCTGTTCCCTGACCTCCCCATGCTGACCACCCCGCGGTGCTTTTCTCCATCATACATTGCCACTCACTGCCTATCCTTATTCAGACCCTGCGATTCACACGACCCCGTGATGTTTTTCTCACTCCTACTAGTGAATGTAATGTAACACACACCCACACAATGCGCACCACCCGGCGATGTTTTTCAGAAACCTATCCTACATTGCCACTGCATGTTTTCTGACCTCCCCATGCTGACCATCCCGCGGTGCTTTTCTCCATCCTACATTGCCACTCACTGGCTATCCTAATTCAGACCCCCCGATTCACACCACCCCGTGATGTTTTTCTCACTCCTACTAGTTAATGTAATGTAACACACAACCATACAATGCGCGCCACCTCGCGATGTTTTTTAGAATCCTATCCTACATTGCCACTGCATGTTCCCTGAATTCCCCATGCTGACCTGCCCGCGGTGCTTTTCTCCATCCTACATTGCCACTCACTGCCTATCGTAATTCAGACCCTCCGATTCACACCATCCCGTGATGTTTTTCTCACTCCTACTAGTGAATGTAATGTAACACACACCCATACAATGCGCACCACCCCGTGATGTTTTTCAGAAACCTATCCTACATTGCCACTGCATGTTCCCTGATCTACCCATGCTCAACACCCCGCGGTGCTTTTCTCCATCCTACATTGCCACTCACTGCCTATCCTCATTCAGACCCTCCGATTCACACCACCCCGTGATGTTTTTCTCACTCCTACTAGTGAATGTAATGTAACACACACCCACACAATGCGCACTACCCGGCGATGTTTTTCAGAAACTTATCCTACATTGCCACTGCATGTTTTCTGACCTCCCCTTCGTGACCACCCCGCGGTGCTTTTCTCCATCCTACATTGCCACTCACTGCCTATCCTAATTCAGACCCTCCGATTCACACCACCCCGTGATGTTTTTCTCACTCCTACTAGTGAATGTAATGTAACACACACCCATACAATGCGCACCACCCCGCGATATTTTTCAGAAACCTCACCTACATTGCCACTGCATGTTCCCTGATCTACCCATGCTCAACACCCCGCGGTGCTTTTCTCCATCCTACGTTGCCACTCACTGCCTATCCTAATTCAGACCCTCCGATTAACACCACCCCGTGATGTTTTTCTCACTCCTACTAGTGAATGTAATGTAACGCACACTCATACAATGCGCACAACTCCGTGATGTTTTTCTCACTCCTACCAGTGAATGTAATGTAACACACACCCATACAATGCACACCACACCGTGATATTTTTCTCACTCCTACTACTGAATGTAATGTAACACACACCCATACAATGCGCACCACCCCGCGATGTTTTTCTCACTCCTATTAGTGAATGTAATGTAACACACACCCATACAATGCGCACCACCCCGCGATGTTTTTCAGAAACCTATCCTACATGGCCACTGCCTGTTCCCTGACCTCCCCATGCTGACCACCCCGCGGTGCTTTTCTCCATCCTACATTGCCTCTCACTGCCTATCCTAATTCAGACCCTCCGATTCACACCAGCCCGTGATGTTTTTCTCACTCCTACTAGTGAATGTAATGTAACACACACCCATACAATGCGCACCACCCCGTGTTTTTTTCTCACCCCTACTAGTGAATGTAATGTAACACACACGCATACAATGCGCACCACCCCGTTATGTTTTTCAGAAACCTATCCTACATTGCCACTGCATGTTCTCTGACCTCCCCATGCTGACCACACCGCGGTGCTTTTGTCCATCCTACATTGCCACTCACTGCCTATCCTAATTCAGACCCTCCGATTCACACCACCCCGTGATGTTTTTCTCACTCCTACTAGTGAATGTAATGTAACACACACCCATACAATGCGCACCACCCCGCGATGTTTTTCAGAATCCTATCCTACATTGCCACTGCCTGTTCCCTGACCTCCCCATGCTGACCACCCCGCGGTGCTTTTCTCCATCATACATTGCCACTCACTGCCTATCCTTATTCAGACCCTGCGATTCACACGACCCCGTGATGTTTTTCTCACTCCTACTAGTGAATGTAATGTAACACACACCCACACAATGCGCACCACCCGGCGATGTTTTTCAGAAACCTATCCTACATTGCCACTGCATGTTTTCTGACCTCCCCATGCTGACCATCCCGCGGTGCTTTTCTCCATCCTACATTGCCACTCACTGGCTATCCTAATTCAGACCCCCCGATTCACACCACCCCGTGATGTTTTTCTCACTCCTACTAGTTAATGTAATGTAACACACAACCATACAATGCGCGCCACCTCGCGATGTTTTTTAGAATCCTATCCTACATTGCCACTGCATGTTCCCTGAATTCCCCATGCTGACCTGCCCGCGGTGCTTTTCTCCATCCTACATTGCCACTCACTGCCTATCGTAATTCAGACCCTCCGATTCACACCATCCCGTGATGTTTTTCTCACTCCTACTAGTGAATGTAATGTAACACACACCCATACAATGCGCACCACCCCGTGATGTTTTTCAGAAACCTATCCTACATTGCCACTGCATGTTCCCTGATCTACCCATGCTCAACACCCCGCGGTGCTTTTCTCCATCCTACATTGCCACTCACTGCCTATCCTCATTCAGACCCTCCGATTCACACCACCCCGTGATGTTTTTCTCACTCCTACTAGTGAATGTAATGTAACACACACCCACACAATGCGCACTACCCGGCGATGTTTTTCAGAAACTTATCCTACATTGCCACTGCATGTTTTCTGACCTCCCCTTCGTGACCACCCCGCGGTGCTTTTCTCCATCCTACATTGCCACTCACTGCCTATCCTAATTCAGACCCTCCGATTCACACCACCCCGTGATGTTTTTCTCACTCCTACTAGTGAATGTAATGTAACACACACCCATACAATGCGCACCACCCCGCGATATTTTTCAGAAACCTCACCTACATTGCCACTGCATGTTCCCTGATCTACCCATGCTCAACACCCCGCGGTGCTTTTCTCCATCCTACGTTGCCACTCACTGCCTATCCTAATTCAGACCCTCCGATTAACACCACCCCGTGATGTTTTTCTCACTCCTACTAGTGAATGTAATGTAACACACACCCATACAATGCGAACCACCCCACGATGTTTTTCAGAAACCTAGCCTACATTGCCACTGCATGTTCCCTGACCTCCCCATGCTGACAACCCCGCGGTGCTTTTCTCCATCCTACATTGCCACTCACTGCCTATCCTAATTCAGACCCTAAGATTCACACCACCCCGTGATGTTTTTCTCCTAATAGTGAATGTAATGTAACACACACCCATACAATGCGCACCACCCCGCGATATTTTTCGGAAACCTATCCTACATTGCCACTGCATGTTCCCTGACCTCCCCATGCTGACCACCCCGCGGTGCTTTTCTCCATCCTACATTGCAACTAACTTCTATCCTAATTCAGACCCTCCGATTCACACCACTCCGCGAAGTTTTTCTCACTCCTACTAGTGAATTTAATGTAACACACACCCATACAATGCGCACCACCCCGCGATGTATTTCAGAATCCTATCCTACATTGCCACTGCATGTTCCCTGACTTCCCCATGCTGACCTGCCCGCGGTGCTTTTCTCCATCCTACATTGCCACTCACTGCCTATCCTAATTCAGACCCTCCGATTCACACCATCCCCTGATGTTTTTCTCACTCCTACTAGTGAATGTAATGTAACACTCACCCATACAATGCTCACCACCCCGCGATGTTTTTCTCACTCCTACTAGTGAATGTAATGTAACACACCCCCATACAATGCGCACTACCCCGCGATGTTTTTCAGAAACATATCCTACATTGCCACAGCATGTTCCCTGACCTCCCCATGCTGACCACCCCGCGGTGCTTTTCTCCATCCTACATTGCCTCTCACTGCTTATCCTAATTCAGACACACCGATTCACACCAGCCCGTGATGTTTTTCTCACTCCTACTAGTGAATGTAATGTAACACACACCCCTACAATGCGCACCACCCCGTGTTGTTTTTCTCACCCCTACTAGTGAATGTAATGTAACTCACACGCATACAATGCGCACCACCCCGTGATGTTTTTCAGAAACCTATCCTACATTGCCACTGCATGTTCCCTGACCTCCCCATGCTGACCACACCGCAGTGCTTTTCTCCATCCTACATTGCCACTCACTGCCTATCCTAATTCAGACCCTCCGATGCACACCACCCCGTGATGTTTTTCTCACTCCTACTAGTGAATGTAATGTAACACACACCCATACAATGCGCACAACCCCGTGATGTTTTTCAGAAAACTATCCTACATTGCCACTCATGTTCAACGACCTCCCCATGCAGACAACCCCGTGGTGCTTTTCTCCATCCTACATTGCCACTCACTGCCTATCCTAATTCAGACCCTCCGATTCACACCACCCCGTGATGTTTTTCTTACTCCTACTAGTGAATGTAATGTAGCACACACCCATACAATGCGCACCACAACGCGTTGTTTTTCAGAAACCTATCCTACATTGCCACTGCATGTTCCCTGATCTACCCATGCTCAACACCCCGCGGTGCTTTTCTCCATCCTACATTGCCACTCACTGCCTATCCTAATTCAGACCCTCCGATTCACACCACCCCGTGATGTTTTTCTCACTCCTACTAGTTAATGTAATGTAACACACACCCATTCAATGCGCACCACCCCGTGATGTTTTTCAGAAAACTATTCTACATTGCCACTGCATGTTTCCTGACCTCCCCATGCTGACCACCCCGTGGTGATTTTCTCCATGCTACGTTGCCATTCACTGCCTATCCTGATTCAGACCCTCCGATTAACACCACCCCGTGATTTTTTTCTCACTCCTACCAGTGAATGTAATGTAAGAAACACCCATACAATGCGCACCACCCCGTGATGTTTTTCTCACTCCTACTAGTGAATGTAATGTAACACACACCCATACAATGCGCACCACCCCGTGATGTTTTTCACACTCCTACTAGTGAATGTAATGTAACACACACCCATACAATGCGCACCACCCCGTGATGTTTTTCAGAAACCTATCCTACATTGCCACTGCATGTTCCCTGACCTCCCCATGCTGACCACCCCGCGGTGCTTTTCTCCATCCTACATTGCCACTCACTGCCTATCCTAATTCAGACCCTCAGATTCACAACACCGCGTGAAGTTTTTCTCACTCCCACTAGTGAATGTAATGTAACAAACACCCATACAATGCGCACCACCCCGTGATGTTTTTCTCACTCCTACTAGTGAATGTAATGTAACACACAACCATACAATGCGCACCACCCTGTGATGATTTTCAGAAACCTAATCTACATTTCCACTGCATGTTCCCTGACCTCCCCTTGCTGACCACCCTGCGGTGCTTTTCTCCTTCCTACATTGCCACTCACTGTCTATCCTAATTCAGACTCTCCGATTCACACCACCCCGTGATGTTTTTCTCACTCTTACTAATGAATGTAATGTAACACACACCCATACAATGCGCACCACCCCGCGATGTTTTTCAGAAACCTGTCCTACATTGCCACTGTATGTTCCCTGACCTCCCCATGCTGACCAGCCCGCGGTGCTTTTCTCCATCCTACATTGCCACTCACTGCCTATCCTAATTCAGACCCTCCGATTCACACCACCCCGTGATGTTTTTCTCACTCCTAGTAGTGAATGTAATGTAACACACACCCATACAATGCGCACCACCCCGTGATGTTTTTCTCACTCCTAGTAGTGAATGTAATGTAACACACACCAATCCAATGCGCACCACCCCGCGATGTTTTTCAGAAACCTATCCTACATTGCCACTGCATGTTCCCTGACCTCCCCATGCTGACCACCCCGCGGTGCTTTTCTCCATCCTACATTGCCACTCACTTCATATCCTAATTCAGACCCTCCGATTCACACCACCCCGTGATGTTTTTCTCACTCCTAGTAGTGAATGTAATGTAACACCCACCCATACAATGCGCACCACCCCGCGATGTTTTTCAGAAACCAATACTACATTGCCACTGCATGTTCGCTGACCTCGCCATGCTGACAACCCCGCGGTGCTTTTCTCCATCCTACATTGCCACTCACTGCCTATACTAATTCAGACCCTCCGATTCACACCACCGCGTGATGTTTTTCTCACTCCTACTAGTGAATGTAATGTAACACACACCCATACAATGCGCACCACCCCGTGATGTTTTTCAGAAACCTATCCTACATTGCCACTGCATGTTCCCTGACCTCCCCATGCTGACCACCCCGCGGTGCTTTTCTCCATCCTACATTGCCACTCACTGGCTATCCTAATTCAGACCCTCCGATTCACACCACCCCGTGATGTTTTTCTCACTCCTACTAGTGAATGTAATGTAACACACACCCATACAATGCACACCACCCCGCGATGTTTTTCAGAAACCTATCCTACATTGCCACTGCATTTTCCCTGACCTCCCCATGCTGACCACCGCACGGTGCTTTTCTACATCCTACATTGACACTCATTGCCTATCCTAATTCAGACCCTCTTATTCACACCACCCCGCGATGTTTTTCTCACTCCTACTAGTGAATGTAATGTAACACACACCCCTACAATGCGCATCACCCCGTGATGTTTTCCAGAAAACTATCCTACATTGCCACTGCATGTTCCCTGACCTCCCCAGGCTGACCACCCCGCGGTGCTTTTCTCCATCCTACATTGCCACTCACTGCCTATCCTAATTCAGACCCTCCGATTCACACCACCCCGTGATGTTTTTCTCACTCCTACTAGTGAATGTAATGTAACACACACCCATACAATGCGCACCACCCCGTGATGTTTTCCAGAAAACTATCCACATTGCCACTCATGTTCAACGACGTCTCCATGCTGACAACCCCGCGGTGCTTTTCTCCATCCTACATTGCCACTCACTGCCTATCCTAATTCAGTCCCTCAGATTCACAACACGGCGTGAAGTTTTTCTCACTCCCACTAGTGAATGTAATGTAGCACACACCCATACAATGCGCACCACCCCGTGATGTTTTTGTCACTCCTACTAGTGAATGTAATGTAACACACAACCATACAATGCTCACCACCCCGCGATGATTTTCAGAAACCTATCCTACATTGACACTGCATGTTCCCTCACCTCCCCATGCTGACCACCCCGCCGTGCTTTTCTCCATCCTACATTGCCACTCACTGCCTATCCTAATTCAGACCCTCCGGTTCACACCACCCCGTGATGTTTTTCTCACTCCTACTAGTGAATGTAGGGTAACACACACTCATACAATGCGCACAACTCCGTGATGTTTTTCTCACTCCTACCAGTGAATGTAATGTAACACACACCCATACAATGCACACCACACCGTGATATTTTTCTCACTCCTACTAGTGAATGTAATGTAACACACACCCATACAATGCGCACCACCCCGCGATGTTTTTCTCACTCCTATTAGTGAATGTAATGTAACACACACCCATACAATGCGCACCACCCCGCGATGTTTTTCAGAAACCTATCCTACATGGTCACTGCCTGTTCCCTGACCTCCCCATGCTGACCACCCCGCGGTGCTTTTCTCCATCCTACATTGCCTCTCACTGCCTATCCTAATTCAGACACTCCGATTCACACCAGCCCGTGATGTTTTTCTCACTCCTACTAGTGAATGTAATGTAACACACACCCATACAATGCGCACCACGCCGTGTTGTTTTTCTCACCCCTACTAGTGAATGTAATGCAACACACACGCATACAATGCGCACCACCCCGTGATGTTTTTCAGAAACCTATCCTACATTGCCACTGCATGTTCCCTGACCTCCACATGCTGACCACACCGCAGTGCTTTTCTCCATCCTACATTGCCACTCACTGCCTATCCTAATTCAGACCTTCCGATTCACACCACCCCGTGATGTTTTTCTCACTCCTACTAGTGAATGTAATGTAACACACACCCATACAATGCGCACCACCCCGTGATGTTTTTCAGAAAACTATCGTACATTGCCACTCATGTTCAACGACCTCCCCATGCTGACAACCCCGCGGTGCTTTTCTCCATCCTACATTGCCACTCACTGCCTATCCTAATTCAGACCCTCCGATTCACACCAGCCCGTGATGTTTTTCTTACTCCTACTAGTGAATGTAATGTAACACACACCCATACAATGCGCACCACCCCGTGATGTTTTTCAGAAACCTATCCTACATTGCCACTGCATGTTCCCTGACCTCCCCATACTGACCACCCCGCGGTGCTTTTCTCCATCCTACATTGCCACTCACTGGCTATCCTAATTCAGACCCTCCGATTCACACCACCCCGTGATGTTTTTCTAACTCCTACTAGTTAATGTAATGTAACACACACCCATACAATGCGCACCACCCCGCGATATTTTTCAGAAACCTATCCTACATTGCCACTGCATGTTCCGTGATCTACCCATGCTCAACACCCCGCGGTGCTTTTCTCCATCCGACATTGCCACTCACTGCCTATCCTAATTCAGACCCTCCGATTCATACCACCCCGTGATGTTTTTCTCACTCCTACTAGTGAATGTAATGTAACACACACCCATTCAATGCGCACCACCCCGTGATGTTTTTCAGAAAACTATTCTACATTGCCACTGCATGTTTCCAGACCTCCCCATGCTGACCACCCCGTGGTGATTTTCTCCATCCTACGTTGCCACTCACTGCCTATCCTAATTCAGACCCTCCGATTAATACCACCCCGTGATGTTTTTCTCACTCCTACTAGTGAATGTAATGTAACAAACACCCATACAATGCGCACCACCCCGTGATGTTTTTCTCACTCCTACTAGTGAATGTAATGTAACACACACCCATACAATGCGCACCATCCCGTGATGTTTTTCACACTCCTACTAGTGAATGTAATGTAACACACACCCATACAATGCGCACCACCCCGTGATGTTTTTCAGAAACCTATCCTACATTGCCACTGCATGTTCCCTGACCTCCCCATGCTGACCACCCCGCGGTGCTTTTCTCCATCCTACATTGCCACTCACTGCCTATCCTAATTCAGACCCTCAGATTCACAACACCGCGTGAAGTTTTTCTCACTCCCACTAGTGAATGTAATGTAAAACACACCCATACAATGCGCACCACCTCGTGATGTTTTTCTCACTCCTACTAGTGAATGTAATGTAACACACAACCATACAATGCGCACCACCCCGCGATGATTTTCAGAAACCTATCCTACATTGACACTGCATGTTCCCTCACCTCCCCATGCTGACCACCCCGCGGTGCTTTTCTCCATCCTACATTGCCACTCACTGCATATCCTAATTCAGACCCTCCGATTCACACCACCCCGTGATGTTTTTCTCATTCCTACTAGTGAATGTAATGTAACGCACACTCATACAATGCGCACAACTCCGTGATGTTTTTCTCACTCCTACCAGTGAATGTAATGTAACACACACCCATACAATGCACACCACACCGTGATATTTTTCTCACTCCTACTAGTGAATGTAATGTAACACACACCCATACAATGCGCACCACCCCGCGATGTTTTTCTCACTCCTATTAGTGAATGTAATGTAACACACACCCATACAATGCGCACCACCCCGCGATGTTTTTCAGAAACCTATCCTACATGGCCACTGCCTGTTCCCTGACCTCCCCCTGCTGACCACCCCGCGGTGCTTTTCTCCATCCTACATTGCCTCTCACTGCCTATCCTAATTCAGACCCTCCGATTCACACCAGCCCGTGATGTTTTTCTCACTCCTACTAGTGAATGTAATGTAACACACACCCATACAATGCGCACCACCCCGTGTTTTTTTCTCACCCCTACTAGTGAATGTAATGTAACACACACGCATACAATGCGCACCACCCCGCGATGTTTTTCAGAATCCTATCCTACATTGCCACTGCCTGTTCCCTGACCTCCCCATGCTGACCACCCCGCGGTGCTTTTCTCCATCATACATTGCCACTCACTGCCTATCCTTATTCAGACCCTGCGATTCACACCACCCCGTGATGTTTTTCTCACTCCTTCTAGTGAATGTAATGTAACACACACCCACACAATGCGCACCACCCGGCGATGTTTTTCAGTAACCTATCCTACATTGCCACTGCATGTTCCCTGACCTCCCCATGCTCAACACCCCGCGGTGCTTTTCTCCATCCTACATTGCCACTCACTGCCTATCCTAATTCAGACCCTCCGATTCACACCACCCCGTGATTTTTTTCTCACTCCTACTAGTGAATGTAATGTAACACACACCCATACAATGCACACCACCCCGCGATATTTTTCAGAAACCTATCCTACATTGCCACTGCATGTTCCCTGACCTCCCCATGCTGACCACCCCGCGGTGCTTTTCTCCATCCTACATTGCAACTAACTGCCTATCCTAATTCAGACCCTCCGATTCACACCACTCCGCGATGTTTTTCTCACTCCTACTAGTGAATTTAATGTAACACACACCCATACAATGCGCGCCACCTCGCGATGTTTTTTAGAATCCTATCCTACATTGCCACTGCATGTTCCCTGACTTCCCCATGCTGACCTGCCCGCGGTGCTTTTCTCCATCCTACATTGCCACTCACTGCCTATCGTAATTCAGACCCTCCGATTCACACCATCCCGTGATGTTTTTCTCACTCCTACTAGTGAATGTAATGTAACACACACCCATACAATGCGCACCACCCCGTGATGTTTTTCAGAAACCTATCCTACATTGCCACTGCATGTTCCCTGACCTCCCCATGCTGACGACCCCGCGGTGCTTTTCTCCATCCTACATTGCCACTCACTGGCTATCCTAATTCAGACCCCCCGATTCACACCACCCCGTGATGTTTTTCTCACTCCTACTAGTTAATGTAATGTAACACACACCCATACAATGCGCACCACCCCGCGATATTTTTCAGAAACCTATCCTACATTGCCACTGCATGTTCCCTGATCTACCCATGCTCAACACCCCGCGGTGCTTTTCTCCATCCTACATTGCCACTCACTGCCTATCCTAATTCAGACCCTCCGATTCACACCACCCCGTGATGTTTTTCTCACTCCTACTAGTGAATGTAATGTAACACACACCCACACAATGCGCACCACCCGGCGATGTTTTTCAGAAACCTATCCTACATTGCCACTGCATGTTTCCTGACCTCCCCTTCCTGACCACCCCGCGGTGCTTTTCTCCATCCTACATTGCCACTCACTGCCTATCCTAATTCAGACCCTCCGATTCACACCACCCCGTGATGTTTTTCTCACTCCTACTAGTGAATGTAATGTAACACACACCCATACAATGCGCACCACCCCGCGATATTTTTCAGAAACCTCACCTACATTGCCACTGCATGTTCCCTGATCTACCCATGCTCAACACCCCGCGGTGCTTTTCTCCATCCTACGTTGCCACTCACTGCCTATCCTAATTCAGACCCTCCGATTAACACCACCCCGTGATGTTTTTCTCACTCCTACTAGTGAATGTAATGTAACACACACCCATACAATGCGAACCACCCCACGATGTTTTTTAGAAACCTAGCCTACATTTCCACTGCATGTTCCCTGACCTCCCCATGCTGACCACCCCGCGGTGCTTTTCTCCATCCTACATTGCCACTCACTGCCTATCCTAATTCAGACCCTCCGATTCACACCACTCCGCGATGTTTTTCTCACTCCTACTAGTGAATTTAATGTAACACACACCCATTCAATGCGCACCACCCCGTGATGTTTTTCAGAAAACTATTCTACATTGCCACTGCATGTTTCCAGACATCCCCATTCTGACCACCCCTTGGTGATTTTCTCCATCCTACGTTGCCACTCACTGCCTATCCTAATTCAGACCCTCCGATTAACACCACCCCGTGAAGTTTTTCTCACTCCTACTAGTGAATGTAATGTAACAAACACCCATACAATGCGCACCACCCCGTGATGTTTTTCTCACTCCTACTAGTGAATGTAATGTAACACACACCCATACAATGCGCACCATCCCGTGATGTTTTTCACACTCCTACTAGTGAATGTAATGTAACACACAACCATACAATGCGCACCACCCCGTGATGATTTTCAGAAACCTATCCTACATTGACACTGCATGTTCCCTCACCTCCCCATGCTGACCACCCCGCGGTGCTTTTCTCCATCCTACATTGCCACTCACTGCATATCCTAATTCAGACCCTCCGATTCACACCACCCCGTGATGTTTTTCTCACTCCTACTAGTGAATGTAATGTAACGCACACTCATACAATGCGCACAACTCCGTGATGTTTTTCTCACTCCTACCAGTGAATGTAATGTAACACACACCCATACAATGCACACCACACCGTGATATTTTTCTCACTCCTACTACTGAATGTAATGTAACACACACCCATACAATGCGCACCACCCCGCGATGTTTTTCTCACTCCTATTAGTGAATGTAATGTAACACACACCCATACAATGCGCACCACCCCGCGATGTTTTTCAGAAACCTATCCTACATGGCCACTGCCTGTTCCCTGACCTCCCCATTCTGACCACCCCGCGGTGCTTTTCTCCATCCTACATTGCCTCTCACTGCCTATCCTAATGCAGACCCTCCGATTCACACCAGCCCGTGATGTTTTTCTCACTCCTACTAGTGAATGTAATGTAACACACACCCATACAATGCGCACCACCCCGTGTTTTTTTCTCACCCCTACTAGTGAATGTAATGTAACACACACGCATACAATGCGCACCACCCCGTTATGTTTTTCAGAAACCTATCCTACATTGCCACTGCATGTTCTCTGACCTCCCCATGCTGACCACACCGCGGTGCTTTTGTCCATCCTACATTGCCACTCACTGCCTATCCTAATTCAGACCCTCCGATTCACACCACCCCGTGATGTTTTTCTCACTCCTACTAGTGAATGTAATGTAACACACACCCATACAATGCGCACCACCCCGCGATGTTTTTCAGAATCCTATCCTACATTGCCACTGCCTGTTCCCTGACCTCCCCATGCTGACCACCCCGCGGTGCTTTTCTCCATCATACATTGCCACTCACTGCCTATCCTTATTCAGACCCTGCGATTCAAACCACCCCGTGATGTTTTTCTCACTCCTACTAGTGAATGTAATGTAACACACACCCACACAATGCGCACCACCCGGCGATGTTTTTCAGAAACCTATCCTACATTGCCACTGCATGTTTTCTGACCTCCCCATGCTGACCATCCCGCGGTGCTTTTCTCCATCCTACATTGCCACTCACTGGCTATCCTAATTCAGACCCCCCGATTCACACCACCCCGTGATGTTTTTCTCACTCCTACTAGTTAATGTAATGTAACACACAACCATACAATGCACGCCACCTCGCGATGTTTTTTAGAATCCTATCCTACATTGCCACTGCATGTTCCCTGAATTCCCCATGCTGACCTGCCCGCGGTGCTTTTCTCCATCCTACATTGCCACTCACTGCCTATCGTAATTCAGACCCTCCGATTCACACCATCCCGTGATGTTTTTCTCACTCCTACTAGTGAATGTAATGTAACACACACCCATACAATGCGCACCACCCCGCGATGTTTTTCTCACTCCTATTAGTGAATGTAATGTAACACACACCCATACAATGCGCACCACCCCGCGATGTTTTTCAGAAACCTATCCTACATGGCCACTGCCTGTTCCCTGACCTCCCCATGCTGACCACCCCGCGGTGCTTTTCTCCATCCTACATTGCCTCTCACTGCCTATCCTAATTCAGACACTCCGATTCACACCAGCCCGTGATGTTTTTCTCACTCCTACTAGTGAATGTAATGTAACACACACCCATACAATGCGCACCACCCCGTGTTTTTTTCTCACCCCTACTAGTGAATGTAATGTAACACACACGCATACAATGCGCACCACCCCGTTATGTTTTTCAGAAACCTATCCTACATTGCCACTGCATGTTCTCTGACCTCCCCATGCTGACCACACCGCGGTGCTTTTCTCCATCCTACATTGCCACTCACTGCCTATCCTAATTCAGACCCTCCGATTCACACCACCCCGTGATGTTTTTCTCACTCCTACTAGTGAATGTAATGTAACACACACCCATACAATGCGCACCACCCCGCGATGTTTTTCAGAATCCTATCCTACATTGCCACTGCCTGTTCCCTGACCTCCCCATGCTGACCACCCCGCGGTGCTTTTCTCCATCATACATTGCCACTCACTGCCTATCCTTATTCAGACCCTGCGATTCACACCACCCCGTGATGTTTTTCTCACTCCTTCTAGTGAATGTAATGTAACACACACCCACACAATGCGCACCACCCGGCGATGTTTTTCAGTAACCTATCCTACATTGCCACTGCATGTTCCCTGACCTCCCCATGCTCAACACCCCGCGGTGCTTTTCTCCATCCTACATTGCCACTCACTGCCTATCCTAATTCAGACCCTCCGATTCACACCACCCCGTGATGTTTTTCTCACTCCTACTAGTGAATGTAATGTAACACACACCCATACAATGCACACCACCCCGCGATATTTTTCAGAAACCTATCCTACATTGCCACTGCATGTTCCCTGACCTCCCCATGCTGACCACCCCGCGGTGCTTTTCTCCATCCTACATTGCAACTAACTGCCTATCCTAATTCAGACCCTCCGATTCACACCACTCCGCGATGTTTTTCTCACTCCTACTAGTGAATTTAATGTAACACACACCCATACAATGCGCGCCACCTCGCGATGTTTTTTAGAATCCTATCCTACATTGCCACTGCATGTTCCCTGACTTCCCCATGCTGACCTGCCCGCGGTGCTTTTCTCCATCCTACATTGCCACTCACTGCCTATCGTAATTCAGACCCTCCGATTCACACCATCCCGTGATGTTTTTCTCACTCCTACTAGTGAATGTAATGTAACACACACCCATACAATGCGCACCACCCCGTGATGTTTTTCAGAAACCTATCCTACATTGCCACTGCATGTTCCCTGACCTCCCCATGCTGACGACCCCGCGGTGCTTTTCTCCATCCTACATTGCCACTCACTGGCTATCCTAATTCAGACCCCCCGATTCACACCACCCCATGATGTTTTTCTCACTCCTACTAGTTAATGTAATGTAACACACACCCATACAATGCGCACCACCCTGCGATATTTTTCAGAAACCTATCCTACATTGCCACTGCATGTTTCCTGATCTACCCATGCTCAACACCCCGCGGTGCTTTTCTCCATCCTACATTGCCACTCACTGCCTATCCTAATTCAGACCCTCCGATTCACACCACCCCGTGATGTTTTTCTCACTCCTACTAGTGAATGTAATGTAACACACACCCACACAATGCGCACCACCCGGCGATGTTTTTCAGAAACCTATCCTACATTGCCACTGCATGTTTCCTGACCTCCCCTTCCTGACCACCCCGCGGTGCTTTTCTCCATCCTACATTGCCACTCACTGCCTATCCTAATTCAGACCCTCCGATTCACACCACCCCGTGATGTTTTTCTCACTCCTATTAGTGAATGTAATGTAACACACACCCATACAATGCGCACCACCCCGCGATATTTTTCAGAAACCTCACCTACATTGCCACTGCATGTTCCCTGATCTACCCATGCTCAACACCCCGCGGTGCTTTTCTCCATCCTACGTTGCCACTCACTGCCTATCCTAATTCAGACCCTCCGATTAACACCACCCCGTGATGTTTTTCTCACTCCTACTAGTGAATGTAATGTAACACACACCCATACAATGCGAACCACCCCACGATGTTTTTCAGAAACCTAGCCTACATTTCCACTGCATGTTCCCTGACCTCCCCATGCTGACCACCCCGCGGTGCTTTTCTCCATCCTACATTGCCAATCACTGCCTATCCTAATTCAGACCCTAAGATTCACACCACCCCGTGATGTTTTTCTCCTAATAGTGAATGTAATGTAACACACACCCATACAATGCGCACCACCCCGCGATATTTTTCAGAAACCTATCCTACATTGCCACTGCATGTTCCCTGACATCCCCATGCTGACCACCCCGCGGTGCTTTTCTCCATCCTACATTGCAACTAACTTCTATCCTAATTCAGACCCTCCGATTCACACCACTCCGCGATGTTTTTCTCACTCCTACTAGTGAATTTAATGTAACACACACCCATTCAATGCGCACCACCCCGTGATGTTTTTCAGAAAACTATTCTACATTGCCACTGCATGTTTCCAGACATCCCCATTCTGACCACCCCTTGGTGATTTTCTCCATCCTACGTTGCCACTCACTGCCTATCCTAATTCAGACCCTCCGATTAACACCACCCCGTGAAGTTTTTCTCACTCCTACTAGTGAATGTAATGTAACAAACACCCATACAATGCGCACCACCCCGTGATGTTTTTCTCACTCCTACTAGTGAATGTAATGTAACACACACCCATACAATGCGCACCATCCCGTGATGTTTTTCACACTCCTACTAGTGAATGTAATATAACACACACCCATACAATGCGCACCACCCCGTGATGTTTTTCAGAAACCTATCCTACATTGCCACTGCATGTTCCCTGACCTCCCCATGCTGACCACCCCGCGGTGCTTTTCTCCATCCTACATTGCCACTCACTGCCTATCCCAATTCAGACCCTCAGATTCACAACACCGCATGAAGTTTTTCTCACTCCCACTAGTGAATGTAATGTAAAACACACCCATACAATGCGCACCACCTCGTGATGTTTTTCTCACTCCTACTAGTGAATGTAATGTAACACACAACCATACAATGCGCACCACCCCGCGATGATTTTCAGAAACCTATCCTACATTGACACTGCATGTTCCCTCACCTCCCCATGCTGACCACCCCGCGGTGCTTTTCTCCATCCTACATTGCCACTCACTGCATATCCTAATTCAGACCCTCCGATTCACACCACCCCGTGATGTTTTTCTCACTCCTACTAGTGAATGTAATGTAACGCACACTCATACAATGCGCACAACTCCGTGATGTTTTTCTCACTCCTACCAGTGAATGTAATGTAACACACACCCATACAATGCACACCACACCGTGATATTTTTCTCACTCCTACTACTGAATGTAATGTAACACACACCCATACAATGCGCACCACCCCGCGATGTTTTTCTCACTCCTATTAGTGAATGTAATGTAACACACACCCATACAATGCGCACCACCCCGCGATGTTTTTCAGAAACCTATCCTACATGGCCACTGCCTGTTCCCTGACCTCCCCATGCTGACCACCCCGCGGTGCTTTTCTCCATCCTACATTGCCTCTCACTGCCTATCCTAATTCAGACCCTCCGATTCACACCAGCCCGTGATGTTTTTCTCACTCCTACTAGTGAATGTAATGTAACACACACCCATACAATGCGCACCACCCCGTGTTTTTTTCTCACCCCTACTAGTGAATGTAATGTAACACACACGCATACAATGCGCACCACCCCGTTATGTTTTTCAGAAACCTATCCTACATTGCCACTGCATGTTCTCTGACCTCCCCATGCTGACCACACCGCGGTGCTTTTGTCCATCCTACATTGCCACTCACTGCCTATCCTAATTCAGACCCTCCGATTCACACCACCCCGTGATGTTTTTCTCACTCCTACTAGTGAATGTAATGTAACACACACCCATACAATGCGCACCACCCCGCGATGTTTTTCAGAATCCTATCCTACATTGCCACTGCCTGTTCCCTGACCTCCCCATGCTGACCACCCCGCGGTGCTTTTCTCCATCATACATTGCCACTCACTGCCTATCCTTATTCAGACCCTGCGATTCACACGACCCCGTGATGTTTTTCTCACTCCTACTAGTGAATGTAATGTAACACACACCCACACAATGCGCACCACCCGGCGATGTTTTTCAGAAACCTATCCTACATTGCCACTGCATGTTTTCTGACCTCCCCATGCTGACCATCCCGCGGTGCTTTTCTCCATCCTACATTGCCACTCACTGGCTATCCTAATTCAGACCCCCCGATTCACACCACCCCGTGATGTTTTTCTCACTCCTACTAGTTAATGTAATGTAACACACAACCATACAATGCGCGCCACCTCGCGATGTTTTTTAGAATCCTATCCTACATTGCCACTGCATGTTCCCTGAATTCCCCATGCTGACCTGCCCGCGGTGCTTTTCTCCATCCTACATTGCCACTCACTGCCTATCGTAATTCAGACCCTCCGATTCACACCATCCCGTGATGTTTTTCTCACTCCTACTAGTGAATGTAATGTAACACACACCCATACAATGCGCACCACCCCGTGATGTTTTTCAGAAACCTATCCTACATTGCCACTGCATGTTCCCTGATCTACCCATGCTCAACACCCCGCGGTGCTTTTCTCCATCCTACATTGCCACTCACTGCCTATCCTCATTCAGACCCTCCGATTCACACCACCCCGTGATGTTTTTCTCACTCCTACTAGTGAATGTAATGTAACACACACCCACACAATGCGCACTACCCGGCGATGTTTTTCAGAAACCTATCCTACATTGCCACTGCATGTTTTCTGACCTCCCCTTCGTGACCACCCCGCGGTGCTTTTCTCCATCCTACATTGCCACTCACTGCCTATCCTAATTCAGACCCTCCGATTCACACCACCCCGTGATGTTTTTCTCACTCCTACTAGTGAATGTAATGTAACACACACCCATACAATGCGCACCACCCCGCGATATTTTTCAGAAACCTCACCTACATTGCCACTGCATGTTCCCTGATCTACCCATGCTCAACACCCCGCGGTGCTTTTCTCCATCCTACGTTGCCACTCACTGCCTATCCTAATTCAGACCCTCCGATTAACACCACCCCGTGATGTTTTTCTCACTCCTACTAGTGAATGTAATGTAACACACACCCATACAATGCGAACCACCCCACGATGTTTTTCAGAAACCTAGCCTACATTGCCACTGCATGTTCCCTGACCTCCCCATGCTGACAACCCCGCGGTGCTTTTCTCCATCCTACATTGCCACTCACTGCCTATCCTAATTCAGACCCTAAGATTCACACCACCCCGTGATGTTTTTCTCCTAATAGTGAATGTAATGTAACACACACCCATACAATGCGCACCACCCCGCGATATTTTTCGGAAACCTATCCTACATTGCCACTGCATGTTCCCTGACCTCCCCATGCTGACCACCCCGCGGTGCTTTTCTCCATCCTACATTGCAACTAACTTCTATCCTAATTCAGACCCTCCGATTCACACCACTCCGCGAAGTTTTTCTCACTCCTACTAGTGAATTTAATGTAACACACACCCATACAATGCGCACCACCCCGCGATGTATTTCAGAATCCTATCCTACATTGCCACTGCATGTTCCCTGACTTCCCCATGCTGACCTGCCCGCGGTGCTTTTCTCCATCCTACATTGCCACTCACTGCCTATCCTAATTCAGACCCTCCGATTCACACCATCCCCTGATGTTTTTCTCACTCCTACTAGTGAATGTAATGTAACACTCACCCATACAATGCTCACCACCCCGCGATGTTTTTCTCACTCCTACAAGTGAATGTAATGTAACACACCCCCATACAATGCGCACTACCCCGCGATGTTTTTCAGAAACATATCCTACATTGCCACAGCATGTTCCCTGACCTCCACATGCTGACCAACCCGCGGTGCTTTTCTCCATCCTACATTGCCACTCACTGCCTATCCTTATTCAGACCCTCCGATTCACACCACCCCGTGATGTTTTTCTCACTCCTACTAGTGAATGTAATGTAACACACACCCACACAATGCGCACCACCTTGCGATATTTTTCAGAAACCTATCCTACATTGCCACTGCATGTTTCCTGACCTCCCCATGCTGACCACGCCGCGGTTCTTTTCTCCATCCTACATTGCCACTCACTGACTATCCTAATTCAGACACTCCGATTCACACCACCCCGTGATGTTTTTCTCACTGCTACTAGTGAATGTAATGTAACACACACCCATACAATGCGCACCACCCCACGATGTTTTTCAGAAACCTATCCTACATTGCTACTGCATGTTCCCTGACCTCCACATGCTGACCAACCCGCGGTGCTTTTCTCCATCCTACATTGCCACTCACTGCCTATCCTAATTCAGACACCCCGATTCACACCACCCCGTGATGTTTTTCTCACTCCTACTAGTGAATGTAATGTAACACACACCCATAAAATGCGCACCACCCCATGATGTTTTTCTCACTCCTACTAGTGAATGAAATGTAACACACACAAATACAATGCGAACCACCCCGTGATGTTTTTCAGAAACCTATCCTACATTGCCACTGCATGTTCCCTGACCTCCCCATGCTGACCACCCCGCGGTGCTTTTCTCCATCCTACATTGCCACTCACTGCCTCTCCTTATTCAGACCCTCCGATTCACACCACCCCGTGATGTTTTTCTCACTCCTACTAGTGAATGTAATGTAACACACACCCATACAATGCGCACCACCCCGTGATGTTTTTCTCACTCCTACTAGTGAATGTAATGTAACACACACCCATACAATGCGCACCACCCCGCAATGTTTTTCAGAAACGTATCCTACATTGCCACTGCATGTTCCCTGACCTCCCCATGCTGACCACCCCACGGTGCTTTTCTCCATCCTACATTGCCACTCACTGCCTATCCTAATTCAGACGCTCTTATTCACACCACCCCGTGATGTTTTTCTCACTCCTACTAGTGAATGTAATGTAACACACACCCATACAATGCGCACCACCCCGTGATGTTTTTCTCACTCCTACTAGTGAATGTAATGTAACACACAGCCATACAATGCGCACCACCCCGCAATGTTTTTCAGAAACGTATCCTACATTGCCACTGCATGTTCCCTGACCTCCCCATGCTGACCACCCCACGGTGCTTTTCTCCATCCTACATTGCCACTCACTGCCTATCCTAATTCAGACGCTCTGATTCACACCACCCCGTGATGTTTTTCTCTCTCCTACAAGTGAATGTAATGTAACACACACCCATACAATGCGCACCACCCCGCGATGTTTTTCAGAAACCTATCCTACATTGCCACTGCATGTTCCCTGACCTCACCATGCTGACCACCCCGCGGTGCTTTTCTCCATCCTACATTGCCACTCACTGCCTATCCTAATTCAGACCCTCCGATTCACACCACCCCGCGATGTTTTTCTCACTCCTACTATTGAATGTAATTTAAAACACACCCATACAATGCGCACCAGCCCGCGATGTTTTTCAGAAACCTATCCTACATTGTCACTGCATGTTCCCTGACCTCCCCATGCTGACCACCCCGCGGTGCTTTTCTCTATCCTACATTGCCAGTCACTGCCTATCCTAATTCAGAACCTCCGATTCACACCATCCCATGATGTTTTTCTCACTCCTACTAGTGAATGTAATGTAACACCCAACCATACAATGCGCACCACCCCGCGATGTTTTTCAGAAACCTATCCTACATTGCCACTGCATGTTCCCTGACCTCCCCATGCTGACGACCCCGCGGTGCTTTTCTCCATCCTACATTGCCACTCACTGGCTATCCTAATTCAGACCCTCCGATTCACACCACCCCGTGATGTTTTTCTCACTCCTTCTAGTGAATGCAATGTAACACACACCCATACAATGCGCACCACCCCGTGATGTTTTTCTCACTCCTACTAGTGAATATAATGTAACACACAACCATACAATGCGCACCACCCCACGATGTTTTTCAGAAACCTATCCTACTTTGCCACTGCATGTTCCCTGACCTCCCCATGCTGACGACTCCGCGGGGCTTTTCTCCATCCTACATTGCCACTCACTGGCTATCCTAATTCAGACCCTCCGATTCACACCACCCCGTGATGTTTTTCTCACTCCTACTAGTGAATGTAATGTAACACACACCCATACAATGCGCACCACCCCGTGATGTTTTTCTCACTCCTACTAGTGAATGTAATGTAACACACACCCACACAATGCGCACCACCCCGTGATGTTTTTCTCACTCCTACTAGTGAATGTAATGTAACACACAGCCATACAATGCGCACCACCCCGCAATGTTTTTCAGAAACGTATCCTACATTGCCACTGCGTGTTCCCTGACCTCCCCATGCTGACCACCCCACGGTGCTTTTCTCCATCCTACATTGCCACTCACTGCCTATCCTAATTCAGACGCTCTGATTCACACCACCCCGTGATGTTTTTCTCACTCCTACTAGTGAATGTAATGTAACACACACCCATACAATGCGCACCACCCCGTGATGTTTTTCTCACTCCTACTAGTGAATGTAATGTAACACACAGCCATACAATGCGCACCACCCCGCAATGTTTTTCAGAAACGTATCCTACATTGCCACTGCATGTTCCCTGACCTCCCCATGCTGACCACCCCACGGTGCTTTTCTCCATCCTACATTGCCACTCACTGCCTATCCTAATTCAGACGCTCTGATTCACACCACCCGGTGATGTTTTTCTCACTCCTACTAGTGAATGTAATGTAACACACACCCATACAATGCGCACCACCCCGCGATGTTTTTCAGAAACCTATCCTACATTGCCACTGCATGTTCCCTGACCTCACCATGCTGACCACCCCGCGGTGCTTTTCTCCATCCTACATTGCCACTCACTGCCTATCCTAATTCAGACCCTCCGATTCACACCACCCCGCGATGTTTTTCTCACTCCTACTATTGAATGTAATTTAAAACACACCCATACAATGCGCACCAGCCCGCGATGTTTTTCAGAAACCTATCCTACATTGTCACTGCATGTTCCCTGACCTCCCCATGCTGACCACCCCGCGGTGCTTTTCTCTATCCTACATTGCCAGTCACTGCCTATCCTAATTCAGAACCTCCGATTCACACCATCCCATGATTTTTTCTCACTCCTACTAGTGAATGTAATGTAACACCCAACCATACAATGCGCACCACCCCGCGATGTTTTTCAGAAACCTATCCTACATTGCCACTGCATGTTCCCTGACCTCCCCATGCTGACGACCCCGCGGTGCTTTTCTCCATCCTACATTGCCACTCACTGGCTATCCTAATTCAGACCCTCCGATTCACACCACCCCGTGATGTTTTTCTCACTCCTTCTAGTGAATGCAATGTAACACACACCCATACAATGCGCACCACCCCGTGATGTTTTTCTCACTCCTACTAGTGAATATAATGTAACACACACCCATACAATGCGCACCACCCCACGATGTTTTTCAGAAACCTATCCTACTTTGCCACTGCATGTTCCCTGACCTCCCCATGCTGACGACCCCGCGGGGCTTTTCTCCATCCTACATTGCCACTCACTGGCTATCCTAATTCAGACCCTCCGATTCACACCACCCCGTGATGTTTTTCTCACTCCTACTAGTGAATGTAATGTAACACACACCCATACAATGCGCACCACCCCGTGATGTTTTTCTCACTCCTACAAGTGAATGTAATGTAACACACACCCATACAATGCGCACCACCCCGTGATGTTTTTCTCACTCCTACTAGTGAATGTAATGTAACACACAGCCATACAATGCGCACCACCCCGCAATGTTTTTCAGAAACGTATCCTACATTGCCACTGCATGTTCCCTGACCTCCCCATGCTGACCACCCCACGGTGCATTTCTCCATCCTACATTGCCACTCACTGCCTATCCTAATTCAGACGCTCTGATTCACACCACCCCGTGATGTTTTTCTCACTCCTACTAGTGAATGTAATGTAACACACACCCATACAATGCGCACCACCCCGTGATGTTTTTCTCACTCCTACTAGTGAATGTAATGTAACACACAGCCATACAATGCGCACCACCCCGCAATGTTTTTCAGAAACGTATCCTACATTGCCACTGCATGTTCCCTGACCTCCCCATGCTGACCACCCCACGGTGCTTTTCTCCATCCTACATTGCCACTCACTGCCTATCCTAATTCAAACGCTCTGATTCACACCACCCCGTGATGTTTTTCTCACTCCTACTAGTGAATGTAATGTAACACACACCCATACAATGCGCACCACCCCGCGATGTTTTTCAGAAACCTATCCTACATTGCCACTGCATGTTCCCTGACCTCACCATGCTGACCACCCCGCGGTGCTTTTCTCCATCCTACATTGCCACTCACTGCCTATCCTAATTCAGACCCTCCGATTCACACCACCCCGCGATGTTTTTCTCACTCCTACTATTGAATGTAATTTAAAACACACCCATACAATGCGCACCAGCCCGCGATGTTTTTCAGAAACCTATCCTACATTGTCACTGCATGTTCCCTGACCTCCCCATGCTGACCACCCCGCGGTGCTTTTCTCTATCCTACATTGCCAGTCACTGCCTATCCTAATTCAGAACCTCCGATTCACACCATCCCATGATGTTTTTCTCACTCCTACTAGTGAATGTAATGTAACACCCAACCACACAATGCGCACCACCCCGCGATGTTTTTCAGAAACCTATCCTACATTGCCACTGCATGTTCCCTGACCTCCCCATGCTGACGACCCCGCGGTGCTTTTCTCCATCCTACATTGCCACTCACTGGCTATCCTAATTCAGACCCCCCGATTCACACCACCCCGTGATGTTTTTCTCACTCCTACTAGTTAATGTAATGTAACACACACCCATACAATGCGCACCACCCCGCGATATTTTTCAGAAACCTATCCTACATTGCCACTGCATGTTCCCTGATCTACCCATGCTCAACACCCCGCGGTGCTTTTCTCCATCCTACATTGCCACTCACTGCCTATCCTAATTCAGACCCTCCGATTCACACCACCCCGTGATGTTTTTCTCACTCCTACTAGTGAATGTAATGTAACACACACCCACACAATGCGCACCACCCGGCGATGTTTTTCAGAAACCTATCCTACATTGCCAGTGCATGTTTCCTGACCTCCCCTTGCTGACCACCCCGCGGTGCTTTTCTCCATCCTACATTGCCACTCACTGCCTATCCTAATTCAGACCCTCCGATTCACACCACCCCGCGATGTTTTTCTCACTCCTACTATTGAATGTAATTTAAAACACACCCATACAATGCGCACCACCCCGCGATGTTTTTCATAAACCTATCCTACATTGTCACTGCATGTTCCCTGACCTCCCCATGCTGACCACCCCGCGGTGCTTTTCTCTATCCTACATTGCCAGTCACTGCCTATCCTAATTCAGAACCTCCGATTCACACCATCCCATGATGTTTTTCTCACTCCTACTAGTGAATGTAATGTAACACCCAACCATACAATGCGCACCACCCCGCGATGTTTTTCAGAAACCTATCCTACATTGCCACTGCATGTTCCCTGACCTCCCCATGCTGACCACCCCGCGGTGCTTTTTTCCATCCTACATTGCCACTCACTGCCTATCCTAATTCAGACCCTCCGATTCACACCACCCCATGATGTTTTTCTCACTCCTTCTAGTGAATGCAATGTAACACACACCCATACAATGCGCACCACCCCGTGATGTTTTTCTCACTCCTACTAGTGAATATAATGTAACACACACCCATACAATGCGCACCACCCCACGATGTTTTTCAGAAACCTATCCTACTTTGCCACTGCATGTTCCCTGACCTCCCCATGCTGACGACCCCGCGGGGCTTTTCTCCATCCTACATTGCCACTCACTGGCTATCCTAATTCAGACCCTCCGATTCACACCACCCCGTGATGTTTTTCTCACTCCTACTAGTGAATGTAATGTAACACACACCCATACAATGCGCACCACCCCGTGATGTTTTTCTCACTCCTACTAGTGAATGTAATGTAACACACACCCATACAATGCGCACCACCCCGTGATGTTTTTCTCACTCCTACTAGTGAATGTAATGTAACACACAGCCATACAATGCGCACCACCCCGCAATGTTTTTCAGAAACGTATCCTACATTGCCACTGCATGTTCCCTGACCTCCCCATGCTGACCACCCCACGGTGCTTTTCTCCATCCTACATTGCCACTCACTGCCTATCCTAATTCAGACGCTCTTATTCACACCACCCCGTGATGTTTTTCTCACTCCTACTAGTGAATGTAATGTAACACACACCCATACAATGCGCACCACCCCGTGATGTTTTTCTCACTCCTACTAGTGAATGTAATGTAACACACAGCCATACAATGCGCACCACCCCGCAATGTTTTTCAGAAACGTATCCTACAATGCCACTGCATGTTCCCTGACCTCCCCATGCTGACCACCCCACGGTGCTTTTCTCCATCCTACATTGCCACTCACTGCCTATCCTAATTCAGACGCTCTGATTCACACCACCCCGTGATGTTTTTCTCACTCCTACTAGTGAATGTAATGTAACACACACCCATACAATGCGCACCACCACGCGATGTTTTTCAGAAACCTATCCTACATTGCCACTGCATGTTCCCTGACCTCACCATGCTGACCACCCCGCGGTGCTTTTCTCCATCCTACATTGCCACTCACTGCCTATCCTAATTCAGACCCTCCGATTCACACCACCCCGCGATGTTTTTCTCACTCCTACTATTGAATGTAATTTAAAACACACCCATACAATGCGCACCAGCCCGCGATGTTTTTCAGAAACCTATCCTACATTGTCACTGCATGTTCCCTGACCTCCCCATGCTGACCACCCCGCGGTGCTTTTCTCTATCCTACATTGCCAGTCACTGCCTATCCTAATTCAGAACCTCCGATTCACACCATCCCATGATGTTTTTCTCACTCCTACTAGTGAATGTATTGTAACACCCAACCATACAATGCGCACCACCCCGCGATGTTTTTCAGAAACCTATCCTACATTGCCACTGCATGTTCCCTGACCTCCCCATGCTGACGACCCCGCGGTGCTTTTCTCCATCCTACATTGCCACTCACTGGCTATCCTAATTCAGACCCTCCGATTCACACTACCCCGTGATGTTTTTCTCACTCCTTCTAGTGAATGCAATGTAACACACACCCATACAATGCGCACCACCCCGTGATGTTTTTCTCACTCCTACTAGTGAATATAATGTAACACACAACCATACAATGCGCACCACCCCACGATGTTTTTCAGAAACCTATCCTACTTTGCCACTGCATGTTCCCTGACCTCCCCATGCTGACGACCCCGCGGGGCTTTTCTCCATCCTACATTGCCACTCACTGGCTATCCTAATTCAGACCCTCCGATTCACACCACCCCGTGATGTTTTTCTCACTCCTACTAGTGAATGTAATGTAACACACACCCATACAATGCGCACCACCCCGTGATGTTTTTCTCACTCCTACTAGTGAATGTAATGTAACACACACCCATACAATGCGCACCACCCCGTGATGTTTTTCTCACTCCTCGTAGTGAATGTAATGTAACACACAGCCATACAATGCGCACCACCCCGCAATGTTTTTCAGAAACGTATCCTACATTGCCACTGCATGTTCCCTGACCTCCCCATGCTGACCACCCCACGGTGCTTTTCTCCATCCTACATTGCCACTCACTGCCTATCCTAATTCAGACGCTCTGATTCACACCACCCCGTGATGTTTTTCTCACTCCTACTAGTGAATGTAATGTAACACACACCCATACAATGCGCACCACCCCGTGATGTTTTTCTCACTCCTACTAGTGAATGTAATGTAACACACAGCCATACAATGCGCACCACCCCGCAATGTTTTTCAGAAACGTATCCTACATTGCCACTGCATGTTCCCTGACCTCCCCATGCTGACCACCCCACGGTGCTTTTCTCCATCCTACATTGCCACTCACTGCCTATCCTAATTCAGACGCTCTGATTCACACCACCCCGTGATGTTTTTCTCACTCCTACTAGTGAATGTAATGTAACACACACCCATACAATGCGCACCACCCCGCGATGTTTTTCAGAAACCTATCCTACATTGCCACTGCATGTTCCCTGACCTCACCATGCTGACCACCCCGCGGTGCTTTTCTCCATCCTACATTGCCACTCACTGCCTATCCTAATTCAGACCCTCCGATTCACACCACCCCGCGATGTTTTTCTCACTCCTACTATTGAATGTAATTTAAAACACACCCATACAATGCGCACCAGCCCGCGATGTTTTTCAGAAACCTATCCTACATTGTCACTGCATGTTCCCTGACCTCCCCATGCTGACCACCCCGCGGTGCTTTTCTCTATCCTACATTGCCAGTCACTGCCTATCCTAATTCAGAACCTCCGATTCACACCATCCCATGATTTTTTCTCACTCCTACTAGTGAATGTAATGTAACACCCAACCATACAATGCGCACCACCCCGCGATGTTTTTCAGAAACCTATCCTACATTGCCACTGCATGTTCCCTGACCTCCCCATGCTGACGACCCCGCGGTGCTTTTCTCCATCCTACATTGCCACTCACTGGCTATCCTAATTCAGACCCTCCGATTCACACCACCCCGTGATGTTTTTCTCACTCCTTCTAGTGAATGCAATGTAACACACACCCATACAATGCGCACCACCCCGTGATGTTTTTCTCACTCCTACTAGTGAATATAATGTAACACACCCATGCAATGCGCACCACCCCACGATGTTTTTCAGAAACCTATCCTACTTTGCCACTGCATGTTCCCTGACCTCCCCATGCTGACGACCCCGCGGGGCTTTTCTCCATCCTACATTGCCACTCACTGGCTATCCTAATTCAGACCCTCCGATTCACACCACCCCGTGATGTTTTTCTCACTCCTACTAGTGAATGTAATGTAACACACACCCATACAATGCGCACCACCCCGTGATGTTTTTCTCACTCCTACTAGTGAATGTAATGTAACACACACCCATACAATGCGCACCACCCAGTGATGTTTTTCTCACTCCTACTAGTGAATGTAATGTAACACACAGCCATACAATGCGCACCACCCCGCAATGTTTTTCAGAAACGTATCCTACATTGCCACTGCATGTTCCCTGACCTCCCCATGCTGACCACCCCACGGTGCTTTTCTCCATCCTACATTGCCACTCACTGCCTATTCTTATTCAGACGCTCTGATTCACACCACCCCGTGATGTTTTTCTCACTCCTACTAGTGAATGTAATGTAACACACACCCATACAATGCGCACCACCCCGTGATGTTTTTCTCACTCCTACTAGTGAATGTAATGTAACACACAGCCATACAATGCGCACCACCCCGCAATGTTTTTCAGAAACGTATCCTACATTGCCACTGCATGTTCCCTGACCTCCCCATGCTGACCACCCCACGGTGCTTCTCTCCATCCTACATTGCCACTCACTGCCTATCCTAATTCAGACGCTCTGATTCACACCACCCCGTGATGTTTTTCTCACTCCTACTAGTGAATGTAATGTAACACACACCCATACAATGCGCACCACCCCGCGATGTTTTTCAGAAACCTATCCTACATTGCCACTGCATGTTCCCTGACCTCACCATGCTGACCACCCCGCGGTGCTTTTCTCCATCCTACATTGCCACTCACTGCCTATCCTAATTCAGACCCTCCGATTCACACCACCCCGCGATGTTTTTCTCACTCCTACTATTGAATGTAATTTAAAACACACCCATACAATGCGCACCAGCCCGCGATGTTTTTCAGAAACCTATCCTACATTGTCACTGCATGTTCCCTGACCTCCCCATGCTGACCACCCCGCGGTGCTTTTCTCTATCCTACATTGCCAGTCACTGCCTATCCTAATTCAGAACCTCCGATTCACACCATCCCATGATGTTTTTCTCACTCCTACTAGTGAATGTAATGTAACACCCAACCATACAATGCGCACCACCCCGCGATGTTTTTCAGAAACCTATCCTACATTGCCACTGCATGTTCCCTGACCTCCCCATGCTGACGACCCCGCGGTGCTTTTCTCCATCCTACATTGCCACTCACTGGCTATCCTAATTCAGACCCCCCGATTCACACCACCCCGTGATGTTTTTCTCACTCCTACTAGTTAATGTAATGTAACACACACCCATACAATGCGCACCACCCCGCGATATTTTTCAGAAACCTATCCTACATTGCCACTGCATGTTCCCTGATCTACCCATGCTCAACACCCCGCGGTGCTTTTCTCCATCCTACATTGCCACTCACTGCCTATCCTAATTCAGACCCTCCGATTCACACCACCCCGTGATGTTTTTCTCACTCCTACTAGTGAATGTAATGTAACACACACCCACACAATGCGCACCACCCGGCGATGTTTTTCAGAAACCTATCCTACATTGCCAGTGCATGTTTCCTGACCTCCCCTTGCTGACCACCCCGCGGTGCTTTTCTCCATCCTACATTGCCACTCACTGCCTATCCTAATTCAGACCCTCCGATTCACACCACCCCGTGATGTTTTTCTCACTCCTACTAGTGAATGTAATGTAACACACACCCATACAATGCGAACCACCCCACGATGTTTTTCAGAAACCTAGCCTACATTGCCACTGCATGTTCCCTGACCTCCCCATGCTGACCAACCCGCGGTGCTTTTCTCCATCCTACATTGCCACTCACTGCCTATCCTAATTCAGACCCTAAGATTCTCACCACCCCGTGATGTTTTTCTCCTAATAGTGAATGTAATGTAACACACACCCATACAATGCGCACCACCCCGCGATATTTTTCAGAAACCTATCCTACATTGCCACTGCATGTTCCCTGACCTCCCCATGTTGACCACCCCGCGGTGCTTTTCTCCATCCTACATTGCAACTAACTGCCTATTCTAATTCAGACCCTCCGATTCACACCACTCCGCGATGTTTTTCTCACTCCTACTAGTGAATTTAATGTAACACACACCCATACAATGCGCACCACAGCGCGATGTATTTCAGAATCCTATCCTACATTGCCACTGCATGTTCCCTGACTTCCCCATGCTGACCTGCCCGCGGTGCTTTTCTCCATGCTACATTGCCACTCACTGCCTATCCTAATTCAGACCCTCCGATTCACACCATCCCGTGATGTTTTTCTCACTCCTACTAGTGAATGTAATGTAACACTCACCCATACAATGCGCACCACCCCGCGATGTTTTTCTCACTCCTACTAGTGAATGTAATGTAACACACCCCCATACAATGCGCACTACCCCGCGATGTTTTTCAGAAATATATCCTACAGTGCCACAGCATGTTCCCTGACCTCCACATGCTGACCAACCCGCGGTGCTTTTCTGCATCCTACATTGCCACTCACTGCCTATCCTTATTCAGACCCTCCGATTCACACCACCCCGTGATGTTTTTCTCACTCCTACTAGTGAATGTAATGTAACACACACCCACACAATGCGCACCACCTTGCGATATTTTTCAGAAACCTATCCTACATTGCCACTGCATGTTTCCTGACCTCCCCATGCTGACCACCCCGCGGTTCTTTTCTCCATCCTACATTGCCACTCACTGACTATCCTAATTCAGACCCTCCGATTCACACCACCCCGTGATGTTTTTCTCACTGCTACTAGTGAATGTAATGTAACACACACCCATACAATGCGCACCACCCCACGATGTTTTTCAGAAACCTATCCTACATTGCTACTGCATGTTCCCTGACCTCCACATGCTGACCAACCCGCGGTGCTTTTCTCCATCCTACATTGCCACTCACTGCCTATCCTAATTCAGACACCCCGATTCACACCACCCCGTGATGTTTTTCTCACTCCTACTAGTGAATGTAATGTAACACACACCCATAAAATGCGCACCACCCCGTGATGTTTTTCTCACTCCTACTAGTGAATGTAATGTAACACACACCCATACAATGCACACCACCCCGCGATATTTTTCAGAAACCTATCCTACATTGCCACTGCATGTTCCCTGACCTCCCCATGCTGACCACCCCGCGGTGCTTTTCTCCATCCTACATTGCAACTAACTGCCTATCCTAATTCAGACCCTCCGATTCACACCACTCCGCGATGTTTTTCTCACTCCTACTAGTGAATTTAATGTAACACACACCCATACAATGCGCGCCACCTCGCGATGTTTTTTAGAATCCTATCCTACATTGCCACTGCATGTTCCCTGACTTCCCCATGCTGACCTGCCCGCGGTGCTTTTCTCCATCCTTCATTGCCACTCACTGCCTATCGTAATTCAGACCCTCCGATTCACACCATCCCGTGATGTTTTTCTCACTCCTACTAGTGAATGTAATGTAACACACACCCATACAATGCGCACGACCCCGTGATGTTTTTCAGAAACCTATCCTACATTGCCACTGAATGTTCCCTGACCTCCCCATGCTGACGACCCCGCGGTGCTTTTCTCCATCCTACATTGCCACTCACTGGCTATCCTAATTCAGACCCCCCGATTCACACCACCCCGTGATGTTTTTCTCACTCCTACTAGTTAATGTAATGTAACACACACCCATACAATGCGCACCACCCCGCGATATTTTTCAGAAACCTATCCTACATTGCCACTGCATGTTCCCTGATCTACCCATGCTCAACACCCCGCGGTGCTTTTCTCCATCCTACGTTGCCACTCACTGCCTATCCTAATTCAGACCCTCCGATTCACACCACCCCGTGATGTTTTTCTCACTCCTACTAGTGAATGTAATGTAACACACACCCATACAATGCGCACCACCCCGCGATATTTTTCAGAAACCTCACCTACATTGCCACTGCATGTTCCCTGATCTACCCATGCTCAACACCCCGCGGTGCTTTTCTCCATCCTACGTTGCCACTCACTGCCTATCCTAATTCAGACCCTCCGATTAACACCACCCCGTGATGTTTTTCTCACTCCTACTAGTGAATGTAATGTAACACACACCCATACAATGCGAACCACCCCACGATGTTTTTCAGAAACCTAGCCTACATTGCCACTGCATGTTCCCTGACCTCCACAGGCTGACCACCCCGCGGTGCTTTTCTCCATCCTACATTGCCACTCACTGCCTATCCTAATTCAGACCCTAAGATTCACACCACCCCGTGATGTTTTTCTCCTAATAGTGAATGTAATGTAACACACACCCATACAATGCGCACCACCCCGCGATATTTTTCAGAAACCTATCCTACATTGCCACTGCATGTTCCCTGACCTCCCCATGCTGACCACCCCGCGGTGCTTTTCTCCATCCTACATTGCAACTAACTTCTATCCTAATTCAGACCCTCCGATTCACACCACTCCGCGATGTTTTTCTCACTCCTACTAGTGAATTTAATGTAACACACACCCATACAATGCGCACCACCCCGCGATGTATTTCAGAATCCTATCCTACATTGCCACTGCATGTTCCCTGACTTCCCCATGCTGACCTGCCCGCGGTGCTTTTCTCCATCCTACATTGCCACTCACTGCCTATCCTAATTCAGACCCTCCGATTCACACCATCCCCTGATGTTTTTCTCACTCCTACTAGTGAATGTAATGTAACACTCACCCATACAATGCTCACCACCCCGCGATGTTTTTCTCACTCCTACTAGTGAATGTAATGTAACACACCCCCATACAATGCGCACTACCCCGCGATGTTTTTCAGAAACATATCCTACATTGCCACAGCATGTTCCCTGACCTCCACATGCTGACCAACCCGCGGTGCTTTTCTCCATCCTACATTGCCACTCACTGCCTATCCTTATTCAGACCCTCCGATTCACACCACCCCGTGATGTTTTTCTCACTCCTACTAGTGAATGTAATGTAACACACACCCACACAATGCGCACCACCTTGCGATATTTTTGAGAAACCTATCCTACATTGCCACTGCATGTTTCCTGACCTCCCCATGCTGACCACCCCGCGGTTCTTTTCTCCATCCTACATTGCCACTCACTGACTATCCTAATTCAGACCCTCCGATTCACACCACCCCGTGATGTTTTTCTCACTGCTACTAGTGAATGTAATGTAACACACACCCATACAATGCGCACCACCCCACGATGTTTTTCAGAAACCTATCCTACATTGCTACTGCATGTTCCCTGACCTCCACATGCTGACCAACCCGCGGTGCTTTTCTCCATCCTACATTGCCACTCACTGCCTATCCTAATTCAGACACCCCGATTCACACCACCCCGTGATGTTTTTCTCACTCCTACTAGTGAATGTAATGTAACACACACCCATAAAATGCGCACCACCCCATGATGTTTTTCTCACTCCTACTAGTGAATGAAATGTAACACACACAAATACAATGCGAACCACCCCGTGATGTTTTTCAGAAACCTATCCTACATTGCCACTGCATGTTCCCTGACCTCCCCATGCTGACCACCCCGCGGTGCTTTTCTCCATCCTACATTGCCACTCACTGCCTCTCCTTATTCAGACCCTCCGATTCACACCACCCCGTGATGTTTTTCTCACTCCTACTAGTGAATGTAATGTAACACACACCCATACAATGCGCACCACCCCGTGATGTTTTTCTCACTCCTACTAGTGAATGTAATGTAACACACAGCCATACAATGCGCACCACCCCGCAATGTTTTTCAGAAACGTATCCTACATTGCCACTGCATGTTCCCTGACCTCCCCATGCTGACCACCCCACGGTGCTTTTCTCCATCCTACATTGCCACTCACTGCCTATCCTAATTCAGACGCTCTGATTCACACCACCCCGTGATGTTTTTCTCACTAATACTAGTGAATGTAAAGTAACACACACCCATACAATGCGCACCACCCCGCGATGTTTTTCAGAAACCTATCCTACATTGCCACTGCATGTTCCCTGACCTCCCCATGCTGACCAACCCGCGGTGCTTTTCTCCATCCTACATTGCCACTCACTGCCTATCCTAATTCAGACCCTCCGATTCACACCACCCCGCGATGTTTTTCTCACTCCTACTATTGAATGTAATTTAAAACACACCCATACAATGCGCACCACCCCGCGATGTTTTTCATAAACCTATCCTACATTGTCACTGCATGTTCCCTGACCTCCCCATGCTGACCACCCCGCGGTGCTTTTCTCTATCCTACATTGCCAGTCACTGCTTATCCTAATTCAGAACCTCCGATTCACACCATCCCATGATGTTTTTCTCACTCCTACTAGTGAATGTAATGTAACACCCAACCATACAATGCGCACCACCCCGCGATGTTTTTCAGAAACCTATCCTACATTGCCACTGCATGTTCCCTGACCTCCCCATGCTGACCACCCCGCGGTGCTTTTTTCCATCCTACATTGCCACTCACTGCCTATCCTAATTCAGACCCTCCGATTCACACCACCCCGTGATGTTTTTCTCACTCCTTCTAGTGAATGCAATGTAACACACACCCATACAATGCGCACCACCCCGTGATGTTTTTCTCACTCCTACTAGTGAATATAATGTAACACACACCCATACAATGCGCACCACCCCACGATGTTTTTCAGAAACCTATCCTACTTTGCCACTGCATGTTCCCTGACCTCCCCATGCTGACGACCCCACGGGGCTTTTCTCCATCCTACATTGCCACTCACTGGCTATCCTAATTCAGACCCTCCGATTCACACCACCCCGTGATGTTTTTCTCACTCCTACTAGTGAATGTAATGTAACACACACCCATACAATGCGCACCACCCCGTGATGTTTTTCTCACTCCTACTAGTGAATGTAATGTAACACACACCCATACAATGCGCACCACCCCGTGATGTTTTTCTCACTCCTACTAGTGAATGTAATGTAACACACAGCCATACAATGCGCACCACCCCGCAATGTTTTTCAGAAACGTATCCTACATTGCCACTGCATGTTCCCTGACCTCCCCATGCTGACCACCCCACGGTGCTTTTCTCCATCCTACATTGCCACTCACTGCCTATCCTAATTCAGACGCTCTGATTCACACCACCCCGTGATGTTTTTCTCACTCCTACTAGTGAATGTAATGTAACACACACCCATACAATGCGCACCACCCCGTGATGTTTTTCTCACTCCTACTAGTGAATGTAATGTAACACACAGCCATACAATGCGCACCACCCCGCAATGTTTTTCAGAAACGTATCCTACATTGCCACTGCATGTTCCCTGACCTCCCCATGCTGACCACCCCACGGTGCTTTTCTCCATCCTACATTGCCACTCACTGCCTATCCTAATTCAGACGCTCTGATTCACACCACCCCGTGATGTTTTTCTCACTCCTACTAGTGAATGTAATGTAACACACACCCATACAATGCGCACCACCCCGAGATGTTTTTCAGAAACCTATCCTACATTGCCACTGCATGTTCCCTGACCTCACCATGCTGACCACCCCGCGGTGCTTTTCTCCATCCTACATTGCCACTCACTGCCTATCCTAATTCAGACCCTCCGATTCACACCACCCCGCGATGTTTTTCTCACTCCTAATATTGAATGTAATTTAAAACACACCCATACAATGCGCACCAGCCCGCGATGTTTTTCAGAAACCTATCCTACATTGTCACTGCATGTTCCCTGACCTCCCCATGCTGACCACCCCGCGGTGCTTTTCTCTATCCTACATTGCCAGTCACTGCCTATCCTAATTCAGAACCTCCGATTCACACCATCCCATGATGTTTTTCTCACTCCTACTAGTGAATGTAATGTAACACCCAACCATACAATGCGCACCACCCCGCGATGTTTTTCAGAAACCTATCCTACATTGCCACTGCATGTTCCCTGACCTCCCCATGCTGACGACCCCGCGGTGCTTTTCTCCATCCTACATTGCCACTCACTGGCTATCCTAATTCAGACCCCCCGATTCACACCACCCCGTGATGTTTTTCTCACTCCTACTAGTTAATGTAATGTAACACACACCCATACAATGCGCACCACCCCGCGATATTTTTCAGAAACCTATCCTACATTGCCACTGCATGTTCCCTGATCTACCCATGCTCAACACCCCGCGGTGCTTTTCTCCATCCTACATTGCCACTCACTGCCTATCGTAATTCAGACCCTCCGATTCACACCACCCCGTGATGTTTTTCTCACTCCTACTAGTGAATGTAATGTAACACACACCCATACAATGCGCAACACCCGGCGATGTTTTTCAGAAACCTATCCTACATTGCCAGTGCATGTTTCCTGACCTCCCCTTGCTGACCACCCCGAGGTGCTTTTCTCCATCCTACATTGCCACTCACTGCCTATCCTAATTCAGACCCTCCGATTCACACCACCCCGTGATGTTTTTCTCACTCCTACTAGTGAATGTAATGTAACACACACCCATACAATGCGCACCACCCCGCGATATTTTTCAGAAACCTCACCTACATTGCCACTGCATGTTCCCTGATCTACCCATTCTCAACACCCCGCGGTGCTTTTCTCCATCCTACGTTGCCACTCACTGCCTATCCTAATTCAGACCCTCAGATTAACACCACCCCGTGATGTTTTTCTCACTCCTACTAGTGAATGTAATGTAACACACACCCATACAATTCGAACCACCCCACGATGTTTTTCAGAAACCTAGCCTACATTGCCACTGCATGTTCCCTGACCTCCCCATGCTGACCACCCCGCGGTGCTTTTCTCCATCCTACATTGCCACTCACTGCCTTTCCTAATTCAGACCCTAAGATTCACACCACCCCGTGATGTTTTTCTCCTAATAGTGAATGTAATGTAACACACACCCATACAATGCGCACCACCCCGCGATATTTTTCAGAAACCTATCCTACATTGCCACTGCATGTTCCCTGACTTCCCCATGCTGACCTGCCCGCGGTGCTTTTCTCCATCCTACATTGCCACTCACTGCCTATCCTAATTCAGACCCTCCGATTCACACCATCCCGTGATGTTTTTCTCACTCCTACTAGTGAATGTAATGTAACACACACCCATACAATGCGCACCACCCCGCGATGTTTTTCTCACTCCTACTAGTGAATGTAATGTAACACACCCCCATACAATGCGCACTACCCCGCGATGTTTTTCAGAAACATATCCTACATTGCCACTGCATGTTCCCTGACCTCCCCATGCTGACCACCCCACGGTGCTTTTCTCCATCCTACATTGCCACTCACTGCCTATCCTAATTCAGACGCTCTGATTCACACCACCCCGTGATGTTTTTCTCACTAATACTAGTGAATGTAAAGTAACACACACCCATACAATGCGCACCACCCCGCGATGTTTTTCAGAAACCTATCCTACATTGCCACTGCATGTTCCCTGACCTCCCCATGCTGACCAACCCGCGGTGCTTTTCTCCATCCTACATTGCCACTCACTGCCTATCCTAATTCAGACCCTCCGATTCACACCACCCCGCGATGTTTTTCTCACTCCTACTATTGAATGTAATTTAAAACACACCCATACAATGCGCACCACCCCGCGATGTTTTTCATAAACCTATCCTACATTGTCACTGCATGTTCCCTGACCTCCCCATGCTGACCACCCCGCGGTGCTTTTCTCTATCCTACATTGCCAGTCACTGCCTATCCTAATTCAGAACCTCCGATTCACACCATCCCATGATGTTTTTCTCACTCCTACTAGTGAATGTAATGTAACACCCAACCATACAATGCGCACCACCCCGCGATGTTTTTCAGAAACCTATCCTACATTGCCACTGCATGTTCCCTGACCTCCCCATGCTGACCACCCCGCGGTGCTTTTTTCCATCCTACATTGCCACTCACTGCCTATCCTAATTCAGACCCTCGGATTCACACCACCCCATGATGTTTTTCTCACTCCTTCTAGTGAATGCAATGTAACACACACCCATACAATGCGCACCACCCCGTGATGTTTTTCTCACTCCTACTAGTGAATATAATGTAACACACACCCATACAATGCGCACCACCCCACGATGTTTTTCAGAAACCTATCCTACTTTGCCACTGCATGTTCCCTGACCTCCCCATGCTGACGACCCCGCGGGGCTTTTCTCCATCCTACATTGCCACTCACTGGCTATCCTAATTCAGACCCTCCGATTCACACCACCCCGTGATGTTTTTCTCACTCCTACTAGTGAATGTAATGTAACACACACCCATACAATGCGCACCACCCCGTGATGTTTTTCTCACTCCTACTAGTGAATGTAATGTAACACACACCCATACAATGCGCACCACCCCGTGATGTTTTTCTCACTCCTACTAGTGAATGTAATGTAACACACAGCCATACAATGCGCACCACCCCGCAATGTTTTTCAGAAACATATCCTACATTGCCACTGCATGTTCCCTGACCTCCCCATGCTGACCACCCCACGGTGCTTTTCTCCATCCTACATTGCCACTCACTGCCTATCCTAATTCAGACGCTCTGATTCACACCACCCCGTGATGTTTTTCTCACTAATACTAGTGAATGTAAAGTAACACACACCCATACAATGCGCACCACCCCGCGATGTTTTTCAGAAACCTATCCTACATTGCCACTGCATGTTCCCTGACCTCCCCATGCTGACCAACCCGCGGTGCTTTTCTCCATCCTACATTGCCACTCACTGCCTATCCTAATTCAGACCCTCCGATTCACACCACCCCGCGATGTTTTTCTCACTCCTACTATTGAATGTAATTTAAAACACACCCATACAATGCGCACCACCCCGCGATGTTTTTCATAAACCTATCCTACATTGTCACTGCATGTTCCCTGACCTCCCCATGCTGACCACCCCGCGGTGCTTTTCTCTATCCTACATTGCCAGTCACTGCCTATCCTAATTCAGAACTTCCGATTCACACCATCCCATGATGTTTTTCTCACTCCTACTAGTGAATGTAATGTAACACCCAACCATACAATGCGCACCACCCCGCGATGTTTTTCAGAAACCTATCCTACATTGCCACTGCATGTTCCCTGACCTCCCCATGCTGACCACCCCGCGGTGCTTTTTTCCATCCTACATTGCCACTCACTGCCTATCCTAATTCAGACCCTCCGATTCACACCACCCCGTGATGTTTTTCTCACTCCTTCTAGTGAATGCAATGTAACACACACCCATACAATGCGCACCACCCCGTGATGTTTTTCTCACTCCTACTAGTGAATATAATGTAACACACACCCATACAATGCGCACCACCCCACGATGTTTTTCAGAAACCTATCCTACTTTGCCACTGCATGTTCCCTGACCTCCCCATGCTGACGACCCCGCGGGGCTTTTCTCCATCCTACATTGCCACTCACTGGCTATCCTAATTCAGAACCTCCGATTCACACCACCCCGTGATGTTTTTCTCACTCCTACTAGTGAATGTAATGTAACACACACCCATACAATGCGCACCACCCCGTGATGTTTTTCTCACTCCTACTAGTGAATGTAATGTAACACACACCCATACAATGCGCACCACCCCGTGATGTTTTTCTCACTCCTACTAGTGAATGTAATGTAACACACAGCCATACAATGCGCACCACCCCGCAATGTTTTTCAGAAACGTATCCTACATTGCCACTGCATGTTCCCTGACCTCCCCATGCTGACCACCCCACGGTGCTTTTCTCCATCCTACATTGCCACTCACTGCCTATCCTAATTCAGACGCTCTGATTCACACCACCCCGTGATGTTTTTCTCACTCCTACTAGTGAATGTAATGTAACACACACCCATACAATGCGCACCACCCCGTGATGTTTTTCTCACTCCTACTAGTGAATGTAATGTAACACACAGCCATACAATGCGCACCACCCCGCAATGTTTTTCAGAAACGTATCCTACATTGCCACTGCATGTTCCCTGACCTCCCCATGCTGACCACCCCACGGTGCTTTTCTCCATCCTACATTGCCACTCACTGCCTATCCTAATTCAGACGCTCTGATTCACACCACCCCGTGATGTTTTTCTCACTCCTACTAGTGAATGTAATGTAACACACACCCATACAATGCGCACCACCCCGCGATGTTTTTCAGAAACCTATCCTACATTGCCACTGCATGTTCCCTGACCTCACCATGCTGACCACCCCGCGGTGCTTTTCTCCATCCTACATTGCCACTCACTGCCTATCCTAATTCAGACCCTCCGATTCACACCACCCCGCGATGTTTTTCTCACTCCTACTATTGAATGTAATTTAAAACACACCCATACAATGCGCACCAGCCCGCGATGTTTTTCAGAAACCTATCCTACATTGTCACTGCATGTTCCCTGACCTCCCCATGCTGACCACCCCGCGGTGCTTTTCTCTATCCTACATTGCCAGTCACTGCCTATCCTAATTCAGAACCTCCGATTCACACCATCCCATGATGTTTTTCTCACTCCTACTAGTGAATGTAATGTAACACCCAACCATACAATGCGCACCACCCCGCGATGTTTTTCAGAAACCTATCCTACATTGCCACTGCATGTTCCCTGACCTCCCCATGCTGACGACCCCGCGGTGCTTTTCTCCATCTACATTGCCAATCACTGGCTATCCTAATTCAGACCCCCCGATTCACACCACCCCGTGATGTTTTTCTCACTCCTACTAGTTAATGTAATGTAACACACACCCATACAATGCGCACCACCCCGCGATATTTTTCAGAAACCTATCCTACATTGCCACTGCATGTTCCTTGATCTACCCATGCTCAACACCCCGCGGTGCTTTTCTCCATCCTACATTGCCACTCACTGCCTATCCTAATTCAGACCCTCCGATTCACACCACCCCGTGATGTTTTTCTCACTCCTACTAGTGAATGTAATGTAACACACACCCATACAATGCGCACCACCCGGCGATGTTTTTCAGAAACCTATCCTACATTGCCAGTGCATGTTTCCTGACCTCCCCTTGCTGACCACCCCGAGGTCCTTTTCTCCATCCTACATTGCCACTCACTGCCTATCCTAATTCAGACCCTCCGATTCACACCACCCCGTGATGTTTTTCTCACTCCTACTAGTGAATGTAATGTAACACACACCCATACAATGCGCACCACCCCGCGATATTTTTCAGAAACCTCACCTACATTGCCACTGCATGTTCCCTGATCTACCCATGCTCAACACCCCGCGGTGCTTTTCTCCATCCTACGTTGCCACTCACTGCCTATCCTAATTCAGACCCTCAGATTAACACCACCCCGTGATGTTTTTCTCACTCCTACTAGTGAATGTAATGTAACACACACCCATACAATGCGAACCACCCCACGATGTTTTTCAGAAACCTAGCCTACATTGCCACTGCATGTTCCCTGACCTCCCCATGCTGACCACCCCGCGGTGCTTTTCTCCATCCTACATTGCCACTCACTGCCTTTCCTAATTCAGACCCTAAGATTCACACCACCCCGTGATGTTTTTCTCCTAATAGTGAATGTAATGTAACACACACCCATACAATGCGCACCACCCCGCGATATTTTTCAGAAACCTATCCTACATTGCCACTGCATGTTCCCTGACCTCCCCATGTTGACCACCCCGCGGTGCTTTTCTCCATCCTACATTGCAACTAACTGCCTATCCTAATTCAGACCCTCCGATTCACACCACTCCGCGATGTTTTTCTCACTCCTACTAGTGAATTTAATGTAACACACACCCATACAATGCGCACCACCCCGCGATGTATTTCAGAATCCTATCCTACATTGCCACTGCATGTTCCCTGACTTCCCCATGCTGACCTGCCCGCGGTGCTTTTCTCCATCCTACATTGCCACTCACTGCCTATCCTAATTCAGACCCTCCGATTCACACCATCCCGTGATGTTTTTCTCACTCCTACTAGTGAATGTAATGTAACACTCACCCATACAATGCGCACCACCCCGCGATGTTTTTCTCACTCCTACTAGTGAATGTAATGTAACACACCCCCATACAATGCGCACTACCCCGCGATGTTTTTCAGAAACATATCCTACATTGCCACAGCATGTTCCCTGACCTCCACATGCTGACCAACCCGCGGTGCTTTTCTGCATCCTACATTGCCACTCACTGCCTATCCTTATTCAGACCCTCCGATTCACACCATCCCGTGATGTTTTTCTCACTCCTACTAGTGAATGTAATGTAACACACACCCACACAATGCGCACCACCTTGCGATATTTTTCAGAAACCTATCCTACATTGCCACTGCATGTTTCCTGACCTCCCCATGCTGACCACCCCGCGGTTCTTTTCTCCATCCTACATTGCCACTCACTGACTATCCTAATTCAGACCCTCCGATTCACACCACCCCGTGATGTTTTTCTCACTGCTACTAGTGAATGTAATGTAACACACACCCATACAATGCGCACCACCCCACGATGTTTTTCAGAAACCTATCCTACATTGCTACTGCATGTTCCCTGACCTCCACATGCTGACCAACCCGCGGTGCTTTTCTCCATCCTACATTGCCACTCACTGCCTATCCTAATTCAGACACCCCGATTCACACCACCCCGTGATGTTTTTCTCACTCCTACTAGTGAATGTAATGTAACACACACCCATAAAATGCGCACCACCCCATGATGTTTTTCTCACTCCTACTAGTGAATGTAATGTAACACACACAAATACAATGCGAACCACCACGTGATGTTTTTCAGAAACCTATCCTACATTGCCACTGCATGTTCCCTGACCTCCCCATGCTGACCACCCCGCGGTGCTTTTCTCCATCCTACATTGCCACTCACTGCCTCTCCTTATTCAGACCCTCCGATTCACACCACCCCGTGATGTTTTTCTCACTCCTACTAGTGAATGTAATGTAACACACACCCATACAATGCGCACCACCCCGTGATGTTTTTCTCACTCCTACTAGTGAATGTAATATAACACACAGCCATACAATGCGAACCACCCCGCAATGTTTTTCAGAAACGTATCCTACATTGCCACTGCATGTTCCCTGACCTCCCCATGCTGACCACCCCACGGTGCTTTTCTCCATCCTACATTGCCACTCACTGCCTATCCTAATTCAGACGCTCTGATTCACACCACCCCGTGATTTTTTTCTCACTCCTACTAGTGAATGTAAAGTAACACACACCCATACAATGCGCACCACCCCGCGATGTTTTTCAGAAACCTATCCTACATTGCCACTGCATGTTCCCTGACCTCCCCATGCTGACCAACCCGCGGTCCTTTTCTCCATCCTACATTGCCACTCACTGCCTATCCTAATTCAGACCCTCCGATTCACACCACCCCGCGATGTTTTTCTCACTCCTACTATTGAATGTAATTTAAAACACACCCATATAATGGGCACCACCCCGCAATGTTTTTCATAAACCTATCCTACATTGTCACTGCATGTTCCCTGACCTCCCCATGCTGACCACCCCGCGGTGCTTTTCTCTATCCTACATTGCCAGTCACTGCCTATCCTAATTCAGAACTCCGATTCACACCATCCCATGATGTTTTTCTCACTCCTACTAGTGAATGTAATGTAACACCCAACCATACAATGCGCACCACCCCGCGATGTTTTTCAGAAACCTATCCTACATTGCCACTGCATGTTCCCTGACCTCCCCATGCTGACCACCCCGCGGTGCTTTTTTCCATCCTACATTGCCACTCATTGCCTATCCTAATTCAGACCCTCCGATTCACACCACCCCGTGATGTTTTTCTCACTCCTTCTAGTGAATGCAATGTAACACACACCCATACAATGCGCACCACCCCGTAATGTTTTTCTCACTCCTACTAGTGAATATAATGTAACACACACCCATACAATGCGCACCACCCCACGATGTTTTTCAGAAACCTATCCTACTTTGCCACTGCATGTTCCCTGACCTCCCCATGCTGACGACCCCGCGGGGCTTTTCTCCATCCTACATTGCCACTCACTGGCTATCCTAATTCAGACCCTCTGATTCACACCACCGCGTGATGTTTTTCTCACTCCTACTAGTGAATGTAATGTAACACACACCCATACAATGCGCACCACCCCGTGATGTTTTTCTCAGTCCTACTAGTGAATGTAATGTAACACACACCCATACAATGCGCACCACCCCGTGATGTTTTTCTCACTCCTACTAGTGAATGTAATGTAACACACAGCCATACAATGCGCACCACCCCGCAATGTTTTTCAGAAACGTATCCTACATTGCCACTGCATGTTCCCTGACCTCCCCATGCTGACCACCCCACGGTGCTTTTCTCCATCCTACATTGCCACTCACTGCCTATCCTAATTCAGACGCTCTGATTCACACCACCCCGTGATGTTTTTCTCACTCCTACTAGTGAATGTAATGTAACACACACCCATACAATGCGCACCACCCCGTGATGTTTTTCTCACTCCTACTAGTGAATGTAATGTAACACACAGCCATACAATGCGCACCACCCCGCAATGTTTTTCAGAAACGTATCCTACATTGCCACTGCATGTTCCCTGACCTCCCCATGCTGACCACCCCACGGTGCTTTTCTCCATCCTACATTGCCACTCACTGCCTATCCTAATTCAGACGCTCTGATTCACACCACCCCGTGATGTTTTTCTCACTCCTACTAGTGAATGTAATGTAACACACACCCATACAATTCGCACCACCCCGTGATGTTTTTCTCAGTCCTACTAGTGAATATAATGTAACACACACCCATACAATGCGCACCACCCCACGATGCTTTTCAGAAACCTATCCTACTTTACCACTGCATGTTCCCTGACCTCCCCATGCTGACCACACTGCGGTGCTTTTCTCCATCCTACATTGCCACTCACTGCCTATCCTAATTCAGACCCTCCGATTAACACCACCCCGTGATGTTTTTCTCACTCCTACTAGTGAATGTAATGTAACACACACCCATACAATGCGCACCACCCCGTGAGGTTTTTCTCACTCATACTAGTGAATGTAATGTAAAACACACCCATACAATGCGCACCACCCCGTGATGTTTTTCACACTCCTACTAGTGAATGTAATGTAACACACACCCATACAATGCGCACCACCCCGCTTTTTTTCAGAAACCTATCCTACATTGCCACTGCATGTTCCCTGACCTCCCCATGCTGACCACCCCGCGGTGCTTTTCTCCATCCTACATTGCCACTCACTGCCTATCGTAATTCAGACCCTCAGATTCACAACACCGCGTGAAGTTTTTCTCACTCCCACTAGTGAATGTAATGTAACACACACCCATACAATGCGCACCACCCCGTGATGTTTTTCTCACTCCTACTAGTGAATGTAATGTAACACACAACCATGCAATGCGCACCACCCCGCGATGATTTTCAGAAACCTATCCTACGTTGACACTGCATGTTCCCTCACCTCCCCATGCTGACCACCCCGCGGTGCTTTTCTCCATCCTACATTGCCTCTCACTGCCTATCCTAATTCAGACCCTCCGATTCACACTAGCCCGTGATGTATTTCTCACTCCTACTAGTGAATGTAATGTAACACACACCCATTCAATGCGCACCACCCCGTGTTGTTTTTCTCACCCCTACTAGTGAATGTAATGTAACACACACGCATACAATGCGCACCACCCCGTGATGTTTTTCAGAAACCTATCCTACATTGCCATTGCATGTTCCCTGACCTCCCCATGCTGACCACACCGCGGTGCTTTTCTCCATCCTACATTGCCACTCACTGCCTATCCTAATTCAGACCCTCCGATTCACACCACCCCGTGATGTTTTTCTCACTCCTACTAGTGAATGTAATGTAACACACACCCATACAATGCGCACCACCCCGTGATGTTTTTCAGAAAATTATCCTACATTGCCACTCATGTTCAACGACCTCCCCATGCTGACAACCCCGCGGTGCCTTTCTCCATCCTACATTGCCACTCACTGCCTATCCTAATTCAGACCCTCCGATTCACACCACCCCGTGATGTTTTTCTCACTCCTACTAGTGAATGTAATGTAACTCACACCCATACAATGCGCACCACCCCGTGATGTTTTTCAGAAACCTATCCTACATTGCCACTGCATGTTCCCTGACCTCCCCATGCTGACGACCCCGCGGTGCTTTTCTCCATCCTACATTGCCACTCACTGGCTATCCTAATTCAGACCCTCCGATTCACACCACCCCGTGATGTTTTTCTCACTCCTACTAGTTAATGTAATGTAACACACACCCATAAAATGCGCACCACCACACTATATTTTTCAGAAACCTATCCTACATTGCCACTGCATGTTCTCTGACCTCCCCATGCTGACCACCCCGTGGTGATTTTCTCCATCCTACGTTGCCACTCACTGCCTATCCTAATTCAGACCCTCCGATTAACACCACCACGTGATGTTTTTCTCACTCCTACTAGTGAATGTAATGTAACAAACACCCATACAATGCGCACCATCCCGTGATGTTTTTCTCACTCCTACTAGTGAATGTAATGTAACACACACCCATACAATGCGCACCACCCCGCGATGTTTTTCTCACTCCTACTAGTGAATGTAATGTAACACACCCCCATACAATGCGCAGCACCCCGCGATGTTTTTCAGAAACATATCCTACATTGCCACTGCATGTTCCCTGACCTCCTCATGCTGACCACCCCGCGGTGCTTTTCTCCATCCTACATTGCCACTCACTGCCTATCCTTATTCAGACCCTCCGATTCACCCCACCCCGTGATGTTTTTCTCACTCCTACTAGTGAATATACTGTAACACACACCCACACAATGCGCACCACTCAGCGATGTTTTTCAGAAACCTATCCTACATTGTCACTGCATGTTCCCTGACCTCCCCATGCTGACCACCCCGCGGTGCTTTTCTCCATCTTACATTGCCACTCACTGCCTATCCTAATTCAGACCCTCCGATTCACACCACCCCGTGATGTTTTTCTCACTCCTACTAGTGAATGTAATGTAACACACACCCATACAATGCGCACCACCCCGTGATGTTTTTCTCACTCCTACTAGTGAATGTAATGTAACACACAGCCATACAATGCCACCACCCCGCAATGTTTTTCAGAAACCTATCATACATTGCCACTGCATGTTCCGTGACCTCCCCATGCTGACCACCCCACGGTGCTTTTCTCCATCCTACATTGCCACTCACTGCCTATCCTAATTCAGACCCTCTGATTCACACCACCCCGTGATGTTTTTTTACTCCTACTACTGAATGTAATGTAACACACACCCATACAATGCGCACCACCCCGCGATGTTTTTCAGAATCCTATCCTACACTGCCACTGCATGTTCCCTGACTTCCCCATGCTGACCAGCCCGCGGTGCTTTTCTCCATCCTACATTGCCACTCACTGCCTATCCTAATTCAGACCCTCCGATTCACACCATCCCGTGATGTTTTTCTCACTCCTACTAGTGAATGTAATGTAACACACACCCATACAATGCGCACCACCCCGCGATGTTTTTCTCACTCCTACTAGTGAATGTAATGTAACACACCCCCATACAATGCGCACCACCCCGCGATGTTTTTCAGAAACATATCCTACATTGCCACTGCATGTTCCCTGACCTCCCCATGCTGACCACACCGCGGAGCTTTTCTCCATCCTACATTGCCACTCACTGCCTCTCCTTATTCAGACCCTCTGATTCACACCACCCCGTGATGTTTTTCTCACTGCTACTAGTGAATGTAATGTAACACACACCCATACAATGCGCACCACCCCACGATGTTTTTCATAAACCTATCCTACATTGCTACTGCATGTTCCCTGACCTCCCAATGCTGACCACCCCGCGGTGCTTTTCTCCATCCTACATTGCCACTCACTGCCTATCCTAATTCAGACCCTCCGATTCACACCACCCCGTGATGTTTTTCTCACTCCTAGTAGTGAATGTAATGTAACACACACCCATAAAATGCGCACCACCCCATGATGTTTTTCTCACTCCTACTAGAGAATGTAATGTAACACACACAAATACAATGCGAACCACCCCGCGATGTTTTCCAGAAACCTATCCTACATTGCCACTGCATGTTCCCTGACCTCCCCATGCTGACCACACCGCGGAGCTTTTCTCCATCCTACATTGCCACTCACTGCCTCTCCTTATTCAGACCCTCTGATTCACACCACCCCGTGATGTTTTTCTCACTCCTACTAGTGAATGTAATGTAACACACACCCATACAATGCGCACCACCCCGCGATGTTTTTCAGAAACCTATCCTACATTGCCACTGCATGTTCCCTGACCTCCCCATGCTGACCACCCCACGGTGCTTTTCTCCATCCTACATTGCCACTCACTGCCTATCCTAATTCATACCCTCTGATTCACACCACCCCGTGATGTTTTTCTCCCTCCTACTAGTGAATGTAATGTAACACACACCCATACAATGCGCACCACCCCGCGATGTTTTTCAGAAACCTATCCTACATTGCCACTGCATGTTCCCTGACCTCCCCATGCTGACCACCCCGCGGTGCTTTTCTCCATCCTACATTGCCACTCACTGCCTATCCTAATTCAGACCCTCCTATTCACACCACCCCGTGATGTTTTTCTCACTCCTACTAGTGAATGTAATGTAACACACACCCATACAATGCGCACCACCCCGTGATGTTTTTCAGAAAACTATCCTACATTGCCACTGCATGTTCCCTGACCTCCCCATGCTGACCACCCCGCGGTGCTTTTCTCCATCCTACATTGCCACTCACTGCCTATCCTAATTCAGACACTCCGATCCACACCACACCGTGATGTTTTTCTCACTCCTACTAGTGAGTGTAATGTAACACACACCCATACAATGCGCCCCACCCCGTGATGTTTTTCTCACTCCTACTATTGAATGTAATGTAACACACACCCATACAATGCGCACCACCCCTCGATGTTTTTCAGAAACCTATCCTACATTGAAACTGCATGTTCCCGGACCTCTCCATGCTGACCACCCCGCGGTGCTTTTCTCCATCCTACATTGCCACTCACTGCCTATCCTAATTCAGACACTCCGATTCACACCACACCGTGATGTTTTTCTCACTCCTACTAGTGAGTGTAATGTAACACAAACCCATACAATGCGCACCACCCCATGATGTCTATCTCACTCCTACTAGTGAATGTAATGTAACACACACCCATACAATGCGCACCACCTCGCGATGTTTTTCTCACTCCTACTAGTGAATGTAATGTAACACACACCCATACAGTGCGCACCACCCCATGATGTTTTTCTCACTCCTACTAGTGAATGTAATGTAACACACACCCATAAAATGCGCACCACCCCGTGATGTTTTTCTCACTCCTACTAGTGAATGTAATGTAACACACACCCATACAATGCGCACCACCCCGCGATGTTTTTCAGAAACCTATCCTACATTGCCACTGCATGTTCCATGACCTCCCCAAGCTGACCACCCCGCGGTGCTTTTCTCCATCCTACATTGCCACTCACTGCCTATCCTAATTCAGACCCTCCGATTCACACCACCCCGTGATGTTTTTCTCAATCCTACTAGTGAATGTAATGTAAAACCACCCATTCAATGCGCACCACCCCGTGATGTTTTTCTCACTCCTACTAGTGAATGTAATGTAACACACACCCATTCAATGCGCACCACCCCGCGATGTTTTTCAGAAACCTATCCTACATTGCAACTGCATGTTCCCTGACCTCCCCATGTTGACCACCCCGCGGTGCTTTTCTCCATCCTACATTGCCACTCACTGCCTATCCTAATTCAGACCCTCCGATTCACACCACCCCGTGATGTTTTTCTCACTCCTAGTAGTGAATGTAATGTAACACACACCCATACGATGCGCAACACCCCGCGAAATTTTTCAGAAACCTATCCTACATTCCACTGCATGTTCCCTGACCTCCCCATGCTGACCACCCCGCGGTGCTTTTCTCCATCCTACATTGCCACTCACTGCCTATCCTAATTCAGACCCTCCGATTCACACCTCCCCGTGATGTTTTTCTCACTCCTACTAGTGAATGTAATGTACCACACAAACATACAATGCGCACCACCCCGTGATGTTTTTCAGAAAACTATCCTACATTGCCACTGCATGTTCCCTGTCCTCCCCATGCTGACCACCCCGCGGTGCTTTTCTCCATCCTACATTGCCACTCACTGCCTATCCTAATTCAGACGCTCCGATTCACACCACCCCGTGATGTTTTTATCACTCCTACTAGTGAATGTAATGTAACACACACCCATACAATGCGCAACACCCCGCGATGTTTTTCAGAAACGTATCCTACATTGCCACTGCATGTTCCCTGACCTCCCCATGCTGAATACCCCGCGGTGCGTTTCTCCATCCTATATTGCCACTCACTGCCTATCCTAATTCAGACCCTCCGATTCACACCATCCCGTGATGTTTTTCTCACTCCTACTAGTGAATGTAATGTAACACACACCCATACAATGCGCACCACCCCGCAATGTTTTTCTAACTCCTACTAGTGAATGTAATGTAACACACCCCCATACAATGCGCACCACCCCGCGATGTTTTTCAGAAACATATCCTACATTGCCACTGCATGTTCCCTGACCTCCCCATGCTGACAACCCCGCGGTGCTTTTCTCCATCCTACATTGCCACTCACTGCCTATCCTAATTCAGACCCTCCGATTCACACCATCCCGTGATGTTTTTCTCACTCCTACTAGTGAATGTAATGTAACACACACCCATACAATGCGCACCACCCCACGATGATTTTCATAAACCTATCCTACATTGCTACTGCATGTTCCCTGACCTCCCAATGCTGATCAACCCGCGGTGCTTTTCTCCATCCTACATTGCCACTCACTGCCTATCCTAATTCAGACACTCCGATTCACACCACCCCGTGATGTTTTTCTCACTCCTAGTAGTGAATGTAATGTAACACACACCCATAAAATGCGCACCACCCCATGATGTTTTTCTCACTCCTACTAGAGAATGTAATGTAACACACACAAATACAATGCGAACCACCCCGCGATGTTTTTCAGAAACCTATCCTACATTGCCACTGCATGTTCCCTGACCTCCCCATGCTGACCACCCCGCGGAGCTTTTCTCTATCCTACATTGCCACTCACTGCCTCTCCTTATTCAGACCCTCTGATTCACACCACCCCGTGATGTTTTTCTCACTCCTACTAGTGAATGTAATGTAACATACAGCCATACAATGCGCACCAGCCCGCAATGTTTTTCAGAAACCTATCCTACATTGCCACTGCATGTTCCCTGACCTCCCCATGCTGACCACCCCACGGTGCTTTTCTCCATCCTACATTGCCACTCACTGCCTATCCTAATTCCGACCCTCTGATTCACACCACCCCGTAATGTTTTTCTCACTCCTACTAGTGAATGTAATGTAACACACACCCATACAATGCGCACCACCCCGCGATGTTTTTCAGAAACCTATCCTACATTGCCACTGCATGTTCCCTGACCTCCCCATGCTGACCACCCCGCGGTGCTTTTCTCCATCCTACATTGCCACTCACTGCCTATCCTAATTCAGACCCTCTGATTCACACCACCCCGCGATGTTTTTCTCACTCCTAATAGTGAATGTAATGTAAAACACACCCATACAATGCGCATCACCCCGTGATGTTTTTCAGAAACCTATCCTACATTGTCACTGCATGTTCCCCTTCCTCCCCATGCTGACCACACCGCAGTGCTTTTCTCCATCCTACATTGCCACTCACTGCCTATCCTAATTCAGACCCTCCGATTCACACCATCCCATGATGTTTTTCTCACTCCTACTAGTGAATGTAATGTAACACACACCCATACAATGCGCACCACCCGCGATATTTTTCAGAAACCTATCCTACATTGCCACTGCATGTTCCCTGACCTCCCCATGCTGACCACCCCGCGGTGCTTTTCTCCATCCTACATTGCCACTCACTGCCTATCCTAATTCAGACCCTCCGATTCACACCACCCGGTGATGTTTTTCTCACTCCTACTAGTGAATGTAATGTAACACACACCCATACAATGCGCACCAACCCGTGATGTTTTTCAGAAAACTATCCTACATTGCCACTCCATGTTCCCTGACCTCCCCATGCTGACCACCCCGCGGTGCTTTTCTCCATCCTACATTGCCACTCACTGCCTATCCTAATTCAGACACTCCGATTCACACCACACCGTGATGTTTTTCTCACTCCTACTAGTGAGTGTAATGTAACACACACCCATACAATGCGCACCACCCCGTGATGATTTTCTCACTCCTACTATTGAATGTAATGTAACACACACCCATACAATGCGCACCACCCCGCGATGTTTTTCAGAAACCTATCCTACATTGCCACTGCATGTTCCCTGACCTTCCCATGCTGAGCACCCCGTGGTGCTTTTCTCCATCCTACATTGCCACTCACTGCCTATCCTAATTCAGACACTCCGATTCACACCACACCGTGATGTTTTTCTCACTCCTACTAGTGAGTGTAATGTAACACACACCCATACAATGCGCACCACCCCATGATGTTTATCTCACTCCTACTAGTGAATGTAATGTAACACACACCCATACAATGCGCACCACCCCGCGATGTTTTTCTCACTCCTACTAGTGAATGTAATGTAACACACACCCATACAGTGCGCACCACCCCATGATGTTTTTCTCACTCCTACTAGTGAATGTAATGTAACACACACCCATACAATGTGCACCACCCCGTGATGTTTTTCTCACTCCTACTAGTGAATGTAATGTAACACACACCCATACAATGCGCACCACCCCGCGATGTTTTTCAGAAACCTATCCTACATTGCCACTGCATGTTCCATGACCTCCCCAAGCTGACCACCCCGCGTTGCTTTTCTCCATCCTACATTGCCACTCACTGCCTATCCTAATTCAGACCCTCCGATTCACACCACCCCGTGATGTTTTTCTCACTCCTACTAGTGAATGTAATGTACCACACAAACATACAATGCGCACCACCCCGTGATGTTTTTCAGAAAACTATCCTACATTGCCACTGCATGTTCCCTGTCCTCCCCATGCTGACCACCCCGCAGTGCTTTTCTCCATCGTACATTGCCACTCACTGCCTATCCTAATTCAGACCCTCCGATTCACACCACCCCGTGATGTTTTTATCACTCCTACTAGTGAATGTAATGTAACACACACCCATACAATGCGCAACACCCCGCGATGTTTTTCAGAAACATATCCTACATTGCCACTGCATGTTCCCTGACCTCCCCATGCTGAATACCCCGCGGTGCGTTTCTCCATCCTATATTGCCACTCACTGCCTATCCTAATTCAGACCCTCCGTTTGACACCACCCTGTGATGTTTTTCTCACTCCTACTAGTGAATGTAATGTAACACCACCCATTCAATGCGCACCACCCCGTGATGTTTTTCTCACTCCTACTAGTGAATGTAATGTAACATACACCCATACAATGCGCACCACCTCGCGATGTTTTTCAGAAACCTATCCTAGATTGCCACTGCATGTTCCCTGACCTCCCCATGTTGACCACCCCATGGTGCTTTTCTCCATCCTACATTGCAACTCACTGCCTATCCTAATTCAGACCTTCCGATTCACACCACCCCGTGATGTTTTTCTCACTCCTACTAGTGAATGTAATGTAACACACACCCATACGATGTGCACCACCCCGCAATGTTTTTGAGAAACCTATCCTGCATTGCCACTGCATGTTCCCTGACCTCTCCATGCTGACCAGCCCACGGTGCTTTTCTCCATCCTACATTGCCACTCACTGCCTATCCTAATACAGACACTCCGATTCACACAACCCTGCAATGTTTTTCTCACTCCTACTAGTGAATGTAATGTAACACACACCCATACAATGCGCACCACCCCGCGATGTTTTTCAGAAACCTATCCTACACTGCCACTGCATGTTCCCTGACCTCCCCATGCTTTCCACCCCGCGGTGCTTTTCTCCATCCTACGTTGCCACTCACTGCCTATCCTAATTCAGACCCTCCGATTCACACCACCCCGTGATGTTTTTCTCACTCCTACTAGTGAATGTAATGTAACACACACCCATACAATGCACACCACCCAGTGATGTTTTTCAGAAAACTATCCTACATTGCCACTCATTTTCACTGACCTCCCCATGCTGACAACCCCGCGGTGCTTTTCTCCATCCTACATTGCCACTCACTGCGTATCCTAATTCAGACCCTCCGATTCACACCACTCCGTGATGTTTTTCTCACTCCTACTAGTGAATGTAATGTAACACACACCCATACAATGCGCACCAACCCATGATGTTTTTCAGAAACCTATCCTACATTGCCACTGCATGTTCCCTGACCTCCCCATGCTGACCACCCCGCGGATCTTTTCTCCATCCTACATTGCCACTCACTGCCTATCCTAATTCAGACCCTCCGATTCACACAACCCCGTGATGTTTTTCTCACACCTGCTAGTGAATGTAATGTAACACACAGCCATACAATGCGCACCACCCCGCGATGGTTTTTAAAAACCTATCCTACATTGCCACTGCATGTTCCCTGGCCTCCCCATGCTGACCACCCCGCGGTGCTTTTCTCCATCCTACATTGCCACTCACGTCCTATCCTAATTCAGACCCTCCGATTCACACCATCCCGTGATGTTTTTCTCACTGCTACTAGTGAATGTAATGTAACACACACCCATACAATGCACACCACCCCGTGATGTTTTTCTCACTCCTAATAGTGAATGTAATGTAACACACACCCATACAATGCGCACCACCCCGAGATGTTTTTTAGAAACCTATCCTACATTGCCACTGCATGTTCCCTGACTTCCCAATGCTGACCACCCCGTGGTGCTTTTCTCCATCCTACATTGCCACTCACTACCTATCCTAATTCAGACACTCCGATTCACACCACCCAATGATGTTTTTCACACTCCTACTAGTGAATGTAATGTAACATAGACCCATACAATGCGCACCACCCCGCGATGTTTTTCAGAAACCTATCCTACATTGCCACTGCATGTTCCCTGACCTCCCCATGCTGACAACCCCGTGGTGCTTTTCTCCATCCTACATTGCCACTCACTGCCTATCCTAATTCAGACACTCCGATTCACAGCACTCCGTGATGTTTTTCTCACTCCTAACAGTGAATGTAATGTAACACACTCCCATTCAATGCGCACTACCCCGTGATGTTTTTCTCACTCCTACTAGTGAATGTAATGTAACACACACCCATACAATGCGCACCACACTGCGATGTTTTTCAGAAAACTATCCTACATTGCCACTGCATGTTCCCTGACCTCCCCATGCTGACCACCCCGCGGTGCTTTTCTCTATCCTACATTGCCAGTCACTGCCTAACCTAATTCAGAACTCCGATTTACACCATCCCATGATGTTTTTCTCACTCCTACTAGTGAATGTAATGTAACACCCAACCATACAATGCGCACCACCCCGCGATGTTTTTCAGAAACCTATCCTACATTGCCACTGCATGTTCCCTGACTTCCCCATGCTGACCAGCCCGCGGTGCTTTTTTCCATCCTACATTGCCACTCACTGCCTATCCTAATTCAGACCCTCCGATTCACACCACCCCGTGATGTTTTTCTCACTCCTTCTAGTGAATGCAATGTAACACACACCCATACAATGCGCACCACCCCGTGATGTTTTTCTCACTCCTACTAGTGAATATAATGTAACACACACCCATACAATGCGCACCACCCCACGATGTTTTTCAGAAACCTATCCTACTTTGCCACTGCATGTTCCCTGACCTCCCCATGCTGACGACCCCGCGGGGCTTTTCTCCATCCTACATTGCCACTCACTGGCTATCCTAATTCAGACCCTCCGATTCACACCACCGCGTGATGTTTTTCTCACTCCTACTAGTGAATGTAATGTAACACACACCCATACAATGCGCACCACCCCGTGATGTTTTTCTCACTCCTACTAGTGAATGTAATGTAACACACACCCATACAATGCGCACCACCCCGTGATGTTTTTCTCACTCCTACTAGTGAATGTAATGTAACACACAGCCATACAATGCGCACCACCCCGCAATGTTTTTCAGAAACGTATCCTACATTGCCACTGCATGTTCCCTGACCTCCCCATGCTGACCACCCCACGGTGCTTTTCTCCATCCTACATTGCCACTCACTGCCTATCCTAATTCAGACGCTCTGATTCACACCACCCCGTGATGTTTTTCTCACTCCTACTAGTGAATGTAATGTAACACACACCCATACAATGCGCACCACCCCGTGATGTTTTTCTCACTCCTACTAGTGAATGTAATGTAACACACAGCCATACAATGCGCACCACCCCGCAATGTTTTTCAGAAACGTATCCTACATTGCCACTGCATGTTCCCTGACCTCCCCATGCTGACCACCCCACGGTGCTTTTCTCCATCCTACATTGCCACTCACTGCCTATCCTAATTCAGACGCTCTGATTCACACCACCCCGTGATGTTTTTCTCACTCCTACTAGTGAATGTAATGTAACACACACCCATACAATGCGCACCACCCGTGATGTTTTTCTCACTCCTACTAGTGAATATAATGTAACACACACCCATACAATGCGCACCACCCCACGATGCTTTTCAGAAACCTATCCTACTTTACCACTGCATGTTCCCTGACCTCCCCATGCTGACCACACCGCGGTGCTTTTCTCCATCCTACATTGCCACTCACTGCCTATCCTAATTCAGACCCTCCGATTAACACCACCCCGTGATGTCTTTCTCACTCCTACTAGTGAATGTAATGTAACACACACCCATACAATGCGCACCACCCCGTGAAGTTTTTCTCACTCATACTAGTGAATGTAATGTAACACACACCCATACAATGCGCACCACCCCGTGATGTTTTTCACACTCCTACTAGTGAATGTAATGTAACACACACCCATACAATGCGCACCACCCCGCTTTTTTTTTGAAACCTATCCTACATTGCCACTGCATGTTCCCTGACCTCCCCATGCTCACCACCCCGCGGTGCTTTTCTCCATCCTACATTGCCACTCACTGCCTATCGTAATTCAGACCCTCAGATTCACAACACCGCGTGAAGTTTTTCTCACTCCCACTAGTGAATGTAATGTAACACACACCCATACAATGCGCACCACCCCGTGATGTTTTTCTCACTCCTACTAGTGAATGTAATGTAACACACAACCATACAATGCGCACCACCCCGCGATGATTTTCAGAAACCTATCCTACGTTGACACTGCATGTTCCCTCACCTCCCCATGCTGACCACCCCGCGGTGCTTTTCTCCATCCTACATTGCCTCTCACTGCCTATCCTAATTCAGACCCTCCGATTCACACTAGCCCGTGATGTATTTCTCACTCCTACTAGTGAATGTAATGTAACACACACCCATTCAATGCGCACCACCCCGTGTTGTTTTTCTCACCCCTACTAGTGAATGTAATGTAACACACACGCATACAATGCGCACCACCCCGTGATGTTTTTCAGAAACCTATCCTACATTGCCATTGCATGTTCCCTGACCTCCCCATGCTGACCACACCGCGGTGCTTTTCTCCATCCTACATTGCCACTCACTGCCTATCCTAATTCAGACCCTCCGATTCACACCACCCCGTGATGTTTTTTTCACTCCTACTAGTGAATGTAATGTAACACACACCCATACAATGCGCACCACCCCGTGATGTTTTTCAGAAAATTATCCTACATTGCCACTCATGTTCAACGACCTCCCCATGCTGACAACCCCGCGGTGCCTTTCTCCATCCTACATTGCCACTCACTGCCTATCCTAATTCAGACCCTCCGATTCACACCACCCCGTGATGTTTTTCTCACTCCTACTAGTGAATGTAATGTAACTCACACCCATACATTGCGCACCACCCCGTGATGTTTTTCAGAAACCTATCCTACATTGCCACTGCATGTTCCCTGACCTCCCCATGCTGACGACCCCGCAGTGCTTTTCTCCATCCTACATTGCCACTCACTGGCTATCCTAATTCAGACCCTCCGATTCACACCACCCCGTGATGTTTTTCTCACTCCTACTAGTTAATGTAATGTAACACACACCCATAAAATGCGCACCACCACACTATATTTTTCAGAAACCTATCCTACATTGCCACTGCATGTTCTCTGACCTCCCCATGCTGACCACCCCGTGGTGATTTTCTCCATCCTACGTTGCCACTCACTGCCTATCCTAATTCAGACCCTCCGATTAACACCACCACGTGATGTTTTTCTCACTCCTACTAGTGAATGTAATGTAACAAACACCCATACAATGCGCACCATCCCGTGATGTTTTTCTCACTCCTACTAGTGAATGTAATGTAACACACACCCATACAATGCGCACCACCCCGCGATGTTTTTCTCACTCCTACTAGTGAATGTAATGTAACACACCCCCATACAATGCGCACCACCCCGCGATGTTTTTCAGAAACATATCCTACATTGCCACTGCATGTTCCCTGACCTCCTCATGCTGACCACCCCGCGGTGCTTTTCTCCATCCTACATTGCCACTCACTGCCTATCCTTATTCAGACCCTCCGATTCACCCCACCCCGTGATGTTTTTCTCACTCCTACTAGTGAATATAATGTAACACACACCCACACAATGCGCACCACTCGGCGATGTTTTTCAGAAACCTATCCTACATTGTCACTGCATGTTCCCTGACCTCCCCATGCTGACCACCCCGCGGTGCTTTTCTCCATCTTACATTGCCACTCACTGCCTATCCTAATTCAGACCCTCCGATTCACACCACCCCGTGATGTTTGTCTCACTGCTACTAGTGAATGTAATGTAACACACACCCATACAATGCGCACCACCCCGCGATGTTTTTCAGAAACCTATCCTACATTGCCACTGCATTTTCCCTGACTTCCCCATGCTGACCACCGCACGGTGCTTTTCTCCATCCTACATTGCCACTCACTGCCTATCCTAATTCAGACCCTCCGATTCACACCACCACGTGATGTTTTTCTCACTCCTACTAGTGAATGTAATGTAACACACACCCATACAATGCGCACCACCCCGTGATGTTTTTCTCACTCCTACTAGTGAATGTAATGTAACACACAGCCATACAATGCACCACCCCGCAATGTTTTTCAGAAACCTATCCTACATTGCCACTGCATGTTCCGTGACCTCCCCATGCTGACCACCCCACGGTGCTTTTCTGCATCCTACATTGCCACTCACTGCCTATCCTAATTCACACCCTCTGATTCACACCACCCCGTGATGTTTTTTTACTCCTACTACTGAATGTAATGTAACACACACCCATACAATGCGCACCACCCCGCGATGTTTTTCAGAATCCTATCCTACATTGCCACTGCATGTTCCCTGACTTCCCCATGCTGACCAGCCCGCGGTGCTTTTCTCCATCCTACATTGCCACTCACTGCCTATCCTAATTCAGACCCTCCGATTCACACCATCCCGTGATGTTTTTCTCACTCCTACTAGTGAATGTAATGTAACACACACCCATACAATGCGCACCACCCCGCGATGTTTTTCTCACTCCTACTAGTGAATGTAATGTAACACACCCCCATACAATGCGCACCACCCCGCGATGTTTTTCAGAAACATATCCTACATTGCCACTGCATGTTCCCTGACCTCCCCATGCTGACCAACCCGCGGTGCCTTTCTCCATCCTACATTGCCACTCACTGCCTATCCTTATTCAGACCCTCCGATTCACACCACCCCGTGATGTTTTTCTCACTGCTACTAGTGAATGTAATGTAACACACACCCATACAATGCGCACCACCCCACGATGTTTTTCATAAACCTATCCTACATTGCTACTGCATGTTCCCTGACCTCCCAATGCTGACCACCCCGCGGTGCTTTTCTCCATCCTACATTGCCACTCACTGCCTATCCTAATTCAGACCCTCCGATTCACACCACCCCGTGATGTTTTTCTCACTCCTAGTAGTGAATGTAATGTAACACACACCCATAAAATGCGCACCACCCCATGATGTTTTTCTCACTCCTACTAGAGAATGTAATGTAACACACACAAATACAATGCGAACCACCCCGTGATGTTTTCCAGAAACCTATCCTACATTGCCACTGCATGTTCCCTGACCTCCCCATGCTGACCACACCGCGGAGCTTTTCTCCATCCTACATTGCCACTCACTGCCTCTCCTTATTCAGACCCTCTGATTCACACCACCCCGTGATGTTTTTCTCACTCCTACTAGTGAATGTAATGTAACACACACCCATACAATGCGCACCACCCCGCGATGTTTTTCAGAAACCTATCCTACATTGCCACTGCATGTTCCCTGACCTCCCCATGCTGACCACCCCACGGTGCTTTTCTCCATCCTACATTGCCACTCACTGCCTATCCTAATTCATACCCTCTGATTCACACCACCCCGTGATGTTTTTCTCACTCCTACTAGTGAATGTAATGTAACACACACCCATACAATGCGCACCACCCCGCGATGTTTTTCAGAAACCTATCCTACATTGCCACTGCATGTTCCCTGACCTCCCCATGCTGACCACCCCGCGGTGCTTTTCTCCATCCTACATTGCCACTCACTGCCTATCCTAATTCAGACCCTCCTATTCACACCACCCCGTGATGTTTTTCTCACTCCTACTAGTGAATGTAATGTAACACACACCCATACAATGCGCACCACCCCGTGATGTTTTTCAGAAAACTATCCTACATTGCCACTGCATGTTCCCTGACCTCCCCATGTTGACCACCCCGCGGTGCTTTTCTCCATCCTACATTGCCACTCACTGCCTATCCTAATTCAGACACTCCGATTCACACCACACCGTGATGTTTTTCTCACTCCTACTAGTGAGTGTAATGTAACACACATCCATACAATGCGCCCCACCCCGTGATGTTTTTCTCACTCCTACTATTGAATGTAATGTAACACACACCCATACAATGCGCACCACCCCTCGATGTTTTTCAGAAACCTATCCTACATTGCCACTGCATGTTCCCGGACCTCTCCATGCTGACCACCCCGCGGTGCTTTTCTCCATCCTACATTGCCACTCACTGCCTATCCTAATTCAGACACTCCGATTCACACCACACCGTGATGTTTTTCTCACTCCTACTAGTGAGTGTAATGTAACACACACCCATACAATGCGCACCACCCCATGATGTCTATCTCACTCCTACTAGTGAATGTAATGTAACACACACCCATACAATGCGCACCACCTCGCGATGTTTTTCTCACTCCTACTAGTGAATGTAATGTAACACACACCCATACAGTGCGCACCACCCCATGATGTTTTTCTCACTCCTACTAGTGAATGTAATGTAACACACACCCATACAATGCGCACCACCCCGTGATGTTTTTCTCACTCCTACTAGTGAATGTAATGTAACACACACCCATACAATGCGCACCACCCCGCGATGTTTTTCAGAAACCTATCCTACATTGCCACTGCATGTTCCATGACCTCCCCAACTGACCACCCCGCGGTGCTTTTCTCCATCCTACATTGCCACTCACTGCCTATCCTAATTCAGACCCTCCGATTCACACCACCCCGTGATGTTTTTCTCAATCCTACTAGTGAATGTAATGTAAAACCACCCATTCAATGCGCACCACCCCGTGATGTTTTTCTCACTCCTACTAGTGAATGTAATGTAACACACACCCATTCAATGCGCACCACCCCGCGATGTTTTTCAAAAACCTATCCTACATTGCCACTGCATGTTCCCTGACCTCCCCATGTTGACCACCCCGCGGTGCTTTTCTCCATCCTACATTGCCACTCACTGCCTATCCTAATTCAGACCCTCCGATTCACACCACCCCGTGATGTTTTTCTCACTCCTAGTAGTGAATGTAATGTAACACACACCCATACGATGCGCAACACCCCGCGAAATTTTTCAGAAACCTATCCTACATTCCACTGCATGTTCCCTGACCTCCCCATGCTGACCACCCCGCGGTGCTTTTCTCCATCCTACATTGCCACTCACTGCCTATCCTAATTCAGACCCTCCGATTCACACCACCCCGTGATGTTTTTCTCACTCCTACTAGTGAATGTAATGTACCACACAAACATACAATGCGCACCACCCCGTGATGTTTTTCAGAAAACTATCCTACATTGCCACTGCATGTTCCCTGTCCTCCCCATGCTGACCACCCCGCGGTGCTTTTCTCCATCCTACATTGCCACTCACTGCCTATCCTAATTCAGACGCTCCGATTCACACCACCCCGTGATGTTTTTATCACTCCTACTAGTGAATGTAATGTAACACACACCCATACAATGCGCAACACCCCGCGATGTTTTTCAGAAACGTATCCTACATTGCCACTGCATGTTCCCTGACCTCCCCATGCTGAATACCCCGCGGTGCGTTTCTCCATCCTATATTGCCACTCACTGCCTATCCTAATTCAGACCCTCCGATTCACACCATCCCGTGATGTTTTTCTCACTCCTACTAGTGAATGTAATGTAACACACACCCATACAATGCGCACCACCCCAAGATGTTTTTCATAAACCTATCCTACATTGCTACTGCATGTTCCCTGACCTCCCAATGCTGATCACCCTGCGGTGCTTTTCTCCATCCTACATTGCCACTCACTGCCTATCCTAATTCAGACCCTCCGATTCACACCACCCCGTGATGTTTTTCTCACTCCTAGTAGTGAATGTAATGTAACACACACCCATAAAATGCGCACCACCCCATGATGTTTTTCTCACTCCTACTAGAGAATGTAATGTAACACACACAAATACAATGCGAACCACCCCGCGATGTTTTTCAGAAACCTATCCTACATTGCCACTGCATGTTCCCTGACCTCCCCATGCTGACCACCCCGCGGAGCTTTTCTCCATCCTACATTGCCACCCACTGCCTCTCCTTATTCAGACCCTCTGATTCACACCACCCCGTGATGTTTTTCTCACTCCTACTAGTGAATGTAATGTAACACACAGCCATACAATGCGCACCAGCCCGCAATGTTTTTCAGAAACCTATCCTACATTGCCACTGCATGTTCCCTGACCTCCACATGCTGACCACCCCACGGTGCTTTTCTCCATCCTACATTGCCACTCACTGCCTATCCTAATTCAGACCCTCTGATTCACACCACCCCGTAATGTTTTTCTCACTCCTACTAGTGAATGTAATGTAACACACACCCATACAATGCGCACCACCCCGCGATGTTTTTCAGAAACCTATCCTACATTGCCACTGCATGTTCCCTGACCTCCCCATGCTGACCACCCCGCGGTGCTTTTCTCCATCCTACATTGCCACTCACTGCCTATCCTAATTCAGACCCTCCGATTCACACCACCCCGCGATGTTTTTCTCACTCCTATTAGTGAATGTAATGTAAAACACACCCATACAATGCGCATCACCCCGTGATGTTTTTCAGAAACCTATCCTACATTGTCACTGCATGTTCCCCTTCCTCCCCATGCTGACCACACCGCAGTGCTTTTCTCCATCCTACATTGCCACTCACTGCCTATCCTAATTCAGACCCTCCGATTCACACCATCCCATGATGTTTTTCTCACTCCTACTAGTGAATGTAATGTAACACACACCCATACAATGCGCACCACCCGCGATATTTTTCAGAAACCTATCCTACATTGCCACTGCATGTTCCCTGACCTCCCCATGCTGACCACCCCGCGGTGCTTTTCTCCATCCTACATTTCCACTCACTGCCTATCCTAATTCAGACCCTCCGATTCACACCACCCGGTGATGTTTTTCTCACTCCTACTAGTGAATGTAATGTAACACACACCCATACAATGCGCACCAACCCGTGATGTTTTTCAGAAAACTATCCTACATTGCCACTCCATGTTCCCTGACCTCCCCATGCTGACCACCCCGCGGTGCTTTTCTCCATCCTACATTGCCACTCACTGCCTATCCTAATTCAGACACTCCGATTCACACCACACCGTGATGTTTTTCTCACTCCTACTAGTGAGTGTAATGTAACACACACCCATACAATGCGCACCACCCCGTGATGTTTTTCTCACTCCTACTATTGAATGTAATGTAACACACACCCATACAATGCGCACCACCCCGCGATGTTTTTCAGAAACCTATCCTACATTGCCACTGCATGTTCCCTGACCTTCCCATGCTGACCACCCCGTGGTGCTTTTCTCCATCCTACATTGCCACTCACTGCCTATCCTAATTCAGACACTCCGATTCACACCACACCGTGATGTTTTTCTCACTCCTACTAGTGAGTGTAATGTAACACACACCCATACAATGCGCACCACCCCATGATGTTTATCTCACTCCTACTAGTGAATGTAATGTAACACACACCCATACAATGCGCACCACCCCGCGATGTTTTTCTCACTCCTACTAGTGAATGTAATGTAACACACACCCATACAGTGCGCACCACCCCATGATGTTTTTCTCACTCCTACTAGTGAATGTAATGTAACACACACCCATACAATGTGCACCACCCCGTGATGTTTTTCTCACTCCTACTAGTGAATGTAATGTAACACACACCCATACAATGCGCACCACCCCGCGATGTTTTTCAGAAACCTATCCTACATTGCCACTGCATGTTCCATGACCTCCCCAAGCTGACCACCCCGCGGTGCTTTTCTCCATCGTACATTGCCACTCACTGCCTATCCTAATTCAGACCCTCCGATTCACACCACCCCGTGATGTTTTTCTCACTCCTACTAGTGAATGTAATGTAACACACACCCATTCAATGCGCACCACCCCGCGATGTTTTTCAGAAACCTATCCTACATTGCCACTGCATGTTCCCTGACCTCCCCATGTTGACCACCCCGCGGTGCTTTTCTCCATCCTACATTGCCACTCACTGCCTATCCTAATTCAGACCCTCCGATTCACACCACCCCGTGATGTTTTTCTCACTCCTAGTAGTGAATGTAATGTAACACACACCCATACGATGCGCAACACCCCGCGAAATTTTTCAGAAACCTATCCTACATTGCCACTGCATGTTCCCTGACCTCCCCATGCTGACCACCCCGCGTTGCTTTTCTCCATCCTACATTGCCACTCACTGCCTATCCTAATTCAGACCCTCCGATTCACACCACCCCGTGATGTTTTTCTCACTCCTACTAGTGAATGTAATGTACCACACAAACATACAATGCGCACCACCCCGTGATGTTTTTCAGAAAACTATCCTACATTGCAACTGCATGTTCCCTGTCCTCCCCATGCTGACCACCCCGCAGTGCTTTTCTCCATCGTACATTGCCACTCACTGCCTATCCTAATTCAGACCCTCCGATTCACACCACCCCGTGATGTTTTTATCACTCCTACTAGTGAATGTAATGTAACACACACCCATACAATGCGCAACACCCCGCGATGTTTTTCAGAAACGTATCCTACATTGCCACTGCATGTTCCCTGACCTCCCCATGCTGAATACCCCGCGGTGCGTTTCTCCATCCTATATTGCCACTCACTGCCTATCCTAATTCAGACCCTCCGTTTGACACCACCCTGTGATGTTTTTCTCACTCCTACTAGTGAATGTAATGTAACACCACCCATTCAATGCGCACCACCCCGTGATGTTTTTCTCACTCCTACTAGTGAATGTAATGTAACATACACCCATACAATGCGCACCACCTCGCGATGTTTTTCAGAAACCTATCCTAGATTGCCACTGCATGTTCCCTGACCTCCCCATGTTGACCACCCCATGGTGCTTTTCTCCATCCTACATTGCAACTCACTGCCTATCCTAATTCAGACCTTCCGATTCACACCACCCCGTGATGTTTTTCTCACTCCTACTAGTGAATGTAATGTAACACACACCCATACGATGTGCACAACCCCGCAATGTTTTTGAGAAACCTATCCTGCATTGCCACTGCATGTTCCCTGACCTCTCCATGCTGACCAGCCCACGGTGCTTTTCTCCATCCTACATTGCCACTCACTGCCTATCCTAAATCAGACCCTCCGATTCACACAACCCTGCAATGTTTTTCTCACTCCTACTAGTGAATGTAATGTAACACACACCCATACAATGCGCACCACCCCGCGATGTTTTTCAGAAACCTATCCTACATTGCCACTGCATGTTCCCTGACCTCCCCATGCTGACCACCCCGCGGATCTTTTCTCCATCCTACATTGCCACTCACTGCCTATCCTAATTCAGACCCTCCGATTCACACAACCCCGTAATGTTTTTCTCACACCTGCTAGTGAATGTAATGTAACACACAGCCATACAATGCGCACCACCCCGCGATGGTTTTTAAAAACCTATCCTACATTGCCACTGCATGTTCCCTGGCCTCCCCATGCTGACCACCCCGCGGTGCTTTTCTCCATCCTACATTGCCACTCACGTCCTATCCTAATTCAGACCCTCCGATTCACACCATCCCGTGATGTTTTTCTCACTGCTACTAGTGAATGTAATGTAACACACACCCATACAATGCACACCACCCCGTGATGTTTTTCTCACTCCTAATAGTGAATGTAATGTAACACACACCCATACAATGCGCACCACCCCGAGATGTTTTTTAGAAACCTATCCTACATTGCCACTGCATGTTCCCTGACTTCCCAATGCTGACCACCCCGTGGTGCTTTTCTCCATCCTACATTGCCACTCACTACATATCCTAATTCAGACACTCCGATTCACACCACCCAATGATGTTTTTCACACTCCTACTAGTGAATGTAATGTAACATAGACCCATACAATGCGCACCACCCCGCGATGTTTTTCAGAAACCTATCCTACATTGCCACTGCATGTTCCCTGACCTCCCCATGCTGACAACCCCGTGGTGCTTTTCTCCATCCTACATTGCCACTCACTGCCTATCCTAATTCAGACACTCCGATTCACACCACACCGTGATGTTTTTCTCACTCCTACTAGTGAGTGTAATGTAACACACACCCATACAATGCGCACCACCCCATGATGTTTATCTCACTCCTACTAGTGAATGTAATGTAACACACACCCATACAATGCGCACCACCCCGCGATGTTTTTCTCACTCCTACTAGTGAATGTAATGTAACACACACCCATACAGTGCGCACCACCCCATGATGTTTTTCTCACTCCTACTAGTGAATGTAATGTAACACACACCCATACAATGTGCACCACCCCGTGATGTTTTTCTCACTCCTACTAGTGAATGTAATGTAACACACACCCATACAATGCGCACCACCCCGCGATGTTTTCAGAAACCTATCCTACATTGCCACTGCATGTTCCATGACCTCCCCAAGCTGACCACCCCGCGGTGCTTTTCTCCATCCTACATTGCCACTCACTGCCTATCCTAATTCAGACCCTCCGATTCACACCACCCCGTGATGTTTTTCTCACTCCTACTAGTGAATGTAATGTAACACACACCCATTCAATGCGCACCACCCCGCGATGTTTTTCAGAAACCTATCCTACATTGCCACTGCATGTTCCCTGACATCCCCATGTTGACCACCCCGCGGTGCTTTTCTCCATCCTACATTGCCACTCACTGCCTATCCTAATTCAGACCCTCCGATTCACACCACCCCGTGATGTTTTTCTCACTCCTAGTAGTGAATGTAATGTAACACACACCCATACGATGCGCAACACCCCGCGAAATTTTTCAGAAACCTATCCTACATTGCCACTGCATGTTCCCTGACCTCCCCATGCTGACCACCCCGCGTTGCTTTTCTCCATCCTACATTGCCACTCACTGCCTATCCTAATTCAGACCCTCCGATTCACACCACCCCGTGATGTTTTTCTCACTCCTACTAGTGAATGTAATGTACCACACAAACATACAATGCGCACCACCCCGTGATGTTTTTCAGAAAACTATCCTACATTGCGACTGCATGTTCCCTGTCCTCCCCATGCTGACCACCCCGCAGTGCTTTTCTCCATCGTACATTGCCACTCACTGCCTATCCTAATTCAGACCCTCCGATTCACACCACCCCGTGATGTTTTTATCACTCCTACTAGTGAATGTAATGTAACACACACCCATACAATGCGCAACACCCCGCGATGTTTTTCAGAAACGTATCCTACATTGCCACTGCACGTTCCCTGACCTCCCCATGCTGAATACCCCGCGGTGCGTTTCTCCATCCTATATGGCCACTCACTGCCTATCCTAATTCAGACCCTCCGTTTGACACCACCCTGTGATGTTCTTCTCACTCCTACTAGTGAATGTAATGTAACACCACCCATTCAATGCGCACCACCCCGTGATGTTTTTCTCACTCCTACTAGTGAATGTAATGTAACATACACCCATACAATGCGCACCACCTCGCGATGTTTTTCAGAAACCTATCCTAGATTGCCACTGCATGTTCCCTGACCTCCCCATGTTGACCACCCCATGGTGCTTTTCTCCATCCTACATTGCAACTCACTGCCTATCCTAATTCAGACCTTCCGATTCACACCACCCCGTGATGTTTTTCTCACTCCTACTAGTGAATGTAATGTAACACACACCCATACGATGTGCACCACCCCGCAATGTTTTTGAGAAACCTATCCTGCATTGCCACTGCATGTTCCCTGACCTCTCAATGCTGACCAGCCCACGGTGCTTTTCTCCATCCTACATTGCCACTCACTGCCTATCCTAAATCAGACCCTCCGATTCACACAACCCTGCAATGTTTTTCTCACTCCTACTAGTGAATGTAATGTAACACACACCCATACAATGCGCACCACCCCGCGATGTTTTTCAGAAACCTATCCTACACTGCCACTGCATGTTCCCTGACCTCCCCATGCTTTCCACCCCGCGGTGCTTTTCTCCATCCTACATTGCCACTCACTGCCTATCCTAATTCAGACCCTCCGATTCACACCACCCCGTGATGTTTTTCTCACTCCTACTAGTGCATGTAATGTAACACACACCCATACAATGCACACCACCCAGTGATGTTTATCAGAAAACTATCCTACATTGCCACTCATTTTCACTGACCTCCCCATGCTGACAACCCCGCGGTGCTTTTCTCCATCCTACATTGCCACTCACTGCGTATCCTAATTCAGACCCTCCGATTAACACCACTCCGTGATGTTTTTCTCACTCCTACTAGTGAATGTAATGTAACACACAACCATACAATGCGCACCAACCCATGATGTTTTTCAGAAACCTATCCTACATTGCCACTGCATGTTCCCTGACCTCCCCATGCTGTCCACCCCGCGGATCTTTTCTCCATCCTACATTGCCACTCACTGCCTATCCTAATTCAGACCCTCCGATTCACACAACCCCGTGATGTTTTTCTCACACCTGCTAGTGAATGTAATGTAACACACAGCCATACAATGCGCACCACCCCGCGATGGTTTTTAAAAACCTATCCTACATAGCCACTGCATGTTCCCTGGCCTCCCCATGCTGACCACCCCGCGGTGCTTTTCTCCATCCTACATTGCCACTCACGTCCTATCCTAATTCAGACCCTCCGATTCACACCATCCCGTGATGTTTTTCTCACTGCTACTACTGAATGTAATGTAACACACACCCATACAATGCACACCACCCCGTGATGTTTTTCTCACTCCTAATAGTGAATGTAATGTAACACACACCCATACAATGCGCACCACCCCGAGATGTTTTTTAGAAACCTATCCTACATTGCCACTGCATGTTCCCTGACTTCCCAATGCTGACCACCCCGTGGTGCTTTTCTCCATCCTACATTGCCACTCACTACCTATCCTAATTCAGACACTCCGATTCACACCACCCAATGATGTTTTTCACACTCCTACTAGTGAATGTAATGTAACATAGACCCATACAATGCGCACCACCCCGCGATGTTTTTCAGAAACCTATCCTACATTGCCACTGCATGTTCCCTGACCTCCCCATGCTGACAACCCCGTGGTGCTTTTCTCCATCCTACATTGCCACTCACTGCCTATCCTAATTCAGACACTCCGATTCACAGCACTCCGTGATGTTTTTCTCACTCCTAACAGTGAATGTAATGTAACACACTCCCATTCAATGCGCACTACCCCGTGATGTTTTTCTCACTCCTACTAGTGAATGTAATGTAACACACACCCATACAATGCGCACCACACTGCGATGTTTTTCAGAAAACTATCCTACATTGCCACTGCATGTTCCCTGACCTCCCCATGCTGACCACCTCGCGGTGCTTTTCTCCATCCTACATTGCCACTCACTGCCTATCCTAATTCAGACCCTCCGATTCACACCACTCCGTGATGTTTTTGTCACTCCTACTAGTGAATGTAATGTAACACACACCCATACAATGTGTACCACCCCGCGATGTTTTTCAGAAACCTATCCTACATTGCCACTGCATGTTCACTGACCTCCCCATGCTGAACACCCTGCGTTGCTTTTCTCCATCCTACATTGCCACTCACTGCCTAGCCTAATTCAGACCCTCCGATTCACACCATCCCGTGATGTTTTTCTCACTCCTACTAGTGAATGTAATGTAACACACACCCATGCAATGCGCACCACCACGTGATGTTTTTCTCACTCGTACTAGTGAATGTAATGTAACACACACCCATACAATGCGCACCACCCCGCGATGTTTTTCAGAAACCTATCCTACATTGCCACTGCATGTTCCCTGACCTCCCCATGCTGACCACCCCGCGGTGCTTTTCTCCATCCCCCATTGCCACACACTGCCTATCCTAATTCAGACCCTCCGATTCACACCACCCCGTGATGATTTTCTTACTCCTACTAGGGAATGTAATGTAACACACACCCATACAATACGCACCAACCCGTGATGTTTTTCTCACTCCTACTAGTGAATGTAATGTAACACACACGCATACAATGCGCACCACCCCGCGATGTTTTTCAGAAACCTATGCTACTTGCCACTGCATGTTCCCTGACCTCCCCTTGCTGACCACCCCGCGGTGCTTTTCTCCATCCTACATTGCCACTCACTGCCTATCCTAATTCAGACCCTCCGATTCAAACCACCCCGTGATGTTTTTCTCACTCCTACTTGTGAATGTAATGTAACACACACCCATACATTGCGCACCACCCCGTGATGTTTTTCTCACTCCTACTAGTGAATGTAATGTAACACACACCTATACAATGCGCATGTAATTTAACACACACCTATACAATGCGCACCTATACAATGCGCACCCGCGATGTTTTTCAGAAACCTATCCTACATTGCCACTGCATGTTCCCTGACCTCCCCATGCTGACCACCCCGCGGTGCTTTTCTCCATCCCACATTGCCACACACTGCCTATCCTAATTCAGACCCTCCGATTCACACCACCCCGTGATGATATTCTCACTCCTACTAGGGAATGTAATGTAACACACACCCATACAATGCGCACAACCCCGTGATGTTTTTCTCACACCTACTAGTGAATGTAATGTAACACACACGCATACAATGCGCACCACCCCGCGATGTTTTTCAGAAACCTATCCTACATTGCCACTGCATGTTCCCTGACCTCCCGATGCTGACCACCCCACGGTGCTTTTCTCCATCCTACATTGCCACTCACTGCCTATCCTAATTCAGACCCTCGGATTCACACCTCCCCGCGATGTTTTTTTCACTCCTACTAGTGAATGTAATGTAACACACACCCATACAATGCGCACCACCCCGCGATGTTTTTCAGAAACCTATCCTACATTGCCACTGCATGTTCCCTGACCTCCCCATGCTGACCACCGCGCGGTGCTTTTCTCCATCCTACATTGCCACTCACTGCCTATATTAATACAGACCCTCCGATTCACACCACCCCGTGATGTTTTTCTCACTCCTACTAGTGAATGTAATGTAACACACACCCATACAATGCGCACCACCCCGCGATGTTTTTCAGAAAACTATCCTACATTGCCACTGCATGTTCCATTACCTCCCCATGCTGACCACCCCGCGGTGCTTTTCTCCATCCTACATTGCCACTCACTGCCTATCCTAATTCAAACCCTCCGATTCACACCACCCCGTGATGCTTTTCTCACTCCTACTAGTGAATGTAATGTAACACACACCCATACAATGCGCACCACCCCGCGATGTTTTTCAGAAACCTATCCTACATTGCCACTGCATGTTCCCTGACCTCCCCATGCTGATCACCCCGCGTTGCTTTTCTCCATCCTACATTGCCACTTACTGCCTATCCTAATTCAGACCCTCCGATTCATACCACCCCGTGATGTTTTTCTAACTCCTACTTGTGAATGTAATGTAACACACACCCCTACAATGCGCACCACCCCGTGACGTTTTTCTCACTCCTACTAGTGAATGTAATGTAACACACACCCATACAATGCGCACCACCCCGCGATGTTTTTCAGAAACCTATCCTACATTGCCACTGCATGTTCACTGACCTCCCCATGCTGACCACCCCGCGGTGCTTTTCTCCATCCTACATTGCCACTCACTGCCTATCCTAATTCAGACCCTCCGATTCACACCATCCCGTGATGTTTTTCTCACTCCTACTAGTGAATGTAATGTAACACACACCCATACAATGCGCACCACCCCGTGATGTTTTTCAGAAAACTATCCTACATTGCCACTGCATGTTCCGTGACCTCCCCATGCTGACCACCCCGCGGTGCTTTTCTCCATCCTACATTGCCACTCACTGCCTATCCTAATTCAGACGCTCCGATTCTCACCACCACGTGATGTTTTTCTCACTCCTACTAGTGAATATAATGTAACACACAACCATGCAATGGGCACCACCCCGTGATGTTTTTCTCACTCCTACTAGTGAATGTAATGTAACACACACCCGTACAATGCGCACCACACCGCGATGTTTTTCAGAAACGTATCCTACATTGCCACTGCATGTTCCCTGACCTCCCGATGCTGACCACCCCGCGGTGCTTTTCTCCATCCTACATTGCCACTCACTGCCTATCCTAATTCAGACCCTCGGATTCACACCTCCCCGCGATGTTTTTTTCACTCCTACTAGTGAATGTAATGTAACACACACCCATACAATGCGCACCACCCCGCGATGTTTTTCAGAAAGCTATCCTACATTGCCACTGCATGTTCCCTGACCTCCCCATGCTGACCACCCCGCGGTGCTTTTCTCCATCCTACATTGCCACTCACTGCCTATATTAATACAGACCCTCCGATTCACACCAACCCATGATGTTTTTCTCACTCCTACTAGTGAATGTAATGTAACACACGCCCATACAATGCGCACCACCCCGCGATGTTTTTCAGAAAACTATCCTACATTGCCACTGCATGTTCCCTTACCTCCACATGCTGACCACCCCGCGGTGCTTTTCTCCATCCTACATTGCCACTCACTGCCTATCCTAATTCAAACCCTCCGATTCACACCACCCCATGATGCTTTTCTCACTCCTACTAGTGAATGTAATGTAACACACACCCATACAATGTGCACCACCCCGCGATGTTTTTCAGAATCCTATCCTACATTGCCACTGCATGTTCCCTGACCTCCCCATGCTGACCACCCCGCGGTGCTTTTCTCCATCCTACATTGCCACTCACTGCCTATCCTAATTCAGACCCTCTGATTCACACCACCCCGTGATGTTTTTCTCACTCCTACTAGTGAATGTAATGTAACACACACCCATACAATGCGCACCACCCCGTGATGTTTTTCTTACTCCTACTATTGAATGTAATGTAACACACACCCATACAATGCGCACCACCCCGCGATGTTTTTCAGAAACCTATCCTACATTGCCACTGCATGTTCCCTGACCTCCCCATGCTGACCACCCCGAGGTCCTTTTCTCCATCCTACATTGCCACTCACTGCCTATCCTAATTCAGACCCTCCGATTCACACCACCCCGCGATGTTTTTCTCACTCCTACTAGTGAATGTAATGTAACACACACCCATACAATGCGCACCACCCCGCGATGTTTTTCAGAAACCTATCCTACATTGCCACTGCATGTTCCCTGACCTCCCCATGCTGAACACCCCGCGTTGCTTTTCTCCTTCCTACATTGCCACTCACTGCCTATCCTTATTCAGACCCTCCGATTCACACCACCCCGTGATGTTTTTCTCACTCCTACTAGTGAATGTAATGTAACACACACCCATACAATGCGCACCACCCCGCGATGTTTTTCAGAAACCTATCCTACATTGCCACTGAATGTTCCCTGACCTCCCCATGCTGACCACCCCGCGGTGCTTTTCTCCATCCTACATTGCCACTCACTGCCTATCTTAATTCAGACCCTCCGATTCACACCACCCCGTGATGTTTTTCTCACTCCTACTAGTGAATGTAATGAAAACACACCCATACAATGCGCACCAGCCCGCGATGTTTTTCAGAAACCTATCCTACATTGCCACTGCATGTTCCCTGACCTCCCCATGCTGACCACCCCGCGTTGTTTTTCTCCATCCTACATTGCCACTCACTGCCTATCCTAATTCAGACCCTCCGATTCACACCACCCCGTGATGTTTTTCTCACTCCTACTAGTGAATGTAATGTAACACACACCCATACAATGTGCACCACCCCGTTATGTTTTTCAGAAAACAATCCTACATTGCCCCTGCATGTTCCCAGACCTCCCCATGCTGACCACCCCGCGGTGCTTTTCTCGAACCTACATTGCCACTCACTGCCTATCCTAACTCAGACCCTCCAATTCACACCACCCCGTGATGTTTTTCTCACTCCTACTAGTGAATGTAATGTAACACACACCCGTACAATGCGCACCACACCGCGATGTTTTTCAGAAACCTATCCTACATTGCCACTGCATGTTCCCTGACCTCCCGATGCTGACCACCCCGCGGTGCTTTTCTCCATCCTACATTGCCACTCACTGCCTATCCTAACTCAGACCCTCCAATTCACACCACCCCGTGATGTTTTTCTCACTCCTACTAGTGAATGTAATGTAACACACACCCATACAATGCGCACCACCCCGTGATGTTTTTCAGAAAACTATCCTACATTGCCACTGCATGTTCCGTGACCTCCCCATGCTGACCACCCCGCGGTGCTTTTCTCCATCCTACATTGCCACTCACTGCCTATCCTAATTCAGACGCTCCGATTCTCACCACCACGTGATGTTTTTCTCACTCCTACTAGTGAATATAATGTAACACACAACCATGCAATGGGCACCACCCCGTGATGTTTTTCTCACTCCTACTAGTGAATGTAATGTAACACACACCCGTACAATGCGCACCACACCGCGATGTTTTTCAGAAACGTATCCTACATTGCCACTGCATGTTCCCTGACCTCCCGATGCTGACCACCCCGCGGTGCTTTTCTCCATCCTACATTGCCACTCACTGCCTATCCTAATTCAGACCCTCGGATTCACACCTCCCCGCGATGTTTTTTTCACTCCTACTAGTGAATGTAATGTAACACACACCCATACAATGCGCACCACCCCGCGATGTTTTTCAGAAACCTATCCTACATTGCCACTGCATGTTCCCTGACCTCCCCATGCTGACCACCCCGCGGTGCTTTTCTCCATCCTACATTGCCACTCACTGCCTATATTAATACAGACCCTCCGATTCACACCAACCCATGATGTTTTTCTCACTCCTACTAGTGAATGTAATGTAACACACGCCCATACAATGCGCACCACCCCGCGATGTTTTTCAGAAAACTATCCTACATTGCCACTGCATGTTCCCTTACCTCCACATGCTGACCACCCCGCGGTGCTTTTCTCCATCCTACATTGCCACTCACTGCCTATCCTAATTCAAACCCTCCGATTCACACCACCCCATGATGCTTTTCTCACTCCTACTAGTGAATGTAATGTAACACACACCCATACAATGTGCACCACCCCGCGATGTTTTTCAGAATCCTATCCTACATTGCCACTGCATGTTCCCTGACCTCCCCATGCTGACCACCCCGCGGTGCTTTTCTCCATCCTACATTGCCACTCACTGCCTATCCTAATTCAGACCCTCTGATTCACACCACCCCGTGATGTTTTTCTCACTCCTACTAGTGAATGTAATGTAACACACACCCATACAATGCGCACCACCCCGTGATGTTTTTCTTACTCCTACTATTGAATGTAATGTAACACACACCCATACAATGCGCACCACCCCGCGATGTTTTTCAGAAACCTATCCTACATTGCCACTGCATGTTCCCTGACCTCCCCATGCTGACCACCCCGAGGTCCTTTTCTCCATCCTACATTGCCACTCACTGCCTATCCTAATTCAGACCCTCCGATTCACACCACCCCGCGATGTTTTTCTCACTCCTACTAGTGAATGTAATGTAACACACACCCATACAATGCGCACCACCCCGCGATGTTTTTCAGAAACCTATCCTACATTGCCACTGCATGTTCCCTGACCTCCCCATGCTGAACACCCCGCGTTGCTTTTCTCCTTCCTACATTGCCACTCACTGCCTATCCTTATTCAGACCCTCCGATTCACACCACCCCGTGATGTTTTTCTCACTCCTACTAGTGAATGTAATGTAACACACACCCATACAATGCGCACCACCCCGCGATGTTTTTCAGAAACCTATCCTACATTGCCACTGAATGTTCCCTGACCTCCCCATGCTGACCACCCCGCGGTGCTTTTCTCCATCCTACATTGCCACTCACTGCCTATCTTAATTCAGACCCTCCGATTCACACCACCCCGTGATGTTTTTCTCACTCCTACTAGTGAATGTAATGAAAACACACCCATACAATGCGCACCAGCCCGCGATGTTTTTCAGAAACCTATCCTACATTGCCACTGCATGTTCCCTGACCTCCCCATGCTGACCACCCCGCGTTGTTTTTCTCCATCCTACATTGCCACTCACTGCCTATCCTAATTCAGACCCTCCGATTCACACCACCCCGTGATGTTTTTCTCACTCCTACTAGTGAATGTAATGTAACACACACCCATACAATGTGCACCACCCCGTTATGTTTTTCAGAAAACAATCCTACATTGCCCCTGCATGTTCCCAGACCTCCCCATGCTGACCACCCCGCGGTGCTTTTCTCGAACCTACATTGCCACTCACTGCCTATCCTAACTCAGACCCTCCAATTCACACCACCCCGTGATGTTTTTCTCACTCCTACTAGTGAATGTAATGTAACACACACCCATACAATGCGCACCACCCCGCGATGTTTTTCAGAAACCTATCCTACATTGCCACTGCATGTTCCCTGACCTCCCCATGCTGAACACCCCGCGTTGCTTTTCTCCTTCCTACATTGCCACTCACTGCCTATCCTAATTCAGACCCTCCGATTCACACCACCCCGTGATGTTTTTCTCACTCCTACTAGTGAATGTAATGTAACACACACCCATACAATTCGCACCACCCCGCGATGTTTTTCAGAAACCTATGCTTCATTGCCACTGCATGTTCCCTGACCTCCCCATGCTGACCACACCGCGGTGCTTTTCTCCATCCTGCATTGCCACTCACTGCCTATCCTAATTCAGACCCTCTGATTCACACCACCCCGTGATGTTTTTCTCACTCCTACTAGTGAATGTAATGTAACAAACACCCATACAATGCACACCACCCCGTGATGTTTTTCTCACTCCTACTAGTGAATGTAATGTAACACACTCAAATACAATGCGCACCATCCCGCGATGTTTTTCAGAAACCTATCCTACATTGCCACTGCATGTTCCCTCACCTCCCCATGCTGACCATGCCGCGGTGCTTTTCTCCATCCTACATTGCCACTCACTGCCTATCCTAATTCAGACCCTCCGATTCACACCACCCCGTGATGTTTTTCTCACTCCTACTAGTGAATGTAATGTAACACACACCCATACAATGTGCACCACCCCGTGATGTTTTTCAGAAAACTATCCTACATTGCCACTGCATGTTGCCTGACCTCCCCATGCTGACCACGCCGCGGTGCTTTTCTCCATCCTACATTGCCACTCACTGCCTATCCTAATTCAGACCCTCGGATTCACACCACCCCGTGATGTTTTTCTCACTCCTACTAGTGAATGTAATTTAACACACACCCATACAATGCGCACCACCCCGTGATGTTTTTCAGAAAACTATCCTACATTGCCACTGCATGTTCCGTGACCTCCCCATGCTGACCACCCCGCGGTGCTTTTCTCCATCCTACATTGCCACTCACTGCCTATCCTAATTCAGACGCTCCGATTCTCACCACCACGTGATGTTTTTCTCACTCCTACTAGTGAATGTAATGTAACACACAACCATGCAATGGGCACCACCCCGTGATGTTTTTCTCACTCCTACTAGTGAATGTAATGTAACACACACCCGTACAATGCGCACCACACCGCGATGTTTTTCAGAAACCTATCCTACATTGCCACTGCATGTTCCCTGACCTCCCCATGCTGACCACCCCGCGGTGCTTTTCTCCATCCTACATTGCCACTCACTGCCTATCCTAATTCAGACCCTCGGATTCACACCTCCCCGCGATGTTTTTTTCACTCCTACTAGTGAATGTAATGTAACACACACCCATACAATGCGCACCACCCCGCGATGTTTTTCAGAAACCTATCCTACATTGCCACTGCATGTTCCCTGACCTCCCCATGCTGACCACCCCGCGGTGCTTTTCTCCATCCTACATTGCCACTCACTGCCTATATTAATACAGACCCTCCGATTCACACAACCCCATGATGTTTTTCTCACTCCTACTAGTGAATGTAATGTAACACACGCCCATACAATGCGCACCACCCCGCGATGTTTTTCAGAAAACTATCCTACATTGCCACTGCATGTTCCCTTACCTCCACATGCTGACCACCCCGCGGTGCTTTTCTCCATCCTACATTGCCACTCACTGCCTATCCTAATTCAAACCCTCCGATTCACACCACCCCATGATGCTTTTCTCACTCCTACTAGTGAATGTAATGTAACACACACCCATACAATGTGCACCACCCCGCGATGTTTTTCAGAATCCTATCCTACATTGCCACTGCATGTTCCCTGACCTCCCCATGCTGACCACCCCGCGGTGCTTTTCTCCATCCTACATTGCCACTCACTGCCTATCCTAATTCAGACCCTCTGATTCACACCACCCCGTGATGTTTTTCTCACTCCTACTAGTGAATGTAATGTAACACACACCCATACAATGCGCACCACCCCGCGATGTTTTTCAGAAACCTATCCTACATTGCCACTGCATGTTCCCTGACCTCCCCATGCTGACCACCCCGAGGTCCTTTTCTCCATCCTACATTGCCACTCACTGCCTATCCTAATTCAGACCCTCCGATTCACACCACCCCGCGATGTTTTTCTCACTCCTACTAGTGAATGTAATGTAACACACACCCATACAATGCGCACCACCCCGCGATGTTTTTCAGAAACCTATCCTACATTGCCACTGCATGTTCCCTGACCTCCCCATGCTGAACACCCCGCGTTGCTTTTCTCCTTCCTACATTGCCACTCACTGCCTATCCTTATTCAGACCCTCCGATTCACACCACCCCGTGATGTTTTTCTCACTCCTACTAGTGAATGTAATGTAACACACACCCATACAATGCGCACCACCCCGCGATGTTTTTCAGAAACCTATCCTACATTGCCACTGAATGTTCCCTGACCTCCCCATGCTGACCACCCCGCGGTGCTTTTCTCCATCCTACATTGCCACTCACTGCCTATCTTAATTCAGACCCTCCGATTCACACCACCCCGTGATGTTTTTCTCACTCCTACTAGTGAATGTAATGAAAACACACCCATACAATGCGCACCACCCCGCGATGTTTTTCAGAAACCTATCCTACATTGCCACTGCATGTTCCCTGACCTCCCCATGCTGACCACCCCGCGTTGTTTTTCTCCATCCTACATTGCCACTCACTGCCTATCCTAATTCAGACCCTCCGATTCACACCACCCCGTGATGTTTTTCTCACTCCTACAAGTGAATGTAATGTAACACACACCCATACAATGTGCACCACCCCGTTATGTTTTTCAGAAAACAATCCTACATTGCCCCTGCATGTTCCCAGACCTCCCCATGCTGACCACCCCGCGGTGCTTTTCTCGAACCTACATTGCCACTCACTGCCTATCCTAACTCAGACCCTCCAATTCACACTACCCCGTGATGTTTTTCTCACTCCTACTAGTGAATGTAATGTAACACACACCCATACAATGCGCACCACCCCGCGATGTTTTTCAGAAACCTATCCTACATTGCCACTGCATGTTCCCTGACCTCCCCATGCTGAACACCCCGCGTTGCTTTTCTCCTTCCTACATTGCCACTCACTGCCTATCCTAATTCAGACCCTCCGATTCACACCACCCCGTGATGTTTTTCTCACTCCTACTAGTGAATGTAATGTAACACACACCCATACAATTCGCACCACCCCGAGATGTTTTTCAGAAACCTATGCTTCATTGCCACTGCATGTTCCCTGACCTCCCCATGCTGACCACACCGCGGTGCTTTTCTCCATCCTGCATTGCCACTCACTGCCTATCCTAATTCAGACCCTCTGATTCACACCACCCCGTGATGTTTTTCTCACTCCTACTAGTGAATGTAATGTAACAAACACCCATACAATGCACACCACCCCGTGATGTTTTTCTCACTCCTACTAGTGAATGTAATGTAACACACTCAAATACAATGCGCACCATCCCGCGATGTTTTTCAGAAACCTATCCTACATTGCCACTGCATGTTCCCTCACCTCCCCATGCTGACCATGCCGCGGTGCTTTTCTCCATCCTACATTGCCACTCACTGCCTATCCTAATTCAGACCCTCCGATTCACACCACCCCGTGATGTTTTTCTCACTCCTACTAGTGAATGTAATGTAACACACACCCATACAATGTGCACCACCCCGTGATGTTTTTCAGAAAACTATCCTACATTGCCACTGCATGTTGCCTGACCTCCCCATGCTGACCACGCCGCGGTGCTTTTCTCCATCCTACATTGCCACTCACTGCCTATCCTAATTCAGACCCTCGGATTCACACCACCCCGTGATGTTTTTCTCACTCCTACTAGTGAATGTAATTTAACACACACCCATACAATGCGCACCAACCCGTGATGTTTTTCAGAAAACTATCCTACATTGCCACTGCATGTTCCGTGACCTCCCCATGCTGACCACCCCGCGGTGCTTTTCTCCATCCTACATTGCCACTCACTGCCTATCCTAATTCAGACGCTCCGATTCTCACCACCACGTGATGTTTTTCTCACTCCTACTAGTGAATGTAATGTAACACACAACCATGCAATGGGCACCACCCCGTGATGTTTTTCTCAGTCCTACTAGTGAATGTAATGTAACACACACCCGTACAATGCGCACCACACCGCGATGTTTTTCAGAAACCTATCCTACATTGCCACTGCATGTTCCCTGACCTCCCGATGCTGACCACCCCGCGGTGCTTTTCTCCATCCTACATTGCCACTCACTGCCTATCCTAATTCAGACCCTCGGATTCACACCTCCCCGCGATGTTTTTTTCACTCCTACTAGTGAATGTAATGTAACACACACCCATACAATGCGCACCACCCCGCGATGTTTTTCAGAAACCTATCCTACATTGCCACTGCATGTTCCCTGACCTCCCCATGCTGACCACCCCGCGGTGCTTTTCTCCATCCTACATTGCCACTCACTGCCTATATTAATACAGACCCTCCGATTCACACCACCCCATGATGTTTTTCTCACTCCTACTAGTGAATGTAATGTAACACACGCCCATACAATGCGCACCACCCCGCGATGTTTTTCAGAAAACTATCCTACATTGCCACTGCATGTTCCCTTACCTCCACATGCTGACCACCCCGCGGTGCTTTTCTCCATCCTACATTGCCACTCACTGCCTATCCTAATTCAAACCCTCCGATTCACACCACCCCATGATGCTTTTCTCACTCCTACTAGTGAATGTAATGTAACACACACCCATACAATGTGCACCACCCCGCGATGTTTTTCAGAATCCTATCCTACATTGCCACTGCATGTTCCATGACCTCCCCATGCTGACCACCCCGCGGTGCTTTTCTCCATCCTACATTGCCACTCACTGCCTATCCTAATTCAGACCCTCTGATTCACACCACCCCGTGATGTTTTTCTCACTCCTACTAGTGAATGTAATGTAACACACACCCATACAATGCGCACCACCCCGTGATGTTTTTCTTACTCCTACTATTGAATGTAATGTAACACACACCCATACAATGCGCACCACCCCGCGATGTTTTTCAGAAACCTATCCTACATTGCCACTGCATGTTCCCTGACCTCCCCATGCTGACCACCCCGAGGTCCTTTTCTCCATCCTACATTGCCACTCACTGCCTATCCTAATTCAGACCCTCCGATTCACACCACCCCGCGATGTTTTTCTCACTCCTACTAGTGAATGTAATGTAACACACACCCATACAATGCGCACCACCCCGCGATGTTTTTCAGAAACCTATCCTACATTGCCACTGCATGTTCCCTGACCTCCCCATGCTGAACACCCCGCGTTGCTTTTCTCCTTCCTACATTGCCACTCACTGCCTATCCTTATTCAGACCCTCCGATTCACACCACCCCGTGATGTTTTTCTCACTCCTACTAGTGAATGTAATGTAACACACACCCATACAATGCGCACCACCCCGCGATGTTTTTCAGAAACCTATCCTACATTGCCACTGAATGTTCCCTGACCTCCCCATGCTGACCACCCCGCGGTGCTTTTCTCCATCCTACATTGCCACTCACTGCCTATCTTAATTCAGACCCTCCGATTCACACCACCCCGTGATGTTTTTCTCACTCCTACTAGTGAATGTAATGAAAACACACCCATACAATGCGCACCACCCCGCGATGTTTTTCAGAAACCTATCCTACATTGCCACTGCATGTTCCCTGACCTCCCCATGCTGACCACCCCGCGTTGTTTTTCTCCATCCTACATTGCCACTCACTGCCTATCCTAATTCAGACCCTCCGATTCACACCACCCCGTGAGGTTTTTCTCACTCCTACAAGTGAATGTAATGTAACACACACCCATACAATGTGCACCACCCCGTTATGTTTTTCAGAAAACAATCCTACATTGCCCCTGCATGTTCCCAGACCTCCCCATGCTGACCACCCCGCGGTGCTTTTCTCGAACCTACATTGCCACTCACTGCCTATCCTAACTCAGACCCTCCAATTCACACCACCCCGTGATGTTTTTCTCACTCCTACTAGTGAATGTAATGTAACACACACCCATACAATGCGCACCACCCCGCGATGTTTTTCAGAAACCTATCCTACATTGCCACTGCATGTTCCCTGACCTCCCCATGCTGAACACCCCGCGTTGCTTTTCTCCTTCCTACATTGCCACTCACTGCCTATCCTAATTCAGACCCTCCGATTCACACCACCCCGTGATGTTTTTCTCACTCCTACTAGTGAATGTAATGTAACACACACCCATACAATTCGCACCACCCCGCGATGTTTTTCAGAAACCTATGCTTCATTGCCACTGCATGTTCCCTGACCTCCCCATGCTGACCACACCGCGGTGCTTTTCTCCATCCTGCATTGCCACTCACTGCCTATCCTAATTCAGACCCTCTGATTCACACCACCCCGTGATGTTTTTCTCACTCCTACTAGTGAATGTAATGTAACAAACACCCATACAATGCACACCACCCCGTGATGTTTTTCTCACTCCTACTAGTGAATGTAATGTAACACACTCAAATACAATGCGCACCATCCCGCGATGTTTTTCAGAAACCTATCCTACATTGCCACTGCATGTTCCCTCACCTCCCCATGCTGACCATGCCGCGGTGCTTTTCTCCATCCTACATTGCCACTCACTGCCTATCCTAATTCACCCTCCGATTCACACCACCCCGTGATGTTTTTCTCACTCCTACTAGTGAATATAATGTAACACCCACCCATACAATGCGCTCCACCCAGCGATGTTTTTCGGAAACCTATCCTACATTGCCACTGCATGTTCCCAGACCTCCCCATGCTGACCACCCCGCGATGCTTTTCTTCATCCTACATTGACACTCACTGCCTATCCTCATTCAGACCCTCCGATTCACACCACCCCGTGATGATTTTCTCACTCCTACTACTGAATGTAATGTAAAACACACCCATACAATGCGCACCACCCCGCGACGTTTTTCAGAAACCTATCCTACATTGCCACTGCATGTTCCCTGACCTCCCCATGCTGACCACCCCGCGTTGTTTTTCTCCATCCTACATTGCCACTCACTGCCTATCCTAATTCAGACCCTCCGATTCACACCTCCCCGTGATGTTTTTCTCACTCCTACTAGTGAATGTAATGTAACACACACCCATACAATGCGCACCACCCCGTGATGTTTTTCTCACTCCTACTAGTGAATGTAATAAAACACACACCCATACAATGCGCACCACCCCATGATGTTTTTCTCACTCCTACTAGTGAATGTAATGTAACACACACCCATACAATGCGCACCACCCCGTGTTGTTTTTCTCACTCCTACTAGTGAATGTAATGTAACACACACCCATACAATGCGCACCACCCCGCGATGTTTTTCAGAAACCTATTCTACATTGCCACTGCATGTTCCCTGACCTCCCCATGCTGACCACCCCGCAGTGCTTTTCTCCATCCCACATTGCCACACACTGCCTATCCTAATTCAGACCCTCCGATTCACACCACCCCGTGATGTTATTCTCACTCCTACTAGGGAATGTAATGTAACATACACCCATACAATGCGCACCACCCCGTGATGTTTTTCTCACTCCTACTAGTGAATGTAATGTAACACACACGCATACAATGCGCAACACCCCGCGATGTTTTTCAGAAACCTATCCTACATTGCCTCTGCATGTTCCCTGACCTCCCCATGCAGACCACACCGCGGTGCTTTTCTCCATCCTACATTGCCACTCACTGCCTATCCTAATTCAGACCCTCCGATTCACACCACTCCGCGATGTTTCTCTCACTCCTACTAGTGAATGTGTTGTAACACAAACCCATACAACAGGCACCACCCCGCGATGTTTTTCAGAAACCTATCCTACATTGCCACTGCATGTTCCCTGACCTCCCCATGCTGACCACCCCGCGGTGCTTTTCTCCATCCTACATTGCCACTCACTGCCTATTCTAATTCAGACCCTCCGATTCACACCACCCCGTGATGTTTTTCTCACTCCTACTAGTGAATGTAATTTAACACACACCCATACAATGCGCAGCACCCCGTGATGTTTTTCAGAAAACTATCCTACATTGCCACTGCATGTTCCGTGACCTCCCCATGCTGACCACCCCGCGGTGCTTTTCTCCATCCTACATTGCCACTCACTGCCTATCCTAATTCAGACGCTCCGATTCTCACCACCCCGTGATGTTTTTCTCACTCCTACTAGTGAATGTAATGTAACACACACCGATACAATGGGCATCACCCCGTGATATTTTTCTCACTCCTACTAGTGATTGTAATGTAACACACACCGATACAATGCGCACCACCCCGCGATGTTTTTCAGAAACCTATCCTACTTTGCCACTGCATGTTCCCTGACCTCCCCATGCTGACCACCACGCGGTGCTTTTCTCCATCCTACATTGCCACTCACTGCCTATCCTAATTCAAACCCTCCGATTCACACCACCCCGTGATGTTTTTCTCACTCCTACTAGTGAATGTAATGTAACACACACCCATACAATGCGCACCACCCCGCGATGTTTTTCAGAAACCTATCCTACATTGCCACTGCATGTTCCCTGTCCTCCCCATGCTGACCACCCCGCGGTGCTTTTCTCCATCCTACATTGCCACTCACTGCCTATCCTAATTCAGACCCTCCGATTCACACCACCCCGTGATGTTTTTCTCACTCCTACTAGTGAATGTAATGTAACACACACACACATACAATGTGCACCACCCCGTGATGTTTTTCTCACTCCTACTAGTGAATGTAATGTAACACACACCCATACAATGCGCACCACCCCGCGATGTTTTTCAGAAACCTATCCTACATTGCCACTGCATGTTCCCTGACCTCCCCATGCTGACCACCCCGCGGTGCTTTTCTCCATCCTACATTGCCACTCACTGCCTATGCTAATTGTGACCCTCGGATTCACACCACCCCGTGATGTTTTTCTCACTCCTACTTGTGAATGTAATGTAACATACACCCCTACATTGCGCACCACCCCATGATGTTTTTCTCACTCCTACTAGTGAATGTAATGTAACACACACGCATACAATGCGCACCACCCCGTGATGTTTTTCAGAAACCTATCCTACATTGTCACTGCATGTTCCCTGACCTCCCCATGCTGACCACCCCGCGGTGCTTTTCTCCATCCTACATTGCCACTCACTGCCTATCCTAATTCAGACCATCCGATTCACACCACCCAGCGATGTTTTTCTCACTCCTACTACTGAATGTAATGTAACACACACACACATACAATGCGCACCACCCCGTGATGTTTTTCTCACTCTTACTAGTGAATGTAATGTAACACACACCTATACAATGCGCACCACCCCGCGATGTTTTTCAGAAACCTATCCTACATTGCCCTGCATGTTCCCTGACCTCCCCATGCTGACCACCTCGCGGTGTTTTTCTCCATCCTACATTGCCACTCACTGCCTATCCTAAATCAGACCCTCCGATTCACACCACCCCGCGATGTTTTTCTCACTCCTACTAGTGAATGTAATGTAACACACACCAATACAATGCACAACACCCCGCGATGTTTTTCATTAACCTATCCTACATTGCCACTGCATGTTCCCTGACCTCCCCATGCTAACCACCCCGCGGTGCTTTTCTCCATCCTACATTGCCACTCACTACCTATCCTAATTCAGACCCTCCGATTCACACCACTCCGTGATGTTTTTCTCACTCCTACTAGTGAATGTAAATTAACACACAGCCATACAATGCGCACCACCCCGCGATGTTTTTTCAGAAACCTATCCTAAATTGCCACTGCATGTTCCCTGACCTCCCCATGCTGAACAACCTGCGGTGCTTTTCTCCATCCTACATTGCCACAAACTGCCTATCCTAATTCAGACCCTCCGATTCACACCACCCTGCGATCTTTTTCTCACTCCTACTAGTGAATGTAATGTAACACACACCCATACAATTCGCACCACCCCGCGATGTTTTTCAGAAACCTATGCTTCATTGCCACTGCATGTTCCCTGACCTCCCCATGCTGACCACCCCGCGGTGCTTTTCTCCATCCTGCATTGCCACTCACTGCCTATCCTAATTCAGACCCTCCGATTCACACCACCCCGTGGTGTTTTTCTCACTCCTACTAGTCAATGTAATGTAACAAACACCCATACAATGCACACCACCCCGTGATGTTTTTCTCACTCCTACTAGTGAATGTAATGTAACACACTCAAATACAATGCGCACCATCCCGCGATGTTTTTCAGAAACCTATCCTACATTGCCACTGCATGTTCCCTCACCTCCCCATGCTGACCATGCCACGGTGCTTTTCTCCATCCTACATTGCCACTCACTGCCTATCCTAATTCACCCTCCGATTCACACCACCCCGTGATGTTTTTCTCACTCCTACTAGTGAATATAATGTAACACACACCCATACAATGCGCACCACCCAGCGATGTTTTTCGGAAACCTATCCTACATTGCCACTGCATGTTCCCAGACCTCCCCATGCTGACCACCCCGCGATGCTTTTCTTCATCCTACATTGACACTCACTGCCTATCCTAATTCAGACCCTCCGATTCACACCTCCCCGTGATATTTTTCTCACTCCTACTAGTGAATGTAATGTAACACACACCCATACGATGCGCACCACCCCGTGATGTTTTTCTCACTCCTACTAGTGAATGTAATGTAAAACACACCCATACAATGCGCACCACCCCGCGACGTTTTTCAGAAACCTATCCTACTTTGCCACTGCATGTTCCCTGACCTCTCCATGCTGACCACCCCGCGGTGTTTTTCTCCATCCTACATTGCCACTCACTGCCTATCCTAATTCAGACCCTCCGATTCACACCACCCCGTGATGTTTTTCTCACTCCTACTAGTGAATGTAATGTAACACACACCCATACAATGCGCACCACCCCGCGATGTTTTTCAGAAACCTAACCTCCATTGCCACTGCATGTTCCCTGACCTCCCCATGCTGACAACCCCGCGGAGCTTTTCTCCATCCCACATTGCCACACGCTGCCTATCCTAATTCAGACCCTCCGATTCACACCTCCCCGTGATGTTTTTCTCACTCCTACTAGTGAATGTAATATAACACACACCCATACAATGCGCACCACCCCGTGATGTGTTTCTCACTCCTACTAGTGAATGTAATGTAACACACACCCATACAATGCGCACCACCCCGCGATGTTTTTCAGAAACCTATCCTACATTGCCACTGCATGTTCCCTGACCTCCCCATGCTGACCACCCGCGGAGCTTTTCTCCATCCCACATTGCCACACGCTGCCTATCCTAATTAAGACGCTCCGATTCACACCACCCCGTGGTGATTTTCTCCCTCCTACTAGGGAATGTAATGTAACACACACCCATACAATGCGCACCACCCCGCGATGTTTTTTCAGAAACCTATCCTACATTGCCACTGCATGTTCCCTGACCTCCCCATGCTGAACAACCTGCGGTGCTTTTCTCCATCCTACATTGCCACAAACTGCCTATCCTAATTCAGACCCTCCGATTCACACCACCCTGCGATCTTTTTCTCACTCCTACTAGTGAATGTAATGTAACACACACCCATACAATTCGCACCACCCCGCGATGTTTTTCAGAAACCTATGCTTCATTGCCACTGCATGTTCCCTGACCTCCCCATGCTGACCACCCCGCGGTGCTTTTCTCCATCCTGCATTGCCACTCACTGCCTATCCTAATTCAGACCCTCCGATTCACACCACCCCGTGATGTTATTCTCACTCCTACTAGGGAATGTCACGTAACACACACCCATACAATGCGCACCACCCCGTGATGTTTTTCTCACTCCTACTAGTGAATGTAATGTAACACACACGCATACAATGCGCACCACCCCGCGATGTTTTTCAGAAACCTATCCTACATTGCCACTGCATGTTCCCTGACCTCCCCATGCAGACCACACCGCGGTGCTTTTCTCCATTCTACATTGCCACTCACTGCCTATCCTAATTCAGACCCTCCGATTCACACCACTCCGCGATGTTTCTCTCACTCCTACTAGTGAATGTGTTGTAACACAAACCCATACAACAGGCACCACCCCGCGATGTTTTTCAGAAACCTATCCTACATTGCCACTGCATGTTCCCTGACCTCCCCATGCTGACCACCCCGCGGTGCTTTTCTCCATCCTACATTGCCACTCACTGCCTATCCTAATTCAGACGCTCCGATTCTCACCACCCCGTGATGTTTTTCTCACTCCTACTAGTGAATGTAATGTAACACACACCGATACAATGGGGATCACCCCGTGATGTTTTTCTCACTCCTACTAGTGAATGTAATGTAACACACACCCATACAATGCGCACCACCCCGCGATGTTTTTCAGAAACCTATCCTACTTTGCCACTGCATGTTCCCTGACCTCCCCATGCTGACCACCACGCGGTGCTTTTCTCCATCCTACATTGCCACTCACTGCCTATCCTAATTCAAAACCTCCGATTCACACCACCCCGTGATGTTTTTGTCACTCCTACTAGTGAATGTAATGTAACACACACCCATACAATGCGCACCACCCCGCGATGTTTTTCAGAAACCTATCCTACATTGCCACTGCATGTTCCCTGACCTCCCCATGCTGACCACCCCGCGGTGCTTTTCTCCATCCTACATTGCCACTCACTGCCTATCCTAATTCAGACCCTCCGATTCACACCACCCCGTGATGTTTTTCTCACTCCTACTTGTGAATGTAATGTAACATACACCCCTACATTGCGCACCACCCCATGATGTTTTTCTCACTCCTACTAGTGAATGTAATGTAACACACACGCATACAATACGCACCACCCCGTGATGTTTTTCAGAAACCTATCCTACATTGTCACTGCATGTTCCCTGACCTCCCCTTGCTGACCACCCCGCGGTGCTTTTCTCCATCCTACATTGCCACTCACTGCCTATCCTAATTCAGACCATCCAATTCACACCACCCCGCGATGTTTTTCTCACTCCTACTAGTGAATGTAATGTAACACACACCCATACAATGCGCACCACCCGCGATGTTTTTCAGAAACCTTTCCTACATTGCCACTGCATGTTCCCTGACCTCACCATGCTGACCACCCCGCGGTGCTTTTCTCCATCCTACATTGCCACTCACTGCCTATCCTAATTCAGACCCTCCGATTCACACAACCCCGCGATGTTTTTCTCACTCCTACTAGTGAATGTAATGTAACACACACACCCATACAATGCGCACCACCCGCGATGTTTTTCAGAAACCTATCCTACATGGCCACTGCATGTTCCCTGACCTCACCATGCTGACCACCCCGCGGTGCTTTTCTCCATCCTACATTGCCACTCACTGCCTATCCTAATTCAGACCCTCCGATTCACACCACTCTGCGATGTTTCTCTCACTCCTACTAGTGAATGTATTGTAACACAAACCCATACAACACGCACCACCCCGCGATGTTTTTCAGAAACCTATCCTACATTGCCACTGCATGTTCCCAGACCTCCCCATGCTGACCACCCCGCAATGCTTTTCTTCATCCTACATTGACACTCACTGCCTATCCTAATTCAGACCCTCCGATTCACACCTCCCCGTGATATTTTTCTCACTCCTACTAGTGAATGTAATGTAACACACACCCATACGATGCGCACCACCCCGTGATGTTTTTCTCACTCCTACTAGTGAATGTAATGTAACACACACCCATACGATGCGCACCACCCCGTGATGTTTTTCTCACTCCTACTAGTGAATGTAATGTAAGACACACCCATACAATGCGCACCACCCCGCGATGTTTTTCAGAAACCTATCCTACATTGCCACTGAATGTTCCCTGACCTCCCCATGCTGACCACCCCGCGGTGCTTTTCTCCATCCTACATTGCCACTCACTGCCTATCTTAATTCAGACCCTCCGATTCACACCACCCCGTGATGTTTTTCTCACTCCTACTACTGAATGTAATGTAAAACACACCCATACAATGCGGACCACCCCGCGACGTTTTTCAGAAACCTATCCTACATTGCCACTGCATGTTCCTTGACCTCCCCATGCTGACCACCCCGCGGTGTTTTTCTCCATCCTACATTGCCACTCACTGCCTATCCTAATTCAGACCCTCTGATTCACACCACCCCGTGATGTTTTTCTCACTCCTACTAGTGAATGTAATGTAACACACACCCATACAATGCGCACCACCCCGCGATGTTTTTCAGAAACCTATCCTCCATTGCCACTGCATGCTCCCTGACCTCCCCATGCTGACAACCCCGCGGTGCTTTTCTCCATCCTACATTGCCACTCACTGCCTATCCTAATACAGACCCTCCGATTCACACCACCCCGCGATGTTTTTCTCACTCCTACTAGTGAATTTAATGTAACACACACCCATACAATGCGCACCACCCCGTGATGTTTTTCTCACTCCTACTAGTGAATGTAATAAAACACACACCCATACAATGCGCACCACCCCGTGATGTTTTTCTCACTCCTACTAGTGAATGTAATGTAACACACACCCATACAATGCGCACCACCCCGTGATGTTTTTCTCACTCCTACTAGTGAATGTAATGTAACACACACCCATACAATGCGCACCACCCCGCGATGTTTTTCAGAAACCTATTCTACATTGCCACTGCATGTTCCCTGACCTCCCCATGCTGACCACCCCGCGGTGCTTTTCTCCATCCCACATTGCCACACACTGCCTATCCTAATTCAGACCCTCCGATTCACACCACCCCGTGATGTTATTCTCACTCCTACTAGGGAATGTAATGTAACACACACCCATACAATGCGCACCACCCCGTGATGTTTTTCTCACTCCTACTAGTGAATGTAATGTAACACACACGCATACAATGCGCACCACCCCGCGATGTTTTTCAGAAACCTATCCTACATTGCCACTGCATGTTCCCTGACCTCCCCATGCAGACCACACCGCGGTGCTTTTCTCCATCCTACATTGCCACTCACTGCCTATCCTAATTCAGACCCTCCGATTCACACCACTCCGCGAAGTTTCTCTCACTCCTACTAGTGAATGTGTTGTAACACAAACCCATACAACACGCACCACCCCGCGATGTTTTTCAGAAACCTATCCTACATTGCCACTGCATGTTCCCTGACCTCCCCATGCTGACCACCCCGCGGTGCTTTTCTCCATCATACATTGCCACTCACTGCCTATCCTAATTCAGACCCTCCGATTCACACCACCCCGTGATGTTTTTCTCACTCCTACTAGTGAATGTAATTTAACACACACCCATACAATGCGCACCACCCCGTGATGTTTTTCAGAAAACTATCCTACATTGCCACTGCATGTTCCGTGACCTCCCCATGCTGACCACCCTGCGGTGCTTTTCTCCATCCTACATTGCCACTCACTGCCTATCCTAATTCAGACGCTCCGATTCTCACCACCCCGTGATGTTTTTCTCACTCCTACTAGTGAATGTAATGTAACACACACCGATACAATGGGCATCACCCCGTGATGTTTTTCTCACTCCTACTAGTGAATGTAATGTAACACACACCCATACAATGCGCACCACCCCGCGATGTTTTTCAGAAACCTATCCTACTTTGCCACTGCATGTTCCCTGACCTCCCCATGCTGACCACCACGCGGTGCTTTTCTCCATCCTACATTGCCACTCACTGCCTATCCTAATTCAAACCCTCCGATTCACACCACCCCGTGATGTTTTTCTCACTCCTACTAGTGAATGTAATGTAACACACACCCATACAATGCGCACCACCCCGCGATGTTTTTCAGAAACCTATCCTACATTGCCACTGCATGTTCCCTGACCTCCCCATGCTGACCACCCCGCGGTGCTTTTCTCCATCATACATTGCCACTCACTGCCTATCCTAATTCAGACCCTCCGATTCACACCACCCCGTGATGTTTTTCTCACTCCTACTTGTGAATGTAATGTAACATACACCCCTACATTGCGCACAACCCCATGATGTTTTTCTCACTCCTACTAGTGAATGTAATGTAACACACACGCATACAATGCGCACCACCCCGTGATGTTTTTCAGAAACCTATCCTACATTGTCACTGCATGTTCCCTGACCTCCCCATGCTGACCACCCCGCGGTGCTTTTCTCCATCCTACATTGCCACTCACTGCCTATCCTAATTCAGACCATCCAATTCACACCACCCCGCGATGTTTTTCTCACTCCTACTAGTGAATGTAATGTAACACACACCCATACAATGCGCACCACCCGCGATGTTTTTCAGAAACCTTTCCTACATTGCCACTGCATGTTCCCTGACCTCACCATGCTGACCACCCCGCGGTGCTTTTCTCCATCCTACATTGCCACTCACTGCCTATCCTAATTCAGACCCTCCGATTCACACCACCCCGCGATGTTTTTCTCACTCCTACTAGTGAATGTAATGTAACACACACACCCATACAATGCGCACCACCCGCGATGTTTTTCAGAAACCTATCCTACATGGCCACTGCATGTTCCTTGACCTCACCATGCTGACCACCCCGCGGTGCTTTTCTCCATCCTACATTGCCACTCACTGCCTATCCTAATTCAGACCCTCCGATTCACACCACTCTGCGATGTTTCTCTCACTCCTACTAGTGAATGTATTGTAACACAAACCCATACAACACGCACCACCCCGCGATGTTTTTCAGAAACCTATCCTACATTGCCACTGCATGTTCCCAGACCTCCCCATGCTGACCACCCCGCGATGCTTTTCTTCATCCTACATTGACACTCACTGCCTATCCTAATTCAGACCCTCCGATTCACACCTCTCCGTGATATTTTTCTCACTCCTACTAGTGAATGTAATGTAACACACACCCATACGATGCGCACCACCCCGTGATGTTTTTCTCACTCCTACTAGTGAATGTAATGTAACACACACCCATACGATGCGCACCACCCCGTGATGTTTTTCTCACTCCTACTAGTGAATGTAATGTAAGACACACCCATACAATGCGCACCACCCCGCGATGTTTTTCAGAAACTTATCGTACATTGCCACTGAATGTTCCCTGACCTCCCCATGCTGACCACCCCGCGGTGCTTTTCTCCATCCTACATTGCCACTCACTGCCTATCTTAATTCAGACCCTCCGATTCACACCACCCCGTGATGTTTTTCTCACTCCTACTACTGAATGTAATGTAAAACACACCCATACAATGCGCACCACCCCGCGACGTTTTTCAGAAACCTATCCTACATTGCCACTGCATGTTCCCTGATCTCCCCATGCTGACCACCCCGAGGTGTTTTTCTCCATCCTACATTGCCACTCACTGCCTATCCTAATTCAGACCCTCCGATTCACACCACCCCGTGATGTTTTTCTCACTCCTACTAGTTAATGTAATGTAACACACACCCATACAATGCGCACCACCCCGCGATGTTTTTCAGAAACCTATCCTCCATTGCCACTGCATGCTCCCTGACCTCCCCATGCTGACAACCCCGCGGTGCTTTTCTCCATCCTACATTGCCACTCACTGCCTATCCTAATACAGACCCTCCGATTCACACCACCCCGCGATGTTTTTCTCACTCCTACTAGTGAATTTAATGTAACACACACCCATACAATGCGCACCACCCCGTGATGTTTTTCTCACTCCTACTAGTGAATGTAATAAAACACACACCCATACAATGCGCACCACCCCGTGATGTTTTTCTCACTCCTACTAGTGAATGTAATGTAACACACACGCATACAATGCGCACCACCCCGCGATGTTTTTCAGAAACCTATCCTACATTGCCACTGCATGTTCCCTGACCTCCCCATGCAGACCACACCACGGTGCTTTTCTCCATCCTACATTGCCACTCACTGCCTATCCTAATTCAGACCCTCCGATTCACACCACTCCGCGATGTTTCTCTCACTCCTACTAGTGAATGTGTTGTAACACAAACCCATACAACACGCACCACCCCGCGATGTTTTTCAGAAACCTATCCTACATTGCCACTGCATGTTCCCTGACCTCCCCATGCTGACCACCCCGCGGTGCTTTTCTCCATCCTACATTGCCACTCACTGCCTATCCTAATTCAGACCCTCCGATTCACACCACCCCGTGATGTTTTTCTCACTCCTACTAATGAATGTAATTTAACACACACCCATACAATGCGCACCACCCCGTGATGTTTTTCAGAAAACTATCCTACATTGCCACTGCATGTTCCGTGACCTCCCCATGCTGACCACCCTGCGGTGCTTTTCTCCATCCTACATTGCCACTCACTGCCTATCCTAATTCAGACGCTCCGATTCTCACCACCCCGTGATGTTTTTCTCACTCCTACTAGTGAATGTAATGTAACACACACCGATACAATGGGCATCACCCCGTGATGTTTTTCTCACTCCTACTAGTGAATGTAATGTAACACACACCCATACAATGCGCACCACCCCGCGATGTTTTTCAGAAACCTATCGTACTTTGCCACTGCATGTTCCCTGACCTCCCCATGCTGACCACCCCGCGGTGATTTTCTCCATCCTACATTGCCACTCACTGCCTATCTTAATTCAGACCCTCCGATTCACACCACCCCGTGATGTTTTTCTCACTCCTATTACTGAATGTAATGTAAAACACACCCATACAATGCGCACCACCCTGCGACGTTTTTCAGAAACCTATCCTACATTGCCACTGCATGTTCCCTGACCTCTCCATGCTGACCACCCCGCGGTGTTTTTCTCCATCCTACATTGCCACTCACTGCCTATCCTAATTCAGACCATCCGATTCACACCACCCCGTGATGTTTTTCTCACTCCTACTAGTGAATGTAATGTAACACACACCCATACAATGCGCACCACCCCGCGATGTTTTTCAGAAACCTAACCTCCATTGCCACTGCATGTTCCCTGACCTCCCCATGCTGAACACCCCGCGTTGCTTTTGTCCATCCTACATTGCCACTCACTGCCTATCCTAATTCAGACCCTCCGATTCACACCTCCCCGTGATGTTTTTCTCACTCCTACTAGTGAATGTAATGTAACACACACCCATACAATGCGCACCACCCCGTGATGTGTTTCTCACTCCTACTAGTGAATGTAATGTAACACACACCCATACAATGCGCACCACCCCGCGATGTTTTTCAGAAACCTATCGTACTTTGCCACTGCATGTTCCCTGACCTCCCCATGCTGACCACCCCGCGGTGCTTTTCTCCATCCTACATTGCCACTCACTGCCTATCTTAATTCAGACCCTCCGATTCACACCACCCCGTGATGTTTTTCTCACTCCTATTACTGAATGTAATGTAAAACACACCCATACAATGCGCACCACCCTGCGACGTTTTTCAGAAACCTATCCTACATTGCCACTGCATGTTCCCTGACCTCTCCATGCTGACCACCCCGCGGTGTTTTTCTCCATCCTACATTGCCACTCACTGCCTATCCTAATTCAGACCCTCCGATTCACACCACCCCGTGATGTTTTTCTCACTCCTACTAGTGAATGTAATGTAACACACACCCATACAATGCGCACCACCCCGCGATGTTTTTCAGAAACCTAACCTCCATTGCCACTGCATGTTCCCTGACCTCCCCATGCTGAACACCCCGCGTTGCTTTTGTCCATCCTACATTGCCACTCACTGCCTATCCTAATTCAGACCCTCCGATTCACACCTCCCCGTGATGTTTTTCTCACTCCTACTAGTGAATGTAATGTAACACACACCCATACAATGCGCACCACCCCGTGATGTGTTTCTCACTCCTACTAGTGAATGTAATGTAACACACACCCATACAATGCGCACCACCCCGCGATGTTTTTCAGAAACCTATCCTACATTGCCACTGCATGTTCCCTGACCTCCCCATGCTGACCACCCCGCGGAGCTTTTCTCCATCCCACATTGCCACACGCTGCCTATCCTAATTCAGACGCTCCGATTCACACCACCCCGTGGTGATTTTCTCACTCCTACTAGGGAATGTAATGTAACACACACCCATACAATGCGCACCACCCCGCGATGTTTTTCAGAAACCTATCCTACATTGCCACTGCATGTTCCCTGACCTCCCCATGCTGACCACCCCGCGGTGCTTTTCTCCATCCTACATTGCCACTCACTGCCTATCCTAATTCAGACCCTCCGATTCACACCACCCCGTAATGTTTTTCTCACTCCTACTAGTGAATGTAATTTAAAACACACCCATACAATGCGCACCACCCCGTGATGTTTTTCAGAAAACTATCCTACATTGCCACTGCATGTTCCGTGACCTCCCCATGCTGACCACCCTGCGGTGCTTTTCTCTATCCTACATTGCCACTCACTGCCTATCCTAATTCAGACGCTCCGATTCTCACCACCCCGTGATGTTTTTCTCACTCCTACTAGTGAATGTAATGTAACACACACCGATACAATGGGCATCACCCCGTGATGTTTTTCTCACTCCTACTAGTGAATGTAATGTAACACACACCCATACAATGCGCACCACCCCGCGATGTTTTTCAGAAACCTATCCTACTTTGCCACTGCATGTTCCCTGACCTCCCCATGCTGACCACCACGCGGTGCTTTTCTCCATCCTACATTGCCACTCACTGCCTATCCTAATTCAAACCCTCCGATTCACACCACCCCGTGATGTTTTTCTCACTCCTACTAGTGAATGTAATGTAACACACACCCATACAATGCGCACCACCCCACGATGTTTTTCAGAAACCTATCCTACATTGCCACTGCATGTTCCCTGACCTCCCCATGCTGACCACCCCGCGGTGCTTTTCTCCATCCTACATTGCCACTCACTGCCTATCCTAATTCAGACCCTCCGATTCACACCACCCCGTGATGTTTTTCTCACTCCTACTTGTGAATGTAATGTAACATACACCCCTACGTTGCGCACCACCCCATGATGTTTTTCTCACTCCTACTAGTGAATGTAATGTAACACACACGCATACAATGCGCACCACCCCGTGATGTTTTTCAGAAACCTATCCTACATTGTCACTGCATGTTCCCTGACCTCCCCATGCTGACCACCCCGCGGTGCTTTTCTCCATCCTACATTGCCACTCACTGCCTATCCTAATTCAGACCATCCGATTCACACCACCCCGCGATGTTTTTCTCACTCCTACTAGTGAATGTAATGTAACACACACCCATGCAATGCGCACCACCCGCGATGTTTTTCAGAAACCTATCCTACATTGCCACTGCATGTTCCCTGACCTCACCATGCTGACCACCCCGCGGTGCTTTTCTCCATCCTACATTGCCACTCACTGCCTATCCTAATTCAGACCCTCCGATTCACACCACCCCGTGATGTTTTTCTCACTCCTACTAGTGAATGTAATGTAACACACACACACATACAATGCGCACCACCCCGTGATGTTTTTCTCACTCTTACTAGTGAATGTAATGTAACACACACCCATACAACGCGCACCACCCCGCGATGTTTTTCAGAAACCTATCCTACATTGCCCTGCATGTTCCCTGACCTCCCCATGCTGACCACCTCGCGGTGCTTTTCTCCATCCTACATTGCCACTCACTGCCTATCCTAATTCACCCTCCGATTCACACCACCCCGTGATGTTTTTCTCACTCCTACTAGTGAATATAATGTAACACACACCCATACAATGCGCACCACCCAGCGATGTTTTTCGGAAACCTATCCTACATTGCCACTGCATGTTCCCAGACCTCCCCATGCTGACCACCCCGCGATGCTTTTCTTCATCCTACATTGACACTCACTGCCTATCCTAATTCAGACCCTCCGATTCACACCTCCCCGTGATATTTTTCTCACTCCTACTAGTGAATGTAATGTAACACACACCCATACGATGCGCACCACCCCGTGATGTTTTTCTCACTCCTACTAGTGAATGTAATGTAACACAAACCCATACGATGCGCACCACCCCGTGATGTTTTTCTCACTCCTACTAGTGAATGTAATGTAAGACACACCCATACAATGCGCACCACCCCGCGATGTTTTTCAGAAACCTATCGTACATTGCCACTGAATGTTCCCTGACCTCCCCATGCTGACCACCCCGAGGTGCTTTTCTCCATCCTACATTGCCACTCACTGCCTATCTTAATTCAGACCCTCCGATTCACACCACCCCGTGATGTTTTTCTCACTCCTACTACTGAATGTAATGTAAAACACACCCATACAATGCGCACCACCCCGCGACGTTTTTCAGAAACCTATCCTACATTGCCACTGCATGTTCCCTGACCTCCCCATGCTGACCACCCCGCGGTGTTTTTCTCCATCCTACATTGCCACTCACTGCCTATCCTAATTCAGACCCTCCGATTCACACCACCCCGTGATGTTTTTCTCACTCCTACTAGTGAATGTAATGTAACACACACCCATACAATGCGCACCACCCCGCGATGTTTTTCAGAAACCTATCCTCCATTGCCACTGCATGCTCCCTGACCTCCCCATGCTGAGAACCCCGCGGTGCTTTTCTCCATCCTACATTGCCACTCACTGCCTATCCTAATACAGTCCCTCCTATTCACACCACCCCGCGATGTTTTTCTCACCCCTAGTAGTGAATGTAATTTAACACACACCTATACAATGCGCACCACCCCGCGATGTTTTTCAGAAACCTATCCTACTTTGCCACTGAATGTTCCCTGACCTCCCCATGCTGAACACCCCGCGTTGCTTTTGTCCATCCTACATTGCCACTCACTGCCTATCCTAATTCAGACCCTCCGATTCACACCTCCCCGTGATGATTTTCTCACTCCTACTAGTGAATGTAATGTAACACACACCCATACAATGCGCACCACCCCGTGATGTTTTTCTCACTCCTACTAGTGAATGTAATAAAACACACACCCATACAATGCGCACCACCCCGTGATGTTTTTCTCACTCCTACTAGTGAATATAATGTAACACACACCCATACAATGCGCACCACGGCGTGATGTTTTTCTCACTCCTACTAGTGAATGTAATGTAACACACACCCATACAATGCGCACCACCCCGCGATGTTTTTCAGAAACCTATTCTACATTGCCACTGCATGTTCCCTGACCTTCCCATGCTGACCACCCCAAGGTGCTTTTCTCCATCCCACATTGCCACACACTGCCTATCCTAATTCAGACCCTCCGATTCACACCACCCCGTGATGTTATTCTCACTCCTACTAGGGAATGTAATGTAACACACACCCATACAATGCGCACCACCCCGTGATGTTTTTCTCACTCCTACTAGTGAATGTAATGTAACACACACGCATACAATGCGCACCACCCCGCGATGTTTTTCAGAAACCTATCCTACATTGCCACTGCATGTTCCCTGACCTCCCCATGCAGACCACACCGCGGTGCTTGTCTCCATCCTACATTGCCACTCACTGCCTATCCTAATTCAGACCCTCCGATTCACACCACTCTGCGATGTTTCTCTCACTCCTACTAATGAATGTGTTGTAACACAAACGCATACAACACGCACCACCCCGCGATGTTTTTCAGAAACCTATCCTACATTGCCACTGCATGTTCCCTGACCTCCCCATGCTGACCACCCCGCGGTGCTTTTCTCCATCCTACATTGCCACTCACTGCCTATCCTAATTCAGACCCTCCGATTCACACCACCCCGTGATGTTTTTCTCACTCCTACTAGTGAATGTAATTTAACACACACCCATACAATGCGCACCACCCCGTGATGTTTTTCAGAAAACTATCCAACATTGCCACTGCATGTTCCGTGACCTCCCCATGCTGACCACCCTGCGGTGCTTTTCTCCATCCTACATTGCCACTCACTGCCTATCCTAATTCAGACGCTCCGATTCTCACCACCCCGTGATGTTTTTCTCACTCCTACTAGTGAATGTAATGTAACACACACCGATACAATGGGCATCACCCCGTGATGTTTTTCTCATTCCTACTAGTGAATGTAATGTAACACACACCCATACAATGTGCACCACCCCGCGATGTTTTTCAGAAACCTATCCTACTTTGCCACTGCATGTTCCCTGACCTCCCCATGCTGACCACCACGCGGTGCTTTTCTCCATCCTACATTGCCACTCACTGCCTATCCTAATTCAAACCCTCCGATTCACACCACCCCGTGATGTTTTTCTCACTCCTACTAGTGAATGTAATGTAACACACACCCATACAATGCGCACCACCCCGCGATGTTTTTAAGAAACCTATCCTACATTGCCACTGCATGTTCCCTGACCTCCACATGCTGACCACCCCGCGGTGCTTTTCTCCATCCTACATTGCCACTCACTGCCTATCCTAATTCAGACCCTCCGATTCACACCACCCCGTGATGTTTTTCTCACTCCTACTTGTGAATGTAATGTAACATACACCCCTACATTGCGCACCACCGCATGATGTTTTTCTCACTCCTACTAGTGAATGTAATGTAACACACACGCATACAATGCGCACCACCACGTGATGTTTTTCAGAAACCTATCCTACATTGTCACTGCATGTTCCCTGACCTCCCCATGCTGACCACCCCGCAGTGCTTTTCTCCATCCTACATTGCCACTCACTGCCTATCCTAATTCAGACCATCCGATTCACACCACCCCGCGATGTTTTTCTCACTCCTACTAGTGAATGTAATGTAACACACACCCATACAATGTGCACCACCCGCGATGTTTTTCAGAAACCTATCCTACATTGCCACTGCATGTTCCCTGACCTCACCATGCTGACCACCCCGCGGTGCTTTTCTCCATCCTACATTGCCACTCACTGCCTATCCTAATTCAGACCCTCCGATTCACACCAACCCGTGATGTTTTTCTCACTCCTACTAGTGAATGTAATGTAACACACACACACATACAATGCGCACCACCCCGTGATGTTTTTCTCACTCTTACTAGAGAATGTAATGTAACGCACACCCATACAATGCGCACCACCCCGCGATGTTTTTCAGAAACCTATCCTACATTGCCCTGCATGTTCCCTGACCTCCCCATGCTGACCACCTCGCGGTGCTTTTCTCCATCCTACATTGCCACTCACTGCCTATCCTAATTCAGACCCTCCGATTCACACCACCCCGCGATGTTTTTCTCACTCCTACTAGTGAATGTAATGTAACACACACCAATACAATGCACAACACCCCGCGATGTTTTTCATTAACCTATCCTACATTGCCACTGCATGTTCCCTGACCTCCCCATGCTAACCACCCCGCGGTGCTTTTCTCCATCCTACATTGCCACTCACTACCTATCCTAATTCAGACCCTCCGATTCACACCACCCCGTGATGTTTTTCTCACTCCTACTAGTGAATGTAATGTAACACATGCCCATACAATGTGCACCACCCCGTGATGTTTTTCAGAAACCTATCCTACATTGCCACTGCATGTTCCCTGACCTCCCCATGCTGAACACCCCGCGTTGCTTTTCTCCATCCTACATTGCCACTCACTGCCTATCCTAATTCAGACACTCCGATTCACACCACCCCTTGATGTTTTTCTCACTCCTACTAGTGAATGTAATGTAACACACACCCATACAATGCGCACCACCCCGCGATGTTTTTCAGAAATCTATCCTACATTGCCACTGCATGTTCCCTGACCTCCCCATGCTGAACACCCCGCGTTGCTTTTCTCCATCCTACATTGCCACTCACTGCCTATCCTAATTCAGACACTCCGATTCACACCACCCCTTGATGTTTTTCTCACTCCTACTAGTGAATGTAATGTAACACACACCCATACAATGCGCACCACCCCGCGATGTTTTTCAGAAATCTATCCTACATTGCCACTGCATGCTCCCTGACCTCCCCATGCTGAGAACCCCGCGGTGCTTTTCTCCATCCTACATTGCCACTCACTGCCTATCCTAATACAGTCCCTCCGATTCACACCACCCCGCGATGTTTTTCTCACCCCTAGTAGTGAATGTAATTTAACACACACCTATACAATGCGCACCACCCCGCGATGTTTTTCAGAAACCTATCCTACTTTGCCACTGAATGTTCCCTGACCTCCCCATGCTGAACACCCCGCGTTGCTTTTGTCCATCCTACATTGCCACTCACTGCCTATCCTAATTCAGACCCTCCGATTCACACCTCCCCGTGATGATTTTCTCACTCCTACTAGTGAATGTAATGTAACACACACCCATACAATGCGCACCACCCCGTGATGTTTTTCTCACTCCTACTAGTGAATGTAATAAAACACACACCCATACAATGCGCACCACCCCGTGATGTTTTTCTCACTCCTACTAGTGAATGTAATGTAACACACACCCATACAATGCGCACCACGGCGTGATGTTTTTCTCACTCCTACTAGTGAATGTAATGTAACACACACCCATACAATGCGCACCACCCCGCGATGTTTTTCAGAAACCTATTCTACATTGCCACTGCATGTTCCCTGACCTTCCCATGCTGACCACCCCAAGGTGCTTTTCTCCATCCCACATTGCCACACACTGCCTATCCTAATTCAGACCCTCCGATTCACACCACCCCGTGATGTTATTCTCACTCCTACTAGGGAATGTAATGTAACACACACCCATACAATGCGCACCACCCCGTGATGTTTTTCTCACTCCTACTAGTGAATGTAATGTAACACACACGCATACAATGCGCACCACCCCGCGATGTTTTTCAGAAACCTATCCTACATTGCCACTGCATGTTCCCTGACCTCCCCATGCAGACCACACCGCGGTGCTTGTCTCCATCCTACATTGCCACTCACTGCCTATCCTAATTCAGACCCTCCGATTCACACCACTCTGCGATGTTTCTCTCACTCCTACTAATGAATGTGTTGTAACACAAACGCATACAACACGCACCACCCCGCGATGTTTTTCAGAAACCTATCCTACATTGCCACTGCATGTTCCCTGACCTCCCAAACTGACCACCCCGCGGTGCTTTTCTCCATCCTACATTGCCACTCACTGCCTATCCTAATTCAGACCCTCCGATTCACACCACCCCGTGATGTTTTTCTCACTCCTACTAGTGAATGTAATTTAACACACACCCATACAATGCGCACCACCCCGTGATGTTTTTCAGAAAACTATCCAACATTGCCACTGCATGTTCCGTGACCTCCCCATGCTGACCACCCTGCGGTGCTTTTCTCCATCCTACATTGCCACTCACTGCCTATCCTAATTCAGACGCTCCGATTCTCACCACCCCGTGATGTTTTTCTCACTCCTACTAGTGAATGTAATGTAACACACACCGATACAATGGGCATCACCCCGTGATGTTTTTCTCATTCCTACTAGTGAATGTAATGTAACACACACCCATACAATGTGCACCACCCCGCGATGTTTTTCAGAAACCTATCCTACTTTGCCACTGCATGTTCCCTGACCTCCCCATGCTGACCACCACGCGGTGCTTTTCTCCATCCTACATTGCCACTCACTGCCTATCCTAATTCAAACCCTCCGATTCACACCACCCCGTGATGTTTTTCTCACTCCTACTAGTGAATGTAATGTAACACACACCCATACAATGCGCACCACCCCGCGATGTTTTTAAGAAACCTATCCTACATTGCCACTGCATGTTCCCTGACCTCCACATGCTGACCACCCCGCGGTGCTTTTCTCCATCCTACATTGCCACTCACTGCCTATCCTAATTCAGACCCTCCGATTCACACCACCCCGTGATGTTTTTCTCACTCCTACTTGTGAATGTAATGTAACATACACCCCTACATTGCGCACCACCGCATGATGTTTTTCTCACTCCTACTAGTGAATGTAATGTAACACACACGCATACAATGCGCACCACCACGTGATGTTTTTCAGAAACCTATCCTACATTGTCACTGCATGTTCCCTGACCTCCCCATGCTGACCACCCCGCAGTGCTTTTCTCCATCCTACATTGCCACTCACTGCCTATCCTAATTCAGACCATCCGATTCACACCACCCCGCGATGTTTTTCTCACTCCTACTAGTGAATGTAATGTAACACACACCCATACAATGTGCACCACCCGCGATGTTTTTCAGAAACCTATCCTACATTGCCACTGCATGTTCCCTGACCTCACCATGCTGACCACCCCGCGGTGCTTTTCTCCATCCTACATTGCCACTCACTGCCTATCCTAATTCAGACCCTCCGATTCACACCAACCCGTGATGTTTTTCTCACTCCTACTAGTGAATGTAATGTAACACACACACACATACAATGCGCACCACCCCGTGATGTTTTTCTCACTCTTACTAGAGAATGTAATGTAACACACACCCATACAATGCGCACCACCCCGCGATGTTTTTCAGAAACCTATCCTACATTGCCCTGCATGTTCCCTGACCTCCCCATGCTGACCACATCGCGGTGCTTTTCTCCATCCTACATTGCCACTCACTGCCTATCCTAATTCAGACCCTCCGATTCACACCACCCCGCGATGTTTTTCTCACTCCTACTAGTGAATGTAATGTAACACACACCAATACAATGCACAACACCCCGCGATGTTTTTCATTAACCTATCCTACATTACCACTGCATGTTCCCTGACCTCCCCATGCTAACCACCCCGCGGTGCTTTTCTCCATCCTACATTGCCACTCACTACCTATCCTAATTCAGACCCTCCGATTCACACCACCCCGTGATGTTTTTCTCACTCCTACTAGTGAATGTAATGTAACACATGCCCATACAATGTGCACCACCCCGTGATGTTTTTCAGAAACCTATCCTACATTGCCACTGCATGTTCCCTGACCTCCCCATGCTGAACACCCCGCGTTGCTTTTCTCCATCCTACATTGCCACTCACTGCCTATTCTAATTCAGACACTCCGATTCACACCACCCCTTGATGTTTTTCTCACTCCTACTAGTGAATGTAATGTAACACACACCCATACAATGCGCACCACCCCGCGATGTTTTTCAGAAATCTATCCTACATTGCCACTGCATGTTCCCTGACCTCCCCATGCTGAACACCCCGCGTTGCTTTTCTCCATCCTACATTGCCACTCACTGCCTATGCTAATTCAGACCCTCCGATTCACACCACCCCGTGATATTTTTCTCACTCCTACTAGTGAATGTAATGTAACACACACCCATACAATGCGCACCACCCCGTGATATTTTTCTCACTCCTACTAGTGAATGTAATGTAACACACACCCATACAATGCGCACCACCCCACGATGTTTTTCAGAAACCTATCCTACATTGCCACTGCATGTTCCCTGACCTCCCCATGCTGACCACCCCGCGGTGCTTTTCTCCATCCCACATTGCCACACACTGCCTATCCTAATTCAGACCCTCCGATTCACACCACCCCGTGATGATTTTCTCACTCCTACTAGGGAATGTAATGTAACACACACCCATACAATGCGCACCACCCCGTGATGTTTTTCTCACTCCTACTAGTGAATGTAATGTAATACACACCCATACAATGCGCACCACCCCGCGATGTTTTTTCAGAAACCTATCCTACATTGCCACTGCATGTTCCCTGACCTCCCCATGATGACCAAACTGCGGTGCTTTTCTCCATCCTACATTGCCACAAACTGCCTATCCTAATTCAGACCCTCCGATTCACACCACCCTGCGATGTTTTTCTCACTCCTACTAGTGAATGTAATGTAACACACACCCATACAATGCGCACCACCACGCGATGTTTTTCAGAAACCTATGCTACATTGCCACTGCATGTTCCCTGACCTCCCCATGCTGACCACCCCGCGATGCTTTTCTCCATCCTGCATTGCCACTCACTGCCTATCCTAATTCAGACCCTCTGATTCACACCACCCCGTGGTGTTTTTCTCACTCCTACTAGTGAATGTAATGTAACACACACCCATACAATGCACACCACCCCGTGATGTTTTTCTCACTCCTACTAGTGAATGTAATGTAACACACTCAAATACAATGCGCACCATCCCGCGATGTTTTTCAGAAACCTATCCTACATTGCCACTGCATGTTCCCTCACCTCCCCATGCTGACCACGCCGCGGTGCTTTTCTCCATCCTACATTGCCACTCACTGCCTATCCTAATTCACCCTCCGATTCACACCACCCCGTGATGTTTTTCTCATGCCTACTAGTGAATATAATGTAACACACACCCATACAATGCGCACCACCCCGCGATGTTTTTCGGAAACCTATCCTACATTGCCACTGCATGTTCCCAGACCTCCCCATGCTGACCACCCCGCGGTGCTTTTCTTCATCCTACATTGACACTCACTGCCTATCCTAATTCACCCTCCGATTCACACCACCCCGTGATGTTTTTCTCACTCCTACTAGTGAATATAATGTAACACACACCCATACAATGCGCACCACCCAGCGATGTTTTTCGGAAACCTATCCTACATTGCCACTGCATGTTCCCAGACCTCCCCATGCTGACCACCCCGCGATGCTTTTCTTCATCCTACATTGACACTCACTGCCTATCCTAATTCAGACCCTCCGATTCACACCTCCCCGTGATATTTTTCTCACTCCTACTAGTGAATGTAATGTAACACACACCCATACGATGCGCACCACCCCGTGATGTTTTTCTCACTCCTACTAGTGAATGTAATGTAACACAAACCCATACGATGCGCACCACCCCGTGATGTTTTTCTCACTCCTACTAGTGAATGTAATGTAAGACACACCCATACAATGCGCACCACCCCGCGATGTTTTTCAGAAACCTATCGTACATTGCCACTGAATGTTCCCTGACCTCCCCATGCTGACCACCCCGAGGTGCTTTTCTCCATCCTACATTGCCACTCACTGCCTATCTTAATTCAGACCCTCCGATTCACACCACCCCGTGATGTTTTTCTCACTCCTACTACTGAATGTAATGTAAAACACACCCATACAATGCGCACCACCCCGCGACGTTTTTCAGAAACCTATCCTACATTGCCACTGCATGTTCCCTGACCTCCCCATGCTGACCACCCCGCGGTGTTTTTCTCCATCCTACATTGCCACTCACTGCCTATCCTAATTCAGACCCTCCGATTCACACCACCCCGTGATGTTTTTCTCACTCCTACTAGTGAATGTAATGTAACACACACCCATACAATGCGCACCACCCCGCGATGTTTTTCAGAAACCTATCCTCCATTGCCACTGCATGCTCCCTGACCTCCCCATGCTGAGAACCCCGCGGTGCTTTTCTCCATCCTACATTGCCACTCACTGCCTATCCTAATACAGTCCCTCCGATTCACACCACCCCGCGATGTTTTTCTCACCCCTAGTAGTGAATGTAATTTAACACACACCTATACAATGCGCACCACCCCGCGATGTTTTTCAGAAACCTATCCTACTTTGCCACTGAATGTTCCCTGACCTCCCCATGCTGAACACCCCGCGTTGCTTTTGTCCATCCTACATTGCCACTCACTGCCTATCCTAATTCAGACCCTCCGATTCACACCTCCCCGTGATGATTTTCTCACTCCTACTAGTGAATGTAATGTAACACACACCCATACAATGCGCACCACCCCGTGATGTTTTTCTCACTCCTACTAGTGAATGTAATAAAACACACACCCATACAATGCGCACCACCCCGTGATGTTTTTCTCACTCCTACTAGTGAATGTAATGTAACACACACCCATACAATGCGCACCACGGCGTGATGTTTTTCTCACTCCTACTAGTGAATGTAATGTAACACACACCCATACAATGCGCACCACCCCGCGATGTTTTTCAGAAACCTATTCTACATTGCCACTGCATGTTCCCTGACCTTCCCATGCTGACCACCCCAAGGTGCTTTTCTCCATCCCACATTGCCACACACTGCCTATCCTAATTCAGACCCTCCGATTCACACCACCCCGTGATGTTATTCTCACTCCTACTAGGGAATGTAATGTAACACACACCCATACAATGCGCACCACCCCGTGATGTTTTTCTCACTCCTACTAGTGAATGTAATGTAACACACACGCATACAATGGGCACCACCCCGCGATGTTTTTCAGAAACCTATCCTACATTGCCACTGCATGTTCCCTGACCTCCCCATGCAGACCACACCGCGGTGCTTGTCTCCATCCTACATTGCCACTCACTGCCTATCCTAATTCAGACCCTCCGATTCACACCACTCTGCGATGTTTCTCTCACTCCTACTAATGAATGTGTTGTAACACAAACGCATACAACACGCACCACCCCGCGATGTTTTTCAGAAACCTATCCTACATTGCCACTGCATGTTCCCTGACCTCCCCATGCTGACCACCCCGCCGTGCTTTTCTCCATCCTACATTGCCACTCACTGCCTATCCTAATTCAGACCCTCCGATTCACACCACCCCGTGATGTTTTTCTCACTCCTACTAGTGAATGTAATTTTACACACACCCATACAATGCGCACCACCCCGTGATGTTTTTCAGAAAACTATCCAACATTGCCACTGCATGTTCCGTGACCTCCCCATGCTGACCACCCTGCGGTGCTTTTCTCCATCCTACATTGCCACTCACTGCCTATCCTAATTCAGACGCTCCGATTCTCACCACCCCGTGATGTTTTTCTCACTCCTACTAGTGAATGTAATGTAACACACACCGATACAATGGGCATCACCCCGTGATGTTTTTCTCATTCCTACTAGTGAATGTAATGTAACACACACCCATACAATGTGCACCACCCCGCGATGTTTTTCAGAAACCTATCCTACTTTGCCACTGCATGTTCCCTGACCTCCCCATGCTGACCACCACGCGGTGCTTTTCTCCATCCTACATTGCCACTCACTGCCTATCCTAATTCAAACCCTCCGATTCACACCACCCCGTGATGTTTTTCTCACTCCTACTAGTGAATGTAATGTAACACACACCCATACAATGCGCACCACCCCGCGATGTTTTTAAGAAACCTATCCTACATTGCCACTGCATGTTCCCTGACCTCCACATGCTGACCACCCCGCGGTGCTTTTCTCCATCCTACATTGCCACTCACTGCCTATCCTAATTCAGACCCTCCGATTCACACCACCCCGTGATGTTTTTCTCACTCCTACTTGTGAATGTAATGTAACATACACCCCTACATTGCGCACCACCCCATGATGTTTTTCTCACTCCTACTAGTGAATGTAATGTAACACACACGCATACAATGCGCACCACCACGTGATGTTTTTCAGAAACCTATCCTACATTGTCACTGCATGTTCCCTGACCTCCCCATGCTGACCACCCCGCAGTGCTTTTCTCCATCCTACATTGCCACTCACTGCCTATCCTAATTCAGACCATCCGATTCACACCACCCCGCGATGTTTTTCTCACTCCTACTAGTGAGTGTAATGTAACACACACCCATACAATGTGCACCACCCGCGATGTTTTTCAGAAACCTATCCTACATTGCCACTGCATGTTCCCTGACCTCACCATGCTGACCACCCCGCGGTGCTTTTCTCCATCCTACATTGCCACTCACTGCCTATCCTAATTCAGACCCTCCGATTCACACCAACCCGTGATGTTTTTCTCACTCCTACTAGTGAATGTAATGTAACACACACACACATACAATGCGCACCACCCCGTGATGTTTTTCTCACTCTTACTAGAGAATGTAATGTAACACACACCCATACAATGCGCACCACCCCGCGATGTTTTTCAGAAACCTATCCTACATTGCCCTGCATGTTCCCTGACCTCCCCATGCTGACCACCTCGCGGTGCTTTTCTCCATCCTACATTGCCACTCACTGCCTATCCTAATTCAGACCCTCCGATTCACACCACCCCGCGATGTTTTTCTCACTCCTACTAGTGAATGTAATGTAACACACACCAATACAATGCACAACACCCCGCGATGTTTTTCATTAACCTATCCTACATTGCCACTGCATGTTCCCTGACCTCCCCATGCTAACCACCCCGCGGTGCTTTTCTCCATCCTACATTGCCACTCACTACCTATCCTAATTCAGACCCTCCGATTCACACCACCCCGTGATGTTTTTCTCACGCCTACTAGTGAATGTAATGTAACACATGCCCATACAATGTGCACCACCCCGTGATGTTTTTCAGAAACCTATCCTACATTGCCACTGCATGTTCCCTGACCTCCCCATGCTGAACACCCCGCGTTGCTTTTCTCCATCCTACATTGCCACTCACTGCCTATCCTAATTCAGACACTCCGATTCACACCACCCCTTGATGTTTTTCTCACTCCTACTAGTGAATGTAATGTAACACACACCCATACAATGCGCACCACCCCGCGATGTTTTTCAGAAATCTATCCTACATTTCCACTGCATGTTCCCTGACCTCCCCATGCTGAACACCCCGCGTTGCTTTTCTCCATCCTACATTGCCACTCACTGCCTATGCTAATTCAGACCCTCCGATTCACACCACCCCGTGATATTTTTCTCACTCCTACTAGTGAATGTAATGTAACACACACCCATACAATGCGCACCACCCCGTGATATTTTTCTCACTCCTACTAGTGAATGTAATGTAACACACACCCATACAATGCGCACCACCCCACGATGTTTTTCAGAAACCTATCCTACATTGCCACTGCATGTTCCCTGACCTCCCCATGCTGACCACCCCGCAGTGCTTTTCTCCATCCCACATTGCCACACACTGCCTATCCTAATTCAGACCCTCCGATTCACACCACCCCGTGATGATTTTCTCACTCCTACTAGGGAATGTAATGTAACACACACCCATACAATGCGCACCACCCCGTGATGTTTTTCTCACTCCTACTAGTGAATGTAATGTAATACACACCCATACAATGCGCACCACCCCGCGATGTTTTTTCAGAAACCTATCCTACATTGCCACTGCATGTTCCCTGACCTCCCCATGATGACCAAACTGCGGTGCTTTTCTCCATCCTACATTGCCACAAACTGCCTATCCTAATTCAGACCCTCCGATTCACACCACCCTGCGATGTTTTTCTCACTCCTACTAGTGAATGTAATGTAACACACACCCATACAATGCGCACCACCACGCGATGTTTTTCAGAAACCTATGCTACATTGCCACTGCATGTTCCCTGACCTCCCCATGCTGACCACCCCGCGATGCTTTTCTCCATCCTGCATTGCCACTCACTGCCTATCCTAATTCAGACCCTCTGATTCACACCACCCCGTGGTGTTTTTCTCACTCCTACTAGTGAATGTAATGTAACACACACCCATACAATGCACACCACCCCGTGATGTTTTTCTCACTCCTACTAGTGAATGTAATGTAACACACTCAAATACAATGCGCACCATCCCGCGATGTTTTTCAGAAACCTATCCTACATTGCCACTGCATGTTCCCTCACCTCCCCATGCTGACCACGCCGCGGTGCTTTTCTCCATCCTACATTGCCACCACTGCCTATCCTAATTCACCCTCCGATTCACACCACCCCGTGATGTTTTTCTCATGCCTACTAGTGAATATAATGTAACACACACCCATACAATGCGCACCACCCCGCGATGTTTTTCGGAAACCTATCCTACATTGCCACTGCATGTTCCCAGACCTCCCCATGCTGACCATCCCGCGGTGCTTTTCTTCATCCTACATTGACACTCACTGCCTATCCTAATTCAGACCCTCCGATTCACACCTCCACGTGATGTTTTTCTCACTCCTACTAGTGAATGTAATGTAACACACACCCATACGATGCGCACCACCCCGTGATGTTTTTCTCACTCCTACTACTGAATGTAATGTAAGACACACCCATACAATGCGCACCACCCCGCGATGTTTTTCAGAAACCTATCGTACATTGCCACTGAATGTTCCCTGACCTCCCCATGCTGACCACCCCGCGGTGCTTTTCTCCATCCCACATTGCCACACACAGCCTATCCTAATTCAGACACTCTGATTCACACCACCCCGTGATGTTTTTCTCACTCCTACTAGGGAATGTAATGTAACACACACCCATACAATGCGCACCACCCCGTGATGTTTTTCTCACTCCTACTAGTGAATGTAATGTAACACACACCCATACAATGCGCACCACCCCCGATGTTTTTCAGAAACCTATCCTACTTTGCCACTGCATGTTCCCTGACCTCCCCATGCTGACCACCACGCGGTGCTTTTCTCCATCCTACATTGCCACTCACTGCCTATCCTAATTCAGACCCTCCAATTCACACCACCCCGTGATGTTTTTCTCACTCCTACTAGTGAATGTAATGTAACACACACCCATACAATGCGCACCACCCCGCGATGTTTTTCAGAAACCTATCCTACATTGCCACTGAATGTTCCCTGACCTCCCCATGCTGACCACCCCGCGGTGCTTTTCTCCATCCTACATTGCCACTCACTGCCTATCTTAATTCAGACCCTCCGATTCACACCACCCCGTGATGTTTTTCTCACTCCTACTAGTGAATGTAATGAAAACACACCCATACAATGCGCACCACCCCGCGATGTTTTTCAGAAACCTATCCTACATTGCCACTGCATGTTCCCTGACCTCCCCATGCTGACCACCCCGCGGTGTTTTTCTCCATCCTACATTGCCACTCACTGCCTATCCTAATTCAGACCCTCCGATTCACACCACCCCGTGATGTTTTTCTCACTCCTACTAGTGAATGTAATGTAACACACACCCATACAATGTGCACCACCCCGTTATGTTTTTCAGAAAACAATCCTACATTGCCCCTGCATGTTCCCACACCTCCCCATGCTGACCAACCCGCGGTGCTTTTCTCCAACCTACATTGCCACTCACTGCCTATCCTAACTCAGACCCTCCAATTCACACCACCCCGTGATGTTTTTCTCACTCCTACTAGTGAATGTAATGTAACACACACCCATACAATGCGCACCACCCCGCGATGTTTTTCAGAAACCTATCCTACATTGCCACTGCATGTTCCCTGACCTCCCCATGCTGAACACCCCACGTTGCTTTTCTCCTTCCTACATTGCCACTCACTGCCTATCCTAATTCAGACCCTCCGATTCACACCACCCTGTGATGTTTTTCTCACTCCTACTAGTGAATGTAATGTAACACACACCCATACAATGCGCACCACCCCGTGATGTGTTTCTCACTCCTACTAGTTAATGTAATGTAACACACACCCATACAATGCGCACCACCCCGCGATGTTTTTCAGAAACCTATCCTACATTGCCACTTCATGTTCCCTGACCTCCCCATGCTGACCACCCCGCGGTGCTTTTCTTCATCCCACATTGCCACACACTGCCTATCCTAATTCAGACGCTCCGATTCACACCACCCCGTGATGATTTTCTCACTCCTACTAGGGAATGTAATGTAACACACACCCATACAATGCGCACCACCCCGCGATGTTTTTTCAGAAACCTATCCTACATTGCCACTGCATGTTCCCTGACCTCCCCATGCTGAACAACCTGCGGTGCTTTTCTCCATCCTACATTGCCACAAACTGCCTATCCTAATTCAGACCCTCCGATTCACACCACCCTGCGATCTTTTTCTCACTCCTACTAGTGAATGTAATGTAACACACACCCATACAATTCGCACCACCCCGCGATGTTTTTCAGAAACCTATGCTTCATTGCCACTGCATGTTCCCTGACCTCCCCATGCTGACCACCCCGCGGTGCTTTTCTCCATCCTGCATTGCCACTCACTGCCTATCCTAATTCAGACCCTCCGATTCACACCACCCCGTGGTGTTTTTCTCACTCCTACTAGTGAATGTAATGTAACAAACACCCATACAATGCACACCACCCCGTGATGTTTTTCTCACTCCTACTAGTGAATGTAATGTAACACACTCAAATACAATGCGCACCATCCCGCGATGTTTTTCAGAAACCTATCCTACATTGCCACTGCATGTTCACTCACCTCCCCATGCTGACCATGCCGCGGTGCTTTTCTCCATCCTACATTGCCACTCACTGCCTATCCTAATTCACCCTCCGATTCACACCACCCCGTGATGTTTTTCTCACTCCTACTAGTGAATATAATGTAACACACACCCATACAATGCGCACCACCCAGCGATGTTTTTCGGAAACCTATCCTACATTGCCACTGCATGTTCCCAGACCTCCCCATGCTGACCACCCCGTGATGCTTTTCTTCACCCTACATTGACACTCACTGCCTATCCTAATTCAGACCCTCCGATTCACACCTCCCCGTGATATTTTTCGCACTCCTACTAGTGAATGTAATGTAACACACACCCATACGATGCGCACCACCCCGTGATGTTTTTCTCTCTCCTACTAGTGAATGTAATGTAAGACACACCCATACAATGCGCACCACCCCGCGATGTTTTTCAGAAACCTATCGTACATTGCCACTGAATGTTCCCTGACCTCCCAATGCTGACCACCCCGCGGTGCTTTTCTCCATCCTACATTGCCACTCACTGCCTATCTTAATTCAGACCCTCCGATTCACACCACCCCGTGATGTTTTTCTCACTCCTACTACTGAATGTAATGTAAAACACACCCATACAATGCACACCACCCCGCGACGTTTTTCAGAAACCTATCCTACATTGCCACTGCATGTTCCCTGACCTCCCCATGCTGACCACCCCGCGGTGTTTTTCTCCATCCTACATTGCCACTCACTGCCTATCCTAATTCAGACCCTCCGATTCACACCACCCCGTGATGTTTTTCTCACTCCTACTAGTGAATGTAATGTAACACACACCCATACAATGCGCACCACCCCGCGATGTTTTTCAGAAACCTATCCTCCATTGCCACTGCATGTTCCCTGACCTCCCCATGCTGACAACCCCGCGGTGCTTTTCTCCATCCTACATTGCCACTCACTGCCTATCCTAATACAGACCCTCCGATTCACACCACCCCGCGATGTTTTTCTCACCCCTACTAGTGAATGTAATTTAACACACACCTATACAATGCGCACCACCCCGCGATGTTTTTCAGAAACCTATCCTACATTGCCACTGCATGTTCCCTGACCTCCCCATGCTGAACACCCCGCGTTGCTTTTGTCCATCCTACATTGCCACTCACTGCCTATCCTAATTCAGACCCTCCGATTCACACCTCCCCGTGATGTTTTTCTCACTCCTACTAGTGAATTTAATGTAACACACACCCATACAATGCGCACCACCCCGTGATGTTTTTCTCACTCCTACTAGTGAATGTAATAAAACACACACCCATACAATGCGCACCACCCCGTGATGTTTTTCTCACTCCTACTAGTGAATGTAATGTAACACACACCCATACAATGCGCACCACCCCGTGATGTTTTTCTCACTCCGACTAGTGAATGTAATGTAACACACACCCATACAATGCGCACCACCCCACGATGTTTTTCAGAAACCTATTCTACATTGCCACTGCATGTTCCCTGACCTCCCCATGCTGACCACCCCGCGGTGCTTTTCTCCATCCCACATTGCCACACACTGCCTATCCTAATTCAGACCCTCCGATTCACACCACCCCGTGATGTTATTCTCACTCCTACTAGGGAATGTAATGTAACACACACCCATACAATGCGCACCACCCCGTGATGTTTTTCTCACTCCTACTAGTGAATGTAATGTAACACACACGCATACAATGCGCACTACCCCGCGATGTTTTTCAGAAACCTATCCTACATTGCCACTGCATGTTCCCTGACCTCCCCATGCAGACCACACCGCGGTGCTTTTCTCCATCCTACATTGCCACTCACTGCCTATCCTAATTCAGACCCTCCGATTCACACCACCGCGTGATGTTTTTCTCACTCCTACTAGTGAATGCAATGTAACACACACCCATACAATGCGCACCACCCCGTGATGTTTTTCTCACTCCTACTAGTGAATGTAATGTAACACACACCCATACAATGCGCACCACCCCGTGATGTTTTTCTCACTCCTACTAGTGAATGTAATGTAACACACACCCATACAGTGCGCACCACCCCGTGATGTTTTTCTCACTCCTACTAGTGAATGTAATGTAACACACACCCATACAATGCGCACCACCTCGCGATGTTTTTCAGAAACCTATCCTACATTGCCACTGCATGTTCCCTGACCTCCCCATGCTGACCACCCCGCGGTGCTTTTCTCCATCCCACATTGCCACACACAGCCTATCCTAATTCAGACACTCCGATTCACACCACCCCGTGATGTTTTTCTCACTCCTACTAGGGAATGTAATGTAACACCCATACAATGCGCACCACCCCGTGATGTTTTTCTCACTCCTACTAGTGAATGTAATGTAACACACACGCATACAATGCGCACCACCCCGCGATGTTTTTCAGAAACCTATCCTACATTGCCACTGCATGTTCCCTGACCTCCCCATGCAGACCACACCGCGGTGCTTTTCTCCATCCTACATTGCCTCTCACTGCCTATCCTAATTCAGACCCTCCGATTCACACCACTCTGCGATGTTTCTCTCACTCCTACTAGTGAATGTATTGTAACACAAACCCATACAACACGCACCACCCCGAAATGTTTTTCAGAAACCTATCCTACATTGCCACTGCATGTTCCCTGACCTCCCCATGCTGACCACCCCGCGGTGCTTTTCTCCATCCTACATTGCCACTCACTGCCTATCCTAATTCAGACCCTCCGATTCACACCACCCCGTGATGTGTTTCTCACTCCTACTAGTGAATGTAATGTAACACACACCCATACAATGCGCACCACCCCGCGATGTTTTTCAGAAACCTATCCTACATTGCCACTGCATGTTCCCTGACCTCCCCATGCTGACCACCCCGCGGTGCTTTTCTCCATCCCACATTGCCACACACTGCCTATCCTAATTCAGACGCTCCGATTCACACCACCCCGTGATGATTTTCTCACTCCTACTAGGGAATGTAATGTAACACACACCCATACAATGCGCACCACCCCGCGATGTTTTTTCAGAAACCTATCCTACATTGCCACTGCATGTTCCCTGACCTCCCCATGCTGAACAACCTGCGGTGCTTTTCTCCATCCTACATTGCCACAAACTGCCTGTCCTAATTCAGACCCTCCGATTCACACCACCCTGCGATCTTTTTCTCACTCCTACTAGTGAATGTAATGTAACACACACCCATACAATTCGCACCACCCCGCGATGTTTTTCAGAAACCTATGCTTCATTGCCACTGCATGTTCCCTGACCTCCCCATGCTGACCACCCCGCGGTGCTTTTCTCCATCCTGCATTGCCACTCACTGCCTATCCTAATTCAGACCCTCCGATTCACACCACCCCGTGGTGTTTTTCTCACTCCTACTAGTGAATGTAATGTAACAAACACCCATACAATGCACACCACCCCGTGATGTTTTTCTCACTCCTACTAGTGAATGTAATGTAACGCACTCAAATACAATGCGCACCATCCCGCGATTTTTTCAGAAACCTATCCTACATTGCCACTGCATGTTCACTCACCTCCCCATGCTGACCATGCCGCGGTGCTTTTCTCCATCCTACATTGCCACTCACTGCCTATCCTAATTCACCCTCCGATTCACACCACCCCGTGATGTTTTTCTCACTCCTACTAGTGAATATAATGTAACACACACCCATACAATGCGCACCACCCAGCGATGTTTTTCGGAAACCTATCCTACATTGCCACTGCATGTTCCCAGACCTCCCCATGCTGACCACCCCGCGATGCTTTTCTTCACCCTACATTGACACTCACTGCCTATCCTAATTCAGACCCTCCGATTCACACCTCCCCGTGATATTTTTCTCACTCCTACTAGTGAATGTAATGTAACACACACCCATACGATGCGCACCACCCCGTGATGTTTTTCTCACTCCTACTAGTGAATGTAATGTAAGACACACCCATACAATGCGCACCACCCCGCGATGTTTTTCAGAAACCTATCGTACATTGCCACTGAATGTTCCCTGACCTCCCAATGCTGACCACCCCGCGGTGCTTTTCTCCATCCTACATTGCCACTCACTGCCTATCTTAATTCAGACCCTCCGATTCACACCACCCCGTGATGTTTTTCTCACTCCTACTACTGAATGTAATGTAAAACACACCGATACAATGCACACCACCCCGCGACGTTTTTCAGAAACCTATCCTACATTGCCACTGCATGTTCCCTGACCTCCCCATGCTGACCACCCCGCGGTGTTTTTCTCCATCCTACATTGCCACTCACTGCCTATCCTAATTCAGACCCTCCGATTCACACCACCCCGTGATGTTTTTCTCACTCCTACTAGTGAATGTAATGTAACACACACCCATACATTGCGCACCACCCCGCGATGTTTTTCAGAAACCTATCCTCCATTGCCACTGCATGTTCCCTGACCTCCCCATGCTGACAACCCCGCGGTGCTTTTCTCCATCCTACATTGCCACTCACTGCCTATCCTAATACAGACCCTCCGATTCACACCACCCCGCGATGTTTTTCTCACCCCTACTAGTGAATGTAATTTAACACACACCTATACAATGCGCACCACCCCGCGATGTTTTTCAGAAACCTCTCCTACATTGCCACTGCATGTTCCCTGAACTCCCCATGCTGACCACCGCACGGTGCTTTTCTCCATCCTACATTGCCACTCACTGCCTATCTTAATTCAGACCCTCCGATTCACACCACCCCGTGATGTTTTTCTCACTCCTACTACTGAATGTAATGTAAAACACACCGATACAATGCACACCACCCCGCGACGTTTTTCAGAAACCTATCCTACATTGCCACTGCATGTTCCCTGACCTCCCCATGCTGACCACCCCGCGGTGTTTTTCTCCATCCTACATTGCCACTCACTGCCTATCCTAATTCAGACCCTCCGATTCACACCTCCCCGTGATGTTTTTCTCACTCCTACTAGTGAATTTAATGTAACACACACCCATACAATGCGCACCACCCCGTGATGTTTTTCTCACTCCTACTAGTGAATGTAATAAAACACACACCCATGCAATGCGCACCACCCCGTGATGTTTTTCTCACTCCTACTAGTGAATGTAATGTAACACACACCCATACAATGCGCACCACCCCGTGATGTTTTTCTCACTCCGACTAGTGAATGTAATGTAACACACACCCATACAATGCGCACCACCCCGCGATGTTTTTCAGAAACCTATTCTACATTGCCACTGCATGTTCCCTGACCTCCCCATGCTGACCACCCCGCGGTGCTTTTCTCCATCCCACATTGCCACACACTGCCTATCCTAATTCAGACCCTCCGATTCACACCACCCCGTGATGTTATTCTCACTCCTACTAGGGAATGTAATGTAACACACACCCATACAATGCGCACCACCCCGTGATGTTTTTCTCACTCCTACTAGTGAATGTAATGTAACACACACGCATACAATGCGCACCACCCCGCGATGTTTTTCAGAAACCTATCCTACATTGCCACTGCATGTTCCCTGACCTCCCCATGCAGACCACACCGCGGTGCTTTTCTCCATCCTACATTGCCACTCACTGCCTATCCTAATTCAGACCCTCCGATTCACACCACTCCGCGATGTTTCTGTCACTCCTACTAGTGAATGTGTTGTAACACAAACCCATACAACACGCACCACCCCGCGATGTTTTTCAGAAACCTATCCTACATTGCCACTGCATGTTCCCTGACCTCCCCATGCTGAGCACCCCGCGGTGCTTTTCTCCATCCTACATTGCCACTCACTGCCTATCCTAATTCAGACCCTCCGATTCACACCACCCCGTGATGTTTTTCTCACTCCTACTTGTGAATGTAATGTAACATACACCCCTACATTGCGCACCACCCCATGATGTTTTTCTCACTCCTACTAGTGAATGTAATGTAACACACACGCATACAATGCGCACCACCCCGTGATGTTTTTCAGAAACCTATCCTACATTGTCACTGCATGTTCCCTGACCTCCCCATGCTGACCACCCCGCGGTGCTTTTCTCCATCCTACATTGCCACTCACTGCCTATCCTAATTCAGACCATCCGATTCACACCACCCCGCGATGTTTTTCTCACTCCTACTAGTGAATGTAATGTAACACACACCCATACAATGCGCACCACCCGCGATGTTTTTCAGAAACCTATCCTACATTGCCACTGCATGTTCCCTGACCTCACCATGCTGACCACCCCGCGGTGCTTTTCTCCATCCTACATTGCCACTCACTGCCTATCCTAATTCAGACCCTCCGATTCACACCACCCCGTGATGTTTTTCTCACTCCTACTAGTGAATGTAATGTAACACACACACACATACAATGCGCACCACCCCGTGATGTTTTTCTCACTCTTACTAGTGAATGTAATGTAACACACACCCATACAATGCGCACCACCCCGCGATGTTTTTCAGAAACCTATCCTACATTGCCCTGCATGTTCCCTGACCTCCCCATGCTGACCACGTCGCGGTGCTTTTCTCCATCCTACATTGCCACTCACAGCCTATCCTAATTCAGACCCTCCGATTCACACCACCCCGCGATGTTTTTCTCACTCCTACTAGTGAATGTAATGTAACACACACCAATACAATGCACAACACCCCGCAATGTTTTTCATTAACCTATCCTACATTGCCACTGCATGTTCCCTGACCTCCCCATGCTAACCACCCCGCGGTGCTTTTCTCCATCCTACATTGCCACTCACTACCTATCCTAATTCAGACGCTCCGATTCACACCACCCCGTGATGTTTTTCTCACTCCTACTAGTGAATGTAATGTAACACATGCCCATACAATGTGCACCACCCCGTGATGTTTTTCAGAAACCTATCCTACATTGCCACTGCATGTTCCCTGACCTCGCCATGCTGAACACCCCGCGTTGCTTTTCTCCATCCTACATTGCCACTCACTGCCTATCCTAATTCAGACCCTCCGATTCACACCACCCCTTGATGTTTTTCTCACTCCTACTAGTGAATGTAATGTAACACACACCCATACAATGCGCACCACCCCGCGATGTTTTTCAGAAATCTATCCTACATTGCCACTGCATGTTCCCTGACCTCCCCATGCTGAACACCCCGCGTTGCTTTTCTCCATCCTACATTGCCACTCACTGCCTATGCTATTTCAGACCCTCCGATTCACACCACCCCGTGATATTTTTCTCACTCCTACTAGTGAATGTAATGTAACACACACCCATAAAATGCGCACCACCCCGTGATGTTTTTCTCACTCCTACTAGTGAATGTAATGTAACACACACCCATACAATGCGCACCACCCCGCGATGTTTTTCAGAAACCTATCCTACATTGCCACTGCATGTTCCCTGACCTCCCCATGCTGACCACCCCGCGGTGCTTTTCTCCATCCCACATTGCCACTCACTGCCTATGCTAATTCAGACCCTCCGATTCACACCACCCCGTGATATTTTTCTCACTCCTACTAGTGAATGTAATGTAACACACACCCATACAATGCGCACCACCCCGTGATGTTTTTCTCACTCCTACTAGTGAATGTAATGTAACACACACCCATACAATGCGCACCACCCCGCGATGTTTTTTCAGAAACCTATCCTACATTGCCACTGCATGTTCCCTGACCTCCCCATGATGACCAAACTGCGATGCTTTTCTCCATCCTACATTGCCACAAACTGCCTATTCTAATTCAGACCCTCCGATTCACACCACCCTGCCATGTTTTTCTCACTCCTACTAGTGAATGTAATGTAACACACACCCATACAATGCGCACCACCACGCGATGTTTTTCAGAAACCTATGCTACATTGCCACTGCATGTTCCCTGACCTCCCCATGCTGACCACCCCGCGTTGCTTTTCTCCATCCTGCATTGCCACTCACTGCCTATCCTAATTCAGACCCTCTGATTCACACCACCCCGTGGTGTTTTTCTCACACCTACTAGTGAATGTAATGTAACACACACCCATACAATGCACACCACCCCGTGATATTTTTCTCACTCCTACTAGTGAATGTAATGTAACACACTCAAATACAACGCGCACCATCCCGCGATGTTTTTCAGAAACCTATCCTACATTGCCACTGCATGTTCCCTCACCTCCCCATGCTGACCACCCCGCGGTGCTTTTCTTCATCCTACATTGACAATCACTGCCTATCCTAATTCAGACCCTCCGATTCACACCTTCCCGTGATGTTTTTCTCACTCCTACTAGTGCATGTAATGTAACACACACCCATACGATGCGCACCACCCCGTGATGTTTTTCTCACTCCTACTACTGAATGTAATGTAAGACACACCCATACAATGCGCACCACCCCGCGATGTTTTTCAGAAACCTATCGTACATTGCCACTGAATGTTCCCTGACCTCCCCATGCTGACCACCCCGCCGTGCTTTTCTCCATCCTACATTGCCACTCACTGCCTATCTTAATTCAGACCCTCCGATTCACACAACCCCGTGATGTTTTTCTCACTCCTACTAGTGAATGTAATGTGAAACACACCCATACAATGCGCACCACCCCGCGATGTTTTTCAGAAACCTATCCTACTTTGCCACTGCATATTCCCTGACCTGCCCATGCTGACCACCCCGCGGTGTTTTTCTCCATCCTACATTGCCACTCACTGCCTATCCTAATTCAGACCCTCCGATTCACACCACCCCGTGATGTTTTTCTCACTCCTACTAGTGAATGTAATGTAACACACACCCATACAATGCGCACCACCCCGTGATGTTTTTCTCACTCCTACTAGTGAATGTAATGTAACACACACCCATACAATGCGCACCACCCCGCGATGTTTTTCAGAAACCTATCCTACATTGCCACTGCATGTTCCCTGACCTCCCCATGCTGAACACCCCACGTTGCTTTTGTCCATCCTACATTGCCACTCACTGCCTATCCTAATTCAGACCCTCCGATTCACACCACCCCGTGATGTTATTCTCACTCCTACTAGGGAATGTAATGTAACACACACCCATACAATGCGCACCACCCCGTGATGTTTTTCTCACTCCTACTAGTGAATGTAATGTAACACACACGCATACAATGCGCACCACCCCGCGATGTTTTTCAGAAACCTATCCTACATTGCCACTGCATGTTCCCTGACATCCCCATGCAGACCACACCGCGGTGCTTTTCTCCATCCTACATTGCCACTCACTGCCTATCCTAATTCAGACCCTCCGATTCACACCACTCCGCGATGTTTCTCTCACTCCTACTAGTGAATGTGTTGTAACACAAACCCATACAACACGCACCACCCCGCGATGTTTTTCAGAAACCTATCCTACATTGCCACTGCATGTTCCCTGACCTCCCCATGCTGAGCACCCCGCGGTGCTTTTCTCCATCCTACATTGCCACTCACTGCCTATCCTAATTCAGACCCTCTGATTCACACCACCCCATGATGTTTTTCTCACTCCTACTTGTGAATGTAATGTAACATACACCCCTACATTGCGCACCACCCCATGATGTTTTTCTCACTCCTACTAGTGAATGTAATGTAACACACACGCATACAATGCGCACCACCCCGTGATGTTTTTCAGAAACCTATCCTACATTGTCACTGCATGTTCCCTGACCTCCCCATGCTGACCACCCCGCGGTGCTTTTCTCCATCCTACATTGCCACTCACTGCCTATCCTAATTCAGACCATCCGATTCACACCACCCCGCGATGTTTTTCTCACTCCTACTAGTGAATGTAATGTAACACACACCCATACAATGCGCACCACCCGCGATGTTTTTCAGAAACCTATCCTACATTGCCACTGCATGTTCCCTGACCTCACCATGCTGACCACCCCGCGGTGCTTTTCTCCATCCTACATTGCCACTCACTGCCTATCCTAATTCAGACCCTCCGATTCACACCACCCCGTGATGTTTTTCTCACTCCTACTAGTGAATGTAATGTAACACACACACACATACAATGCGCACCACCCCGTGATGTTTTTCTCACTCCTACTAGTGAATGTAATGTAACACATGCCCATACAATGTGCACCACCCCGTGATGTTTTTCAGAAACCTATCCTACATTGCCACTGCATGTTCCCTGACCTCGCCATGCTGAACACCCCGCGTTGCTTTTCTCCATCCTACATTGCCACTCACTGCCTATCCTAATTCAGACCCTCCGATTCACACCACCCCTTGATGTTTTTCTCACTCCTACTAGTGAATGTAATGTAACACACACCCATACAATGCGCACCACCCCGCGATGTTTTTCAGAAATCTATCCTACATTGCCACTGCATGTTCCCTGACCTCCCCATGCTGAACACCCCGCGTTGCTTTTCTCCATCCTACATTGCCACTCACTGCCTATGCTAATTCAGACCCTCCGATTCACACCACCCCGTGATATTTTTCTCACTCCTACTAGTGAATGTAATGTAACACACACCCATACAATGCGCACCAACCCGTGATGTTTTTCTCACTCCTACTAGTGAATGTAATGTAACACACACCCATACAATGCGCACCACCACGCGATGTTTTTCAGAAACCTATGCTACATTGCCACTGCATGTTCCCTGACCTCCCCATGCTGACCACCCCGCGGTGCTTTTCTCCATCCCACATTGCCACTCACTGCCTATGCTAATTCAGACCCTCCGATTCACACCACCCCGTGATGTTTTTCTCATGCCTACTAGTGAATATAATGTAACACACACCCATACAATGCGCACCACCCCGCGATGTTTTTCGGAAACCTATCCTACATTGCCACTGCATGTTCCCAGACCTCCCCATGCTGACAACCCCGCGGTGCTTTTCTTCATCCTACATTGACAATCACTGCCTATCCTAATTCAGACCCTCCGATTCACACCTCCCCGTGATGTTTTTCTCACTCCTACTAGTGAATGTAATGTAACACACACCCATACGATGCGCACCACCCCGTGATGTTTTTCTCACTCCTACTACTGAATGTAATGTAAGACACACCCATACAATGCGCACCACCCCGCGATGTTTTTCAGAAACCTATGCTACATTGCCACTGCATGTTCCCTGACCTCCCCATGCTGACCACCCCGCGGTGCTTTTCTCCATCCCACATTGCCACTCACTGCCTATGCTAATTCAGACCCTCCGATTCACACCACCCCGTGATGTTTTTCTCATGCCTACTAGTGAATATAATGTAACACACACCCATACAATGCGCACCACCCCGCGATGTTTTTCGGAAACCTATCCTACATTGCCACTGCATGTTCCCAGACCTCCCCATGCTGACCACCCCGCGGTGCTTTTCTTCATCCTACATTGACAATCACTGCCTATCCTAATTCAGACCATCCGATTCACACCTCCCCGTGATGTTTTTCTCACTCCTACTAGTGAATGTAATGTAACACACACCCATACGATGCGCACCACCCCGTGATGTTTTTCTCACTCCTACTACTGAATGTAATGTAAGACACACCCATACAATGCGCACCACCCCGCGATGTTTTTCAGAAACCTATCGTACATTGCCACTGAATGTTCCCTGACCTCCCCATGCTGACCACCCCGCCGTGCTTTTCTCCATCCTACATTGCCACTCACTGCCTATCTTAATTCAGACCCTCCGATTCACACAACCCCGTGATGTTTTTCTCACTCCTACTAGTGAATGTAATGTGAAACACACCCATACAATGCGCACCACCCCGCGATGTTTTTCAGAAACCTATCCTACTTTGCCACTGCATATTCCCTGACCTGCCCATGCTGACCACCCCACGGTGTTTTTCTCCATCCTACATTGCCACTCACTGCCTATCCTAATTCAGACCCTCCGATTCACACCACCCCGTGATGTTTATCTCACTCCTACTAGTGAATGTAATGTAACACACACCCATACAATGCGCACCACCCCGTGATGTTTTTCTCACTCCTACTAGTGAATGTAATGTAACACACACCCATACAATGCGCACCACCCCGCGATGTTTTTCAGAAACCTATCCTACATTGCCACTGCATGTTCCCTGACCTTAACATGCTGACCACCCCGCGGTGCTTTTCTCCATCCCACATTGCCACACACTGCCTATCCTAATTCAGACACTCCGATTCACACCACCCCGTGATGTTTTTCTCACTCCTACTAGTGAATGTAATGTAACACAGACCCATACAATGCGCACCACCCCGTGATGTTTTTCTCACTCCTACTGGTGAATGTAATGTAAAACACACCCACACAATGCGCACCGCCCCGAGATGTTTTTCAGAAACCTATCCTACATTGCCACTGCATGTTCCCTGACCTCCCCATGCTGAACACCCCGCGTTGCTTTTGTCCATCCTACATTGCCACTCACTGCCTATCCTAATTCAGACCCTCCGATTCACACCACCGCGTGATGTTTTTCTCACTCCTACTAGTGAATGTAATGTAACACACACCCATACAATGCGCACCACCCCGTGATGTTTTTCTCACTCCTACTAGTGAATGTAATGTAACACACACCCATACAATGCGCACCACCCCGTGATGTTTTTCTCACTCCTACTAGTGAATGTAATGTAACACACACCCATACAGTGCGCACCACCCCGTGATGTTTTTCTCACTCCTACTAGTGTATGTAATGTAACACACACCCATACAATGCGCACCACCCCGCGATGTTTTTCAGAAACCTATCCTACATTGCCACTGCATGTTCCCTGACCTCCCCATGCTGACCACCCCGCGGTGCTTTTCTCCATCCCACATTGCCACACACTGCCTATCCTAATTCAGACCCTCCGATTCACACCACCCCGTGATGTTTTTCTCACTCCTACTACGGAATGTAATGTAACACACACCCATACAATGCGCACCACCCCGTGATGTTTTTCTCACTCCTACTAGTGAATGTAATGTAACACACACGCATACAATGCGCACCACCCCGCGATGTTTTTCAGAAACCTAACCTACATTGCCACTGCATGTTCCCTGACCTCCCCATGCAGACCACACCGCGGTGCTTTTCTCCATCCTACATTGCCTCTCACTGCCTATCCTAATTCAGACCCTCCGATTCACACCACTCCGCGATGTTTCTCTCACTCCTACTAGTGAATGTATTGTAACACAAACCCATACAACACGCACCGCCCCGCGATGTTTTTCAGAAACCTATCCTACATTTCCACTGCATGTTCCCTGACCTCCCCATGCTGACCACCCCGCGGTGCTTTTCTCCATCCTACATTGCCACTCACTGCCTATCCTAATTCAGACCCTCTGATTCACACCACCCCGTGATGTTTTTCTCACTCCTACTACGGAATGTAATGTAACACACACCCATACAATGCGCACCACCCCGTGATGTTTTTCTCACTCCTACTAGTGAATGTAATGTAACACACACCCATACAGTGCGCACCACCCCGTGATGTTTTTCTCACTCCTACTAGTGAATGTAATGTAACACACACCCATACAATGCGCACCACCCCGCGATGTTTTTCAGAAACCTATCCTACATTGCCACTGCATGTTCCCTGACCTTAACATGCTGACCACCCCGCGGTGCTTTTCTCCATCCCACATTGCCACACACTGCCTATCCTAATTCAGACACTCCGATTCACACCACCCCGTGATGTTTTTCTCACTCCTACTAGTGAATGTAATGTAACACACACCCATACAATGCGCACCACCCCGTGATGTTTTTCTCACTCCTACTACTGAATGTAATGTAAAACACACCCATACAATGCACACCACCCCGCGACGTTTTTCAGAAACCTATCATACATTGCCACTGCATGTTCCCTGACCTCCCCATGCTGACCACCCCGCGTTGTTTTTCTCCATCCTACATTGCCACTCACTGCCTATCCTAATTCAGACCCTCCGATTCACACCACCCCGTGATGTTTTTCTCACTCCTACTAGTGAATTTAATGTAACACACACCCATACAATGCGCACCACCCCGTGATGTTTTTCTCACTCCTACTAGTGAATGTAATAAAACACACACCCATACAATGCGCACCACCCCGTGATGTTTTTCTCACTCCTACTAGTGAATGTAATGTAACACACACCCATACAATGCGCACCACCCCGTGATGTTTTTCTCACTCCGACTAGTGAATGTAATGTAACACAAACCCATACAATGCGCACCACCCCGCGATGTTTTTCAGAAACCTATTCTACATTGCCACTGCATGTTCCCTGACCTCCCCATGCTGACCACCCCGCGGTGCTTTTCTCCATCCCACATTGCCACACACTGCCTATCCTAATTCAGACCCTCCGATTCACACCACCCCGTGATGTTATTCTCACTCCTACTAGGGAATGTAATGTAACACACACCCATACAATGCGCACCACCCCGTGATGTTTTTCTCACTCCTACTAGTGAATGTAATGTAACACACACGCATACAATGCGCACCACCCCGCGATGTTTTTCAGAAACCTATCCTACATTGCCACTGCATGTTCCCTGACCTCCCCATGCAGACCACACCGCGGTGCTTTTCTCCATCCTACATTGCCACTCACTGCCTATCCTAATTCAGACCCTCCGATTCACACCACTCCGCGATGTTTCTCTCACTCCTACTAGTGAATGTGTTGTAACACAAACCCATACAACACGCACCACCCCGCGATGTTTTTCAGAAACCTATCCTACATTGCCACTGCATGTTCCCTGACCTCCCCATGCTGAGCACCCCGCGGTGCTTTTCTCCATCCTACATTGCCACTCACTGCCTATCCTAATTCAGACCCTCCGATTCACACCACCCCATGATGTTTTTCTCACTCCTACTTGTGAATGTAATGTAACATACACCCCTACATTGCGCACCACCCCATGATGTTTTTCTCACTCCTACTAGTGAATGTAATGTAACACACACGCATACAATGCGCACCACCCTGTGATGTTTTTCAGAAACCTATCCTACATTGTCACTGCATGTTCCCTGACCTCCCCATGCTGACCACCCCGCGGTGCTTTTCTCCATCCTACATTGCCACTCACTGCCTATCCTAATTCAGACCATCCGATTCACACCACCCCGCGATGTTTTTCTCACTCCTACTAGTGAATGTAATGTAACACACACCCATACAATGCGCACCACCCGCGATGTTTTTCAGAAACCTATCCTACATTGCCACTGCATGTTCCCTGACCTCACCATGCTGACCACCCCGCGGTGCTTTTCTCCATCCTACATTGCCACTCACTGCCTATCCTAATTCAGACCCTCCGATTCACACCACCCCGTGATGTTTTTCTCACTCCTACTAGTGAATGTAATGTAACACACACACACATACAATGCGCACCACCCCGTGATGTTTTTCTCACTCTTACTAGTGAATGTAATGTAACACACACCCATACAATGCGCACCACCCCGCGATGTTTTTCAGAAACCTATCCTACATTGCCCTGCATGTTCCCTGAGCTCCCCATGCTGACCACGTCGCGGTGCTTTTCTCCATCCTACATTGCCACTCACTGCCTATCCTAATTCAGACCCTCCGATTCACACCACCCCGCGATGTTTTTCTCACTCCTACTAGTGAATGTAATGTAACACACACCAATACAATGCACAACACCCCGCGATCTTTTTCATTAACCTATCCTACATTGCCACTGCATGTTCCCTGACCTCCCCATGCTAACCACCCCGCGGTGCTTTTCTCCATCCTACATTGCCACTCACTACCTATCCTAATTCAGACGCTGCGATTCACACCACCCCGTGATGTTTTTCTCACTCCTACTAGTGAATGTAATGTAACACATGCCCATACAATGTGCACCACCCCGTGATGTTTTTCAGAAACCTATCCTACATTGCCACTGCATGTTCCCTGACCTCGCCATGCTGAACACCCCGCGTTGCTTTTCTCCATCCTACATTGCCACTCACTGCCTATCCTAATTCAGACCCTCCGATTCACACCACCCCTTGATGTTTTTCTCACTCCTACTAGTGAATGTAATGTAACACACACCCATACAATGCGCACCACCCCGCGATGTTTTTCAGAAATCTATCCTACATTGCCACTGCATGTTCCCTGACCTCCCCATGCTGAACACCCCGCGTTGCTTTTCTCCATCCTACATTGCCACTCACTGCCTATGCTAATTCAGACCCTCCGATTCACACCACCCCGTGATATTTTTCTCACTCCTACTAGTGAATGTAATGTAACACACACCCATACAATGCGCACCACCCCGTGATGTTTTTCTCACTCCTACTAGTGAATGTAATGTAACACACACCCATACAATGCGCACCACCACGCGATGTTTTTCAGAAACCTATGCTACATTGCCACTGCATGTTCCCTGACCTCCCCATGCTGACCACCCCGCGGTGCTTTTCTCCATCCCACATTGCCACTCACTGCCTATGCTAATTCAGACCCTCCGATTCACACCACCCCGTGTTGTTTTTCTCATGCCTACTAGTGAATATAATGTAACACACACCCATACAATGCGCACCACCCCGCGATGTTTTTCGGAAACCTATCCTACATTGCCATTGCATGTTCCCAGACCTCCCCATGCTGAAAACCCCGCGGTGCTTTTCTTCATCCTACATTGACAATCACTGCCTATCCTAATTCAGACCCTCCGATTCACACCTCCCCGTGATGTTTTTCTCACTCCTACTAGTGAATGTAATGTAACACACACCCATACGATGCGCACCACCCCATGATGTTTTTCTCACTCCTACTACTGAATGTAATGTAAGACACACCCATACAATGCGCACCACCCCGCGATGTTTTTCAGAAACCTATGCTACATTGCCACTGCATGTTCCCTGACCTCCCCAAGCTGACCACCCCGCGGTGCTTTTCTCCATCCCACATTGCCACTCACTGCCTATGCTAATTCAGACACTCCGATTCACACCACCCCGTGATGTTTTTCTCACTCCTACTACTGAATGTAATGTAAGACACACCCATACAATGCGCACCACCCCGCGATGTTTTTCAGAAACCTATCGTACATTGCCACTGAATGTTCCCTGACCTCCCCATGCTGACCACCCCGCCGTGCTTTTCTCCATCCTACATTGCCACTCACTGCCTATCTTAATTCAGACCCTCCGATTCACACAACCCCGTGATGTTTTTCTCACTCCTACTAGTGAATGTAATGTGAAACACACCCATACAATGCGCACCACCCCGCGATGTTTTTCAGAAACCTATCCTACTTTGCCACTGCATATTCCCTGACCTGCCCATGCTGACCATCCCGCGGTGTTTTTCTCCATCCTACATTGCCACTCACTGCCTATCCTAATTCAGACCCTCCGATTCACACCACCCCGTGATGTTTTTCTCACTCCTACTAGTGAATGTAATGTAACACACACCCATACAATGCGCACCACCCCGTGATGTTTTTCTCACTCCTACTAGTGAATGTAATGTAACACACACCCATACAATGCGCACCACCCCGCGATGTTTTTCAGAAACCTATCCTACATTGCCACTGCATGTTCCCTGACCTTAACATGCTGACCACCCTGCGGTGCTTTTGTCCATCCCACATTGCCACACACTGCCTATCCTAATTCAGACACTCCGATTCACACCACCCCGTGATGTTTTTCTCACTCCTACTATTGAATGTAATGTAACACAGACCCATACAATGCGCACCACCCCGTGATGTTTTTCTCACTCCTACTGGTGAATGTAATGTAAAACACACCCACACAATGCGCACCGCCCCGAGATGTTTTTCAGAAACCTATCCTACATTGCCACTGCATGTTCCCTGACCTCCCCATGCTGAACACCCCGCGTTGCTTTTGTCCATCCTACATTGCCACTCACTGCCTATCCTAATTCAGACCCTCCGATTCACACCACCGCGTGATGTTTTTCTCACTCCTACTAGTGAATGTAATGTAACACACACCCATACAATGCGCACGACCCCGTGATGTTTTTCTCACTCCTACTAGTGAATGTAATGTAACACACACCCATACAATGCGCACCACCCCGTGATGTTTTTCTCACTCCTACTAGTGAATGTAATGTAACACACACCCATACAGTGCGCACCACCCCGTGATGTTTTTCTCACTCCTACTAGTGTATGTAATGTAACACACACCCATACAATGCGCACCACCCCGCGATGTTTTTCAGAAACCTATCCTACATTGCCACTGCATGTTCCCTGACCTCCCCATGCTGACCACCCCGCGGTGCTTTTCTCCATCCCACATTGCCACACACTGCCTATCCTAATTCAGACCCTCCGATTCACACCACTCCGCGATGTTTCTCTCACTCCTACTAGTGAATGTGTTGTAACACAAACCCATACAACACGCACCACCCCGCGATGTTTTTCAGAAACCTATCCTACATTGCCACTGCATGTTCCCTGACCTCCCCATGCTGAGCACCCCGCGGTGCTTTTCTCCATCCTACATTGCCACTCACTGCCTATCCTAATTCAGACCCTCCGATTCACACCACCCCATGATGTTTTTCTCAATCCTACTTGTGAATGTAATGTAACATACACCCCTACATTGCGCACCACCCCATGATGTTTTTCTCACTCCTACTAGTGAATGTAATGTAACACACACGCATACAATGCGCACCACCCCGTGATGTTTTTCAGAAACCTATCCTACATTGTCACTGCATGTTCCCTGACCTCCCCATGCTGACCACCCCGCGGTGCTTTTCTCCATCCTACATTGCCACTCACTGCCTATCCTAATTCAGACCATCCGATTCACACCACCCCGCGATGTTTTTCTCACTCCTACTAGTGAATGTAATGTAACACACACCCATACAATGCGCACCACCCGCGATGTTTTTCAGAAACCTATCCTACATTGCCACTGCATGTTCCCTGACCTCACCATGCTGACCACCCCGCGGTGCTTTTCTCCATCCTACATTGCCACTCACTGCCTATCCTAATTCAGACCCTCCGATTCACACCACCCCGTGATGTTTTTCTCACTCCTACTAGTGAATGTAATGTAACACACACACACATACAATGCGCACCACCCCGTGATGTTTTTCTCACTCTTACTAGTGAATGTAATGTAACACACACCCATACAATGCGCACCACCCCGCGATGTTTTTCAGAAACCTATCCTACATTGCCCTGCATGTTCCCTGACCTCCCCATGCTGACCACGTCGCGGTGCTTTTCTCCATCCTACATTGCCACTCACTGCCTATCCTAATTCAGACCCTCCGATTCACATCACCCCGCGATGTTTTTCTCACTCCTACTAGTGAATGTAATGTAACACACACCAATACAATGCACAACACCCCGCGATCTTTTTCATTAACCTATCCTACATTGCCACTGCATGTTCCCTGACCTCCCCATGCTAACCACCCCGCGGTGCTTTTCTCCATCCTACATTGCCACTCACTACCTATCCTAATTCAGACGCTGCGATTCACACCACCCCGTGATGTTTTTCTCACTCCTACTAGTGAATGTAATGTAACACATGCCCATACAATGTGCACCACCCCGTGATATTTTTCAGAAACCTATCCTACATTGCCACTGCATGTTCCCTGACCTCGCCATGCTGAACACCCCGCGTTGCTTTTCTCCATCCTACATTGCCACTCACTGCCTATCCTAATTCAGACCCTCCGATTCACACCACCCCTTGATGTTTTTCTCACTCCTACTAGTGAATGTAATGTAACACACACCCATACAATGCGCACCACCCCGCGATGTTTTTCAGAAATCTATCCTACATTGCCACTGCATGTTCCCTGACCTCCCCATGCTGAACACCCCGCGTTGCTTTTCTCCATCCTACATTGCCACTCACTGCCTATCCTAATTCAGACCCTCCGATTCACACCACCCCGTGATATTTTTCTCACTCCTACTAGTGAATGTAATGTAACACACACCCATACAATGCGCACCACCCCGTGATGTTTTTCTCACTCCTACTAGTGAATGTAATGTAACACACACCCATACAATGCGCACCACCACGCGATGTTTTTCAGAAACCTATGCTACATTGCCACTGCATGTTCCCTGACCTCCCCATGCTGACCACCCCGCGGTGCTTTTCTCCATCCCACATTGCCACTCACTGCCTATGCTAATTCAGACCCTCCGATTCACACCACCCCGTGTTGTTTTTCTCATGCCTACTAGTGAATATAATGTAACACACACCCATACAATGCGCACCACCCCGCGATGTTTTTCGGAAACCTATCCTACATTGCCACTGCATGTTCCCAGACCTCCCCATGCTGAAAACCCCGCGGTGCTTTTCTTCATCCTACATTGACAATCACTGCCTATCCTAATTCAGACCCTCCGATTCACACCTCCCCGTGATGTTTTTCTCACTCCTACTAGTGAATGTAATGTAACACACACCCATACGATGCGCACCACCCCGTGATGTTTTTCTCACTCCTACTACTGAATGTAATGTAAGACACACCCATACAATGCGCACCACCCCGCGATGTTTTTCAGAAACCTATGCTACATTGCCACTGCATGTTCCCTGACCTCCCCATGCTGACCACCCCGCGGTGCTTTTCTCCATCCCACATTGCCACTCACTGCCTATGCTAATTCAGACACTCCGATTCACACCACCCCGTGATGTTTTTCTCACTCCTACTACTGAATGTAATGTAAGACACACCCATACAATGCGCACCACCCCGCGATGTTTTTCAGAAACCTATCGTACATTGCCACTGAATGTTCCCTGACCTCCCCATGCTGACCACCCCGCCGTGCTTTTCTCCATCCTACATTGCCACTCACTGCCTATCTTAATTCAGACCCTCCGATTCACACAACCCCATGATGTTTTTCTCACTCCTACTAGTGAATGTAATGTGAAACACACCCATACAATGCGCACCACCCCGCGATGTTTTTCAGAAACCTATCCTACTTTGCCACTGCATATTCCCTGACCTGCCCATGCTGACCACCCCGCGGTGTTTTTCTCCATCCTACATTGCCTCTCACTGCCTATCCTAATTCAGACCCTCCGATTCACACCACTCCGCGATGTTTCTCTCACTCCTACTAGTGAATGTATTGTAACACAAACCCATACAACACGCACCACCCCGCGATGTTTTTCAGAAACCTATCCTACATTGCCACTGCATGTTCCCTGACCTCCCCATGCTGACCACCCCGCGGTGCTTTTCTCCATCCTACATTGCCACTCACTGCCTATCCTAATTCAGACCCTCTGATTCACACCACCCCGTGGTGTTTTTCTCACACCTACTAGTGAATGTAATGTAACACACACCCATACAATGCACACCACCCCGTGATATTTTTCTCACTCCTACTAGTGAATGTAATGTAACACACTCAAATACAACGCGCACCATCCCGCGATGTTTTTCAGAAACCTATCCTACATTGCCACTGCATGTTCCCTCACCTCCCCATGCTGACCACGCCGCGGTGCTTTTCTCCATCCTACATTGCCACTCACTGCCTATCCTAATTCACCCTCCGATTCACACCACCCCGTGATGTTTTTCTCATGCCTACTAGTGAATATAATGTAACACACACCCATACAATGCGCACCACCCCGCGATGTTTTTCGGAAACCTATCCTACATTGCCACTGCATGTTCCCAGACCTCCCCATGCTGACCACCCCGCGGTGCTTTTCTTCATCCTACATTGACAATCACTGCCTATCCTAATTCAGACCCTCCGATTCACACCTCCCCGTGATGTTTTTCTCACTCCTACTAGTGAATGTAATGTAACACACACCCATACGATGCGCACCACCCCGTGATGTTTTTCTCACTCCTACTACTGAATGTAATGTAAGACACACCCATACAATGCGCACCACCCCGCGATGTTTTTCAGAAACCTATCGTACATTGCCACTGAATGTTCCCTGACCTCCCCATGCTGACCACCCCGCCGTGCTTTTCTCCATCCTACATTGCCACTCACTGCCTATCTTAATTCAGACCCTCCGATTCACACAACCCCGTGATGTTTTTCTCACTCCTACTAGTGAATGTAATGTGAAACACACCCATACAATGCGCACCACCCCGCGATGTTTTTCAGAAACCTATCCTACTTTGCCACTGCATATTCCCTGACCTGCCCATGCTGACCACCCCGCGGTGTTTTTCTCCATCCTACATTGCCACTCACTGCCTATCCTAATTCAGACCCTCCGATTCACACCACCCCGTGATGTTTTTCTCACTCCTACTAGTGAATGTAATGTAACACACACCCATACAATGCGCACCACCCCGTGATGTTTTTCTCACTCCTACTAGTGAATGTAATGTAACACACACCCATACAATGCGCACCACCCCGCGATGTTTTTCAGAAACCTATCCTACATTGCCACTGCATGTTCCCTGACCTTAACATGCTGACCACACCGCGGTGCTTTTCTCCATCCCACATTGCCACACACTGCCTATCCTAATTCAGACACTCCGATTCACACCACCCCGTGATGTTTTTCTCACTCCTACTAGTGAATGTAATGTAACACACACCCATACAATGCGCACCACCCCGTGATGTTTTTCTCACTCCTACTACTGAATGTAATGTAAAACACACCCATACAATGCACACCACCCCGCGACGTTTTTCAGAAACCTATCATACATTGCCACTGCATGTTCCCTGACCTCCCCATGCTGACCACCCCGCGTTGTTTTTCTCCATCCTACATTGCCACTCACTGCCTATCCTAATTCAGACCCTCCGATTCACACCACCCCGTGATGTTTTTCTCACTCCTACTAGTGAATTTAATGTAACACACACCCATACAATGCGCACCACCCCGTGATGTTTTTCTCACTCCTACTAGTGAATGTAATAAAACACACACCCATACAATGCGCACCACCCCGTGATGTTTTTCTCACTCCTACTAGTGAATGTAATGTAACACACACCCATACAATGCGCACCACCCCGTGATGTTTTTCTCACTCCGACTAGTGAATGTAATGTAACACACACCCATACAATGCGCACCACCCCGCGATGTTTTTCAGAAACCTATTCTACATTGCCACTGCATGTTCCCTGACCTCCCCATGCTGACCACCCCGCGGTGCTTTTCTCCATCCCACATTGCCACACACTGCCTATCCTAATTCAGACCCTCCGATTCACACCACCCCGTGATGTTATTCTCACTCCTACTAGGGAATGTAATGTAACACACACCCATACAATGCGCACCACCCCGTGATGTTTTTCTCACTCCTACTAGTGAATGTAATGTAACACACACGCATACAATGCGCACCACCCCGCGATGTTTTTCAGAAACCTATCCTACATTGCCACTGCATGTTCCCTGACCTCCCCATGCAGACCACACCGCGGTGCTTTTCTCCATCCTACATTGCCACTCACTGCCTATCCTAATTCAGACCCTCCGATTCACACCACTCCGCGATGTTTCTCTCACTCCTACTAGTGAATGTGTTGTAACACAAACCCATACAACACGCACCACCCCGCGATGTTTTTCAGAAACCTATCCTACATTGCCACTGCATGTTCCCTGACCTCCCCATGCTGAGCACCCCGCGGTGCTTTTCTCCATCCTACATTGCCACTCACTGCCTATCCTAATTCAGACCCTCCGATTCACACCACCCCATGATGTTTTTCTCACTCCTACTTGTGAATGTAATGTAACATACACCCCTACATTGCGCACCACCCCATGATGTTTTTCTCACTCCTACTAGTGAATGTAATGTAACACACACGCATACAATGCGCACCACCCTGTGATGTTTTTCAGAAACCTATCCTACATTGTCACTGCATGTTCCCTGACCTCCCCATGCTGACCACCCCGCGGTGCTTTTCTCCATCCTACATTGCCACTCACTGCCTATCCTAATTCAGACCATCCGATTCACACCACCCCGCGATGTTTTTCTCACTCCTACTAGTGAATGTAATGTAACACACACCCATACAATGCGCACCACCCGCGATGTTTTTCAGAAACCTATCCTACATTGCCACTGCATGTTCCCTGACCTCACCATGCTGACCACCCCGCGGTGCTTTTCTCCATCCTACATTGCCACTCACTGCCTATCCTAATTCAGACCCTCCGATTCACACCACCCCGTGATGTTTTTCTCACTCCTACTAGTGAATGTAATGTAACACACACACACATACAATGCGCACCACCCCGTGATGTTTTTCTCACTCTTACTAGTGAATGTAATGTAACACACACCCATACAATGCGCACCACCCCGCGATGTTTTTCAGAAACCTATCCTACATTGCCCTGCATGTTCCCTGACCTCCCCATGCTGACCACGTCGCGGTGCTTTTCTCCATCCTACATTGCCACTCACTGCCTATCCTAATTCAGACCCTCCGATTCACACCACCCCGCGATGTTTTTCTCACTCCTACTAGTGAATGTAATGTAACACACACCAATACAATGCACAACACCCCGCGATCTTTTTCATTAACCTATCCTACATTGCCACTGCATGTTCCCTGACCTCCCCATGCTAACCACCCCGCGGTGCTTTTCTCCATCCTACATTGCCACTCACTACCTATCCTAATTCAGACGCTGCGATTCACACCACCCCGTGATGTTTTTCTCACTCCTACTAGTGAATGTAATGTAACACATGCCCATACAATGTGCACCACCCCGTGATGTTTTTCAGAAACCTATCCTACATTGCCACTGCATGTTCCCTGACCTCGCCATGCTGAACACCCCGCGTTGCTTTTCTCCATCCTACATTGCCACTCACTGCCTATCCTAATTCAGACCCTCCGATTCACACCACCCCTTGATGTTTTTCTCACTCCTACTAGTGAATGTAATGTAACACACACCCATACAATGCGCACCACCCCGCGATGTTTTTCAGAAATCTATCCTACATTGCCACTGCATGTTCCCTGACCTCCCCATGCTGAACACCCCGCGTTGCTTTTCTCCATCCTACATTGCCACTCACTGCCTATGCTAATTCAGACCCTCCGATTCACACCACCCCGTGATATTTTTCTCACTCCTACTAGTGAATGTAATGTAACACACACCCATACAATGCGCACCACCCCGTGATGTTTTTCTCACTCCTACTAGTGAATGTAATGTAACACACACCCATACAATGCGCACCACCACGCGATGTTTTTCAGAAACCTATGCTACATTGCCACTGCATGTTCCCTGACCTCCCCATGCTGACCACCCCGCGGTGCTTTTCTCCATCCCACATTGCCACTCACTGCCTATGCTAATTCAGACCCTCCGATTCACACCACCCCGTGTTGTTTTTCTCATGCCTACTAGTGAATATAATGTAACACACACCCATACAATGCGCACCACCCCGCGATGTTTTTCGGAAACCTATCCTACATTGCCACTGCATGTTCCCAGACCTCCCCATGCTGAAAACCCCGCGGTGCTTTTCTTCATCCTACATTGACAATCACTGCCTATCCTAATTCAGACCCTCCGATTCACACCTCCCCGTGATGTTTTTCTCACTCCTACTAGTGAATGTAATGTAACACACACCCATACGATGCGCACCACCCCATGATGTTTTTCTCATTCCTACTACTGAATGTAATGTAAGACACACCCATACAATGCGCACCACCCCGCGATGTTTTTCAGAAACCTATGCTACATTGCCACTGCATGTTCCCTGACCTCCCCAAGCTGACCACCCCGCGGTGCTTTTCTCCATCCCACATTGCCACTCACTGCCTATGCTAATTCAGACACTCCGATTCACACCACCCCGTGATGTTTTTCTCACTCCTACTACTGAATGTAATGTAAGACACACCCATACAATGCGCACCACCCCGCGATGTTTTTCAGAAACCTATCGTACATTGCCACTGAATGTTCCCTGACCTCCCCATGCTGACCACCCCGCCGTGCTTTTCTCCATCCTACATTGCCACTCACTGCCTATCTTAATTCAGACCCTCCGATTCACACAACCCCGTGATGTTTTTCTCACTCCTACTAGTGAATGTAATGTGAAACACACCCATACAATGCGCACCACCCCGCGATGTTTTTCAGAAACCTATCCTACTTTGCCACTGCATATTCCCTGACCTGCCCATGCTGACCACCCCGCGGTGTTTTTCTCCATCCTACATTGCCACTCACTGCCTATCCTAATTCAGACCCTCCGATTCACACCACCCCGTGATGTTTTTCTCACTCCTACTAGTGAATGTAATGTAACACACACCCATACAATGCGCACCACCCCGTGATGTTTTTCTCACTCCTACTAGTGAATGTAATGTAACACACACCCATACAATGCGCACCACCCCGCGATGTTTTTCAGAAACCTATCCTACATTGCCACTGCATGTTCCCTGACCTTAACATGCTGACCACCCCGCGGTGCTTTTGTCCATCCCACATTGCCACACACTGCCTATCCTAATTCAGACACTCCGATTCACACCACCCCGTGATGTTTTTCTCACTCCTACTAGTGAATGTAATGTAACACAGACCCATACAATGCGCACCACCCCGTGATGTTTTTCTCACTCCTACTGGTGAATGTAATGTAAAACACACCCACACAATGCGCACCGCCCCGAGATGTTTTTCAGAAACCTATCCTACATTGCCACTGCATGTTCCCTGACCTCCCCATGCTGAACACCCCGCGTTGCTTTTGTCCATCCTACATTGCCACTCACTGCCTATCCTAATTCAGACCCTCCGATTCACACCACCGCGTGATGTTTTTCTCACTCCTACTAGTGAATGTAATGTAACACACACCCATACAATGCGCACCACCCCGTGATGTTTTTCTCACTCCTACTAGTGAATGTAATGTAACACACACCCATACAATGCGCACCACCCCGTGATGTTTTTCTCACTCCTACTAGTGAATGTAATGTAACACACACCCATACAGTGCGCACCACCCCGTGATGTTTTTCTCACTCCTACTAGTGTATGTAATGTAACACACACCCATACAATGCGCACCACCCCGCGATGTTTTTCAGAAACCTATCCTACATTGCCACTGCATGTTCCCTGACCTCCCCATGCTGACCACCCCGCGGTGCTTTTCTCCATCCCACATTGCCACACACTGCCTATCCTAATTCAGACCCTCCGATTCACACCACCCCGTGATGTTTTTCTCACTCCTACTAGGGAATGTAATGTAACACACACCCATACAATGCGCACCACCCCGTGATGTTTTTCTCACTCCTACTAGTGAATGTAATGTAACACACACGCATACAATGCGCACCACCCCGCGATGTTTTTCAGAAACCTAACCTACATTGCCACTGCATGTTCCCTGACCTCCCCATGCAGACCACACCGCGGTGCTTTTCTCCATCCTACATTGCCTCTCACTGCCTATCCTAATTCAGACCCTCCGATTCACACCACTCCGCGATGTTTCTCTCACTCCTACTAGTGAATGTATTGTAACACAAACCCATACAACACGCACCACCCCGCGATGTTTTTCAGAAACCTATCCTACATTGCCACTGCATGTTCCCTGACCTCCCCATGCTGACCACCCCGCGGTGCTTTTCTCCATCCTACATTGCCACTCACTGCCTATCCTAATTCAGACACTCCGATTCACACCACCCCGTGATGTTTTTCTCACTCCTACTAGTGAATGTAATTTAACACACACCCATACAATGCGCACCACCCCGTGATGTTTTTCAGAAAACTATCCTAAATTGCCACTGCATGTTCCGTGACCTCCCCATGCTGACCACCCCGCGGTGCTTTTCTCCATCCTACATTGACACTCACTGCCTATCCTAATTCAGACGCTCCGATTCTCACCACCCCGTGATGTTTTTCTCACACCTACTAGTGAATGTAATGTAACACACACCCATACAATGGGCATCACCCCGTGATGTTTTTCTCACTCCTACTAGTGAATATAATGTAACACACACCCATACAATGCGCACCACCCCGCGATGTTTTTCAGAAACCTATCCTACTTTGCCACTGCATGTTCCCTGACCTCCCCATGCTGACCACCACGCGGTGCTTTTCTCCATCCTACATTGCCACTCACTGCCTATCCTAATTCAAACCCTCCGATTCACACCACCCCGTGATGTTTTTCTCACTCCTACTAGTGAATGTAATGTAACACACACCCATACAATGCGCACCACACCGCGTTGTTTTTCAGAAACCTATCATACATTGCCACTGCATGTTCCCTGACCTCCCCATGCTGACCACCCCGCGGTGCTTTTCTCCATCCTACATTGCCACTCACTGCCTATCCTAATTCAGACCCTCCGATTCACACCACCCCGTGATGTTTTTCTCACTCCTACTTGTGAATGTAATGTAACATACACCCCTACATTGCGCACCACCCCATGATGTTTTTCTCACTCCTACTAGTGAATGTAATGTAACACACATGCATACAATGCGCACCACCCCGCGATGTTTTTCAGAAACCTATCCTACATTGCCCTGCATGTTCCCTGACCTCCCCATGCTGACCACCTTGCGGTGCTTTTCTCCATCCTCCATTGCCACTCAATGCCTATCCTAATTCAGACCCTCCGATTCACACCACCCCGCGATGTTTTTCTCACTCCTACTAGTGAATGTAATGTAACACACACCAATACAATGCACAACACCCCGCGATGTTTTTCATTAACCTACCCTACATTTCCACTGCATGTTCCCTTACCTCCCCATGCTAACCACCCCGCGGTGCTTTTCTCCATCCTAAATTGCCACTCACTACCTATCCTAATTCAGACCCTCCGATTAACACCACCCCGTGATGTTTTTCTCACTCCTACTAGAGAATGTAATGTAACACATGCCCATACAATGTGCACCACCCCGTGATGTTTTTCAGAAACCTATCATACATTGCCACTGCATGTTCCCTGACCTCCCCATTCTGAACACCCCGCGTTGCTTTTCTCCATCCTACATTGCCACTCACTGCCTATCCTAATTCAGACCTTCCGATTCACACCACCCCTTGATGTTTTTCTCACTCCTACTAGTGAATGTAATGTAACACACACCCATACAATGCGCACCACCCCGCGATGTTTTTCAGAAATCTATCCTACATTGCCACTGCATGTTCCCTGACCTCCCCATGCTGACCACCCCGCGGTGCTTTTCTCCATCCCACATTGCCACACACTGCCTATCCTAATTCAGACCCTCCGATTCACACCACCCCGTGATGATTTTCTCACTCCTACTAGGGAATGTAATGTAACACACACCCATACAATGCGCACCACCCCGTGATGTTTTTCTCACTCCTACTAGTGAATGTAATGTAACACACACCCATACAATGCGCACCACCCCGCGATGTTTTTTCAGAAACCTATCCTACATTGCCACTGCATGTTCCCTGACCTCCCCATGATGACCAAACTGCGGTGCTTTTCTCCATCCTACATTGCCACAAACTGCCTATCCTAATTCAGACCCTCCCATTCACACCACCCTGCGATGTTTTTTTCACTCCTACTAGTGAATGTAATGTAACACACACCCATACAATGCACACCACCCCGTGATATTTTTCTCACTCCTACTAGTGAATGTAATGTAACACACTCAAATACAACGCGCACCATCCCGCGATGTTTTTCAGAAACCTATCCTACATTGCCACTGCATGTTCCCTCACCTCCCCATGCTGACCACGCCGCGGTGCTTTTCTCCATCCTACATTGCCACTCACTGCCTATCCTAATTCACCCTCCGATTCACACCACCCCGTGATGTTTTTCTCATGCCTACTAGTGAATATAATGTAACACACACCCATACAATGCGCACCACCCCGCGATGTTTTTCGGAAACCTATCCTACATTGCCACTGCATGTTCCCAGACCTCCCCATGCTGACCACCCCGCGGTGCTTTTCTTCATCCTACATTGACAATCACTGCCTATCCTAATTCAGACCCTCCGATTCACACCTCCCCGTGATGTTTTTCTCACTCCTACTAGTGAATGTAATGTAACACACACCCATACGATGCGCACCACCCCGTGATGTTTTTCTCACTCCTACTACTGAATGTAATGTAAGACACACCCATACAATGCGCACCACCCCGCGATGTTTTTCAGAAACCTATCGTACATTGCCACTGAATGTTCCCTGACCTCCCCATGCTGACCACCCCGCCGTGCTTTTCTCCATCCTACATTGCCACTCACTGCCTATCTTAATTCAGACCCTCCGATTCACACAACCCCGTGATGTTTTTCTCACTCCTACTAGTGAATGTAATGTGAAACACACCCATACAATGCGCACCACCCCGCGATGTTTTTCAGAAACCTATCCTACTTTGCCACTGCATATTCCCTGACCTGCCCATGCTGACCACCCCGCGGTGTTTTTCTCCATCCTACATTGCCACTCACTGCCTATCCTAATTCAGACCCTCCGATTCACACCACCCCGTGATGTTTTTCTCACTCCTACTAGTGAATGTAATGTAACACACACCCATACAATGCGCACCACCCCGTGATGTTTTTCTCACTCCTACTAGTGAATGTAATGTAACACACACCCATACAATGCGCACCACCCCGCGATGTTTTTCAGAAACCTATCCTACATTGCCACTGCATGTTCCCTGACCTTAACATGCTGACCACCCCGCGGTGCTTTTCTCCATCCCACATTGCCACACACTGCCTATCCTAATTCAGACACTCCGATTCACACCACCCCGTGATGTTTTTCTCACTCCTACTAGTGAATGTAATGTAACACACACCCATACAATGCGCACCACCCCGTGATGTTTTTCTCACTCCTACTACTGAATGTAATGTAAAACACACCCATACAATGCACACCACCCCGCGACGTTTTTCAGAAACCTATCATACATTGCCACTGCATGTTCCCTGACCTCCCCATGCTGACCACCCCGCGTTGTTTTTCTCCATCCTACATTGCCACTCACTGCCTATCCTAATTCAGACCCTCCGATTCACACCACCCCGTGATGTTTTTCTCACTCCTACTAGTGAATTTAATGTAACACACACCCATACAATGCGCACCACCCCGTGATGTTTTTCTCACTCCTACTAGTGAATGTAATAAAACACACACCCATACAATGCGCACCACCCCGTGATGTTTTTCTCACTCCTACTAGTGAATGTAATGTAACACACACCCATACAATGCGCACCACCCCGTGATGTTTTTCTCACTCCGACTAGTGAATGTAATGTAACACACACCCATACAATGCGCACCACCCCGCGATGTTTTTCAGAAACCTATTCTACATTGCCACTGCATGTTCCCTGACCTCCCCATGCTGACCACCCCGCGGTGCTTTTCTCCATCCCACATTGCCACACACTGCCTATCCTAATTCAGACCCTCCGATTCACACCACCCCGTGATGTTATTCTCACTCCTACTAGGGAATGTAATGTAACACACACCCATACAATGCGCACCACCCCGTGATGTTTTTCTCACTCCTACTAGTGAATGTAATGTAACACACACGCATACAATGCGCACCACCCCGCGATGTTTTTCAGAAACCTATCCTACATTGCCACTGCATGTTCCCTGACCTCCCCATGCAGACCACACCGCGGTGCTTTTCTCCATCCTACATTGCCACTCACTGCCTATCCTAATTCAGACCCTCCGATTCACACCACTCCGCGATGTTTCTCTCACTCCTACTAGTGAATGTGTTGTAACACAAACCCATACAACACGCACCACCCCGCGATGTTTTTCAGAAACCTATCCTACATTGCCACTGCATGTTCCCTGACCTCCCCATGCTGAGCACCCCGCGGTGCTTTTCTCCATCCTACATTGCCACTCACTGCCTATCCTAATTCAGACCCTCCGATTCACACCACCCCATGATGTTTTTCTCACTCCTACTTGTGAATGTAATGTAACATACACCCCTACATTGCGCACCACCCCATGATGTTTTTCTCACTCCTACTAGTGAATGTAATGTAACACACACGCATACAATGCGCACCACCCTGTGATGTTTTTCAGAAACCTATCCTACATTGTCACTGCATGTTCCCTGACCTCCCCATGCTGACCACCCCGCGGTGCTTTTCTCCATCCTACATTGCCACTCACTGCCTATCCTAATTCAGACCATCCGATTCACACCACCCCGCGATGTTTTTCTCACTCCTACTAGTGAATGTAATGTAACACACACCCATACAATGCGCACCACCCGCGATGTTTTTCAGAAACCTATCCTACATTGCCACTGCATGTTCCCTGACCTCACCATGCTGACCACCCCGCGGTGCTTTTCTCCATCCTACATTGCCACTCACTGCCTATCCTAATTCAGACCCTCCGATTCACACCACCCCGTGATGTTTTTCTCACTCCTACTAGTGAATGTAATGTAACACACACACACATACAATGCGCACCACCCCGTGATGTTTTTCTCACTCTTACTAGTGAATGTAATGTAACACACACCCATACAATGCGCACCACCCCGCGATGTTTTTCAGAAACCTATCCTACATTGCCCTGCATGTTCCCTGACCTCCCCATGCTGACCACGTCGCGGTGCTTTTCTCCATCCTACATTGCCACTCACTGCCTATCCTAATTCAGACCCTCCGATTCACACCACCCCGCGATGTTTTTCTCACTCCTACTAGTGAATGTAATGTAACACACACCAATACAATGCACAACACCCCGCGATCTTTTTCATTAACCTATCCTACATTGCCACTGCATGTTCCCTGACCTCCCCATGCTAACCACCCCGCGGTGCTTTTCTCCATCCTACATTGCCACTCACTACCTATCCTAATTCAGACGCTGCGATTCACACCACCCCGTGATGTTTTTTTCACTCCTACTAGTGAATGTAATGTAACACATGCCCATACAATGTGCACCACCCCGTGATGTTTTTCAGAAACCTATCCTACATTGCCACTGCATGTTCCCTGACCTCGCCATGCTGAACACCCCGCGTTGCTTTTCTCCATCCTACATTGCCACTCACTGCCTATCCTAATTCAGACCCTCCGATTCACACCACCCCTTGATGTTTTTCTCACTCCTACTAGTGAATGTAATGTAACACACACCCATACAATGCGCACCACCCCGCGATGTTTTTCAGAAGTCTATCCTACATTGCCACTGCATGTTCCCTGACCTCCCCATGCTGAACACCCCGCGTTGCTTTTCTCCATCCTACATTGCCACTCACTGCCTATGCTAATTCAGACCCTCCGATTCACACCACCCCGTGATATTTTTCTCACTCCTACTAGTGAATGTAATGTAACACACACCCATACAATGCGCACCACCCCGTGATGTTTTTCTCACTCCTACTAGTGAATGTAATGTAACACACACCCATACAATGCGCACCACCACGCGATGTTTTTCAGAAACCTATGCTACATTGCCACTGCATGTTCCCTGACCTCCCCATGCTGACCACCCCGCGGTGCTTTTCTCCATCCCACATTGCCACTCACTGCCTATGCTAATTCAGACCCTCCGATTCACACCACCCCGTGTTGTTTTTCTCATGCCTACTAGTGAATATAATGTAACACACACCCATACAATGCGCACCACCCCGCGATGTTTTTCGGAAACCTATCCTACATTGCCACTGCATGTTCCCAGACCTCCCCATGCTGAAAACCCCGCGGTGCTTTTCTTCATCCTACATTGACAATCACTGCCTATCCTAATTCAGACCCTCCGATTCACACCTCCCCGTGATGTTTTTCTCACTCCTACTAGTGAATGTAATGTAACACACACCCATACGATGCGCACCACCCCATGATGTTTTTCTCATTCCTACTACTGAATGTAATGTAAGACACACCCATACAATGCGCACCACCCCGCGATGTTTTTCAGAAACCTATGCTACATTGCCACTGCATGTTCCCTGACCTCCCCAAGCTGACCACCCCGCGGTGCTTTTCTCCATCCCACATTGCCACTCACTGCCTATGCTAATTCAGACACTCCGATTCACACCACCCCGTGATGTTTTTCTCACTCCTACTACTGAATGTAATGTAAGACACACCCATACAATGCGCACCACCCCGCGATGTTTTTCAGAAACCTATCGTACATTGCCACTGAATGTTCCCTGACCTCCCCATGCTGACCACCCCGCCGTGCTTTTCTCCATCCTACATTGCCACTCACTGCCTATCTTAATTCAGACCCTCCGATTCACACAACCCCGTGATGTTTTTCTCACTCCTACTAGTGAATGTAATGTGAAACACACCCATACAATGCGCACCACCCCGCGATGTTTTTCAGAAACCTATCCTACTTTGCCACTGCATATTCCCTGACCTGCCCATGCTGACCACCCCGCGGTGTTTTTCTCCATCCTACATTGCCACTCACTGCCTATCCTAATTCAGACCCTCCGATTCACACCACCCCGTGATGTTTTTCTCACTCCTACTAGTGAATGTAATGTAACACACACCCATACAATGCGCACCACCCCGTGATGTTTTTCTCACTCCTACTAGTGAATGTAATGTAACACACACCCATACAATGCGCACCACCCCGCGATGTTTTTCAGAAACCTATCCTACATTGCCACTGCATGTTCCCTGACCTTAACATGCTGACCACCCCGCGGTGCTTTTGTCCATCCCACATTGCCACACACTGCCTATCCTAATTCAGACACTCCGATTCACACCACCCCGTGATGTTTTTCTCACTCCTACTAGTGAATGTAATGTAACACAGACCCATACAATGCGCACCACCCCGTGATGTTTTTCTCACTCCTACTGGTGAATGTAATGTAAAACACACCCACACAATGCGCACCGCCCCGAGATGTTTTTCAGAAACCTATCCTACATTGCCACTGCATGTTCCCTGACCTCCCCATGCTGAACACCCCGCGTTGCTTTTGTCCATCCTACATTGCCACTCACTGCCTATCCTAATTCAGACCCTCCGATTCACACCACCGCGTGATGTTTTTCTCACTCCTACTAGTGAATGTAATGTAACACACACCCATACAATGCGCACCACCCCGTGATGTTTTTCTCACTCCTACTAGTGAATGTAATGTAACACACACCCATACAATGCGCACCACCCCGTGATGTTTTTCTCACTCCTACTAGTGAATGTAATGTAACACACACCCATACAGTGCGCACCACCCCGTGATGTTTTTCTCACTCCTACTAGTGTATGTAATGTAACACACACCCATACAATGCGCACCACCCCGCGATGTTTTTCAGAAACCTATCCTACATTGCCACTGCATGTTCCCTGACCTCCCCATGCTGACCACCCCGCGGTGCTTTTCTCCATCCCACATTGCCACACACTGCCTATCCTAATTCAGACCCTCCGATTCACACCACCCCGTGATGTTTTTCTCACTCCTACTAGGGAATGTAATGTAACACACACCCATACAATGCGCACCACCCCGTGATGTTTTTCTCACTCCTACTAGTGAATGTAATGTAACACACACGCATACAATGCGCACCACCCCGCGATGTTTTTCAGAAACCTAACCTACATTGCCACTGCATGTTCCCTGACCTCCCCATGCAGACCACACCGCGGTGCTTTTCTCCATCCTACATTGCCTCTCACTGCCTATCCTAATTCAGACCCTCCGATTCACACCACTCCGCGATGTTTCTCTCACTCCTACTAGTGAATGTATTGTAACACAAACCCATACAACACGCACCACCCCGCGATGTTTTTCAGAAACCTATCCTACATTGCCACTGCATGTTCCCTGACCTCCCCATGCTGACCACCCCGCGTTGCTTTTCTCCATCCTACATTGCCACTCACTGCCTATCCTAATTCAGACACTCCGATTCACACCACCCCGTGATGTTTTTCTCACTCCTACTAGTGAATGTAATTTAACACACACCCATACAATGCGCACCACCCCGTGATGTTTTTCAGAAAACTATCCTAAATTGCCACTGCATGTTCCGTGACCTCCCCATGCTGACCACCCCGCGGTGCTTTTCTCCATCCTACATTGACACTCACTGCCTATCCTAATTCAGACGCTCCGATTCTCACCACCCCGTGATGTTTTTCTCACACCTACTAGTGAATGTAATGTAACACACACCCATACAATGGGCATCACCCCGTGATGTTTTTCTCACTCCTACTAGTGAATATAATGTAACACACACCCATACAATGCGCACCACCCCGCGATGTTTTTCAGAAACCTATCCTACTTTGCCACTGCATGTTCCCTGACCTCCCCATGCTGACCACCACGCGGTGCTTTTCTCCATCCTACATTGCCACTCACAGCCTATCCTAATTCAAACCCTCCGATTCACACCACCCCGTGATGTTTTTCTCACTCCTACTAGTGAATGTAATGTAACACACACCCATACAATGCGCACCACACCGCGTTGTTTTTCAGAAACCTATCATACATTGCCACTGCATGTTCCCTGACCTCCCCATGCTGACCACCCCGCGGTGCTTTTCTCCATCCTACATTGCCACTCACTGCCTATCCTAATTCAGACCCTCCGATTCACACCACCCCGTGATGTTTTTCTCACTCCTACTTGTGAATGTAATGTAACATACACCCCTACATTGCGCACCACCCCATGATGTTTTTCTCACTCCTACTAGTGAATGTAATGTAACACACATGCATACAATGCGCACCACCCCGCGATGTTTTTCAGAAACCTATCCTACATTGCCCTGCATGTTCCCTGACCTCCCCATGCTGACCACCTTGCGGTGCTTTTCTCCATCCTTCATTGCCACTCAATGCCTATCCTAATTCAGACCCTCCGATTCACACCACCCCGCGATGTTTTTCTCACTCCTACTAGTGAATGTAATGTAACACACACCAATACAATGCACAACACCCCGCGATGTTTTTCATTAACCTACCCTACATTTCCACTGCATGTTCCCTTACCTCCCCATGCTAACCACCCCGCGGTGCTTTTCTCCATCCTAAATTGCCACTCACTACCTATCCTAATTCAGACCCTCCGATTAACACCACCCCGTGATGTTTTTCTCACTCCTACTAGAGAATGTAATGTAACACATGCCCATACAATGTGCACCACCCCGTGATGTTTTTCAGAAACCTATCATACATTGCCACTGCATGTTCCCTGACCTCCCCATTCTGAACACCCCGCGTTGCTTTTCTCCATCCTACATTGCCACTCACTGCCTATCCTAATTCAGACCTTCCGATTCACACCACCCCTTGATGTTTTTCTCACTCCTACTAGTGAATGTAATGTAACACACACCCATACAATGCGCACCACCCCGCGATGTTTTTCAGAAATCTATCCTACATTGCCACTGCATGTTCCCTGACCTCCCCATGCTGACCACCCCGCGGTGCTTTTCTCCATCCCACATTGCCACACACTGCCTATCCTAATTCAGACCCTCCGATTCACACCACCCCGTGATGATTTTCTCACTCCTACTAGGGAATGTAATGTAACACACACCCATACAATGCGCACCACCCCGTGATGTTTTTCTCACTCCTACTAGTGAATGTAATGTAACACACACCCATACAATGCGCACCACCCCGCGATGTTTTTTCAGAAACCTATCCTACATTGCCACTGCATGTTCCCTGACCTCCCCATGATGACCAAACTGCGGTGCTTTTCTCCATCCTACATTGCCACAAACTGCCTATCCTAATTCAGACCCTCCCATTCACACCACCCTGCGATGTTTTTTTCACTCCTACTAGTGAATGTAATGTAACACACACCCATACAATGCGCACCACCACGCGATGTTTTTCAGAAACCTATGCTACATTGCCACTGCATGTTCCCTGACCTCCCCATGCTGACCACCCCGCGGTGCTTTTCTCCATCCTGCATTGCCACTCACTGCCTATCCTAATTCAGACCCTCTGATTCACACCACCCCGTGGTGTTTTTCTCACTCCTACTAGTGAATGTAATGTAACACACACCCATTCAATGCACACCACCCCGTGATGTTTTTCTCACTCCTACTAGTGAATGTAATGTAACACACTCAAATACAATGCGCACCATCCCGCGATGTTTTTCAGAAACCTATCCTACATTGCCACTGCATGTTCCCTCACCTCCCCATGCTGACCACGCCGCGGTGCTTTTCTCCATCCTACATTGCCACTCACTGCCTATCATAATTCACCCTCCGATTCACACCACCCCGTGATGTTTTTCTCATGCCTACTAGTGAATATAATGTAACACACACCCATACAATGCGCACCACCCCGCGATGTTTTTCGGAAACCTATCCTACATTGCCACTGCATGTTCCCAGACCTCCCCATGCTGACCACCCCGCGGTGCTTTTCTTAATCCTACATTGACACTCACTGCCTATCCTAATTCAGACCCTCCGATTCACACCTCCCCGTGATGTTTTTCTCACTCCTACTAGTGAATGTAATGTAACACACACCCATACAGTGCGCACCACCCCGTGATGTTTTTCTCACTCCTACTACTGAATGTAATGTAAGACACACCCATACAATGCGCACCACCCCGCGATGTTTTTCAGAAACCTATCGTACATTGCCACTGAATGTTCCCTGACCTCCCCATGCTGACCACCACGCGGTGCTTTTCTCCATCCTACATTGCCACTCACTGCCTATCTTAATTCAGACCCTCCGATTCACACCACCCCGTGATGTTTTTCTCACTCCTACTAGTGAATGTAATGTGAAACACACCCATACAATGCGCACCACCCCGCGATGTTTTTCAGAAACCTATCCTACTTTGCCACTGCATATTCCCTGACCTGCCCATGCTGACCACCCCGCGGTGTTTTTCTCCATCCTACATTGCCACTCACTGCCTATCCTAATTCAGACCCTCCGATTCACACCACCCCGTGATGTTTTTCTCACTCCTACTAGTGAATGTAATGTAACACACACCCATACAATGCGCACCACCCCGTGATGTTTTTCTCACTCCTACTAGTGAATGTAATGTAACACACACCCATACAATGCGCACCACCCCGCGATGTTTTTCAGAAACCTATCCTACATTGCCACTGCATGTTCCCTGACCTTAACATGCTGACCACCCCGCGGTGCTTTTCTCCATCCCACATTGCCACACACTGCCTATGCTAATTCAGACACTCCGATTCACACCACCCCGTGATGTTTTTCTCACTCCTACTAGTGAATGTAATGTAACACACACCTACACAGTGCGCACCACCCCGCGATGTTTTTCAGAAACCTATCCTACATTGCCACTGCATGTTCCCTGACCTCCCCATGCTGACCACCCCGCGGTGCTTTTCTCCATCCCACATTGCCACACACTGCCTATCCTAATTCAGACCCTCCGATTCACACCACCCCGTGATGATTTTCTCACTCCTACTAGGGAATGTAATGTAACACACACCCATACAATGCGCACCACCCCGTGATGTTTTTCTCACTCCTACTAGTGAATGTAATGTAACACACACCCATACAATGCGCACCACCCCGCGATGTTTTTTCAGAAACCTATCCTACATTGCCACTGCATGTTCCCTGACCTCCCCATGATGACCAAACTGCGATGCTTTTCTCCATCCTACATTGCCACAAACTGCCTATCCTAATTCAGACCCTCCGATTCACACCACCCTGCGATGTTTTTCTCACTCCTAGTAGTGAATGTAATGTAACACACACCCATACAATGCGCACCACCACGCGATGTTTTTCAGAAACCTATGCTACATTGCCACTGCATGTTCCCTGACCTCCCCATGCTGACCACCCCGCGTTGCTTTTCTCCATCCTGCAATGCCACTCACTGCCTATCCTAATTCAGACCCTCCGATTCACACCACCCTGCGATGTTTTTCTCACTCCTACTAGTGAATGTAATGTAACACACTCAAATACAATGCGCACCATCCCGCGATGTTTTTCAGAAACCTATCCTACATTGCCACTGCATGTTCCCTCACCTCCCCATGCTGACCACGCCGCGGTGCTTTTCTCCATCCTACATTGCCACTCACTGCCTATCCTAATTCACCCTCCGATTCACACCACCCCGTGATGTTTTTCTCATGCCTACTAGTGAATATAATGTAACACACACCCATACAATGCGCACCACCCCGCGATGTTTTTCGGAAACCTATCCTACATTGCCACTGCATGTTCCCAGACCTCCCCATGCTGACCACCCCGCGGTGCTTTTCTTCATCCTACATTGACACTCACTGCCTATCCTAATTCAGACCCTCCGATTCACACCTCCCCGTGATGTTTTTCTCACTCTTACTAGTGAATGTAATGTAACACACACCCATACGATGCGCACCACCCCGTGATGTTTTTCTCACTCCTACTACTGAATGTAATGTAAGACACACCCATACAATGCGCACCACCCCGCGATGTTTTTCAGAAACCTATCGTACATTGCCACTGAATGTTCCCTGACCTCCCCATGCTGACCACCCCGCCGTGCTTTTCTCCATCCTACATTGCCACTCACTGCCTATCTTAATTCAGACCCTCCGATTCACACAACCCCGTGATGTTTTTCTCACTCCTACTAGTGAATGTAATGTGAAACACACCCATACAATGCGCACCACCCCGCGATGTTTTTCAGAAACCTATCCTACTTTGCCACTGCATATTCCCTGACCTGCCCATGCTGACCACCCCGCGGTGTTTTTCTCCATCCTACATTGCCACTCACTGCCTATCCTAATTCAGACCCTCCGATTCACACCACCCCGTGATGTTTTTCTCACTCCTACTAGTGAATGTAATGTAACACACACCCATACAATGCGCACCAACCCGTGATGTTTTTCTCACTCCTACTAGTGAATGTAATGTAACACACACCCATACAATGCGCACCACCCCGCGATGTTTTTCAGAAACCTATCCTACATTGCCACTGCATGTTCCCTGACCTTAACATGATGACCACCCCGCGGTGCTTTTCTCCATCCCACATTGCCACACACTGCCTATCCTAATTCAGACACTCCGATTCACACCACCCCGTGATGTTTTTCTCACTCCTAGTAGTGAATGTAATGTAACACAGACCCATACAATGCGCACCACCCCGTGATGTTTTTCTCACTCCTACTGGTGAATGTAATGTAACACACACCCATACAATGCGCACCGCCCCGAGATGTTTTTCAGAAACCTATCCTACATTGCCACTGCATGTTCCCTGACCTCCCCATGCTGAACACCCCGCGTTGCTTTTGTCCATCCTACATTGCCACTCACTGCCTATCCTAATTCAGACCCTCCGATTCACACCACCGCGTGATGTTTTTCTCACTCCTACTAGTGAATGTAATGTAACACACACCCATACAATGCGCACCACCCCGTGATGTTTTTCTCACTCCTACTAGTGAATGTAATGTAACACACACCCATACAATGCGCACCACCCCATGATGTTTTTCTCACTCCTACTAGTGAATGTAATGTAACACACACCCATACAGTGCGCACCACCCCGTGATGTTTTTCTCACTCCTACTAGTGAATGTAATGTAACACACACCCATACAATGCGCACCACCCCGCGATGTTTTTCAGAAACCTATCCTACATTGCCACTGCATTTTCCCTGACCTCCCCATGCTGACCACCCCGCGGTGCTTTTCTCCATCCCACATTGCCACACACTGCCTATCCTAATTCAGACCCTCCGATTCACACCACCCCGTGATGTTTTTCTCACTCCTACTAGGGAATGTAATGTAACACACACCCATACAATGCGCACCACCCCGTGATGTTTTTCTCACTCCTACTAGTGAATGTAATGTAACACACACGCATACAATGCGCACCACCCCGCGATGTTTTTCAGAAACCTATCCTACATTGCCACTGCATGTTCCCTGACCTCCCCATGCAGACCACACCGCGGTGCTTTTCTCCATCCTACATTGCCTCTCACTGCCTATCCTAATTCAGACCCTCCGATTCACACCACTCCGCGATGTTTCTCTCACTCCTACTAGTGAATGTATTGTAACACAAACCCATACAACACGCACCACCCAGCGATGTTTTTCAGAAACCTATCCTACATTGCCACTGCATGTTCCCTGACCTCCCCATGCTGAACACCCCGCGTTGCTTTTGTCCATCCTACATTGCCACTCACTGCCTATCCTAATTCAGACCCTCCGATTCACACCTCCCCGTGATGTTTTTCTCACTCCTACTAGTGAATGTAATGTAACACACACCCATACAATGCGCACCACCCCGTGATGTTTTTCTCACTCCTACTAGTGAATGTAATAAAACACACACCCATACAATGCGCACCACCCCGTGATGTTTTTCTCACTCCTACTAGTGAATGTAATGTAACACACACCCATACAATGCGCACCACCCCGTGATGTTTTTCTCACTCCTACTAGTGAATGTAATGTAACACACACCCATACAATGCGCACCACCCCGCGATGTTTTTCAGAAACCTATTCTACATTGCCACTGCATGTTCCCTGACCTCCCCATGCTGACCACCCCGCGGTGCTTTTCTCCATCCTACATTGCCAATCACTGCCTATCCTAATTCAGACGCTCCGATTCTCACCACCCCGTGATGTTTTTCTCACTCCTACTAGTGAATGTAATGTAACACACACCGATACAATGGACATCACCCCGTGATGTTTTTCTCACTCCTACTAGTGAATGTAATGTAACACACACCCATACAATGCGCACCACCCCGCGATGTTTTTCAGAAACCTATCCTACTTTGCCACTGCATGTTCCCTGACCTCCCCATGCTGACCACCACGCGGTGCTTTTCTCCATCCTACATTGCCACTCACTGCCTATCCTAATTCAAACCCTCCGATTCACACCACCCCGTGATGTTTTTCTCACTCCTACTAGTGAATGTAATGTAACACACACCCATACAATGCGCACCACCCCGCGATGTTTTTCAGAAACCTATCCTACATTGCCACTGCATGTTAACTGACCTCCCCATGCTGACAAACCCGCGGTGCTTTTCTCCATCCTACATTGCCACTCACTGCCTATCCTAATTCAGACCCTCCGATTCACACCACCCCGTGAAGTTTTTCTCACTCCTACTTGTGAATGTAATGTAACATACAACCCTACATTGCGCACCACCCCATGATGTTTTTCTCACTCCTACTAGTGAATGTAATGTAACACACACGCATACAATGCGCACCACCCCGTGATGTTTTTCAGAAACCTATCCTACATTGTCACTGCATGTTCCGTGACCTCCCCATGCTGACCACCCCGCGGTGCTTTTCTCCATCCTACATTGGCACTCACTGCCTATCCTAATTCAAACCCTCCGATTCACACCACCCCGCGATGTTTTTCTCATTCCTAGTAGTGAATGTAATGTAACACACACCCATACAATGCGCACCATCCGCGATGTTTTTCAGAAACCTATCCTACATTGCCACTGCATGTTCCCTGACCTCACCATGCTGACCACCCCGCGGTGCTTTTCTCCATCCTACATTGCCACTCACTGCCTATCCTAATTCAGACCCTCCGATTCACACCACCCCGTGATGTTTTTCTCACTCCTACTAGTGAATGTAATGTAACACACACACACACATACAATGCGCACCACCCCGTGATGTTTTTCTCACTCTTACTAGTGAATGTAATGTAACACACACCCATACAATGCGCACCACCCCGCGATGTTTTTCAGAAACCTATCCTACATTGCCCTGCATGTTCCCTGACCTCCCCATGCTGACCACCTTGCGGTGCTTTTCTCCATCCTACATTGCCACTCACTGCCTATCCTAATTCAGACCCTCCGATTCACACCACCCCGCGATGTTTTTCTCACTCCTACTAGTGAATGTAATGTAACCCACACCAATACAATGCACAACACCCCGCGATGTTTTTCATTAACCTACCCTACATTTCCACTGCATGTTCCCTTACCTCCCCATTCTAACCACCCCGCGGTGCTTTTCTCCATCCTACATTGCCACTCACTACCTATCCTAATTCAGACCCTCCGATTCACACCACCCCGTGATGTTTTTCTCACTCCTACTAGAGAATGTAATGTAACACATGCCCATACAATGTGCACCACCCCGTGATGTTTTTCAGAAACCTATCCTACATTGCCACAGCATGTTCCCTGACCTCCCCATTCTGAACACCCCGCGTTGCTTTTCTCCATCCTACATTGCCACTCACTGCCTATCCTAATTCAGACCCTCCGATTCACACCACCCCTTGATGTTTTTCTCACTCCTACTAGTGAATGTAATGTAACACACACCCATACAATGCGCACCACCCCGCGATGTTTTTCAGAAATCTATCCTACATTGCCACTGCATGTTCCCTGACCTCCCCATGCTGAACACCCCGCGTTGCTTTTCTCCATCCTACATTGCCACTCACTGCCTATCCTAATTCAGACCATCCGATTCACACCACCCCGTGATGATTTTCTCACTCCTACTAGGGAATGTAATGTAACACACACCCATACAATGCGCACCACCACGTGATGTTTTTCTCACTCCTACTAGTGAATGTAATGTAACACACACCCATACAATGCGCACCACCCCGCGATGTTTTTTCAGAAACCTATCCTACATTGCCACTGCATGTTCCCTGACCTCCCCATGATGACCAAACTGCGGTGCTTTTCTCCATCCTACATTGCCACAAACTGCCTATCCTAATTCAGACCCTCCGATTCACACCACCCTGCGATGTTTTTCTCACTCCTACTAGTGAATGTAATGTAACACACACCCATACAATGCGCACCACCACGCGATGTTTTTCAGAAACCTATGCTACATTGCCACTGCATGTTCCCTGACCTCCCCATGCTGACCACCCCGCGGTGCTTTTCTCCATCCTGCATTGCCACTCACTGCCTATCCTAATTCAGACCCTCTGATTCACACCACCCCGTGGTGTTTTTCTCACTCCTACTAGTGAATGTAATGTAACACACACCCATTCAATGCACACCACCCCGTGATGTTTTTCTCACTCCTACTAGTGAATGTAATGTAACACACTCAAATACAATGCGCACGATCCCGCGATGTTTTTCAGAAACCTATCCTACATTGCCACTGCATGTTCCCTCACCTCCCCATGCTGACCACGCCGCGGTGCTTTTCTCCATCCTACATTGCCACTCACTGCCTATCATAATTCACCCTCCGATTCACACCACCCCGTGATGTTTTTCTCATGCCTACTAGTGAATATAATGTAACACACACCCATACAATGCGCACCACCCCGCGATGTTTTTCGGAAACCTATCCTACATTGCCACTGCATGTTCCCAGACCTCCCCATGCTGACCACCCCGCGGTGCTTTTCTTCATCCTACATTGACACTCACTGCCTATCCTAATTCAGACCCTCCGATTCACACCTCCCCGTGATGTTTTTCTCACTCCTACTAGTGAATGTAATGTAACACACACCCATACGATGCGCACCACCCCGTGATGTTTTTCTCACTCCTACTACTGAATGTAATGTAAGACACACCCATACAATGCGCACCACCCCGCGATGTTTTTCAGAAACCTATCGTACATTGCCACTGAATGTTCCCTGACCTCCCCATGCTGACCACCCCGCGGTGCTTTTCTCCATCCTACATTGCCACTCACTGCCTATCTTAATTCAGACCCTCCGATTCACACCACCCCGTGATGTTTTTCTCACTCCTACTAGTGAATGTAATGTGAAACACACCCATACAATGCGCACCACCCCGCGATGTTTTTCAGAAACCTATCCTACTTTGCCACTGCATATTCCCTGACCTGCCCATGCTGACCACCCCGCGGTGTTTTTCTCCATCCTACATTGCCACTCACTGCCTATCCTAATTCAGACCCTCCGATTCACACCACCCCGTGATGTTTTTCTCACTCCTACTAGTGAATGTAATGTAACAAACACCCATACAATGCGCACCACCCCGTGGTGTTTTTCTCACTCCTACTAGTGAATGTAATGTAACACACACCCATACAATGCGCACCACCCCGCGATGTTTTTCAGAAACCTATCCTACATTGCCACTGCATGTTCCCTGACCTTAACATGCTGACCACCCCGCGGTGCTTTTCTCCATCCCACATTGCCACACACTGCCTATGCTAATTCAGACACTCCGATTCACACCACCCCGTGATGTTTTTCTCACTCCTACTAGTGAATGTAATGTAACACAGACCCATACAATGCGCACCACCCCGTGATGTTTTTCTCACTCCTACTGGTGAATGTAATGTAACACACATCCATACAATGCGCACCGCCCCGAGATGTTTTTCAGAAACCTATCCTACATTGCCACTGCATGTTCCCTGACCTCCCCATGCTGAACACCCCGCGTTGCTTTTGTCCATCCTACATTGCCACTCACTGCCTATCCTAATTCAGACCCTCCGATTCACACCACCGCGTGATGTTTTTCTCACTCCTACTAGTGAATGTAATGTAACACACACCCATACAATGCGCACCACCCCGTGATGTTTTTCTCACTCCTACTAGTGAATGTAATGTAACACACACCCATACAATGCGCACCACCCCGTGATGTTTTTCTCACTCCTACTAGTGAATGTAATGTAACACACACCTATACAGTGCGCACCACCCCGTGATGTTTTTCTCACTCCTACTAGTGAATGTAATGTAACACACACCCATACAATGCGCACCACCCCGCGATGTTTTTCAGAAACCTATCCTACATTGCCACTGCATGTTCCCTGACCTCCCCATGCTGACGACCCCGCGGTGCTTTTCTCCATCCCACATTGCCACTCACTGCCTATCCTAATTCAGACCCTCCGATTCACACCACCCCGTGATGTTTTTCTCACTCCTACTAGTGAATGTAATGTAACACACACCCATACAATGCGCACCACCCCGCGATGTTTTTCAGAAACCTATCATACATTGCCACTGCATGTTCCCTGACCTCCCCATGCTGACCACCCCGCGGTGCTTTTCTCCATCCCACATTGCCACACACTGCCTATCCTAATTCAGACCTTCCGTTTCACACCACCCCGTGATGATTTTCTCACTCCTACTAGGGAATGTAATGTAACACACACCCATACAATGCGCACCACCCCGTGATGTTTTTCTCACTCCTACTAGTGAATGTAATGTAACACACACCCGTACAATGCGCACCACCCTGCGATGTTTTTTCAGAAACCTATACTACATTGACACTACATGTTCCCTGACCTCCCCATGATGACCAAACTGCGGTGCTTTTCTCCATCCACATTGCCACAAACTGCCTATCCTAATTCAGACCTTCCGATTCACACCACCCTGCGATGTTTTTCTCACTCCTACTAGTGAATGTAATGTAACACACACCCATACAATGCGCACCACCCCGCGATGTTTTTCAGAAACCTATCCAATATTGCCACTGATTGTTCCCTGACCTCCCCATGCTGACCAACCCGCGGTGCTTTTCTCCATCCTACATTGCCACTCACTGCCTATCCTAATTCAGACCCTCCGATTCACACCACCCCGTGATGTTTTTCTCACTCCTACTAGTGAATGTAATTTAACACACACCCATACAATCCGCACCACCACACGATGTTTTTCAGAAACCTACCCTACATTGCCATTGCATGTTCCCTGACATCCCCGTGCTGACCACCCCGCGGAGCTTTTCTCCATTCTACATTGCCACTCACTGCCTATCCTAATTCACACCCTCCGATTCACACCACCCCGTGATGTTTTTCTCACTCCTACTAGTGAATGTAATGTAACACACACCCATGCAATGCGCACCACCCCGTGTTGTTTTTCTCACTCCTACTAGTGAACGTAATGTAACACACACCCATACAATGCGCACCAACCCGCGATGTTTTTCAGAAACCTATCCTACATTGCCACTGCATGTTCCCTGACCTCCCCATGATGACCACCCCACGGTGCTTTTCTCCATCCTACATTGCCACTCACTGCCTATCCTAATTCAGACCCTCCGATTCACACCACCCCGTTATGTTTTTCTCACTCCTACTAGTGAATGTAATGTAACACACACCCATACAATGCGCACCACCCGGCGATGTTTTTCGGAAACCTATCCTACATTGCCACTGCATGTTCCCTGACCTCCCCATGCTGACCACCCCGCGGTGCTTTTCTCCATCCTACATTGCCACTCACTGCCTATCCTATTTCAGACCCTCCGATTCACACCACCCCGTGATGTTTTTCTCACTCCTACTAGTGAATGTAATGTAACACACACCCATACAATACGCACCACCCCGCGCTGTTTTTCAGAAACCTATCCTACATTGCCACTGCATGTTCCCTGACCTCCCCATGCTGACCACCCCGCGGTGCTTTTCTCCATCCTACATTGCCACTCACTGACTATCCTAATTCAGACCCTCCGATTCACACCACCCCATGATGTTTTTCTCACTCCTGCTAGTGAATATAATGTAACACAACCCATACAATGCGCACCACCCTGTGATGTTTTTCTCACTCCTACTAGTGAATGTAATGTAACACACAGCCATACAATGCGCACCACCCCGCGATGTTTTTCAGAATCCTATCCTACATTGCCACTGCATGTTCCCTGACCTCCCCATGCTGACCACCCCGCGGTGCTTTTCTCCATCCCACATTGCCACACACTGCCTATCCTAATTCAGACCCTCCGATTCACACCACCCCGTGGTGTTTTCCTCACTCCTACTAGTGAATGTAATGTAACACTCACCCATACAATGCGCACCACCCCGTGATGTTTTTCTCACTCCTACTAGTGAATGTAATGTAACACACACCCATACAATGCGCATCACCCCGCGATGTTTTTCAGAAACCTATCCTACATTGCCACTGCATGTTCCCTGACCTCCCCATGCTGACCACCCCGCGGTGCTTTTCTCCATCCTACATTGTCACTCACTGCCTATCCTAATTCAGACCCTCCGATTCACACCACCCCGTGATGTTTTTCTCACTCTTACTAGTGAATGTAATGTAACACACACCCATACAATGCGCACCACCCCGCGATGTTTTTCAGAAACCTATCCTACATTGCCACTGCATGTTCCCTGACCTCCCCATGCTGACCACCCCGCGGTGCTTTTCTCCATCCTACATTGCCACTCACTGCCTTTCCTAATTCAGACCCTCGGATTCAAACCACCCCGTGATGTTTTTCTCACTCATACTAGTGAATGTAATGTAACACACACCCATACAATGCGCACCACCCCGTGATGTTTTTCTCACTCCTACTAGTGAATGTAATGTAACACACACCCATACAATGCGCACCACCCCGCGATGTTTTTCAGAATCCTATCCTACATTGCCACTGCATGTTCCCTGACTTCCCAATGCTGACCACCCCGCAGTGCTTTTCTCCATCCCACATTGCCACACACTGCCTATCCTAATTCAGACCCTCCGATTCACACCACCCCGTGATGTTTTTCTCACTCCTACTAGTGAATGTAATGTAACACACACCCATACAATGCGCACCACCCCGTGATGTTTTACTCACTCCTACTAGTGAATGTAATGTAACACCCACCCATACAATGCGCACCACCCCGTGATGTTTTTCAGAAACCTATCCTACATTGTCACTGCATGTTCCCTGACCTCCCCATGCTGACCACCCCGCGGTGCTTTTCTCCATCCTACATTGCCACTCACTGCCTATCCTAATTCAGACCCTCCCATTCACACCACCCCGTGATGTTTTTCTCACTCCTACTAGTAAATGTAATGTAACATACACCCATACAATGCGCACCACCACGTGATGTTTTTCTCACTCCTTCTAGTGAATGTAATGTAACACACACCCATACAATGCGCACCACCCCGCGATGTTTTTCAAAACCTATCCTACATTGCCACTGCATGTTCCCAGACCTCCCCATGCTGACCACCCCGCGGTGCTTTTCTCCATCCCACATTGCACACACTGCCTATCCTAATTCAGACCCTCCGATTCACACCACCCCGTAATGTTTTTCTCACTCCTACTAGTGAATGTAATGTAACACACACCCATACAATGTGCACCACCCCGTGATGTTTTTCTCACTCCTACTAGTGAATGTAATGTAACACACACCCATACAATGCGCACCACCACGCGATGTTTTTCAGAAACCTATCCTACATTGCCACTGCATGTTCCCTGACCTTAACATGCTGACCACCCCGCGGTGCTTTTCTCCATCCCACATTGCCACACACTGCCTATCCTAATTCAGACACTCCGATTCACACCACCCCGTGATGTTTTTCTCACTCCTACTAGTGAATGTAATGTAACACAGACCCATACAATGCGCACCACCCCATGATGTTTTTCTCACTCCTACTGGTGAATGTAATGTAACACACACCCATACAATGCGCACCGCCCCGCGATGTTTTTCAGAAACCTATCCTTCATTGCCACTGCCTGTTCCCTGACCTCCCCATGCTGACCACCCCGCGGTGCTTTTCTCCATCCTACATTGCCACTCACTGCCTATCCTAATTCAGACCCTCCGATTCACACCACCCCGTTATGTTTTTCTCACTCCTACTAGTGAATGTAATGTAACACGCACCCATACAATGCGCACCACCCGGCGATGTTTTTCGTAAACCTATCCTACATTGCCACTGCATGTTCCCTGACCTCCCCATGCTGACCACCCCGCGGTGCTTTTCTCCATCCTACATTGCCACTCACTGCCTATCCTAATTCAGACCCTCCGATTCACACCACCCCGTGATGTTTTTCTCACTCCTACTAGTGAATGTAATGGAACACACACCCATACAATGCGCACCACCCCGCCATGTTTTTCAGAAACCTATCCTACATTGCCACTGCATGTTCCCTGACCTCCCCATGCTGACCACCACGCGGTGCTTTTCTCCATCCTACATTGCCACTCACTGACTATCCTAATTCAGACCCTCCGATTCACACCACCCCGTGATGTTTTCCTCACTCCTACTAGTGAATGTAATGTAACACACACCCATACAATGCTCACCACCCCGTGATGTTTTTCTCACTCCTACTAGTGAATGTAATGTAACACACACCCATACAATGCGCATCACCCCGCGATGTTTTTCAGAAACCTATCCTACATTGCCACTGCATGTTCCCTGACCTCCCCATGCTGACCACCCCGCGGTGCTTTTCTCCATCCTACATTGTCACTCACTGCCTATCCTAATTCAGACCCTCTGATTCACACCACCCCGTGATGTTTTTCTCACTCCTACTAGTGAATGTAATGTAACACACACCCATACAATGCGCACCACCCCGCGATGTTTTTCAGAAACCTATCCTACATTGCCACTGCAAGTTCCCTGACCTCCCCATGCTGACCACCCCGCGGTGCTTTTCTCCATCCTACATTGCCACTCACTGCCTATCCTAATTCAGACCCTCCGATTCAAACCACCCCGTGATGTTTTTCTCACTCCTACTAGTGAATGTAATGTAACACACACCCATACAATGCCCACCACCCCGTGATGTTTTTCTCACTCCTACTAGTGAATGTAATGTAACACACACCCATACAATGCGCACCACCCCGCGATGTTTTTCAGAATCCTATTCTACATTTCCACTGCATGTTCCCTGACTTCCCAATGCTGACCACCCCGCGGTGCTTTTCTCCATCCCACATTGCCACACACTGCCTATCCTAATTCAGACCCTCCGATTCACACCACCCCGTGATGTTTTTCTCACTCCTACTAGTGAATGTAATGTAACACACACCCATACAATGCGCACCACACCGCGATATTTTTCAGAAACCTATCTTACATTGCCACTGCATGTTCCCTTACCTCCCCATGCTGACCACCCCGTGGTGCTTTTCTTCATCCTACATTGACACTCACTGCCTATCCTAATTCAGACCCTCCCATTCACACCACCCTGTGATGTTTTTCTCACTCCTACTAGTAAATGTAATGTAACACACACCCATACAATGCGCACCACCACGTGATGTTTTTCTCACTCCTACTAGTGAATGTAATGTAACACACACCCATACAATGCGCACCACCCCGCGATATTTTTCAGAAACTTATCCTACATTGCCACTGCATGTTCCCTGACCTCCCCATGCTGACCACCCCGCGGTGCTTTTCTCCATCCCACATTGCACACACTGCCCATCCTAATTCAGACCCTCCGATTCACACCACCCCGTAATGTTTTTCTCACTCCTACTAGTGAATGTAATGTAACACACACCCATACAATGTGCACCACCCCGTGATGTTTTTCTCACTCCTACTAGTGAATGTAATGTAACACACACCCATACAATGCGCACCACCCCGCGATGTTTTTCAGAAACCTATCCTACATTGCCACTGCATGTTCCCTGACCTTAACATGCTGACCACCCCGCGGTGCTTTTCTCCATTCCACATTGCCACACACTGCCTATCCTAATTCAGACACTCCGATTCACACCACCCCTTGATGTTTTTCTCACTCCTACTAGTGAATGTAATGTAACACAGACCCATACAATGCGCACCACCCCGTGATTTTTTTCTCACTCCTACTGGTGAATGTAATGTAACACACACCCATACAATGCGCACCGCCCCGCGATGTTTTTCAGAAACCTATCCTTCATTGCCACTGCCTGTTCCCTGACCTCCCCATGCTGACCACCCCGCGGTGCTTTTCTCCATCCTACATTGCCACTCACTGCCTATCCTAATTCAGACCATCCGATTCACACCACCCCGTGATGTTTTTCTCACTCCTACTAGTGAATGTAATGTAACACACACCCATACAATGCGCACTAAAACGCGATGTTTTTCAGAAACCTACCCTACATTGCCACTGCATGTTCCCTGACCTCCCCATGCTGACCACCCCGCGGTGCTTTTCTCCATCCTACATTGCCACTCACTGCCTATCCTAATTCAGACTCTCCGATTCACACCACCCCGTGATATTTTTCTCACTCCTACTAGTGAATGTAATGTAACACACACCCATACAATGCACACCACCCCGCGATGTTTTTCATAAATCTATCCTACATTGCCACTGCATGTTCCCTGACCTCCCCATGCTGACCACCCCGCGGTGCTTTTCTCCATCCTACATTGCCACTCACTGCCTATCCTAATTCAGACCCTCCGATTCACACCACCCCGTGATGTTTTTCTCACTCCTACTAGTGAATGTAATGTAACACACACCCATACAATGCGCACCACCCCGCGATGTTTTTCATAAACCTATCCTACATTGCCACTGCATGTTCCCTGACCTCCCCATGCTGACCACCCTGCAGTGCTTTTCTTCATCCTACATTGACACTCACTGCCTATCCTAATTCAGATACTCCGATTCACACCTCCCCGTGATGTATTTCTCATTCCTACTGGTGAATGTAATGTAACACACACCCATACGAGGCGCACCACCCCGTGATGTTTTTCTAACACCTACTAGTGAATGTAATATAACACACACCCATACAATGCGCACCACCCCGCGATGTTTTTCAGAAACGTATCCTACATTGCCACTGCATGTTCGCTGACCTCCTCATGCTGACCACCCCGCTGTGCTTTTCTCCATCCTACATTGCCACTCACTGCCTATTCTAATTCAGACCCTCCGATTCACACCACCCCGTGATGTTTTTCTCACTCCTACTAGTGAATGTAATGTACCACACACCCATACAATGCGCACCACCCCGTGATGTTTTTCTCACTCCTACTAGTGAATGTAATGTAACACACACCCATACAATGCGCACCACCCCGCGATGTTTTTCAGAAACCTATCCTACATTGCCACTGATTGTTCCCTGACCTCACCATGCTGACCAACCCGCGGTGCTTTTCTCCATCCTACATTGCCACTCACTGCCTATTCTAATTCAGACCCTCCGATACACACCAACCCGTGATGTTTTTCTCACTCCTACTAGTGAATGTAATGTAACACACACCCATACAATGCGCACCACCCAGCGATGTTTTTCAGAAACCTATCCTACATTGCCACTGCATGTTCCCTGACCTTCCCATGCTGAACACCCCACGGTGCTTTTCTCCATCCTACATTGCCACTCACTGCCTATCCTAATTCAGACCCTCCGATTCACACCACCCCGTGATGTTTCTCTCACTCCTATTAGTGAATGTAATGTAACACACACCCATACAATGCGCACCACCCCGTGATATTTTTCTCACTCCTACTAGTGAATGTAATGTAACACACACGCATACAATGCGCACCACCCCGCGATGTTTTTCAGAATCCTATCCTACATTGCCACTGCATGTTCCCTGACCTCCCCATGCTGACCACCCCGCGGTGCTTTTCTCCATCCCACATTGCCACACACTGCCTATCCTAATTCAGACACTCCGATTCACACCACCCCGTGATGTTTTCCTCACTCATACTAGTGAATGTAATGTAACACACACCCATACAGTGCGCACCACCCCGTGATGTTTTTCTCACTCCTACTAGTGAATGTAATGTAACACACACCCATACAATGCGCACCACCCCGCGATGTTTTTCAGAAACCTATCCTACATTGCCACTGCATGTTCCCTGACCTCCCCATGCTGACGACCACGCGGTGCTTTTCTCCATCCTACATTGCCACTCACTGCCTATCCTAATTCAGACCCTCCGATTCACACCACCCCGTGATGTTTTTCTCACTCCTACTAGTGAATGTAATGTAACACATACCCATGCAATGCGCACCACCCCGCGATGTTTTTCAGAAACCTATCCTACATTGCCACTGCATGTTCCCTGACCTCCCCATGCTGACCACCCCGCGGTGCTTTTCTTCATCCTACATTGACACTCACTGCCTATCCTAATTCAGACCCTCCCATTCACACCACCCCGTGATGTTTTTCTCACTCCTACTAGTAAATGTAATGTAACACACACCCATACAATGCGCACCACCACGTGATGTTTTTCTCACTCCTACTAGTGAATGTAATGTAACACACACCCATACAATGCGCACCACTCCGTGATGTTTTTCTCACTCCCACTAGTGAATGTAATGTAACACACACCCATACAATGCGCACCACCCCGCGATGTTTTTCAGAAACCTATCCTACATTGCCACTGCATGTTCCCTGACCTCCCCATGCTGACCACCCCGCGGTGCTTTTCTCCATCCTACATTGCCACTCACTGCCTATCCTAATTCAGACCCTCTGATTCACACCACCCCGCGATGTTTTTCTCACCCCTACTAGTGAATGTAATGTAACACACACCCATACAATGCGCACCACCCCGCGATGTTTTTCAGAAACCTATCCTACATTGCCACTGCATGTTCGCTCACCTCCCCATGCTGACCACCCCGTGGTGCTTTTCTCCATCCCACATTGCCACACACTGCCTATCCTAATTCAGACCCTCCGATTCACACCACCGCGTGATGTTTTTCTCACTCCTACTACTGAATGTAATATTACACACACCCATACAATGCGCAACAACCCGTGATGTTTTTCTCACTCCTACTATTGAATGTAATGTAACACACACCCATACAATGCGCACCACCTCGCGATGTTTTTCAGAAACCTATCCTACATTGCCACTGCATGTTCCCTGACCTCCCCATGCTGACCACCCCGCGGTGCTTTTCTCCATCCTAAATTGCCACTCACTGCCTATCCTAATTCAGACCCTCAGATTCACACCACCCTGCGATGTTTTTCTCACTCCCACTAGTGAATGTAATGTAACACACACCCATACAATGCGCACCACCCCGTTATGTTTTTCTCACTCCTACTAGTGAATGTAATGTAACACAACCCATACAATGCGCACCACCCCGCGATGTTTTTCAGAAACCTATCCTACATTGCCACTGCATGTTCCCTGACCTCCCAATGCTGACCACCCCGCGGTGCTTTTCTCCATCCTACATTGCCACTCACTGAATATCCTAATTCAGACCCTCCGATTCACACCACCCCGTGATGTTTTTCTCACTCCTACTAGTGAATGTAATGTAACACACACCCATACAATGCGCACCACCCCGCAATGTTTTTCAGAAACCTATCCTACATTGCCACTGCATGTTCCCTGACCTCCCAATGCTGACCACCCCGCGGTGCTTTTCTCCATCCTACATTGACACTCACTGCCTATCCTAATTCAGACCCTCTGATTCACACTTCCCCGTGATGTTTTTCTCACTCCTACTAGTGAATGTAATGTAACACACACCCATACAATGCGCACCACCCCGCGATATTTTTCGGAAACCAATCCTACATTGCCACTGCATGTTCCCTGACCTCCGCATGCTGACCACAGCGCGGTGCTTTTCTCCATCCTACATTGCCACTCACTGCCTATCCTAATTCAGACCCTCCGATTCACACCACCCCGTGATGTTTTTCTCACTCCTACTAGTGAATGTAATGTAACACACACCCATACAATGCGCACCACCCCGCGATGTTTTTCAGAAACCTATCCTACATTGCCACTGCATGTTCCCTGAGCTCCCCATGCTGACCACCCCGCGGTGCTTCTCTTCATCCTACATTGACACTCACTGCCTATCCTAATTCAGACCCTCCAATTCACACCTCCACGTGATGTTTTTCTCACTCCTAGTAGTGAATGTAATGTAACACACAACCATACAATGCGCACCTCCCCGTGATGTTTTTCAGAATCCTATCCTACATTGCCACTGAATGTTCCCTGACCTCCCCATGCTGACCACCCGCGGTGCTTTTCTCCATCCTATATTGCCACTCACTGCCTATCCTAATTCAGACCCTCCGATTCACACCACCCCGCGATGTTTTTCTGACTCCTAATAGTGAATGTAATGTAACACACACCCATACAATGCGCACCACCACGTGATGTTTTTCTCACTCCTACTAGTGAATGTAATGTAACACACAACCATACAATGCGCACCACCCCGCCATGTTTTTCAGGAACCTATCCTACTTTGCCATTGCATGTTCCCTGACCTCCCCATGCTGACCACCACACGGTGCTTTTCTCCATCCCACATTGCACACACTGCCTATCCTAATTCAGACCCTCCGATTCACACCACCCCGTAATGTTTTTCTCACTCCTACTAGTGAATGTAATGTAACACACACCCATACAATGTGCACCACCCCGTGATGTTTTTCTCACTCCTACTAGTGAATGTAATGTAACACACACCCATACAATGCGCACCACCCCGCGATGTTTTTCAGAAACCTATCCTACATTGCCACTGCATGTTCCCTGACCTTAACATGCTGACCACCCCGCGGTGCTTTTCTCCATTCCACATTGCCACACACTGCCTATCCTAATTCAGACACTCCGATTCACACCACCCCTTGATGTTTTTCTCACTCCTACTAGTGAATGTAATGTAACACAGACCCATACAATGCGCACCACCCCGTGATTTTTTTCTCACTCCTACTGGTGAATGTAATGTAACACACACCCATACAATGCGCACCGCCCCGCGATGTTTTTCAGAAACCTATCCTTCATTGCCACTGCCTGTTCCCTGACCTCCCCATGCTGACCACCCCGCGGTGCTTTTCTCCATCCTACATTGCCACTCACTGCCTATCCTAATTCAGACCATCCGATTCACACCACCCCGTGATGTTTTTCTCACTCCTACTAGTGAATGTAATGTAACACACACCCATACAATGCGCACTAAAACGCGATGTTTTTCAGAAACCTACCCTACATTGCCACTGCATGTTCCCTGACCTCCCCATGCTGACCACCCCGCGGTGCTTTTCTCCATCCTACATTGCCACTCACTGCCTATCCTAATTCAGACTCTCCGATTCACACCACCCCGTGATGTTTTTCTCACTCCTACTAGTGAATGTAATGTAACACACACCCATACAATGCACACCACCCCGCGATGTTTTTCATAAATCTATCCTACATTGCCACTGCATGTTCCCTGACCTCCCCATGCTGACCACCCCGCGGTGCTTTTCTCCATCCTACATTGCCACTCACTGCCTATCCTAATTCAGACCCTCCGATTCACACCACCCCGTGATGTTTTTCTCACTCCTACTAGTGAATGTAATGTAACACACACCCATACAATGCGCACCACCCCGCGATGTTTTTCATAAACCTATCCTACATTGCCACTGCATGTTCCCTGACCTCCCCATGCTGACCACCCTGCAGTGCTTTTCTTCATCCTACATTGACACTCACTGCCTATCCTAATTCAGATACTCCGATTCACACCTCCCCGTGATGTATTTCTCATTCCTACTGGTGAATGTAATGTAACACACACCCATACGAGGCGCACCACCCCGTGATGTTTTTCTAACACCTACTAGTGAATGTAATATAACACACACCCATACAATGCGCACCACCCCGCGATGTTTTTCAGAAACGTATCCTACATTGCCACTGCATGTTCCCTGACCTCCCCATGCTGACCACCCCGCGGTGCTTTTCTCCATCCTACATTGCCACTCACTGCCTATCCTAATTCAGACCCTCCGATTCACACCACCCCGTGATGTTTTTCTCACTGCTACTAGTGAATGTAATGTAACACACACCCATACAATGCGCACCCGCCTGCGATATTTTTCAGAAACCTATCCTACATTGCCACTGCATGTTCGCTGACCTCCTCATGCTGACCACCCCGCTGTGCTTTTCACCATCCTACATTGCCACTCACTGCCTATTCTAATTCAGACCCTCCGATTCACACCACCCCGTGATGTTTTTCTCACTCCTACTAGTGAATGTAATGTACCACACACCCATACAATGCGCACCACCCCGTGATGTTTTTCTCACTCCTACTAGTGAATGTAATGTAACACACACCCATACAATGCGCACCACCCCGCGATGTTTTTCAGAAACCTATCCTACATTGCCACTGATTGTTCCCTGACCTCACCATGCTGACCAACCCGCGGTGCTTTTCTCCATCCTACATTGCCACTCACTGCCTATTCTAATTCAGACCCTCCGATACACACCAACCCGTGATGTTTTTCTCACTCCTACTAGTGAATGTAATGTAACACACACCCATACAATGCGCACCACCCAGCGATGTTTTTCAGAAACCTATCCTACATTGCCACTGCATGTTCTCTGACCTTCCCATGCTGAACACCCCACGGTGCTTTTCTCCATCCTACATTGCCACTCACTGCCTATCCTAATTCAGACCCTCCGATTCACACCACCCCGTGATGTTTCTCTCACTCCTATTAGTGAATGTAATGTAACACACACCCATACAATGCGCACCACCCCGTGATATTTTTCTCACTCCTACTAGTGAATGTAATGTAACACACACGCATACAATGCGCACCACCCCGCGATGTTTTTCAGAATCCTATCCTACATTGCCACTGCATGTTCCCTGACCTCCCCATGCTGACCACCCCGCGGTGCTTTTCTCCATCCCACATTGCCACACACTGCCTATCCTAATTCAGACACTCCGATTCACACCACCCCGTGATGTTTTCCTCACTCATACTAGTGAATGTAATGTAACACACACCCATACAGTGCGCACCACCCCGTGATGTTTTTCTCACTCCTACTAGTGAATGTAATGTAACACACACCCATACAATGCGCACCACCCCGCGATGTTTTTCAGAAACCTATCCTACATTGCCACTGCATGTTCCCTGACCTCCCCATGCTGACCACCCCGCGGTGCTTTGCTCCATCCTACATTGTCACTCACTGCCTATCCTAATTCAGACCCTCCGATTCACACCACCCCGTGATGTTTTTCTCACTCCTACGAGTGAATGTAATGTAACACACACCCATACAATGCGCACCACCCCGCGATGTTTTTCAGAAACCTATCCTACATTGCCACTGCATGTTCCCTGACCTCCCCATGTTGACCACCCCGCGGTGCTTTTCTCCATCCTACATTGCCACTCACTGCCTATCCTAATTCAGACCCTCCCATTCAAACCACCCCGTGATGTTTTTCTCTCTCCTACTAGTGAATGTAATGTAACACACACCCATACAATGCCCACCACCCCGTGATGTTTTTCTCACTCCTACTAGTGAATGTAATTTAACACACACCCATACAATGCGCACTACCCCGCGATGTTTTTCAGAATCCTATCCTACATTGCCACTGCATGTTCCCTGACCTCCCAATACTGACCACCCCGCGGTGCTTTTCTCCATCCCACATTGCCACACACTGCCTATCCTAATTCAGACCCTCCGATTCACACCACCCCGTGATGTTTTTCTCACTCCTACTAGTGAATGTAATGTAACACACACCCATACAATGCGCACCACCCCGTGATGTTTTTCTCACTCCTACTAGTGAATGTAATGTAACACACACCCATACAATGCGCACCACCCCGCGATGTTTTTCAGAAACCTATCCTACATTGCCACTGCATGTTCCCTGACCTCCCCATGCTGACCACCACGCGGTGCTTTTCTCCATCCTACATTGCCACTCACTGCCTATCCTAATTCAGACCCTCCGATTCACACCACCCCGTGATGTTTTTCTCACTCCTACTAGTGAATGTAATGTAACACATACCCATGCAATGCGCACCACCCCGCGATGTTTTTCAGAAACTTATCCTACATTGCCACTGCATGTTCCCTGACCTCCCCATGCTGACCACCCCGCGGTGCTTTTCTTCATCCTACATTGACACTCACTGCCTATCCTAATTCAGACCCTCCCATTCACACCACCCCGTGATGTTTTTCTCACTCCTACTAGTAAATGTAATGTAACACACACCCATACAATGCGCACCACCACGTGATGTTTTTCTCACTCCTACTAGTGAATGTAATGTAACACACACCCATACAATGCGCACCACCCCCCGATGTTTTCAGAAACCTATCCTACATTGCCACTGCATGTTCCCTGACCTCCCCATGCTGACCACCCCGCGGTGCTTTTCTCCATCCTACATTGCAACTCACTGCCTATCCTAATTCACACCCTCCGATTCACACCACCCCGTTATGTTTTTCTCACTCCTACTAGTGAATGCAATGTAACACACACCCATACAATGCGCACCAGCACGCGATGTTTTTCAGAAACCTATCCTACACTGCCACTGCATGTTCCCTGACCTCCCCATGCTTTCCACCCCGTGGTGCTTTTCTCGATCCTACATTGCCACTCACTGCCTATCCTAATTCAGACCCTCCCATTCACACCACCCCGTGATGTTTTTCTCACTCCTACTAGTGAATGTAATGTAACACACACCCATACAATGCGCACCACCCCGTGATGTTTTTCTCACTCCTACTAGTGAATGTAATGTAACACACACCCATACAATGCGCACCACCCCGCGATGTTTTTCAGAAACCTATCCTACATTGACACTGATTGTTCCCTGACCTCACCATGCTGACCAACCCGCGGTGCTTTTCTCCATCCTACATTGCCACTCACTGCCTATTCTAATTCAGACCCTCCGATACACACCAACCCGTGATGTTTTTCTCATTCCTACTAGTGAATGTAATGTAACACACACCCATACAATACGCACCACCCAGCGATGTTTTTCAGAAACCTATCCTACATTGCCACTGCATGTTCCCTGACCTTCCCATGCTGAACACCCCACGGTGCTTTTCTCCATCCTACATTGCCACTCACTGCCTATCCTAATTCAGACCCTCCGATTCACACCACCCCGTGATGTTTCTCTCACTCCTATTAGTGAATGTAATGTAACACACACCCATACAATGCGCACCACCCCGTGATATTTTTCTCACTCCTACTAGTGAATGTAATGTAACACACACGCATACAATGCGCACCACCCCGCGATGTTTTTCAGAATCCTATCCTACATTGCCACTGCATGTTCCCTGACCTCCCCATGCTGACCACCCCGCGGTGCTTTTCTCCATCCCACATTGCCACACACTGCCTATCCTAATTCAGACACTCCGATTCACACCACCCCGTGATGTTTTCCTCACTCATACTAGTGAATGTAATGTAACACACACCCATACAGTGCGCACCACCCCGTGATGTTTTTCTCACTCCTACTAGTGAATGTAATGTAACACACACCCATACAATGCGCACCACCCCGCGATGTTTTTCAGAAACCTATCCTACATTGCCACTGCATGTTCCCTGACCTCCCCATGCTGACCACCCCGCGGTGCTTTGCTCCATCCTACATTGTCACTCACTGCCTATCCTAATTCAGACCCTCCGATTCACACCACCCCGTGATGTTTTTCTCACTCCTACGAGTGAATGTAATGTAACACACACCCATACAATGCGCACCACCCCGCGATGTTTTTCAGAAACCTATCCTACATTGCCACTGCATGTTCCCTGACCTCCCCATGTTGACCACCCCGCGGTGCTTTTCTCCATCCTACATTGCCACTCACTGCCTATCCTAATTCAGACCCTCCCATTCAAACCACCCCGTGATGTTTTTCTCTCTCCTACTAGTGAATGTAATGTAACACACACCCATACAATGCCCACCACCCCGTGATGTTTTTCTCACTCCTACTAGTGAATGTAATTTAACACACACCCATACAATGCGCACTACCCCGCGATGTTTTTCAGAATCCTATCCTACATTGCCACTGCATGTTCCCTGACCTCCCAATACTGACCACCCCGCGGTGCTTTTCTCCATCCCACATTGCCACACACTGCCTATCCTAATTCAGACCCTCCGATTCACACCACCCCGTGATGTTTTTCTCACTCCTACTAGTGAATGTAATGTAACACACACCCATACAATGCGCACCACCCCGTGATGTTTTTCTCACTCCTACTAGTGAATGTAATGTAACACACACCCATACAATGCGCACCACCCCGCGATGTTTTTCAGAAACCTATCCTACATTGCCACTGCATGTTCCCTGACCTCCCCATGCTGACCACCACGCGGTGCTTTTCTCCATCCTACATTGCCACTCACTGCCTATCCTAATTCAGACCCTCCGATTCACACCACCCCGTGATGTTTTTCTCACTCCTACTAGTGAATGTAATGTAACACATACCCATGCAATGCGCACCACCCCGCGATGTTTTTCAGAAACCTATCCTACATTGCCACTGCATGTTCCCTGACCTCCCCATGCTGACCACCCCGCGGTGCTTTTCTTCATCCTACATTGACACTCACTGCCTATCCTAATTCAGACCCTCCCATTCACACCACCCCGTGATGTTTTTCTCACTCCTACTAGTAAATGTAATGTAACACACACCCATACAATGCGCACCACCACGTGATGTTTTTCTCACTCCTACTAGTGAATGTAATGTAACACACACCCATACAATGCGCACCACCCCGCGATGTTTTCAGAAACCTATCCTACATTGCCACTGCATGTTCCCTGACCTCCCCATGCTGACCACCCCGCGGTGCTTTTCTCCATCCTACATTGCAACTCACTGCCTATCCTAATTCACACCCTCCGATTCACACCACCCCGTGATGTTTTTCTCACTCCTACTAGTGAATGCAATGTAACACACACCCATACAATGCGCACCAGCACGCGATGTTTTTCAGAAACCTATCCTACACTGCCACTGCATGTTCCCTGACCTCCCCATGCTTTCCACCCCGTGGTGCTTTTCTCGATCCTACATTGCCACTCACTGCCTATCCTAATTCAGACCCTCCCATTCACACCACCCCGTGATGTTTTTCTCACTCCTACTAGTGAATGTAATGTAACACACACCCATACAATGCGCACCACTCCGTGATGTTTTTCTCACTCCCACTAGTGAATGTAATGTAACACACACCCATACAATGCGCACCACCCCGCGATGTTTTTCAGAAACCTATCCTACATTGCCACTGCATGTTCCCTGACCTCCCCATGCTGACCACCCCGCGGTGCTTTTCTCCATCCTACATTGCCACTCACTGCCTATCCTAATTCAGACCCTCTGATTCACACCACCCCGCGATGTTTTTCTCACCCCTACTAGTGAATGTAATGTAACACACACCCATACAATGCGCACCACCCCGCGATGTTTTTCAGAAACCTATCCTACATTGCCACTGCATGTTCGCTCACCTCCCCATGCTGACCACCCCGTGGTGCTTTTCTCCATCCCACATTGCCACACACTGCCTATCCTAATTCAGACCCTCCGATTCACACCACCGCGTGATGTTTTTCTCACTCCTACTACTGAATGTATTATTACACACACCCATACAATGCGCAACAACCCGTGATGTTTTTCTCACTCCTACTATTGAATGTAATGTAACACACACCCATACAATGCGCACCACCTCGCGATGTTTTTCAGAAACCTATCCTACATTGCCACTGCATGTTCCCTGACCTCCCCATGCTGACCACCCCGCGGTGCTTTTCTCCATCCTAAATTGCCACTCACTGCCTATCCTAATTCAGACCCTCAGATTCACACCACCCTGCGATGTTTTTCTCACTCCCACTAGTGAATGTAATGTAACACACACCCATACAATGCGCACCACCCCGTTATGTTTTTCTCACTCCTACTAGTGAATGTAATGTAACACAACCCATACAATGCGCACCACCCCGCGATGTTTTTCAGAAACCTATCCTACATTGCCACTGCATGTTCCCTGACCTCCCAATGCTGACCACCCCGCGGTGCTTTTCTCCATCCTACATTGCCACTCACTGAATATCCTAATTCAGACCCTCCGATTCACACCACCCCGTGATGTTTTTCTCACTCCTACTAGTGAATGTAATGTAACACACACCCATACAATGCGCACCACCCCGCAATGTTTTTCAGAAACCTATCCTACATTGCCACTGCATGTTCCCTGACCTCCCAATGCTGACCACCCCGCGGTGCTTTTCTCCATCCTACATTGACACTCACTGCCTATCCTAATTCAGACCCTCTGATTCACACTTCCCCGTGATGTTTTTCTCACTCCTACTAGTGAATGTAATGTAACACACACCCATACAATGCGCACCACCCCGCGATATTTTTCGGAAACCAATCCTACATTGCCACTGCATGTTCCCTGACCTCCGCATGCTGACCACAGCGCGGTGCTTTTCTCCATCCTACATTGCCACTCACTGCCTATCCTAATTCAGACCCTCCGATTCACACCACCCCGTGATGTTTTTCTCACTCCTACTAGTGAATGTAATGTAACACACACCCATACAATGCGCACCACCCCGCGATGTTTTTCAGAAACCTATCCTACATTGCCACTGCATGTTCCCTGAGCTCCCCATGCTGACCACCCCGCGGTGCTTCTCTTCATCCTACATTGACACTCACTGCCTATCCTAATTCAGACCCTCCAATTCACACCTCCACGTGATGTTTTTCTCACTCCTAGTAGTGAATGTAATGTAACACACAACCATACAATGCGCACCTCCCCGTGATGTTTTTCAGAATCCTATCCTACATTGCCACTGAATGTTCCCTGACCTCCCCATGCTGACCACCCGCGGTGCTTTTCTCCATCCTATATTGCCACTCACTGCCTATCCTAATTCAGACCCTCCGATTCACACCACCCCGCGATGTTTTTCTGACTCCTAATAGTGAATGTAATGTAACACACACCCATACAATGCGCACCACCACGTGATGTTTTTCTCACTCCTACTAGTGAATGTAATGTAACACACACCCATACAATGCGCACCACCCCGCCATGTTTTTCAGGAACCTATCCTACTTTGCCATTGCATGTTCCCTGACCTCCCCATGCTGACCACCACACGGTGCTTTTCTCCATCCCACATTGCACACACTGCCTATCCTAATTCAGACCCTCCGATTCACACCACCCCGTAATGTTTTTCTCACTCCTACTAGTGAATGTAATGTAACACACACCCATACAATGTGCACCACCCCGTGATATTTTTCTCACTCCTACTAGTGAATGTAATGTAACACACACCCATACAATGCGCACCACCCCGCGATGTTTTTCAGAAACCTATCCTACATTGCCACTGCATGTTCCCTGACCTCCCCATGCTGAACACCCCACGGTGCTTTTCTCCATCCTACATTGCCACTCACTGCCTATCCTAATTCAGACCCTCCGATTCACACCACCCCGTGATGTTTTTCTCACTCCTACTAGTGAATGTAATTTAACACACACCCATACAATGCGCACCACCCTGCGATGTTTTTCAGAAACCTATCCTACATTGCCACTGCATGTTCCCTGTCCTCCCCATGTTGACCACCCCGCGGTGCTTTTCTCCATCCTACATTGGCACTCACTGCCTATCCTAATTCAGACCCTCTGATTCACACTTCCCCGTGATGTTTTTCTCACTCCTACTAGTGAATGTAATGTAACACACACCCATACAATGCGCACCACCCCGCGATATTTTTCGGAAACCAATCCTACATTGCCACTGCATGTTCCCTGACCTCCGCATGCTGACCACAGCGCGGTGCTTTTCTCCATCCTACATTGCCACTCACTGCCTATCCTAATTCAGACCCTCCGATTCACACCACCCCGTGATGTTTTTCTCACTCCTACTAGTGAATGTAATGTAACACACACCCATACAATGCGCACCACCCCGCGATGTTTTTCAGAAACCTATCCTACATTGCCACTGCATGTTCCCTGAGCTCCCCATGCTGACCACCCCGCGGTGCTTCTCTTCATCCTACATTGACACTCACTGCCTATCCTTATTCAGACCCTCCAATTCACACCTCCACGTGATGTTTTTCTCACTCCTACTAGTGATTGTAATGTAACACACAACCATACAATGCGCACCTCCCCGTGTTGTTTTTCAGAATCCTATCCTACATTGCCACTGAATGTTCCCTGACCTCCCCATGCTGACCACCCGCGGTGCTTTTCTCCATCTTATATTGCCACTCACTGCCTATCCTAATTCAGACCCTCCGATTCACACCACCCCGCGATGTTTTTCTGACTCCTACTAGTGAATGTAATGTAACACACACCCATACAATGCGCACCACCACGTGATGTTTTTCTCACTCCTACTAGTGAATGTAATGTAACACACACCCATACAATGCGCACCACCCCGCGATGTTTTTCAGAAACCTATCCTACTTTGCCACTGCATGTTCCCTGACCTCCCCATGCTGACCACCACACGGTGCTTTTCTCCATCCCACATTGCACACACTGCCTATCCTAATTCAGACCCTCCGATTCACACCACCCCGTAATGTTTTTCTCACTCCTACTAGTGAATGTAATGTAACACACACCCATACAATGTGCACCACCCCGTGATATTTTTCTCACTCCTACTAGTGAATGTAATGTAACACACACCCATACAATGCGCACCACCCCGCGATGTTTTTCAGAAACCTATCCTACAATGCCACTGCATGTTCCCTGACCTCCCCATGCTGAACACCCCACGGTGCTTTTCTCCATCCTACATTGCCACTCACTGCCTATCCTAATTCAGACCCTCCGATTCACACCACCCCGTGATGTTTTTCTCACTCCTACTAGTGAATGTAATTTAACACACACCCATACAATGCGCACCTTCCCGCGATGTTTTTCAGAAACCTATCCTACATTGCCACTGCATGTTCCCTGTCCTCCCCATGTTGACCACCACACGGTGCTTTTCTCCATCCCACATTGCACACACTGCCTATCCTAATTCAGACCCTCCGATTCACACCACCCCGTAATGTTTTTCTCACTCCTACGAGTGAATGTAATGTAACACACACCCATACAATGCCCACCACCCCGTGATGTTTTTCTCACTCCTACTAGTGAATGTAATTTAACACACACCCATACAATGCGCACCACCCCGCGATGTTTTTCAGAATCCTATCCTACATTGCCACTGCATGTTCTCTGACCTCCCAATGCTGACCACCCCGCGGTGCTTTTCTCCATCCCACATTGCCACACACTGCCTATCCTAATTCAGACCCTCCGATTCACACCACCCCGTGATGTTTTTCTCACTCCTACTAGTGAATGTAATGTAACACACACCCATACAATGCGCACCACCCCGTGATGTTTTTCTCACTCCTACTAGTGAATGTAATGTAACACACACCCATACAATGCGCACCACCCCGCGATGTTTTTCAGAAACCTATCCTACATTGCCACTGCATGTTCCCTGACCTCCCCATGCTGACCACCACGCGGTGCTTTTCTCCATCCTACATTGCCACTCACTGCCTATCCTAATTCAGACCCTCCGATTCACACCACCCCGTGATGTTTTTCTCACTCCTACTAGTGAATGTAATGTAACACATACCCATGCAATGCGCACCACCCCGCGATGTTTTTCAGAAACCTATCCTACATTGCCACTGCATGTTCCCTGACCTCCCCATGCTGACCACCCCGCGGTGCTTTTCTTCATCCTACATTGACACTCACTGCCTATCCTAATTCAGACACTCCCATTCACACCACCCCGTGATGATTTTCTCACTCCTACTAGTAAATGTAATGTAACACACACCCATACAATGCGCACCACCACGTGATGTTTTTCTCACTCCTACTAGTGAATGTAATGTAACACACACCCATACAATGCGCACCACCCCGCGATGTTTTTCAGAAACCTATCCTACATTCCCACTACATGTTCCCTGACCTCCCCATGCTGACCACCACGCGGTGCTTTTCTCCATCGTACATTGCCACTCACTGCCTATCCTATTTCAGACCCTCCGATTCACACCACCCCGTGATGTTTTTCTCACTCCTACTAGTGAATGTAATGTAACACACACCCATACAATGCGCACCACCCCGCGATGTTTTTCAGAAACCTATCCTACATTGCCACTGCAAGTTCCCTGACCTCCCCATGCTGACCACCCCGCGGTGCTTTTCTCCATCCTACATTGCCACTCACTGCCTATCCTAATTCAGACCCTCCGATTCACACCACCCCGTGATGTTTTTCTCACTCCTACTAGTGAATGTAATGTAACACACACCCATACAATGCGCACCACACCGCGATATTTTTCAGAAACCTATCCTACATTGCCACTGCATGTTCCCTTACCTCCCCATGCTGACCACCCCGCGGTGCTTTTCTTCATCCTACATTGACACTCACTGCCTATCCTAATTCAGACCCTCCCATTCACACCACCCCGTGATGTTTTTCTCACTCCTACTAGTAAATGTAATGTAACACACACCTATACAATGCGCACCACCACGTGATGTTTTTCTCACTCCTACTAGTGAATGTAATGTAACACACACCCATACAATGCGCACCACCCCGCGATGTTTTTCAGAAACCTATCCTACATTGCCACTGCATGTTCCCTGACCTCCCCATGCTGACCACCCCGCGGTGCTTTTCTCCATCCCACATTGCACACACTGCCCATCCTAATTCAGACCCTCCGATTCACACCACCCCGTAATGTTTTTCTCACTCCTACTAGTGAATGTAATGTAATACACACCCATACAATGTGCACCACCCCGTGATGTTTTTCTCACTCCTACTAGTGAATGTAATGTAACACACACCCATACAATGCGCACCACCCCGCGATGTTTTTCAGAAACCTATCCTACATTGCCACTGCATGTTCCCTGACCTTTACATGCTGACCACCCCGCGGTGCTTTTCTCCATCCCACATTGCCACACACTGCCTATCCTAATTCAGACACTCCGATTCACACCACCCCTTGATGTTTTTCTCACTCCTACTAGTGAATGTAATGTAACACAGACCCATACAATGCGCACCACCCCGTGATTTTTTTCTCACTCCTACTGGTGAATGTAATGTAACACACACCCATACAATGCGCACCGCCCCGTGATGTTTTTCAGAAACCTATCCTTCATTGCCACTGCCTGTTCCCTGACCTAACCATGCTGACCACCCCGCGGTGCTTTTCTCCATCCTACATTGCCACTCACTGCCTATCCTAATTCAGACCATCCGATTCACACCACCCCGTGATGTTTTTCTCACTCCTACTAGTGAATGTAATGTAACACACACCCATACAATGCGCACTAAAACGCGATGTTTTTCAGAAACCTACCCTACATTGCCACTGCATGTTCCCTGACCTCCCCATGCTGACCACCCGGCGGTGCTTTTCTCCATCCTACATTGCCACTCACTGCCTATCCTAATTCAGACTCTCCGATTCACACCACCCCGTGATGTTTTTCTCACTCCTACTAGTGAATGTAATGTAACACACACCCATACAATGCGCACCACCCCGTGATGTTTTTCTCACTCCTACTAGTGAATGTAATGTAACACACACCCATACAATGCGCACCACCCCGCGATGTTTTTCAGAAACCTATCCTACATTGCCACTGATTGTTCCCTGACCTCACCATGCTGACCAACCCGCGGTGCTTTTCTCCATCCTACATTGCCACTCACTGCCTATTCTAATTCAGACCCTCCGATTCACACCAACCCGTGATGTTTTTCTCACTCCTACTAGTGAATGTAATGTAACACACGCCCATACAATGCGCACCACCCAGCGATGTTTTTCAGAAACCTATCCTACATTGCCACTGCATGTTCCCTGACCTCCCCATGCTGAACACCCCACGGTGCTTTTCTCCATCCTACATTGCCACTCACTGCCTATTCTAATTCAGACCCTCCGATTCACACCACCCCGTGATGTTTTTCTCACTCCTATTAGTGAATGTAATGTAACACACACCCATACAATGCGCACCACCACACGATGTTTTTCAGAAACCTACCCTACATTGCCACTGCATGTTCCCTGACCTCCCCATGCTGACCACCCCGCGGAGCTTTTCTCCATTCTACATTGCCACTCACTGCCTATCCTAATTCAGACCCTCCGATTCAAACCACCCCGTGATGTTTTTCTCACTCCTACTAGTGAATGTAATGTAACACACACCCATACAATGCCCACCACCCCGTGATGTTTTTCTCACTCCTACTAGTGAATGTAATGTAACACACACCCATACAATGCGCACCACCCCGCGATGTTTTTCAGAATCCTATCCTACATTGCCACTGCATGTTCCCTGACTTCCCAATGCTGACCACCCCGCGGTGCTTTTCTCCATCCCACATTGCCACACACTGCCTATCCTAATTCAGACCCTCCGATTCACACCACCCCGTGATGTTTTTCTCACTCCTACTAGTGAATGTAATGTAACACACACCCATACAATGCGCACCACACCGCGATATTTTTCAGAAACCTATCTTACATTGCCACTGCATGTTCCCTTACCTCCCCATGCTGACCACCCCGTGGTGCTTTTCTTCATCCTACATTGACACTCACTGCCTATCCTAATTCAGACCCTCCCATTCACACCACCCCGTGATGTTTTTCTCAGTCCTACTAGTAAATGTAATGTAACACACACCCATACAATGCGCACCACCACGTGATGTTTTTCTCACTCCTACTAGTGAATGTAATGTAACACACACCCATACAATGCGCAACACCCCGCGATATTTTTCAGAAACTTATCCTACATTGCCACTGCATGTTCCCTGACCTCCCCATGCTGACCACCCCGCGGTGCTTTTCTCCATCCCACATTGCACACACTGCCCATCCTAATTCAGACCCTCCGATTCACACCACCCCGTAATGTTTTTCTCACTCCTACTAGTGAATGTAATGTAACACACACCCATACAATGTGCACCACCCCGTGATGTTTTTCTCACTCCTACTAGTGAATGTAATGTAACACACACCCATACAATGCGCACCACCCCGCGATGTTTTTCAGAAACCTATCCTACATTGCCACTGCATGTTCCCTGACCTTAACATGCTGACCACCCCGCGGTGCTTTTCTCCATTCCACATTGCCACACACTGCCTATCCTAATTCAGACACTCCGATTCACACCACCCCTTGATGTTTTTCTCACTCCTACTAGTGAATGTAATGTAACACAGACCCATACAATGCGCACCACCCCGTGATTTTTTTCTCACTCCTACTGGTGAATGTAATGTAACACACACCCATACAATGCGCACCGCCCCGCGATGTTTTTCAGAAACCTATCCTTCATTGCCACTGCCTGTTCCCTGACCTCCCCATGCTGACCACCCCGCGGTGCTTTTCTCCATCCTACATTGCCACTCACTGCCTATCCTAATTCAGACCATCCGATTCACACCACCCCGTGATGTTTTTCTCACTCCTACTAGTGAATGTAATGTAACACACACCCATACAATGCGCACTAAAACGCGATGTTTTTCAGAAACCTACCCTACATTGCCACTGCATGTTCCCTGACCTCCCCATGCTGACCACCCCGCGGTGCTTTTCTCCATCCTACATTGCCACTCACTGCCTATCCTAATTCAGACTCTCCGATTCACACCACCCCGTGATGTTTTTCTCACTCCTACTAGTGAATGTAATGTAACACACACCCATACAATGCACACCACCCCGCGATGTTTTTCATAAATCTATCCTACATTGCCACTGCATGTTCCCTGACCTCCCCATGCTGACCACCCCGCGGTGCTTTTCTCCATCCTACATTGCCACTCACTGCCTATCCTAATTCAGACCCTCCGATTCACACCACCCCGTGATGTTTTTCTCACTCCTACTAGTGAATGTAATGTAACACACACCCATACAATGCGCACCACCCCGCGATGTTTTTCATAAACCTATCCTACATTGCCACTGCATGTTCCCTGACCTCCCCATGCTGACCACCCTGCAGTGCTTTTCTTCATCCTACATTGACACTCACTGCCTATCCTAATTCAGATACTCCGATTCACACCTCCCCGTGATGTATTTCTCATTCCTACTGGTGAATGTAATGTAACACACACCCATACGAGGCGCACCACCCCGTGATGTTTTTCTAACACCTACTAGTGAATGTAATATAACACACACCCATACAATGCGCACCACCCCGCGATGTTTTTCAGAAACGTATCATACATTGCCACTGCATGTTCCCTGACCTCCCCATGCTGACCACCCCGCGGTGCTTTTCTCCATCCTACATTGCCACTCACTGCCTATCCTAATTCAGACCCTCCGATTCACTCCACCCCGTGATGTTTTTCTCACTGCTACTAGTGAATGTAATGTAACACACACCCATACAATGCGCACCCGCCTGCGATATTTTTCAGAAACCTATCCTACATTGCCACTGCATATTCGCTGACCTCCTCATGCTGACCACCCCGCTGTGCTTTTCTCCATCCTACATTGCCACTCACTGCCTATTCTAATTCAGACCCTCCGATTCACACCACCCCGTGATGTTTTTCTCACTCCTACTAGTGAATGTAATGTACCACACACCCATACAATGCGCACCACCCCGTGATGTTTTTCTCACTCCTACTAGTGAATGTAATGTAACACACACCCATACAATGCGCACCACCCCGCGATGTTTTTCAGAAACCTATCCTACATTGCCACTGATTGTTCCCTGACCTCACCATGCTGACCAACCCGCGGTGCTTTTCTCCATCCTACATTGCCACTCACTGCCTATTCTAATTCAGACCCTCCGATACACACCAACCCGTGATGTTTTTCTCACTCCTACTAGTGAATGTAATGTAACACACACCCATACAATGCGCACCACCCAGCGATGTTTTTCAGAAACCTATCCTACATTGCCACTGCATGTTCCCTGACCTTCCCATGCTGAACACCCCACGGTGCTTTTCTCCATCCTACATTGCCACTCACTGCCTATCCTAATTCAGACCCTCCGATTCACACCACCCCGTGATGTTTCTCTCACTCCTATTAGTGAATGTAATGTAACACACACCCATACAATGCGCACCACCCCGTGATATTTTTCTCACTCCTACTAGTGAATGTAATGTAACACACACGCATACAATGCGCACCACCCCGCGATGTTTTTCAGAATCCTATCCTACATTGCCACTGCATGTTCCCTGACCTCCCCATGCTGACCACCCCGCGGTGCTTTTCTCCATCCCACATTGCCACACACTGCCTATCCTAATTCAGACACTCCGATTCACACCACCCCGTGATGTTTTCCTCACTCATACTAGTGAATGTAATGTAACACACACCCATACAGTGCGCACCACCCCGTGATGTTTTTCTCACTCCTACTAGTGAATGTAATGTAACACACACCCATACAATGCGCACCACCCCGCGATGTTTTTCAGAAACCTATCCTACATTGCCACTGCATGTTCCCTGACCTCCCCATGCTGACCACCCCGCGGTGCTTTACTCCATCCTACATTGTCACTCACTGCCTATCCTAATTCAGACCCTCCGATTCACACCACCCCGTGATGTTTTTCTCACTCCTACGAGTGAATGTAATGTAACACACACCCATACAATGCGCACCACCCCGCGATGTTTTTCAGAAACCTATCCTACATTGCCACTGCATGTTCCGTGACCTCCCCATGTTGACCACCCCGCGGTGCTTTTCTCCATCCTACATTGCCACTCACTGCCTATCCTAATTCAGACCCTCCCATTCAAACCACCCCGTGATGTTTTTCTCTCTCCTACTAGTGAATGTAATGTAACACACACCCATACAATGCCCACCACCCCGTGATGTTTTTCTCACTCCTACTAGTGAATGTAATTTAACACACACCCATACAATGCGCACCACCCCGCGATGTTTTTCAGAATCCTATCCTACATTGCCACTGCATGTTCCCTGACCTCCCAATACTGACCACCCCGCGGTGCTTTTCTCCATCCCACATTGCCACACACTGCCTATCCTAATTCAGACCCTCCGATTCACACCACCCCGTGATGTTTTTCTCACTCCTACTAGTGAATGTAATGTAACACACACCCATACAATGCGCACCACCCCGTGATGTTTTTCTCACTCCTACTAGTGAATGTAATGTAACACACACCCATACAATGCGCACCACCCCGCGATGTTTTTCAGAAACCTATCCTACATTGCCACTGCATGTTCCCTGACCTCCCCATGCTGACCACCACGCGGTGCTTTTCTCCATCCTACATTGCCACTCACTGCCTATCCTAATTCAGACCCTCCGATTCACACCACCCCGTGATGTTTTTCTCACTCCTACTAGTGAATGTAATGTAACACATACCCATGCAATGCGCACCACCCCGCGATGTTTTTCAGAAACCTATCCTACATTGCCACTGCATGTTCCCTGACCTCCCCATGCTGACCACCCCGCGGTGCTTTTCTTCATCCTACATTGACACTCACTGCCTATCCTAATTCAGACCCTCCCATTCACACCACCCCGTGATGTTTTTCTCACTCCTACTAGTAAATGTAATGTAACACACACCCATACAATGCGCACCACCACGTGATGTTTTTCTCACTCCTACTAGTGAATGTAATGTAACACACACCCATACAATGCGCACCACCCCGCGATGTTTTCAGAAACCTATCCTACATTGCCACTGCATGTTCCCTGACCTCCCCATGCTGACCACCCCGCGGTGCTTTTCTCCATCCTACATTGCAACTCACTGCCTATCCTAATTCACACCCTCCGATTCACACCACCCCGTGATGTTTTTCTCACTCCTACTAGTGAATGCAATGTAACACACACCCATACAATGCGCACCAGCACGCGATGTTTTTCAGAAACCTATCCTACACTGCCACTGCATGTTCCCTGACCTCCCCATGCTTTCCACCCCGTGGTGCTTTTCTCGATCCTACATTGCCACTCACTGCCTATCCTAATTCAGACCCTCCCATTCACACCACCCCGTGATGTTTTTCTCACTCCTACTAGTGAATGTAATGTAACACACACCCATACAATGCGCACCACTCCGTGATGTTTTTCTCACTCCCACTAGTGAATGTAATGTAACACACACCCATACAATGCGCACCACCCCGCGATGTTTTTCAGAAACCTATCCTACATTGCCACTGCATGTTCCCTGACCTCCCCATGCTGACCACCCCGCGGTGCTTTTCTCCATCCTACATTGCCACTCACTGCCTATCCTAATTCAGACCCTCTGATTCACACCACCCCGCGATGTTTTTCTCACCCCTACTAGTGAATGTAATGTAACACACACCCATACAATGCGCACCACCCCGCGATGTTTTTCAGAAACCTATCCTACATTGCCACTGCATGTTCGCTCACCTCCCCATGCTGACCACCCCGTGGTGCTTTTCTCCATCCCACATTGCCACACACTGCCTATCCTAATTCAGACCCTCCGATTCACACCACCGCGTGATGTTTTTCTCACTCCTACTACTGAATGTAATATTACACACACCCATACAATGCGCAACAACCCGTGATGTTTTTCTCACTCCTACTATTGAATGTAATGTAACACACACCCATACAATGCGCACCACCTCGCGATGTTTTTCAGAAACCTATCCTACATTGCCACTGCATGTTCCCTGACCTCCCCATGCTGACCACCCCGCGGTGCTTTTCTCCATCCTAAATTGCCACTCACTGCCTATCCTAATTCAGACCCTCAGATTCACACCACCCTGCGATGTTTTTCTCACTCCCACTAGTGAATGTAATGTAACACACACCCATACAATGCGCACCACCCCGTTATGTTTTTCTCACTCCTACTAGTGAATGTAATGTAACACAACCCATACAATGCGCACCACCCCGCGATGTTTTTCAGAAACCTATCCTACATTGCCACTGCATGTTCCCTGACCTCCCAATGCTGACCACCCCGCGGTGCTTTTCTCCATCCTACATTGACACTCACTGCCTATCCTAATTCAGACCCTCTGATTCACACTTCCCCGTGATGTTTTTCTCACTCCTACTAGTGAATGTAATGTAACACACACCCATACAATGCGCACCACCCCGCGATGTTTTTCAGAAACCTATCCTACATTGCCACTGCATGTTCCCTGACCTCCCAATGCTGACCACCCCGCGGTGCTTTTCTCCATCCTACATTGACACTCACTGCCTATCCTAATTCAGACCCTCTGATTCACACTTCCCCGTGATGTTTTTCTCACTCCTACTAGTGAATGTAATGTAACACACACCCATACAATGCGCACCACCCCGCGATATTTTTCGGAAACCAATCCTACATTGCCACTGCATGTTCCCTGACCTCCGCATGCTGACCACAGCGCGGTGCTTTTCTCCATCCTACATTGCCACTCACTGCCTATCCTAATTCAGACCCTCCGATTCACACCACCCCGTGATGTTTTTCTCACTCCTACTAGTGAATGTAATGTAACACACACCCATACAATGCGCACCACCCCGCGATGTTTTTCAGAAACCTATCCTACATTGCCACTGCATGTTCCCTGAGCTCCCCATGCTGACCACCCCGCGGTGCTTCTCTTCATCCTACATTGACACTCACTGCCTATCCTAATTCAGACCCTCCAATTCACACCTCCACGTGATGTTTTTCTCACTCCTACTAGTGAATGTAATGTAACACACAACCATACAATGCGCACCTCCCCGTGATGTTTTTCAGAATCCTATCCTACATTGCCACTGAATGTTCCCTGACCTCCCCATGCTGACCACCCGCGGTGCTTTTCTCCATCCTATATTGCCACTCACTGCCTATCCTAATTCAGACCCTCCGATTCACACCACCCCGCGATGTTTTTCTGACTCCTAATAGTGAATGTAATGTAACACACACCCATACAATGCGCACCACCACGTGATGTTTTTCTCACTCCTACTAGTGAATGTAATGTAACACACACCCATACAATGCGCACCACCCCGCCATGTTTTTCAGGAACCTATCCTACTTTGCCATTGCATGTTCCCTGACCTCCCCATGCTGACCACCACACGGTGCTTTTCTCCATCCCACATTGCACACACTGCCTATCCTAATTCAGACCCTCCGATTCACACCACCCCGTAATGTTTTTCTCACTCCTACTAGTGAATGTAATGTAACACACACCCATACAATGTGCACCACCCCGTGATATTTTTCTCACTCCTACTAGTGAATGTAATGTAACACACACCCATACAATGCGCACCACCCCGCGATGTTTTTCAGAAACCTATCCTACATTGCCACTGCATGTTCCCTGACCTCCCCATGCTGAACACCCCACGGTGCTTTTCTCCATCCTACATTGCCACTCACTGCCTATCCTAATTCAGACCCTCCGATTCACACCACCCCGTGATGTTTTTCTCACTCCTACTAGTGAATGTAATTTAACACACACCCATACAATGCGCACCACCCTGCGATGTTTTTCAGAAACCTATCCTACATTGCCACTGCATGTTCCCTGTCCTCCCCATGTTGACCACCCCGCGGTGCTTTTCTCCATCCTACATTGGCACTCACTGCCTATCCTAATTCAGACCCTCTGATTCACACTTCCCCGTGATGTTTTTCTCACTCCTACTAGTGAATGTAATGTAACACACACCCATACAATGCGCACCACCCCGCGATATTTTTCGGAAACCAATCCTACATTGCCACTGCATGTTCCCTGACCTCCGCATGCTGACCACAGCGCGGTGCTTTTCTCCATCCTACATTGCCACTCACTGCCTATCCTAATTCAGACCCTCCGATTCACACCACCCCGTGATGTTTTTCTCACTCCTACTAGTGAATGTAATGTAACACACACCCATACAATGCGCACCACCCCGCGATGTTTTTCAGAAACCTATCCTACATTGCCACTGCATGTTCCCTGAGCTCCCCATGCTGACCACCCCGCGGTGCTTCTCTTCATCCTACATTGACACTCACTGCCTATCCTAATTCAGACCCTCCAATTCACACCTCCACGTGATGTTTTTCTCACTCCTACTAGTGATTGTAATGTAACACACAACCATACAATGCGCACCTCCCCGTGTTGTTTTTCAGAATCCTATCCTACATTGCCACTGAATGTTCCCTGACCTCCCCATGCTGACCACCCGCGGTGCTTTTCTCCATCTTATATTGCCACTCACTGCCTATCCTAATTCAGACCCTCCGATTCACACCGCCCCGCGATGTTTTTCTGACTCCTACTAGTGAATGTAATGTAACACACACCCATACAATGCGCACCACCACGTGATGTTTTTCTCACTCCTACTAGTGAATGTAATGTAACACACACCCATACAATGCGCACCACCCCGCGATGTTTTTCAGAAACCTATCCTACTTTGCCACTGCATGTTCCCTGACCTCCCCATGCTGACCACCACACGGTGCTTTTCTCCATCCCACATTGCACACACTGCCTATCCTAATTCAGACCCTCCGATTCACACCACCCCGTAATGTTTTTCTCACTCCTACTAGTGAATGTAATGTAACACACACCCATACAATGTGCACCACCCCGTGATATTTTTCTCACTCCTACTAGTGAATGTAATGTAACACACACCCATACAATGCGCACCACCCCGCGATGTTTTTCAGAAACCTATCCTACATTGCCACTGCATGTTCCCTGACCTCCCCATGCTGAACACCCCACGGTGCTTTTCTCCATCCTACATTGCCACTCACTGCCTATCCTAATTCAGACCCTCCGATTCACACCACCCCGTGATGTTTTTCTCACTCCTACTAGTGAATGTAATTTAACACACACCCATACAATGCGCACCACCCCGCGATGTTTTTCAGAAACCTATCCTACATTGCCACTGCATGTTCCCTGTCCTCCCCATGTTGACCACCACACGGTGCTTTTCTCCATCCCACATTGCACACACTGCCTATCCTAATTCAGACCCTCTGATTCACACCACCCCGTAATGTTTTTCTCACTCCTACGAGTGAATGTAATGTAACACACACCCATACAATGCCCACCACCACGTGATGTTTTTCTCACTCCTACTAGTGAATGTAATGTAACACACACCCATACAATGCGCACCACCCCGCGATGTTTTTCAGAATCCTATCCTACATTGCCACTGCATGTTCTCTGACCTCCCAATGCTGACCACCCCGCGGTGCTTTTCTCCATCCCACATTGCCACACACTGCCTATCCTAATTCAGACCCTCCGATTCACACCACCCCGTGATGTTTTTCTCACTCCTACTAGTGAATGTAATGTAACACACACCCATACAATGCGCACCACCCCGTGATGTTTTTCTCACTCCTACTAGTGAATGTAATGTAACACACACCCATACAATGCGCACCACCCCGCGATGTTTTTCAGAAACCTATCCTACATTGCCACTGCATGTTCCCTGACCTCCCCATGCTGACCACCACGCGGTGCTTTTCTCCATCCTACATTGCCACTCACTGCCTATCCTAATTCAGACCCTCCGATTCACACCACCCCGTGATGTTTTTCTCACTCCTACTAGTGAATGTAATGTAACACATACCCATGCAATGCGCACCACCCCGCGATGTTTTTCAGAAACCTATCCTACATTGCCACTGCATGTTCCCTGACCTCCCCATGCTGACCACCCCGCGGTGCTTTTCTTCATCCTACATTGACACTCACTGCCTATCCTAATTCAGACACTCCCATTCACACCACCCCGTGATGATTTTCTCACTCCTACTAGTAAATGTAATGTAACACACACCCATACAATGCGCACCACCACGTGATGTTTTTCTCACTCCTACTAGTGAATGTAATGTAACACACACCCATACAATGCGCACCACCCCGCGATGTTTTTCAGAAACCTATCCTACATTCCCACTACATGTTCCCTGACCTCCCCATGCTGACCACCACGCGGTGCTTTTCTCCATCGTACATTGCCACTCACTGCCTATCCTATTTCAGACCCTCCGATTCACACCACCCCGTGATGTTTTTCTCACTCCTACTAGTGAATGTAATGTAACACACACCCATACAATGCGCACCACCCCGCGATGTTTTTCAGAAACCTATCCTACATTGCCACTGCAAGTTCCCTGACCTCCCCATGCTGACCACCCCGCGGTGCTTTTCTCCATCCTACATTGCCACTCACTGCCTATCCTAATTCAGACCCTCCGATTCACACCACCCCGTGATGTTTTTCTCACTCCTACTAGTGAATGTAATGTAACACACACCCATACAATGCGCACCACACCGCGATATTTTTCAGAAACCTATCCTACATTGCCACTGCATGTTCCCTTACCTCCCCATGCTGACCACCCCGCGGTGCTTTTCTTCATCCTACATTGACACTCACTGCCTATCCTAATTCAGACCCTCCCATTCACACCACCCCGTGATGTTTTTCTCACTCCTACTAGTAAATGTAATGTAACACACACCCATACAATGCGCACCACCACGTGATGTTTTTCTCACTCCTACTAGTGAATGTAATGTAACACACACCCATACAATGCGCACCACCCCGCGATGTTTTTCAGAAACCTATCCTACATTGCCACTGCATGTTCCCTGACCTCCCCATGCTGACCACCCCGCGGTGCTTTTCTCCATCCCACATTGCACACACTGCCCATCCTAATTCAGACCCTCCGATTCACACCACCCCGTAATGTTTTTCTCACTCCTACTAGTGAATGTAATGTAATACACACCCATACAATGTGCACCACCCCGTGATGTTTTTCTCACTCCTACTAGTGAATGTAATGTAACACACACCCATACAATGCGCACCACCCCGCGATGTTTTTCAGAAACCTATCCTACATTGCCACTGCATGTTCCCTGACCTTTACATGCTGACCACCCCGCGGTGCTTTTCTCCATCCCACATTGCCACACACTGCCTATCCTAATTCAGACACTCCGATTCACACCACCCCTTGATGTTTTTCTCACTCCTACTAGTGAATGTAATGTAACACAGACCCATACAATGCGCACCACCCCGTGATTTTTTTCTCACTCCTACTGGTGAATGTAATGTAACACACACCCATACAATGCGCACCGCCCCGCGATGTTTTTCAGAAACCTATCCTTCATTGCCACTGCCTGTTCCCTGACCTAACCATGCTGACCACCCCGCGGTGCTTTTCTCCATCCTACATTGCCACTCACTGCCTATCCTAATTCAGACCATCCGATTCACACCACCCCGTGATGTTTTTCTCACTCCTACTAGTGAATGTAATGTAACACACACCCATACAATGCGCACTAAAACGCGATGTTTTTCAGAAACCTACCCTACATTGCCACTGCATGTTCCCTGACCTCCCCATGCTGACCACCCGGCGGTGCTTTTCTCCATCCTACATTGCCACTCACTGCCTATCCTAATTCAGACTCTCCGATTCACACCACCCCGTGATGTTTTTCTCACTCCTACTAGTGAATGTAATGTAACACACACCCATACAATGCGCACCACCCCGTGATGTTTTTCTCACTCCTACTAGTGAATGTAATGTAACACACACCCATACAATGCGCACCACCCCGCGATGTTTTTCAGAAACCTATCCTACATTGCCACTGATTGTTCCCTGACCTCACCATGCTGACCAACCCGCGGTGCTTTTCTCCATCCTACATTGCCACTCACTGCCTATTCTAATTCAGACCCTCCGATTCACACCAACCCGTGATGTTTTTCTCACTCCTACTAGTGAATGTAATGTAACACACGCCCATACAATGCGCACCACCCAGCGATGTTTTTCAGAAACCTATCCTACATTGCCACTGCATGTTCCCTGACCTCCCCATGCTGAACACCCCACGGTGCTTTTCTCCATCCTACATTGCCACTCACTGCCTATTCTAATTCAGACCCTCCGATTCACACCACCCCGTGATGTTTTTCTCACTCCTATTAGTGAATGTAATGTAACACACACCCATACAATGCGCACCACCACACGATGTTTTTCAGAAACCTACCCTACATTGCCACTGCATGTTCCCTGACCTCCCCATGCTGACCACCCCGCGGAGCTTTTCTCCATTCTACATTGCCACTCACTGCCTATCCTAATTCAGACCCTCCGATTCAAACCACCCCGTGATGTTTTTCTCACTCCTACTAGTGAATGTAATGTAACACACACCCATACAATGCCCACCACCCCGTGATGTTTTTCTCACTCCTACTAGTGAATGTAATGTAACACACACCCATACAATGCGCACCACCCCGCGATGTTTTTCAGAATCCTATCCTACATTGCCACTGCATGTTCCCTGACTTCCCAATGCTGACCACCCCGCGGTGCTTTTCTCCATCCCACATTGCCACACACTGCCTATCCTAATTCAGACCCTCCGATTCACACCACCCCGTGATGTTTTTCTCACTCCTACTAGTGAATGTAATGTAACACACACCCATACAATGCGCACCACACCGCGATATTTTTCAGAAACCTATCTTACATTGCCACTGCATGTTCCCTTACCTCCCCATGCTGACCACCCCGTGGTGCTTTTCTTCATCCTACATTGACACTCACTGCCTATCCTAATTCAGACCCTCCCATTCACACCACCCCGTGATGTTTTTCTCACTCCTACTAGTAAATGTAATGTAACACACACCCATACAATGCGCACCACCACGTGATGTTTTTCTCACTCCTACTAGTGAATGTAATGTAACACACACCCATACAATGCGCACCACCCCGCGATATTTTTCAGAAACTTATCCTACATTGCCACTGCATGTTCCCTGACCTCCCCATGCTGACCACCCCGCGGTGCTTTTCTCCATCCCACATTGCACACACTGCCCATCCTAATTCAGACCCTCCGATTCACACCACCCCGTAATGTTTTTCTCACTCCTACTAGTGAATGTAATGTAACACACACCCATACAATGTGCACCACCCCGTGATGTTTTTCTCACTCCTACTAGTGAATGTAATGTAACACACACCCATACAATGCGCACCACCCCGCGATGTTTTTCAGAAACCTATCCTACATTGCCACTGCATGTTCCCTGACCTTAACATGCTGACCACCCCGCGGTGCTTTTCTCCATTCCACATTGCCACACACTGCCTATCCTAATTCAGACACTCCGATTCACACCACCCCTTGATGTTTTTCTCACTCCTACTAGTGAATGTAATGTAACACAGACCCATACAATGCGCACCACCCCGTGATTTTTTTCTCACTCCTACTGGTGAATGTAATGTAACACACACCCATACAATGCGCACCGCCCCGCGATGTTTTTCAGAAACCTATCCTTCATTGCCACTGCCTGTTCCCTGACCTCCCCATGCTGACCACCCCGCGGTGCTTTTCTCCATCCTACATTGCCACTCACTGCCTATCCTAATTCAGACCATCCGATTCACACCACCCCGTGATGTTTTTCTCACTCCTACTAGTGAATGTAATGTAACACACACCCATACAATGCGCACTAAAACGCGATGTTTTTCAGAAACCTACCCTACATTGCCACTGCATGTTCCCTGACCTCCCCATGCTGACCACCCCGCGGTGCTTTTCTCCATCCTACATTGCCACTCACTGCCTATCCTAATTCAGACTCTCCGATTCACACCACCCCGTGATGTTTTTCTCACTCCTACTAGTGAATGTAATGTAACACACACCCATACAATGCACACCACCCCGCGATGTTTTTCATAAATCTATCCTACATTGCCACTGCATGTTCCCTGACCTCCCCATGCTGACCACCCCGCGGTGCTTTTCTCCATCCTACATTGCCACTCACTGCCTATCCTAATTCAGACCCTCCGATTCACACCACCCCGAGATGTTTTTCTCACTCCTACTAGTGAATGTAATATAACACACACCCATACAATGCGCACCACCCCGCGATGTTTTTCAGAAACGTATCCTACATTGCCACTGCATGTTCCCTGACCTCCCCATGCTGACCACCCCGCGGTGCTTTTCTCCATCCTACATTGCCACTCACTGCCTATCCTAATTCAGACCCTCCGATTCACACCACCCCGTGATGTTTTTCTCACTGCTACTAGTGAATGTAATGTAACACACACCCATACAATGCGCACCCGCCTGCGATATTTTTCAGAAACCTATCCTACATTGCCACTGCATGTTCGCTGACATCCTCATGCTGACCACCCCGCTGTGCTTTTCTCCATCCTACATTGCCACTCACTGCCTATTCTAATTCAGACCCTCCGATTCACACCACCCCGTGATGTTTTTCTCACTCCTACTAGTCAATGTAATGTACCACACACCCATACAATGCGCACCACCCCGTGATGTTTTTCTCACTCCTACTAGTGAATGTAATGTAACACACACCCATACAATGCGCACCACCCCGCGATGTTTTTCAGAAACCTATCCTACATTGCCACTGATTGTTCCCTGACCTCACCATGCTGACCAACCCGCGGTGCTTTTCTCCATCCTACATTGCCACTCACTGCCTATTCTAATTCAGACCCTCCGATACACACCAACCCGTGATGTTTTTCTCACTCCTACTAGTGAATGTAATGTAACACACACCCATACAATGCGCACCACCCAGCGATGTTTTTCAGAAACCTATCCTACATTGCCACTGCATGTTCCCTGACCTTCCCATGCTGAACACCCCACGGTGCTTTTCTCCATCCTACATTGCCACTCACTGCCTATCCTAATTCAGACCCTCCGATTCACACCACCCCGTGATGTTTCTCTCACTCCTATTAGTGAATGTAATGTAACACACACCCATACAATGCGCACCACCCCGTGATATTTTTCTCACTCCTACTAGTGAATGTAATGTAACACACACGCATACAATGCGCACCACCCCGCGATGTTTTTCAGAATCCTATCCTACATTGCCACTGCATGTTCCCTGACCTCCCCATGCTGACCACCCCGCGGTGCTTTTCTCCATCCCACATTGCCACACACTGCCTATCCTAATTCAGACACTCCGATTCACACCACCCCGTGATGTTTTCCTCACTCATACTAGTGAATGTAATGTAACACACACCCATACAGTGCGCACCACCCCGTGATGTTTTTCTCACTCCTACTAGTGAATGTAATGTAACACACACCCATACAATGCGCACCACCCCGCGATGTTTTTCAGAAACCTATCCTACATTGCCACTGCATGTTCCCTGACCTCCCCATGCTGACCACCCCGCGGTGCTTTGCTCCATCCTACATTGTCACTCACTGCCTATCCTAATTTAGACCCTCCGATTCACACCACCCCGTGATGTTTTTCTCACTCCTACGAGTGAATGTAATGTAACACACACCCATACAATGCGCACCACCCCGCGATGTTTTTCAGAAACCTATCCTACATTGCCACTGCATGTTCCCTGACCTCCCCATGTTGACCACCCCGCGGTGCTTTTCTCCATCCTACATTGCCACTCACTGCCTATCCTAATTCAGACCCTCCCATTCAAACCACCCCGTGATGTTTTTCTCTCTCCTACTAGTGAATGTAATGTAACACACACCCATACAATGCCCACCACCCCGTGATGTTTTTCTCACTCCTACTAGTGAATGTAATTTAACACACACCCATACAATGCGCACCACCCCGCGATGTTTTTCAGAATCCTATCCTACATTGCCACTGCATGTTCCCTGACCTCCCAATACTGACCACCCCGCGGTGCTTTTCTCCATCCCACATTGCCACACACTGCCTATCCTAATTCAGACCCTCCGATTCACACCACCCCGTGATGTTTTTCTCACTCCTACTAGTGAATGTAATGTAACACACACCCATACAATGCGCACCACCCCGTGATGTTTTTCTCACTCCTACTAGTGAATGTAATGTAACACACACCCATACAATGCGCACCACCCCGCGATGTTTTTCAGAAACCTATCCTACATTGCCACTGCATGTTCCCTGACCTCCCCATGCTGACCACCACGCGGTGCTTTTCTCCATCCTACATTGCCACTCACTGCCTATCCTAATTCAGACCCTCCGATTCACACCACCCCGTGATGTTTTTCTCACTCCTACTAGTGAATGTAATGTAACACATACCCATGCAATGCGCACCACCCCGCGATGTTTTTCAGAAACCTATCCTACATTGCCACTGCATGTTCCCTGACCTCCCCATGCTGACCACCCCGCGGTGCTTTTCTTCATCCTACATTGACACTCACTGCCTATCCTAATTCAGACCCTCCCATTCACACCACCCCGTGATGTTTTTCTCACTCCTACTAGTAAATGTAATGTAACACACACCCATACAATGCGCACCACCACGTGATGTTTTTCTCACTCCTACTAGTGAATGTAATGTAACACACACCCATACAATGCGCACCACCCCGCGATGTTTTCAGAAACCTATCCTACATTGCCACTGCATGTTCCCTGACCTCCCCATGCTGACCACCCCGCGGTGCTTTTCTCCATCCTACATTGCAACTCACTGCCTATCCTAATTCACACCCTCCGATTCACACCACCCCGTGATGTTTTTCTCACTCCTACTAGTGAATGCAATGTAACACACACCCATACAATGCGCACCAGCACGCGATGTTTTTCAGAAACCTATCCTACACTGCCACTGCATGTTCCCTGACCTCCCCATGCTTTCCACCCCGTGGTGCTTTTCTCGATCCTACATTGCCACTCACTGCCTATCCTAATTCAGACCCTCCCATTCACACCACCCCGTGATGTTTTTCTCACTCCTACTAGTGAATGTAATGTAACACACACCCATACAATGCGCACCACTCCGTGATGTTTTTCTCACTCCCACTAGTGAATGTAATGTAACACACACCCATACAATGCGCACCACCCCGCGATGTTTTTCAGAAACCTATCCTACATTGCCACTGCATGTTCCCTGACCTCCCCATGCTGACCACCCCGCGGTGCTTTTCTCCATCCTACATTGCCACTCACTGCCTATCCTAATTCAGACCCTCTGATTCACACCACCCCGCGATGTTTTTCTCACCCCTACTAGTGAATGTAATGTAACACACACCCATACAATGCGCACCACCCCGCGATGTTTTTCAGAAACCTATCCTACATTGCCACTGCATGTTCGCTCACCTCCCCATGCTGACCACCCCGTGGTGCTTTTCTCCATCCCACATTGCCACACACTGCCTATCCTAATTCAGACCCTCCGATTCACACCACCGCGTGATGTTTTTCTCACTCCTACTACTGAATGTAATATTACACACACCCATACAATGCGCAACAACCCGTGATGTTTTTCTCACTCCTACTATTGAATGTAATGTAACACACACCCATACAATGCGCACCACCTCGCGATGTTTTTCAGAAACCTATCCTACATTGCCACTGCATGTTCCCTGACCTCCCCATGCTGACCACCCCGCGGTGCTTTTCTCCATCCTAAATTGCCACTCACTGCCTATCCTAATTCAGACCCTCAGATTCACACCACCCTGCGATGTTTTTCTCACTCCCACTAGTGAATGTAATGTAACACACACCCATACAATGCGCACCACCCCGTTATGTTTTTCTCACTCCTACTAGTGAATGTAATGTAACACAACCCATACAATGCGCACCACCCCGCGATGTTTTTCAGAAACCTATCCTACATTGCCACTGCATGTTCCCTGACCTCCCAATGCTGACCACCCCGCGGTGCTTTTCTCCATCCTACATTGCCACTCACTGAATATCCTAATTCAGACCCTCCGATTCACACCACCCCGTGATGTTTTTCTCACTCCTACTAGTGAATGTAATGTAACACACACCCATACAATGCGCACCACCCCGCAATGTTTTTCAGAAACCTATCCTACATTGCCACTGCATGTTCCCTGACCTCCCAATGCTGACCACCCCGCGGTGCTTTTCTCCATCCTACATTGACACTCACTGCCTATCCTAATTCAGACCCTCTGATTCACACTTCCCCGTGATGTTTTTCTCACTCCTACTAGTGAATGTAATGTAACACACACCCATACAATGCGCACCACCCCGCGATATTTTTCGGAAACCAATCCTACATTGCCACTGCATGTTCCCTGACCTCCGCATGCTGACCACAGCGTGGTGCTTTTCTCCATCCTACATTGCCACTCACTGCCTATCCTAATTCAGACCCTCCGATTCACACCACCCCGTGATGTTTTTCTCACTCCTACTAGTGAATGTAATGTAACACACACCCATACAATGCGCACCACCCCGCGATGTTTTTCAGAAACCTATCCTACATTGCCACTGCATGTTCCCTGAGCTCCCCATGCTGACCACCCCGCGGTGCTTCTCTTCATCCTACATTGACACTCACTGCCTATCCTAATTCAGACCCTCCAATTCACACCTCCACGTGATGTTTTTCTCACTCCTACTAGTGAATGTAATGTAACACACAACCATACAATGCGCACCTCCCCGTGATGTTTTTCAGAATCCTATCCTACATTGCCACTGAATGTTCCCTGACCTCCCCATGCTGACCACCCGCGGTGCTTTTCTCCATCCTATATTGCCACTCACTGCCTATCCTAATTCAGACCCTCCGATTCACACCACCCCGCGATGTTTTTCTGACTCCTAATAGTGAATGTAATGTAACACACACCCATACAATGCGCACCACCACGTGATGTTTTTCTCACTCCTACTAGTGAATGTAATGTAACACACACCCATACAATGCGCACCACCCCGCCATGTTTTTCAGGAACCTATCCTACTTTGCCATTGCATGTTCCCTGACCTCCCCATGCTGACCACCACACGGTGCTTTTCTCCATCCCACATTGCACACACTGCCTATCCTAATTCAGACCCTCCGATTCACACCACCCCGTAATGTTTTTCTCACTCCTACTAGTGAATGTAATGTAACACACACCCATACAATGTGCACCACCCCGTGATATTTTTCTCACTCCTACTAGTGAATGTAATGTAACACACACCCATACAATGCGCACCACCCCGCGATGTTTTTCAGAAACCTATCCTACATTGCCACTGCATGTTCCCTGACCTCCCCATGCTGAACACCCCACGGTGCTTTTCTCCATCCTACATTGCCACTCACTGCCTATCCTAATTCAGACCCTCCGATTCACACCACCCCGTGATGTTTTTCTCACTCCTACTAGTGAATGTAATTTAACACACACCCATACAATGCGCACCACCCTGCGATGTTTTTCAGAAACCTATCCTACATTGCCACTGCATGTTCCCTGTCCTCCCCATGTTGACCACCCCGCGGTGCTTTTCTCCATCCTACATTGGCACTCACTGCCTATCATAATTCAGACCCTCTGATTCACACTTCCCCGTGATGTTTTTCTCACTCCTACTAGTGAATGTAATGTAACACACACCCATACAATGCGCACCACCCCGCGATATTTTTCGGAAACCAATCCTACATTGCCACTGCATGTTCCCTGACCTCCGCATGCTGACCACAGCGCGGTGCTTTTCTCCATCCTACATTGCCACTCACTGCCTATCCTAATTCAGACCCTCCGATTCACACCACCCCGTGATGTTTTTCTCACTCCTACTAGTGAATGTAATGTAACACACACCCATACAATGCGCACCACCCCGCGATGTTTTTCAGAAACCTATCCTACATTGCCACTGCATGTTCCCTGAGCTCCCCATGCTGACCACCCCGCGGTGCTTCTCTTCATCCTACATTGACACTCACTGCCTATCCTAATTCAGACCCTCCAATTCACACCTCCACGTGATGTTTTTCTCACTCCTACTAGTGATTGTAATGTAACACACAACCATACAATGCGCACCTCCCCGTGTTGTTTTTCAGAATCCTATCCTACATTGCCACTGAATGTTCCCTGACCTCCCCATGCTGACCACCCGCGGTGCTTTTCTCCATCTTATATTGCCACTCACTGCCTATCCTAATTCAGACCCTCCGATTCACACCACCCCGCGATGTTTTTCTGACTCCTACTAGTGAATGTAATGTAACACACACCCATACAATGCGCACCACCACGTGATGTTTTTCTCACTCCTACTAGTGAATGTAATGTAACACACACCCATACAATGCGCACCACCCCGCGATGTTTTTCAGAAACCTATCCTACTTTGCCACTGCATGTTCCCTGACCTCCCCATGCTGACCACCACACGGTGCTTTTCTCCATCCCACATTGCACACACTGCCTATCCTAATTCAGACCCTCCGATTCACACCACCCCGTAATGTTTTTCTCACTCCTACTAGTGAATGTAATGTAACACACACCCATACAATGTGCACCACCCCGTGATATTTTTCTCACTCCTACTAGTGAATGTAATGTAACACACACCCATACAATGCGCACCACCCCGCGATGTTTTTCAGAAACCTATCCTACATTGCCACTGCATGTTCCCTGACCTCCCCATGCTGAACACCCCACGGTGCTTTTCTCCATCCTACATTGCCACTCACTGCCTATCCTAATTCAGACCCTCCGATTCACACCACCCCGTGATGTTTTTCTCACTCCTACTAGTGAATGTAATTTAACACACACCCATACAATGCGCACCACCCCGCGATGTTTTTCAGAAACCTATCCTACATTGCCACTGCATGTTCCCTGTCCTCCCCATGTTGACCACCACACGGTGCTTTTCTCCATCCCACATTGCACACACTGCCTATCCTAATTCAGACCCTCCGATTCACACCACCCCGTAATGTTTTTCTCACTCCTACGAGTGAATGTAATGTAACACACACCCATACAATGCCCACCACCCCGTGATGTTTTTCTCACTCCTACTAGTGAATGTAATTTAACACACACCCATACAATGCGCACCACCCCGCGATGTTTTTCAGAATCCTATCCTACATTGCCACTGCATGTTCTCTGACCTCCCAATGCTGACCACCCCGCGGTGCTTTTCTCCATCCCACATTGCCACACACTGCCTATCCTAATTCAGACCCTCCGATTCACACCACCCCGTGATGTTTTTCTCACTCCTACTAGTGAATGTAATGTAACACACACCCATACAATGCGCACCACCCCGTGATGTTTTTCTCACTCCTACTAGTGAATGTAATGTAACACACACCCATACAATGCGCACCACCCCGCGATGTTTTTCAGAAACCTATCCTACATTGCCACTGCATGTTCCCTGACCTCCCCATGCTGACCACCACGCGGTGCTTTTCTCCATCCTACATTGCCACTCACTGCCTATCCTAATTCAGACCCTCCGATTCACACCACCCCGTGATGTTTTTCTCACTCCTACTAGTGAATGTAATGTAACACATACCCATGCAATGCGCACCACCCCGCGATGTTTTTCAGAAACCTATCCTACATTGCCACTGCATGTTCCCTGACCTCCCCATGCTGACCACCCCGCGGTGCTTTTCTTCATCCTACATTGACACTCACTGCCTATCCTAATTCAGACACTCCCATTCACACCACCCCGTGATGATTTTCTCACTCCTACTAGTAAATGTAATGTAACACACACCCATACAATGCGCACCACCACGTGATGTTTTTCTCACTCCTACTAGTGAATGTAATGTAACACACACCCATACAATGCGCACCACCCCGCGATGTTTTTCAGAAACCTATCCTACATTCCCACTACATGTTCCCTGACCTCCCCATGCTGACCACCACGCGGTGCTTTTCTCCATCGTACATTGCCACTCACTGCCTATCCTATTTCAGACCCTCCAATTCACACCACCCCGTGATGTTTTTCTCACTCCTACTAGTGAATGTAATGTAACACACACCCATACAATGCGCACCACCCCGCGATGTTTTTCAGAAACCTATCCTACATTGCCACTGCAAGTTCCCTGACCTCCCCATGCTGACCACCCCGCGGTGCTTTTCTCCATCCTACATTGCCACTCACTGCCTATCCTAATTCAGACCCTCCGATTCACACCACCCCGTGATGTTTTTCTCACTCCTACTAGTGAATGTAATGTAACACACACCCATACAATGCGCACCACACCGCGATATTTTTCAGAAACCTATCCTACATTGCCACTGCATGTTCCCTTACCTCCCCATGCTGACCACCCCGCGGTGCTTTTCTTCATCCTACATTGACACTCACTGCCTATCCTAATTCAGACCCTCCCATTCACACCACCCCGTGATGTTTTTCTCACTCCTACTAGTAAATGTAATGTAACACACACCCATACAATGCGCACCACCACGTGATGTTTTTCTCACTCCTACTAGTGAATGTAATGTAACACACACCCATACAATGCGCACCACCCCGCGATGTTTTTCAGAAACCTATCCTACATTGCCACTGCATGTTCCCTGACCTCCCCATGCTGACCACCCCGCGGTGCTTTTCTCCATCCCACATTGCACACACTGCCCATCCTAATTCAGACCCTCCGATTCACACCACCCCGTAATGTTTTTCTCACTCCTACTAGTGAATGTAATGTAATACACACCCATACAATGTGCACCACCCCGTGATGTTTTTCTCACTCCTACTAGTGAATGTAATGTAACACACACCCATACAATGCGCACCACCCCGCGATGTTTTTCAGAAACCTATCCTACATTGCCACTGCATGTTCCCTGACCTTTACATGCTGACCACCCCGCGGTGCTTTTCTCCATCCCACATTGCCACACACTGCCTATCCTAATTCAGACACTCCGATTCACACCACCCCTTGATGTTTTTCTCACTCCTACTAGTGAATGTAATGTAACACAGACCCATACAATGCGCACCACCCCGTGATTTTTTTCTCACTCCTACTGGTGAATGTAATGTAACACACACCCATACAATGCGCACCGCCCCGCGATGTTTTTCAGAAACCTATCCTTCATTGCCACTGCCTGTTCCCTGACCTAACCATGCTGACCACCCCGCGGTGCTTTTCTCCATCCTACATTGCCACTCACTGCCTATCCTAATTCAGACCATCCGATTCACACCACCCCGTGATGTTTTTCTCACTCCTACTAGTGAATGTAATGTAACACACACCCATACAATGCGCACTAAAACGCGATGTTTTTCAGAAACCTACCCTACATTGCCACTGCATGTTCCCTGACCTCCCCATGCTGACCACCCGGCGGTGCTTTTCTCCATCCTACATTGCCACTCACTGCCTATCCTAATTCAGACTCTCCGATTCACACCACCCCGTGATGTTTTTCTCACTCCTACTAGTGAATGTAATGTAACACACACCCATACAATGCGCACCACCCCGTGATGTTTTTCTCACTCCTACTAGTGAATGTAATGTAACACACACCCATACAATGCGCACCACCCCGCGATGTTTTTCAGAAACCTATCCTACATTGCCACTGATTGTTCCCTGACCTCACCATGCTGACCAACCCGCGGTGCTTTTCTCCATCCTACATTGCCACTCACTGCCTATTCTAATTCAGACCCTCCGATTCACACCAACCCGTGATGTTTTTCTCACTCCTACTAGTGAATGTAATGTAACACACGCCCATACAATGCGCACCACCCAGCGATGTTTTTCAGAAACCTATCCTACATTGCCACTGCATGTTCCCTGACCTCCCCATGCTGAACACCCCACGGTGCTTTTCTCCATCCTACATTGCCACTCACTGCCTATTCTAATTCAGACCCTCCGATTCACACCACCCCGTGATGTTTTTCTCACTCCTATTAGTGAATGTAATGTAACACACACCCATACAATGCGCACCACCACACGATGTTTTTCAGAAACCTACCCTACATTGCCACTGCATGTTCCCTGACCTCCCCATGCTGACCACCCCGCGGAGCTTTTCTCCATTCTACATTGCCACTCACTGCCTATCCTAATTCACACCCTCCGATTCACACCACCCCGTGATGTTTTTCTCACTCCTACTAGTGAATGTAATGTAACACACACCCATACAATGCGCACCACCCCGTGTTGTTTTTCTCACTCCTACTAGTGAATGTAATGTAACACACACCCATACAATGCGCACCACCCCGCGATGTTTTTCAGAAACCTATCCTACATTGCCACTGCATGTTCCCTGACCTCCCCATGCTGATCACCCCGCGGTGCTTTTCTCCATCATACATTGACACTCACTGCCTATCCTAATTCAGACCCTCCGATTCACACCACCCCGGTATGTTTTTCTCACTCCTACTAGTGAATGTAATGTAACACACACCCATACAATGCGCACCACCTCGCGATGTTTTTCAGAAACCTATCCTACATTGCCACTGCATGTTCCCTGACCTCCCCATGCTGACCACCCCGCGGTGCTTTTCTCCATCCTAAATTGCCACTCACTGCCTATCCTAATTCAGACCCTCAGATTCACACCACCCTGCGATGTTTTTCTCACTCCCACTAGTGAATGTAATGTAACACACACCCATACAATGCGCACCACCCCGTTATGTTTTTCTCACTCCTACTAGTGAATGTAATGTAACACAACCCATACAATGCGCACCACCCCGCGATGTTTTTCAGAAACCTATCCTACATTGCCACTGCATGTTGCCTGACCTCCCAATGCTGACCACCCCGCGGTGCTTTTCTCCATCCTACATTGCCACTCACTGAATATCCTAATTCAGACCCTCCGATTCACACCACCCCGTGATGTTTTTCTCACTCCTACTAGTGAATGTAATGTAACACACACCCATACAATGCGCACCACCCCGCAATGTTTTTCAGAAACCTATCCTACATTGCCACTGCATGTTCCCTGACCTCCCAATGCTGACCACCCCGCGGTGCTTTTCTCCATCCTACATTGACACTCACTGCCTATCCTAATTCAGACCCTCTGATTCACACTTCCCCGTGATGTTTTTCTCACTCCTACTAGTGAATGTAATGTAACACACACCCATACAATGCGCACCACCCCGCGATATTTTTCGGAAACCAATCCTACATTGCCACTGCATGTTCCCTGACCTCCGCATGCTGACCACAGCGCGGTGCTTTTCTCCATCCTACATTGCCACTCACTGCCTATCCTAATTCAGACCCTCCGATTCACACCACCCCGTGATGTTTTTCTCACTCCTACTAGTGAATGTAATGTAACACACACCCATACAATGCGCACCACCCCGCGATGTTTTTCAGAAACCTATCCTACATTGCCACTGCATGTTCCCTGAGCTCCCCATGCTGACCACCCCGCGGTGCTTCTCTTCATCCTACATTGACACTCACTGCCTATCCTAATTCAGACCCTCCAATTCACACCTCCACGTGATGTTTTTCTCACTCCTACTAGTGAATGTAATGTAACACACAACCATACAATGCGCACCTCCCCGTGATGTTTTTCAGAATCCTATCCTACATTGCCACTGAATGTTCCCTGACCTCCCCATGCTGACCACCCGCGGTGCTTTTCTCCATCCTATATTGCCACTCACTGCCTATCCTAATTCAGACCCTCCGATTCACACCACCCCGCGATGTTTTTCTGACTCCTAATAGTGAATGTAATGTAACACACACCCATACAATGCGCACCACCACGTGATGTTTTTCTCACTCCTACTAGTGAATGTAATGTAACACACACCCATACAATGCGCACCACCCCGCCATGTTTTTCAGGAACCTATCCTACTTTGCCATTGCATGTTCCCTGACCTCCCCATGCTGACCACCACACGGTGCTTTTCTCCATCCCACATTGCACACACTGCCTATCCTAATTCAGACCCTCCGATTCACACCACCCCGTAATGTTTTTCTCACTCCTACTAGTGAATGTAATGTAACACACACCCATACAATGTGCACCACCCCGTGATATTTTTCTCATTCCTACTAGTGAATGTAATGTAACACACACCCATACAATGCGCACCACCCCGCGATGTTTTTCAGAAACCTATCCTACATTGCCACTGCATGTTCCCTGACCTCCCCATGCTGAACACCCCACGGTGCTTTTCTCCATCCTACATTGCCACTCACTGCCTATCCTAATTCAGACCCTCCGATTCACACCACCCCGTGATGTTTTTCTCACTCCTACTAGTGAATGTAATTTAACACACACCCATACAATGCGCACCACCCTGCGATGTTTTTCAGAAACCTATCCTACATTGCCACTGCATGTTCCCTGTCCTCCCCATGTTGACCACCCCGCGGTGCTTTTCTCCATCCTACATTGGCACTCACTGCCTATCCTAATTCAGACCCTCTGATTCACACTTCCCCGTGATGTTTTTCTCACTCCTACTAGTGAATGTAATGTAACACACACCCATACAATGCGCACCACCCCGCGATATTTTTCGGAAACCAATCCTACATTGCCACTGCATGTTCCCTGACCTCCGCATGCTGACCGCAGCGCGGTGCTTTTCTCCATCCTACATTGCCACTCACTGCCTATCCTAATTCAGACCCTCCGATTCACACCACCCCGTGATGTTTTTCTCAGTCCTACTAGTGAATGTAATGTAACACACACCCATACAATGCGCACCACCCCGCGATGTTTTTCAGAAACCTATCCTACATTGCCACTGCATGTTCCCTGAGCTCCCCATGCTGACCACCCCGCGGTGCTTCTCTTCATCCTACATTGACACTCACTGCCTATCCTAATTCAGACCCTCCAATTCACACCTCCACGTGATGTTTTTCTCACTCCTACTAGTGATTGTAATGTAACACACAACCATACAATGCGCACCTCCCCGTGTTGTTTTTTAGAATCCTATCCTACATTGCCACTGAATGTTCCCTGACCTCCCCATGCTGACCACCCGCGGTGCTTTTCTCCATCTTATATTGCCACTCACTGCCTATCCTAATTCAGACCCTCCGATTCACACCACCCCGCGATGTTTTTCTGACTCCTACTAGTGAATGTAATGTAACACACACCCATACAATGCGCACCACCACGTGATGTTTTTCTCACTCCTACTAGTGAATGTAATGTAACACACACCCATACAATGCGCACCACCCCGCGATGTTTTTCAGAAACCTATCCTACTTTGCCACTGCATGTTCCCTGACCTCCCCATGCTGACCACCACACGGTGCTTTTCTCCATCCCACATTGCACACACTGCCTATCCTAATTCAGACCCTCCGATTCACACCACCCCGTAATGTTTTTCTCACTCCTACTAGTGAATGTAATGTAACACACACCCATACAATGTGCACCACCCCGTGATATTTTTCTCACTCCTACTAGTGAATGTAATGTAACACACACCCATACAATGCGCACCACCCCGCGATGTTTTTCAGAAACCTATCCTACATTGCCACTGCATGTTCCCTGACCTCCCCATGCTGAACACCCCACGGTGCTTTTCTCCATCCTACATTGCCACTCACTGCCTATCCTAATTCAGACCCTCCGATTCACACCACCCCGTGATGTTTTTCTCACTCCTACTAGTGAATGTAATTTAACACACACCCATACAATGCGCACCACCCCGCGATGTTTTTCAGAAACCTATCCTACATTGCCACTGCATGTTCCCTGTCCTCCCCATGTTGACCACCACACGGTGCTTTTCTCCATCCCACATTGCACACACTGCCTATCCTAATTCAGACCCTCCGATTCACACCACCCCGTAATGTTTTTCTCACTCCTACGAGTGAATGTAATGTAACACACACCCATACAATGCCCACCACCCCGTGATGTTTTTCTCACTCCTACTAGTGAATGTAATTTAACACACACCCATACAATGCGCACCACCCCGCGATGTTTTTCAGAATCCTATCCTACATTGCCACTGCATGTTCTCTGACCTCCCAATGCTGACCACCCCGCGGTGCTTTTCTCCATCCCACATTGCCACACACTGCCTATCCTAATTCAGACCCTCCGATTCACACCACCCCGTGATGTTTTTCTCACTCCTACTAGTGAATGTAATGTAACACACACCCATACAATGCGCACCACCCCGTGATGTTTTTCTCACTCCTACTAGTGAATGTAATGTAACACACACCCATACAATGCGCACCACCCCGCGATGTTTTTCAGAAACCTATCCTACATTGCCACTGCATGTTCCCTGACCTCCCCATGCTGACCACCACGCGGTGCTTTTCTCCATCCTACATTGCCACTCACTGCCTATCCTAATTCAGAACCTCCGATTCACACCACCCCGTGATGTTTTTCTCACTCCTACTAGTGAATGTAATGTAACACATACCCATGCAATGCGCACCACCCCGCGATGTTTTTCAGAAACCTATCCTACATTGCCACTGCATGTTCCCTGACCTCCCCATGCTGACCACCCCGTGGTGCTTTTCTTCATCCTACATTGACACTCACTGCCTATCCTAATTCAGACACTCCCATTCACACCACCCCGTGATGATTTTCTCACTCCTACTAGTAAATGTAATGTAACACACACCCATACAATGCGCACCACCACGTGATGTTTTTCTCACTCCTACTAGTGAATGTAATGTAACACACACCCATACAATGCGCACCACCCCGCGATGTTTTTCAGAAACCTATCCTACATTCCCACTACATGTTCCCTGACCTCCCCATGCTGACCACCACGCGGTGCTTTTCTCCATCGTACATTGCCACTCACTGCCTATCCTATTTCAGACCCTCCGATTCACACCACCCCGTGATGTTTTTCTCACTCCTACTAGTGAATGTAATGTAACACACACCCATACAATGCGCACCACCCCGCGATGTTTTTCAGAAACCTATCCTACATTGCCACTGCAAGTTCCCTGACCTCCCCATGCTGACCACCCCGCGGTGCTTTTCTCCATCCTACATTGCCACTCACTGCCTATCCTAATTCAGACCCTCCGATTCACACCACCCCGTGATGTTTTTCTCACTCCTACTAGTGAATGTAATGTAACACACACCCATACAATGCGCACCACACCGCGATATTTTTCAGAAACCTATCCTACATTGCCACTGCATGTTCCCTTACCTCCCCATGCTGACCACCCCGCGGTGCTTTTCTTCATCCTACATTGACACTCACTGCCTATCCTAATTCAGACCCTCCCATTCACACCACCCCGTGATGTTTTTCTCACTCCTACTAGTAAATGTAATGTAACACACACCCATACAATGCGCACCACCACGTGATGTTTTTCTCACTCCTACTAGTGAATGTAATGTAACACACACCCATACAATGCGCACCACCCCGCGATGTTTTTCAGAAACCTATCCTACATTGCCACTGCATGTTCCCTGACCTCCCCATGCTGACCACCCCGCGGTGCTTTTCTCCATCCCACATTGCACACACTGCCCATCCTAATTCAGACCCTCCGATTCACACCACCCCGTAATGTTTTTCTCACTCCTACTAGTGAATGTAATGTAATACACACCCATACAATGTGCACCACCCCGTGATGTTTTTCTCACTCCTACTAGTGAATGTAATGTAACACACACCCATACAATGCGCACCACCCCGCGATGTTTTTCAGAAACCTATCCTACATTGCCACTGCATGTTCCCTGACCTTTACATGCTGACCACCCCGCGGTGCTTTTCTCCATCCCACATTGCCACACACTGCCTATCCTAATTCAGACACTCCGATTCACACCACCCCTTGATGTTTTTCTCACTCCTACTAGTGAATGTAATGTAACACAGACCCATACAATGCGCACCACCCCGTGATTTTTTTCTCACTCCTACTGGTGAATGTAATGTAACACACACCCATACAATGCGCACCGCCCCGCGATGTTTTTCAGAAACCTATCCTTCATTGCCACTGCCTGTTCCCTGACCTAACCATGCTGACCACCCCGCGGTGCTTTTCTCCATCCTACATTGCCACTCACTGCCTATCCTAATTCAGACCATCCGATTCACACCACCCCGTGATGTTTTTCTCACTCCTACTAGTGAATGTAATGTAACACACACCCATACAATGCGCACTAAAACGCGATGTTTTTCAGAAACCTACCCTACATTGCCACTGCATGTTCCCTGACCTCCCCATGCTGACCACCCGGCGGTGCTTTTCTCCATCCTACATTGCCACTCACTGCCTATCCTAATTCAGACTCTCCGATTCACACCACCCCGTGATGTTTTTCTCACTCCTACTAGTGAATGTAATGTAACACACACCCATACAATGCGCACCACCCCGTGATGTTTTTCTCACTCCTACTAGTGAATGTAATGTAACACACACCCATACAATGCGCACCACCCCGCGATGTTTTTCAGAAACCTATCCTACATTGCCACTGATTGTTCCCTGACCTCACCATGCTGACCAACCCGCGGTGCTTTTCTCCATCCTACATTGCCACTCACTGCCTATTCTAATTCAGACCCTCCGATTCACACCAACCCGTGATGTTTTTCTCACTCCTACTAGTGAATGTAATGTAACACACGCCCATACAATGCGCACCACCCAGCGATGTTTTTCAGAAACCTATCCTACATTGCCACTGCATGTTCCCTGACCTCCCCATGCTGAACACCCCACGGTGCTTTTCTCCATCCTACATTGCCACTCACTGCCTATTCTAATTCAGACCCTCCGATTCACACCACCCCGTGATGTTTTTCTCACTCCTATTAGTGAATGTAATGTAACACACACCCATACAATGCGCACCACCACACGATGTTTTTCAGAAACCTACCCTACATTGCCACTGCATGTTCCCTGACCTCCCCATGCTGACCACCCCGCGGAGCTTTTCTCCATTCTACATTGCCACTCACTGCCTATCCTAATTCACACCCTCCGATTCACACCACCCCGTGATGTTTTTCTCACTCCTACTAGTGAATGTAATGTAACACACACCCATACAATGCGAACCACCCCGTGTTGTTTTTCTCACTCCTACTAGTGAATGTAATGTAACACACACCCATACAATGCGCACCACCCCGCGATGTTTTTCAGAAACCTATCCTACATTGCCACTGCATGTTCCCTGACCTCCCCATGCTGATCACCCCGCGGTGCTTTTCTCCATCATACATTGACACTCACTGCCTATCCTAATTCAGACCCTCCGATTCACACCACCCCGGTATGTTTTTCTCACTCCTACTAGTGAATGTAATGTAACACACACCCATACAATGCGCACCACTCGGCGATGTTTTTCGGAAACCTATCCTACATTGCCACTGATTGTTCCCTGACCTCCCCATGCTGACCAACCCGCGGTGCTTTTCTCCATCCTACATTGCCACTCACTGCCTATTCTAATTCAGACCCTCCGATTCACACCACCCCGTGATGTTTTTCTCACTCCTACTAGTGAATGTAATGTAACACACACCCATACAATGCGCACCACCCAGCGATGTTTTTCAGAAACCTATCCTACATTGCCACTGCATGTTCCCTGACCTCGCCATTCTGAACACCCCATGGTGCTTTTCTCCATCCTACATTGCCACTCACTGCCTATCCTAATTCAGACCCTCCGATTCACACCACCCCGTGATGTTTTTCTCACTCCTATTAGTGAATGTAATGTAACACACACCCATACAATGCGCACCACCACACGATGTTTTTCAGAAACCTACCCTACATTGCCACTGCATGTTCCCTGACCTCCCCATGCTGACCACCCCGCGGAGCTTTTCTCCATTCTACATTGCCACTCACTGCCTATCCTAATTCACACCCTCCGATTCACACCACCCCATGATGTTTTTCTCACTCCTACTAGTGAATGTAATGTAACACACACCCATACAATGCGCACCACCCCGTGTTGTTTGTCTCACTCCTACTAGTGAATGTAATGTAACACACACCCATACAATGCGCACCACCCCGCGATGTTTTTCAGAAACCTATCCTACATTGCCACTGCATGTTCCCTGACCTCCCCATGCTGACCACCCCGCGGTGCTTTTCTCTATCCTACATTGCCACTCATTGACTATCCTAATTCAGACCCTCCGATTCACACCACCCCGTGATGTTTTTCTCACTCCTACTAGTGAATGTAATGTAACACACACCCATACAATGCGCACCACCCCGTGATATTTTTCTCACTCCTACTAGTGAATGTAATGTAACACACACGCATACAATGCGCACCACCCTGCGATATTTTTCAGAATCCTATCCTACATTGCCACTGCATGTTCCCTGACCTCCCCATGCTGACCACCCCGCGGTGCTTTTCTCCATCCCACATTGCCACTCACTGCCTATCCTAATTCAGACCCTCCGATTCACACCACCCCGTGATGTTTTTCTCACTCCTACTAGTGAATGTAATGTAACACACACCCATACAATGCGCACCACCCCGCGATGTTTTTCAGAAACCTATCCTACATTGCCACTGCATGTTCCCTGAGCTCCCCATGCTGACCACCCCGCGGTGCTTCTCTTCATCCTACATTGACACTCACTGCCTATCCTAATTCAGACCCTCCAATTCACACCTCCACGTGATGTTTTTCTCACTCCTACTAGTGAATGTAATGTAACACACAACCATACAATGCGCACCTCCCCGTGATGTTTTTCAGAATCCTATCCTACATTGCCACTGAATGTTCCCTGACCTCCCCATGCTGACCACCCGCGGTGCTTTTCTCCATCCTATATTGCCACTCACTGCCTATCCTAATTCAGACCCTCCGATTCACACCACCCCGCGATGTTATTCTGACTCCTACTAGTGAATGTAATGTAACACACACCCATACAATGCGCACCACCACGTGATGTTTTTCTCACTCCTACTAGTGAATGTAATGTAACACACACCCATACAATGCGCACCACCCCGCGATGTTTTTCAGAAACCTATCCTACTTTGCCACTGCATGTTCCCTGACCTCCCAATGCTGACCACAACACGGTGCTTTTCTCCATCCCACATTGCACACACTGCCTATCCTAATTCAGACCCTCCTATTCACACCACCCCGTAAAGTTTTTCTCACTCCTACTAGTGAATGTAATGTAACACACACCCATACAATGTGCACCACCCCGTGATATTTTTCTCACTCCTACTAGTGAATGTAATGTAACACACACCCATACAATGCGCACCACCCCGCGATGTTTTTCAGAAACCTATCCTACATTGCCACTGCATGTTCCCTGACCTCCCCATGCTGAACACCCCACGGTGCTTTTCTCCATCCTACATTGCCACTCACTGCCTATCCTAATTCAGACCCTCCGATTCACACCACCCCGTGATGTTTTTCTCACTCCTACTAGTGAATGTAATTTAACACACACCCATACAATGCGCACCACCCCGCGATGTTTTTCAGAAACCTATCCTACATTGCCACTGCATGTTCCCTGTCCTCCCCATGTTGACCACCCCGCGGTGCTTTTCTCCATCCTACATTGACACTCACTGCCTATCCTAATTCAGACACTCTGATTCACACTTCCCCGTGATGTTTTTCTCACTCCTACTAGTGAATGTAATGTAACACACACCCATACAATGCGCACCACCCCGCGATATTTTTCGGAAACCAATCCTACATTGCCACTGCATGTTCCCTGTCCTCCCCATGTTGACCACCCCGCGGTGCTTTTCTCCATCCTACATTGCCACTCACTGCCTATCCTAATACAGACCCTCCCATTCAAACCACCCCGTGATGTTTTTTTCTCTCCTACGAGTGAATGTAATGTAACACACACCCATACAATGCCCACCACCCCGTGATGTTTTTCTCACTCCTACGAGTGAATGTAATGTAACACACACCCATACAATGCGCACCACCCCGTGATGTTTTTCTCACTCCTACTAGTGAATGTAATGTAACACACACCCATACAATGCGCACCACCCCGCGATGTTTTTCAGAAACCTATCGTACATTGCCACTGCATGTTCCCTGACCTCCCCATGCTGACCACCATGCGGTGCTTTTCTCCATCCTACATTGCCACTCACTGCCTATCCTAATTCAGACCCTCCGATTCACACCACCCCGTGATGTTTTTCTCACTCCTACTAGTGAATGTAATGTAACACATACCCATGCAATGCGCACCACCCCGCGATGTTTTCCAGAAACCTATCCTACATTGCCACTGCATGTTCCCTGACCTCCGCATGCTGACCACCCCGCGGTGCTTTTCTTCATCCTACATTGACACTCACTGCCTATCCTAATTCAGACCCTCCCATTCACACCACCCCGTGATGATTTTCTCACTCCTACTAGTAAATGTAATATTACACACACCCATACAATGCGCAACAACCCGTGATGTTTTTCTCACTCCTACTAGTGAATGTAATGTAACACACACCCATACAATGCGCACCACCTCGCGATGTTTTTCAGAAACCTATCCTACATTGCCACTGCATGTTCCCTGACCTCCCCATGCTGACCACCCCGCGGTGCTTTTCTCCATCCTAAATTGCCACTCACTGCCTATCCTAATTCAGACCCTCAGATTCACACCACCCTGCGATGTTCTTCTCACTCCCACTAGTGAATGTGATGTAACACACACCCATACAATGCGCACCACCCCGCGATGTTTTTCAGAAACCTATCCTACATTACCACTGCATGTTCCCTGAGCTCCCCATGCTGACCACGCCGCGCTGCTTTGCTCCATCCTACATTGCCACTCACTGCCTATCCTAATTCAGTTCCTCCGATTCACACCACCCCATGATGTTTTGCTCAGTCCTACTAGTGAATGTAATGTAACATACACCCATACAATGCGCACCACCCGGTGATGTTTTTCTCACTCCTACTAGTGAATGTAATGTAACACAACCCATGCAATGCGCACCACCCCGCGATGTTTTTCAGAAACCTATCCTTCATTGCCACTGCATGTTCCCTGACCTCCCCATGCTGAACACCCCACGGTGCTTTTCTCCATCCTACATTGCCACTCACTGCCTATCCTAATTCAGACCCTCCGATTCACACCACCCCGTGATGTTTTTCTCACTCCTACTAGTGAATGTAATTTAACACACACCCATACAATGCGCACCACCCCGCGATGTTTTTCAGAAACCTATCCTACATTGCCACTGCATGTTCCCTGTCCTCCCCATGTTGACCACCCCGCGGTGCTTTTCTCCATCCTACATTGCCACTCACTGCCTATCCTAATACAGACCCTCCCATTCAAACCACCCCGTGATGTTTTTTTCTCTCCTACGAGTGAATGTAATGTAACACACACCCATACAATGCCCACCACCCCGTGATGTTTTTCAAACTCCTACTAGTGAATGTAATTTAACACACACCCATACAATGCGCACCACCCCGCGATGTTTTTCAGAATCCTATCCTACATTGCCACTGCATGTTCCCTGACCTCCCAATGCTGACCACCCCGCGGTGCTTTTCTTCATCCTACATTGCAACTCACTGCCTATCCTAATTCACACCCTCCGATTCACACCACCTCATGATGTTTTTCTCACTCCTACTAGTGAATGCAATGTAACACACACCCATACAATGCGCACCAGCATGCGATGTTTTTCAGAAACCTATCCTACATTGCCACTGCATGTTCCCTGACCTCCCCATGCTGACCAGCCCGCGGTGCTTTTCTCCATCCTAGATTGCCACTCACTGCCTATCCTAATTCAGACCCTCTGATTCACACCATCCCGTGATGTTTTTCTCACTCCTACTAGTGAATGTAATGTAACACACACCCATACAATGCGCACCACCCCGTGATGTTTTTCAGAAAACTATCCTACATTGCCACTGCATGTTCCCTGTCCTCCCCATGCTGACCACCCCGCGGTGCTTTTCTCCATCTTACATTGCCACTCACTGCCTATCCTAATTCAGACCCTCCCATTCACACCACCCCGTGATGTTTTTCTCACTCCTACTAGTGAATGTAATGTAACACACACCCATACAATTCGCACCACTCCATGATGTTTTTCTCACTCCCACTAGTGAATGTAATGTAACACACACCCATACAATGCGCACCACCCCGCGATGTTTTTCAGAAACCTATCCTACATTGCCACTGCATGTTCCCTGACCTCCCCATGCTGACCACCCCGCGGTGCTTTTCTCCATCCTACATCGCCACTCACTGCCTATCCTAATTCAGACCCTCCGATTCACACCACCCCGCGATGTTTTTCTCACCCCTACTAGTGAATGTAATGTAACACACACCCATACAATGCGCACCACCCCGCGATGTTTTTCAGAAACCTATCCTACATTGCCACTGCATGTTCGCTCACCTCCCCATGCTGACCACCCCGTGGTGCTTTTCTCCATCCTACATTGCCACTCACTGCCTATCCTAATTTAGACCCTCCGATTCACACCACCCTGTGATGTTTTTCTCACTCCTACTAGTGAATGTAATGTAACACACACCCATACAATGCGCACCACCCCGTGATGTTTTTCTCACTCCTACTAGTGAATGTAATGTAACACACACCCAAACAATGCGCACAACCCCGCGATGTTTTTCAGAAACCTATCCTACATTGCCACTGCAGGTTCCCTGACCTCCCCATGCTGACCACCCCGCGGTGCTTTTCTCCATCCCACATTGCCACACACTGCCTATCCTAATTCAGACCCTCCGATTCACACCACCCCGTGATGTTTTTCTCACTCCTACTACTGAATGTAATATTACACACACCCATACAATGCGCAACAACCCGTGATGTTTTTCTCACTCCTACTAGTGAATGTAATGTAACACACACCCATACAATGCGCACCACCTCGCGATGTTTTTCAGAAACCTATCCTACATTGCCACTGCATGTTCCATGACCTCCCCATGCTGACCACCCCGCGGTGCTTTTCTCCATCCTAAATTGCCACTCACTGGCTATCCTAATTCAGACCCTCAGATTCACACCACCCTGCGATGTTCTTCTCACTCCCACTAGTGAATGTGATGTAACACACACCCATACAATGCGCACCACCCCGCGATGTTTTTCAGAAACCTATCCTACATTACCACTGCATGTTCCCTGAGCTCCCCATGCTGACCACGCCGCGCTGCTTTGCTCCATCCTACATTGCAACTCACTGCCTATCCTAATTCAGTTCCTCCGATTCACACCACCCCATGATGTTTTGCTCACTCCTACTAGTGAATGTAATGTAACATACACCCATACAATGCGCACCACCCGGTGATGTTTTTCTCACTCCTACTAGTGAATGTAATGTAACACAACCCATACAATGCGCACCACCCCGCGATGTTTTTCAGAAACCTATCCTACATTGCCACTGCATGTTCCCTGACCTCCCAATGCTGACCACCCCGCGGTGCTTTTCTCCATCCTACATTGCCACTCACTGAATATCCTAATTCAGACCCTCCGATTCACACCACCCCGTGATGTTTTTCTCACTCCTACTAGTGAATGTAATGTAACACACACCCATACAATGCGCACCACCCCGCAATGTTTTTCAGAAACCTATCCTACATTGCCACTGCATGTTCCCTGACCTCCGCATGCTGACCACCCCGCGGTGCTTTTCTTCATCCTACATTGACACTCACTGCCTATCCTAATTCAGACCCTCCCATTCACACCACCCCGTGATGATTTTCTCACTCCTACTAGTAAATGTAATGTAACACACACCCATACAATGCGCACCACCACGTGATGTTTTTCTCACTCCTATTAGTGAATGTAATTTAACACACACCCATACAATGCGCACCACCCCGCGATGTTTTTCAGAAACCTATCCTACATTGCCACTGCATGTTCCCTGACCTACCCATGCTGACCACCCCGCGGTGCTTTTTTCCATCCTACATTGCCACTCACTGCCTATCCTAATTCAGACCCTCCGATTCACACCACCGCGTGATGTTTTTCTCACTAGTGAATGTAATATAACACACACCCGTACAATGCGCACGACCCCGTGATATTTTTCTCACACCTATTAGTGAATGTAATGTAACACACAACCATACAATGCGCACCACCCCGTGATGTGTTTCTCACTCCTACTAGTGAATGTAATGTAACACACACCCATGCAATGCGCACAACCCGCGATGTTTTTCAGAAACCTATCCTACATTGCCACTGCATGTTCCCTGACCTCCCCATGCTGACCACCCCGCGGTGCTTTTCTCCATCCTACATTGCCACTCACTGCCTATCCTAATTCAGACCCTCCGATTCACACCACCCCGTGATGTTTTTCTCACTCCTACTAGTGAATGTAATGTAACACATACCCATGCAATGCGCACCACCCCGCGATGTTTTTCAGAAACCTATACTACATTGCCACTGCATGTTCCCTGACCTCCCCATGCTGACCACCCCGCGGTGCTTTTCTTCATCCTACATTGACACTCACTGCCTATCCTAATTCAGACCCTCCGATTCACACCACCCCGTGATGTTTTTCTCACTCCTACTAGTAAATGTAATGTAACACACACCCATACAATGCGCACCACCACGTGATGTTTTTCTCACTCCTACTAGTGAATGTAATGTAACACACACCCATACAATGCGCACCACCCCGCGATGTTTTTAAGAAACCTATCCTACATTGCCACTGCATGTTCCCTGACCACCCCATGCTGACCACCCCGCGGTGCTTTTCTTCATCCTACATTGCAACTCACTGCCTATCCTAATTCACACCCTCCGATTCACACCACCTCATGATGTTTTTCTCACTCCTACTAGTGAATGCAATGTAACACACACCCATACAATGCGCACCAGCATGCGATGTTTTTCAGAAACCTATCCTACATTGCCACTGCATGTTCCCTGACCTCCCCATGCTGACCAGCCCGCGGTGCTTTTCTCCATCCTAGATTGCCACTCACTGCCTATCCTAATTCAGACCCTCTGATTCACACCATCCCGTGATGTTTTTCTCACTCCTACTAGTGAATGTAATGTAACACACACCCATACAATGCGCACCACCCCGTGATGTTTTTCAGAAAACTATCCTACATTGCCACTGCATGTTCCCTGTCCTCCCCATGCTGACCACCCCGCGGTGCTTTTCTCCATCTTACATTGCCACTCACTGCCTATCCTAATTCAGACCCTCCCATTCACACCACCCCGTGATGTTTTTCTCACTCCTACTAGTGAATGTAATGTAACACACACCCATACAATTCGCACCACTCCATGATGTTTTTCTCACTCCCACTAGTGAATGTAATGTAACACACACCCATACAATGCGCACCACCCCGCGATGTTTTTCAGAAACCTATCCTACATTGCCACTGCATGTTCCCTGACCTCCCCATGCTGACCACCCCGCGGTGCTTTTCTCCATCCTACATCGCCACTCACTGCCTATCCTAATTCAGACCCTCCGATTCACACCACCCCGCGATGTTTTTCTCACCCCTACTAGTGAATGTAATGTAACACACACCCATACAATGCGCACCACCCCGCGATGTTTTTCAGAAACCTATCCTACATTGCCACTGCATGTTCGCTCACCTCCCCATGCTGACCACCCCGTGGTGCTTTTCTCCATCCTACATTGCCACTCACTGCCTATCCTAATTTAGACCCTCCGATTCACACCACCCTGTGATGTTTTTCTCACTCCTACTAGTGAATGTAATGTAACACACACCCATACAATGCGCACCACCCCGTGATGTTTTTCTCACTCCTACTAGTGAATGTAATGTAACACACACCCAAACAATGCGCACAACCCCGCGATGTTTTTCAGAAACCTATCCTACATTGCCACTGCATGTTCCCTGACCTCCCCATGCTGACCACCCCGCGGTGCTTTTCTCCATCCCACATTGCCACACACTGCCTATCCTAATTCAGACCCTCCGATTCACACCACCCCGTGATGTTTTTCTCACTCCTACTACTGAATGTAATATTACACACACCCATACAATGCGCAACAACCCGTGATGTTTTTCTCACTCCTACTAGTGAATGTAATGTAACACACACCCATACAATGCGCACCACCTCGCGATGTTTTTCAGAAACCTATCCTACATTGCCACTGCATGTTCCCTGACCTCCCCATGCTGACCACCCCGCGGTGCTTTTCTCCATCCTAAATTGCCACTCACTGCCTATCCTAATTCAGACCCTCAGATTCACACCACCCTGCGATGTTCTTCTCACTCCCACTAGTGAATGTGATGTAACACACACCCATACAATGCGCACCACCCCGCGATGTTTTTCAGAAACCTATCCTACATTACCACTGCATGTTCCCTGAGCTCCCCATGCTGACCACGCCGCGCTGCTTTGCTCCATCCTACATTGCAACTCACTGCCTATCCTAATTCAGTTCCTCCGATTCACACCACCCCATGATGTTTTGCTCACTCCTACTAGTGAATGTAATGTAACATACACCCATACAATGCGCACCACCCGGTGATGTTTTTCTCACTCCTACTAGTGAATGTAATGTAACACAACCCATACAATGCGCACCACCCCGCGATGTTTTTCAGAAACCTATCCTACATTGCCACTGCATGTTCCCTGACCTCCCAATGCTGACCACCCCGCGGTGCTTTTCTCCATCCTACATTGCCACTCACTGAATATCCTAATTCAGACCCTCCGATTCACACCACCCCGTGATGTTTTTCTCACTCCTACTAGTGAATGAAATGTAACACACACCCATACAATGCGCACCACCCCGCAATGTTTTTCAGAAACCTATCCTACATTGCCACTGCATGTTCCCTGAACTCCCAATGCTGACCACCCCGCGGTGCTTTTCTCCATCCTACATTGACACTCACTGCCTATCCTAATTCAGACCCTCTGATTCACACTTCCCCGTGATGTTTTTCTCACTCCTACTAGTGAATGTAATGTAACACACACCCATACAATGCGCAGCACCCCGCGATATTTTTCGGAAACCAATCCTACATTGCCACTGCATGTTCCCTGACCTCCCCATGCTGACCACACCGCGGTGCTTTTCTCCATCCTACATTGCCACTCACTGCCTATCCTAATTCAGACCCTCCGATTCACACCACCCCGTGATGTTTTTCTCACTCCTACTATTGAATGTAATGTAACACACACCCATACAATGCGCACCACCCCGCGATGTTTTTCAGAAACCTATCCTACATTGCCACTGCATGTTCCCTGAGCTCCCCATGCTGACCACCCCGCGGTGCTTCTCTTCATCCTACATTGACACTCACGGCCTATCCTAATGCAGACCCTCCAATTCACACCTCAACGTGATGTTTTTCTCACTCCTACTAGTGAACGTAATGTAACACACAACCATACAATGCGCACCTCCCCGTGATGTTTTTCAGAATCCTATCCTACATTGCCACTGAATGTTCCCTGACCTCCCCATGCTGACCACCCGCGGTGCTTTTCTCCATCCTATATTGCCACTCACTGCCTATCCTAATTCAGACCCTCCGATTCACACCACCCCGTGATGTTTTTCTGACTCCTACTAGTGAATGTAATGTAACACACACCCATACAATGCGCACCACTCCGTGATGTTTTTCTCACTCCCACTAGTGAATGTAATTTAACACACACCCATACAATGCGCACCACCCCGCGATGTTTTTCAGAATCCTATCCTACATTGCCACTGCATGTTCTCTGACCTCCCAATGCTGACCACCCCGCGGTGCTTTTCTCCATCCCACATTGCCACACACTGCCTATCCTAATTCAGACCCTCCGATTCACACCACCCCGTGATGTTTTTCTCACTCCTACTAGTGAATGTAATGTAACACACACCCATACAATGCGCACCACCCCGTGATGTTTTTCTCACTCCTACTAGTGAATGTAATGTAACACACACCCATACAATGCGCACCACCCCGCGATGTTTTTCAGAAACCTATCCTACATTGCCACTGCATGTTCCCTGACCTCCCCATGCTGACCACCACGCGGTGCTTTTCTCCATCCTACATTGCCACTCACTGCCTATCCTAATTCAGACCCTCCGATTCACACCACCCCGTGATGTTTTTCTCACTCCTACTAGTGAATGTAATGTAACACATACCCATGCAATGCGCACCACCCCGCGATGTTTTTCAGAAACCTATCCTACATTGCCACTGCATGTTCCCTGACCTCCCCATGCTGACCACCCCGCGGTGCTTTTCTTCATCCTACATTGACACTCACTGCCTATCCTAATTCAGACACTCCCATTCACACCACCCCATGATGATTTTCTCACTCCTACTAGTAAATGTAATGTAACACACACCCATACAATGCGCACCACCACGTGATGTTTTTCTCACTCCTACTAGTGAATGTAATGTAACACACACCCATACAATGCGCACCACCCCGCGATGTTTTTCAGAAACCTATCCTACATTCCCACTACATGTTCCCTGACCTCCCCATGCTGACCACCACGCGGTGCTTTTCTCCATCGTACATTGCCACTCACTGCCTATCCTATTTCAGACCCTCCGATTCACACCACCCCGTGATGTTTTTCTCACTCCTACTAGTGAATGTAATGTAACACACACCCATACAATGCGCACCACCCCGCGATGTTTTTCAGAAACCTATCCTACATTGCCACTGCAAGTTCCCTGACCTCCCCATGCTGACCACCACGCGGTGCTTTTCTTCATCCTACATTGACACTCACTGCCTATCCTAATTCAGACACTCCCATTCACACCACCCCGTGATGTTTTTCTCACTCCTACTAGTAAATGTAATGTAACACACACCCATACAATGCGCACCACCACGTGATGTTTTTCTCACTCCTACTAGTGAATGTAATGTAACACACACCCATACAATGCGCACCACCCCGCGATGTTTTTCAGAAACCTATCCTACATTGCCACTGCAAGTTCCCTGACCTCCCCATGCTGACCACCACGCGGTGCTTTTCTTCATCCTACATTGACACTCACTGCCTATCCTATTTCAGACCCTCCGATTCACACCACCCCGTGATGTTTTTCTCACTCCTACTAGTGAATGTAATGTAACACACACCCATACAATGCGCACCACCCCGCGATGTTTTTCAGAAACCTATCCTACATTGCCACTGCAAGTTCCCTGACCTCCCCATGCTGACCACCCCGCGTTGCTTTTCTCCATCCTACATTGCCACTCACTGCCTATCCTAATTCAGACCCTCCGATTCACACCACCCCGTGATGTTTTTCTCACTCCTACTAAATGTAATGTAACACACACCCATACAATGCGCACCACACCGCGATATTTTTCAGAAACCTATCCTACATTGCCACTGCATGTTCCCTTACCTCCCCATGCTGACCACCCCGCGGTGCTTTTCTTCATCCTACATTGACACTCACTGCCTATCCTAATTCAGACCCTCCCATTCACACCACCCCGTGATGTTTTTCTCACTCCTACTAGTAAATGTAATGTAACACACACCCATACAATGCGCACCACCACGTGATGTTTTTCTCACTCCTACTAGTGAATGTAATGTAACACACACCCATACAATGCGCACCACCCCGCGATGTTTTTCAGAAAACTATCCTACATTGCCACTGCATGTTCCCTGACCTCCCCATGCTGACCACCCCGCGGTGCTTTTCTCCATCCCACATTGCACACACTGCCCATCCTAATTCAGACCCTCCGATTCACACCACCCCGTAATGTTTTTCTCACTCCTACTAGTGAATGTAATGTAACACACACCCATACAATGTGCACCACCCCGTGATGTTTTTCTCACTCCTACTAGTGAATGTAATGTAACACACACCCATACAATGCGCACCACCCCGTGATTTTTTTCTCACTCCTACTGGTGAATGTAATGTAACACACACCCATACAATGCGCACCGCCCCGCGATGTTTTTCAGAAACCTATCCTTCATTGCCACTGCCTGTTCCCTGACCTAACCATGCTGACCACCCCGCGGTGCTTTTCTCCATCCTACATTGCCACTCACTGCCTATCCTAATTCGACCATCCGATTCACACCACCCCGTGATGTTTTTCTCACTCCTACTAGTGAATGTAATGTAACACACACCCATACAATGCGCACTAAAACGCGATGTTTTTCAGAAACCTACCCTACATTGCCACTGCATGTTCCCTGACCTCCCCATGCTGACCACCCGGCGGTGCTTTTCTCCATCCTACATTGCCACTCACTGCCTATCCTAATTCAGACTCTCCGATTCACACCACCCCGTGATGTTTTTCTCACTCCTACTAGTGAATGTAATGTAACACACACCCATACAATGCGCACCACCCCGTGATGTTTTTCTCACTCATACTAGTGAATGTAATGTAACACACAGCATACAATGCGCACCACCCCGCGATGTTTTTCAGAAACCTATCCTACATTGCCACTGATTGTTCCCTGACCTCACCATGCTGACCAACCCGCGGTGCTTTTCTCCATCCTACATTGCCACTCACTGCCTATTCTAATTCAGACCCTCCGATTCACACCAACCCGTGATGTTTTTCTCACTCCTACTAGTGAATGTAATGTAACACACACCAATACAATGCGCACCACCCAGCGATGTTTTTCAGAAACCTATCCTACATTGCCACTGCATGTTCCCTGACCTCCCCATGCTGAACACCCCACGGTGCTTTTCTCCATCCTACATTGCCACTCACTGCCTATTCTAATTCAGACCCTCCGATTCACACCACCCCGTGATGTTTTTCTCACTCCTATTAGTGAATGTAATGTAACACACACCCATACAATGCGCACCACCACACGATGTTTTTCAGAAACCTACCCTACATTGCCACTGCATGTTCCCTGACCTCCCCATGCTGACCACCCCGCGGAGCTTTTCTCCATTCTACATTGCCACTCACTGCCTATCCTAATTCACACCCTCCGATTCACACCACCCCGTGATGTTTTTCTCACTCCTACTAGTGAATGTAATGTAACACACACCCATACAATGCGCACCACCCCGTGTTGTTTTTCTCACTCCTACTAGTGAATGTAATGTAACACACACCCATACAATGCGCACCACCCCGCGATGTTTTTCAGAAACCTATCCTACATTGCCACTGCATGTTCCCTGACCTCCCCATGCTGATCACCCCGCGGTGCTTTTCTCCATTCTACATTGCCACTCACTGCCTATCCTAATTCACACCCTCCGATTCACACCACCCCGTGATGTTTTTCTCACTCCTACTAGTGAATGTAATGTAACACACACCCATACAATGCGCACCACCCCGTGTTGTTTTTCTCACTCCTACTAGTGAATGTAATGTAACACACACCCATACAATGCGCACCACCCCGTGTTGTTTTTCTCACTCCTACTAGTGAATGTAATGTAACACACACCCATACAATGCGCACCACTCGGCGATGTTTTTCGGAAACCTATCCTACATTGCCACTGATTGTTCCCTGACCTCCCCATGCTGACCAACCCGCGGTGCTTTTCTCCATCCTACATTGCCACTCACTGCCTATTCTAATTCAGACCCTCCGATTCACACCACCCCGTGATGTTTTTCCCACTCCTACTAGTGAATGTAATGTAACACACACCCATACAATGCGCACCACCACACGATGTTTTTCAGAAACCTACCCTACATTGCCACTGCATGTTCCCTGACCTCCCCATGCTGACCACCCCGCGGAGCTTTTCTCCATTCTACATTGCCACTCACTGCCTATCCTAATTCACACCCTCCGATTCACACCACCCCGTGATGTTTTTCTCACTCCTACTAGTGAATGTAATGTAACACACACCCATACAATGCGCACCACCCCGTGTTGTTTTTCTCACTCCTACTAGTGAATGTAATGTAACACACACCCATACAATGCGCACCACCCCGTGTTGTTTTTCTCACTCCTACTAGTGAATGTAATGTAACACACACCCATACAATGCGCACCACTCGGCGATGTTTTTCGGAAACCTATCCTACATTGCCACTGATTGTTCCCTGACCTCCCCATGCTGACCAACCCGCGGTGCTTTTCTCCATCCTACATTGCCACTCACTGCCTATTCTAATTCAGACCCTCCGATTCACACCACCCCGTGATGTTTTTCCCACTCCTACTAGTGAATGTAATGTAACACACACCCATACAATGCGAACCACCCAGCGATGTTTTTCAGAAACCTATCCTACATTGCCACTGCATGTTCCCTGACCTCGCAATGCTGAACACCCCATGGTGCTTTTCTCCATCCTACATTGCCACTCACTGCCTATCCTAATTCAGACCCTCCGATTCACACCACCCCGTGATGTTTTTCTCACTCCTATTAGTGAATGTAATGTAACACACACCCATACAATGCGCACCACCACACGATGTTTTTCAGAAACCTACCCTACATTGCCACTGCATGTTCCCTGACCTCCCCATGCTGACCACCCCGCGGAGCTTTTCTCCATTCTACATTGCCACTCACTGCCTATCCTAATTCAGACCCTCCGATTCACACCACCCCATGATGTTTTTCTCACTCCTACTAGTGAATGTAATGTAACACACACCCATACAATGCGCACCACCCCGTGTTGTTTTTCTCACTCCTACTAGTGAATGTAATGTAACACACACCCATACAATGCGCACCACCCCGCGATGTTTTTCAGAAACCTATCCTGCATTGCCACTGCATGTTCCCTGACCTCCCCATGCTGACCACCCCGCGGTGCTTTTCTCTATCCTACATTGCCACTCACTGACTATCCTAATTCAGACCCTCCGATTCACACCACCCCGTGATGTTTTTCTCACTCCTACTAGTGAATGTAATGTAACACACACCCATACAATGCGCACCACCCCGTGATATTTTTCTCACTCCTACTAGTGAATGTAATGTAACACACACGCATACAATGCGCACCACCCCGCGATATTTTTCAGAATCCTATCCTACATTGCCACTGCATGTTCCCTGACCTCCCCATGCTGACCACCCCGCGGTGCTTTTCTCCATCCCACATTGCCACACACTGCCTATCCTAATTCAGACACTCCGATTCACACCACCCCGTGATGTTTTCCTCACTCATACTAGTGAATGTAATGTAACACACACCCATACAGTGCGCACCACCCCGTGATGTTTTTCTCACTCCTACTAGTGAATGTAATGTAACACACACCCATACAATGCGCACCACCCCGCGATGTTTTTCAGAAACCTATCCTACATTGCCACTGCATGTTCCCTGACCTCCCCATGCTGACCACCCCGCGGTGCTTTGCTCCATCCTACATTGTCACTCACTGCCTATCCTAATTCAGACCCTCCGATTCACACCACCCCGTGATGTTTTTCTCACTCCTACTAGTGAATGTAATGTAACACACACCCATACAATGCGCACCACCCCGCGACGTTTTTCAGAAACCTATCCTACATTGCCACTGCATGTTCCCTGACCTCCCCATGTTGACCACCCCGCGGTGCTTTTCTCCATCCTACATTGCCACTCACTGCCTATCCTAATTCAGACCCTCCGATTCAAACCACCCCGTGATGTTTTTCTCTCTCCTACTAGTGAATGTAATGTAACACACACCCATACAATGCCCACCACCCCGTGATGTTTTTCTCACTCCTACTAGTGAATGTAATTTAACACACACCCATACAATGCGCACCACCCCGCGATGTTTTTCAGAATCCTATCCTACATTGCCACTGCATGTTCACTGACCTCCCAATACTGACCACCCCGCGGTGCTTTTCTCCATCCCACATTGCCACACACTGCCTATCCTAATTCAGACCCTCCGATTCACACCACCCCGTGATGTTTTTCTCACTCCTACTAGTGAATGTAATGTAACACACACCCATACAATGCGCACCACCCCGCGATGTTTTTCAGAAACCTATCCTACATTGCCACTGCATGTTCCCTGACCTCCCCATGCTGACCACCCCGCGGTGCTTTTCTTCATCCTACATTGACACTCACTGCCTATCCTAATTCAGACCCTCCCATTCACACCACCCCGTGATGTTTTTCTCACTCCTACTAGTAAATGTAATGTAACACACACCCATACAATGCGCACCACCACGTGATGTTTTTCTCACTCCTACTAGTGAATGTAATGTAACACACACCCATACAATGCGCACCACCCCGCGATGTTTTTCAGAAACCTATCCTACATTGCCACTGCATGTTCCCTGACCTCCCCATGCTGACCACCCCGCGGTGCTTTTCTCCATCCTACATTGCAACTCACTTCCTATCCTAATTCACACCCTCCGATTCACACCACCCCGTGATGTTTTTCTCACTCCTACTAGTGAATGCAATGTAACACACACCCATACAATGCGCACCAGCACGCGATGTTTTTCAGAAACCTATCCTACACTGCCACTGCATGTTCCCTGACCTCCCCATGCTTTCCACCCCGCGGTGCTTTTCTCGATCCTACATTGCCACTCACTGCCTATCCTAATTCAGACCCTCCCATTCACACCACCCCGTGATGTTTTTCTCACTCCTACTAGTGAATGTAATGTAACACACACCCATACAATGCGCACCACTCCGTGATGTTTTTCTCAGTCCCACTAGTGAATGTAATGTAACACACACCCATACAATGCGCACCACCCCGCGATGTTTTTCAGAAACCTATCCTACATTGCCACTGCATGTTCCCGGACCTCCCCATGTTGACCACCCCGCGGTGCTTTTCTCCATCCTACATTGCCACTCACTGCCTATCCTAATTCAGACCCTCCGATTCACACCACCCCGCGATGTTTTTCTCACCCCTACTAGTGAATGTAATGTAACACACACCCATACAATGCGCACCACCCCGCGATGTTTTTCAGAAACCTATCCTACATTGCCACTGCATGTTCGCTCACCTCCCCATGCTGACCACCCCGTGCTGCTTTTCTCCATCCTACATTGCCACTCACTGCCTATCCTAATTTAGACACTCCGATTCACACCACCCTGTGATGTTTTTCTCACTCCTACTAGTGAATGTAATGTAACACACACCCATACAATGCGCACCACCCCGTGATGTTTTTCTCACTCCTACTAGTGAATGTAATGTAACACACACCCAAACAATGCGCACCACCCCGCGATGTTTTTCAGAAACCTATCCTACATTGCCACTGCATGTTCCCTGACCTCCCCATGCTGACCACCCCGCGGTGCTTTTCTCCATCCCACATTGCCACACACTGCCTATCCTAAATCAGACCCTCCGATTCACACCACCCCGTGATGTTTTTCTCACTCCTACTACTGAATGTAATATTACACACACCCATAGAATGCGCAACAACCCGTGATGTTTTTCTCACTCCTACTATTGAATGTAATGTGACACACACCCATACAATGCGCACCACCTCGCGATGTTTTTCAGAAACCTATCCTACATTGCCACTGCATGTTCCCTGACCTCCCCATGTTGACCACCCCGCGGTGCTTTTCTCCATCCTAAATTGCCACTCACTGCCTATCCTAATTCAGACCCTCAGATTCACACCACCCTGCGATGTTTTTCTCACTCCCACTAGTGAATGTAATGTAACACACACCCATACAATGCGCACCACCCCGCGATGTTTTTCAGAAACCTATCCTACATTACCACTGCATGTTCCCTGATCTCCCCATGCTGACCACGCCGCGCTGCTTTGCTCCATCCTACATTGCCACTCACTGCCTATCCTAATTCAGATCCTCCGATTCACACCACCCCGTGATGTTTTTCTCACTCCTACTAGTGAATGTAATGTAACATACACCCATACAATGCGCACCACCCCGTTATGTTTTTCTCACTCCTACTAGTGAATGTAATGTAACACAACCCATACAATGCGCACCACCCCGCGATGTTTTTCAGAAACCTATCCTACATTGCCACTGCATGTTCCCTGACCTCCCAATGCTGACCACCCCGCGGTGCTTTTCTCCATCCTACATTGCCACTCACTGAATATCCTAATTCAGACCCTCCGATTCACACCACCCCGTGATGTTTTTCTCACTCCTACTAGTGAATGTAATGTAACACACACCCATACAATGCGCACCACCCCGCAATGTTTTTCAGAAACCTATCCTACATTGCCACTGCATGTTCCCTGACCTCCCAATGCTGACCACCCCGCGGTGCTTTTCTCCATCCTACATTGACACTCACTGGCTATCCTAATTCAGACCCTCTGATTCACACTTCCCCGTGATGTTTTTCTCACTCCTACTAGTGAATATAATGTAACACACACCCATACAATGCGCACCACCCCGCGATATTTTTCGGAAACCAATCCTACATTGCCACTGCATGTTCCCTGACCTCCGCATGCTGACCACAGCGCGGTGCTTTTCTCCATCCTACATTGCCACTCACTGCCTATCCTAATTCAGACCCTCCGATTCACACCACCCCGTGATGTTTTTCTCACTCCTACTAGTGAATGTAATGTAACACACACCCATACAATGCGCACCACCCCGCGATGTTTTTCAGAAACCTATCCTACATTGCCACTGCATGTTCCCTGAGCTCCCCATGCTGACCACCCCGCGGTGCTTCTCTTCATCCTACATTGACACTCACTGCCTATCCTAATTCAGACCCCTCCAATTCACACCTCCACGTGATGTTTTTCTCACTCCTACTAGTGAATGTAATGTAACACACAACCATACAATGCGCACCTCCCCGTGATGTTTTTCAGAATCCTACCCTACATTGCCACTGAATGTTCCCTGACCTCCCCATGCTGACCACCCGCGGTGCTTTTCTCCATCCTATATTGCCACTCACTGCCTATCCTAATTCAGACCCTCCGATTCACACCACCCCGCGATGTTTTTCTGACTCCTACTAGGGAATGTAATGTAACACACACCCATACAATGCGCACCACCACGTGATGTTTTTCTCACTCCTACTAGTGAATGTAATGTAACACACACCCATACAATGCGCACCACCCCGCGATGTTTTTCAGAAACCTATCCTACTTTGCCACTGCATGTTCCCTGACCTCCCCATGCTGACCACCACACGGTGCTTTTCTCCATCCCACATTGCACACACTGCCTATCCTAATTGAGACCCTCCTATTCACACCACCCCGTAATGTTTTTCTCACTCCTACTAGTGAATGTAATGTAACACACACCCATACAATGTGCACCACCCCGTGATATTTTTCTCACTCCTACTAGTGAATGTAATGTAACACACACCCATACAATGCGCACCACCCCGCGATGTTTTTCAGAAACCTATCCTACATTGCCACTGCATGTTCCCTTACCTCCCCATGCTGACCACCCCGCGGTGCTTTTCTTCATCCTACATTGACACTCACTGCCTATCCTAATTCAGACCCTCCCATTCACACCACCCCGTGATGTTTTTCTCACTCCTACTAGTAAATGTAATGTAACACACACCCATACAATGCGCACCACCACGTGATGTTTTTCTCACTCCTACTAGTGAATGTAATGTAACACACACCCATACAATGCGCACCACCCCGCGATGTTTTTCAGAAACCTATCCTACATTGCCACTGCATGTTCCCTGACCTCCCCATGCTGACCACCCCGCGGTGCTTTTCTCCATCTCACATTGCACACACTGCCCATCCTAATTCAGACCCTCCGATTCACACCACCCCGTAATGTTTTTCTCACTCCTACTAGTGAATGTAATGTAACACACACCCATACAATGTGCACCACCCCGTGATGTTTTTCTCACTCCTACTAGTGAATGTAATGTAACACACACCCATACAATGCGCACCACCCCGTGATTTTTTTCTCACTCCTACTGGTGAATGTAATGTAACACACACCCATACAATGCGCACCGCCCCGCGATGTTTTTCAGAAACCTATCCTTCATTGCCACTGCCTGTTCCCTGACCTAACCATGCTGACCACCCCGCGGTGCTTTTCTCCATCCTACATTGCCACTCACTACCTATCCTAATTCAGACCATCCGATTCACACCACCCCGTGATGTTTTTCTCACTCCTACTAGTGAATGTAATGTAACACACACCCATACAATGCGCACTAAAACGCGATGTTTTTCAGAAACCTACCCTACATTGCCACTGCATGTTCCCTGACCTCCCCATGCTGACCACCCGGCGGTGCTTTTCTCCATCCTACATTGCCACTCACTGCCTATCCTAATTCAGACTCTCTGATTCACACCACCCCGTGATGTTTTTCTCACTCCTACTAGTGAATGTAATGTAACACACACCCATACAATGCGCACCACCCCGTGATGTTTTTCTCACTCCTACTAGTGAATGTAATGTAACACACACCATACAATGCGCACCACCCCGCGATGTTTTTCAGAAACCTATCCTACATTGCCACTGATTGTTCCCTGACCTCACCATGCTGACCAACCCGCGGTGCTTTTCTCCATCCTACATTGCCACTCACTGCCTATTCTAATTCAGACCCTCCGATTCACACCAACCCGTGATGTTTTTCTCACTCCTACTAGTGAATGTAATGTAACACACACCCATACAATGCGCACCACCCAGCGATGTTTTTCAGAAACCTATCCTACATTGCCACTGCATGTTCCCTGACCTCCCCATGCTGAACACCCCACGGTGCTTTTCTCCATCCTACATTGCCACTCACTGCCTATTCTAATTCAGACCCTCCGATTCACACCACCCCGTGATGTTTTTCTCACTCCTATTAGTGAATGTAATGTAACACACACCCATACAATGCGCACCACCACACGATGTTTTTCAGAAACCTACCCTACATTGCCACTGCATGTTCCCTGACCTCCCCATGCTGACCACCCCGCGGAGCTTTTCTCCATTCTACATTGCCACTCACTGCCTATCCTAATTCACACCCTCCGATTCACACCACCCCGTGATGTTTTTCTCACTCCTACTAGTGAATGTAATGTAACACACACCCATACAATGCGCACCACCCCGTGTTGTTTTTCTCACTCCTACTAATGAATGTAATGTAACACACACCCATACAATGCGCACCACCCCGCGATGTTTTTCAGAAACCTATCCTACATTGCCACTGCATGTTCCCTGACCTCCCCATGCTGATCACCCCGCGGTGCTTTTCTCCATCATACATTGACACTCACTGCCTATCCTAATTCAGACCCTCCGATTCACACCACCCCGGTATGTTTTTCTCACTCCTACCAGTGAATGTAATGTAACACACACCCATACAATGCGCACCACTCGGCGATGTTTTTCGGAAACCTATCCTACATTGCCACTGATTGTTCCCTGACCTCCCCATGCTGACCAACCCGCGGTGCTTTTCTCCATCCTACATTGCCACTCACTGCCTATTCTAATTCAGACCCTCCGATTCACACCACCCCGTTATGTTTTTCTCACTCCTACTAGTGAATGTAATGTAACACACACCCATACAATGCGCACCACCCAGCGATGTTTTTCAGAAACCTATCCTACATTGCCACTGCATGTTCCGTGACCTCGCCATGCTGAACACCCCATGGTGCTTTTCTCCATCCTACATTGCCACTCACTGCCTATCCTAATTCAGACCCTCCGATTCACACCACCCCGTGATGTTTTTCTCACTCCTATTAGTGAATGTAATGTAACACACACCCATACAATGCGCACCACCACACGATGTTTTTCAGAAACCTACCCTACATTGCCACTGCATGTTCCCTGACCTCCCCATGCTGACCACCCCGCGGAGCTTTTCTCCATTCTACACTGCCACTCACTGCCCATCCTAATTCACACCCTCCGATTCACACCACCCCATGATGTTTTTCTCACTCCTACTAGTGAATGTAATGTAACACACACCCATACAATGCGCACCACCCCGTGTTGTTTTTCTCACTCCTACTAGTGAATGTAATGTAACACACACCCATACAATGCGCACCACCCCGCGATGTTTTTCAGAAACCTATCCTACATTGCCACTGCATGTTCCCTGACCTCCCCATGCTGACCACCCCGCGGTGCTTTTCTCTATCCTACATTGCCACTCACTGACTATCCTAATTCAGACCCTCCGATTCACACCACCCCGTGATGTTTTTCTCACTCCTACTAGTGAATGTAATGTAACACACACCCATACAATGCGCACCACCCCGTGATATTTTTCTCACTCCTACTAGTGAATGTAATGTAACACACACGCATACAATGCGCACCACCCCGCGATATTTTTCAGAATCCTATCCTACATTGCCACTGCATGTTCCCTGACCTCCCCATGCTGACCCCCCCGCGGTGCTTTTCTCCATCCCACATTGCCACACATTGCCTATCCTAATTCAGACACTCCGATTCACACCACCCCGTGATGTTTTCCTCACTCATACTAGTGAATGTAATGTAACACACACCCATACAGTGCGCACCACCCCGTGATGTTTTTCTCACTCCTACTAGTGAATGTAATGTAACACACACCCATACAATGCGCACCACCCCGCGATGTTTTTCAGAAACCTATCCTACATTGCCACTGCATGTTCCCTGACCTCCCCATGCTGACCACCCCGCGGTGCTTTGCTCCATCCTACATTGTCACTCACTGCCTATCCTAATTCAGACCCTCCGATTCACACAACCCCATGATGTTTTTCTCACTCCTACTAGTGAATGTAATGTAACACACACCCATACAATGCGCACCACCCCGCGATGTTTTTCAGAAACCTATCCTACATTGCCACTGCATGTTCCCTGACCTCCCCATGTTGACCACCCCGCGGTGCTTTTCTCCATCCTACATTGCCACTCACTGCCTATCCTAATTCAGACCCTCCCATTCAAACCACCCCGTGATGTTTTTCTCTCTCCTACTAGTGAATGTAATGTAACACACACCCATACAATGCCCACCACCCCGTGATGTTTTTCTCAATCCTACTAGTGAATGTAATTTAACACACACCCATACAATGCGCACCACCCCGCGATGTTTTTCAGAATCCTATCCTACATTGCCACTGCATGTTCACTGACCTCCCAATACTGACCACCCCGCGGTGCTTTTCTCCATCCCACATTGCCACACACTGCCTATCCTAATTCAGACCCTCCGATTCACACCACCCCGTGATGTTTTTCTCACTCCTACTAGTGAATGTATTGTAACACACACCCATACAATGCGCACCACCCCGTGATGTTTTTCTCACTCCTACTAGTGAATGTAATGTAACACACACCCATATAATGCGCACCACCCCGCGATGTTTTTCAGAAACCTATCCTACATTGCCACTGCATGTTCCCTGACCTCCCCATGCTGACCACCACGCGGTGCTTTTCTCCATCCTACATTGCCACTCACTGCCTATCCTAATTCAGACCCTCCGATTCACACCACCCCGTGATGTTTTTCTCACTCCTACTAGTGAATGTAATGTAACACATACCCATGCAATGCGCACCACCCCGCGATGTTTTTCAGAAACCTATCCTACATTGCCACTGCATGTTCCCTGACCTCCCCATGCTGACCACCCCGCGGTGCTTTTCTTCATCCTACATTGACACTCACTGCCTATCCTAATTCAGACCCTCCCATTCACACCACCCCGTGATGTTTTTCTCACTCCTACTAGTAAATGTAATGTAACACACACCCATACAATGCGCACCACCACGTGATGTTTTTCTCACTCCTACTAGTGAATGTAATGTAACACACACCCATACAATGCGCACCACCCCGCGATGTTTTTCAGAAACCTATCCTACATTGCCACTGCATGTTCCCTGACCTCCCCATGCTGACCACCCCGCGGTGCTTTTCTCCATCCTACATTGCAACTCACTGCCTATCCTAATTCACACCCTCCGATTCACACCACCCCGTGATGTTTTTCTCACTCCTACTAGTGAATGCAATGTAACACACACCCATACAATGCGCACCAGCACGCGATGTTTTTCAGAAACCTATCCTACACTGCAACTGCATGTTCCCTGACCTCCCCATGCTTTCCACCCCGCGGTGCTTTTCTCGATCCTACATTGCCACTCACTGCCTATCCTAATTCAGACCCTCCCATTCACACCACCCCGTGATGTTTTTCTCACTCCTACTAGTGAATGTAATGTAACACACACCCATACAATGCGCACCACTCCGTGATGTTTTTCTCACTCCCACTAGTGAATGTAATGTAACACACACCCATACAATGCGCACCACCCCGCGATGTTTTTCAGAAACCTATCCTACATTGCCACTGCATGTTCCCGGACCTCCCCATGCTGACCACCCCGCGGTGCTTTTCTCCATCCTACATTGCCACTCACTGCCTATCCTAATTCAGACCCTCCGATTCACACCACCCCGCGATGTTTTTCTCACCCCTACTAGTGAATGTAATGTAACACACACCCATACAATGCGCACCACCCCGCGATGTTTTTCAGAAACCTATCCTACATTGCCACTGCATGTTCGCTCACCTCCCCATGCTGACCACCCCGTGCTGCTTTTCTCCATCCTACATTGCCACTCACTGCCTATCCTAATTTAGACACTCCGATTCACACCACCCTGTGATGTTTTTCTCACTCCTACTAGTGAATGTAATGTAACACACACCCATACAATGCGCACCAACCCGTGATGTTTTTCTCACTCCTACTAGTGAATGTAATGTAACACACACCCAAACAATGCGCACCACCCCGCGATGTTTTTCAGAAACCTATCCTACATTGCCACTGCATGTTCCCTGACCTCCCCATGCTGACCACCCCGCGGTGCTTTTCTCCATCCCACATTGCCACACACTGCCTATCCTAACTCAGACCCTCCGATTCACACCACCCCGTGATGTTTTTCTCACTCTTACTACTGAATGTAATATTACACACACCCATAGAATGCGCAACAACCCGTGATGTTTTTCTCACTCCTACTATTGAATGTAATGTGACACACACCCATACAATGCGCACCACCTCGCGATGTTTTTCAGAAACCTATCCTACATTGCCACTGCATGTTCCCTGACCTCCCCATGCTGACCACCCCGCGGTGCTTTTCTCCATCCTAAATTGCCACTCACTGCCTATCCTAATTCAGACCCTCAGATTCACACCACCCTGCGATGTTTTTCTCACTCCCACTAGTGAATGTAATGTAACACACACCCATACAATGCGCACCACCCCGCGATGTTTTTCAGAAACCTATCCTACATTACCACTGCATGTTCCCTGATCTCCCCATGCTGACCACGTCGCGCTGCTTTGCTCCATCCTACATTGCCACTCACTGCCTATCCTAATTCAGATCCTCCGATTCACACCACCCCGTGATGTTTTTCTCACTCCTACTAGTGAATGTAATGTAACATACACCCATACAATGCGCACCACCCCGTTATGTTTTTCTCACTCCTACTAGTGAATGTAATGTAACACAACCCATACAATGCGCACCACCCCGCGATGTTTTTCAGAAACCTATCCTACATTGCCACTGCATGTTCCCTGACCTCCCAATGCTGACCACCCGGCGGTGCTTTTCTCCATCCTACATTGCCACTCACTGAATATCCTAATTCAGACCCTCCGATTCACACCACCCCGTGATGTTTTTCTCACTCCTACTAGTGAATGTAATGTAACACACACCCATACAATGCGCACCACCCCGCAATGTTTTTCAGAAACCTATCCTACATTGCCACTGCATGTTCCCTGACCTCCCAATGCTGACAACCCCGCGGTGCTTTTCTCCATCCTACATTGACACTCACTGCCTATCCTAATTCAGACCCTCTGATTCACACTTCCCCGTGATGTTTTTCTCACTCCTACTAGTGAATGTAATGTAACACACACCCATACAATGCGCACCACCCCGCGATATTTTTCGGAAACCAATCCTACATTGCCACTGCATGTTCCCTGACCTCCGCATGCTGACCACAGCGCGGTGCATTTCTCCATCCTACATTGCCACTCACTGCCTATCCTAATTCAGACCCTCCGATTCACAACACCCCGTGATGTTTTTCTCACTCCTACTAGTGAATGTAATGTAACACACACCCATACAATGCGCACCACCCCGCGATGTTTTTCAGAAACCTACCCTACATTGCCACTGAATGTTCCCTGACCTCCCCATGCTGACCACCCGCGGTGCTTTTCTCCATCCTATATTGCCACTCACTGCCTATCCTAATTCAGACCCTCCGATTCACACCACCCCGCGATGTTTTTCTGACTCCTACTAGTGAATGTAATGTAACACACACCCATACAATGCGCACCACCACGTGATGTTTTTCTCACTCCTACTAGTGAATGTAATGTAACACACACCCATACAATGCGCACCACCCCGCGATGTTTTTCAGAAACCTATCCTACTTTGCCACTGCATGTTCCCTGACCTCCCCATGCTGACCACCACACGGTGCTTTTCTCCATCCCACATTGCACACACTGCCTATCCTAATTCAGACCCTCCTATTCACACCACCCCGTAAAGTTTTCTCACTCCTACTAGTGAATGTAATGTAACACACACCCATACAATGTGCACCACCCCGTGGTATTTTTCTCACTCCTACTAGTGTATGTAATGTAACACACACCCATACAATGCGCACCACCCCGCGATGTTTTTCATAAACCTATCCTACATTGCCACTGCATGTTCCCTGACCTCCCCATGCTGAACACCCCACGGTGCTTTTCTCCATCCTACATTGCCACTCACTGCCTATCCTAATTCAGACCCTCCGATTCACACCACCCCGTGATGTTTTTCTCACTCCTACTAGTGAATGTAATTTAACACACACCCATACAATGCGCACCACCCCGCGATGTTTTTCAGAAACCTATCCTACATTGCCACTGCATGTTCCCTGTCCTCCCCATGTTGACCACCCCGCGGTGCTTTTCTCCATCCTACATTGACACTCACTGCCTATCCTAATTCAGACACTCTGATTCACACTTCCCCGTGATGTTTTTCTCACTCCTACTAGTGAATGTAATGTAACACACACCCATACAATGCGCACCACCCCGCGATATTTTTCGGAAACCAATCCTACATTGCCACTGCATGTTCCCTGTCCTCCCCATGTTGACCACCCCGCGGTGCTTTTCTCCATCCTACATTGCCACTCACTGCCTATCCTAATACAGACCCTCCCATTCAAACCACCCCGTGATGTTTTTTTCTCTCGTACGAGTGAATGTAATGTAACACACACCCATACAATGCCCACCACCCCGTGATGTTTTTCTCACTCCTACGAGTGAATGTAATGTAACACACACCCATACAATGCGCACCACCCCGTGATGTTTTTCTCACTCCTACTAGTGAATGTAATGTAACACACACCCATACAATGCGCACCACCCCGCGATGTTTTTCAGAAACCTATCGTACATTGCCACTGCATGTTCCCTGACCTCCCCATGCTGACCACCACGCGGTGCTTTTCTCCATCCTACATTGCCACGCACTGCCTATCCTAATTCAGACGCTCCGATTCACACCACCCCGTGATGTTTTTCTCACTCCTACTAGTGAATGTAATGTAACACATACCCATGCAATGCGCACCACCCCGCGATGTTTTTCAGAAACCTATCCTACATTGCCACTGCATGTTCCCTGACCTCCGCATGCTGACCACCCCGCGGTGCTTTTCTTCATCCTACATTGACACTCACTGCCTATCCTAATTCAGACCCTCCCATTCACACCACCCCGTGATGATTTTCTCACTCCTACTAGTAAATGTAATGTAACACACACCCATACAATGCGCACCACCACGTGATGTTTTTCTCACTCCTACTAGTGAATGTAATGTAACACACACCCAAACAATGCGCACAACCCCGCGATGTTTTTCAGAAACCTATCCTACATTGCCACTGCATGTTCCCTGACCTCCCCATGCTGACCACCCCGCGGTGCTTTTCTCCATCCCACATTGCCACACACTGCCTATCCTAATTCAGACCCTCCGATTCACACCACCCCGTGATGTTTTTCTCACTCCTACTACTGAATGTAATATTACACACAGCCATACAATGCGCAACAACCCGTGATGTTTTTCTCACTCCTACTAGTGAATGTAATGTAACACACACCCATACAATGCGCACCACCTCGCGATGTTTTTCAGAAACCTATCCTACATTGCCACTGCATGTTCCCTGACCTCCCCATGCTGACCACCCCGCGGTGCTTTTCTCCATCCTAAATTGCCACTAACTGCCTATCCTAATTCAGACCCTCAGATTCACACCACCCTGCGATGTTCTTCTCACTCCCACTAGTGAATGTGATGTAACACACACCCATACAATGCGCACCACCCCGCGATGTTTTTCAGAAACCTATCCTACATTACCACTGCATGTTCCCTGAGCTCCCCATGCTGACCACGCCGCGCTGCTTTGCTCCATCCTACATTGCCACTCACTGCCTATCCTAATTCAGTTCCTCCGATTCACACCACCCCATGATGTTTTGCTCACTCCTACTAGTGAATGTAATGTAACATACACCCATACAATGCGCACCACCCGTGATGTTTTTCTCACTCCTACTAGTGAATGTAATGTAACACAACCCATGCAATGCGCACCACCCCGCGATGTTTTTCAGAAACCTATCCTACATTGCCACTGCATGTTCCCTGACCTCCCCATGCTGAACACCCCACGGTGCTTTTCTCCATCCTACATTGCCACTCACTGCCTATCCTAATTCAGACCCTCCGATTCACACCACCCCGTGATGTTTTTCTCACTCCTACTAGTGAATGTAATTTAACACACACCCATACAAAGCGCACCACCCCGCGATGTTTTTCAGAAACCTATCCTACATTGCCACTGCATGTTCCCTGTCCTCCCCATGTTGACCACCCCGCGGTGCTTTTCTCCATCCTACATTGCCACTCACTGCTTATCCTAATACAGACCCTCCCATTCAAACCACCCCGTGATGTTTTTTTCTCTCCTACGAGTGAATGTAATGTAACACACACCCATACAATGCCCACCACCCCGTGATGTTTTTCTCACTCCTACTAGTGAATGTAATTTAACACACACCCATACAATGCGCACCACCCCGCGATGTTTTTCAGAATCCTATCCTACATTGCCACTGCATGTTCCCTGACCTCCCAATGCTGACCACCCCGCGGTGCTTTTCTCCATCCCACATTGCCACACACTGCCTATCCTAATTCAGACCCTCCGATTCACACCACCCCGTGATGTTTTTCTCACTCCTACTAGTGAATGTAATGTAACACACACCCATACAATGCGCACCACCCCGTGATGTTTTTCTCACTCCTACTAGTGAATGTAATGTAACACACACCCATACAATGCGCACCACCCCGCGATGTTTTTCAGAAACCTATCCTACATTGCCACTGCATGTTCCCTGACCTCCCCATGCTGACCACCACGCGGTGCTTTTCTCCATCCTACATTGCCACTCACTGCCTATCCTAATTCAGACCCTCCGATTCACACCACCCCGTGATGTTTTTCTCACTCCTACTAGTGAATGTAATGTAACACATACCCATGCAATGCGCACCACCCCGCGATGTTTTTCAGAAACCTATCCTACATTGCCACTGCATGTTCCCTGACCTCCGCATGCTGACCACCCCGCGGTGCTTTTCTTCATCCTACATTGACACTCACTGCCTATCCTAATTCAGACCCTCCCATTCACACCAGCCCGTGATGATTTTCTCACTCCTACTACTAAATGTAATGTAACACACACCCATACAATGCGCACCACCACGTGATGTTTTTCTCACTCCTACTAGTGAATGTAATGTAACACACACCCATACAATGCGCACCACCCCGCGATGTTTTTCAGAAACCTATCCTACATTGCCACTACATGTTCCCTGACCTCCCCATGCTGACCACCACGCGGTGCTTTTCTCCATCCTACATTGCCACTCACTGCCTATCCTATTTCAGACCCTCCGATTCACACCACCCCGTGATGTTTTTCTCACTCCTACTAGTGAATGTTATGTAACACACACCCACACAATGCGCACCACCCCGCGATGTTTTTCAGAAAACTATCCTACATTGCCACTGCATGTTCCCTGACCTACCCATGCTGACCACCCCGCGGTGCTTTTTTCCATCCTACATTGCCACTCACTGCCTATCCTAATTCAGACCCTCCGATTCACACCACCGCGTGATGTTTTTCTCACTAGTGAATGTAATATAACACACACCCGTACAATGCGCACGACCCCGTGATATTTTTCTCACACCTATTAGTGAATGTAATGTAACACACAACCATACAATGCGCACCACCCCGTGATGTTTTTCTCACTCCTACTAGTGAATGCAATGTAACACACACCCATACAATGCGCACCAGCACGCGATGTTTTTCAGAAACCTATCCTACACTGCCACTGCATGTTCCCTGACCTCCCCATGCTTTCCACCCCGCGGTGCTTTTCTCAATCCTACATTGCCACTCACTGCCTATCCTAATTCAGACCCTCCCATTCACACCACCCCGTGATGTTTTTCTCACTCCTACTAGTGAATGTAATGTAACACACACCCATACAATGCGCACCACTCCGTGATGTTTTTCTCACTCCCACTAGTGAATGTAATGTAACACACACCCATACAATGCGCACCAACCCGCGATGTTTTTCAGAAACCTATCCTACATTGCCACTGCATGTTCCCGGACCTCCCCATGCTGACCACCCCGCGGTGCTTTTCTCCATCCTACATTGCCACTCACTGCCTATCCTAATTCAGACCCTCCGATTCACACCACCCCGCGATGTTTTTCTCACCCCTACTAGTGAATGTAATGTAACACACACCCATACAATGCGCACCACCCAGCGATGTTTTTCAGAAACCTATCCTACATTGCCACTGCATGTTCGCTCACCTCCCCATGCTGACCACCCCGTGCTGCTTTTCTCCATCCTACATTGCCACTCACTGCCTATCCTAATTTAGACACTCCGATTCACACCACCCTGTGATGTTTTTCTCACTCCTACTAGTGAATGTAATGTAACACACACCCATACAATGCGCACCACCCCGTGATGTTTTTCTCACTCCTACTAGTGAATGTAATGTAACACACACCCAAACAATGCGCACCACCCCGCGATGTTTTTCAGAAACCTATCCTACATTGCCACTGCATGTTCCCTGACCTCCCCATGCTGACCACCCCGCGGTGCTTTTCTCCATCCCACATTGCCACACACTGCCTATCCTAACTCAGACCCTCCGATTCACACCACCCCGTGATGTTTTTCTCACTCTTACTACTGAATGTAATATTACACACACCCATAGAATGCGCAACAACCCGTGATGTTTTTCTCACTCCTACTATTGAATGTAATGTGACACACACCCATACAATGCGCACCACCTCGCGATGTTTTTCAGAAACCTATCCTACATTGCCACTGCATGTTCCCTGACCTCCCCATGCTGACCACCCCGCGGTGCTTTTCTCCATCCTAAATTGCCACTCACTGCCTATCCTAATTCAGACCCTCAGATTCACACCACCCTGCGATGTTTTTCTCACTCCCACTAGTGAATGTAATGTAACACACACCCATACAATGCGCACCACCCCGCGATGTTTTTCAGAAACCTATCCTACATTACCACTGCATGTTCCCTGATCTCCCCATGCTGACCACGCCGCGCTGCTTTGCTCCATCCTACATTGCCACTCACTGCCTATCCTAATTCAGATCCTCCGATTCACACCACCCCGTGATGTTTTTCTCACTCCTACTAGTGAATGTAATGTAACATACACCCATACAATGCGCACCACCCCGTTATGTTTTTCTCACTCCTACTAGTGAATGTAATGTAACACAACCCATACAATGCGCACCACCCCGCGATGTTTTTCAGAAACCTATCCTACATTGCCACTGCATGTTCCCTGACCTCCCAATGCTGACCACCCCGCGGTGCTTTTCTCCATCCTACATTGCCACTCACTGAATATCCTAATTCAGACCCTCCGATTCACACCACCCCGTGATGTTTTTCTCACTCCTACTAGTGAATGTAATGTAACACACACCCATACAATGCGCACCACCCCGCAATGTTTTTCAGAAACCTATCCTACATTGCCACTGCATGTTCCCTGACCTCCCAATGCTGACCACCCCGCGGTGCTTTTCTCCATCCTACATTGACACTCACTGCCTATCCTAATTCAGACCCTCTGATTCACACTTCCCCGTGATGTTTTTCTCACTCCTACTAGTGAATGTAATGTAACACACACCCATACAATGCGCACCACCCCGCGATATTTTTCGGAAACCAATCCTACATTGCCACTGCATGTTCCCTGACCTCCGCATGCTGACCACAGCGCGGTGCATTTCTCCATCCTACATTGCCACTCACTGCCTATCCTAATTCAGACCCTCCGATTCACACCACCCCGTGATGTTTTTCTCACTCCTACTAGTGAATGTAATGTAACACACACCCATACAATGCGCACCACCCCGCGATGTTTTTCAGAAACCTACCCTACATTGCCACTGAATGTTCCCTGACCTCCCCATGCTGACCACCCGCGGTGCTTTTCTCCATCCTATATTGCCACTCACTGCCTATCCTAATTCAGACCCTCCGATTCACACCACCCCGCGATGTTTTTCTGACTCCTACTAGTGAATGTAATGTAACACACACCCATACAATGCGCACCACCACGTGATGTTTTTCTCACTCCTACTAGTGAATGTAATGTAACACACACCCATACAATGCGCACCACCCCGCGATGTTTTTCAGAAACCTATCCTACTTTGCCACTGCATGTTCCCTGACCTCCCCATGCTGACCACCACACGGTGCTTTTCTCCATCCCACATTGCACACACTGCCTATCCTAATTCAGACCCTCCTATTCACACCACCCCGTAAAGTTTTTCTCACTCCTACTAGTGAATGTAATGTAACACACACCCATACAATGTGCACCACCCCGTGGTATTTTTCTCACTCCTACTAGTGTATGTAATGTAACACACACCCATACAATGCGCACCACCACGCGATGTTTTTCATAAACCCATCCTACATTGCCACTGCATGTTCCCTGACCTCCCCATGCTGAACACCCCACGGTGCTTTTCTCCATCCTACATTGCCACTCACTGCCTATCCTAATTCAGACCCTCCGATTCACACCACCCCGTGATGTTTTTCTCACTCCTACTAGTGAATGTAATTTAACACACACCCATACAATGCGCACCACTCCGCGATGTTTTTCAGAAACCTATCCTACATTGCCACTGCATGTTCCCTGTCCTCCCCATGTTGACCACCCCGCGGTGCTTTTCTCCATCCTACATTGACACTCACTGCCTATCCTAATTCAGACACTCTGATTCACACTTCCCCGTGATGTTTTTCTCACTCCTACTAGTGAATGTAATGTAACACACACCCATACAATGCGCACCACCCCGCGATATTTTTCGGAAACCAATCCTACATTGCCACTGCATGTTCCCTGTCCTCCCCATGTTGACCACCCCGCGGTGCTTTTCTCCATCCTACATTGCCACTCACTGCCTATCCTAATACAGACCCTCCCATTCAAACCACCCCGTGATGTTTTTTTCTCTCCTACGAGTGAATGTAATGTAACACACACCCATACAATGCCCACCACCCCGTGATGTTTTTCTCACTCCTACGAGTGAATGTAATGTAACACACACCCATACAATGCGCACCACCCCGTGATGTTTTTCTCACTCCTACTAGTGAATGTAATGTAACACACACCCATACAATGCGCACCACCCCGCGATGTTTTTCAGAAACCTATCGTACATTGCCACTGCATGTTCCCTGACCTCCCCATGCTGACCACCACGCGGTGCTTTTCTCCATCCTACATTGCCACTCACTGCCTATCCTAATTCAGACCCTCCGATTCACACCACCCCGTGATGTTTTTCTCACTCCTACTAGTGAATGTAATGTAACACATACCCATGCAATGCGCACCACCCCGCGATGTTTTTCAGAAACCTATCCTACATTGCCACTGCATGTTCCCTGACCTCCGCATGCTGACCACCCCGCGGTGCTTTTCTTCATCCTACATTGACACTCACTGCCTATCCTAATTCAGACCCTCCCATTCACACCACCCCGTGATGATTTTCTCACTCCTACTAGTAAATGTAATGTAACACACACCCATACAATGCGCACCACCACGTGATGTTTTTCTCACTCCTACTAGTGAATGTAATGTAACACACACCCAAACAATGCGCACAACCCCGCGATGTTTTTCAGAAACCTATCCTACATTGCCACTGCATGTTCCCTGACCTCCCCATGCTGACCACCCCGCGGTGCTTTTCTCCATCCCACATTGCCACACACTGCCTATCCTAATTCAGACCCTCCGATTCACACCACCCCGTGATGTTTTTCTCACTCCTACTACTGAATGTAATATTACACACAGCCATACAATGCGCAACAACCCGTGATGTTTTTCTCACTCCTACTAGTGAATGTAATGTAACACACACCCATACAATGCGCACCACCTCGCGATGTTTTTCAGAAACCTATCCTACATTGCCACTGCATGTTCCCTGACCTCCCCATGCTGACCACCCCGCGGTGCTTTTCTCCATCCTAAATTGCCACTCACTGCCTATCCTAATTCAGACCCTCAGATTCACACCACCCTGCGATGTTCTTCTCACTCCCACTAGTGAATGTGATGTAACACACACCCATACAATGCGCACCACCCCGCGATGTTTTTCAGAAACCTATCCTACATTACCACTGCATGTTCCCTGAGCTCCCCATGCTGACCACGCCGCGCTGCTTTGCTCCATCCTACATTGCCACTCACTGCCTATCCTAATTCAGTTCCTCCGATTCACACCACCCCATGATGTTTTGCTCACTCCTACTAGTGAATGTAATGTAACATACACCCATACAATGCGCACCACCCGTGATGTTTTTCTCACTCCTACTAGTGAATGTAATGTAACACAACCCATGCAATGCGCACCACCCCGCGATGTTTTTCAGAAACCTATCCTACATTGCCACTGCATGTTCCCTGACCTCCCCATGCTGAACACCCCACGGTGCTTTTCTCCATCCTACATTGCCACTCACTGCCTATCCTAATTCAGACCCTCCGATTCACACCACCCCGTGATGTTTTTCTCACTCCTACTAGTGAATGTAATTTAACACACACCCATACAAAGCGCACCACCCCGCGATGTTTTTCAGAAACCTATCCTACATTGCCACTGCATGTTCCCTGTCCTCCCCATGTTGACCACCCCGCGGTGCTTTTCTCCATCCTACATTGCCACTCACTGCTTATCCTAATACAGACCCTCCCATTCAAACCACCCCGTGATGTTTTTTTCTCTCCTACGAGTGAATGTAATGTAACACACACCCATACAATGCCCACCACCCCGTGATGTTTTTCTCACTCCTACTAGTGAATGTAATTTAACACACACCCATACAATGCGCACGACCCCGCGATGTTTTTCAGAATCCTATCCTACATTGCCACTGCATGTTCCCTGACCTCCCAATGCTGACCACCCCGCGGTGCTTTTCTCCATCCCACATTGCCACACACTGCCTATCCTAATTCAGACCCTCCGATTCACACCACCCCGTGATGTTTTTCTCACTCCTACTAGTGAATGTAATGTAACACACACCCATACAATGCGCACCACCCCGTGATGTTTTTCTCACTCCTACTAGTGAATGTAATGTAACACACACCCATACAATGCGCACCACCCCGCGATGTTTTTCAGAAACCTATCCTACATTGCCACTGCATGTTCCCTGACCTCCCCATGCTGACCACCACGCGGTGCTTTTCTCCATCCTACATTGCCACTCACTGCCTATCCTAATTCAGACCCTCCGATTCACACCACCCCGTGATGTTTTTCTCACTCCTACTAGTGAATGTAATGTAACACATACCCATGCAATGCGCACCACCCCGCGATGTTTTTCAGAAACCTATCCTACATTGCCACTGCATGTTCCCTGACCTCCGCATGCTGACCACCCCGCGGTGCTTTTCTTCATCCTACATTGACACTCACTGCCTATCCTAATTCAGACCCTCCCATTCACACCAGCCCGTGATGATTTTCTCACTCCTACTAGTAAATGTAATGTAACACACACCCATACAATGCGCACCACCACGTGATGTTTTTCTCACTCCTACTAGTGAATGTAATGTAACACACACCCATACAATGCGCACCACCCCGCGATGTTTTTCAGAAACCTATCCTACATTGCCACTACATGTTCCCTGACCTCCCCATGCTGACCACCACGCGGTGCTTTTCTCCATCCTACATTGCCACTCACTGCCTATCCTATTTCAGACCCTCCGATTCACACCACCCCGTGATGTTTTTCTCACTCCTACTAGTGAATGTTATGTAACACACACCCACACAATGCGCACCACCCCGCGATGTTTTTCAGAAAACTATCCTACATTGCCACTGCATGTTCCCTGACCTACCCATGCTGACCACCCCGCGGTGCTTTTTTCCATCCTACATTGCCACTCACTGCCTATCCTAATTCAGACCCTCCGATTCACACCACCGCGTGATGTTTTTCTCACTAGTGAATGTAATATAACACACACCCGTACAATGCGCACGACCCCGTGATATTTTTCTCACACCTATTAGTGAATGTAATGTAACACACAACCATACAATGCGCACCACCCCGTGATGTGTTTCTCACTCCTACTAGTGAATGTAATGTAACACACACCTATGCAATGCGCACAACCCGCGATGTTTTTCAGAAACCTATCCTACATTGCCACTGCATGTTCCCTGACCTCCCCATGCTGACCACCCCGCGGTGCTTTTCTCCATCCTACATTGCCACTCACTGCCTATCCTAATTCAGACCCTCCGATTCACACCACCCCGTGATGTTTTTCTCACTCCTACTAGTGAATGTAATGTAACACATACCCATGCAATGCGCACCACCCCGCGATGTTTTTCAGAAACCTATACTACATTGCCACTGCATGTTCCCTGACCTCCCCATGCTGACCACCCCGCGGTGCTTTTCTTCATCCTACATTGACACTCACTGCCTATCCTAATTCAGACCCTCCGATTCACACCACCCCGTGATGTTTTTCTCACTCCTACTAGTAAATGTAATGTAACCCACACCCATACAATGCGCACCACCACGTGATGTTTTTCTCACTCCTACTAGTGAATGTAATGTAACACACACCCATACAATGCGCACCACCCCGCGATGTTTTTAAGAAACCTATCCTACATTGCCACTGCATGTTCCCTGACCACCCCATGCTGACCACACCGCGGTGCTTTTCTTCATCCTACATTGCAACTCACTGCCTATCCTAATTCACACCCTCCGATTCACACCACCTCATGATGTTTTTCTCACTCCTACTAGTGAATGCAATGTAACACACACCCATACAATGCGCACCAGCATGCGATGTTTTTCAGAAACCTATCCTACATTGCCACTGCATGTTCCCTGACCTCCCCATGCTGACCAGCCCGCGGTGCTTTTCTCCATCCTAGATTGCCACTCACTGCCTATCCTAATTCAGACCCTCTGATTCACACCATCCCGTGATGTTTTTCTCACTCCTACTAGTGAATGTAATGTAACACACACCCATACAATGCGCACCACCCCGTGATGTTTTTCAGAAAACTATCCTACATTGCCACTGCATGTTCCCTGTCCTCCCCATGCTGACCACCCCGCGGTGCTTTTCTCCATCTTACATTGCCACTCACTGCCTATCCTAATTCAACCCTCCCATTCACACCACCCCGTGATGTTTTTCTCACTCCTACTAGTGAATGTAATGTAACACACACCCATACAATGCGCACCACTCCGTGATGTTTTTCTCACTCCCACTAGTGAATGTAATGTAACACACACCCATACAATGCGCACCACCCCGCGATGTTTTTCAGAAACCTATCCTACATTGCCACTGCATGTTCCCTGACCTCCCCATGCTGACCAACCCGCGGTGCTTTTCTCCATCCTACATCGCCACTCACTGCCTATCCTAATTCAGACCCTCTGATTCACACCACCCCGCGATGTTTTTCTCACCCCTACTAGTGAATGTAATGTAACACACACCCATACAATGCGCACCACCCCGCGATGTTTTTCAGAAACCTATCCTACATTGACACTGCATGTTCGCTCACCTCCCATGCTGACCACACCGTGGTGCTTTTCTCCATCCTACATTGCCACTCACTGCCTATCCTAATTTAGACCCTCCGATTCACACCACCCTGTGATGTTTTTCTCACTCCTACTAGTGAATGTAATGTAACACACACCCATACAATGCGCACCACCCCGTGATGTTTTTCTCACTCCTACTAGTGAATGTAATGTAACACACACCCAAACAATGCGCACAACCCCGCGATGTTTTTCAGAAACCTATCCTACATTGCCACTGCATGTTCCCTGACCTCCCCATGCTGACGACCCCGCGGTGCTTTTCTCCATCCCACATTGCCACACACTGCCTATCCTAATTCAGACCCTCCGATTCACACCACCCCATGATGTTTTTCTCACTCCTACTACTGAATGTAATATTACACACACCCATACAATGCGCAACAACCCGTGATGTTTTTCTCACTCCTACTAGTGAATGTAATGTAACACACACCCATACAATGCGCACCACCTCGCGATGTTTTTCAGAAACCTATCCTACATTGCCACTGCATGTTCCCTGACCTCCCCATGCTGACCACCCCGCGGTGCTTTTCTCCATCCTAAATTGCCACTCACTTCCTATCCTAATTCAGACCCTCAGATTCACACCACCCTGCGATGTTCTTCTCACTCCCACTAGTGAATGTGATGTAACACACACCCATACAATGCGCACCACCCCGCGATGTTTTTCAGAAACCTATCCTACATTACCACTGCATGTTCCCTGAGCTCCCCATGCTGACCACGCCGCGCTGCTTTGCTCCATCCTACATTGCCACTCACTGCATATCCTAATTCAGTTCCTCCGATTCACACCACCCCATGATGTTTTGCTCACTCCTACTAGTGAATGTAATGTAACACACACCCATACAATGCGCAGCACCCCGCGATATTTTTCGGAAACCAATCCTACATTGCCACTGCATGTTCCCTGACCTCCGCATGCTGACCACACCGCGGTGCTTTTCTCCATCCTACATTGCCACTCACTGCCTATCCTAATTCAGACCCTCCGATTCACACCACCCCGTGATGTTTTTCTCAGTCCTACTAGTATATGTAATGTAACACACACCCATACAATGCGCACCACCCCGCGATGTTTTTCAGAAACCTATCCTACATTGCCACTGCATGTTCCCTGAGCTCCCCATGCTGACCACCCCGCGGTGCTTCTCTTCATCCTACATTGACACTCACGGCCTATCCTAATTCAGACCCTCCAATTCACACCTCAACGTGATGTTTTTCTCACTCCTACTAGTGAACGTAATGTAACACACAACCATACAATGCGCACCTCCCCGTGATGTTTTTCAGAATCCTATCCTACATTGCCACTGAATGTTCCCTGACCTCCCCATGCTGACCACCCGCGGTGCCTTTTTCCATCCTATATTGCCACTCACTGCCTATCCTAATTCAGACCCTCCGATTCACACCACCCCGTGATGTTTTTCTGACTCCTACTAGTGAATGTAATGTAACACACACCCATACAATGCGCACAACTCCGTGATGTTTTTCTCACTCCCACTAGTGAATGTAATGTAACACACACCCATACAATGCGCACCACCCCGCGATGTTTTTCAGAAACCTATCCTACATTGCCACTGCATGTTCCCTGACCTCCCCATGCTGACCACCCCGCGGTGCTTTTCTCCATCCTACATTGCCACTCACTGCCTATCCTAATTCAGACCCTCCGATTCACACCACCCTGTGATGTTTTTCTCACTCCTACTAGTGAATGTAATGTAACACACACCCATACAATGCGCACCACCCCGTGATGTTTTTCTCACTCCTACTAGTGAATGTAATGTAACACACACCCAAACAATGCGCACAACCCCGCGATGTTTTTCAGAAACCTATCCTACATTGCCACTGCATCTTCCCTGACCTCCCCATGCTGACCACCCCGCGGTGCTTTTCTCCATCCCACATTGCCACACACTGCCTATCCTAATTCAGACCCTCCGATTCACACCACCCCGTGATGTTTTTCTCACTCCTACTACTGAATGTAATATTACACACACCCATACAATGCGCAACAACCCGTGATGTTTTTCTCACTCCTACTAGTGAATGTAATGTAACACACACCCATACAATGCGCACCACCTCGCGATGTTTTTCAGAAACCTATCCTACATTGCCACTGCATGTTCCCTGACCTCCCCATGCTGACCACCCCGCGGTGCTTTTCTCCATCCTAAATTGCCCTCACTGCCTATCCTAATTCAGACCCTAAGATTCGCACCACCCTGCGATGTTTTTCTCACTCCCACTAGTGAATGTAATGTAACACACACCCATACAATGCGCACCACCCCGCGATGTTTTTCAGAAACCTATCCTACATTACCACTGCATGTTCCCTGACCTCCCCATGCTGACCACGCCGCGCTGCTTTGCTCCATCCTACATTGCCACTCACTGCCTATCCTAATTCAGTTCCTCCGATTCACACCACCCCATGATGTTTTGCTCACTCCTACTAGTGAATGTAATGTAACATACACCCATACAATGCGCACCACCCGGTGATGTTTTTCTCACTCCTACTAGTGAATGTAATGCAACACAACCCATATAATGCGCACCACCCGGCGATGTTTTTCAGAAACCTATCCTACATTGCCACTGCATGTTCCCTGACCTCCCAATGCTGACAACCCCGCGGTGCTTTTCTCCATCCTACATTGCCACTCACTGAATATCCTAATTCAGACCCTCCGATTCACACCACCCCGTGATGTTTTTCTCACTCCTACTAGTGAATGTAATGTAACACACACCCATACAATGCGCACCACCACGTGATGTTTTTCTCACTCCTACTAGTGAATGTAATGTAACACACACCCATACAATGCGCACCACCCCGCGATGTTTTTCAGAAACCTATCTTACTTTGCCACTGCATGTTCCCTGACCTCCCCATGCTGACCACCACACGGTGCTTTTCTCCATCCCACATTGCACACACTGCCTATCCTAATTCAGACCCTCCGATTCACACCACCCCATGATGTTTTCCTCACTCCTACTAGTTAATGTAATGTAACACACACCCATACAATGCGCACCACCCCGTGATGTTTTTCTCACTCCTACTAGTGAATGTAATGTAACACACACCCATACAATGCGCACCACCCCGTGATGTTTTTCTCACTCCTACTAGTGAATGTAATGTAACACACACCCATACAATGCGCACCACCCCGCGATGTTTTTCAGAAACCTATCCTACATTGCCACTGCATGTTCCCTGACCTCCCCATGCTGAACACCCCACGGTGCTTTTCTCCATCCTACATTGCCACTCACTGCCTATCCTAATTCAGACACTCCGATTCACACCACCCCGTGATGTTTTTCTCACTCCTATTAGTGAATGTAATGTAACACACACCCATACAATGCGCACCACCACACGATGTTTTTCAGAAACCTACCCTACATTGCCACTGCATGTTCCCTGACCTCCCCATGCTGACCACCCCGCGGAGCTTTTCTCCATTCTACATTGCCACTCACTGCCTATCCTAATTCACACCCTCCGATTCACACCACCCCGTGATGTTTTTCTCACTCCTACTAGTGAATGTAATGTAACACACACCCATACAATGCGCACCACCCCGTGTTGTTTTTCTCACTCCTACTAGTGAATGTAATGTAACACACACCCATACAATGCGCACCACCCCGCGATGTTTTTCAGAAACCTATCCTACATTGCCACTGCATGTTCCCTGAGCTCCCCATGCTGACCACCCCGCGGTGCTTCTCGTCATCCTACATTGACACTCACGGCCTATCCTAATTCAGACCCTCCAATTCACACCTCAACGTGATGTTTTTCTCACTCCTACTAGTGAATGTAATGTAACACACAACTATACAATGCGCACCTCCCCGTGATGTTTTTCAGAATCCTATCCTACATTGCCACTGAATGTTCCCTGACTTCCCCATGCTGACCACCCGCGGTGCTTTTCTCCATCCTATATTGCCACTCACTGCCTATCCTAATTCAGACCCTCCGATTCACACCTCCCCGTGATGTTTTTCTGACTCCTACTAGTGAATGTAATGTAACACACACCCATACAATGCGCACCACCACGTGATGTTTTTCTCACTCCTACTAGTGAATGTAATGTAACACACACCCATACAATGCGCACCACCCCGCGATGTTTTTCAGAAACCTATCCTACTTTGCCACTGCATGTTCCCTGACCTCCCCATGCTGACCACCACACGGTGCTTTTCTCCATCCCACATTGCACACACTGCCTATCCTAATTCAGACCCTCCGATTCACACCACCCCGTAATGTTTTTCTCACTCCTACTAGTGAATGTAATGTAACACACACCCATACAATGTGCACCACCCCGTGATATTTTTCTCACTCCTACTAGTGAAAGTAATGTAACACACACCCATACAATGCGCACCACCCCGCGATGTTTTTCAGAAACCTATCCTACATTGCCACTGCATGTTCCCTGACCTCCCCATGCTGAACACCCCACGGTGCTTTTCTCCATCCTACATTGCCACTCACTGCCTATCCTAATTCAGACCCTCCGATTCACACCACCCCGTGATGTTTTTCTCACTCCTATTAGTGAATGTAATGTAACACACACCCATACAATGCGCACCACCACACGATGTTTTTCAGAAACCTACCCTACATTGCCACTGCATGTTACCTGACCTCCCCATGCTGACCACCCCGCGGAGCTTTTCTCCATTCTACATTGCCACTCACTGCCTATCCTAATTCACACCCTCCGATTCACACCACCCCGTGATGTTTTTCTCACTCCTACTAGTGAATGTACTGTAACACACACCCATACAATGCGCACCACCCCGTGTTGTTTTTCTCACTCCTACTAGTGAATGTAATGTAACACACACTCATACAATGCGCACCACCCCGCGATGTTTTTCAGAAACCTATCCTACATTGCCACTGCATGTTCCCTGACCTCCCCATGCTGATCACCCCGCGGTGCTTTTCTCCATCATACATTGACACTCACTGCCTATCCTAATTCAGACCCTCCGATTCACACCACCCCGTTATGTTTTTCTCACTCCTACTAGTGAATGTAATGTAACACACACCCATACAATGCGCACCACCCGGCGATGTTTTTGGAAACCTATCCTACATTGCCACTGCATGTTCCCTGACCTCCCCATGCTGACCACCCCGCGGTGCTTTTCTCCATCCTACATGGCCACTCACTGCCTATCCTAATTCAGACCCTCCGATTCACACCACCCCGTGATGTTTTTCTCACTCATACTAGTGAATGTAATGTAACACACACCCATACAATGCGCACCACCCCGCGATGTTTTTCAGAAACCTATCCTACATTGCCACTGCATGTTCCCTGACCTCCCCATGCTGACCACCCCGCGGTGCTTTTCTCCATCCTACATTGCCACTCACTGACTATCCTAATTCAGACCCTCCGATTCACACCACCCCGTGATGTATTTCTCACTCCTATTAGTGAATGTAATGTAACACACACCCATACAATGCGCACCACCCCGTGATGTTTTTCTCACTCCTACTAGTGAATGTAATATAACATACACCCATACAATGCGCACCACCCCGCGATGTTTTTCAGAATCCTATCCTACATTGCCACTGCATGTTCCCTGACCTCCCCATGCTGACCACCCCGCGGTGCTTTTCTCCATCCCACATTGCCACACACTGCCTATCCTAATTTAGACCCTCCGATTCACACCACCCCGTGATGTTTTCCTCACTCATACTAGTGAATGTAATGTAACACACACCCATACAATGCGCAACACCCCGTGATGTTTTTCTCACTCCTACTAGTGAATGTAATGTAACACACACCCATACAATGCGCACCACCCCGCGATGTTTTTCAGAAACCTATCCTATATTGCCACTGCATGTTCCCTGACCTCCCCATGCTGACCACCCCGCGGTGCTTTGCTCCATCCTACATTGTCACTCACTGCCTATCCTAATTCAGACCCTCCGATTCACACCGCCCCGTGATGTTTTTCTCACTCCTACTAGTGAATGTAATGTAACACACACCCATACAATGCGCACCACCCCTTGATGTTTTTCTCACTCCTACTAGTGAATGTAATGTAACACACACCCATACAATGCGCACCACCCCGCGATGTTTTTCAGAAACCTATCCTACATTGCCACTGCATGTTCCCTGACCTCCCCATGCTGACCACCCCGCGGTGCTTTTCTTCATCCTACATTGCAACTCACTGCCTATCCTAATTCACACCCTCCGATTCACACCACCCCGTGATGTTTTTCTCACTCCTACTAGTGAATGCAATGTAACACACACCCATACAATGCGCACCAGCACGCGATGTTTTTCAGATACCTATCCTACATTGCCACTGCATGTTCCCTGACCTCCCCATGCTGACCACCCCGCGGTGCTTTTCTCCATCCCACATTGCCACACACTGCCTATCCTAATTTAGACCCTCCGATTCACACCACCCCGTGATGTTTTCCTCACTCATACTAGTGAATGTAATGTAACACACACCCATACAATGCGCACCACCCCGTGATGTTTTTCTCACTCCTACTAGTGAATGTAATGTAACACACAACCATACAATGCGCACCACCCCGCGATGTTTTTCAGAAACCTATCCTATATTGCCACTGCATGTTCCCTGACCTCCCCATGCTGACCACCCCGCGGTGCTTTGCTCCATCCTACATTGTCACTCACTGCCTATCCTAATTCAGACCCTCCGATTCACACCGCCCCGTGATGTTTTTCTCACTCCTACTAGTGAATGTAATGTAACACACACCCATACAATGCGCACCACCCCTTGATGTTTTTCTCACTCCTACTAGTGAATGTAATGTAACACACACCCATACAATGCGCACCACCCCGCGATGTTTTTCAGAAACCTATCCTACATTGCCACTGCATGTTCCCTGACCTCCCCATGCTGACCACCCCGCGGTGCTTTTCTCCATCCTACATTGCCACTCACTGCCTATCCTAATTCAGACCCTCCGATTCACACCACCCCGTGATGTTTTTCTCACTCCTACTAGTAAATGTAATGTAACACACACCCATACAATGCGCACCACCACGTGATGTTTTTCTCACTCCTACTAGTGAATGTAATGTAACACACACCCATACAATGCGCACCACCCCGCGATGTTTTTCAGAAACCTATCCTACATTGCCACTGCATGTTCCCTGACCTCCCCATGCTGACCACCCCGCGGTGCTTTTCTTCATCCTACATTGCAACTCACTGCCTATCCTAATTCAAACCCTCCGATTCACACCACCCCGTGATGTTTTTCTCACTCCTACTAGTGAATGCAATGTAACACACACCCATACAATGCGCACCAGCACGCGATGTTTTTCAGAAACCTATCCTACATTGCCACTGCATGTTCCCTGACCTCCCCATGCTGACCAGCCCGCGGTGCTTTTCTCCATCCTACGTTGCCACTCACTGCCTATCCTAATTCAGACCCTCTGATTCACACCATCCCGTGATGTTTTTCTCACTCCTACTAGTGAATGTAATGTAACACACACCCATACAATGCGCACCACCCCGCGATGTTTTTCAGAAACCTATCCTACATTGCCACTGCCTGTTCCCTGACCTCCCCATGCTGACCACCCCGCAGTGCTTTTCTCCATCCCACATTGCCACACACTGCCTATCCTAATTCAGACCCTCCGATTCACACCACCCCGTGATGTTTTTCTCACTCCTACTACTGAATGTAATATTACACACAGCCATACAATGCGCAACAACCCGTGATGTTTTTCTCACTCCTACTAGTGAATGTAATGTAACACACACCGATACAATGCGCACCACCTCGCGATGTTTTTCAGAAACCTATCCTACATTGCCACTGCATGTTCCCTGACCTCCCCATGCTGACCACCCCGCGGTGCTTTTCTTCATCCTACATTGCAACTCACTGCCTATCCTAATTCACACCCTCCGATTCACACCACCCCGTGATGTTTTTCTCACTCCTACTAGTGAATGCAATGTAACACACACCCATACAATGCGCACCAGCACGCGATGTTTTTCAGATACCTATCCTACATTGCCACTGCATGTTCCGTGACCTCCCCATGCTGACCACCCCGCGGTGCTTTTCTCCATCCTAAATTGCCACTCACTGCCTATCCTAATTCAGACCCTCAGATTCACACCACGCTGCGATGTTTTTCTCAATCCCACTAGTGAATGTAATGTAACACACACCCATACAATGCGCACCACCCCGCGATGTTTTTCAGAAACCTATCCTACATTACCACTGCATGTTCCCTGACCTCCCCATGCTGACCACGCCGCGCTGCTTTGCTCCATCCTACATTGCCACTCACTGCCTATCCTAATTCAGATCCTCCGATTCACACCACCCCGTGATGTTTTTCTCACTCCTACTAGTGAATGTAATGTAACATACACCCATACAATGCGCACCACCCCGTGATGTTTTTCTCACTCCTACTAGTGAATGTAATGTAACACAACCCATACAATGCGCACCACCCCGCGATGTTTTTCAGAAACCTATCCTACATTGCCACTGCATGTTCCCTGACCTCCCAATGCTGACCACCCCGCGGTGCTTTTCTCCATCCTACATTGCCACTCACTGAATATCCTAATTCAGACCCTCCGATTCACACCACCCCGTGATGTTTTTTTCACTCGTACTAGTGAATGTAATGTAACACACACCCATACAATGCGCACCACCACACGATGTTTTTCAGAAACCTACCCTACATTGCCACTGCATGTTCCCTGACCTCCCCATGCTGACCACCCCGCGGAGCTTTTCTCCATTCTACATTGCCACTCACTGCCTATCCTAATTCACACCCTCCGATTCACACCACCCCGTGATGTTTTTCTCACTCCTACTAGTGAATGTAATGTAACACACACCCATACAATGCGCACCACCCCGTGTTGTTTTTCTCACTCCTACTAGTGAATGTAATGTAACACACACTCATACAATGCGCACCACCCCGCGATGTTTTTCAGAAACCTATCCTACATTGCCACTGCATGTTCCCTGACCTCCCCATGCTGATCACCCCGCGGTGCTTTTCTCCATCATACATTGACACTCACTGCCTATCCTAATTCAGACCCTCCGATTCACACCACCCCGTTATGTTTTTCTCACTCCTACTAGTGAATGTAATGTAACACACACCCATACAATGCGCACCACCCGGCGATGTTTTTGGAAACCTATCCTACATTGCCACTGCATGTTCCCTGACCTCCCCATGCTGACCACCCCGCGGTGCTTTTCTCCATCCTACATTGCCACTCACTGCCTATCCTAATTCAGACCCTCCGATTCACACCACCCCGTGATGTTTTTCTCACTCATACTAGTGAATGTAATGTAACAAACACCCATACAATGCGCACCACCCCGCGATGTTTTTCAGAAACCTATCCTACATTGCCACTGCATGTTCCCTGACCTCCCCATGCTGACCACCCCGCGGTGCTTTTCTCCATCCTACATTGCCACTCACTGACTATCCTAATTCAGACCCTCCGATTCACACCACCCCGTGATGTATTTCTCACTCCTACTAGTGAATGTAATGTAACACACACCCATACAATGCGCACCACCCCGTGATGTTTTTCTCACTCCTACTAGTGAATGTAATATAACATACACCCATACAATGCGCACCACCCCGCGATGTTTTTCAGAATCCTATCCTACATTGCCACTGCATGTTCCCTGACCTCCCCATGCTGACCACCCCGCGGTGCTTTTCTCCATCCCACATTGCCACACACTGCCTATCCTAATTTAGACCCTCCGATTCACACCACCCCGTGATGTTTTCCTCACTCATACTAGTGAATGTAATGTAACACACACCCATACAATGCGCAACACCCCGTGATGTTTTTCTCACTCCTACTAGTGAATGTAATGTAACACACACCCATACAATGCGCACCACCCCGCGATGTTTTTCAGAAACCTATCCTATATTGCCACTGCATGTTCCCTGACCTCCCCATGCTGACCACCCCGCGGTGCTTTGCTCCATCCTACATTGTCACTCACTGCCTATCCTAATTCAGACCCTCCGATTCACACCGCCCCGTGATGTTTTTCTCACTCCTACTAGTGAATGTAATGTAACACACACCCATACAATGCGCACCACCCCTTGATGTTTTTCTCACTCCTACTAGTGAATGTAATGTAACACACACCCATACAATGCGCACCACCCCGCGATGTTTTTCAGAAACCTATCCTACATTGCCACTGCATGTTCCCTGACCTCCCCATGCTGACCACCCCGCGGTGCTTTTCTTCATCCTACATTGCAACTCACTGCCTATCCTAATTCACACCCTCCGATTCACACCACCCCTTGATGTTTTTCTCACTCCTACTAGTGAATGTAATGTAACACAACCCATACAATGCGCACCACCCCGCGATGTTTTTCAGAAACCTATCCTACATTGCCACTGCATGTTCCCTGACCTCCCAATGCTGACCACCCCGCGGTGCTTTTCTCCATCCTACATTGCCACTCACTGAATATCCTAATTCAGACCCTCCGATTCACACCACCCTGTGATGTTTTTTTCACTCGTACTAGTGAATGTAATGTAACACACACCCATACAATGCGCACCACCACACGATGTTTTTCAGAAACCTACCCTACATTGCCACTGCATGTTCCCTGACCTCCCCATGCTGACCACCCCGCGGAGCTTTTCTCCATTCTACATTGCCACTCACTGCCTATCCTAATTCACACCCTCCGATTCACACCACCCCGTGATGTTTTTCTCACTCCTACTAGTGAATGTAATGTAACACACACCCATACAATGCGCACCACCCCGTGTTGTTTTTCTCACTCCTACTAGTGAATGTAATGTAACACACACTCATACAATGCGCACCACCCCGCGATGTTTTTCAGAAACCTATCCTACATTGCCACTGCATGTTCCCTGACCTCCCCATGCTGATCACCCCGCGGTGCTTTTCTCCATCATACATTGACACTCACTGCCTATCCTAATTCAGACCCTCTGATTCACACCACCCCGTTATGTTTTTCTCACTCCTACTAGTGAATGTAATGTAACACACACCCATACAATGCGCACCACCCGGCGATGTTTTTGGAAACCTATCCTACATTGCCACTGCATGTTCCCTGACCTCCCCATGCTGACCACCCCGCGGTGCTTTTCTCCATCCTACATTGCCACTCACTGCCTATCCTAATTCAGACCCTCCGATTCACACCACCCCGTGATGTTTTTCTCACTCATACTAGTGAATGTAATGTAACAAACACCCATACAATGCGCACCACCCCGCGATGTTTTTCAGAAACCTATCCTACATTGCCACTGCATGTTCCCTGACCTCCCCATGCTGACCACCCCGCGGTGCTTTTCTCCATCCTACATGGCCACTCACTGCCTATCCTAATTCAGACCCTCCGATTCACACCACCCCGTGATGTTTTTCTCACTCATACTAGTGAATGTAATGTAACACACACCCATACAATGCGCACCACCCCGCGATGTTTTTCAGAAACCTATCCTACATTGCCACTGCATGTTCCCTGACCTCCCCATGCTGACCACCCCGCGGTGCTTTTCTCCATCCTACATTGCCACTCACTGACTATCCTAATTCAGACCCTCCGATTCACACCACCCCGTGATGTATTTCTCACTCCTATTAGTGAATGTAATGTAACACACACCCATACAATGCGCACCACCCCGTGATGTTTTTCTCACTCCTACTAGTGAATGTAATATAACATACACCCATACAATGCGCACCACCCCGCGATGTTTTTCAGAATCCTATCCTACATTGCCACTGCATGTTCCCTGACCTCCCCATGCTGACCACCCCGCGGTGCTTTTCTCCATCCCACATTGCCACACACTGCCTATCCTAATTTAGACCCTCCGATTCACACCACCCCGTGATGTTTTCCTCACTCATACTAGTGAATGTAATGTAACACACACCCATACAATGCGCAACACCCCGTGATGTTTTTCTCACTCCTACTAGTGAATGTAATGTAACACACACCCATACAATGCGCACCACCCCGCGATGTTTTTCAGAAACCTATCCTATATTGCCACTGCATGTTCCCTGACCTCCCCATGCTGACCACCCCGCGGTGCTTTGCTCCATCCTACATTGTCACTCACTGCCTATCCTAATTCAGACCCTCCGATTCACACCGCCCCGTGATGTTTTTCTCACTCCTACTAGTGAATGTAATGTAACACACACCCATACAATGCGCACCACCCCTTGATGTTTTTCTCACTCCTACTAGTGAATGTAATGTAACACACACCCATACAATGCGCACCACCCCGCGATGTTTTTCAGAAACCTATCCTACATTGCCACTGCATGTTCCCTGACCTCCCCATGCTGACCACCCCGCGGTGCTTTTCTTCATCCTACATTGCAACTCACTGCCTATCCTAATTCACACCCTCCGATTCACACCACCCCGTGATGTTTTTCTCACTCCTACTAGTGAATGCAATGTAACACACACCCAAACAATGCGCACCAGCACGCGATGTTTTTCAGATACCTATCCTACATTGCCACTGCATGTTCCCTGACCTCCCCATGCTGACCACCCCGCGGTGCTTTTCTCCATCCCACATTGCCACACACTGCCTATCCTAATTTAGACCCTCCGATTCACACCACCCCGTGATGTTTTCCTCACTCATACTAGTGAATGTAATGTAACACACACCCATACAATGCGCACCACCCCGTGATGTTTTTCTCACTCCTACTAGTGAATGTAATGTAACACACAACCATACAATGCGCACCACCCCGCGATGTTTTTCAGAAACCTATCCTATATTGCCACTGCATGTTCCCTGACCTCCCCATGCTGACCACCCCGCGGTGCTTTGCTCCATCCTACATTGTCACTCACTGCCTATCCTAATTCAGACCCTCCGATTCACACCGCCCCGTGATGTTTTTCTCACTCCTACTAGTGAATGTAATGTAACACACACCCATACAATGCGCACCACCCCTTGATGTTTTTCTCACTCCTACTAGTGAATGTAATGTAACACACACCCATACAATGCGCACCACCCCGCGATGTTTTTCAGAAACCTATCCTACATTGCCACTGCATGTTCCCTGACCTCCCCATGCTGACCACCCCGCGGTGCTTTTCTCCATCCTACATTGCCACTCACTGCCTATCCTAATTCAGACCCTCCGATTCACACCACCCCGTGATGTTTTTCTCACTCCTACTAGTAAATGTAATGTAACACACACCCATACAATGCGCACCACCACGTGATGTTTTTCTCACTCCTACTAGTGAATGTAATGTAACACACACCCATACAATGCGCACCACCCCGCGATGTTTTTCAGAAACCTATCCTACATTGCCACTGCATGTTCCCTGACCTCCCCATGCTGACCACCCCGCGGTGCTTTTCTTCATCCTACATTGCAACTCACTGCCTATCCTAATTCAAACCCTCCGATTCACACCACCCCGTGATGTTTTTCTCACTCCTACTAGTGAATGCAATGTAACACACACCCATACAATGCGCACCAGCACGCGATGTTTTTCTGAAACCTATCCTACATTGCCACTGCATGTTCCCTGACCTCCCCATGCTGACCAGCCCGCGGTGCTTTTCTCCATCCTACGTTGCCACTCACTGCCTATCCTAATTCAGACCCTCTGATTCACACCATCCCGTGATGTTTTTCTCACTCCTACTAGTGAATGTAATGTAACACACACCCATACAATGCGCACCACCCCGCGATGTTTTTCAGAAACCTATCCTACATTGCCACTGCCTGTTCCCTGACCTCCCCATGCTGACCACCCCGCAGTGCTTTTCTCCATCCCACATTGCCACACACTGCCTATCCTAATTCAGACCCTCCGATTCACACCACCCCGTGATGTTTTTCTCACTCCTACTACTGAATGTAATATTACACACAGCCATACAATGCGCAACAACCCGTGATGTTTTTCTCACTCCTACTAGTGAATGTAATGTAACACACACCGATACAATGCGCACCACCTCGCGATGTTTTTCAGAAACCTATCCTACATTGCCACTGCATGTTCCCTGACCTCCCCATGCTGACCACCCCGCGGTGCTTTTCTTCATCCTACATTGCAACTCACTGCCTATCCTAATTCACACCCTCCGATTCACACCACCCCGTGATGTTTTTCTCACTCCTACTAGTGAATGCAATGTAACACACACCCATACAATGCGCACCAGCACGCGATGTTTTTCAGATACCTATCCTACATTGCCACTGCATGTTCCGTGACCTCCCCATGCTGACCACCCCGCGGTGCTTTTCTCCATCCTAAATTGCCACTCACTGCCTATCCTAATTCAGACCCTCAGATTCACACCACGCTGCGATGTTTTTCTCAATCCCACTAGTGAATGTAATGTAACACACACCCATACAATGCGCACCACCCCGCGATGTTTTTCAGAAACCTATCCTACATTACCACTGCATGTTCCCTGACCTCCCCATGCTGACCACGCCGCGCTGCTTTGCTCCATCCTACATTGCCACTCACTGCCTATCCTAATTCAGATCCTCCGATTCACACCACCCCGTGATGTTTTTCTCACTCCTACTAGTGAATGTAATGTAACATACACCCATACAATGCGCACCACCCCGTGATGTTTTTCTCACTCCTACTAGTGAATGTAATGTAACACAACCCATACAATGCGCACCACCCCGCGATGTTTTTCAGAAACCTATCCTACATTGCCACTGCATGTTCCCTGACCTCCCAATGCTGACCACCCCGCGGTGCTTTTCTCCATCCTACATTGCCACTCACTGAATATCCTAATTCAGACCCTCCGATTCACACCACCCCGTGATGTTTTTTTCACTCGTACTAGTGAATGTAATGTAACACACACCCATACAATGCGCACCACCACACGATGTTTTTCAGAAACCTACCCTACATTGCCACTGCATGTTCCCTGACCTCCCCATGCTGACCACCCCGCGGAGCTTTTCTCCATTCTACATTGCCACTCACTGCCTATCCTAATTCACACCCTCCGATTCACACCACCCCGTGATGTTTTTCTCACTCCTACTAGTGAATGTAATGTAACACACACCCATACAATGCGCACCACCCCGTGTTGTTTTTCTCACTCCTACTAGTGAATGTAATGTAACACACACTCATACAATGCGCACCACCCCGCGATGTTTTTCAGAAACCTATCCTACATTGCCACTGCATGTTCCCTGACCTCCCCATGCTGATCACCCCGCGGTGCTTTTCTCCATCATACATTGACACTCACTGCCTATCCTAATTCAGACCCTCCGATTCACACCACCCCGTTATGTTTTTCTCACTCCTACTAGTGAATGTAATGTAACACACACCCATACAATGCGCACCACCCGGCGATGTTTTTGGAAACCTATCCTACATTGCCACTGCATGTTCCCTGACCTCCCCATGCTGACCACCCCGCGGTGCTTTTCTCCATCCTACATTGCCACTCACTGCCTATCCTAATTCAGACCCTCCGATTCACACCACCCCGTGATGTTTTTCTCACTCATACTAGTGAATGTAATGTAACAAACACCCATACAATGCGCACCACCCCGCGATGTTTTTCAGAAACCTATCCTACATTGCCACTGCATGTTCCCTGACCTCCCCATGCTGACCACCCCGCGGTGCTTTTCTCCATCCTACATTGCCACTCACTGACTATCCTAATTCAGACCCTCCGATTCACACCACCCCGTGATGTATTTCTCACTCCTACTAGTGAATGTAATGTAACACACACCCATACAATGCGCACCACCCCGTGATGTTTTTCTCACTCCTACTAGTGAATGTAATATAACATACACCCATACAATGCGCACCACCCCGCGATGTTTTTCAGAATCCTATCCTACATTGCCACTGCATGTTCCCTGACCTCCCCATGCTGACCACCCCGCGGTGCTTTTCTCCATCCCACATTGCCACACACTGCCTATCCTAATTTAGACCCTCCGATTCACACCACCCCGTGATGTTTTCCTCACTCATACTAGTGAATGTAATGTAACACACACCCATACAATGCGCAACACCCCGTGATGTTTTTCTCACTCCTACTAGTGAATGTAATGTAACACACACCCATACAATGCGCACCACCCCGCGATGTTTTTCAGAAACCTATCCTATATTGCCACTGCATGTTCCCTGACCTCCCCATGCTGACCACCCCGCGGTGCTTTGCTCCATCCTACATTGTCACTCACTGCCTATCCTAATTCAGACCCTCCGATTCACACCGCCCCGTGATGTTTTTCTCACTCCTACTAGTGAATGTAATGTAACACACACCCATACAATGCGCACCACCCCTTGATGTTTTTCTCACTCCTACTAGTGAATGTAATGTAACACACACCCATACAATGCGCACCACCCCGCGATGTTTTTCAGAAACCTATCCTACATTGCCACTGCATGTTCCCTGACCTCCCCATGCTGACCACCCCGCGGTGCTTTTCTTCATCCTACATTGCAACTCACTGCCTATCCTAATTCACACCCTCCGATTCACACCACCCCGTGATGTTTTTCTCACTCCTACTAGTGAATGTAATGTAACACAACCCATACAATGCGCACCACCCCGCGATGTTTTTCAGAAACCTATCCTACATTGCCACTGCATGTTCCCTGACCTCCCAATGCTGACCACCCCGCGGTGCTTTTCTCCATCCTACATTGCCACTCACTGAATATCCTAATTCAGACCCTCCGATTCACACCACCCCGTGATGTTTTTTTCACTCGTACTAGTGAATGTAATGTAACACACACCCATACAATGCGCACCACCACACGATGTTTTTCAGAAACCTACCCTACATTGCCACTGCATGTTCCCTGACCTCCCCATGCTGACCACCCCGCGGAGCTTTTCTCCATTCTACATTGCCACTCACTGCCTATCCTAATTCACACCCTCCGATTCACACCACCCCGTGATGTTTTTCTCACTCCTACTAGTGAATGTAATGTAACACACACCCATACAATGCGCACCACCCCGTGTTGTTTTTCTCACTCCTACTAGTGAATGTAATGTAACACACACTCATACAATGCGCACCACCCCGCGATGTTTTTCAGAAACCTATCCTACATTGCCACTGCATGTTCCCTGACCTCCCCATGCTGATCACCCCGCGGTGCTTTTCTCCATCATACATTGACACTCACTGCCTATCCTAATTCAGACCCTCCGATTCACACCACCCCGTTATGTTTTTCTCACTCCTACTAGTGAATGTAATGTAACACACACCCATACAATGCGCACCACCCGGCGATGTTTTTGGAAACCTATCCTACATTGCCACTGCATGTTCCCTGACCTCCCCATGCTGACCACCCCGCGGTGCTTTTCTCCATCCTACATTGCCACTCACTGCCTATCCTAATTCAGACCCTCCGATTCACACCACCCCGTGATGTTTTTCTCACTCATACTAGTGAATGTAATGTAACACACACCCATACAATGCGCACCACCCCGTGATGTTTTTCTCACTCCTACTAGTGAATGTAATATAACATACACCCATACAATGCGCACCACCCCGCGATGTTTTTCAGAATCCTATCCTACATTGCCACTGCATGTTCCCTGACCTCCCCATGCTGACCACCCCGCGGTGCTTTTCTCCATCCCACATTGCCACACACTGCCTATCCTAATTTAGACCCTCCGATTCACACCACCCCGTGATGTTTTCCTCACTCATACTAGTGAATGTAATGTAACACACACCCATACAATGCGCAACACCCCGTGATGTTTTTCTCACTCCTACTAGTGAATGTAATGTAACACACACCCATACAATGCGCACCACCCCGCGATGTTTTTCAGAAACCTATCCTACATTGCCACTGCATGTTCCCTGACCTCCCCATGCTGACCACCCCCCGGTGCTTTTCTCCATCCTACATTGCCACTCACTGCCTATCCTAATTCAGACCCTCCGATTCACACCACCCCGTGATGTATTTCTCACTCCTACTAGTGAATGTAATGTAACACACACCCATACAATGCGCACCACCCCGTGATGTTTTTCTCACTCCTACTAGTGAATGTAATATAACATACACCCATACAATGCGCACCACCCCGCGATGTTTTTCAGAATCCTATCCTACATTGCCACTGCATGTTCCCTGACCTCCCCATGCTGACCACCCCGCGGTGCTTTTCTCCATCCCACATTGCCACACACTGCCTATCCTAATTTAGACCCTCCGATTCACACCACCCCGTGATGTTTTCCTCACTCATACTAGTGAATGTAATGTAACACACACCCATACAATGCGCAACACCCCGTGATGTTTTTCTCACTCCTACTAGTGAATGTAATGTAACACACACCCATACAATGCGCACCACCCCGCGATGTTTTTCAGAAACCTATCCTATATTGCCACTGCATGTTCCCTGACCTCCCCATGCTGACCACCCCGCGGTGCTTTGCTCCATCCTACATTGTCACTCACTGCCTATCCTAATTCAGACCCTCCGATTCACACCGCCCCGTGATGTTTTTCTCACTCCTACTAGTGAATGTAATGTAACACACACCCATACAATGCGCACCACCCCTTGATGTTTTTCTCACTCCTACTAGTGAATGTAATGTAACACACACCCATACAATGCGCACCACCCCGCGATGTTTTTCAGAAACCTATCCTACATTGCCACTGCATGTTCCCTGACCTCCCCATGCTGACCACCCCGCGGTGCTTTTCTTCATCCTACATTGCAACTCACTGCCTATCCTAATTCACACCCTCCGATTCAGACCACCCCGTGATGTTTTTCTCACTCCTACTAGTGAATGCAATATAACACACACCCATACAATGCGCACCAGCACGCGATGTTTTTCAGATACCTATCCTACATTGCCACTGCATGTTCCCTGACCTCCCCATGCTGACCACCCCGCGGTGCTTTTCTCCATCCCACATTGCCACACACTGCCTATCCTAATTTAGACCCTCCGATTCACACCACCCCGTGATGTTTTCCTCACTCATACTAGTGAATGTAATGTAACACACACCCATACAATGCGCACCACCCCGTGATGTTTTTCTCACTCCTACTAGTGAATGTAATGTAACACACAACCATACAATGCGCACCACCCCGCGATGTTTTTCAGAAACCTATCCTATATTGCCACTGCATGTTCCCTGACCTCCCCATGCTGACCACCCCGCGGTGCTTTGCTCCATCCTACATTGTCACTCACTGCCTATCCTAATTCAGACCCTCCGATTCACACCGCCCCGTGATGTTTTTCTCACTCCTACTAGTGAATGTAATGTAACACACACCCATACAATGCGCACCACCCCTTGATGTTTTTCTCACTCCTACTAGTGAATGTAATGTAACACACACCCATACAATGCGCACCACCCCGCGATGTTTTTCAGAAACCTATCCTACATTGCCACTGCATGTTCCCTGACCTCCCCATGCTGACCACCCCGCGGTGCTTTTCTCCATCCTACATTGCCACTCACTGCCTATCCTAATTCAGACCCTCCGATTCACACCACCCCGTGATGTTTTTCTCACTCCTACTAGTAAATGTAATGTAACACACACCCATACAATGCGCACCACCACGTGATGTTTTTCTCACTCCTACTAGTGAATGTAATGTAACACACACCCATACAATGCGCACCACCCCGCGATGTTTTTCAGAAACCTATCCTACATTGCCACTGCATGTTCCCTGACCTCCCCATGCTGACCACCCCGCGGTGCTTTTCTTCATCCTACATTGCAACTCACTGCCTATCCTAATTCAAACCCTCCGATTCACACCACCCCGTGATGTTTTTCTCACTCCTACTAGTGAATGCAATGTAACACACACCCATACAATGCGCACCAGCACGCGATGTTTTTCAGAAACCTATCCTACATTGCCACTGCATGTTCCCTGACCTCCCCATGCTGACCAGCCCGCGGTGCTTTTCTCCATCCTACGTTGCCACTCACTGCCTATCCTAATTCAGACCCTCTGATTCACACCATCCCGTGATGTTTTTCTCACTCCTACTAGTGAATGTAATGTAACACACACCCATACAATGCGCACCACCCCGCGATGTTTTTCAGAAACCTATCCTACATTGCCACTGCCTGTTCCCTGACCTCCCCATGCTGACCACCCCGCAGTGCTTTTCTCCATCCCACATTGCCACACACTGCCTATCCTAATTCAGACCCTCCGATTCACACCACCCCGTGATGTTTTTCTCACTCCTACTACTGAATGTAATATTACACACAGCCATACAATGCGCAACAACCCGTGATGTTTTTCTCACTCCTACTAGTGAATGTAATGTAACACACACCGATACAATGCGCACCACCTCGCGATGTTTTTCAGAAACCAATCCTACATTGCCACTGCATGTTCCCTGACCTCCCCATGCTGACCACCCCGCGGTGCTTTTCTTCATCCTACATTGCAACTCACTGCCTATCCTAATTCACACCCTCCGATTCACACCACCCCGTGATGTTTTTCTCACTCCTACTAGTGAATGCAATGTAACACACACCCATACAATGCGCACCAGCACGCGATGTTTTTCAGATACCTATCCTACATTGCCACTGCATGTTCCGTGACCTCCCCATGCTGACCACCCCGCGGTGCTTTTCTCCATCCTAAATTGCCACTCACTGCCTATCCTAATTCAGACCCTCAGATTCACACCACGCTGCGATGTTTTTCTCAATCCCACTAGTGAATGTAATGTAACACACACCCATACAATGCGCACCACCCCGCGATGTTTTTCAGAAACCTATCCTACATTGCCACTGCATGTTCCCTGACCTCCCAATGCTGACCACCCCGCGGTGCTTTTCTCCATCCTACATTGCCACTCACTGAATATCCTAATTCAGACCCTCCGATTCACACCACCCCGTGATGTTTTTTTCACTCGTACTAGTGAATGTAATGTAACACACACCCATACAATGCGCACCACCACACGATGTTTTTCAGAAACCTACCCTACATTGCCACTGCATGTTCCCTGACCTCCCCATGCTGACCACCCCGCGGAGCTTTTCTCCATTCTACATTGCCACTCACTGCCTATCCTAATTCACACCCTCCGATTCACACCACCCCGTGATGTTTTTCTCACTCCTACTAGTGAATGTAATGTAACACACACCCATACAATGCGCACCACCCCGTGTTGTTTTTCTCACTCCTACTAGTGAATGTAATGTAACACACACTCATACAATGCGCACCACCCCGCGATGTTTTTCAGAAACCTATCCTACATTGCCACTGCATGTTCCCTGACCTCCCCATGCTGATCACCCCGCGGTGCTTTTCTCCATCATACATTGACACTCACTGCCTATCCTAATTCAGACCCTCCGATTCACACCACCCCGTTATGTTTTTCTCACTCCTACTAGTGAATGTAATGTAACACACACCCATACAATGCGCACCACCCGGCGATGTTTTTGGAAACCTATCCTACATTGCCACTGCATGTTCCCTGACCTCCCCATGCTGACCACCCCGCGGTGCTTTTCTCCATCCTACATTGCCACTCACTGCCTATCCTAATTCAGACCCTCCGATTCACACCACCCCGTGATGTTTTTCTCACTCATACTAGTGAATGTAATGTAACACACACCCATACAATGCGCACCACCCCGCGATGTTTTTCAGAAACCTATCCTACATTGCCACTGCATGTTCCCTGACCTCCCCATGCTGACCACCCCGCGGTGCTTTTCTCCATCCTACATTGCCACTCACTGACTATCCTAATTCAGACCCTCCGATTCACACCACCCCGTGATGTATTTCTCACTCCTACTAGTGAATGTAATGTAACACACACCCATACAATGCGCACCACCCCGTGATGTTTTTCTCACTCCTACTAGTGAATGTAATATAACATACACCCATACAATGCGCACCACCCCGCGATGTTTTTCAGAATCCTATCCTACATTGCCACTGCATGTTCCCTGACCTCCCCATGCTGACCACCCCGCGGTGCTTTTCTCCATCCCACATTGCCACACACTGCCTATCCTAATTTAGACCCTCCGATTCACACCACCCCGTGATGTTTTCCTCACTCATACTAGTGAATGTAATGTAACACACACCCATACAATGCGCAACACCCCGTGATGTTTTTCTCACTCCTACTAGTGAATGTAATGTAACACACACCCATACAATGCGCACCACCCCGCGATGTTTTTCAGAAACCTATCCTATATTGCCACTGCATGTTCCCTGACCTCCCCATGCTGACCACCCCGCGGTGCTTTGCTCCATCCTACATTGTCACTCACTGCCTATCCTAATTCAGACCCTCCGATTCACACCGCCCCGTGATGTTTTTCTCACTCCTACTAGTGAATGTAATGTAACACACACCCATACAATGCGCACCACCCCTTGATGTTTTTCTCACTCCTACTAGTGAATGTAATGTAACACACACCCATACAATGCGCACCACCCCGCGATGTTTTTCAGAAACCTATCCTACATTGCCACTGCATGTTCCCTGACCTCCCCATGCTGACAACCCCGCGGTGCTTTTCTTCATCCTACATTGCAACTCACTGCCTATCCTAATTCACACCCTCCGATTCACACCACCCCGTGATGTTTTTCTCACTCCTACTAGTGAATGTAATGTAACACAACCCATACAATGCGCACCACCCCGCGATGTTTTTCAGAAACCTATCCTACATTGCCACTGCATGTTCCCTGACCTCCCAATGCTGACCACCCCGCGGTGCTTTTCTCCATCCTACATTGCCACTCACTGAATATCCTAATTCAGACCCTCCGATTCACACCACCCCGTGATGTTTTTTTCACTCGTACTAGTGAATGTAATGTAACACACACCCATACAATGCGCACCACCCCGTGTTGTTTTTCTCACTCCTACTAGTGAATGTAATGTAACACACACTCATACAATGCGCACCACCCCGCGATGTTTTTCAGAAACCTATCCTACATTGCCACTGCATGTTCCCTGACCTCCCCATGCTGATCACCCCGCGGTGCTTTTCTCCATCATACATTGACACTCACTGCCTATCCTAATTCAGACCCTCCGATTCACACCACCCCGTTATGTTTTTCTCACTCCTACTAGTGAATGTAATGTAACACACACCCATACAATGCGCACCACCCGGCGATGTTTTTGGAAACCTATCCTACATTGCCACTGCATGTTCCCTGACCTCCCCATGCTGACCACCCCGCGGTGCTTTTCTCCATCCTACATTGCCACTCACTGCCTATCCTAATTCAGACCCTCCGATTCACACCACCCCGTGATGTTTTTCTCACTCATACTAGTGAATGTAATGTAACACACACCCATACAATGCGCACCACCCCGCGATGTTTTTCAGAAACCTATCCTACATTGCCACTGCATGTTCCCTGACCTCCCCATGCTGACCACCCCGCGGTGCTTTTCTCCATCCTACATTGCCACTCACTGACTATCCTAATTCAGACCCTCCGATTCACACCACCCCGTGATGTATTTCTCACTCCTACTAGTGAATGTAATGTAACACACACCCATACAATGCGCACCACCCCGTGATGTTTTTCTCACTCCTACTAGTGAATGTAATATAACATACACCCATACAATGCGCACCACCCCGCGATGTTTTTCAGAATCCTATCCTACATTGCCACTGCATGTTCCCTGACCTCCCCATGCTGACCACCCCGCGGTGCTTTTCTCCATCCCACATTGCCACACACTGCCTATCCTAATTTAGACCCTCCGATTCACACCACCCCGTGATGTTTTCCTCACTCATACTAGTGAATGTAATGTAACACACACCCATACAATGCGCAACACCCCGTGATGTTTTTCTCACTCCTACTAGTGAATGTAATGTAACACACACCCATACAATGCGCACCACCCCGCGATGTTTTTCAGAAACCTATCCTATATTGCCACTGCATGTTCCCTGACCTCCCCATGCTGACCACCCCGCGGTGCTTTGCTCCATCCTACATTGTCACTCACTGCCTATCCTAATTCAGACCCTCCGATTCACACCGCCCCGTGATGTTTTTCTCACTCCTACTAGTGAATGTAATGTAACACACACCCATACAATGCGCACCACCCCTTGATGTTTTTCTCACTCCTACTAGTGAATGTAATGTAACACACACCCATACAATGCGCACCACCCCGCGATGTTTTTCAGAAACCTATCCTACATTGCCACTGCATGTTCCCTGACCTCCCCATGCTGACAACCCCGCGGTGCTTTTCTTCATCCTACATTGCAACTCACTGCCTATCCTAATTCACACCCTCCGATTCACACCACCCCGTGATGTTTTTCTCACTCCTACTAGTGAATGTAATGTAACACAACCCATACAATGCGCACCACCCCGCGATGTTTTTCAGAAACCTATCCTACATTGCCACTGCATGTTCCCTGACCTCCCAATGCTGACCACCCCGCGGTGCTTTTCTCCATCCTACATTGCCACTCACTGAATATCCTAATTCAGACCCTCCGATTCACACCACCCCGTGATGTTTTTTTCACTCGTACTAGTGAATGTAATGTAACACACACCCATACAATGCGCACCACCACACGATGTTTTTCAGAAACCTACCCTACATTGCCACTGCATGTTCCCTGACCTCCCCATGCTGACCACCCCGCGGAGCTTTTCTCCATTCTACATTGCCACTCACTGCCTATCCTAATTCACACCCTCCGATTCACACCACCCCGTGATGTTTTTCTCACTCCTACTAGTGAATGTAATGTAACACACACCCATACAATGCGCACCACCCCGTGTTGTTTTTCTCACTCCTACTAGTGAATGTAATGTAACACACACTCATACAATGCGCACCACCCCGCGATGTTTTTCAGAAACCTATCCTACATTGCCACTGCATGTTCCCTGACCTCCCCATGCTGATCACCCCGCGGTGCTTTTCTCCATCATACATTGACACTCACTGCCTATCCTAATTCAGACCCTCCGATTCACACCACCCCGTTATGTTTTTCTCACTCCTACTAGTGAATGTAATGTAACACACACCCATACAATGCGCACCACCCGGCGATGTTTTTGGAAACCTATCCTACATTGCCACTGCATGTTCCCTGACCTCCCCATGCTGACCACCCCGCGGTGCTTTTCTCCATCCTACATTGCCACTCACTGCCTATCCTAATTCAGACCCTCCGATTCACACCACCCCGTGATGTTTTTCTCACTCATACTAGTGAATGTAATGTAACACACACCCATACAATGCGCACCACCCCGCGATGTTTTTCAGAAACCTATCCTACATTGCCACTGCATGTTCCCTGACCTCCCCATGCTGACCACCCCGCGGTGCTTTTCTCCATCCTACATTGCCACTCACTGACTATCCTAATTCAGACCCTCCGATTCACACCACCCCGTGATGTATTTCTCACTCCTACTAGTGAATGTAATGTAACACACACCCATACAATGCGCACCACCCCGTGATGTTTTTCTCACTCCTACTAGTGAATGTAATATAACATACACCCATACAATGCGCACCACCCCGCGATGTTTTTCAGAATCCTATCCTACATTGCCACTGCATGTTCCCTGACCTCCCCATGCTGACCACCCCGCGGTGCTTTTCTCCATCCCACATTGCCACACACTGCCTATCCTAATTTAGACCCTCCGATTCACACCACCCCGTGATGTTTTCCTCACTCATACTAGTGAATGTAATGTAACACACACCCATACAATGCGCAACACCCCGTGATGTTTTTCTCACTCCTACTAGTGAATGTAATGTAACACACACCCATACAATGCGCACCACCCCGCGATGTTTTTCAGAAACCTATCCTATATTGCCACTGCATGTTCCCTGACCTCCCCATGCTGACCACCCCGCGGTGCTTTGCTCCATCCTACATTGTCACTCACTGCCTATCCTAATTCAGACCCTCCGATTCACACCGCCCCGTGATGTTTTTCTCACTCCTACTAGTGAATGTAATGTAACACACACCCATACAATGCGCACCACCCCTTGATGTTTTTCTCACTCCTACTAGTGAATGTAATGTAACACACACCCATACAATGCGCACCACCCCGCGATGTTTTTCAGAAACCTATCCTACATTGCCACTGCATGTTCCCTGACCTCCCCATGCTGACCACCCCGCGGTGCTTTTCTTCATCCTACATTGCAACTCACTGCCTATCCTAATTCACACCCTCCGATTCACACCACCCCGTGATGTTTTTCTCACTCCTACTAGTGAATGCAATGTAACACACACCCATACAATGCGCACCAGCACGCGATGTTTTTCAGATACCTATCCTACATTGCCACTGCATGTTCCCTGACCTCCCCATGCTGACCACCCCGCGGTGCTTTTCTCCATCCCACATTGCCACACACTGCCTATCCTAATTTAGACCCTCCGATTCACACCACCCCGTGATGTTTTCCTCACTCATACTAGTGAATGTAATGTAACACACACCCATACAATGCGCACCACCCCGTGATGTTTTTCTCACTCCTACTAGTGAATGTAATGTAACACACAACCATACAATGCGCACCACCCCGCGATGTTTTTCAGAAACCTATCCTATATTGCCACTGCATGTTCCCTGACCTCCCCATGCTGACCACCCCGCGGTGCTTTGCTCCATCCTACATTGTCACTCACTGCCTATCCTAATTCAGACCCTCCGATTCACACCGCCCCGTGATGTTTTTCTCACTCCTACTAGTGAATGTAATGTAACACACACCCATACAATGCGCACCACCCCTTGATGTTTTTCTCACTCCTACTAGTGAATGTAATGTAACACACACCCATACAATGCGCACCACCCCACGATGTTTTTCAGAAACCTATCCTACATTGCCACTGCATGTTCCCTGACCTCCCCATGCTGACCACCCCGCCGTGCTTTTCTCCATCCTACATTGCCACTCACTGCCTATCCTAATTCAGACCCTCCGATTCACACCACCCCGTGATGTTTTTCTCACTCCTACTAGTAAATGTAATGTAACACACACCCATACAATGCGCACCACCACGTGATGTTTTTCTCACTCCTACTAGTGAATGTAATGTAACACACACCCATACAATGCGCACCACCCCGCGATGTTTTTCAGAAACCTATCCTACATTGCCACTGCATGTTCCCTGACCTCCCCATGCTGACCACCCCGCGGTGCTTTTCTTCATCCTACATTGCAACTCACTGCCTATCCTAATTCAAACCCTCCGATTCACACCACCCCGTGATGTTTTTCTCACTCCTACTAGTGAATGCAATGTAACACACACCCATACAATGCGCACCAGCACGCGATGTTTTTCAGAAACCTATCCTACATTGCCACTGCATGTTCCCTGACCTCCCCATGCTGACCAGCCCGCGGTGCTTTTCTCCATCCTACGTTGCCACTCACTGCCTATCCTAATTCAGACCCTCTGATTCACACCATCCCGTGATGTTTTTCTCACTCCTACTAGTGAATGTAATGTAACACACACCCATACAATGCGCACCACCCCGCGATGTTTTTCAGAAACCTATCCTACATTGCCACTGCCTGTTCCCTGACCTCCCCATGCTGACCACCCCGCAGTGCTTTTCTCCATCCCACATTGCCACACACTGCCTATCCTAATTCAGACCCTCCGATTCACACCACCCCGTGATGTTTTTCTCACTCCTACTACTGAATGTAATATTACACACAGCCATACAATGCGCAACAACCCGTGATGTTTTTCTCACTCCTACTAGTGAATGTAATGTAACACACACCGATACAATGCGCACCACCTCGCGATGTTTTTCAGAAACCTATCCTACATTGCCACTGCATGTTCCGTGACCTCCCCATGCTGACCACACCGCGGTGCTTTTCTCCATCCTAAATTGCCACTCACTGCCTATCCTAATTCAGACCCTCAGATTCACACCACCCTGCGATGTTTTTCTCAATCCCACTAGTGAATGTAATGTAACACACACCCATACAATGCGCACCACCCCGCGATGTTTTTCAGAAACCTATCCTACATTGCCACTGCATGTTCCCTGACCTCACAATGCTGACCACCCCGCGGTGCTTTTCTCCATCCCACATTGCCACACACTGCCTATCCTAATTCAGACCCTCCGATTCACACCACCCCGTGATGTTTTTCTCACTCCTACTAGTGAATGTAATGTAACATACACCCATACAATGCGCACCACCCCGTGATGTTTTTCTCACTCCTACTAGTGAATGTAATGTAACACAACCCATACAATGCGCACCACCCCGCGATGTTTTTCAGAAACCTATCCTACATTGCCACTGCATGTTCCCTGACCTCACAATGCTGACCACCCCGCGGTGCTTTTCTCCATCCTACATTGCCACTCACTGAATATCCTAATTCAGACCCTCCGATTCACACCACCCCGTGATGTTTTTTTCACTCGTACTAGTGAATGTAATGTAACACACACCCATACAATGCGCACCACCCCGCAATGTTTTTCAGAAACCTATCCTACATTGCCACTGCATGTTCCCTGACCTCCCAATGCTGACCACCCCGCGTTGCTTTTCTCCATCCTACATTGACACTCACTGCCTATCCTAATTCAGACCCTCTGATTCACACTTCCCCGTGATGTTTTTCTCACTCCTACTAGTGAATGTAATGTAACACACACCCATACAATGCGCACCACCCCGCGATATTTTTCGGAAACCAATCCTACATTGCCACTGCATTTTCCCTGACCTCCGCATGCTGACCACACCGCGGTGCTTTTCTCCGTCCTACATTGCCACTCACTGCCTATCCTAATTCAAACCCTCCGATTCACACCACCCCGTGATGTTTTTCTCACTCCTACTAGTGAATGTAATGTAACACACACCCATACAATGCGCACCACCCCGCGATATTTTTCAGAAACCTATCCTACATTGCCACTGCATGTTCCCTGACCTCCCCATGCTGACCACCCTTCGGTGCTTCTCTTCATCCTACATTGACACTCATTGCCTATCCTAATTCAGACCCTCCAATTCACACCTCCACGTGATGTTTTTCTCACTCCTACTAGTGAATGTAATGTAACACACAACCATACAATGCGCACCTCCCCGTGATGTTTTTCAGAATCCTATCCTACATTGCCACTGAATGTTCCCTGACCTCCCCATGCTGACCACCCGCGGTGCTTTTCTAAATCCTATATTGCCACTCACTGCCTATCCTAATTCAGACCCTCCGATTCACACCACCCCGCGATGTTTTTCTGACTCCTACTAGTGAATGCAATGTAACACACACCCATACAATGCGCACCACCACGTGATGTTTTTCTCACTCCTACTAGTGAATGTAATGTAACACACACCCATACAATGCGCACCACCCCGCGATGTTTTTCAGAAACCTATCCTACATTGCCACTGCATGTTCCCTGACCTCCCCATGCTGACCACCCCGCGGTGCTTTTCTTCATCCTACATTGCAACTCACTGCCTATCCTAATTCACACCCTCCGATTCACACCACCCCGTGATGTTTTTCTCACTCCTACTAGTGAATGCAATGTAACACACACCCATACAATGCGCACCAGCACGCGATGTTTTTCAGATACCTATCCTACATTGCCACTGCATGTTCCCTGACCTCCCCATGCTGACCACCCCGCGGTGCTTTTCTCCATCCCACATTGCCACACACTGCCTATCCTAATTTAGACCCTCCGATTCACACCACCCCGTGATGTTTTCCTCACTCATACTAGTGAATGTAATGTAACACACACCCATACAATGCGCACCACCCCGTGATGTTTTTCTCACTCCTACTAGTGAATGTAATGTAACACACAACCATACAATGCGCACCACCCCGCGATGTTTTTCAGAAACCTATCCTATATTGCCACTGCATGTTCCCTGACCTCCCCATGCTGACCACCCCGCGGTGCTTTGCTCCATCCTACATTGTCACTCACTGCCTATCCTAATTCAGACCCTCCGATTCACACCGCCCCGTGATGTTTTTCTCACTCCTACTAGTGAATGTAATGTAACACACACCCATACAATGCGCACCACCCCTTGATGTTTTTCTCACTCCTACTAGTGAATGTAATGTAACACACACCCATACAATGCGCACCACCCCGCGATGTTTTTCAGAAACCTATCCTACATTGCCACTGCATGTTCCCTGACCTCCCCATGAGGACCACCCCGCGGTGCTTTTCTCCATCCTACATTGCCACTCACTGCCTATCCTAATTCAGACCCTCCGATTCACACCACCCCGTGATGTTTTTCTCACTCCTACTAGTAAATGTAATGTAACACACACCCATACAATGCACACCACCACGTGATGTTTTTCTCACTCCTACTAGTGAATGTAATGTAACACACACCCATACAATGCGCACCACCCCGCGATGTTTTTCAGAAACCTATCCTACATTGCCACTGCATGTTCCCTGACCTCCCCATGCTGACCACCCCGCGGTGCTTTTCTTCATCCTACATTGCAACTCACTGCCTATCCTAATTCAAACCCTCCGATTCACACCACCCCGTGATGTTTTTCTCACTCCTACTAGTGAATGCAATGTAACACACACCCATACAATGCGCACCAGCACGCGATGTTTTTCAGAAACCTATCCTACATTGCCACTGCATGTTCCCTGACCTCCCCATGCTGACCAGCCCGCGGTGCTTTTCTCCATCCTACATTGCCACTCACTGCCTATCCTAATTCAGACCCTCTGATTCACACCATCCCGTGATGTTTTTCTCACTCCTACTAGTGAATGTAATGTAACACACACCCATACAATGCGCACCACCCCGCGATGTTTTTCAGAAACCTATCCTACATTGCCACTGCCTGTTCCCTGACCTCCCCATGCTGACCACCCCGCAGTGCTTTGCTCCATCCCACATTGCCACACACTGCCTATCCTAATTCAGACCCTCCGATTCACACCACCCCGTGATGTTTTTTTCACTCCTACTACTGAATGTAATATTACACACAGCCATACAATGCGCAACAACCCGCGATGTTTTTCAGAAACCTATCCTACATTGCCACTGCCTGTTCCCTGACCTCCCCATGCTGACCACCCTTCGGTGCTTCTCTTCATCCTACATTGACACTCATTGCCTATCCTAATTCAGACCCTCCAATTCACACCTCCACGTGATGTTTTTCTCACTCCTACTAGTGAATGTAATGTAACACACACCGATACAATGCGCACCACCTCGCGATGTTTTTCAGAAACCTATCCTACATTGCCACTGCATGTTCCGTGACCTCCCCATGCTGACCACCCCGCGGTGCTTTTCTCCATCCTAAATTGCCACTCACTGCCTATCCTAATTCAGACCCTCAGATTCACACCACCCTGCGATGTTTTTCTCAATCCCACTAGTGAATGTAATGTAACACACACCCATACAATGCGCACCACCCCGCGATGTTTTTCAGAAACCTATCCTACATTACCACTGCATGTTTCCTGACCTCCCCATGCTGACCACGCCGCGCTGCTTTGCTCCATCCTACATTGCCACTCACTGCCTATCCTAATTCAGATCCTCCGATTCACACCACCCCGTGATGTTTTTCTCACTCCTACTAGTGAATGTAATGTAACATACACCCATACAATGCGCACCACCCCGTGATGTTTTTCTCACTCCTACTAGTGAATGTAATGTAACACAACCCATACAATGCGCACCACCCCGCGATGTTTTTCAGAAACCTATCCTACATTGCCACTGCATGTTCCCTGACCTCCCAATGCTGACCACCCCGCGGTGCTTTTCTCCATCCTACATTGCCACTCACTGAATATCCTAATTCAGACCCTCCGATTCACACCACCCCGTGATGTTTTTTTCACTCGTACTAGTGAATGTAATGTAACACACACCCATACAATGCGCACCACCCCGCAATGTTTTTCAGAAACCTATCCTACATTGCCACTGCATGTTCCCTGACCTCCCAATGCTGACCACCCCGCGTTGCTTTTCTCCATCCTACATTGACACTCACTGCCTATCCTAATTCAGACCCTCTGATTCACACTTCCCCGTGATGTTTTTCTCACTCCTACTAGTGAATGTAATGTAACACACACCCATACAATGCGCACCACCCCGCGATATTTTTCGGAAACCAATCCTACATTGCCACTGCATTTTCCCTGACCTCCGCATGCTGACCACACCGCGGTGCTTTTCTCCATCCTACATTGCCACTCACTGCCTATCCTAATTCAAACCCTCCGATTCACACCACCCCGTGATGTTTTTCTCACTCCTACTAGTGAATGTAATGTAACAAACACCCATACAATGCGCACCACCCCGCGATATTTTTCAGAAACCTATCCTACATTGCCACTGCATGTTCCCTGAGCTCCCGATGCTGACCACCCTTCGGTGCTTCTCTTCATCCTACATTGACACTCATTGCCTATCCTAATTCAGACCCTCCAATTCACACCTCCACGTGATGTTTTTCTCACTCCTACTAGTGAATGTAATGTAACACACAACCATACAATGCGCACCTCCCCGTGATGTTTTTCAGAATCCTATCCTACATTGCCACTGAATGTTCCCTGACCTCCCCATGCTGACCACCCGCGGTGCTTTTCTCCATCCTATATTGCCACTCACTGCCTATCCTAATTCAGACCCTCCGATTCACACCACCCCGCGATGTTTTTCTGACTCCTACTAGTGAATGCAATGTAACACACACCCATACAATGCGCACCACCACGTGATGTTTTTCTCACTCCTACTAGTGAATGTAATGTAACACACACCCATACAATGCGCACCACCCCGCGATGTTTTTCAGAAACCTATCCTACTTTGCCACTGCATGTTCCCTGACCTCCCCATGCTGACCACCACACGGTGCTTTTCTCCATCCCACATTGCACACACTGCCTATCCTAATTCAGACCCTCCGATTCACACCACCCCGTAATGTTTGTCTTACTCCTACTAGTGAATGTAATGTAACACACACCCATACAATGTGCACCACCCCGTGATATTTTTCTCACTCCTACTAGTGAATGTAATGTAACACACACCCATACAATGCGCACCACCCCGTGATGTTTTTCAGAAACCTACCCTACATTGCCACTGCATGTTCCCTGACCTCCCCATGCTGACCACCCCGCGGTGCTTTTCTCCATCCTACATTGCCACTCACTGCCTATCCTAATTCAGACCCTCCGATTCACAAACCCCGCGATGTTTTTCTGACTCCTACTAGTGAATGTAATGTAATACACACCCATACAATGCGCAACACCCCGCGATGTTTTTCAGAAACCTATCCTACATTGCCACTGCATGTTCCCTGACCTCCCCATGCTGACCAGCCCGCGGTGCTTTTCTCCATCCTACATTGCCACTCACTGCCTATCCTAATTCAGATCCTCCGATTCACACCACCCCGTGATGTTTTTCTCATTCCTACTAGTGAATGTAATGTAACACACACCCATACAATGCGCACCACTCCGTGATGTTTTTCTCACTCCCACTAGTGAATGTAATGTAACACACACCCATACAATGCGCACCACCCCGCGATGTTTTTCAAAAACCTATCCTACATTGCCACTGCATGTTCCCTGACCTCCCCATGCTGACCACCCCGCGGTGCTTTTCTCCATTCTACATTGCCACCCCCTGCCTATCCTAATACAGACCCTCCGATTCACACCACCCCGCGATGCTTTTCTCAACCCTACTAGTGAATGTAATGTAACACACACCCATACAATGCGCACCACCCCGCGATGTTTTTCAGAAACCTATCCTACATTGCCACTGCATGTTCGCTCACCTCCCCATGCAGACCACCCCGCGGTGCTTTTCTCCATCCTACATTGCCACTCACTGCGTATCCTAATTTAGACCCTCCGATTCACACCACCCTGTGATGTTTTTCTCACTCCTACTAGTGAATGTAATGTAACACACACCCATACAATGCGCACCACTCCGTGATGTTTTTCTCACTCCTACTAGTGAATGTAATGTAACACACACCGATACAATGCGCACCACCCCGAGATGTTTTTCTGAAACCTATCCTACATTGCCACTGCATGTTCCCTGACCTCCCCATGCTGACCACCCCGCGGTGCTTTTCTCCATCCCACATTGCCACACACTGCCTATCCTAATTCAGACCCTCCGATTCACACCACCCCGTGATGTTTTTCTCACTCCTACTAGTGAATGTAATATTACACACACCCATACAATGCGCACCAACCCGTGATGTTTTTCTCACTCCTACTAGTGAATGTAATGTAACACACTCCCATACAATGCGCACCACCCCGCGATGTTTTTCAGAAACCTATCCTACATTGCCACTGCATGTTCCCTGACCTCCCAATGCTGACCACCCCGCGGTGCTTTTCTCCATCCTAAATTGCCACTCACTGAATATCCTAATTCAGACCGTCCGATTCACACCACCCCGTGATGTTTTTCTCACTCCTACTAGTGAATGTAATGTAACACACACCCATACAATGCGCACCACCCCGCAATGTTTTTCAGAAACCTATCCTACATTGCCACTGCATGTTCCCTGAGCTCCCCATGCTGACCACCCTTCGGTGCTTCTCTTCATCCTACATTGACACTCATTGCCTATCCTAATTCAGACCCTCCAATTCACACCTCCACGTGATTTTTTTCTCACTCCTACTAGTGAATGTAATGTAACACACAACCATACAATGCGCACCTCCCCGTGATGTTTTTCAGAATCCTATCCTACATTGCCACTGAATGTTCCCTGACCTCCCCATGCTGACCACCCGCGGTGCTTTTCTCCATCCTATATTGCCACTCACTGCCTATCCTAATTCAGACCCTCCGATTCACACCACCCCGCGATGTTTTTCTGACTCCAACTAGTGAATGCAATGTAACACACACCCATACAATGCGCACCACCACGTGATGTTTTTCTCACTCCTACTAGTGAATGTAATGTAACACACACCCATACAATGCGCACCACCCCGCGATGTTTTTCAGAAACCTATCCTACTTTGCCACTGCATGTTCCCTGACCTCCCCATGCTGACCACCACACGGTGCTTTTCTCCATCCCACATTGCACACACTGCCTATCCTAATTCAGACCCTCCGATTCACACCACCCCGTAATGTTTTTCTTACTCCTACTAGTGAATGTAATGTAACACACACCCATACAATGTGCACCACCCCGTGATATTTTTCTCACTCCTACTAGTGAATGTAATGTAACACACACCCATACAATGCGCACCACCCCGCGATGTTTTTCAGAAACCTATCCTACATTGATACTGCATGCTCCCTGAGCTCCCCATGCTGACCACCCGCGGTGCTTTTCTCCATCCTACATTGCCACTCACTGCCTATCCTAATTCAGACCCTCCGATTCACAAACCCGGCGATGTTTTTCTGACTCCTACTAGTGAATGTAATGTAATACACACCCATACAATGCGCAACACCCCGCGATGTTTTTCAGAAACCTATCCTACATTGCCACTGCATGTTCCCTGACCTCCCCATGCTGACCAGCCCGCGGTGCTTTTCTCCATCCTACATTGCCACTCACTGCCTATCCTAATTCAGACCCTCCAATTCACACCACCCCTTGATGTTTTTCTCATTCCTACTAGTGAATGTAATGTAACACACACCCATACAATGCGCACCACTCCGTGATGTTTTTCTCACTCCCACTAGTGAATGTAATGTAACACACACCCATACAATGCGCACCACCCCGCGATGTTTTTCAAAAACCTATCCTACATTGCCACTGCATGTTCCCTGACCTCCCCATGCTGACCACCCCGCGGTGCTTTTCTCCATTCTACATTGCCACTCACTGCCTATCCTAATACAGACCCTCCGATTCACACCACCCCGCGATGCTTTTCTCACCCCTACTAGTGAATGTAATGTAACACACACCCATACAATGCGCACCACCCCGCGATGTTTTTCAGAAACCTATCCTACATTGCCACTGCATGTTCGCTCACCTCCCCATGCAGACCACCCCGCGGTGCTTTTCTCCATCCTACATTGACACTCACTGCCTATCCTAATTCAGACCCTCTGATTCACACTTCCCCGTGATGTTTTTCTCACTCCTACTAGTGAATGTAATGTAACACACACCCATACAATGCGCACCATCCCGCGATGTTTTTCGGAAACCAATCCTACATTGCCACTGCATGTTCCCTGACCTCCGCATGCTGACCACCCCGCGTTGCTTTTCTCCATCCTACATTGCCACTAACTGCCTATCCTAATTGAGACCCTCCGATTCACACCACCCCGTGATGTTATTCTCACTCCTACTAGTGAATGTAATGTAACACACACCCATACAATGCGCACCACCCCGCGATGTTTTTCAGAAACCTATCCTACATTGCCACTGCATGTTCCCTGAGCTCCCCATGCTGACCACCCCGCGGTGCTTCTCTTCATCCTACATTGACACTCACTGCCTATCCTAATTCAGAACCTCCGATTCACACTTCCACGTGATGTTTTTCTCACTCCTACTAGTGAATGTAATGTAACACACACCCATACAATGCGCACCACCCCGTGATGTTTTTCAGCATCCTATCCTACATTGCCACTGCATGTTCCCTGACCTCCCCATGCTGACCACCCCGCGGTGCTTTTCTCCATCCTACATTGCAACTCACTGCCTATCCTTATTCGGACCCTCCGATTCACACCACCCCGTGATGTTTTTCTCATTACTACTAGTGAATGTAATGTAACACACACCCATACAATGCGCACCAGCACGCGATGTTTTTCAGAAACCTATCCTACATTGCCACTGCATGTTCCCTGACCTCCCCATGCAGACCACCCCGCGGTGCTTTTCTCCATCCTACATTGCCACTCACTGCCTATCCTAATTCAGACCCTCCGATTCACATCACCCCGTGATGTTTTTCTCACTCCTACGAGTGAATGTAATGTAACACACACCCATACAATGCGTACCACCCCGTGATGTTTTTCAGAAAACTATCCTACATTGCCACTGCATGTTCCCTGACCTCCCCATGCTGACAACCCCGCGGTGCTTTTCTCCATCCTACATTGCCACTCACTGCCTATCCTAATTCAGACCCTCCGATTCACACCACCCCGTGATGTTTTTCTCACTCCTACTAGTGAATGTAATGTAACACACACCCATACAATGCGCACCACTCCGTGATGTTTTTCTCACTACTACTAGTGAATGTAATGTAACACACACCCATACAATGCGCACCACCCCGCGATGTTTTTCAGAAACCTATCCTACATTGCCACTGCATGTTCCCTGACCTCCCCAAGCTAACCACCCCGCGGTGCTTTTCTCCATCCTACATTGCCACTCACTGCCTATCCTAATTCAGACCCTCCGATTCACACCACCCCGTGATGTTTTTCTCACTCTTATTAGTGAATGTAATGTAACACACACCCATACAATGCGCACCACCCCGTGATGTTTTTCAGAAAACTATCCTACATTGCCACTGCATGTTCCCTGACCTCCCCATGCTGACCACCCTGCGGTGCTTTTCTCCATCCTACATTGCCACTCACTGCCTATCCTAATTCAGACCCTCCGATTCACACCACCCCGTGATGTTTTTCTCACTCCTACTAGTGAATGTAATGTAACACACACCCATTCAATGCGCACCACCCCGCGATGTTTTTCATAAACCTATCCTACATTGCCACTGCATGTTCCCTGACCTCCCCATGCTGAACACCCCGTGGTGCTTTTCTCCATACTACATTGCCACTCTCTGCCTATCCTAATTCAGACCCTCCGATTCACACCACCCCGTGATGTTTTTTTCACTCCTACTAGTGAAGGTAATGTAACACACACCAATACAATGCGCACCACCCCGCGATGTTTTTCTCACTCCTACTAGTAAATGTAATGTAAAACACAGCCATACAATGCGCACCACCCCGCGATGTTTTTCAGAAACCTATCCTACATTGCCACTGCATGTTCCCTGACCTCCGCATGCTGACCACCCCGTGGTGCTTTTCTCCATCCTACATTGGCACTCACTGCCTATCCTAATTCAAACCCTCCAATTCACACCACCTCGTGATGTTTTTCTCACTCCTAGTAGTGAATGTAATGTAACACACACCCATACAATGCGCACCAACCCGTGATGTTTTTCTCACTCCTACTAGGGAATGTAATGTAACACACACCCATACAATGCGCACCACCCCGCGATGTTTTTCAGAAACCTATCCTACATTGCCACTGCATGTTCCCTAACCTCCCCATGCTGAACACCCCGCGGTGCTTTTCTCCATCCCACATTGCCACACACTGCCTATCCTAATTGAGACCCTCCGATTCACACCACCCAGTGATGTTTTTCTCACTCCTACTAGTGAATGAAATGTAACACACACCCATACAATGCGCACCACCCTGTGATGTTTTTCTCACTCCTACTAGTGAATGTAATGTAACACACACCCATACAATGCGCACCACCACGCGATGTTTTTCAGAAACCTATCCTATATTGCCATTGCATGTTCCCTGACCTCCCCATGCTGACCACCCCGCGGTGCTTTTCTCCATCCAACATAGCCACTCACTGCCTATCCTTATTCAGACACTCCGATTCACACCACCCCGTGATGTTTTTCTCACTCCTACTAGTGAATGTAATGTAACACACACCCATACAATGCGCACCACCCCGTGATGTTTTTCTCACTCCTACTAGTGAATGTAATGTAACATACACCCATACAATGCCCACCACCCCGTGATGTTTTTCTCACTCCTACTAGTGAATGTAATGTAACACACACCCATACAATGCGCACCACCCCGCGATGTTTTTCAAAAACCTATCCTACATTGATACTGCATGCTCCCTGAGCTCCCCATGCTGACCACCCCGCGGTGCTTTTCTCCATCCTACATTGCCACTCACTGCCTATCCTAATTCAGACCCTCCGATTCACAAACCCGGCGATGTTTTTCTGACTCCTACTAGTGAATGTAATGTAATACACACCCATACAATGCGCAACACCCCGCGATGTTTTTCAGAAACCTATCCTACATTGCCACTGCATGTTCCCTGACCTCCCCATGCTGACCAGCCCGCGGTGCTTTTCTCCATCCTACATTGCCACTCACTGCCTATCCTAATTCAGACCCTCCGATTCACACCACCCCTTGATGTTTTTCTCATTCCTACTAGTGAATGTAATGTAACACACACCCATACAATGCGCACCACTTCGTGATGTTTTTCTCACTCCCACTAGTGAATGTAATGTAACACACACCCATACAATGCGCACCACCCCGCGATGTTTTTCAAAAACCTATCCTACATTGCCACTGCATGTTCCCTGACCTCCCCATGCTGACCACCCCGCGGTGCTTTTCTCCATTCTACATTGCCACTCACTGCCTATCCTAATACAGACCCTCCGATTCACACCACCCCGCGATGCTTTTCTCACCCCTACTAGTGAATGTAATGTAACACACACCCATACAATGCGCACCACCCCGCGATGTTTTTCAGAAACCTATCCTACATTGCCACTGCATGTTCGCTCACCTCCCCATGCAGACCACCCCGCGGTGCTTTTCTCCATCCTACATTGCCACTCACTGCGTATCCTAATTTAGACCCTCCGATTCACACCACCCTGTGATGTTTTTCTCACTCCTACTAGTGAATGTAATGTAACACACACCCATACAATGCGCACCACTCCGTGATGTTTTTCTCACTCCTACTAGTGAATGTAATGTAACACACACCCATACAATGCGCACCACCCCGAGATGTTTTTCAGAAACCTATCCTACATTGCCACTGCATGTTCCCTGACCTCCCCATGCTGACCACCCCGCGGTGCTTTTCTCCATCCCACATTGCCACACACTGCCTATCCTAATTCAGACCCTCCGATTCACACCACCCCGTGATGTTTTTCTCACTCCTACTAGTGAATGTAATATTACACACACCCATACAATGCGCACCAACCCGTGATGTTTTTCTCACTCCTACTAGTGAATGTAATGTAACACACTCCCATACAATGCGCACCACCCCGCGATGTTTTTCAGAAACCTATCCTACATTGCCACTGCATGTTCCCTGACCTCCCAATGCTGACCACCCCGCGGTGCTTTTCTCCATCCTAAATTGCCACTCACTGAATATCCTAATTCAGACCGTCCGATTCACACCACCCCGTGATGTTTTTCTCACTCCTACTAGTGAATGTAATGTAACACACACCCATACAATGCGCACCACCCCGCAATGTTTTTCAGAAACCTATCCTACATTGCCACTGCATGTTCCCTGACCTCCCCATGCTGACCACCCCGCGGTGCTTTTCTCCATCCTACATTGACACTCACTGCCTATCCTAATTCAGACCCTCTGATTCACACTTCCCCGTGATGTTTTTCTCACTCCTACTAGTGAATGTAATGTAACACACACCCATACAATGCGCACCATCCCGCGATGTTTTTCGGAAACCAATCCTACATTGCCACTGCATGTTCCCTGACCTCCGCATGCTGACCACCCCGCGGTGCTTTTCTCCATCCTACATTGCCACTAACTGCCTATCCTAATTGAGACCCTCCGATTCACACCACCCCGTGATGTTATTCTCACTCCTACTAGTGAATGTAATGTAACACACACCCATACAATGCGCACCACCCCGCGATGTTTTTCAGAAACCTATCCTACATTGCCACTGCATGTTCCCTGAGCTCCCCATGCTGACCACCCCGCGGTGCTTCTCTTCATCCTACATTGACACTCACTGCCTATCCTTATTCGGACCCTCCGATTCACACCACCCCGTGATGTTTTTCTCATTACTACTAGTGAATGTAATGTAACACACACCCATACAATGCGCACCAGCACGCGATGTTTTTCAGAAACCTATCCTACATTGCCACTGCATGTTCCCTGACCTCCCCATGCAGACCACCCCGCGGTGCTTTTCTCCATCCTACATTGCCACTCACTGCCTATCCTAATTCAGACCCTCCGATTCACATCACCCCGTGATGTTTTTCTCACTCCTACGAGTGAATGTAATGTAACACACACCCATACAATGCGTACCACCCCGTGATGTTTTTCAGAAAACTATCCTACATTGCCACTGCATGTTCCCTGACCTCCCCATGCTGACCACCCCGCGGTGCTTTTCTCCATCCTACATTGCCACTCACTGCCTATCCTAATTCAGACCCTCCGATTCACACCACCCCGTGATGTTTTTCTCACTCCTACTAGTGAATGTAATGTAACACACACCCATACAATGCGCACCACTCCGTGATGTTTTTCTCACTACTACTAGTGAATGTAATGTAACACACACCCATACAATGCGCACCACCCCGCGATGTTTTTCAGAAACCTATCCTACATTGCCACTGCATGTTCCCTGACCTCCCCAAGCTAACCACCCTGCGGTGCTTTTCTCCATCCTACATTGCCACTCACTGCCTATCCTAATTCAGACCCTCCGATTCACACCACCCCGTGATGTTTTTCTCACTCTTATTAGTGAATGTAATGTAACACACACCCATACAATGCGCACCCCCCGTGATGTTTTTCAGAAAACTATCCTACATTGCCACTGCATGTTCCCTGACCTCCCCATGCTGACCACCCTGCGGTGCTTTTCTCCATCCTACATTGCCACTCACTGCCTATCCTAATTCAGACCCTCCGATTCACACCACCCCGTGATGTTTTTCTCACTCCTACTAGTGAATGTAATGTAACACACACCCATTCAATGCGCACCACCCCGCGATGTTTTTCATAAACCTATCCTACATTGCCACTGCATGTTCCCTGACCTCCCCATGCTGAACACCCCGTGGTGCTTTTCTCCATACTACATTGCCACTCTCTGCCTATCCTAATTCAGACCCTCCGATTCACACCACCCCGTGATGTTTTTTTCACTCCTACTAGTGATGGTAATGTAACACACACCAATACAATGCGCACCACCCCGCGATGTTTTTCTCACTCCTACTAGTAAATGTAATGTAAAACACAGCCATACAATGCGCACCACCCCGCGATGTTTTTCAGAAACCTATCCTACATTGCCACTGCATGTTCCCTGACCTCCGCATGCTGACCACCCCGTGGTGCTTTTCTCCATCCTACATTGGCACTCACTGCCTATCCTAATTCAAACCCTCCAATTCACACCACCTCGTGATGTTTTTCTCACTCCTAGTAGTGAATGTAATGTAACACACACCCATACAATGCGCACCAACCCGTGATGTTTTTCTCACTCCTACTAGGGAATGTAATGTAACACACACCCATACAATGCGCACCACCCCGCGATGTTTTTCAGAAACCTATCCTACATTGCCACTGCATGTTCCCTAACCTCCCCATGCTGAACACACCGCGGTGCTTTTCTCCATCCCACATTGCCACACACTGCCTATCCTAATTGAGACCCTCCGATTCACACCACCCAGTGAAGTTTTTCTCACTCCTACTAGTGAATGAAATGTAACACACACCCATACAATGCGCACCACCCTGTGATGTTTTTCTCACTCCTACTAGTGAATGTAATGTAACACACACCCATACAATGCGCACCACCACGCGATGTTTTTCAGAAACCTATCCTATATTGCCATTGCATGTTCCCTGACCTCCCCATGCTGACCACCCCGCGGTGCTTTTCTCCATCCAACATAGCCACTCACTGCCTATCCTTATTCAGACACTCCGATTCACACCACCCCGTGATGTTTTTCTCACTCCTACTAGTGAATGTAATGTAACACACACCCATACAATGCGCACCACCCCGTGATGTTTTTCTCACTCCTACTAGTGAATGTAATGTAACATACACCCATACAATGCCCACCACCCCGTGATGTTTTTCTCACTCCTAATAGTGAATGTAATGTAACACACACCCATACAATGCGCACCACCCCGCGATGTTTTTCAGAATCCTATCCTACATTGCCACTGCATGTTCCCTGACCTCCCCATGCTGACCACCCCGCGGTGCTTTTCTCCATCCCACATTGCCACACACTGCCTATCCTAATTCAGACCCTCAGATTCACACCACCCCGTGATGTTTTTCTCACTCCTACTAGTGAATGTAATGTAACACACACCCATACAATGCGCACCACCCCGTGATGTTTTTCTCACTCCTACTAGTGAATGTAATGTAACACACACCCATACAATGCGCACCACCCCGCGATGTTTTTCAGAAACCTATCCTACATTGCCACTGCATGTTCCCTGACCTCCCCATGCTGACCACCCCGCGGTGCTTTTCTCCATCCTACATTGCCACTCACTGCCTATCCTAATTCAGACCCTCCGATTCACACCATCCCGTGATGTTTTTCTCACTCCTACTAGTGAATGCAATGTAACACACACCCATACAATGCGCACCACAACGCGATGTTTTTCAGAAACCTATCCTACATTGCCACTGCATGTTCCCTGACCTCCCCATGCTGACCACCACGCGGTGCTTTTCTCCATCCTACCTTGCCACTCACTGCCTATCCTAATTCAGACCCTCCGATTCACACCACCCCGTGATGTTTTTCTCACTCCTACTAGTGAATGTAATGTAACACACAACCATACAATGCGCACCACACCGCGATGTTTTTCAGAAACCTATCCTACATTGCCACTGCATGTTCCCTGACCTCCCCATGCTGACCACCACGCGGTGCATTTCTTCATCCTACATTGACACTCACTGCCTATCCTAATTCAGACCCTCCGATTCACACCACCCCGTGATGTTTTTCTCACTCCTACAAGTAAATGTAATGTAACACACACCCATACAATGCGCACCACCACGTGATGTTTTTCTCACTCCTACTAGTGAATGTAATGTAACACACACCCATACAATGCGCACCACCCCGCGATGTTTTTCAGAAACCTATCCTACATTGCCAATGCATGTTCCCTGACCTCCCCATGCTGACCACCCCGCGGTGCTTTTCTCCATCCTACATTGCCACTCACTGCCTATTCTAATTCAGACCCTCCGATTCACACCACCCCGCGATGTTTTTCTGACTCCTACTAGTGAATGTAATGTAACACACACCAATACAATGCGCACCACCCCGTGAAGTTTTTCTCACTCCTACTAGTGAATGTAATGTAACACACACCCATACAATGCGCACCACCCCGCGATGTTTTTCTCACTCCTACTAGTAAATGTAATGTAACACACACCCATACAATGCGCACCACCCCGCGATGTTTTTCAGAAACCTATCCTACATTGCCACTGCATGTTCCCTGACCTCCGCATGCTGACCAACCCCTTGGTGATTTCTCCATCCTACATTGGCACTCACTGCCTATCCTAATTCAGACCCTCCGATTAACACAACCTCGTGATGTTTTTCTCACTCCTACTAGTGAATGTAATATTACACACACCCATCCAATGCGCACCAACCCGTGATGTTTTTCTCACTCCTACTAGTGAATGTAATGTAACACACTCCCATACAATGCGCACCACCCCGCAATGTTTTTCAGAAACCTATCCTACATTGCCACTGCATGTTCCCTGACCTCCCCATGCTGACCACCCCGCGGTGCTTTTCTCCATCCTACATTGACACTCACTGCCTATCCTAATTCAGACCCTCTGATTCACACTTCCCCGTGATGTTTTTCTCACTCCTACTAGTGAATGTAATGTAACACACACCCATACAATGCGCACCATCCCGCGATGTTTTTCGGAAACCAATCCTACATTGCCACTGCATGTTCCCTGACCTCCGCATGCTGACCACCCCGCGGTGCTTTTCTCCATCCTACATTGCCACTCACTGCCTATCCTAATTCAGACCCTCCGATTCACACCACCCCGTGATGTTATTCTCACTCCTACTAGTGAATGTAATGTAACACACACCCATACAATGCGCACCACCCCGCGATGTTTTTCAGAAACCTATCCTACATTGCCACTGCATGTTCCCTGAGCTCCCCATGCTGACCACCCCACGGTGCTTCTCTTCATCCTACATTGACACTCACTGCCTATCCTAATTCAGAACCTCCAATTCACACTTCCACGTGATGTTTTTCTCACTCCTACTAGTGAATGTAATGTAACACACACCCATACAATGCGCACCACCCCGTGATGTTTTTCAGCATCCTATCCTACATTGCCACTGCATGTTCCCTGACCTCCCCATGCTGACCACCCAGCGGTGCTTTTCTCCATCCTACATTGCAACTCACTGCCTATCCTTATTCGGACCCTCCGATTCACACCACCCCGTGATGTTTTTCTCATTCCTACTAGTGAATGTAATGTAACACACACCCATACAATGCGCTCCAGCACGCGATGTTTTTCAGAAACCTATCCTACATTGCCACTGCATGTTCCCTGACCTCCCCATGCAGACCACCCCGCGGTGCTTTTCTCCATCCTACATTGCCACTCACTGCCTATCCTAATTCAGACCCTCCGATTCACATCACCCCGTGATGTTTTTCTCACTCCTACGAGTGAATGTAATGTAACACACACCCATACAATGCGTACCACCCCGTGATGTTTTTCAGAAAACTATCCTACATTGCCACTGCATGTTCCCTGACCTCCCCATGCTGACCACCCCGCGGTGCTTTTCTCCATCCTACATTGCCACTCACTGCCTATCCTAATTCAGACCCTCCGATTCACACCACCCCGTGATGTTTTTCTCACTCCTACTAGTGAATGTAATGTAACACACACCCATACAATGCGCACCACTCCGTGATGTTTTTCTCACTACTACTAGTGAATGTAATGTAACACACACCCATACAATGCGCACCACCCCGCGATGTTTTTCAGAAACCTATCCTACATTGCCACTGCATGTTCCCTGACCTCCCCATGCTGACCACCCCGCGGTGCTTTTCTCCATCCTACATTGCCACTCACTGCCTATCCTAATTCAGACCCTCCGATTCACACCACCCCATGATGTTTTTCTCACTCTTATTAGTGAATGTAATGTAACACACACCCATACAATGCGCACCACCCCGTGATGTTTTTCAGAAAACTATCCTACATTGCCACTGCATGTTCCCTGACCTCCCCATGCTGACCACCCTGCGGTGCTTTTCTCCATCCTACATTGCCACTCACTGCCTATCCTAATTCAGACCCTCCGATTCACACCACCCCGTGATGTTTTTTTCACTCCTACTAGTGAATGTAATGTAACACACACCAATACAATGCGCACCACCCCGCGATGTTATTCAGAAACCTATCCTACATTGCCACTGCATGTTCCCTAACCTCCCCATGCTGAACACCCCGCGGTGCTTTTCTCCATCCCACATTGCCACACACTGCCTATCCTAATTGAGACCCTCCGATTCACACCACCCAGTGATGTTTTTCTCACTCCTACTAGTGAATGAAATGTAACACACACCCATACAATGCGCACCACCCCGTGATGTTTTTCTCACTCCTACTAGTGAATGTAATGTAACTCACACCCATACAATGCGCACCACCACGCGATGTTTTTCAGAAACCTATCCTATATTGCCATTGCATGTTCCCTGACCTCCCCATGCTGACCACCCCGCGGTGCTTTTCTCCATCCAACATAGCCACTCACTGCCTATCCTTATTCAGACCCTCCGATTCACACCACCCCGTGATGTTTTTCTCACTCCTACTAGTGAATGTAATGTAACACACACCCATACAATGCGCACCACCCCGTGATGTTTTTCTCACTCCTACTAGTGAATGTAATGTAACATACACCCATACAATGCCCACCACCCCGTGATGTTTTTCTCACTCCTACTAGTGAATGTAATGTAACACACACCCATACAATGCGCACCACCCCGCGATGTTTTTCAGAATCCTATCCTACATTGCCACTGCATGTTCCCTGACCTCCCCATGCTGACCACCCCGCGGTGCTTTTCTCCATCCCACATTGCCACACACTGCCTATCCTAATTCAGACCCTCAGATTCACACCACCCCGTGATGTTTTTCTCACTCCTACTAGTGAATGTAATGTAACACACACCCATACAATGCGCACCACCCCGTGATGTTTTTCTCACTCCTACTAGTGAATGTAATGTAACACACACCCATACAATGCGCACCACCCCGCGATGTTTTTCAGAAACCTATCCTACATTGCCACTGCATGTTCCCTGACCTCCCCATGCTGACCACCCCGCGGTGCTTTTCTCCATCCTACATTGCCACTCACTGCCTATCCTAATTCAGACCCTCCGATTCACACCATCCCGTGATGTTTTTCTCACTCCTACTAGTGAATGCAATGTAACACACACCCATACAATGCGCACCACAACGCGATGTTTTTCAGAAACCTATCCTACATTGCCACTGCATGTTCCCTGACCTCCCCATGCTGACCACCACGCGGTGCTTTTCTCCATCCTACCTTGCCACTCACTGCCTATCCTAATTCAGACCCTCCGATTCACACCACCCCGTGATGTTTTTCTCACTCCTACTAGTGAATGTAATGTAACACACAACCATACAATGCGCACCACACCGCGATGTTTTTCAGAAACCTATCCTACATTGCCACTGCATGTTCCCTGACCTCCCCATGCTGACCACCACGCGGTGCATTTCTTCATCCTACATTGACACTCACTGCCTATCCTAATTCAGACCCTCCGATTCACACCACCCCGTGATGTTTTTCTCACTCCTACAAGTAAATGTAATGTAACACACACCCATACAATGCGCACCACCACGTGATGTTTTTCTCATTCCTACTAGTGAATGTAATGTAACACAAACCCATACAATGCGCACCACTACGCGATGTTTTTCAGAAACCTATCCTACATTGCCACTGCATGTTCCCTGACCTCCCCATGCTGACCACCCCGCGGTGCTTTTCTCCATCCTACATTGCCACTCACTGCCTATCCTAATTCAGAACCTCCGATTCACACCACCCCGCGATGTTTTTCTGACTCCTACTAGTGAATGTAATGTAACACACACCAATACAATGCGCACCACCCCGTGAAGTTTTTCTCACTCCTACTAGTGAATGTAATGTAACACACACCCATACAATGCGCACCACCCCGCGATGTTTTTCTCACTCCTACTAGTAAATGTAATGTAACACACACCCATACAGTGCGCACCACCCCGCGATGTTTTTCAGAAACCTATCCTACATTGCCACTGCATGTTCCCTGACCTCCGCATGCTGACCAACCCCTTGGTGCTTTTCTCCATCCTACATTGGCACTCACTGCCTATCCTAATTCAGACCCTCCGATTAACACAACCTCGTGATGTTTTTCTCACTCCTACTAGTGAATGTAATATTACACACACCCATACAATGCGCACCAACCCGTGATGTTTTTCTCACTCCTACTAGTGAATGTAATGTAACACACTCCCATACAATGCGCACCACCCCGCGATGTTTTTCAGAAACCTATCCTACATTGCCACTGCATGTTCCCTGACCTCCCAATGCTGACCACCCCGCGGTGCTTTTCTCCATCCTAAATTGCCACTCACTGAATATCCTAATTCAGACCCTCTGATTCACACTTCCCCGTGATGTTTTTCTCACTCCTACTAGTGAATGTAATGTAACACACACCCATACAATGCGCACCATCCCGCGATGTTTTTCGGAAACCAATCCTACATTGCCACTGCATGTTCCCTGACCTCCGCATGCTGACCACCCCGCGGTGCTTTTCTCCATCCTACATTGCCACTCACTGCCTATCCTAATTCAGACCCTCCGATTCACACCACCCCGTGATGTTATTCTCACTCCTACTAGTGAATGTAATGTAACACACACCCATACAATGCGCACCACCCCGCGATGTTTTTCAGAAACCTATCCTACATTGCCACTGCATGTTCCCTGAGCTCCCCATGCTGACCACCCCGCGGTGCTTCTCTTCATCCTACATTGACACTCACTGCCTATCCTAATTCAGAACCTCCGATTCACACTTCCACGTGATGTTTTTCTCACTCCTACTAGTGAATGTAATGTAACACACACCCATACAATGCGCACCACTCCGTGATGTTTTTCTCACTACTACTAGTGAATGTAATGTAACACACACCCATACAATGCGCACCACCCCGCGATGTTTTTCAGAAACCTATCCTACATTGCCACTGCATGTTCCCTGACCTCCCCATGCTGACCACCCCGCGGTGCTTTTCTCCATCCTACATTGCCACTCACTGCCTATCCTAATTCAGACCCTCCGATTCACAGCACCCCATGATGTTTTTCTCACTCTTATTAGTGAATGTAATGTAACACACACCCATACAATGCGCACCACCCCGTGATGTTTTTCAGAAAACTATCCTACATTGCCACTGCATGTTCCCTGACCTCCCCATGCTGACCACCCTGCGGTGCTTTTCTCCATCCTACATTGCCACTCACTGCCTATCCTAATTCAGACCCTCCGATTCACACCACCCCGTGATGTTTTTCTCACTCCTACTAGTGAATGTAATGTAACACACACCCATTAAATGCGCACCACCCCGCGATGTTTTTCATAAACCTATCCTACATTGCCACTGCATGTTCCCTGACCTCCCCATGCTGAACACCCCGTGGTGCTTTTCTCCATACTACATTGCCACTCTCTGCCTATCCTAATTCAGACCCTCCGATTCACACCACCCCGTGATGTTTTTTTCACTCCTACTAGTGAATGTAATGTAACACACACCAATACAATGCGCACCACCCCGCGATGTTTTTCAGAAACCTATCCTACATTGCCACTGCATGTTCCCTAACCTCCCCATGCTGAACACCCCGCGGTGCATTTCTCCATCCCACATTGCCACACACTGCCTATCCTAATTGAGACCCTCCGATTCACACCACCCAGTGATGTTTTTCTCACTCCTACTAGTGAATGAAATGTAACACACACCCATACAATGCGCACCACCCCGTGATGTTTTTCTCATTCCTACTAGTGAATGTAATGTAACACACACCCATACAATGCGTACCACCACGCGATGTTTTTCAGAAACCTATCCTATATTGCCATTGCATGTTCCCTGACCTCCCCATGCTGACCACCCCGCGGTGCTTTTCTCCATCCAACATAGCCACTCACTGCCTATCCTTATTCAGACCCTCCGATTCACACCACCCCGTGATGTTTTTCTCACTCCTACTAGTGAATGTAATGTAACACACACCCATACAATGCGCACCACCCCGTGATGTTTTTCTCACTCCTACTAGTGAATGTAATGTAACATACACCCATACAATGCCCACCACCCCGTGATGTTTTTCTCACTCCTACTAGTGAATGTAATGTAACACACACCCATACAATGCGCACCACCCCGCGATGTTTTTCAGAATCCTGTCCTACATTGCCACTGCATGTTCCCTGACCTCCCCATGCTGACCACCCCGCGGTGCTTTTCTCCATCCCACATTGCCACACACTGCCTATCCTAATTCAGACCCTCAGATTCACACCACCCCGTGATGTTTTTCTCACTCCTACTAGTGAATGTAATGTAACACACACCCATACAATGCGCACCTCCCCGTGATGTTTTTCTCACTCCTACTAGTGAATGTAATGTAACACACACCCATACAATGCGCACCACCCCGCGATGTTTTTCAGAAACCTATCCTACATTGCCACTGCATGTTCCCTGACCTCCCCATGCTGACCACCCCGCGGTGCTTTTCTCCATCCTACATTGCCACTCACTGCCTATCCTAATTCAGACCCTCCGATTCACACCATCCCGTAATGTTTTTCTCACTCCTACTAGTGAATGCAATGTAACACACACCCATACAATGCGCACCACAACGCGATGTTTTTCAGAAACCTATCCTACATTGCCACTGCATGTTCCCTGACCTCCCCATGCTGACCACCACGCGGTGCTTTTCTCCATCCTACCTTGCCACTCACTGCCTATCCTAATTCAGACCCTCCGATTCACAGCACCCCGTGATGTTTTTCTCACTCCTACTAGTGAATGTAATGTAACACACAACCATACAATGCGCACCACACCGCGATGTTTTTCAGAAACCTATCCTACATTGCCACTGCATGTTCCCTGACCTCCCCATGCTGACCACCACGCGGTGCATTTCTTCATCCTACATTGACGCTCACTGCCAATCCTAATTCAGACCCTCCGATTCACACCACCCCGTGATGTTTTTCTCACTCCTACAAGTAAATGTAATGTAACACACACCCATACAATGCGCACCACCACGTGATGTTTTTCTCACTCCTACTAGTGAATGTAATGTAACACACACCCATACAATGCGCACCACCCCGCGATGTTTTTCAGAAACCTATCCTACATTGCCACTGCATGTTCCCTGACCTCCCAATGCTGACCACCCCGCGGTGCTTTTCTCCATCCTACATTGCCACTCACTGCCTATCCTAATTCAGACCCTCCGATTCACAGCACCCCGTGATGTTTTTCTCACTCCTACTAGTGAATGTAATGTAACACACAACCATACAATGCGCACCACACTGCGATGTTTTTCAGAAACCTATCCTACATTGCCACTGCATGTTCCCTGACCTCCCCATGCTGACCACCACGCGGTGCATTTCTTCATCCTACATTGACACTCACTGCCTATCCTAATTCAGACCCTCCGATTCACACCACCCCGCGATGTTTTTCTGACTCCTACTAGTGAATGTAATGTAACACACACCAATACAATGCGCACCACCCCGTGAAGTTTTTCTCACTCCTACTAGTGAATGTAATGTAACACACACCCATACAATGCGCACCACCCCGCGATGTTTTTCTCACTCCTACTAGTAAATGTAATGTAACACACACCCATACAATGCGCACCACCCCGCGATGTTTTTCAGAAACCTATCCTACATTGCCACTGCATGTTCCCTGACCTCCGCATGCTGACCAACCCCTTGGTGCTTTTCTCCATCCTACATTGGCACTCACTGCCTATCCTAATTCAGACCCTCCAATTAACACAACCTCGTGATGTTTTTCTCACTCCTACTAGTGAATGTAATGTAACACACACCCATACAATGCGCACCAACCCGTGATGTTTTTCTCACTCCTACTAGTGAATGTAATGTAACACACACCCATACAATGCGCACCACCCCGCGATGTTTTTCAGAAACCTATCCTACATTGCCACTGCATGTTCCCTGACCTCCCCATGCTGAACACCCCGCGGTGCTTTTCTCCATCCCACATTGCCACACACTGCCTATCCTAATTCAGACCCTCCGATTCACACCACCCAGTGATGTTTTTCTCACTCCTACTAGTGAATGTAATGTAACACACACCCATACAATGCGCACCACCCCGTGATGTTTTTCTCACTCCTACTAGTGAATGTAATGTAACACACACCCATACAATGCGCACCACCCCGCGATGTTTTTCAGAAACCTATCCTATATTGCCATTGCATGTTCCCTGACCTCCCCATGCTGACCACCCCGCGGTGCTTTTCTCCATCCAACAAAGCCACTCACTGCCTATCCTTATTCAGACGCTCCGATTCACACCACCCCGTGATGTTTTTCTCACTCCTACTAGTGAATGTAATGTAACACACACCCATACAATGCGCACCACCCCGTGATGTTTTTCCACTCCTACTAGTGAATGTAATGTAACACACACCCATAAATGCGCACCACCACGTGATGTTTGTCTCACTCCTACTAGTGAATGTAATGTAACACACACCCATACAATGTGCACCACCCCGTGATGTTTTTCTCACTCCTACTAGTGAATGTAATGTACACACACCCATACAATGCGCACCACCCCGCGATGTTTTTCAGAAACCTATCCTACATTGATACTGCATGCTCCCTGAGCTCCCCATGCTTACCACCCCGCGGTGCTTTTCTTCATCCTACATTGACACTCACTGCCTATCCTAATTCAGACCCTCCGATTCACACCTCCGTGTGATATTTTTCTCACTCCTACTAGTGAATGTAATGTAACACACACCCATACAATGCGCACCACCCCGTGATGTTTTTCAGAATCCTATCCTACATTGCCACTGAATGTTCCCTGCCCTCCCCATGCTGACCACCCAGCGTTGCTTTTCTCCATCCTGCATTGCCACTCACTGCCTATCCTAATTCAGACCCTGCGATTCACAAACCCCGCGATGTTTTTCTGACTCCTACTAGTGAATGTAATGTAACACACACCCATACAATGCGCACCACCCCGCGATGTTTTTCAGAAACCTATCCTACATTGCCACTGCATGTTCCCTGACCTCCCCATGCTGACCACCCCGCCGTGCTTTTCTCCATCCTACATTGCCACTCACTGCCTATCCTAATTCAGACCCTCCGATTCACACCACCCCGTGATGTTTTTCTCACTCCTACTAGTGAATGTAATGTAACACACACCCATACAATGCGCACCACCCCGTGATGTTTTTCAGAAAACTATCCTACATTGCCACTGCATGTTCCCTGACCTCCCCATGCTGACCACCCCGCGGTGCTTTTCTCCATCCTACATTGCCACTCACTGCCTATCCTAATTCAGACCATCCCATTCACACCACCCCGTGATGTTTTTCTCACTCCTACTAGTGAATGTAATGTAACACACACCCATACAATGCGCACCACTCCGTGATGTTTTTCTCACTCCCACTAGTGAATGTAATGTAACACAAACCCATACAATGCGCACCACCCCGCGATGTTTTTCAGAAACCTATCCTACATTGCCACTGCATGTTCCCTGACCTCCCCATGCTGACCACCCCGCGGTGCTTTTCTCCATCCTACATTGCCACTCACTGCCTATCCTAATTCAGACCCTCCGATTCACACCACCCCGCGATGTTTTTCTGACTCCTACTAGTGAATGTAATGTAACACACACCAATACAATGCGCACCACCCCGTGAAGTTTTTCTCACTCCTACTAGTGAATGTAATGTAACACACAACCATACAATGCGCACCACACCGCGATGTTTTTCAGAAACCTATCCTACATTGCCACTGCATGTTCCCTGACCTCCCCATGCTGACCACCACACGGTGCATTTCTTCATCCTACATTGACACTCACTGCCTATCCTAATTCAGACCGTCCGATTCACACCACCCCGTGATGTTTTTCTCACTCCTACTAGTGAATGTAATGTAACACACACCCATACAATGCGCACCACCACGTGATGTTTTTCTCACTCCTACTAGTGAATGTAATGTAACACACACCAATACAATGCGCACCACCCCGTGATGTTTTTCCACTCCTACTAGTGAATGTAATGTAACACACACCCATACAATGCGCACCACCCCGTGATGTTTTTCCACTCCTACTAGTGAATGTAATGTAACACACACCCATACAATGCGCACCACCACGTGATGTTTTTCTCACTCCTACTAGTGAATGTAATGTACACACACCCATACAATGCGCACCACCCCGCGATGTTTTTCAGAAACCTATCCTACATTGATACTGCATGCTCCCTGAGCTCCCCATGCTTACCACCCCGCGGTGCTTTTCTTCATCCTACATTGACACTCACTGCCTATCCTAATTCAGACCCTCCGATTCACACTTCCGTGTGATATTTTTCTCACTCCTACTAGTGAATGTAATGTAACACACACCCATACAATGCGCACCACCCCGTGATGTTTTTCAGAATCCTATCCTACATTGCCACTGAATGTTCCCTGCCCTCCCCATGCTGACCACCCCGCGGTGCTTTTCTCCATCCTGCATTGCCACTCACTGCCTATCCTAATTCAGACCCTCCGATTCACAAATCCCGCGATGTTTTTCTGACTCCTACTAGTGAATGTAATGTAACACACACCCATACAATGCGCACCACCCCGCGATGTTTTTCAGAAACCTATCCTACATTGCCACTGCATGTTCCATGACCTCCCCATGCTGACCACCCCGCCGTGCTTTTCTCCATCCTACATTGCCACTCACTGCCTATCCTAATTCAGACCCTCCGATTCACACCACCCCGTGATGTTTTTCTCACTCCTACTAGTGAATGTAATGTAACACACACCCATACAATGCGCACCACCCCGTGATGTTTTTCAGAAAACTATCCTACATTGCCACTGCATGTTCCCTGACCTCCCCATGCTGACCACCCCGCGGTGCTTTTCTCCATCCTACATTGCCACTCACTGCCTATCCTAATTCAGACCATCCCATTCACACCACCCCGTGATGTTTTTCTCACTCCTACTAGTGAATGTAATGTAACACACACCCATACAATGCGCACCACTCCGTGATGTTTTTCTCACTCCCACTAGTGAATGTAATGTAACACACACCCATACAATGCGCACCACCCCGCGATGTTTTTCAGAAACCTATCCTACATTGCCACTAAATGTTCCCTGACCTCCCCATTCTGACCACCCCGCGGTGCTTTTCTCCATCCTACATTGCCACTCACTGCCTATCCTAATTCAGACACTCCGATTCACACCACCCCGCGATGTTTTTCTCACCCCTACTAGTGAATGTAATGTAACACACACCCATACAATGCGCACCAGCACGCGATGTTTTCCAGAAACCTATCCTACATTGCCACTGCATGTTCCCTGACCTCCCCATGCAGACCACCCCGCGGTGCTTTTCTCCATCCTACATTGCCACTCACTGCCTATCCTAATTCAGACCCTCCGATTCACACCACCCCGTGATGTTTTTCTCACTCCTACTAGTGAATGTAATGTAACACACACCCATACAATGCGTACCACCACGTGATGTTTTTCAGAAAACTATCCTACATTGCCACTGCATGTTCCCTGACCTCCCCATGCTGACCACCCCGCGGTGCTTTTCTCCATCCTACATTGCCACTGACTGCCTATCGTAATTCAGACCCTCCGATTCACACCACCCCGTGATGTTTTTCTCACTCCTACTAGTGAATGTAATGTAACACACACCCATACAATGCGCACCACTTCGTGATGTTTTTCTCACTCCTACTAGTGAATGTAATGTAACACACACCCATACAATGCGCACCACCCCGCGATGTTTTTCAGAAACCTATCCTACATTGCCACTGCATGTTCCCTGATCTCCCCATGCTGACCACCCCGCGGTTCTTTTCTCCATCCTACATTGCCACTCACTGCCTATCCTAATTCAGACCCTCCGATTCACACGACTCCGCGATGTTTTTCTCACTCCTACTAGTGAATGTAATGTAACACACACCCATACAATGCGCACCACCCGGCGATATTTTTCAGAAACCTATCCTACATTGCCACTGCATGTTCGCTCACCTCCCCATGCTGACCACCCCGCGGTGCTTTTCTCCATCCTACATTGCCACTCACTGACTCTCCTAATTCAGACCCTCCGATTCACACCACCCCGTGATGTTTTTCTCACTCCTACTAGTGAATGTAATGTAACACACACCCATACAATGCGCACCACCCCGTGATGTTTTTCAGAAAAGTATCCTACATTGCCACTGCATGTTTCCTGACCTCCCCATGCTGACCACCCTGCGGTGCTTTTCTCCATCCTACATTGCCACTCACTTCCTATCCTAATTCAGACCCTCCGATTCACACCACCCCGTGATGTTTTTCTCACTCCTACTAGTGAATGTAATGTAACACACACCCATACAATGCGCACCACCCCGTGAAGTTTTTCTCACTCCTACTAGTGAATGTAATGTAACACACACCCATACAATGCGCACCACCCCGCGATGTTTTTCTCACTCCTACTAGTAAATGTAATGTAACACACCCCATACAATGCGCACCACCCCGCGATGTTTTTCAGAACCCTATCCTACATTGCCACTGCATGTTCCCTGACCTCCGCATGCTGACCACCCCGTGGTGCTTTTCTCCATCCTACATTGGCACTCACTGCCTATCCTAATTCAGAACCTCCGATTCACACCACCTCGTTATGTTTTCCTCACTCCTACTAGTGAATGTAATGTAACACACACCCATACAATGCGCACCAACCCGTGATGTTTTTCTCACTCCTACTAGTGAATGTAATGTAACACACACGCATACAATGCGCACCACCCCGCGATGTTTTTCAGAAACCTATCCTACATTGCCACTGCATGTTCCATGACCTCCCCATGCTGAACACCCCGCGGTGCTTTTCTCCATCCCACATTGCCACACACTGCCTATCCTAATTCAGACCCTCCGATTCACACCACCCAGTGATGTTTTTCTCACTCCTACTAGTGAATGTAATGTAACACACACCCATACAATGCGCACCACCCCGTGATGTTTTTCTCACTCCTACTAGTGAATGTAATGTAACACACACCCATACAATTCGCACCACCCCGCGATGTTTTTCAGAAACCTATCCTATATTGCCATTGCATGTTCCCTGACCTCCCCATGCTGACCACCCCGCGGTGCTTTTCTCCATCCAACATAGCCACTCACTGCCTATCCTTATTCAGACCCTCCGATTCACACCACCCCGTGATGTTTTTCTCACTCCTACTAGTGAATGTAATGTAACACACACCCATACAATGCGCACCACCCCGTGATGTTTTTCTCACTCCTACTAGTGAATGTAATGTAACACACACCCATACAATGCCCACCACCCCGTGATGTTTTTCTCACTCCTATTAGTGAATGTAATGTAACACACACCCATACAATGCGCACCACCCCGTGATGTTTTTCTCACTCCTACTAGTGAATGTAATGTAACACACACCCATACAATGCGCACCACCCCGCGATGTTTTTCAGAAACCTATCCTACATTGGCACTGCATGTTCCCTGACCTCCCCATGCTGACCACACCGCGGTGCTTTTCTCCATCCTACATTGCCACTCACTGCCTATCCTAATTCAGACCCTCCGATTCACACCATCCCGTGATGTTTTTCTCACTCCTACTAGTGAATGTAATGTAACACACACCCATACAATGCGCACCACCTCGCGATGTTTCTCAGAATCCTATCCTACATTGCCACTGCATGTTCCATGACCTCCCCATGCTGACCACCCCGCGATGCTTTTCTCCATCCTACATTGCCACTCACTGTCTATCCTAATTCAGACCCTCCGAATCACACCACCCCGTGATGTTTTTCTCACTCCTACTAGTGAATGTAATGTAACACACAACCATACAATGCGCACCACACCGCGATGTTTTTCAGAAACCTATCCTACATTGCCACTGCATGTTCCCTGACCTCCCCATGCTGACCACCACGCGGTGCATTTCTTCATCCTACATTGACACTCACTGCCTATCCTAATTCAGACCCTCCGATTCACACCACCCCGTGATGTTTTTCTCACTCCTACTATTAAATGTAATGTAACACACACCCATACAATGCGCACCACTCCGTGTCGTTTTTATCACTCCTACTAGTGAATGTAATGTAACACACACCCATACAATGCGCACCACCCCGCGATGTTTTTCAGAAACCTATCCTACATTGCCACTGCATGTTCCCTGACCTCCCCATGCTGACCACCCCGCGGTGCTTTTCTCCATCCTACATTGCCACTCACTGCCTAACCTAATTCAGACCCTCCGATTCACACGACCCCGCGATGTTTTTCTCACTCCTACTAGTGAATGTAATGTAACACACACCCATACAATGCGCGCCACCCGGCGATATTTTTCAGAAACCTATCCTACATTGCCACTGCATGTTCGCTCACCTCCCCATGCTGACCACCCCGCGGTGCTTTTCTCCATCCTACATTGCCACTCACTGCCTCTCCTAATTCAGACCCTCCAATTCACACCACCCCGTGATGTTTTTCTCACTCCTACTAGTGAATGTAATGTAACACACACCCATACAATGCGCACCACCCCGTGATGTTTTTCAGAAAACTATCCTACATTGCCACTGCATGTTCCCTGACCTCCCCATGCTGACCACCCTGCGGGGCTTTTCTCCATCCTACATTGCCACTCACTGCCTATCCTAATTCAGACCCTCCGATTCACACCACCCCGTGATGTTTTTCTCACTCCTACTAGTGAATGTAATGTAACACACACCCATACAATGCGCACCACCCCGTGAAGTTTTTCTCACTCCTACTAGTGAATGTAATGTAACACACACCCATACAATGCGCACCACCCCGCGATGTTTTTCAGAAACCTATCCTACATTGCCACAGCATGTTCCCTGACCTCCCCATGCTGAACACCCCACGGTGCTTTTCTCCATCACACATTGCCACACATTGCCTATCCTAATTCAGACCCTCCGATTCACACCACCCAGTGATGTTTTTCTCACTCTTACTAGTGAATGTAATGTAACACACACCCATACAATGCGCACCACCCCGTGATGTTTTTCTCACTCCTACTAGTGAATGTAATGTAACACACACCCATACAATGCGCACCACCCCGCGATGCTTTTCAGAAACCTATCCTATATTGCCATTGCATGTTCCCTGACCTCCCCATGCTGACCACCCCGCGGTGCTTTTCTCCATCCAACATAGCCACTCACTACCTATCCTTATTCAGACCCTCCGATTCACACCACCCCGTGATGTTTTTCTCACTCCTACTAGTGAATGTAATGTAACACACACCCATACAATGCGCACCACCCCATGATGTTTTTCTCACTCCTACTAGTGAATGTAATGTAACACACACCCATACAATGCACACCACCCCGTGATGTTTTTCTCACTCCTACTAGTAAATGTAATGTAACACACACCCATACAATGCGCATCACCCAGTGATGTTTTTCTCACTCCTACTAGTGAATGTAATGTAACACACACCCATACAATGCGCACCACCCCGCGATGTTTTTCAGAAACCTATCCTACATTGGCACTGCATGTTCCCTGACCTCCCCATGCAGACCACCCCGCGGTGCTTTTCTCCATCCTACATTGCCACTCACTGCCTATCCTAATTCAGACCCTCCGATTCACACCATCCCGTGATGTTTTTCTCACTCCTACTAGTGAATGTAATGTAACACACACCCATACAATGCGCACCACCCGGCAATATTTTTCAGAAACCTATCCTACATTGCCACTGCATGTTCGCTCACCTCCCCATGCTGACCACCCCGCGGTGCTTTTCTCCATCCTACATTGCCACTCACTGCCTCTCCTAATTCAGACCCTCAAATTCACACCATCCCGTGATGTTTTTCTCACTCCTACTAGTGAATGTAATGTAACACACACCCATACAATGCGCACCACCCCGTGATGTTTTTCAGAAAACTATCCTACATTGCCACTGCATGTTCCCTGACCTCCCCATGCTGAACACCCTGCGGTGCTTTTCTCCATCCTACATTGCCACTCACTTCCTATCCTAATTCAGACCCTCCGATTCACACCACCCCGTGATGTTTTTCTCACTCCTACTAGTGAATGTAATGTAACACACACCCATACAATGCGCACCACCCCGTGAAGTTTTTCTCACTCCTACTAGTGAATGTAATGTAACACACACCCATACAATGCGCACCACCCCGCGATGTTTTTCTCACTCCTACTAGTAAATGTAATGTAACACACCCCATACAATGCGCACCACCCCGCGATATTTTTCAGAAACCTATCCTACATTGCCACTGCATGTTCCATGACCTCCGCATGCTGACCACCCCGTGGTGCTTTTCTCCATCCTACATTGGCACTCAGTGCCTATCCTAATTCAGACCCTCCGATTCACACCACCTCGTGATGTTTTTCTCACTCCTACTAGTGAATGTAATGTAACACACACCCATACAATGCGCACCAACCCGTGATGTTTTTCTCACTCCTACTAGTGAATGTAATGTAACACACACGCATACAATGCGCACCACCCCGCGATGTTTTTCAGAAACCTATCCTACATTGCCACTGCATGTTCCCTGACCTCCCCATGCTGAACACCCCGCGGTGCTTTTCTCCATCCCACATTGCCACACACTGCCTATCCTAATTCAGACCCTCCGATTCACACCACCCAGTGATGTTTTTCTCACTCCTACTAGTGAATGTAATGTAACACACACCCATACAATGCGCACCACCCCGTGATGTTTTTCTCACTCCTACTAGTGAATGTAATGTAACACACACCCATACAATGCGCACCACCCCGCGATGATTTTCAGAAACCTATCCTATATTGCCATTGCATGTTCCCTGACCTCCCCATGCTGACCACCCCGCGGTGCTTTTCTACATCCAACATAGCCACTCACTGCCTATCCTTATTCAGACCCTCCGATTCACACCACCCCGTGATGTTTTTCTCACTCCTACTAGTGAATGTAATGTAACACACACCCATACAATGCGCACCACCCCGTGATGTTTTTCTCACTCCTACTAGTGAATGTAATGTAACACACACCCATACAATGCCCACCACCCCGTGATGTTTTTCTCACTCCTAATAGTGAATGTAATGTAACACACACCCATACAATGCGCACCACCCCGTGATGTTTTTCTCACTCCTACTAGTGAATGTAATGTAACACACACCCATACAATGCGCACCACCCCGCGATGTTTTTCAGAAACCTATCCTACATTGGCACTGCATGTTCCCTGACCTCCCCATGCTGACCACCCCGCGGTGCTTTTCTCCATCCTACATTGCCACTCACTGCCTATCCTAATTCAGACCCTCCGATTCACACCATCCCGTGATGTTTTTCTCACTCCTACTAGTGAATGTAATGTAACACACACCCATACAATGCGCAGCACCTCGCGATGTTTTTCAGAATCATATCCTACATTGCCACTGCATGTTCCATGACCTCCCCATGCTGACCACCCCGCGATGCTTTTCTCCATCCTACATTGCCACTCACTGTCTATCCTAATTCAGACCCTCCGATTCACACCACCCCGTGATGTTTTTCTCACTCCTACTAGTGAATGTAATGTAACACACAACCATACAATGCGCACCACACCGCGATGTTTTTCAGAAACCTATCCTACATTGCCACTGCATGTTCCCTGACCTCCCAATGCTGACCACCACGCGGTGCATTTCTTCATCCTACATTGACACTCACTGCCTATCCTAATTCAGACCCTCCGATTCACACCTCCGTGTGATATTTTTCTCACTCCTACTAGTGAATGTAATGTAACACACACCCATACAATGCGCACCACCCCGTGATGTTTTTCAGAATCCTATCCTACATTGCCACTGAATGTTCCCTGCCCTCCCCATGCTGACCACCCAGCGTTGCTTTTCTCCATCCTGCATTGCCACTCACTGCCTATCCTAATTCAGACCCTGCGATTCACAAACCCCGCGATGTTTTTCTGACTCCTACTAGTGAATGTAATGTAACACACACCCATACAATGCGCACCACCCCGCGATGTTTTTCAGAAACCTATCCTACATTGCCACTGCATGTTCCCTGACCTCCCCATGCTGACCACCCCGCCGTGCTTTTCTCCATCCTACATTGCCACTCACTGCCTATCCTAATTCAGACCCTCCGATTCACACCACCCCGTGATGTTTTTCTCACTCCTACTAGTGAATGTAATGTAACACACACCCATACAATGCGCACCACCCCGTGATGTTTTTCAGAAAACTATCCTACATTGCCACTGCATGTTCCCTGACCTCCCCATGCTGACCACCCCGCGGTGCTTTTCTCCATCCTACATTGCCACTCACTGCCTATCCTAATTCAGACCATCCCATTCACACCACCCCGTGATGTTTTTCTCACTCCTACTAGTGAATGTAATGTAACACACACCCATACAATGCGCACCACTCCGTGATGTTTTTCTCACTCCCACTAGTGAATGTAATGTAACACAAACCCATACAATGCGCACCACCCCGCGATGTTTTTCAGAAACCTATCCTACATTGCCACTGCATGTTCCCTGACCTCCCCATGCTGACCACCCCGCGGTGCTTTTCTCCATCCTACATTGCCACTCACTGCCTATCCTAATTCAGACCCTCCGATTCACACCACCCCGCGATGTTTTTCTGACTCCTACTAGTGAATGTAATGTAACACACACCAATACAATGCGCACCACCCCGTGAAGTTTTTCTCACTCCTACTAGTGAATGTAATGTAACACACAACCATACAATGCGCACCACACCGCGATGTTTTTCAGAAACCTATCCTACATTGCCACTGCATGTTCCCTGACCTCCCCATGCTGACCACCACGCGGTGCATTTCTTCATCCTACATTGACACTCACTGCCTATCCTAATTCAGACCGTCCGATTCACACCACCCCGTGATGTTTTTCTCACTCCTACTAGTGAATGTAATGTAACACACACCCATACAATGCGCACCACCACGTGATGTTTTTCTCACTCCTACTAGTGAATGTAATGTAACACACACCAATACAATGCGCACCACCCCGTGATGTTTTTCCACTCCTACTAGTGAATGTAATGTAACACACACCCATACAATGCGCACCACCCCGTGATGTTTTTCCACTCCTACTAGTGAATGTAATGTAACACACACCCATACAATGCGCACCACCACGTGATGTTTTTCTCACTCCTACTAGTGAATGTAATGTACACACACCCATACAATGCGCACCACCCCGCGATGTTTTTCAGAAACCTATCCTACATTGATACTGCATGCTCCCTGAGCTCCCCATGCTTACCACCCCGCGGTGCTTTTCTTCATCCTACATTGACACTCACTGCCTATCCTAATTCAGACCCTCCGATTCACACTTCCGTGTGATATTTTTCTCACTCCTACTAGTGAATGTAATGTAACACACACCCATACAATGCGCACCACCCCGTGATGTTTTTCAGAATCCTATCCTACATTGCCACTGAATGTTCCCTGCCCTCCCCATGCTGACCACCCCGCGGTGCTTTTCTCCATCCTGCATTGCCACTCACTGCCTATCCTAATTCAGACCCTCCGATTCACAAATCCCGCGATGTTTTTCTGACTCCTACTAGTGAATGTAATGTAACACACACCCATACAATGCGCACCACCCCGCGATGTTTTTCAGAAACCTATCCTACATTGCCACTGCATGTTCCCTGACCTCCCCATGCTGACCACCCCGCCGTGCTTTTCTCCATCCTACATTGCCACTCACTGCCTATCCTAATTCAGACCCTCCGATTCACACCACCCCGTGATGTTTTTCTCACTCCTACTAGTGAATGTAATGTAACACACACCCATACAATGCGCACCACCCCGTGATGTTTTTCAGAAAACTATCCTACATTGCCACTGCATGTTCCCTGACCTCCCCATGCTGACCACCCCGCGGTGCTTTTCTCCATCCTACATTGCCACTCACTGCCTATCCTAATTCAGACCATCCCATTCACACCACCCCGTGATGTTTTTCTCACTCCTACTAGTGAATGTAATGTAACACACACCCATACAATGCGCACCACTCCGTGATGTTTTTCTCACTCCCACTAGTGAATGTAATGTAACACACACCCATACAATGCGCACCACCCCGCGATGTTTTTCAGAAACCTATCCTACATTGCCACTAAATGTTCCCTGACCTCCCCATTCTGACCACCCCGCGGTGCTTTTCTCCATCCTACATTGCCACTCACTGCCTATCCTAATTCAGACACTCCGATTCACACCACCCCGCGATGTTTTTCTCACCCCTACTAGTGAATGTAATGTAACACACACCCATACAATGCGCACCAGCACGCGATGTTTTCCAGAAACCTATCCTACATTGCCAATGCATGTTCCCTGACCTCCCCATGCAGACCACCCCGCGGTGCTTTTCTCCATCCTACATTGCCACTCACTGCCTATCCTAATTCAGACCCTCCGATTCACACCACCCCGTGATGTTTTTCTCACTCCTACTAGTGAATGTAATGTAACACACACCCATACAATGCGTACCACCACGTGATGTTTTTCAGAAAACTATCCTACATTGCCACTGCATGTTCCCTGACCTCCCCATGCTGACCACCCCGCGGTGCTTTTCTCCATCCTACATTGCCACTGACTGCCTATCGTAATTCAGACCCTCCGATTCACACCACCCCGTGATGTTTTTCTCACTCCTACTAGTGAATGTAATGTAACACACACCCATACAATGCGCACCACTTCGTGATGTTTTTCTCACTCCTACTAGTGAATGTAATGTAACACACACCCATACAATGCGCACCACCCCGCGATGTTTTTCAGAAACCTATCCTACATTGCCACTGCATGTTTCCTGACCTCCCCATGCTGACCACCCTGCGGTGCTTTTCTCCATCCTACATTGCCACTCACTTCCTATCCTAATTCAGACCCTCCGATTCACACCACCCCGTGATGTTTTTCTCACTCCTACTAGTGAATGTAATGTAACACACACCCATACAATGCGCACCACCCCGTGAAGTTTTTCTCACTCCTACTAGTGAATGTAATGTAACACACACCCATACAATGCGCACCACCCCGCGATGTTTTTCTCACTCCTACTAGTAAATGTAATGTAACACACCCCATACAATGCGCACCACCCCGCGATGTTTTTCAGAACCCTATCCTACATTGCCACTGCATGTTCCCTGACCTCCGCATGCTGACCACCCCGTGGTGCTTTTCTCCATCCTACATTGGCTCTCACTGCCTATCCTAATTCAGAACCTCCGATTCACACCACCTCGTTATGTTTTCCTCACTCCTACTAGTGAATGTAATGTAACACACACCCATACAATGCGCACCAACCCGTGATGTTTTTCTCACTCCTACTAGTGAATGTAATGTAACACACACGCATACAATGCGCACCACCCCGCGATGTTTTTCAGAAACCTATCCTACATTGCCACTGCATGTTCCCTGACCTCCCCATGCTGAACACCCCGCGGTGCTTTTCTCCATCCCACATTGCCACACACTGCCTATCCTAATTCAGACCCTCCGATTCACACCACCCAGTGATGTTTTTCTCACTCCTACTAGTGAATGTAATGTAACACACACCCATACAATGCGCACCACCCCGTGATGTTTTTCTCACTCCTACTAGTGAATGTAATGTAACACACACCCATACAATTCGCACCACCCCGCGATGTTTTTCAGAAACCTATCCTATATTGCCATTGCATGTTCCCTGACCTCCCAATGCTGACCACCCCGCGGTGCTTTTCTCCATCCAACATAGCCACTCACTGCCTATCCTTATTCAGACCCTCCGATTCACACCACCCCGTGATGTTTTTCTCACTCCTACTAGTGAATGTAATGTAACACACACCCATACAATGCGCACCACCCCGTGATGTTTTTCTCACTCCTACTAGTGAATGTAATGTAACACACACCCATACAATGCCCACCACCCCGTGATGTTTTTCTCACTCCTATTAGTGAATGTAATGTAACACACACCCATACAATGCGCACCACCCCGTGATGTTTTTCTCACTCCTACTAGTGAATGTAATGTAACACACACCCATACAATGCGCACCACCCCGCGATGTTTTTCAGAAACCTATCCTACATTGGCACTGCATGTTCCCTGACCTCCCCATGCTGACCACACCGCGGTGCTTTTCTCCATCCTACATTGCCACTCACTGCCTATCCTAATTCAGACCCTCCGATTCACACCATCCCGTGATGTTTTTCTCACTCCTACTAGTGAATGTAATGTAACACACACCCATACAATGCGCACCACCTCGCGATGTTTCTCAGAATCCTATCCTACATTGCCACTGCATGTTCCATGACCTCCCCATGCTGACCACCCCGCGATGCTTTTCTCCATCCTACATTGCCACTCACTGTCTATCCTAATTCAGACCCTCCGAATCACACCACCCCGTGATGTTTTTCTCACTCCTACTAGTGAATGTAATGTAACACACAACCATACAATGCGCACCACACCGCGATGTTTTTCAGAAACCTATCCTACATTGCCACTGCATGTTCCCTGACCTCCCCATGCTGACCACCACGCGGTGCATTTCTTCATCCTACATTGACACTCACTGTCTATCCTAATTCAGACCCTCCGATTCACACCACCCCGTGATGTTTTTCTCACTCCTACTATTAAATGTAATGTAACACACACCCATACAATGCGCACCACTCCGTGTCGTTTTTATCACTCCTACTAGTGAATGTAATGTAACACACACCCATACAATGCGCACCACCCCGCGATGTTTTTCAGAAACCTATCCTACATTGCCACTGCATGTTCCCTGACCTCCCCATGCTGACCACCCCGCGGTGCTTTTCTCCATCCTACATTGCCACTCACTGCCTATCCTAATTCAGACCCTCCGATTCACACGACCCCGCGATGTTTTTCTCACTCCTACTAGTGAATGTAATGTAACACACACCCATACAATGCGCGCCACCCGGCGATATTTTTCAGAAACCTATCCTACATTGCCACTGCATGTTCGCTCACCTCCCCATGCTGACCACCCCGCGGTGCTTTTCTCCATCCTACATTGCCACTCACTGCCTCTCCTAATTCAGACCCTCCAATTCACACCACCCCGTGATGTTTTTCTCACTCCTACTAGTGAATGTAATGTAACACACACCCATACAATGCGCACCACCCCGTGATGTTTTTCAGAAAACTATCCTACATTGCCACTGCATGTTCCCTGTCCTCCCCATGCTGACCACCCTGCGGGGCTTTTCTCCATCCTACATTGCCACTCACTGCCTATCCTAATTCAGACCCTCCGATTCACACCACCCCGTGATGTTTTTCTCACTCCTACTAGTGAATGTAATGTAACACACACCCATACAATGCGCACCACCCCGTGAAGTTTTTCTCACTCCTACTAGTGAATGTAATGTAACACACACCCATACAATGCGCACCACCCCGCGATGTTTTTCAGAAACCTATCCTACATTGCCACTGCATGTTCCCTGAGCTCCGCATGCTGACCACCCCGTGGTGCTTTTCTCCATCCTACATTGGCACTCACTGCCTATCCTAATTCAGACCCTCCGATTCACACCACCTCGTGATGTTTTTCTCACTCCTACTAGTGAATGTAATGTAACACACACCCATACAATGCGCACCAACCCGTGATGTTTTTCTCACTCCTACTAGTGAATGTAATGTAACACACACCCATACAATGCGCACCACCCCGCGATGTTTTTCAGAAACCTATCCTACATTGCCACAGCATGTTCCCTGACCTCCCCATGCTGAACACCCCGCGGTGCTTTTCTCCATCCCACATTGCCACACATTGCCTATCCTAATTCAGACCCTCCGATTCACACCACCCAGTGATGTTTTTCTCACTCTTACTAGTGAATGTAATGTAACACACACCCATACAATGCGCACCACCCCGTGATGTTTTTCTCACTCCTACTAGTGAATGTAATGTAACACACACCCATACAATGCGCACCACCCCGCGATGCTTTTCAGAAACCTATCCTATATTGCCATTGCATGTTCCCTGACCTCCCCATGCTGACCACCCCGCGGTGCTTTTCTCCATCCAACATAGCCACTCACTACCTATCCTTATTCAGACCCTCCGATTCACACCACCCCGTGATGTTTTTCTCACTCCTACTAGTGAATGTAATGTAACACACACCCATACAATGCGCACCACCCCATGATGTTTTTCTCACTCCTACTAGTGAATGTAATGTAACACACACCCATACAATGCACACCACCCCGTGATGTTTTTCTCACTCCTACTAGTAAATGTTATGTAACACACACCCATACAATGCGCATCACCCAGTGATGTTTTTCTCACTCCTACTAGTGAATGTAATGTAACACACACCCATACAATGCGCACCACCCCGCGATGTTTTTCAGAAACCTATCCTACATTGGCACTGCATGTTCCCTGACCTCCCCATGCTGACCACCCCGCGGTGCTTTTCTCCATCCTACATTGCCACTCACTGCCTATCCTAATTCAGACCCTCCGATTCACACCATCCCGTGATGTTTTTCTCACTCCTACTAGTGAATGTAATGTAACACACACCCATACAATGCGCACCACCCGGCAATATTTTTCAGAAACCTATCCTACATTGCCACTGCATGTTCGCTCACCTCCCCATGCTGACCACCCCGCGGTGCTTTTCTCCATCCTACATTGCCACTCACTGCCTCTCCTAATTCAGACCCTCAAATTCACACCATCCCGTGATGTTTTTCTCACTCCTACTAGTGAATGTAATGTAACACACACCCATACAATGCGCACCACCCCGTGATGTTTTTCAGAAAACTATCCTACATTGCCACTGCATGTTCCCTGACCTCCCCATGCTGAACACCCTGCGGTGCTTTTCTCCATCCTACATTGCCACTCACTTCCTATCCTAATTCAGACCCTCCGATTCACACCACCCCGTGATGTTTTTCTCACTCCTACTAGTGAATGTAATGTAACACACACCCATACAATGCGCACCACCCCGTGAAGTTTTTCTCACTCCTACTAGTGAATGTAATGTAACACACACCCATACAATGCGCACCACCCCGCGATGTTTTTCTCACTCCTACTAGTAAATGTAATGTAACACACCCCATACAATGCGCACCACCCCGCGATGTTTTTCAGAAACCTATCCTACATTGCCACTGCATGTTCCCTGACCTCCGCATGCTGACCACCCCGTGGTGCTTTTCTCCATCCTACATTGGCACTCACTGCCTATCCTAATTCGGACCCTCCGATTCACACCACCTCGTGATGTTTTTCTCACTCCTACTAGTGAATGTAATGTAACACACACCCATACAATGCGCACCAACCCGTGATGTTTTTCTCACTCCTACTAGTGAATGTAATGTAACACACACGCATACAATGCGCACCACCCCGCGATGTTTTTCAGAAACCTATCCTACATTGCCACTGCATGTTCCCTGACCTCCCCATGCTGAACACCCCGCGGTGCTTTTCTCCATCCCACATTGCCACACACTGCCTATCCTAATTCAGACCCTCCGATTCACACCACCCAGTGATGTTTTTCTCACTCCTACTAGTGAATGTAATGTAACACACACCCATACAATGCGCACCACCCCGTGATGTTTTTCTCACTCCTACTAGTGAATGTAATGTAACACACACCCATACAATGCGCACCACCCCGCGATGATTTTCAGAAACCTATCCTATATTGCCATTGCATGTTCCCTGACCTCCCCATGCTGACCACCCCGCGGTGCTTTTCTACATCCAACATAGCCACTCACTGCCTATCCTTATTCAGACCCTCCGATTCACACCACCCCGTGATGTTTTTCTCACTCCTACTAGTGAATGTAATGTAACACACACCCATACAATGCGCACCACCCCGTGATGTTTTTCTCACTCCTACTAGTGAATGTAATGTAACACACACCCATACAATGCCCACCACCCCGTGATGTTTTTCTCACTCCTACTAGTGAATGTAATGTAACACACACCCATACAATGCGCACCACCCCGTGATGTTTTTCTCACTCCTACTAGTGAATGTAATGTAACACACACCAATACAATGCGCACCACCCCGCGATGTTTTTCAGAAACCTATCCTACATTGGCACTGCATGTTCCCTGACCTCCCCATGCTGACCACCCCGCGGTGCTTTTCTCCATCCTACATTGCCACTCACTGCCTATCCTAATTCAGACCCTCCGATTCACACCATCCCGTGATGTTTTTCTCACTCCTACTAGTGAATGTAATGTAACACACACCCATACAATGCGCAGCACCTCGCGATGTTTTTCAGAATCATATCCTACATTGCCACTGCATGTTCCATGACCTCCCCATGCTGACCACCCCGCGATGCTTTTCTCCATCCTACATTGCCACTCACTGTCTATCCTAATTCAGACCCTCCGATTCACACCAGCCCGTGATGTTTTTCTCACTCCTACTAGTGAATGTAATGTAACACACAACCATACAATGCGCACCACACCGCGATGTTTTTCAGAAACCTATCCTACATTGCCACTGCATGTTCCCTGACCTCCCAATGCTGACCACCACGCGGTGCATTTCTTCATCCTACATTGACACTCACTGCCTATCCTAATTCAGACCCTCCGATTCACACCACCCCGTGATGTTTTTCTCACTCCTACTAGTAAATGTAATGTAACACACACCCATACAATGCGCACCACTCCGTGTCGTTTTTATCACTCCTACTAGTGAATGTAATGTAACACACACCCATACAATGCGCACCACCCCGCGATGTTTTTCAGAAACCTATCCTACATTGCCACTGCATGTTCCCTGACCTCCCCATGCTGACCACCCCGCGGTGCTTTTCTCCATCCTACATTGCCACTCACTGCCTATCCTAATTCAGACCCTCCGATTCACACGACCCCGCGATGTTTTTCTCACTCCTACTAGTGAATGTAATGTAACACACACCCATACAATGCGCGCCACCCGGCGATATTTTTCAGAAACCTATCCTACATTGCCACTGCATGTTCGCTCACCTCCCCATGCTGACCACCCCGCGGTGCTTTTCTCCATCCTACATTGCCACTCACTGCCTCTCCTAATTCAGACCCTCCAATTCACACCACCCCGTGATGTTTTTCTCACTCCTACTAGTGAATGTAATGTAACACACACCCATACAATGCGCACCACCCCTTGATGTTTTTCAGAAAACTATCCTACATTGCCACTGCATGTTCCCTGACCTCCCCATGCTGACCACCCTGCGGGGCTTTTCTCCATCCTACATTGCCACTCACTGCCTATCCTAATTCAGACCCTCCGATTCACACCACCCCGTGATGTTTTTCTCACTCCTACTAGTGAATGTAATGTAACACACACCCATACAATGCGCAACACCCCGTGAAGTTTTTCTCACTCCTACTAGTGAATGTAATGTAACACACACCCATACAATGCGCACCACCCCGCGATGTTTTTCTCACTCCTACTAGTAAATGTAATGTAACACACACCCATACAATGCGCACCACCCCGCGATGATTTTCAGAAACCTATCCTACATTGCCACTGCATGTTCCCTGAGCTCCGCATGCTGACCACCCCATGGTGCTTTTCTCCATCCTACATTGGCACTCACTGCCTATCCTAATTCAGACCCTCCGATTCACACCACCTCGTGATGTTTTTCTCACTCCTACTAGTGAATGTAATGTAACACACACCCATACAATGCGCACCAACCCGTGATGTTTTTCTCACTCCTACTAGAGAATGTAATGTAACACACACCCATACAATGCGCACCACCCCGCGATGTTTTTCAGAAACCTATCCTACATTGCCACTGCATGTTCCCTGACCTCCCCATGCTGAACACCCCGCGGTGCTTTTCTCCATCCCACATTGCCACACACTGCCTATCCTAATTCAGACCCTCCGATTCACACCACCCAGTGATGTTTTTCTCACTCCTACTAGTGAATGTAATGTAACACACACCCATACAATGCGCACCACCCCGTGATGTTTTTCTCACTCCTACTAGTGAATGTAATGTAACACACACCCATACAATGCGCACCACCCCGCGATGTTTTTCAGAAACCTATCCTATATTGCCATTGCATGTTCCCTGACCTCCCCATGCTGACCACCCCGCGGTGCTTTTCTCCATCCAACATAGCCACTCACTACCTATCCTTATTCAGACCCTCCGATTCACACCACCCCGTGATGTTTTTCTCACTCCTACTAGTGAATGTAATGTAACACACACCCATACAATGCGCACCACCCCGTGATGTTTTTCTCACTCCTACTAGTGAATGTAATGTAACACACACCCATACAATGCCCACCACCCCGTGATGTTTTTCTCACTCCTACTAGTAAATGTAATGTAACACACACCCATACAATGCGCACCACCCCGTGATGTTTTTCTCACTCCTACTAGTGAATGTAATGTAACACACACCCATACAATGCGCACCACCCCGCGATGTTTTTCAGAAACCTATCCTACATTGGCACTGCATGTTCCCTGACCTCCCTATGCTGACCACCCCGCGGTGCTTTTCTCCATCCTACATTGCCACTCACTGCCTATCCTAATTCAGACCCTCCGATTCACACCATCCCGTGATGTTTTTCTCACTCCTACTAGTGAATGTAATGTAACACACACCCATACAATGCGCACCACGCGGCAATATTTTTCAGAAACCTATCCTACATTGCCACTGCATGTTCGCTCACCTCCCCATGCTGACCACCCCGCGGTGCTTTTCTCCATCCTACATTGCCACTCACTGCCTCTCCTAATTCAGACCCTCAAATTCACACCACCCCGTGATGTTTTTCTCACTCCTACTAGTGAATGTAATGTAACACACACCCATACAATGCGCACCACCCCGTGATGTTTTTCAGAAAACTATCCTACATTGCCACTGCATGTTCCCTGACCTCCCCATGCTGACCACCCTGCGGTGCTTTTCTCCATCCTACATTGCCACTCACTTCCTATCCTAATTCAGACCCTCCGATTCACACCACCCCGTGATGTTTTTCTCACTCCTACTAGTGAATGTAATGTAACACACACCCATACAATGCGCACCACCCCGCGATGTTTTTCTCACTCCTACTAGTAAATGTAATGTAACACACCCCATACAATGCGCACCACCCCGCGATGTATTTCAGAAACCTATCCTACATTGCCACTGCATGTTCCCTGACCTCCCCATGCTGAACACCCCGCGATGCTTTTCTCCATCCCACATTGCCACACACTGCCTATCCTAATTCAGACCCTCCGATTCACACCACCCAGTAATGTTTTTCTCACTCCTACTAGTGAATGTAATGTAACACACACCCATACAATGCGCACCACCCCGTGATGTTTTTCTCACTCCTACTAGTGAATGTAATGTAACACACACCCATACAATGCGCACCACCCCGCGATGATTTTCAGAAACCTATCCTATATTGCCATTGCATGTTCCCTGACCTCCCCATGCTGACCACCCCGCGGTGCTTTTCTCCATCCAACATAGCCACTCACTGCCTATCCTTATTCAGACCCTCCGATTCACACCACCCCGTGATGTTTTCTCACTCCTACTAGTGAATGTAATGTAACACACACCCATACAATGCGCACCACCCCGTGATGTTTTTCTCACTCCTACTAGTGAATGTAATGTAACACACACCCATACAATGCCCACCACCCCGTGATGTTTTTCTCACTCCTACTAGTGAATGTAATGTAACACACACCCATACAATGCGCACCACCCCGTGATGTTTTTCTCACTCATACTAGTGAATGTAATGTAACACACACCCATACAATGCGCACCACCCCGCGATGTTTTTCAGAAACCTATCCTACATTGGCACTGCATGTTCCCTGACCTCCCCATTCTGACCACCCCGCGGTGCTTTTCTCCATCCTACATTGCCACTCACTGCCTATCCTAATTCAGACCCTCCGATTCACACCATCCCGTGATGTTTTTCTCACTCCTACTAGTGAATGTAATGTAACACACACCCATACAATGCGCACCACCTCGCGATGTTTTTCAGAATCATATCCTACATTGCCACTGCATGTTCCATGACCTCCCCATGCTGACCACCCCGCGATGCTTTTCTCCATCCTACATTGCCACTCACTGCCTATCCTAATTCAGACCCTCCGATTCACACCACCCCGTGATGTTTTTCTCACTCCTACTAGTGAATGTAATGTAACACACAACCATACAATGCGCACCACACCGCGATGTTTTTCAGAAACCTATCCTACATTGCCACTGCATGTTCCCTGACCTTCCCATGCTGACCACCACGCGGTGCATTTCTTCATCCTACATTGACAATCACTGCTTATCCTAATTCAGACCCTCCGATTCACACCACCACGTGATGTTTTTCTCACTCCTACTAGTAAATGTAATGTAACACACACCCATACAATGCGCACCACTCCGTGACGTTTTTATCACTCCTACTAGTGAATGTAATGTAAGACACACCCATACAATGCGCACCAACCCGCGATGTTTTTCAGAAACCTATCCTACATTGCCACTGTATGTTCCCTGACCTCCCCATGCTGACCACCCCGCGGTGCTTTTCTCCATCCTACATTGCCACTCACTGCCTATCCTAATTCAGACCCTCCGATTCACACGACCCCGCGATGTTTTTCTCACTCCTACTAGTGAATGTAATGTAACACACACCCATACAATGCGCACCACCCGGCGATATTTTTCAGAAACCTATCCTACATTGCCACTGCATGTTCGCTCACCTCCCCATGCTGACCACCCCGCGGTGCTTTTCTCCATCCTACATTGCCACTCACTGCCTCTCCTAATACAGACCCTCCAATTCACACCACCCCGTGATGTTTTTCTCACTCCTACTAGTGAATGTAATGTAACACACACCCATACAATGCGCACCACCCTGTGATGTTTTTCAGAAAACTATCCTACATTGCCACTGCATGTTCCATGACCTCCCCATCCTGACCACCCTGCGGGGCTTTTCTCCACCCTACATTGCCACTCACTGCCTATCCTAATTCAGACCCTCCGATTCACACCACCCCGTGATGTTTTTCTCACTCCTACTAGTGAATGTAATGTAACACACACCCATACAATGCGCACCACCCCGTGAAGTTTTTCTCACTCCTACTAGTGAATGTAATGTAACACACACCCATACAATGCGCACCACCCCGCGATGTTTTTCTCACTCCTACTAGTAAATGTAATGTAACACACACCCATACAATGCGCACCACCCCGCGATGTTTTTCAGAATCCTATCCTACATTGCCACTGCATGTTCCCTGAGCTCCGCATGCTGACCACCCCGTGGTGCTTTTCTCCATCCTACATTGGCACTCACTGCCTATCCTAATTCAGACCCTCCGATTCACACCACCTCGTGATGTTTTTCTGACTCCTACTAGTGAATGTAATGTAACACACACCCATACAATGCGCACCAACCCGTGATGTTTTTCTCACTCCTACTAGTGAATGTAATGTAACACACACCCATACAATGCGCACCACCCCGCGATGTTTTTCAGAAACCTATCCTATATTGCCATTGCATGTTCCCTGACCTCCCCATGCTGACCACCCGGCGGTGCTTTTCTCCATCCAACATAGCCACTCACTGCCTATCCTTATTCAGACCCTCCGATTCACACCACCCCGTGATGTTTTTCTCACTCCTACTAGTGAATGTAATGTAACACACATACATACAATGCGCACCACCCCGTGATGTTTTTCTCACTCCTACTAGTGAATGTAATGTAACACACACCCATACAATGCCCACCACACCGTGATGTTTTTCTCACTCCTACTAGTGAATGTAATGTAACACACACCCATACAATGCGCACCACCCCGTGATGTTTTTCTCACTCCTACTAGTGAATGTAATGTAACACACACCCATACAATGCGCACCACCCCGTGATGTTTTTCTCACTCCTACTAGTGAATGTAATGTAACACACACCCATACAATGCACACCACCCCGCGATGTTTTTCAGAAACCTATCCTACATTGGCACTGCATGTTCCCTGACCTCCCCATGCTGACCACCCCGCGGTGCTTTTCTCCATCCTACATTGCCACTCACTGCCTATCCTAATTCAGACCCTCCGATTCACACCATCCCGTGATGTTTTTCTCACTCCTACTAGTGAATGTAATGTAACACACACCCATACAATGCGCACCACCCTGCGATGTTTTTCAGAAACCTATCCTACATTGCCACTGCATGTTCCCTGACCTCCCCATGCTGACCACCACGCGGTGCATTTCTTCATCCTACATTGACACTCACTGCCTATCCTAATTCAGACCCTCCGATTCACACCACCCCGTGATGTTTTTCTCACTCCTACTAGTGAATGTAATGTAACACACATACATACAATGCGCACCACCCCGTGATGTTTTTCTCACTCCTACTAGTGAATGTAATGTAACACACACCCATACAATGCCCACCACACCGTGATGTTTTTCTCACTCCTACTAGTGAATGTAATGTAACACACACCCATACAATGCGCACCACCCCGTGATGTTTTTCTCACTCCTACTAGTGAATGTAATGTAACACACACCCATACAATGCACACCACCCCGCGATGTTTTTTAGAAACCTATCCTACATTGGCACTGCATGTTCCCTGACCTCCCCATGCTGACCACCCCGCGGTGCTTTTCTCCATCCTACATTGCCACTCACTGCCTATCCTAATTCAGACCCTCAGATTCACACCATCCCGTGATGTTTTTCTCACTCCTACTAGTGAATGTAATGTAACACACACCCATACAATGCGCACCACCCCGCGATGTTTTTCAGAAACCTATCCTACATTGCCACTGCATGTTCCCTGACCTCCCCATGCTGACCACCACGCGGTGCATTTCTTCATCCTACATTGACACTCACTGCCTATCCTAATTCAGACCCTCCGATTCACACCACCCCGTGATGTTTTTCTCACTCCTATTAGTAAATGTAATGTAACACACACCCATACAATGCGCACCACTCCGTGATGTTTTTATCACTCCTACTAGTGAATGTAATGTAACACACACCCATACAATGCACACCACCCCGCGATGTTTTTCAGAAACCTATCCTACATTGCCACTGCATGTTCCCTGACCTCCCCATGCTGACCACCCCGCGGTGCTTTTCTCCATCCTACATTGCCACTCACTGCCTATCCTAATTCAGACCCTCCGATTCACACCACCCCGTGATGTTTTTCTCACTCCTACTAGTGAATGTAATGTAACACACACCCATACAATGCGCACCACCCCGTGATGTTTTTCTCACTCCTACTAGTGAATGTAATGTAACACACACCCATACAATGCCCACCACACCGTGATGTTTTTCTCACTCCAACTAGTGAATGTAATGTAACACACACCCATACAATGCGCACCACCCCGTGATGTTTTTCTCACTCCTACTAGTGAATGTAATGTAACACACACCCATACAATGCGCACCACCCCGCGATGTTTTTCAGAAACCTATCCTACATTGGCACTGCATGTTCCCTGACCTCCCCATGCTGACCACCCCGCGGTGCTTTTCTCCATCCTACATTGCCACTCACTGCCTATCCTAATTCAGACCCTCCGATTCACACCATCCCCTGATGTTTTTCTCACTCCTACTAGTGAATGTAATGTAACACACACCCATACAATGCGCACCACCCCGCGATGTTTTTCAGAAACCTATCCTACATTGCCACTGCATGTTCCCTGACCTCCCCATGCTGACCACCCCGCGGTGCTTTTCTCCATCCTACATTGCCACTCACTGCCTATCCTAATTCAGACCCTCCGATTCACACCACCCCGTGATGTTTTTCTCACTCCTACTAGTGAATGTAATGTAACACACAACCATACAATGCGCACCACACCGCGATGTTTTTCAGAAACCTATCCTATATTGCCACTGCATGTTCCCTGACCTCCCCATGCTGACCACCACGCGGTGCATTTCTTCATCCTACATTGACACTCACTGCCTATCCTAATTCAGACCCTCCGATTCACAACACCCCGTGATGTTTTTCTCACTCCTACTAGTAAATGTAATGTAACACACACCCATACAATGCGCAACACCACGTGATGTTTTTCTCACTCCTACTAGTGAATGTAATGTAACACACACCCATACAATGTGCACCACCCCGTGATGTTTTTCTCACTCCTACTAGTGAATGTAATGTAACACACACCCATACAATGCGCACCACCCCGCGATGTTTTTCAGAAACCTATCCTACATTGATACTGCATGCTCCCTGAGCTCCCCATGCTGACCACCCCGCGGTGCTTTTCTTCATCCTACATTGACACTCACTGCCTATCCTAATTCAGACCCTCCGATTCACACCTCCGCGTGATGTTTTTCTCACTCCTACTAGTGAATGTAATGTAATACACACCCATACAATGCGCACCACCCCGTGATGTTTTTCAGAATCCTATCCTACATTGCCACTGAATGTTCCCTGACCTCCCCATGCTGACCACCCCACGGTGCTTTTCTCCATCCTACATTGCCACTCACTGCCTATCCTAATTCAGACCCTCCAATTCACAAACCCCGCGATGTTTTTCTCACTCCTACTAGTGAATGTAATGTAACACACACCCATACAATGCGCACCACCCGGCGATATTTTTCAGAAACCTATCCTACATTGCCACTGCATGTTCGCTCACCTCCCCATGCTGACCACCCCGCGGTGCTTTTCTCCATCCTACATTGCCACTCACTGCCTCTCCTAATTCAGACACTCCAATTCACAAACCCCGCGATGTTTTTCTCACTCCTACTAGTGAATGTAATGTAACACACACCCATACAATGCGCACCACCCAGCGATATTTTTCAGAAACCTATCCTACATTGCCACTGCATGTTCGCTCACCTCCCCATGCTGACCACCCCGCGGTCCTTTTCTCCATCCTACATTGCCACTCACTGCCTCTCCTAATTCAGACCCTCCGATTCACACCACCCCGTGATGTTTTTCTCACTCCTACTAGTGAATGTAATGTAACACACACCCATACAATGCGCACCACCCCGTGAAGTTTTTCTCACTCCTACTAGTGAATGTAATGTAACACACACCCATACAATGCGCACCACCCCGCGATGTTTTTCTCACTCCTACTAGTAAATGTAATGTAACACAAACCCATACAATGCGCACCACCCCGCGATGTTTTTCAGAAACCTATCCTACATTGCCACTGCATGTTCCCTGACCTCCGCGTGCTGACCACTCCGTGGTGCTTTTCTCCATCCTACATTGGCACTCACTGCCTATCCTAATTCAGACCCTCTGATTCACACCACCTCGTGATGTTTTTCTCACTCCTACTAGTGAATGTAATGTAACACACACCCATACAATGCGCACCAACCCGTGATGTTTTTCTCACTCCTACTAGTGAATGTAATGTAACACACACCCATACAATGCGCACCACCCCGCAATGTTTTTCAGAAACATATCCTACATTGCCACTGCATGTTCGCTTCCCTCCCCATGCTGACAACGCCGCGGTGCTTTGCTCCATCCTACATTGCCACTCACTGCCTATCCTAATTCAGACCCTCCGATTCACACCACCCCGTGATGTTTTTCTCACTCCTACTAGTGAATGTAATGTAACACACACCCATACAATGCGTACCACCACGTGATGTTTTTCAGAAACCTATCCTACATTGCCACTGCATGTTCCCTGACCTCCCCATGCTGACCACCACGCGGTGCTTTTCTCCATCCTACATTGCCACTCACTGCCTATCCTAATTCAGACCCTCCGATTCACACGACCCCGCGATGTTTTTCTCACTCCTACTAGTGAATGTAATGTAACACACACCCATACAATGCGCACCACCCGGCGATATTTTTCAGAAACCTATCCTACATTGCCACTGCATGTTCGCTCACCTCCCCATGCTGACCACCCCGCGGTGCTTTTCTCCATCCTACATTGCCACTCACTGCCTCTCCTAATTCAGACCCTCCAATTCACACCACCCCGTGATGTTTTTCTCACTCCTACTAGTGAATGTAATGTAACACACACCCATACAATGCGCACCACCCTGTGATGTTTTTCAGAAAACTATCCTACATTGCCACTGCATGTTCCATGACCTCCCCATGCTGACCACCCGGCGGGGCTTTTCTCCACCCTACATTGCCACTCACTGCCTATCCTAATTCAGACCCTCCGATTCACACCACCCCGTGATGTTTTTCTCACTCCTACTAGTGAATGTAATGTAACACACACCCATACAATGCGCACCACCCCGTGAAGTTTTTCTCACTCCTACTAGTGAATGTAATGTAACACACACCCATACAATGCGCACCACCCCGCGATGTTTTTCTCACTCCTACTAGTAAATGTAATGTAACACACACCCATACAATGCGCACCACCCCGCGATGTTTTTCAGAAACCTATCCTATATTGCCATTGCATGTTCCCTGACCTCCCCATGCTGACCACCCGGCGGTGCTTTTCTCCATCCAACATAGCCACTCACTGCCTATCCTTATTCAGACCCTCCGATTCACACCACCCCGTGATGTTTTTCTCACTCCTACTAGTGAATGTAATGTAACACACATACATACAATGCGCACCACCCCGTGATGTTTTTCTCACTCCTACTAGTGAATGTAATGTAACACACACCCATACAATGCCCACCACACCGTGATGTTTTTCTCACTCCTACTAGTGAATGTAATGTAACACACACCCATACAATGCGCACCACCCCGTGATGTTTTTCTCACTCCTACTAGTGAATGTAATGTAACACACACCCATACAATGCGCACCACCCCGTGATGTTTTTCTCACTCCTACTAGTGAATGTAATGTAACACACACCCATACAATGCACACCACCCCGCGATGTTTTTCAGAAACCTATCCTACATTGGCACTGCATGTTCCCTGACCTCCCCATGCTGACCACCCCGCGGTGCTTTTCTCCATCCTACATTGCCACTCACTGCCTATCCTAATTCAGACCCTCCGATTCACACCATCCCGTGATGTTTTTCTCACTCCTACTAGTGAATGTAATGTAACACACACCCATACAATGCGCACCACCCCGCGATGTTTTTCAGAAACCTATCCTACATTGCCACTGCATGTTCCCTGACCTCCCCATGCTGACCACCACGCGGTGCATTTCTTCATCCTACATTGACACTCACTTCCTATCCTAATTCAGACCCTCCGATTCACACCACCCCGTGATGTTTTTCTCACTCCTACTAGTGAATGTAATGTAACACACATACATACAATGCGCACCACCCCGTGATGTTTTTCTCACTCCTACTGTGAATGTAATGTAACACACACCCATACAATGCCCACCACACCGTGATGTTTTTCTCACTCCTACTAGTGAATGTAATGTAACACACACCCATACAATGCGCACCACCCCGTGATGTTTTTCTCACTCCTACTAGTGAATGTAATGTAACACACACCCATACAATGCACACCACCCCGCGATGTTTTTCAGAAACCTATCCTACATTGGCACTGCATGTTCCCTGACCTCCCCATGCTGACCACCCCGCGGTGCTTTTCTCCATCCTACATTGCCACTCACTGCCTATCCTAATTCAGACCCTCAGATTCACACCATCCCGTGATGTTTTTCTCACTCCTACTAGTGAATGTAATGTAACACACACCCATACAATGCGCACCACCCCGCGATGTTTTTCAGAAACCTATCCTACATTGCCACTGCATGTTCCCTGACCTCCCCATGCTGACCACCACGCGGTGCATTTCTTCATCCTACATTGACACTCACTGCCTATCCTAATTCAGACCCTCCGATTCACACCACCCCGTGGTGTTTTTCTCACTCCTACTAGTAAATGTAATGTAACACACACCCATACAATGCGCACCACTCCGTGATGTTTTTATCACTCCTACTATTGAATGTAATGTAACACACACCCATACAATGCACACCACCCCGCGATGTTTTTCAGAAACCTATCCTACATTGCCACTGCATGTTCCCTGACCTCCCCATGCTGACCACCCCGCGGTGCTTTTCTCCATCCTACATTGCCACTCACTGCCTATCCTAATTCAGACCCTCCGATTCACACCACCCCGTGATGTTTTTCTCACTCCTACTAGTGAATGTAATGTAACACACACCCATACAATGCGCACCACCCCGTGATGTTTTTCTCACTCCTACTAGTGAATGTAATGTAACACACACCCATACAATGCCCACCACACCGTGATGTTTTTCTCACTCCAACTAGTGAATGTAATGTAACACACACCCATACAATGCGCACCACCCCGTGATGTTTTTCTCACTCCTACTAGTGAATGTAATGTAACACACACCCATACAATGCGCACCACCCCGCGATGTTTTTCAGAAACCTATCCTACATTGGCACTGCATGTTCCCTGACCTCCCCATGCTGACCACCCCGCGGTGCTTTTCTCCATCCTACATTGCCACTCACTGCCTATCCTAATTCAGACCCTCCGATTCACACCATCCCCTGATGTTTTTCTCACTCCTACTAGTGAATGTAATGTAACACACACCCATACAATGCGCACCACCCCGCGATGTTTTTCAGAAACTTATCCTACATTGCCACTGCATGTTCCCTGACCTCCCCATGCTGACCACCCCGCGGTGCTTTTCTCCATCCTACATTGCCACTCACTGCCTATCCTAATTCAGACCCTCCGATTCACACCACCCCGTGATGTTTTTCTCACTCCTACTAGTGAATGTAATGTAACACACAACCATACAATGCGCACCACACCGCGATGTTTTTCAGAAACCTATCCTATATTGCCACTGCATGTTCCCTGACCTCCCCATGCTGACCACCACGCGGTGCATTTCTTCATCCTACATTGACACTCACTGCCTATCCTAATTCAGACCCTCCGATTCACAACACCCCGTGATGTTTTTCTCACTCCTACTAGTAAATGTAATGTAACACACACCCATACAATGCGCAACACCACGTGATGTTTTTCTCACTCCTACTAGTGAATGTAATGTAACACACACCCATACAATGTGCACCACCCCGTGATGTTTTTCTCACTCCTACTAGTGAATGTAATGTAACACACACCCATACAATGCGCACCACCCCGCGATGATTTTCAGAAACCTATCCTACATTGATACTGCATGCTCCCTGAGCTCCCCATGCTGACCACCCCGCGGTGCTTTTCTTCATCCTACATTGACACTCACTGCCTATCCTAATTCAGACCCTCCGATTCACACCTCCGCGTGATGTTTTTCTCACTCCTACTAGTGAATGTAATGTAATACACACCCATACAATGCGCACCACCCCGTGATGTTTTTCAGAATCCTATCCTACATTGCCACTGAATGTTCCCTGACCTCCCCATGCTGACCACCCCGCGGTGCTTTTCTCCATCCTACATTGCCACTCACTGCCTATCCTAATTCAGACCCTCCAATTCACAAACCCCGCGATGTTTTTCTCACTCCTACTAGTGAATGTAATGTAACACACACCCATACAATGCGCACCACCCGGCGATATTTTTCAGAAACCTATCCTACATTGCCACTGCATGTTCGCTCACCTCCCCATGCTGACCACCCCGCGGTGCTTTTCTCCATCCTACATTGCCACTCACTGCCTCTCCTAATTCAGACACTCCAATTCACAAACCCCGCGATGTTTTTCTCACTCCTACTAGTGAATGTAATGTAACACACACCCATACAATGCGCACCACCCAGCGATATTTTTCAGAAACCTATCCTACATTGCCACTGCATGTTCGCTCACCTCCCCATGCTGACCACCCCGCGGTCCTTTTCTCCATCCTACATTGCCACTCACTGCCTCTCCTAATTCAGACCCTCCGATTCACACCACCCCGTGATGTTTTTCTCACTCCTACTAGTGAATGTAATGTAACACACACCCATACAATGCGCACCACCCCGTGAAGTTTTTCTCACTCCTACTAGTGAATGTAATGTAACACACACCCATACAATGCGCACCACCCCGCGATGTTTTTCTCACTCCTACTAGTAAATGTAATGTAACACACACCCATACAATGCGCACCACCCCGCGATGTTTTTCAGAAACCTATCCTACATTGCCACTGCATGTTCCCTGACCTCCGCGTGCTGACCACTCCGTGGTGCTTTTCTCCATCCTACATTGGCACTCACTGCCTATCCTAATTCAGACCCTCTGATTCACACCACCTCGTGATGTTTTTCTCACTCCTACTAGTGAATGTAATGTAACACACACCCATACAATGCGCACCAACCCGTGATGTTTTTCTCACTCCTACTAGTGAATGTAATGTAACACACACCCATACAATGCGCACCACCCCGCAATGTTTTTCAGAAACATATCCTACATTGCCACTGCATGTTCGCTTCCCTCCCCATGCTGACAACGCCGCGGTGCTTTGCTCCATCCTACATTGCCACTCACTGCCTATCCTAATTCAGACCCTCCGATTCACACCACCCCGTGATGTTTTTCTCACTCCTACTCGTGAATGTAATGTAATACACCCATACAATGCGCACCAGCACGCGATGTTTTTCAGAAACCTATCCCACATTGCCACTGCATGTTCCCTGACCTCCTCATGCAGACCACCCCGCGGTGCTTTTCTCAATCCTACATTGCCACTCACTGCCTATCCTAATTCAGACCCTCCGATTCACACCACACCGTGATGTTTTTCTCACTCCTACTAGTGAATGTAATGTAACACACACCCATACAATGCGTACCACCACGTGATGTTTTTCAGAAACCTATCCTACATTGCCACTGCATGTTCCCTGACCTCCCCATGCTGACCACCACGCGGTGCATTTCTTCATCCTACATTGACACTCACTGCCTATCCTAATTCAGACCCTCCGATTCACACCACACCGTGATGTTTTTCTCACTCCTACTAGTAAATGTAATGTAACACACACCCATACAATGCGCACCACTCCGTGATGTTTTTATCACTCCTACTAGTGAATGTAATGTAACACACACCCATACAATGTGCACCACCCGGCGATATTTTTCATAAACCTATCCTATATTGCCATTGCATATTCCCTGACCTCCCCATGCTGACCACCCCGCGGTGCTTTTCTCCATCCAACATAGCCACTCACTGCCTATCCTTATTCAGACCCTCCGATTCACACCACCCCGTGATGTTTTTCTCACTCCTACTAGTGAATGTAATGTAACACACACCCATACAATGCGCACCACCCCGTGATGTTTTTCTCACTCCTACTAGTGAATGTAATGTAACACACACCCATACAATGCCCACCACCCCGTGATGTTTTTCTCACTCCTACTAGTGAATGTAATGTAACACACACCCATACAATGCGCACCAACCCGTGATGTTTTTCTCACTCCTACTAGTGAATGTAATGTAACACACACCCATACAATGCGCACCACCCAGCGATGTTTTTCAGAAACCTATCCTATATTGCCATTGCATGTTCCCTGACCTCCCCATGCTGACCACCCCGCGGTGCTTTTCTCCATCCAACATAGCCACTCACTGCCTATCCTTATTCAAACCCTCCGATTCACACCACCCCGTGATGTTTTTCTCACTCCTACTAGTGAATGTAATGTAACACACACCCATACAATGCCCACCACCCCGTGATGTTTTTCTCACTCCTACTAGTGAATGTAATGTAACACACACCCATACAATGCGCACCACCCCGTGATGTTTTTCTCACTCCTACTAGTGAATGTAATGTAACACACACCCATACAATGCGCACCACCCCGCGATGTTTTTCAGAAACCTATCCTACATTGCCACTGCATGTTCCCTGACCTCCCCATGCTGACCATCCCGCGGTGCTTTTCTCCATCCTACATTGCCACTCACTGCCTATCCTAATTCAGACCCTCCGATTCACACCACCCCGTGATGTTTTTCTCACTCCTACTAGTGAATGTAATGTAACACACAACCATACAATGCGAACCACACCGCGATGTTTTTCAGAAACCTATCCTACATTGCCACTGCATGTTCCCTGACCTCCCAATGCTGACCACCACGCGGTGCATTTCTTCATCCTACATTGACACTCACTGCCTATCCTAATTCAGACACTCCGATTCACAACACCCCGTGATGTTTTTCTCACTCCTACTAGTAAATGTAATGTAACACACACCCATACAATGCGCACTACCACGTGATGTTTTTCTCACTCCTACTAGTGAATGTAATGTAACACACACCCATACAATGTGCACCACCCCGTGATGTTTTTCTCACTCCTACTAGTGAATGTAATGTAACACACACCCATACAATGCGCACCACCCCGCGATGTTTTTCAGAAACCTATCCTACATTGCCACTGCATGCTCCCTGAGCTCCCCATGCTGACCACCCCGCGGTGCTTTTCTCCATCCTACATTGCCACTCACTGCCTATCCTAATTCAGACCCTCCGATTCACACCACCCCGTGATGTTTTTCTCACTCCTACTAGTGAATGTAATGTAACACACAACCATACAATGCGAACCACACCGCGATGTTTTTCAGAAACCTATCCTACATTGCCACTGCATGTTCCCTGACCTCCCAATGCTGACCACCACGCGGTGCATTTCTTCATCCTACATTGACACTCACTGCCTATCCTAATTCAGACACTCCGATTCACAACACCCCGTGATGTTTTTCTCACTCCTACTAGTAAATGTAATGTAACACACACCCATACAATGCGCACTACCACGTGATGTTTTTCTCACTCCTACTAGTGAATGTAATGTAACACACACCCATACAATGTGCACCACCCCGTGATGTTTTTCTCACTCCTACTAGTGAATGTAATGTAACACACACCCATACAATGCGCACCACCCCGCGATGTTTTTCAGAAACCTATCCTACATTGATACTGCATGCTCCCTGAGCTCCCCATGCTGACCACCCCGCGGTGCTTTTCTTCATCCTACATTGACACTCACTGCCTATCCTAATTCAGACACTCCGATTCACACCTCCGCGTGATGTTTTTCTCACTCCTACTAGTGAATGTAATGTAATACACACCCATACAATGCGCACCACCCCGTGATGTTTTTCAGAATCCTATTCTACATTGCCACTGAATGTTCCCTGACCTCCCCATGCTGGCCACCCCGCGGTGCTTTTCTCCATCCTACATTGCCACTCACTGCCTATCCTAATTCAGACCCTCCGATTCACAAACCCCGCGATGTTTTTCTGACTCCTACTAGTGAATGTAATGTAACACACACCCATACAATGCGCACCACCCCGCGATGTTTTTCAGAAACCTATCCTACATTGCCACTGCATGTTCCCTGACCTCCCCATGCTGACCACCCCGCGGTGCTTTTCTCCATCCTACATTGCCACTCACTGCCTATCCTAATTCAGACCCTCCGATTCACACCACCCTGTGATGTTTTTCTCACTCCTAATAGTGAATGTAATGTAACACACACCCATACAATGCGCACCACCCCGTGATGTTTTTCAGAAAACTATCCTACATTGCCACTGCATGTTCCCTGACCTCCCCATGCTGACCACCCCGCGGTGCTTTTCTACATCCTACATTGCCACTCACTGCCTATCCTAATTCAGACCATCCCATTCACACCACCCCGTTATGTTTTTCTCACTCCTACTAGTGAATGTAATGTAACACACACCCATACAATGCGCACCACTCCGTGATGTTTTTTTCACTCCCACTAGTGAATGTAATGTAACACACACCCATACAATGCGCACCACCCCGCGATGTTTTTCAGAAACCTATCCTACATTGCCACTGCATGTTCCCTGCCCTCCCCATGCTAACCACCCCGCGGTGCTTTTCTCCATCCTACATTGCCACTCACTGCCTATCCTAATTCAGACCCTCCGATTCACACCACCCCGCGATGTTTTTCTCACCCCTACTAGTGAATGTAATGTAACACACACCCATACAATGCGCACCACCCCGCAATGTTTTTCAGAAACCTATCCTACATTGCCACTGCATGTTCGCTTCCCTCCCCATGCTGACAACGCCGCGGTGCTTTGCTCAATCCTACATTGCCACTCACTGCCTATCCTAATTCAGACCCTCCAATTCACACCACCCCGTGATGTTTTTCTCACTCCTACTCGTGAATGTAATGTAACATACACCCATACAATGCGCACCAGAACGCGATGTTTTTCAGAAACCTATCCTACATTGCCACTGCATGTTCCATGACCTCCTCATGCAGACCACCCCGCGGTGCTTTTCTCCATCCTACATTGCCACTCACTGCCTATCCTAATTCAGACCCTCCGATTCACACCACCCCGTGATGTTTTTCTCACTCCTACTAGTGAATGTAATGTAACACACACCCATACAATGCGCACCACCCCGTGATGTTTTTCTCACTCCTACCTGTGAATGTAATGTAACACACACCCATACAATGCGCACCACCCCGCGATGTTTTTCAGAAACCTATCCTATATTGCCATTGCATGTTCCCTGACCTCCCCATGCTGACCACCCCGCGGTGCTTTTCTCCATCCTACATAGCCACTCACTGCCTATCCTAATTCAGACCCTCCGATTCACACCACCCCGTGATGTTTTTCTCACTCCTAATAGTGAATGTAATGTAACACACACCCATACAATGCGCACCACCCCGTGATGTTTTTCAGAAAACTATCCTACATTGCCACTGCATGTTCCCTGACCTCCCCATGCTGACCACCCCGCGGTGCTTTTCTACATCCTACATTGCCACACACTGCCTATCCTAATTCAGACCATCCCATTCACACCACCCCGTTATGTTTTTCTCACTCCTACTAGTGAATGTAATGTAACACACACCCATACAATGCGCACCACTCCGTGATGTTTTTTTCACTCCCACTAGTGAATGTAATGTAACACACACCCATACAATGCGCACCACCCCGCGATGTTTTTCAGAAACCTATCCTACATTGCCACTGCATGTTCCCTGCCCTCCCCATGCTAACCACCCCGCGGTGCTTTTCTCCATCCTACATTGCCACTCACTGCCTATCCTAATTCAGACCCTCCGATTCCCACCACCGCGCGATGTTTTTCTCACCCCTACTAGTGAATGTAATGTAACACACACCCATACAATGCGCACCACCCCGCAATGATTTTCAGAAACCTATCCTACATTGCCACTGCATTTTCGCTTCCCTCCCCATGCTGACAACGCCGCGGTGCTTTGCTCAATCCTACATTGCCACTCACTGCCTATCCTAATTCAGACCCTCCGATTCACACCACCCCGTGATGTTTTTCTCACTCCTACTCGTGAATGTAATGTAACATACACCCATACAATGCGCACCAGCACGCGATGTTTTTCAGAAACCTATCCTACATTGCCACTGCATGTTCCCTGACCTCCTCATGCAGACCACCCCGCGGTGCTTTTCTCCATCCTACATTGCCACTCACTGCCTATCCTAATTCAGACCCTCCGATTCACACCACCCCGTGATGTTTTTCTCACTCCTACTAGTGAATGTAATGTAACACACACCCATACAATGCGCACCACCCCGTGATGTTTTTCTCACTCCTACTAGTGAATGTAATGTAACACGCACCCATACAATGCGCACCACCCCGCGATGTTTTTCAGAAACCTATCCTATATTGCCATTGCATGTTCCCTGACCTCCACATGCTGACCACCCCGCGGTGCTTTTCTCCATCCAACATAGCCACTCACTGCCTATCCTTATTCAGACCCTCCGATTCACACCACCCCGTGATGTTTTTCTCACTCCTACTAGTGAATGTAATGTAACACACACCCATACAATGCGCACCACCCCTTGATGTTTTTCTCACTCCTACTAGTGAATGTAATGTAACACACACCCATACAATGCCCACCACCCCGTGATGTTTTTCTCACTCCTACTAGTGAATGTAATGTAACACACACCCATACAATGCGCACCACCCCGTGATGTTTTTCTCACTCCTACTAGTGAATGTAATGTAACACACACCCATACAATGCGCACCACCCCGCGATGTTTTTCAGAAACCTATCCTACATTGCCACTGCATGTTCCTTGACCTCCCCATGCTGACCACCCCGTGGTGCTTTTCTCCATCCTACATTGCCACTCACTGCCTATCCTAATTCAGACCCTCTGATTCACAAACCCCGCGATGTTTTTCTGACTCCTACTAGTGAATGTAATGTAACACACACCCATACAATGCGCACCACCCCGCAATGTTTTTCAGAAACCTATCCTACATTGCCTCTGCATGTTCCCTGACCTCCCCATGCTGACCACACCGCGGTGCTTTTCTCCATCCTACATTGCCACTCACTTCCTATCCTAATTCATACGCTCCGATTCACACCACCCCGTGATGTTTTTCTCACTCCTACTAGTGAATGTAATGTAACACACACCCATACAATGCGCACCACTCCGTGATGTTTTTTTCACTCCCACTAGTGAATGTAATGTAACACACACCCATACAATGCGCACCACCCCGCGGTGTTTTTCAGAAACCTATCCTCCATTGCCACTGCATGTTCCCTGACCTCCCCATGCTGACCACCCCGCGGTGCTTTTCTCCATCCTACATTGCCACTCACTGCCTATCCTAATTCAGACCCTCTGATTCACCCCACCCCGCGATGTTTTTCTCACCCCTACTAGTGAATGTAATGTAACACACACCCATACAATGCGCACCACCCCGCGATGTTTTTCAGAAACCTATCCTACATTGCCACTGCATGTTCGCTCACCTCCCCATGCTGACCACGCCGCGGTGCTTTGCTCCATCCTACATTGCCACTCACTGCCTATCCTAATTGAGACCCTCCGATTCACACCACCCCGTGATGTTTTTCTCACTCCTACTAGTGAATGTAATGTAACATACACCCATACAATGCGCACCAGCACGCGATGTTTTTCAGAAACCTATCCTACATTGCCACTGCATGTTCCCTGACCTCCCCATGCAGACCACACCGCGGTGCTTTTCTCCATCCTACATTGCCACTCACTGCCTATCCTAATTCAGACCCTCCGAATCACACCACCCCGTGATGTTTTTCTCACTCCTACTAGTGAATGTAATGTAACACACACCCATACAATGCGTACCACCACGTGATGTTTTTCAGAAAACTATCCTACATTGCCACTGCATGTTCCCTGACCTCCCCATGCTGACCACCCCGCAGTGCTTTTCTCCATCCTACATTGCCACTGACTGCCTATCCTAATTCAGACCTTCGGATTCACACCACCCCGTGATGTTTTTGTCACTCCTACTAGTGAATGTAATGTAACACACACCCATACAATGCGCACCACCCGTGATGTTTTTCTCACTCCTACTAGTGAATGTAATGTAACACAAACCCATACAATGCGCACCACCCCGCGATGTTTTTCAGAAACCTATCCTACATTGCCACTGCATGTTCCCTGACCTCCCCATGCTGACCACCCCGCGGTGCTTTTCTCCATCCTACACTGCCACTCACTGCCTATCCTAATTCAGACCCTCCGATTTACACGACCCCGCGATGTTTTTCTCACTCCTACTAGTGAATGTAATGTAACACACACCCATACAATGCGCACCACCCAGCGATATTTTTCAGAAACCTATCCTACATTGCCACTGCATGTTCGCTCACCTCCCCATGCTGACCACCCCGCGGTCCTTTTCTCCATCCTACATTGCCACTCACTGCCTATCCTAATTCAGACCCTCCGATTCACACCACCCCGTGATGTTTTTCTCACTCCTACTAGTGAATGTAATGTAACACACACCCATACAACGTGCACCACCCCGTGATGTTTTTCAGAAAACTATCCTACATTGCCACTGCATGTTCCCTGACCTCCCCATGCTGACCACCCTGCGGTGCTTTTCTCCATCCTACATTGCCATTCACTGCCTATCCTAATTCAGACCCTCGGATTCACACCACCCCGTGATGTTTTTCTGACTCCTACTAGTGAATGTAATGTAACACACAACCATACAATGAGCACCACCCCGTGAATTTTTTCTCACTCCTACTAGTGAATGTAATGTAACACACACCCATACAATGCGCACCACCCCGCGATGTTTTTCTCACTCCTACTAGTAAATGTAATGTAACACACACACATACAATGCGCACAACCCCGCGATGTTTTTCAGAATCCTATCCTACATTGCCACTGAATGTTCCCTGACCTCCCCATGCTGACCACCCCGCGGTGCTTTTCTCCATCCTACATTGCCACTCACTGCCTATCCTAATTCAGACCCTCCGATTCACAAACCCCGCGATGTTTTTCTGACTCCTACTAGTGAATGTAATGTAACACACACCCATACAATGCGCACCACTCCGTGATGTTTTTTTCACTCCCACTAGTGAATGTAATGTAACACACACCCATACAATGCGCACCACCGCGCGATGTTTTTCAGAAACCTATCATCCATTGCCACTGCATGTTCCCTGACCTCCCCATGCTGACCACCCCGCGGTGCTTTTCTCCATCCTACATTGCCACTCACTGCCTATCCTAATTCAGACCCTCCGATTCACACCACCCCGCGATGTTTTTCTCACCCCTACTAGTGAATGTAAAGTAACACACACCCATACAATGCGCACCACCCCGCGATGTTTTTCAGAAACCTATCCTACATTGCAACTGCATGTTCGCTCACCTCCCCATGCTGACCACGCCGGTGCTTTGCTCCATCCTACATTGCCACTCACTGCCTATCCTAATTCAGACCCTCCGATTCACACCACCCCGTGATGTTTTTCTCACTCCTACTAGTGAATGTAATGTAACATACACCCATACAATGCGCACCAGCACGCGATGTTTTTCAGAAACCTATCCTACATTGCCACTGCATGTTCCCTGACCTCCCCATGCAGACCACCCCGTGGTGCTTTTCTCCATCCTACATTGCCACTCACTGCCTATCCTAATTCAGACCCTCCGAATCACACCACCCCGTGATGTTTTTCTCACTCCTACTAGTGAATGTAATGTAACACACACCCATACAATGCGTACCACCACGTGATGTTTTTCAGAAAACTATCCTACATTGCCACTGCATGTTCCCTGACCTCGCCATGCTGACCACCCCGCAGTGCTTTTCTCCATCCTACATTGCCACTGACTGCTTATCCTAATTCAGACCCTCGGATTCACACCACCCCGTGATGTTTTTCTCACTAGTACTAGTGAATGTAATGTAACACACACCCATACAATGCGCACCACTCCGTGATGTTTTTCTCACTCCTACTAGTGAATGTAATGTAACACACACCCATACAATGCGCACCACTCCGTGATGTTTTTCTCACTCCTACTAGTGAATGTAATGTAACACACACCCATACAATGCGCACCACCCCGCGATGTTTTTCAGAAACCTATCCTATATTGCCATTGCATGTTCCCTGACATCCACATGCTGACCACCCCGCGGTGCTTTTCTCCATCCAACATAGCCACTCACTGCCTATCCTTATTCAGACCCTCCGATTCACACCACCCCGTGATGTTTTTCTCACTCCTACTAGTGAATGTAATGTAACACACACCCATACAATGCGCACCACCCCTTGATGTTTTTCTCACTCCTACTAGTGAATGTAATGTAACACACACCCATACAATGCCCACCACCCCGTGATGTTTTTCTCACTCCTACTAGTGAATGTAATGTAACACACACCCATACAATGCGCACCACCCCGTGATGTTTTTCTCACTCCTACTAGTGAATGTAATGTAACACACACCCATACAATGCGCACCACCCCGCGATGTTTTTCAGAAACCTATCCTACATTGCCACTGCATGTTCCCTGACCTCCCCATGCTGACCACCCCGTGGTGCTTTTCTCCATCCTACATTGCCACTCACTGCCTATCCTAATTCAGACCCTCTGATTCACAAACCCCGCGATGTTTTTCTGACTCCTACTAGTGAATGTAATGTAACACGCACCCATACAATGCGCACCACCCCGCGATGTTTTTCAGAAACCTATCCTACATTGCCTCTGCATGTTCCCTGACCTCCCCATGCTGACCACACCGCGGTGCTTTTCTCCATCCTACATTGCCACTCACTTCCTATCCTAATTCATACGCTCCGATTCACACCACCCCGTGATGTTTTTCTCACTCCTACTAGTGAATGTAATGTAACACACACCCATACAATGCGCACCACTCCGTGATGTTTTTTTCACTCCCACTAGTGAATGTAATGTAACACACACCCATGCAATGCGCACCACCCCGCGATGTTTTTCAGAAACCTATCCTCCATTGCCACTGCATGTTCCCTGACCTCCCCATGCTGACCACCCCGCGGTGCTTTTCTCCATCCTACATTGCCACTCACTGCCTATCCTAATTCAGACCCTCTGATTCACACCACCCCGCGATGTTTTTCTCACCCCTACTAGTGAATGTAATGTAACACACACCCATACAATGCGCACCACCCCGCGATGTTTTTCAGAAACCTATCCTACATTGCCACTGCATGTTCGCTCACCTCCCCATGCTGACCAGGCCGCGGTGCTTTGCTCCATCCTACATTGCCACTCACTGCCTATCCTAATTGAGACCCTCCGATTCACACCACCCCGTGATGTTTTTCTCACTCCTACTAGTGAATGTAATGTAACATACACCCATACAATGCGCACCAGCACGCGATGTTTTTCAGAAACCTATCCTACATTGCCACTGCATGTTCCCTGACCTCCCCATGCAGACCACACCGCGGTGCTTTTCTCCATCCTACATTGCCACTCACTGCCTATCCTAATTCAGACCCTCCGATTCACACCTCCTCGTGATGTTTTTCTCACTCCTACTAGTGAATGTAATGTAACACACACCCATACAATGCGTACCACCACGTGATGTTTTTCAGAAAACTATCCTACATTGCCACTGCATGTTCCCTGACCTCCCCATGCTGACCACCCCGCAGTGCTTTTCTCCATCCTACATTGCCACTGACTGCCTATCCTAATTCAGACCTTCGGATTCACACCACCCCGTGATGTTTTTGTCACTCCTACTAGTGAATGTAATGTAACACACACCCATACAATGCGCACCACTCCGTGATGTTTTTCTCACTCCTACTAGTGAATGTAATGTAACACAAACCCATACAATGCGCACCACCCCGCGATGTTTTTCAGAAACCTATCCTACATTGCCACTGCATGTTCCCTGACCTCCCCATGCTGACCACCCCGCGGTGCTTTTCTCCATCCTACACTGCCACTCACTGCCTATCCTAATTCAGACCCTCCGATTTACACGACCCCGCAATGTTTTTCTCACTCCTACTAGTGAATGTAATGTAACACACACCCATACAATGCGCACCACCCAGCGATATTTTTCAGAAACCTATCCTACATTGCCACTGCATGTTCGCTCACCTCCCCATGCTGACCACCCCGCGGTCCTTTTCTCCATCCTACATTGCCACTCACTGCCTATCCTAATTCAGACCCTCCGATTCACACCACCTTGTGATGTTTTTCTCACTCCTACTAGTGAATGTAATGTAACACACACCCATACAACGTGCACCACCCCGTGATGTTTTTCAGAAAACTATCCTACATTGCCACTGCATGTTCCCTGACCTCCCCATGCTGACCACCCTGCGGTGCTTTTCTCCATCCTACATTGCCATTCACTGCCTATCCTAATTCAGACCCTCGGATTCACACCAACCCGTGATGTTTTTCTGACTCCTACTAGTGAATGTAATGTAACACACAACCATACAATGAGCACCACCCCGTGAATTTTTTCTCACTCCTACTAGTGAATGTAATGTAACACACACCCATACAATGCGCACCACCCCGCGATGTTTTTCTCACTCCTACTAGTAAATGTAATGTAACACACACACATACAATGCGCACAACCCCGCGATGTTTTTCAGAATCCTATCCTACATTGCCACTGAATGTTCCCTGACCTCCCCATGCTGACCACCCCGCGGTGCTTTTCTCCATCCTACATTGCCACTCACTGCCTATCCTAATTCAGACCCTCCGATTCACAAACCCCGCGATGTTTTTCTGACTCCTACTAGTGAATGTAATGTAACACACACCCATACAATGCGCACCACTCCGTGATGTTTTTTTCACTCCCACTAGTGAATGTAATGTAACACACACCCATACAATGCGCACCACCCCGCGATGTTTTTCAGAAACCTATCATCCATTGCCACTGCATGTTCCCTGACCTCCCCATGCTGACCACCCCGCGGTGCTTTTCTCCATCCTACATTGCCACTCACTGCCTATCCTAATTCAGACCCTCCGATTCACACCACCCCGCGATGTTTTTCTCACCCCTACTAGTGAATGTAAAGTAACACACACCCATACAATGCGCACCACCCCGCGATGTTTTTCAGAAACCTATCCTACATTGCAACTGCATGTTCGCTCACCTCCCCATGCTGACCACGCCGGTGCTTTGCTCCATCCTACATTGCCACTCACTGCCTATCCTAATTCAGACCCTCCGATTCACACCACCCCGTGATGTTTTTCTCACTCCTACTAGTGAATGTAATGTAACATACACCCATACAATGCGCACCAGCACGCGATGTTTTTCAGAAACCTATCCTACATTGCCACTGCATGTTCCCTGACCTCCCCATGCAGACCACCCCGTGGTGCTTTTCTCCATCCTACATTGCCACTCACTGCCTATCCTAATTCAGACCCTCCGAATCACACCACCCCGTGATGTTTTTCTCACTCCTACTAGTGAATGTAATGTAACACACACCCATACAATGCGTACCACCACGTGATGTTTTTCAGAAAACTATCCTACATTGCCACTGCATGTTCCCTGACCTCGCCATGCTGACCACCCCGCAGTGCTTTTCTCCATCCTACATTGCCACTGACTGCTTATCCTAATTCAGACCCTCGGATTCACACCACCCCGTGATGTTTTTCTCACTCCTACTAGTGAATGTAATGTAACACACACCCATACAATGCGCACCACTCCGTGATGTTTTTCTCACTCCTACTAGTGAATGTAATGTAACACACACCCATACAATGCGCACCACTCCGTGATGTTTTTCTCACTCCTACTAGTGAATGTAATGTAACACACACCCATACAATGCGCACCACCCCGCGATGTTTTTCAGAAACCTATCCTATATTGCCATTGCATGTTCCCTGACCTCCACATGCTGACCACCCCGCGGTGCTTTTCTCCATCCAACATAGCCACTCACTGCCTATCCTTATTCAGACCCTCCGATTCACACCACCCCGTGATGTTTTTCTCACTCCTACTAGTGAATGTAATGTAACACACACCCATACAATGCGCACCACCCCTTGATGTTTTTCTCACTCCTACTAGTGAATGTAATGTAACACACACCCATACAATGCCCACCACCCCGTGATGTTTTTCTCACTCCTACTAGTAAATGTAATGTAACACACACCCATAAAATGCGCACAACCCCGCGATGTTTTTCAGAATCCTATCCTACATTGCCACTGAATGTTCCCTGACCTCCCCATGCTGACCACCCCGCGGTGCTTTTCTCCATCCTACATTGCCACTCACTGCCTATCCTAATTCAGACCCTCCGATTCACAAACCCCGCGATGTTTTTCTGACTCCTACTAGTGAATGTAATGTAACACACACACATACAATGTGCACCACCCCGCGATGTTTTTCAGAAACCTATCCTACATTGCCACTGCATGTTCCCTGACCTCCCCATGCTGACCACCCCGCGGTGCTTTTCTCCATCCTACATTGCCACTCACTGCCTATCCTAATTCAGACCCTCCGATTCACACCACCCCGCGATGTTTTTCTCACTCCTACTAGTGAATGTAATGTAACACACACCCATACAATGCGCACCACCCCGTGATGTTTTTCAGAAAACTATCCTACATTGCCACTGCATGTTCCCTGACCTCCCCATGCTGACCACCCCGCGGTGCTTTTCTCCATCCTACATTGCCACTCACTGCCTATCCTAATTCAGACCATCCCATTCACACCACTCCGTGATGTTTTTCTCACTCCCACTAGTGAATGTAATGTAACACACACCCATACAATGTGCACCACCCCGCGATGTTTTTCAGAAACCTATCCTACATTGCCACTGCATGTTCGCTCACCTCCCCATGGTGACCACCCCGCAGTGCTTTTCTCCATCCTACATTGCCACTCACTGCCTATCCTAATTCAGACCCTCCGATTCACACCACCCCGTGATGTTTTTCTCACTCCTACTAGTGAATGTAATGTAACACACACCCATACAACGCGCACCACGCCGTGATGTTTTTCAGAAAACTATCCTACATTGCCACTGCATGTTCCCTGACCTCCCCATGCTGACCACCCTGCGGTGCTTTTCTCCATCCTACATTGCCACTCACTGCCTATCCTAATTCAGACCCTCCGATTCACACCACCCCGTGATGTTTTTCTCACTCCTACTAGTGAATGTAATGTAACACACACCCATACAATGAGCACCACCCCGTGAAGTTTTTCTCACTCCTACTAGTGAATGTAATGTAACACACACCCATACAATGCGCACCACCCCTCGATGTTTTTCTCACTCCTACTAGTAAATGTAATGTAACACACACCCATACAATGCGCACCACCCCGCGATGTTTTTCAGAAACCTATCCTACATTGCCACTGCATGATCCCTGACCTCCCCATGCTGAACACCCCGCGGTGCTTTTCTCCATCCCACATTGCCACAAACTGCCTATCCTAATTCAGACCCTCCGATTCACACCACCCAGTGATGTTTTTCTCACTCCTACTAGTGAATGTAATGTAACACACACCCATACAATGCGCACCACCCCGTGATGTTTTTCTCACTCCTACTAGTGAATGTAATGTAACACACACCCATACAATGCGCACCACCCCGCGATGTTTTTCAGAAACCTATCCTATATTGCCATTGCATGTTCCCTGACCTCCCCATGCTGACCACCCCGCGGTGCTTTTCTCCATCCAACATTGCCACTCACTTCCTATCCTTATTCAGACCCTCCGATTCACACCACCCCGTGATGTTTTTCTCACTCCTACTAGTGAATGTAATGTAACACACACCCATACAATGCGCACCACCCCGTGATGTTTTTCGCACTCCTACTAGTGAATGTAATGTAACACACACCCATACAATGCCCGCCACCCCGTGATGCTTTTCTCACTCCTACTAGTGAATGTAATGTAACACACACCCATACAATGAGCACCACCCCGCGATGTTTTTCAGAAACCTATCCTACATTGCCACTACATGTTCCCTGACCTCCCCATGCTGACCACCCCGCGGTGCTTTTCTCCATCCTACATTGCCACTCACTGCCTATCCTAATTCAGACCCTCCGATACACACCACCCCGTGATGTTTTTCTCACTCCAACTAGTGAATGTAATGTAACACACAACCATACAATGCGCACCACAAAGCGATGTTTTTCAGAAACCTATCTTACATTGACACTGCATGTTCCCTGACCTCCCCATGCTGACCACCCCGCGGTGCATTTCTTCATCCTACATTGACACTCACTGCCTATCCTAATTCAGACCCTCCGATTCACACCACCCCGTGATGTTTTTCTCACTCCTACTATTAAATGTAATGTAACACACACACATACAATGCGCACCACCACGTGATGTTTTTCTCACTCCTACTAGTGAATGTAATGTAACACACACCCATACAATGCGCACCACCCCGCGATGTTTTTCAGAAAACTATCCTACATTGCCACTGCATGTTCCCTGACCTCCCCATGCTGACCACCCCGCGGTGCTTTTCTCCATCCCGCATTGCACACACTGCCTATCCTAATTCAGACCCTCCGATTCACACCACCCCGTAATGTTTTTCTCACTCCTACTAGTGAATGTAATGTAACACACACCCATACAATGTGCACCACCCCGTGATGTTTTTCTCACTCCTACTAGTGAATGTAATGTAACACACACCCATACAATGCGCACCACCCCGCGATGTTTTTCAGAAACCTATCCTACATTGATACTGCATGCTCCCTGAGCTCCCCATGCTGACCACCCCGTGGTGCTATTCTTCATCCTACATTGACACTCACTGCCTATCCTAATTCAGACCCTCCGATTCACACCTCCTCGTGATGTTTTTCTCACTCCTACTAGTGAATGTAATGTAACACACACCCATACAATGCGCACCACCCCGTGATGTTTTTCCGAATCCTATCCTACATTGCCACTGAATGTTCCCTGACCTCCCCATGCTGACCACCCCGCGGTGCTTTTCTTCATCCTACATTGCCACTCACTCCCTATTCTAATTCAGACCCTCCGATTCACACCACCCCGCGATGTTTTTCTCACCGCTACTAGTGAATGTAATGTAACACACACGCATACAATGCGCACCACCCCGTGACGTTTTTCTCACTCCTACTAGTGAATGTAATGTAACACACACCCATACAATGCGCACCACCCCGCGATGTTTTTCAGAAACCTATCCTACATTGCCACTGCATGTTCCCTGACCTCCCCATGCTGACCACCCCGCGGTGCTTTTCTTCATCCTACATTGACACTCACTGCCTATCCTAATTCAGACCCTCCGATTCACACCTCCTCGTGATGTTTTTCTCACTCCTACTAGTGAATGTAATGTAACACACACCCATACAATGCGCACCACCCCGCGATGTTTTTCAGAAAACTATCCTACATTGCCACTGCATGTTCCCTGACCTCCCCATGCTGACCACCCCGCGGTGCTTTTCTCCATCCCACATTGCACACACTGCCTATCCTAATTCAGACCCTCCGATTCACACCACCCCGTAATGTTTTTCTCACTCCTACTAGTGAATGTAATGTAACACACACCCATACAATGTGCACCACCCCGTGATGTTTTTCTCACTCCTACTAGTGAATGTAATGTAACACACACCCATTCAATGCGCACCACCCCGCGAAGTTTTTCAGAAACCTATCCTACATTGATACTGCATGCTCCCTGAGCTCCCCATGCTGACCACCCCGCGGTGCTTTTCTTCATCCTACATTGACACTCACTGCCTATCCTAATTCAGACCCTCCGATTCACACCTCCTCGTGATGTTTTTCTCACTCCTACTAGTGAATGTAATGTAACACACACCCATACAATGCGCACAACCCCGTGATGTTTTTCAGAATCCTATCCTACATTGCCACTGAATGTTCCCTGACCTCCCCATGCTGACCACCCCGCGGTGCTTTTCTCCATCCTACATTGCCACTCACTGCCTATCCTAATTCAGACCCTCCGATTCACAAACCCCGCGATGTTTTTCTGACTCCTACTAGTGAATGTAATGTAACACACACCCATACAATGCGCACCACCCCGCGATGTTTTTCAGAAACCTATCCTACATTGCCAATGCATGTTCCCTGACCTCCCCATGCTGACCACCCCGCGGTGCTTTTCTCCATCCTACATTGCCACTCACTGCCTATCCTAATTCAGACCCTCCAATTCACACCACCCCGCGATGTTTTTCTCACTCCTACTAGTGAATGTAATGTAACACACACCCATACAATGCGCACCACCCCGTGATGTTTTTCAGAAACCTATCCTACATTGCCACTGCATGTTCCCTGACCTCCCCATGCTGACCACCCCGCGGTGCTTTTCTCCATCCTACATTGCCACTCACTGCCTATCCTAATTCAGACCATCCCATTCACACCACCCCGTGATGTTTTTCTCACTCCTACTAGTGAATGTAATGTAACACACATCCATACAATGCGCACCACTCCGTGATGTTTTTCTCACTCCCCCTATTGAATGTAATGTAACACACACCCATACAATGCGCACCACCCCGTGACGTTTTTCTCACTCCTACTAGTGAATGTAATGTAACACACACCCATACAATGCGCACCACCCCGCGATGTTTTTCAGAAACCTATCCTACATTGCCACTGCATGTTCCCTGACCTCCCCATGCTGACCACCCCGCGGTGCTTATCTTCATCCTACATTGACACTCACTGCCTATCCTAATTCAGACCCTCCGATTCACACCTCCCCGTGATGTTTTTCTCACTCCTACTAGTGAATGTAATGTAACACACACCCATACGAGGCGCAACACCCCGTGATGTTTTTCTAACTCCTACTAGTGAATGTAAAGTAACACACACCCATACAATGCGCACCACCCCGCGATGTTTTTCAGAAACGTATCCTACATTGCCACTGCATGTTCCCTGACCTCCCCATGCTGACCACCTCACGGTGCTTTTCTCCATCCTACATTGCCACTCACTGCCTATCCTAATTCAGACCCTCCGATTCACACCACCCCGTGATGTTTTTCTCACTCCTACTAGTGAATGTAATGTAACACACACCCATACCATGTGCACCAGCCTGCGATGTTTTTCAGAAACCTATCCTACATTGCCACTGCATGTTCCCTGACCTCCCCATGCTGACCACCCCGCGGTGCTTTTCTTCATCCTACATTGACACTCACTCCCTATCCTAATTCAGACCCTCTGATTCACACCACCCCGCGATGTTTTTCTCACCCCTACTAGTGAATGTAATGTAACACACACCCATACAATGCGCACCACCCCGTGATGTTTTTCTCACTCCTACTAGTGAATGTAATGTAACACACACCCATACAATGCGCACCACCCCGCGATGTTTTTCAGAAACCTATCCTACATTGCCACTGCATGTTCCCTGACCTCCCCATGCTGACCACCCCGCGGTGCTTATCTTCATCCTACATTGACACTCACTGCCTATCCTAATTCAGACCCTCCGATTCACACCTCCCCGTGATGTTTTTCTCACTCCTACTAGTGAATGTAATGTAACACACACCCATACGAGGCGCAACACCCCGTGATGTTTTTCTAACTCCTACTAGTGAATGTAATGTAACACACACCCATACAATGCGCACCACCCCGCGATGTTTTTCAGAAACGTATCCTACATTGCCACTGCATGTTCCCTGACCTCCCCATGCTGACCACCTCACGGTGCTTTTCTCCATCCTACATTGCCACTCACTGCCTATCCTAATTCAGACCCTCCGATTCACACCACCCCGTGATGTTTTTCTCACTCCTACTAGTGAATGTAATGTAACACACACCCATACCATGCGCACCAGACTGCGATGTTTTTCAGAAACCTATCCTACATTGTCACTGCATGTTCCCTGACCTCCCCATGCTGACCACCCCACTGTGCTTTTCTCCATCCTACATTGCCACTCACTGCCTATTCTAATTCAGACCCTCTGATTCACACCACCCCGTGATGTTTTTCTCACTCCTACTAGTGAATGTAATGTAACACACACCCATACAATGCGCACCACCCCGTGATGTTTTTCTCACTCCTACTAGTGAATGTAATGTAACACACACCCATACAATGCGCACCACCCTGCGATGTTTTTCAGAAACCTATCCTACATTGCCACTGCATGTTCCCTGACCTCCCCATGCTGACCACCCCGCGGTGCTTTTCTCCATCCTACATTGGCACTCACTGCCTATCCTAATACAGACCCTCCGATTCACACCACCTCGTGATGTTTTTCTCACTCCTACTAGTGAATGTAATGTAACACACACCCATACAATGCGCACCACCACGCGATGTTTTTCAGAAACCTATCCTACATTGCCACTGCATGTTCGCTGACCTCCCATTGCTGACCACCCCGCGGTGCTTTTCTCCATCCTACATTGCCACTCACTGCCTATCCTAATTCAGACCCTCCGATTCACACCACCCCGTGATGTTTTTCTCACTCCTCCTAGTGAATTTAATGTAACACACACCCATACAATCCACACCACCCCGCGATGTTTTTCAGAAACCTATGCTACATATACACTGCATCTTCCCTGACCTCCCCATGCTGACCACCCCGCAGTGCTTTTCTCCATCCTACATTGCCACTCACTGCCTTTCCTAATTAAGACCCTCCAATTCACACCACCCCGTGATGTTTTTCTCACTCCTACTAGTGAATGTAATGTAACACACACCCATACAATGCGCACGACCCCGTGATGTTTTTTTCACTGCTACTAGTGAATGTAATGTAACACACACCCATACAATGCGCACCACACCGCGATGTTTTTCAGAAACCTATCCTACATTGCCACTGCATGTTCCCTGACCTCCCCATGCTGACCACCCCGCCGTGCTTTTCTCCATCCTACATTGCCACTCACTGCCTATCCTAATTCAGGCCCTCCGATTCTCACCACCCCGCGATGTTTTTCTCCCTCCTACTAGTGAATGTAATGTAACACACACCAATACAATGCGCACCACCCCGTGAAGTTTTTCTCACTCCTACTAGTGAATGTAATGTAACACACACCCATACAATGCGCACCACACCGTGATGTTTTTGTCACTCCTACTAGTGAATATAATGTAACACACACGCATACAATGCGCACCACCCCGCGATGTTTTTCAGAAACCTATCCTACATTGACACTGCATGTTCCCTGAACTCCCCATGCTGACCACCCCGCGGTACTTTTCTCCATCCTACATTGCCACTCACTGCCTATCCTAATTCAGAACCTCCGATTCACACCGCCCCGTGATGTTTTTTCTCACTCCTACTATTGAATGTAATGTAACACACACCCATACAATGCGCACCACCCCGTGATGTTTTTCTCACTCCTACTAGTGAATGTAATGTAACACACACCCATACAATGCGCACCACCCTGCGATGTTTTTCAGAAACCTATCCTACATTGATACTGCATGTTCCCTGAGCTCCCCATGCTGACCACACCGCGGTGCTTTTCTTCATCCTACATTGACACTCACTGCCTATCCTAATTCAGACCCTCCAATTCACACCACCCCGTGATGTTTTTCTCACTCCTACTAGTGAATGTAATGTAACACACACCTATACAATGCGCACCAGCACGCGATGTTTTTCAGAAACCTATCCTACATTGCCACTGCATGTACCCTGACCTCCCCATGCTGACCACCCCGCGGTGCTTTTCTCCATCCTACATTGCCATTCACTGCCTATCCTAATTCAGACCCTCAGATTCACACCACCCTGCGATGTTTTTCTCACTCCTACTAGTGAATGTAATGTAACACACACCCATACAATGCGCACCACCCCGCGAAGTTTTTCAGAAACCTATCCTACATTACCACTGCATGTTCCCTTACCTCCCCATGCTGACCACGCCGCGGTGCTTTGCTCCATCCTACATTGCCACTCACTGCCTATCCTAATTCAGACCCTCCGATTCACACCACCCCGTGATGTTTTTCTCACTCCTACTAGTGAATGTAATGTAACACACACCCATACAATGCGTACCACCCCGCGATGTTTCTCAGAAACCTATCCTACATTGCCACTGCATGTTCCCTGACCTCCCCATGCTGACCACCCCGCGGTGCTTTTCTCAATCCTACATTGAAACTCACTGAATATCCTTATTCAGACCCTCCGATTCACACCACCCCGTGATGTTTTTCTCACTCCTACTAGTGAATGTAATGTAACACACACCCATACAATGCGCAACACCCCGCGATGTTTTTCATTAACCTATCCTACATTGCCACTGCATGTGCCCTGACCTCCACATGCTGACCACCCCGCGGTGCTTTACTCCATCCTACATTGACACTCACTGCCTATCCTAATTCAGACCCTCCGATTCACACTTCTCCGTGATGTTTTTCTCACTCCTACTAGTGAATGTAATGTAACACACACCCATTCAATGCGCACCACCCCGCGATGTTTTTCCGAAACCTATCCTACATTTCCACTGCATGTTCCCTGACCTCCCCATGCTGACCACCCCACGGTGCTTTTCTTCATCCTACAATGACACTCACTGCCTATCCTAATTCAGACCCTCCGATTCACACCACCCCGTGATGTTTTTCTCACTCCTACTAGTAAATGTAATGTAACACACACCCATACAATGCGCACCACCACGTGATGTTTTTCTCACTCCTACTAGTGAATGTAATGTAACACACACCCATACAATGCGCACCACCCCGTGATGTTTTTCTCACTCCTACTAGTAAATGTAATGTAACACACACCCATACAATGTGCACCACCCCATGATGTTTTTCTCACTCCTACTAGTGAATGTAATGTAACACACACCCATACAATGCGCACCACCTCGCGATATTTTTCAGAAACCTATCCTACTTTGCCACTGCATGTTCTCAGACCTCCCCATGCTGACCACCCCGCGGTGCTTTTCTCAATCCTACATTGCCACTCACTGCCTATCCTAATTCAGACCCTCAGATTCACACCACCCTGCGATGTTTTTCTCACTCCTACTAGTGAATGTAATGTAACACACACCCATACAATGCGCACCACCCCGCGATGTTTTTCAGAAACCTATCCTACATTACCACTCCATGTTCCCTGACCTCCACATGCTGACCACGCCGCGGTGCTTTGCTCCATCCTACATTGCCACTCACTGCCTATCCTAATTCAGACCCTCCGATTCACTCCACCCCGTGATGTTTTTCTCACTCCTTCTAGTGAATTTAATGTAACATACACCCATAAAATGTGCACCACCCCGTGATGTTTTCTCACTCCTACTAGTGAATGTAATGTAACACACACACATACAATGCGCACCACCCCGCGATGTTTTTCATTAACCTATCCTACATTGCCACTGCATGTTCCCTGACCTCCCCATGCTGACCACCCCGCGGTGCTTTTCTCCATCCTACATTGACACTCACTGCCTATCCTAATTCAGACCCTCCGATTCACACTTCCCCGTGATGTTTTTCTCACTCCTACTAGTGAATGTAATGTAACACACACCCATTCAATGCGCACCACCCCGCGATGTTTTTCAGAAACCTATCCTACATTGCCACTGCATGTTCCCTGAACTCCCCATGCTGACCACCCCACGGTGCTTTTCTTCATCCTACAATGACACTCACTGCCTATCCTAATTCAGACCCTCCGATTCACACCACCCCGTGATGTTTTTCTCACTCCTACTAGTGAATGTAATGTAACACACACCCATACGAGGCGCAACACCCCGTGATGTTTTTCTAACTCCTACTAGTGAATGTAATGTAACACACACCCATACAATGCGCACCACCCCGCGATGTTTTTCAGAAACGTATCCTACATTGCCACTGCATGTTCCCTGACCTCCCCATGCTGACCACCTCACGGTGCTTTTCTCCATCCTACATTGCCACTCACTGCCTATCCTAATTCAGACCCTCCGATTCACACCACCCCGTGATGTTTTTCTCACTCCTACTAGTGAATGTAATGTAACACACACCCATACCATGCGCACCAGACTGCGATGTTTTTCAGAAACCTATCCTACATTGTCACTGCATGTTCCCTGACCTCCCCATGCTGACCACCCCACTGTGCTTTTCTCCATCCTACATTGCCACTCACTGCCTATTCTAATTCAGACCCTCTGATTCACACCACCCCGTGATGTTTTTCTCACTCCTACTAGTGAATGTAATGTAACACACACCCATACAATGCGCACCACCCCGTGATGTTTTTCTCACTCCTACTAGTGAATGTAATGTAACACACACCCATACAATGCGCACCACCCTGCGATGTTTTTCAGAAACCTATCCTACATTGCCACTGCATGTTCCCTGACCTCCCCATGCTGACCACCCCGCGGTGCTTTTCTCCATCCTACATTGGCACTCACTGCCTATCCTAATACAGACCCTCCGATTCACACCACCTCGTGATGTTTTTCTCACTCCTACTAGTGAATGTAATGTAACACACACCCATACAATGCGCACCACCCCGCGATGATTTTCAGAAACCTATCCTACATTGCCACTGCATGTTCCCTGACCTCCCCATGCTGAACACCCCGCGGTGCTTTTCTCCATCCCACCTTGCCACACAATGCCTATCCTGATTCAGACCCTCCGATTCACACCACCCAGTGATGTTTTTCTCACTCCTACTAGTGAATGTAATGTAACACAAACCCATACAATGCGCACCAACCCCTGATGTTTTTCTCACTCCTACTAGTGAATGTAATGTAACACACACCCATACAATGCGCACCACCACGCGATGTTTTTCAGAAACCTATCCTACATTGCCACTGCATGTTCGCTGACCTCCCATTGCTGACCACCCCGCGGTGCTTTTCTCCATCCTACATTGCCACTCACTGCCTATCCTAATTCAGACCCTCCGATTCACACCACCCCGTGATGTTTTTCTCACTCCTCCTAGTGAATTTAATGTAACACACACCCATACAATCCACACCACCCCGCGATGTTTTTCAGAAACCTATGCTACATATACACTGCATCTTCCCTGACCTCCCCATGCTGACCACCCCGCAGTGCTTTTCTCCATCCTACATTGCCACTCACTGCCTTTCCTAATTAAGACCCTCCAATTCACACCACCCCGTGATGTTTTTCTCACTCCTACTAGTGAATGTAATGTAACACACACCCATACAATGCGCACGACCCCGTGATGTTTTTCTCACTGCTACTAGTGAATGTAATGTAACACACACCCATACAATGCGCACCACACCGCGATGTTTTTCAGAAACCTATCCTACATTGCCACTGCATGTTCCCTGACCTCCCCATGCTGACCACCCCGCCGTGCTTTTCTCCATCCTACATTGCCACTCACTGCCTATCCTAATTCAGGCCCTCCGATTCTCACCACCCCGCGATGTTTTTCTCCCTCCTACTAGTGAATGTAATGTAACACACACCAATACAATGCGCACCACCCCGTGAAGTTTTTCTCACTCCTACTAGTGAATGTAATGTAACACACACCCATACAATGCGCACCACACCGTGATGTTTTTGTCACTCCTACTAGTGAATATAATGTAACACACACGCATACAATGCGCACCACCCCGCGATGTTTTTCAGAAACCTATCCTACATTGACACTGCATGTTCCCTGAACTCCCCATGCTGACCACCCCGCGGTACTTTTCTCCATCCTACATTGCCACTCACTGCCTATCCTAATTCAGAACCTCCGATTCACACCGCCCCGTGATGTTTTTTCTCACTCCTACTATTGAATGTAATGTAACACACACCCATACAATGCGCACCACCCCGTGATGTTTTTCTCACTCCTACTAGTGAATGTAATGTAACACACACCCATACAATGCGCACCACCCTGCGATGTTTTTCAGAAACCTATCCTACATTGATACTGCATGTTCCCTGAGCTCCCCATGCTGACCACACCGCGGTGCTTTTCTTCATCCTACATTGACACTCACTGCCTATCCTAATTCAGACCCTCCGATTCACACCACCCCGTGATGTTTTTCTCACTCCTACTAGTGAATGTAATGTAACACACACCTATACAATGCGCACCAGCACGCGATGTTTTTCAGAAACCTATCCTACATTGCCACTGCATGTTCCCTGACCTCCCCATGCTGACCACCCCGCGGTGCTTTTCTCCATCCTACATTGCCATTCACTGCCTATCCTAATTCAGACCCTCAGATTCACACCACCCTGCGATGTTTTTCTCACTCCTACTAGTGAATGTAATGTAACACACACCCATACAATGCGCACCACCCCGCGAAGTTTTTCAGAAACCTATCCTACATTACCACTGCATGTTCCCTTACCTCCCCATGCTGACCACGCCGCGGTGCTTTGCTCCATCCTACATTGCCACTCACTGCCTATCCTAATTCAGACCCTCCGATTCACACCACCCCGTGATGTTTTTCTCACTCCTACTAGTGAATGTAATGTAACACACACCCATACAATGCGTACCACCCCGCGATGTTTCTCAGAAACCTATCCTACATTGCCACTGCATGTTCCCTGACCTCCCCATGCTGACCACCCCGCGGTGCTTTTCTCAATCCTACATTGAAACTCACTGAATATCCTTATTCAGACCCTCCGATTCACACCACCCCGTGATGTTTTTCTCACTCCTACTAGTGAATGTAATGTAACACACACCCATACAATGCGCAACACCCCGCGATGTTTTTCATTAACCTATCCTACATTGCCACTGCATGTGCCCTGACCTCCACATGCTGACCACCCCGCGGTGCTTTACTCCATCCTACATTGACACTCACTGCCTATCCTAATTCAGACCCTCCGATTCACACTTCTCCGTGATGTTTTTCTCACTCCTACTAGTGAATGTAATGTAACACACACCCATTCAATGCGCACCACCCCGCGATGTTTTTCCGAAACCTATCCTACATTTCCACTGCATGTTCCCTGACCTCCCCATGCTGACCACCCCACGGTGCTTTTCTTCATCCTACAATGACACTCACTGCCTATCCTAATTCAGACCCTCCGATTCACACCACCCCGTGATGTTTTTCTCACTCCTACTAGTAAATGTAATGTAACACACACCCATACAATGCGCACCACCACGTGATGTTTTTCTCACTCCTACTAGTGAATGTAATGTAACACACACCCATACAATGCGCACCACCCCGTGATGTTTTTCTCACTCCTACTAGTAAATGTAATGTAACACACACCCATACAATGTGCACCACCCCATGATGTTTTTCTCACTCCTACTAGTGAATGTAATGTAACACACACCCATACAATGCGCACCACCTCGCGATATTTTTCAGAAACCTATCCTACTTTGCCACTGCATGTTCTCAGACCTCCCCATGCTGACCACCCCGCGGTGCTTTTCTCAATCCTACATTGCCACTCACTGCCTATCCTAATTCAGACCCTCAGATTCACACCACCCTGCGATGTTTTTCTCACTCCTACTAGTGAATGTAATGTAACACACACCCATACAATGCGCACCACCCCGCGATGTTTTTCAGAAACCTATCCTACATTACCACTCCATGTTCCCTGACCTCCACATGCTGACCACGCCGCGGTGCTTTGCGCCATCCTACATTGCCACTCACTGCCTATCCTAATTCAGACCCTCCGATTCACTCCACCCCGTGATGTTTTTCTCACTCCTTCTAGTGAATTTAATGTAACATACACCCATAAAATGTGCACCACCCCGTGATGTTTTCTCACTCCTACTAGTGAATGTAATGTAACACACACACATACAATGCGCACCACCCCGCGATGTTTTTCATTAACCTATCCTACATTGCCACTGCATGTTCCCTGACCTCCCCATGCTGACCACCCCGCGGTGCTTTTCTCCATCCTACATTGCCACTCACTGCCTATCCTAATTCAGACCCTCCGATTCACAAACCCCGCGATGTTTTTCTGACTCCTACTAGTGAATGTAATGTAACACACACCCATACAATGCGCACCACTCCGTGATGTTTTTTTCACTCCCACTAGTGAATGTAATGTAACACACACCCATACAATGCGCACCACCCCGCGATGTTTTTCAGAAACCTATCATCCATTGCCACTGCATGTTCCCTGACCTCCCCATGCTGACCACCCCGCGGTGCTTTTCTCCATCCTACATTGCCACTCACTGCCTATCCTAATTCAGACCCTCCGATTCACACCACCCCGCGATGTTTTTCTCACCCCTACTAGTGAATGTAAAGTAACACACACCCATACAATGCGCACCACCCCGCGATGTTTTTCAGAAACCTATCCTACATTGCAACTGCATGTTCGCTCACCTCCCCATGCAGACCACCCCGTGGTGCTTTTCTCCATCCTACATTGCCACTCACTGCCTATCCTAATTCAGACCCTCCGAATCACACCACCCCGTGATGTTTTTCTCACTCCTACTAGTGAATGTAATGTAACACACACCCATACAATGCGTACCACCACGTGATGTTTTTCAGAAAACTATCCTACATTGCCACTGCATGTTCCCTGACCTCGCCATGCTGACCACCCCGCAGTGCTTTTCTCCATCCTACATTGCCACTGACTGCTTATCCTAATTCAGACCCTCGGATTCACACCACCCCGTGATGTTTTTCTCACTCCTACTAGTGAATGTAATGTAACACACACCCATACAATGCGCACCACTCCGTGATGTTTTTCTCACTCCTACTAGTGAATGTAATGTAACACACACCCATACAATGCGCACCACTCCGTGATGTTTTTCTCACTCCTACTAGTGAATGTAATGTAACACACACCCATACAATGCGCACCACCCCGCGATGTTTTTCAGAAACCTATCCTATATTGCCATTGCATGTTCCCTGACCTCCACATGCTGACCACCCCGCGGTGCTTTTCTCCATCCAACATAGCCACTCACTGCCTATCCTTATTCAGACCCTCCGATTCACACCACCCCGTGATGTTTTTCTCACTCCTACTAGTGAATGTAATGTAACACACACCCATACAATGCGCACCACCCCTTGATGTTTTTCTCACTCCTACTAGTGAATGTAATGTAACACACACCCATACAATGCCCACCACCCCGTGATGTTTTTCTCACTCCTACTAGTAAATGTAATGTAACACACACCCATAAAATGCGCACAACCCCGCGATGTTTTTCAGAATCCTATCCTACATTGCCACTGAATGTTCCCTGACCTCCCCATGCTGACCACCCCGCGGTGCTTTTCTCCATCCTACATTGCCACTCACTGCCTATCCTAATTCAGACCCTCCGATTCACAAACCCCGCGATGTTTTTCTGACTCCTACTAGTGAATGTAATGTAACACACACACATACAATGTGCACCACCCCGCGATGTTTTTCAGAAACCTATCCTACATTGCCACTGCATGTTCCCTGACCTCCCCATGCTGACCACCCCGCGGTGCTTTTCTCCATCCTACATTGCCACTCACTGCCTATCCTAATTCAGACCCTCTGATTCACACCACCCCGCGATGTTTTTCTCACTCCTACTAGTGAATGTAATGTAACACACACCCATACAATGCGCACCACCCCGTGATGTTTTTCAGAAAACTATCCTACATTGCCACTGCATGTTCCCTGACCTCCCCATGCTGACCACCCCGCGGTGCTTTTCTCCATCCTACATTGCCACTCACTGCCTATCCTAATTCAGACCATCCCATTCACACCACTCCGTGATGTTTTTCTCACTCCCACTAGTGAATGTAATGTAACACACACCCATACAATGTGCACCACCCCGCGATGTTTTTCAGAAACCTATCCTACATTGCCACTGCATGTTCGCTCACCTCCCCATGGTGACCACCCCGCAGTGCTTTTCTCCATCCTACATTGCCACTCACTGCCTATCCTAATTCAGACCCTCCGATTCACACCACCCCGTGATGTTTTTCTCACTCCTACTAGTGAATGTAATGTAACACACACCCATACAACGCGCACCACGCCGTGATGTTTTTCAGAAAACTATCCTACATTGCCACTGCATGTTCCCTGACCTCCCCATGCTGACCACCCTGCGGTGCTTTTCTCCATCCTACATTGCCACTCACTGCCTATCCTAATTCAGACCCTCCGATTCACACCACCCCGTGATGTTTTTCTCACTCCTACTAGTGAATGTAATGTAACACACACCCATACAATGAGCACCACCCCGTGAAGTTTTTCTCACTCCTACTAGTGAATGTAATGTAACACACACCCATACAATGCGCACCACCCCTCGATGTTTTTCTCACTCCTACTAGTAAATGTAATGTAACACACACCCATACAATGCGCACCACCCCGCGATGTTTTTCAGAAACCTATCCTACATTGCCACTGCATGATCCCTGACCTCCCCATGCTGAACACCCCGCGGTGCTTTTCTCCATCCCACATTGCCACAAACTGCCTATCCTAATTCAGACCCTCCGATTCACACCACCCAGTGATGTTTTTCTCACTCCTACTAGTGAATGTAATGTAACACACACCCATACAATGCGCACCACCCCGTGATGTTTTTCTCACTCCTACTAGTGAATGTAATGTAACACACACCCATACAATGCGCACCACCCCGCGATGTTTTTCAGAAACCTATCCTATATTGCCATTGCATGTTCCCTGACCTCCCCATGCTGACCACCCCGCGGTGCTTTTCTCCATCCAACATTGCCACTCACTTCCTATCCTTATTCAGACCCTCCGATTCACACCACCCCGTGATGTTTTTCTCACTCCTACTAGTGAATGTAATGTAACACACACCCATACAATGCGCACCACCCCGTGATGTTTTTCGCACTCCTACTAGTGAATGTAATGTAACACACACCCATACAATGCCCGCCACCCCGTGATGCTTTTCTCACTCCTACTAGTGAATGTAATGTAACACACACCCATACAATGAGCACCACCCCGCGATGTTTTTCAGAAACCTATCCTACATTGCCACTACATGTTCCCTGACCTCCCCATGCTGACCACCCCGCGGTGCTTTTCTCCATCCTACATTGCCACTCACTGCCTATCCTAATTCAGACCCTCCGATACACACCACCCCGTGATGTTTTTCTCACTCCAACTAGTGAATGTAATGTAACACACAACCATACAATGCGCACCACAAAGCGATGTTTTTCAGAAACCTATCCTACATTGACACTGCATGTTCCCTGACCTCCCCATGCTGACCACCCCGCGGTGCATTTCTTCATCCTACATTGACACTCACTGCCTATCCTAATTCAGACCCTCCGATTCACACCACCCCGTGATGTTTTTCTCACTCCTACTATTAAATGTAATGTAACACACACACATACAATGCGCACCACCACGTGATGTTTTTCTCACTCCTACTAGTGAATGTAATGTAACACACACCCATACAATGCGCACCACCCCGCGATGTTTTTCAGAAAACTATCCTACATTGCCACTGCATGTTCCCTGACCTCCCCATGCTGACCACCCCGCGGTGCTTTTCTCCATCCCGCATTGCACACACTGCCTATCCTAATTCAGACCCTCCGATTCACACCACCCCGTAATGTTTTTCTCACTCCTACTAGTGAATGTAATGTAACACACACCCATACAATGTGCACCACCCCGTGATGTTTTTCTCACTCCTACTAGTGAATGTAATGTAACACACACCCATACAATGCGCACCACCCCGCGATGTTTTTCAGAAACCTATCCTACATTGATACTGCATGCTCCCTGAGCTCCCCATGCTGACCACCCCGTGGTGCTATTCTTCATCCTACATTGACACTCACTGCCTATCCTAATTCAGACCCTCCGATTCACACCTCCTCGTGATGTTTTTCTCACTCCTACTAGTGAATGTAATGTAACACACACCCATACAATGCGCACCACCCCGTGATGTTTTTCCGAATCCTATCCTACATTGCCACTGAATGTTCCCTGACCTCCCCATGCTGACCACCCCGCGGTGCTTTTCTTCATCCTACATTGCCACTCACTCCCTATTCTAATTCAGACCCTCCGATTCACACCACCCCGCGATGTTTTTCTCACCGCTACTAGTGAATGTAATGTAACACACACGCATACAATGCGCACCACCCCGTGACGTTTTTCTCACTCCTACTAGTGAATGTAATGTAACACACACCCATACAATGCGCACCACCCCGCGATGTTTTTCAGAAACCTATCCTACATTGCCACTGCATGTTCCCTGACCTCCCCATGCTGACCACCCCGCGGTGCTTTTCTTCATCCTACATTGACACTCACTGCCTATCCTAATTCAGACCCTCCGATTCACACCTCCTCGTGATGTTTTTCTCACTCCTACTAGTGAATGTAATGTAACACACACCCATACAATGCGCACCACCCCGCGATGTTTTTCAGAAAACTATCCTACATTGCCACTGCATGTTCCCTGACCTCCCCATGCTGACCACCCCGCGGTGCTTTTCTCCATCCCACATTGCACACACTGCCTATCCTAATTCAGACCCTCCGATTCACACCACCCCGTAATGTTTTTCTCACTCCTACTAGTGAATGTAATGTAACACACACCCATACAATGTGCACCACCCCGTGATGTTTTTCTCACTCCTACTAGTGAATGTAATGTAACACACACCCATTCAATGCGCACCACCCCGCGAAGTTTTTCAGAAACCTATCCTACATTGATACTGCATGCTCCCTGAGCTCCCCATGCTGACCACCCCGCGGTGCTTTTCTTCATCCTACATTGACACTCACTGCCTATCCTAATTCAGACCCTCCGATTCACACCTCCTCGTGATGTTTTTCTCACTCCTACTAGTGAATGTAATGTAACACACACCCATACAATGCGCACAACCCCGTGATGTTTTTCAGAATCCTATCCTACATTGCCACTGAATGTTCCCTGACCTCCCCATGCTGACCACCCCGCGGTGCTTTTCTCCATCCTACATTGCCACTCACTGCCTATCCTAATTCAGACCCTCCGATTCACAAACCCCGCGATGTTTTTCTGACTCCTACTAGTGAATGTAATGTAACACACACCCATACAATGCGCACCACCCCGCGATGTTTTTCAGAAACCTATCCTACATTGCCAATGCATGTTCCCTGACCTCCCCATGCTGACCACCCCGCGGTGCTTTTCTCCATCCTACATTGCCACTCACTGCCTATCCTAATTCAGACCCTCCAATTCACACCACCCCGCGATGTTTTTCTCACTCCTACTAGTGAATGTAATGTAACACACACCCATACAATGCGCACCACCCCGTGATGTTTTTCAGAAACCTATCCTACATTGCCACTGCATGTTCCCTGACCTCCCCATGCTGACCACCCCGCGGTGCTTTTCTCCATCCTACATTGCCACTCACTGCCTATCCTAATTCAGACCATCCCATTCACACCACCCCGTGATGTTTTTCTCACTCCTACTAGTGAATGTAATGTAACACACATCCATACAATGCGCACCACTCCGTGATGTTTTTCTCACTCCCCCTATTGAATGTAATGTAACACACACCCATACAATGCGCACCACCCCGTGACGTTTTTCTCACTCCTACTAGTGAATGTAATGTAACACACACCCATACAATGCGCACCACCCCGCGATGTTTTTCAGAAACCTATCCTACATTGCCACTGCATGTTCCCTGACCTCCCCATGCTGACCACCCCGCGGTGCTTATCTTCATCCTACATTGACACTCACTGCCTATCCTAATTCAGACCCTCCGATTCACACCTCCCCGTGATGTTTTTCTCACTCCTACTAGTGAATGTAATGTAACACACACCCATACGAGGCGCAACACCCCGTGATGTTTTTCTAACTCCTACTAGTGAATGTAAAGTAACACACACCCATACAATGCGCACCACCCCGCGATGTTTTTCAGAAACGTATCCTACATTGCCACTGCATGTTCCCTGACCTCCCCATGCTGACCACCTCACGGTGCTTTTCTCCATCCTACATTGCCACTCACTGCCTATCCTAATTCAGACCCTCCGATTCACACCACCCCGTGATGTTTTTCTCACTCCTACTAGTGAATGTAATGTAACACACACCCATACCATGTGCACCAGCCTGCGATGTTTTTCAGAAACCTATCCTACATTGCCACTGCATGTTCCCTGACCTCCCCATGCTGACCACCCCGCGGTGCTTTTCTTCATCCTACATTGACACTCACTCCCTATCCTAATTCAGACCCTCTGATTCACACCACCCCGCGATGTTTTTCTCACCCCTACTAGTGAATGTAATGTAACACACACCCATACAATGCGCACCACCCCGTGATGTTTTTCTCACTCCTACTAGTGAATGTAATGTAACACACACCCATACAATGCGCACCACCCCGCGATGTTTTTCAGAAACCTATCCTACATTGCCACTGCATGTTCCCTGACCTCCCCATGCTGACCACCCCGCGGTGCTTATCTTCATCCTACATTGACACTCACTGCCTATCCTAATTCAGACCCTCCGATTCACACCTCCCCGTGATGTTTTTCTCACTCCTACTAGTGAATGTAATGTAACACACACCCATACGAGGCGCAACACCCCGTGATGTTTTTCTAACTCCTACTAGTGAATGTAATGTAACACACACCCATACAATGCGCACCACCCCGCGATGTTTTTCAGAAACGTATCCTACATTGCCACTGCATGTTCCCTGACCTCCCCATGCTGACCACCTCACGGTGCTTTTCTCCATCCTACATTGCCACTCACTGCCTATCCTAATTCAGACCCTCCGATTCACACCACCCCGTGATGTTTTTCTCACTCCTACTAGTGAATGTAATGTAACACACACCCATACCATGCGCACCAGACTGCGATGTTTTTCAGAAACCTATCCTACATTGTCACTGCATGTTCCCTGACCTCCCCATGCTGACCACCCCACTGTGCTTTTCTCCATCCTACATTGCCACTCACTGCCTATTCTAATTCAGACCCTCTGATTCACACCAACCCGTGATGTTTTTCTCACTCCTACTAGTGAATGTAATGTAACACACACCCATACAATGCGCACCACCCCGTGATGTTTTTCTCACTCCTACTAGTGAATGTAATGTAACACACACCCATACAATGCGCACCACCCTGCGATGTTTTTCAGAAACCTATCCTACATTGCCACTGCATGTTCCCTGACCTCCCCATGCTGACCACCCCGCGGTGCTTTTCTCCATCCTACATTGGCACTCACTGCCTATCCTAATACAGACCCTCCGATTCACACCACCTCGTGATGTTTTTCTCACTCCTACTAGTGAATGTAATGTAACACACACCCATACAATGCGCACCACCCCGCGATGATTTTCAGAAACCTATCCTACATTGCCACTGCATGTTCCCTGACCTCCCCATGCTGAACACCCCGCGGTGCTTTTCTCCATCCCACCTTGCCACACAATGCCTATCCTGATTCAGACCCTCCGATTCACACCACCCAGTGATGTTTTTCTCACTCCTACTAGTGAATGTAATGTAACACAAACCCATACAATGCGCACCAACCCGTGATGTTTTTCTCACTCCTACTAGTGAATGTAATGTAACACACACCCATACAATGCGCACCACCACGCGATGTTTTTCAGAAACCTATCCTACATTGCCACTGCATGTTCGCTGACCTCCCATTGCTGACCACCCCGCGGTGCTTTTCTCCATCCTACATTGCCACTCACTGCCTATCCTAATTCAGACCCTCCGATTCACACCACCCCGTGATGTTTTTCTCACTCCTCCTAGTGAATTTAATGTAACACACACCCATACAATCCACACCACCCCGCGATGTTTTTCAGAAACCTATGCTACATATACACTGCATCTTCCCTGACCTCCCCATGCTGACCACCCCGCAGTGCTTTTCTCCATCCTACATTGCCACTCACTGCCTTTCCTAATTAAGACCCTCCAATTCACACCACCCCGTGATGTTTTTCTCACTCCTACTAGTGAATGTAATGTAACACACACCCATACAATGCGCACGACCCCGTGATGTTTTTCTCACTGCTACTAGTGAATGTAATGTAACACACACCCATACAATGCGCACCACACCGCGATGTTTTTCAGAAACCTATCCTACATTGCCACTGCATGTTCCCTGACCTCCCCATGCTGACCACCCCGCCGTGCTTTTCTCCATCCTACATTGCCACTCACTGCCTATCCTAATTCAGGCCCTCCGATTCTCACCACCCCGCGATGTTTTTCTCCCTCCTACTAGTGAATGTAATGTAACACACACCAATACAATGCGCACCACCCCGTGAAGTTTTTCTCACTCCTACTAGTGAATGTAATGTAACACACACCCATACAATGCGCACCACACCGTGATGTTTTTGTCACTCCTACTAGTGAATATAATGTAACACACACGCATACAATGCGCACCACCCCGCGATGTTTTTCAGAAACCTATCCTACATTGACACTGCATGTTCCCTGAACTCCCCATGCTGACCACCCCGCGGTACTTTTCTCCATCCTACCTTGCCACTCACTGCCTATCCTAATTCAGAACCTCCGATTCACACCGCCCCGTGATGTTTTTTCTCACTCCTACTATTGAATGTAATGTAACACACACCCATACAATGCGCACCACCCCGTGATGTTTTTCTCACTCCTACTAGTGAATGTAATGTAACACACACCCATACAATGCGCACCACCCTGCGATGTTTTTCAGAAACCTATCCTACATTGATACTGCATGTTCCCTGAGCTCCCCATGCTGACCACACCGCGGTGCTTTTCTTCATCCTACATTGACACTCACTGCCTATCCTAATTCAGACCCTCCAATTCACACCACCCCGTGATGTTTTTCTCACTCCTACTAGTGAATGTAATGTAACACACACCTATACAATGCGCACCAGCACGCGATGTTTTTCAGAAACCTATCCTACATTGCCACTGCATGTACCCTGACCTCCCCATGCTGACCACCCCGCGGTGCTTTTCTCCATCCTACATTGCCATTCACTGCCTATCCTAATTCAGACCCTCAGATTCACACCACCCTGCGATGTTTTTCTCACTCCTACTAGTGAATGTAATGTAACACACACCCATACAATGCGCACCACCCCGCGAAGTTTTTCAGAAACCTATCCTACATTACCACTGCATGTTCCCTTACCTCCCCATGCTGACCACGCCGCGGTGCTTTGCTCCATCCTACATTGCCACTCACTGCCTATCCTAATTCAGACCCTCCGATTCACACCACCCCGTGATGTTTTTCTCACTCCTACTAGTGAATGTAATGTAACACACACCCATACAATGCGTACCACCCCGCGATGTTTCTCAGAAACCTATCCTACATTGCCACTGCATGTTCCCTGACCTCCCCATGCTGACCACCCCGCGGTGCTTTTCTCAATCCTACATTGAAACTCACTGAATATCCTTATTCAGACCCTCCGATTCACACCACCCCGTGATGTTTTTCTCACTCCTACTAGTGAATGTAATGTAACACACACCCATACAATGCGCAACACCCCGCGATGTTTTTCATTAACCTATCCTACATTGCCACTGCATGTGCCCTGACCTCCACATGCTGACCACCCCGCGGTGCTTTACTCCATCCTACATTGACACTCACTGCCTATCCTAATTCAGACCCTCCGATTCACACTTCTCCGTGATGTTTTTCTCACTCCTACTAGTGAATGTAATGTAACACACACCCATTCAATGCGCACCACCCCGCGATGTTTTTCCGAAACCTATCCTACATTTCCACTGCATGTTCCCTGACCTCCCCATGCTGACCACCCCACGGTGCTTTTCTTCATCCTACAATGACACTCACTGCCTATCCTAATTCAGACCCTCCGATTCACACCACCCCGTGATGTTTTTCTCACTCCTACTAGTAAATGTAATGTAACACACACCCATACAATGCGCACCACCACGTGATGTTTTTCTCACTCCTACTAGTGAATGTAATGTAACACACACCCATACAATGCGCACCACCCCGTGATGTTTTTCTCACTCCTACTAGTAAATGTAATGTAACACACACCCATACAATGTGCACCACCCCATGATGTTTTTCTCACTCCTACTAGTGAATGTAATGTAACACACACCCATACAATGCGCACCACCTCGCGATATTTTTCAGAAACCTATCCTACTTTGCCACTGCATGTTCTCAGACCTCCCCATGCTGACCACCCCGCGGTGCTTTTCTCAATCCTACATTGCCACTCACTGCCTATCCTAATTCAGACCCTCAGATTCACACCACCCTGCGATGTTTTTCTCACTCCTACTAGTGAATGTAATGTAACACACACCCATACAATGCGCACCACCCCGCGATGTTTTTCAGAAACCTATCCTACATTACCACTCCATGTTCCCTGACCTCCACATGCTGACCACGCCGCGGTGCTTTGCTCCATCCTACATTGCCACTCACTGCCTATCCTAATTCAGACCCTCCGATTCACTCCACCCCGTGATGTTTTTCTCACTCCTTCTAGTGAATTTAATGTAACATACACCCATAAAATGTGCACCACCCCGTGATGTTTTCTCACTCCTACTAGTGAATGTAATGTAACACACACACATACAATGCGCACCACCCCGCGATGTTTTTCATTAACCTATCCTACATTGCCACTGCATGTTCCCTGACCTCCCCATGCTGACCACCCCGCGGTGCTTTTCTCCATCCTACATTGACACTCACTGCCTATCCTAATTCAGACCCTCCGATTCACACTTCCCCGTGATGTTTTTCTCACTCCTACTAGTGAATGTAATGTAACACACACCCATTCAATGCGCACCACCCCGCGATATTTTTCAGAAACCTATCCTACATTGCCACTGCATGTTCCCTGAACTCCCCATGCTGACCACCCCACGGTGCTTTTCTTCATCCTACAATGACACTCACTGCCTATCCTAATTCAGACCCTCCGATTCACACCACCCCGTGATGTTTTTCTCACTCCTACTAGTGAATGTAATGTAACACACACCCATACGAGGCGCAACACCCCATGATGTTTTTCTAACTCCTACTAGTGAATGTAATGTAACACACACCCATACAATGCGCACCACCCCGCGATGTTTTTCAGAAACGTATCCTACATTGCCACTGCATGTTCCCTGACCTCCCCATGCTGACCACCTCACGGTGCTTTTCTCCATCCTACATTGCCACTCACTGCCTATCCTAATTCAGACCCTCCGATTCACACCACCCCGTGATGTTTTTCTCACTCCTACTAGTGAATGTAATGTAACACACACCCATACCATGCGCACCAGACTGCGATGTTTTTCAGAAACCTATCCTACATTGTCACTGCATGTTCCCTGACCTCCCCATGCTGACCACCCCACTGTGCTTTTCTCCATCCTACATTGCCACTCACTGCCTATTCTAATTCAGACCCTCTGATTCACACCACCCCGTGATGTTTTTCTCACTCCTACTAGTGAATGTAATGTAACACACACCCATACAATGCGCACCACCCCGTGATGTTTTTCTCACTCCTACTAGTGAATGTAATGTAACACACACCCATACAATGCGCACCACCCTGCGATGTTTTTCAGAAACCTATCCTACATTGCCACTGCATGTTCCCTGACCTCCCCATGCTGACCACCCCGCGGTGCTTTTCTCCATCCTACATTGGCACTCACTGCCTATCCTAATACAGACCCTCCGATTCACACCACCTCGTGATGTTTTTCTCACTCCTACTAGTGAATGTAATGTAACACACACCCATACAATGCGCACCACCCCGCGATGATTTTCAGAAACCTATCCTACATTGCCACTGCATGTTCCCTGACCTCCCCATGCTGAACACCCCGCGGTGCTTTTCTCCATCCCACCTTGCCACACAATGCCTATCCTGATTCAGACCCTCCGATTCACACCACCCAGTGATGTTTTTCTCACTCCTACTAGTGAATGTAATGTAACACAAACCCATACAATGCGCACCAACCCCTGATGTTTTTCTCACTCCTACTAGTGAATGTAATGTAACACACACCCATACAATGCGCACCACCACGCGATGTTTTTCAGAAACCTATCCTACATTGCCACTGCATGTTCGCTGACCTCCCATTGCTGACCACCCCGCGGTGCTTTTCTCCATCCTACATTGCCACTCACTGCCTATCCTAATTCAGACCCTCCGATTCACACCACCCCGTGATGTTTTTCTCACTCCTCCTAGTGAATTTAATGTAACACACACCCATACAATCCACACCACCCCGCGATGTTTTTCAGAAACCTATGCTACATATACACTGCATCTTCCCTGACCTCCCCATGCTGACCACCCCGCAGTGCTTTTCTCCATCCTACATTGCCACTCACTGCCTTTCCTAATTAAGACCCTCCAATTCACACCACCCCGTGATGTTTTTCTCACTCCTACTAGTGAATGTAATGTAACACACACCCATACAATGCGCACGACCCCGTGATGTTTTTCTCACTGCTACTAGTGAATGTAATGTAACACACACCCATACAATGCGCACCACACCGCGATGTTTTTCAGAAACCTATCCTACATTGCCACTGCATGTTCCCTGACCTCCCCATGCTGACCACCCCGCCGTGCTTTTCTCCATCCTACATTGCCACTCACTGCCTATCCTAATTCAGGCCCTCCGATTCTCACCACCCCGCGATGTTTTTCTCCCTCCTACTAGTGAATGTAATGTAACACACACCAATACAATGCGCACCACCCCGTGAAGTTTTTCTCACTCCTACTAGTGAATGTAATGTAACACACACCCATACAATGCGCACCACACCGTGATGTTTTTGTCACTCCTACTAGTGAATATAATGTAACACACACGCATACAATGCGCACCACCCCGCGATGTTTTTCAGAAACCTATCCTACATTGACACTGCATGTTCCCTGAACTCCCCATGCTGACCACCCCGCGGTACTTTTCTCCATCCTACATTGCCACTCACTGCCTATCCTAATTCAGAACCTCCGATTCACACCGCCCCGTGATGTTTTTTCTCACTCCTACTATTGAATGTAATGTAACACACACCCATACAATGCGCACCACCCCGTGATGTTTTTCTCACTCCTACTAGTGAATGTAATGTAACACACACCCATACAATGCGCACCACCCTGCGATGTTTTTCAGAAACCTATCCTACATTGATACTGCATGTTCCCTGAGCTCCCCATGCTGACCACACCGCGGTGCTTTTCTTCATCCTACATTGACACTCACTGCCTATCCTAATTCAGACCCTCCGATTCACACCACCCCGTGATGTTTTTCTCACTCCTACTAGTGAATGTAATGTAACACACACCTATACAATGCGCACCAGCACGCGATGTTTTTCAGAAACCTATCCTACATTGCCACTGCATGTTCCCTGACCTCCCCATGCTGACCACCCCGCGGTGCTTTTCTCCATCCTACATTGCCATTCACTGCCTATCCTAATTCAGACCCTCAGATTCACACCACCCTGCGATGTTTTTCTCACTCCTACTAGTGAATGTAATGTAACACACACCCATACAATGCGCACCACCCCGCGAAGTTTTTCAGAAACCTATCCTACATTACCACTGCATGTTCCCTTACCTCCCCATGCTGACCACGCCGCGGTGCTTTGCTCCATCCTACATTGCCACTCACTGCCTATCCTAATTCAGACCCTCCGATTCACACCACCCCGTGATGTTTTTCTCACTCCTACTAGTGAATGTAATGTAACACACACCCATACAATGCGTACCACCCCGCGATGTTTCTCAGAAACCTATCCTACATTGCCACTGCATGTTCCCTGACCTCCCCATGCTGACCACCCCGCGGTGCTTTTCTCAATCCTACATTGAAACTCACTGAATATCCTTATTCAGACCCTCCGATTCACACCACCCCGTGATGTTTTTCTCACTCCTACTAGTGAATGTAATGTAACACACACCCATACAATGCGCAACACCCCGCGATGTTTTTCATTAACCTATCCTACATTGCCACTGCATGTGCCCTGACCTCCACATGCTGACCACCCCGCGGTGCTTTACTCCATCCTACATTGACACTCACTGCCTATCCTAATTCAGACCCTCCGATTCACACTTCTCCGTGATGTTTTTCTCACTCCTACTAGTGAATGTAATGTAACACACACCCATTCAATGCGCACCACCCCGCGATGTTTTTCCGAAACCTATCCTACATTTCCACTGCATGTTCCCTGACCTCCCCATGCTGACCACCCCACGGTGCTTTTCTTCATCCTACAATGACACTCACTGCCTATCCTAATTCAGACCCTCCGATTCACACCACCCCGTGATGTTTTTCTCACTCCTACTAGTAAATGTAATGTAACACACACCCATACAATGCGCACCACCACGTGATGTTTTTCTCACTCCTACTAGTGAATGTAATGTAACACACACCCATACAATGCGCACCACCCCGTGATGTTTTTCTCACTCCTACTAGTAAATGTAATGTAACACACACCCATACAATGTGCACCACCCCATGATGTTTTTCTCACTCCTACTAGTGAATGTAATGTAACACACACCCATACAATGCGCACCACCTCGCGATATTTTTCAGAAACCTATCCTACTTTGCCACTGCATGTTCTCAGACCTCCCCATGCTGACCACCCCGCGGTGCTTTTCTCAATCTTACATTGCCACTCACTGCCTATCCTAATTCAGACCCTCAGATTCACACCACCCTGCGATGTTTTTCTCACTCCTACTAGTGAATGTAATGTAACACACACCCATACAATGCGCACCACCCCGCGATGTTTTTCAGAAACCTATCCTACATTACCACTCCATGTTCCCTGACCTCCACATGCTGACCACGCCGCGGTGCTTTGCGCCATCCTACATTGCCACTCACTGCCTATCCTAATTCAGACCCTCCGATTCACTCCACCCCGTGATGTTTTTCTCACTCCTTCTAGTGAATTTAATGTAACATACACCCATAAAATGTGCACCACCCCGTGATGTTTTCTCACTCCTACTAGTGAATGTAATGTAACACACACACATACAATGCGCACCACCCCGCGATGTTTTTCATTAACCTATCCTACATTGCCACTGCATGTTCCCTGACCTCCCCATGCTGACCACCCCGCGGTGCTTTTCTCCATCCTACATTGACACTCACTGCCTATCCTAATTCAGACCCTCCGATTCACACTTCCCCGTGATGTTTTTCTCACTCCTACTAGTGAATGTAATGTAACACACACCCATTCAATGCGCACCACCCCGCGATGTTTTTCAGAAACCTATCCTACATTGCCACTGCATGTTCCCTGAACTCCCCATGCTGACCACCCCACGGTGCTTTTCTTCATCCTACAATGACACTCACTGCCTATCCTAATTCAGACCCTCCGATTCACACCACCCCGTGATGTTTTTCTCACTCCTACTAGTAAATGTAATGTAACACACACCCATAAAATGCGCACCACCACGGGATGTTTTTCTCACTCCTACTAGTGAATGTAATGTAACACACACCCATACAATGCGCACCACCCCGCGATGATTTTCAGAAACCTATCCTACATTGCCACTGCATGTTCCCTGACCTCCCCATGCTGAACATCCCGCGGTGCTTTTCTCCATCCCACCTTGCCACACAATGCCTATCCTGATTCAGACCCTCCGATTCACACCACCCAGTGATGTTTTTCTCACTCCTACTAGTGAATGTAATGTAACACAAACCCATACAATGCGCACCAACCCGTGATGTTTTTCTCACTCCTACTAGTGAATGTAATGTAACACACACCCATACAATGCGCACCACCACGCGATGTTTTTCAGAAACCTATCCTACATTGCCACTGCATGTTTCCTGACCTCCCCATGCTGACCACCCCGCGGTGCTTTTCTCCATCCCACATTGCACACATTGCCTATCCTAATTCAGGCTTTCCGATTCACACCACCCCGTGATGTTTTTCTCACTCCTACTAGTGAATGTAATGTAACACACACCCATACAATGTGCACCACCCCGTGATGTTTTTCTCACTCCTACTAGTGAATGTAATGTAACACACACCCATACAATGCGAGCCACCCCGTGATGTTTTTCTCACTCCTACTAGGGAATGTAATGTAACACACACCCATACAATGCGCACCACCCCGCGATTTTTTTCAGAAACCTATCCTACATTGCCACTGCATGTTCCCTGACCTCCCCATGCTGACCACCCCGCGGTGCTTTTCTCCATCCTACATTGCCACTCACTGCCTATCCTAATTCTGACCCTCCGATACACACCACCCCGTGATGTTTTTCTCACTCCAACTAGTGAATGTAATGTAACACACAACCATACAATGCGCACCACAAAGCGATGTTTTTCAGAAACCTATCCTACATTGACACTGCATGTTCCCTGACCTCCCCATGCTGACCACCCCGCGGTGCATTTCTTCATCCTACATTGACACTCACTGCCTATCCTAATTCAGACCCTCCGATTCACACCACCCCGTGATGTTTTTCTCACTCCTACTATTAAATGTAATGTAACACACACACATACAATGCGCACCACCACGTGATGTTTTTCTCACTCCTACTAGTGAATGTAATGTAACACACACCCATACAATGCGCACCACCCCGCGATGTTTTTCAGAAAACTATCCTACATTGCCACTGCATGTTCCCTGACCTCCCCATGCTGACCACCCCGCGGTGCTTTTCTCCATCCCGCATTGCACACACTGCCTATCCTAATTCAGACCCTCCGATTCACACCACCCCGTAATGTTTTTCTCACTCCTACTAGTGAATGTAATGTAACACACACCCATACAATGTGCACCACCCCGTGATGTTTTTCTCACTCCTACTAGTGAATGTAATGTAACACACACCCATACAATGCGCACCACCCCGCGATGTTTTTCAGAAACCTATCCTACATTGATACTGCATGCTCCCTGAGCTCCCCATGCTGACCACCCCGTGGTGCTTTTCTTCATCCTACATTGACACTCACTGCCTATCCTAATTCAGACCCTCCGATTCACACCTCCTCGTGATGTTTTTCTCACTCCTACTAGTGAATGTAATGTAACACACACCCATACAATGCGCACCACCCCGTGATGTTTTTCAGAATCCTATCCTACATTGCCACTGAATGTTCCCTGACCTCCCCATGCTGACCAACCCGCGGTGCTTTTCTTCATCCTACATTGCCACTCACTCCCTATCCTAATTCAGACCCTCCGATTCACACCACCCCGCGATGTTTTTCTCACCGCTACTAGTGAATGTAATGTAACACACACGCATACAATGCGCACCACCCCGTGACGTTTTTCTCACTCCTACTAGTGAATGTAATGTAACACACACCCATACAATGCGCACCACCCCGCGATGTTTTTCAGAAACATATCCTACATTGCCACTGCATGTTCCCTGACCTCCCCATGCTGACCACCCCGCGGTGCTTTTCTTCATCCTACATTGACACTCACTGCCTATACTAATTCAGACCCTCCGATTCACACCTCCTCGTGATGTTTTTCTCACTCCTACTAGTGAATGTAATGTAACACACACCCATACAATGCGCACCACCCCGCGATGTTTTTCAGAAAACTATCCTACATTGCCACTGCATGTTCCCTGACCTCCCCATGCTGACCACCCCGCGGTGCTTTTCTCCATCCCACATTGCACACACTGCCTATCCTAATTCAGACCCTCCGATTCACACCACCCCGTAATGTTTTTCTCACTCCTACTAGTGAATGTAATGTAACACACACCCATACAATGTGCACCACCCCGTGATGTTTTTCTCACTCCTACTAGTGAATGTAATGTAACACACACCCATTCAATGCGCACCACCCCGCGAAGTTTTTCAGAAACCTATCCTACATTGATACTGCATGCTCCCTGAGCTCCCCATGCTGACCACCCCGCGGTGCTTTTCTTCATCCTACATTGACACTCACTGCCTATCCTAATTCAGACCCTCCGATTCACACCTCCTCGTGATGTTTTTCTCACTCCTACTAGTGAATGTAATGTAACACACACCCATACAATGCGCACAACCCCGTGATGTTTTTCAGAATCCTATCCTACATTGCCACTGAATGTTCCCTGACCTCCCCATGCTGACGACCCCGCGGTGCTTTTCTCCATCCTACATTGCCACTCACTGCCTATCCTAATTCAGACCCTCCGATTCACAAACCCCGCGATGTTTTTCTGACTCCTACTAGTGAATGTAATGTAACACACACCCATACAATGCGCACCACCCCGCGATGTTTTTCAGAAACCTATCCTACATTGCCAATGCATGTTCCCTGACCTCCCCATGCTGACCACCCCGCGGTGCTTTTCTCCATCCTACATTGCCACTCATTGCCTATCCTAATTCAGACCCTCCAATTCACACCACCCCGCGATGTTTTTCTCACTCCTACTAGTGAATGTAATGTAACACACACCCATACAATGCGCACCACCCCGTGATGTTTTTCAGAAACCTATCCTACATTGCCACTGCATGTTCCCTGACCTCCCCATGCTGACCACCCCGCGGTGCTTTTCTCCATCCTACATTGCCACTCACTGCCTATCCTAATTCAGACCATCCCATTCACACCACCCCGTGATGTTTTTCTCACTCCTACTAGTGAATGTAATGTAACACACATCCATACAATGCGCACCACTCCGTGATGTTTTTCTCACTCCCACTATTGAATGTAATGTAACACACACCCATACAATGCGCACCACCCCGTGACGTTTTTCTCACTCCTACTAGTGAATGTAATGTAACACACACCCATACAATGCGCACCACCCCGCGATGTTTTTCAGAAACCTATCCTACATTGCCACTGCATGTTCCCTGACCTCCCCATGCTGACCACCCCGCGGTGCTTATCTTCATCCTACATTGACACTCACTGCCTATCCTAATTCAGACCCTCCGATTCACACCTCCCCGTGATGTTTTTCTCACTCCTACTAGTGAATGTAATGTAACACACACCCATACGAGGCGCAACACCCCGTGATGTTTTTCTAACTCCTACTAGTGAATGTAATGTAACACACACCCATACAATGCGCACCACCCCGCGATGTTTTTCAGAAACGTATCCTACATTGCCACTGCATGTTCCCTGACCTCCCCATGCTGACCACCTCACGGTGCTTTTCTCCATCCTACATTGCCACTCATTGCCTATCCTAATTCAGACCCTCCGATTCACACCACCCCGTGATGTTTTTCTCACTCCTACTAGTGAATGTAATGTAACACACACCCATACCATGTGCACCAGCCTGCGATGTTTTTCAGAAACCTATCCTACATTGCCACTGCATGTTCCCTGACCTCCCCATGCTGACCACCCCTCGGTGCTTTTCTTCATCCTACATTGACACTCACTCCCTATCCTAATTCAGACCCTCTGATTCACACCACCCCGCGATGTTTTTCTCACCCCTACTAGTGAATGTAATGTAACACACACCCATACAATGCGCACCACCCCGTGACGTTTTTCTCACTCCTACTAGTGAATGTAATGTAACACACACCCATACAATGCGCACCACCCCGCGATGTTTTTCAGAAACCTATCCTACATTGCCACTGCATGTTCCCTGACCTCCCCATGCTGACCACGCCGCGGTGCTTTGCTCCATCCTACATTGCCACTCACTGCCTATCCTAATTCAGACCCTCCGATTCACACCACCCCGTGATGTTTTTCTCACTCCTACTAGTGAATGTAATGTAACACACACCCATACAATGCGTACCACCCCGCGATGTTTCTCAGAAACCTATCCTACATTGCCACTGCATGTTCCCTGACCTCCCCATGCTGACCACCCCGCGGTGCTTTTCTCAATCCTACATTGAAACTCACTGAATATCCTTATTCAGACCCTCCGATTCACACCACCCCGTGATGTTTTTCTCACTCCTACTAGTGAATGTAATGTAACACACACCCATACAATGCGCAACACCCCGCGATGTTTTTCATTAACCTATCCTACATTGCCACTGCATGTGCCCTGACCTCCACATGCTGACCACCCCGCGGTGCTTTACTCCATCCTACATTGACACTCACTGCCTATCCTAATTCAGACCCTCCGATTCACACTTCTCCGTGATGTTTTTCTCACTCCTACTAGTGAATGTAATGTAACACACACCCATTCAATGCGCACCACCCCGCGATGTTTTTCCGAAACCTATCCTACATTTCCACTGCATGTTCCCTGACCTCCCCATGCTGACCACCCCACGGTGCTTTTCTTCATCCTACAATGACACTCACTGCCTATCCTAATTCAGACCCTCCGATTCACACCACCCCGTGATGTTTTTCTCACTCCTACTAGTAAATGTAATGTAACACACACCCATACAATGCGCACCACCACGTGATGTTTTTCTCACTCCTACTAGTGAATGTAATGTAACACACACCCATACAATGCGCACCACCCCGTGATGTTTTTCTCACTCCTACTAGTAAATGTAATGTAACACACACCCATACAATGTGCACCACCTCGCGATCTTTTTCAGAAACCTATCCTACTTTGCCACTGCATGTTCTCAGACCTCCCCATGCTGACCACCCCGCGGTGCTTTTCTCCATCCTACATTGCCACTCACTGCCTATCCTAATTCAGACCCTCAGATTCACACCACCCTGCGATGTTTTTCTCACTCCTACTAGTGAATGTAATGTAACACACACCCATACAATGCGCACCACCTCGCGATCTTTTTCAGAAACCTATCCTACTTTGCCACTGCATGTTCTCAGACCTCCCCATGCTGACCACCCCGCGGTGCTTTTCTCCATCCTACATTGCCACTCACTGCCTATCCTAATTCAGACCCTCAGATTCACACCACCCTGCGATGTTTTTCTCACTCCTACTAGTGAATGTAATGTAACACACACCCATACAATGCGCACCACCCCGCGATGTTTTTCAGAAACCTATCCTACATTACCACTGCATGTTCCCTGACCTCCACATGCTGACCACGCCGCGGTGCTTTGCTCCATCCTACATTGCCACTCACTGCCTATCCTAATTCAGACCCTCCGATTCACTCCACCCCGTGATGTTTTTCTCACTCCTTCTAGTGAATTTAATGTAACATACACCCATAAAATGTGCACCACCCCGTGATGTTTTCTCACTCCTACTAGTGAATGTAATGTAACACACACACATACAATGCGCACCACCCCGCGATATTTTTCATTAACCTATCCTACATTGCCACTGCATGTTCCCTGACCTCCCCATGCTGACCACCCCGCGGTGCTTTTCTCCATCCTACATTGACACTCACTGCCTATCCTAATTCAGACCCTCCGATTCACACTTCCCCGTGATGTTTTTCTCACTCCTACTAGTGAATGTAATGTAACACACACCCATTCAATGCGCACCACCCCGCGATGTTTTTCCGAAACCTATCCTACATTTCCACTGCATGTTCCCTGACCTCCCCATGCTGACCACCCCACGGTGCTTTTCTTCATCCTACAATGACACTCACTGCCTATCCTAATTCAGACCCTCCGATTCACACCACCCCGTGATGTTTTTCTCACTCCTACTAGTAAATGTAATGTAACACACACCCATACAATGCGCACCACCACGTGATGTTTTTCTCACTCCTACTAGTGAATGTAATGTAACACACACCCATACAATGCGCACCACCCCGTGATGTTTTTCTCACTCCTACTAGTAAATGTAATGTAACACACACCCATACAATGTGCACCACCTCGCGATCTTTTTCAGAAACCTATCCTACTTTGCCACTGCATGTTCTCAGACCTCCCCATGCTGACCACCCCGCGGTGCTTTTCTCCATCCTACATTGCCACTCACTGCCTATCCTAATTCAGACCCTCAGATTCACACCACCCTGCGATGTTTTTCTCACTCCTACTAGTGAATGTAATGTAACACACACCCATACAATGCGCACCACCTCGCGATCTTTTTCAGAAACCTATCCTACTTTGCCACTGCATGTTCTCAGACCTCCCCATGCTGACCACCCCGCGGTGCTTTTCTCCATCCTACATTGCCACTCACTGCCTATCCTAATTCAGACCCTCAGATTCACACCACCCTGCGATGTTTTTCTCACTCCTACTAGTGAATGTAATGTAACACACACCCATACAATGCGCACCACCCCGCGATGTTTTTCAGAAACCTATCCTACATTACCACTGCATGTTCCCTGACCTCCACATGCTGACCACGCCGCGGTGCTTTGCTCCATCCTACATTGCCACTCACTGCCTATCCTAATTCAGACCCTCCGATTCACTCCACCCCGTGATGTTTTTCTCACTCCTTCTAGTGAATTTAATGTAACATACACCCATAAAATGTGCACCACCCCGTGATGTTTTCTCACTCCTACTAGTGAATGTAATGTAACACACACACATACAATGCGCACCACCCCGCGATGTTTTTCATTAACCTATCCTACATTGCCACTGCATGTTCCCTGACCTCCCCATGCTGACCACCCCGCGGTGCTTTTCTCCATCCTACATTGACACTCACTGCCTATCCTAATTCAGACCCTCCGATTCACACTTCCCCGTGATGTTTTTCTCACTCCTACTAGTGAATGTAATGTAACACACACCCATTCAATGCGCACCACCCCGCGATGTTTTTCAGAAACCTATCCTACATTGCCACTGCATGTTCCCTGAACTCCCCATGCTGACCACCCCACGGTGCTTTTCTTCATCCTACAATGACACTCACTGCCTATCCTAATTCAGACCCTCCGATTCACACCACCCCGTGATGTTTTTCTCACTCCTACTAGTAAATGTAATGTAACACACACCCATAAAATGCGCACCACCACGGGATGTTTTTCTCACTCCTACTAGTGAATGTAATGTAACACACACCCATACAATGCGCACCACCCCGCGATGTTTTTCAGAAACCTATCCTACATTGCCACTGCATGTTCCCTGACCTCCCCATGCTGACCACCCCGCGGTGCTTTTCTCCATCCCACATTGCACACATTGCCTATCCTAATTCAGGCTTTCCGATTCACACCACCCCGTGATGTTTTTCTCACTCCTACTAGTGAATGTAATGTAACACACACCCATACAATGTGCACCACCCCGTGATGTTTTTCTCACTCCTACTAGTGAATGTAATGTAACACACACCCATACAATGCGAGCCACCCCGTGATGTTTTTCTCACTCCTACTAGGGAATGTAATGTAACACACACCCATACAATGCGCACCACCCCGCGATTTTTTTCAGAAACCTATCCTACATTGCCACTGCATGTTCCCTGACCTCCCCATGCTGACCACCCCGCGGTGCTTTTCTCCATCCTACATTGCCACTCACTGCCTATCCTAATTCAGACCCTCCGATACACACCACCCCGTGATGTTTTTCTCACTCCAACTAGTGAATGTAATGTAACACACAACCATACAATGCGCACCACAAAGCGATGTTTTTCAGAAACCTATCCTACATTGACACTGCATGTTCCCTGACCTCCCCATGCTGACCACCCCGCGGTGCATTTCTTCATCCTACATTGACACTCACTGCCTATCCTAATTCAGACCCTCCGATTCACACCACCCCGTGATGTTTTTCTCACTCCTACTATTAAATGTAATGTAACACACACACATACAATGCGCACCACCACGTGATGTTTTTCTCACTCCTACTAGTGAATGTAATGTAACACACACCCATACAATGCGCACCACCCCGCGATGTTTTTCAGAAACCTATCCTACATTGACACTGCATGCTCCCTGAGCTCCCCATGCTGACCACCCAGTGGTGCTTTTCTTCATCCTACATTGACACTCACTGCCTATCCTAATTCAGACCCTCCGATTCACACCTCCTCGTGATGTTTTTCTCACTCCTACTAGTGAATGTAATGTAACACACACCCATACAATGCGCACCACCCCGTGATGTTTTTCAGAATCCTATCCTACATTTCCACTGAATGTTCCCTGACCTCCCCATGCTGACCACCCCGCGGTGCTTTTCTTCATCCTACATTGCCACTCACTCCCTATCCTAATTCAGACCCTCCGATTCACACCACCCCGCGATGTTTTTCTCACCGCTACTAGTGAATGTAATGTAACACACACGCATACAATGCGCACCACCCCGTGACGTTTTTCTCACTCCTACTAGTGAATGTAATGTAACACACACCCATACAATGCGCACCACCCCGCGATGTTTTTCAGAAACCTATCCTACATTGCCACTGCATGTTCCCTGACCTCCCCATGCTGACCACCCCGCGGTGCTTTTCTTCATCCTACATTGACACTCACTGCCTATCCTAATTCAGACCCTCCGATTCACACCTCCTCGTGATGTTTTTCTCACTCCTACTACTGAATGTAATGTAACACACACCCATACAATGCGCACCACCCCGCGATGTTTTTCAGAAAACTATCCTACATTGCCACTGCATGTTCCCTGACCTCCCCATGCTGACCACCCCGCGGTGCTTTTCTCCATCCCACATTGCACACACTGCCTATCCTAATTCAGACCCTCCGATTCACACCACCCCGTAATGTTTTTCTCACTCCTACTAGTGAATGTAATGTAACACACACCCATACAATGTGCACCACCCCGTGATGTTTTTCTCACTCCTACTAGTGAATGTAATGTAACACACACCCATTCAATGCGCACCACCCCGCGAAGTTTTTCAGAAACCTATCCTACATTGCCACTGCATGTTCCCTGACCTCCCCATGCTGACCACCCCGCGGTGCTTTTCTTCATCCTACATTGACACTCACTGCCTATCCTAATTCAGACCCTCCGATTCACACCTCCCCGTGATGTTTTTCTCACTCCTATTAGTGAATGTAATGTAACACACACCCATACGAGGCGCAACACCCCGTGATGTTTTTCTAACTCCTACTAGTGAATGTAATGTAACACACACCCATACAATGCGCACCACCCCGCGATGTTTTTCAGAAACGTATCCTACATTGCCACTGCATGTTCCCTGACCTCCCCATGCTGACCACCTCACGGTGCTTTTCTCCATCCTACATTGCCACTCACTGCCTATCCTAATTCAGACCCTCCGATTCACACCACCCCGTGATGTTTTTCTCACTCCTACTAGTGAATGTAATGTAACACACACCCATACCATGTGCACCAGCCTGCGATGTTTTTCAGAAACCTATCCTACATTGCCACTGCATGTTCCCTGACCTCCCCATGCTGACCACCCCGCGGTGCTTTTCTTCATCCTACATTGACACTCACTCCCTATCCTAATTCAGACCCTCTGATTCACACCACCCCGCGATGTTTTTCTCACCCCTACTAGTGAATGTAATGTAACACACACCCATACAATGCGCACCACCCCGTGACGTTTTTCTCACTCCTACTAGTGAATGTAATGTAACACACACCCATACAATGCGCACCACCCCGTGACGTTTTTCTCACTCCTACTAGTGAATGTAATGTAACACACACCCATACAATGCGCACCACCCCTCGATGTCTTTCAGAAACCTATCCTACATTGCCACTGCATGTTCCCTGACCTCCCCATGCTGACCACCTCACGGTGCTTTTCTCCATCCTACATTGCCACTCACTGCCTATCCTAATTCAGACCCTCCGATTCACACCACCCCGTGATGTTTTTCTCACTCCTACTAGTGAATGTAATGTAACACACACCCATACCATGCGCACCAGACTGCGATGTTTTTCAGAAACCTATCCTACATTGTCACTGCATGTTCCCTGACCTCCCCATGCTGACCACCCCACTGTGCTTTTCTCCATCCTACATTGCCACTCACTGCCTATTCTAATTCAGACCCTCTGATTCACACCACCCCGTGATGTTTTTCTCACTCCTACTAGTGAATGTAATGTAACACACACCCATACAATGCGCACCACCCCGTGATGTTTTTCTCACTCCTACTAGTGAATGTAATGTAACACACACCCATACAATGCGCACCACCCCGCGATGTTTTTCAGAAACCTATCCTACATTGCCACTGCATGTTCCCTGACCTCCCCATGCTGATCACCCCGCGGTGCTTTTCTCCATCCTACATTGGCACTCACTGCCTATCCTAATACAGACCCTCCGATTCACACCACCTCGTGATGTTTTTCTCACTCCTACTAGTGAATGTAATGTAACACACACCCATACAATGCGCACCACCCCGCGATGATTTTCAGAAACCTATCCTACATTGCCACTGCATGTTTCCTGACCTCCCCATGCTGAACACCCCGCGGTGCTTTTCTCCATCCCACCTTGCCACACAATGCCTATCCTGATTCAGACCCTCCGATTCACACCACCCAGTGATGTTTTTCTCACTCCTACTAGTGAATGTAATGTAACACAAACCCATACAATGCGCACCAACCCGTGATGTTTTTCTCACTCCTACTAGTGAATGTAATGTAACACACACCCATACAATGCGCACCACCACGCGATGTTTTTCAGAAACCTATCCTACATTGCCACTGCATGTTCGCTGACCTCCCATTGCTGACCACCCCGCGGTGCTTTTCTCCATCCTACATTGCCACTCACTGCCTATCCTAATTCAGACCCTCCGATTCACACCACCCCGTGATGTTTTTCTCACTCCTCCTAGTGAATTTAATGTAACACACACCCATACAATCCACACCACCCCGCGATGTTTTTCAGAAACCTATGCTACATATACACTGCATGTTCCCTGACCTCCCCATGCTGACCACACCGCAGTGCTTTTCTCCATCCTACATTGCCACTCACTGCCTTTCCTAATTAAGACCCTCCAATTCACACCACCCCGTGATGTTTTTCTCACTCCTACTAGTGAATGTAATGTAACACACACCCATACAATGCGCACGACCCCGTGATGTTTTTCTCACTGCTACTAGTGAATGTAATGTAACACACACCCATACAATGCGCACCACACCGCGATGTTTTTCAGAAACCTATCCTACATTGCCACTGCATGTTCCCTGACCTCCCCATGCTGACCACCCCGCGGTGCTTTTCTCCATCCTACATTGCCACTCACTGCCTATCCTAATTCAGGCCCTCCGATTCTCACCACCCCGCGATGTTTTTCTCCCTCCTACTAGTGAATGTAATGTAACACACACCAATACAATGCGCACCACCCCGTGAAGTTTTTCTCACTCCTACTAGTGAATGTAATGTAACACACACCCATACAATGCGCACCACACCGTGATGTTTTTGTCACTCCTACTAGTGAATATAATGTAACACACACGCATACAATGCGCACCACCCCGCGATGTTTTTCAGAAACCTATCCTACATTGACACTGCATGTTCCCTGAACTCCCCATGCTGACCACCCCGCGGTACTTTTCTCCATCCTACATTGCCACTCACTGCCTATCCTAATTCAGAACCTCCGATTCACACCGCCCCGTGATGTTTTTTCTCACTCCTACTATTGAATGTAATGTAACACACACCCATACAATGCGCACCACCCCGTGATGTTTTTCTCACTCCTACTAGTGAATGTAATGTAACACACACCCATACAATGCGCACCACCCTGCGATGTTTTTCAGAAACCTATCCTACATTGATACTGCATGTTCCCTGAGCTCCCCATGCTGACCACACCGCGGTGCTTTTCTTCATCCTACATTGACACTCACTGCCTATCCTAATTCAGACCCTCCGATTCACACCACCCTGTGATGTTTTTCTCACTCCTACTAGTGAATGTAATGTAACACACACCTATACAATGCGCACCAGCACGCGATGTTTTTCAGAAACCTATCCTACATTGCCACTGCATGTTCCCTGACCTCCCCATGCTGACCACCCCGCGGTGCTTTTCTCCATCCTACATTGCCATTCACTGCCTATCCTAATTCAGACCCTCAGATTCAAACCACCCTGCGATGTTTTTCTCACTCCTACTAGTGAATGTAATGTAACACACACCCATACAATGCGCACCACCCCGCGAAGTTTTTCAGAAACCTATCCTACATTACCATTGCATGTTCCCTTACCTCCCCATGCTGACCACGCCGCGGTGCTTTGCTCCATCCTACATTGCCACTCACTGCCTATCCTAATTCAGACCCTCCGATTCACACCACCCCGTGATGTTTTTCTCACTCCTACTAGTGAATGTAATGTAACACACACCCATACAATGCGTACCACCCCGCGATGTTTCTCAGAAACCTATCCTACATTGCCACTGCATGTTCCCTGACCTCCCCATGCTGACCACCCCGCGGTGCTTTTCTCAATCCTACATTGAAACTCACTGAATATCCTTATTCAGACCCTCCGATTCACACCACCCCGTGATGTTTTTCTCACTCCTACTAGTGAATGTAATGTAACACACACCCATACAATGCGCAACACCCCGCGATGTTTTTCATTAACCTATCCTACATTGCCACTGCATGTGCCCTGACCTCCACATGCTGACCACCCCGCGGTGCTTTACTCCATCCTACATTGACACTCACTGCCTATCCTAATTCAGACCCTCCGATTCACACTTCTCCGTGATGTTTTTCTCACTCCTACTAGTGAATGTAATGTAACACACACCCATTCAATGCGCACCACCCCGCGATGTTTTTCCGAAACCTATCCTACATTTCCACTGCATGTTCCCTGACCTCCCCATGCTGACCACCCCACGGTGCTTTTCTTCATCCTACAATGACACTCACTGCCTATCCTAATTCAGACCCTCCGATTCACACCACCCCGTGATGTTTTTCTCACTCCTACTAGTAAATGTAATGTAACACACACCCATACAATGCGCACCACCACGTGATGTTTTTCTCACTCCTACTAGTGAATGTAATGTAACACACACCCATACAATGCGCACCACCCCGTGATGTTTTTCTCACTCCTACTAGTAAATGTAATGTAACACACACCCATACAATGTGCACCACCCCATGATGTTTTTCTCACTCCTACTAGTGAATGTAATGTAACACACACCCATACAATGCGCACCACCTCGCGATGTTTTTCAGAAACCTATCCTACTTTGCCACTGCATGTTCTCAGACCTCCCCATGCTGACCACCCCGCGGTGCTTTTCTCCATCCTACATTGCCACTCACTGCCTATCCTAATTCAGACCCTCAGGTTCACACCACCCTGCGATGTTTTTCTCACTCCTACTAGTGAATGTAATGTAACACACACCCATACAATGCGCACCACCCCGCGATGTTTTTCAGAAACCTATCCTACATTACCACTGCATGTTCCCTGACCTCCACATGCTGACCACGCCGCTGTGCTTTGCTCCATCCTACATTGCCACTCACTGCCTATCCTAATTCAGACCCTCCGATTCACTCCACCCCGTGATGTTTTTCTCACTCCTTCTAGTGAATTTAATGTAACATACACCCATAAAATGTGCACCACCCCGTGATGTTTTCTCACTCCTACTAGTGAATGTAATGTAACACACACACATACAATGCGCACCACCCCGCGATGTTTTTCATTAACCTATCCTACATTGCCACTGCATGTTCCCTGACCTCCCCATGCTGACCACCCCGCGGTGCTTTTCTCCATCCTACATTGACACTCACTGCCTATCCTAATTCAGACCCTCCGATTCACACTTCCCCGTGATGTTTTTCTCACTCCTACTAGTGAATGTAATGTAACACACACCCATTCAATGCGCACCACCCCGCGATGTTTTTCAGAAACCTATCCTACATTGCCACTGCATGTTCCCTGAACTCCCCATGCTGACCACCCCACGGTGCTTTTCTTCATCCTACAATGACACTCACTGCCTATCCTAATTCAGACCCTCCGATTCACACCACCCCGTGATGTTTTTCTCACTCCTACTAGTAAATGTAATGTAACACACACCCATAAAATGCGCACCACCACGGGATGTTTTTCTCACTCCTACTAGTGAATGTAATGTAACACACACCCATACAATGCGCACCACCCCGCGATGTTTTTCAGAAACCTATCCTACATTGCCACTGCATGTTCCCTGACCTCCCTATGCTGACCACCCCGCGGTGCTTTTCTCCATCCCACATTGCACACATTGCCTATCCTAATTCAGGCTTTCCGATTCACACCACCCCGTGATGTTTTTCTCACTCCTACTAGTGAATGTAATGTAACACACACCCATACAATGTGCACCACCCCGTGATGTTTTTCTCACTCCTACTAGTGAATGTAATGTAACACACACCCATACAATGCGAGCCACCCCGTGATGTTTTTCTCACTCCTACTAGGGAATGTAATGTAACACACACCCATACAATGCGCACCACCCTGCGATGTTTTTCATAAACCTATCCTACATTACCACTGCATGTTCCCTGAGCTCCGCATGCTGACCACCCCGCGGTGCTTTTCTCCATCCTAAATTGCCACTCACTGCCTATCCTAATTCAGACCCTCCTATTCACACCACCCCGTGATGCTTTTCTCACTCCTACTAGTGAATGTAATGTAACACACACCCATACAATTCGCACCACCCCGTGATGTTTTTCTCACTCCTACTAGTGAATGTAATGTAACACACACCCATACAATGCACACCACCCCGCGATGTTTTTCAGAAACCTATCCTACATTGCCACTGCATGTTCCCTGACCTCCCCATGCTGAGCACCCCGCGGTGCTTTTCTCCATCCCACAGTGCCACACACTGCCTATCCTAATTCAGACCCTCAGATTCACACCACCCCGTGATGTTTTTCTCACTCCTACTAGTGAATGTAATGTAACACACACCCATACAATGCGCACCACCCCGTGACGCTTTTCTCACTCCTACTAGTGAATATAATGTAACACACACCCATACAATGCGCACCACCTCGCGATGTTTTTCAGAAACCTATCCTACATTGCCAATGCATGTTCCCTGACCTCCCCATGCTGACCACCCCGCGGTGCTTTTCTCCATCCTACATTGCCACTCACTGCCTATCCTAATTCAGACCCTCAGATTCACACCACACTGCGATGTTTTTCTCACTCCTACTAATGAATGTAATGTAACACACACCCATACAATGCGCACCACCCCGCGATGTTTTTTTAGAAAACTATCCTACATTGCCACTGCATATTCCCTGACCTCCCCATGCTGTCCACCCCGCGGTGCTTTTCTCCATCCTACATTGCCACTCACTGCCTATCCTAATTCAGACCCTCTGATTCACACCACCCCGTGATGTTTCTCTCACTCCTACTAGTGAATGTAATGTAACACACACCCATACAATGCGCACCACCCCGCAATGTTTTTTAGATACCTATCATACATTACCACTGCATGTTCCCTGACCTCCCCATGCTGACCACGCCGTGGTGCTTTTCTGCATCCTACATTGCCACTCACTGCCTATTCTAATTCAGACTCTCCGATTCACACCACTCCGTGATGTTTTTCTCACTCCTACTAGTGAATGTAATGTAACATACACCCATACACTGCGCACCACCCCGTGATGTTTTTCTCACTCCTACTAGTGAATGTAATGTAACACACACCCATACAATGCGCACCACCCCGCGATGTTTTTCAGAAACCTATCCTACATTGCCACTGCATGTTCCCTGACCTCCCCATGCTGACCACCCCGTGGTGCTTTTCTCCATCCTACATTGCCACTCACTGAATATCCTAATTCAGACACTCCGATTCACACCACCCCGTGATGTTTTTCTCACTCCTACTAGTGAATGTAAAGTAACACACACCCATACAATGCGCACCACCCCGCGATGTTTTACAGAAACCTATCCTACATTGCCACTGCATGTTCCCTGACCTCCCCATGCTGACCACCCTGTGGTGCTTTTCTCCATCCTACATTGACACTCACTGCCTATCCTAATTCAGACCATCCGATTCACACTTCCCCGTGATGTTTTTCTCACTCCTACTAGTGAATGTAATGTAACACACACCCATTCAATGCGCACCACCCCGCGATGTTTTTCAGAAACCTATCCTACATTGCCACTGCATGTTTGCTGGCCTCCCCATGCTGACCACCCCTCGGTGCTTTTTACCATCCTACATTGCCACTCACTGCCTATCCTAATTCAGACCCTCCGATTCACACCACCCCGTGATGTTTTTCTCACTCCTACTAGTGAATGTAATGTAACATACACCCATAAAATGCGCACCACCCCGTGATGTTTTTCTCAATCCTACTAGTGAATGTAATGTAACACACACCCATACAATGCGGACCACCCCGCGATGTTTTTCAGAAACCTATCCTACATTGCCACTGCATGTTCCCTGACCTCCCCATCCTGACCACCCCGTGGTGCTTTTCTCAATCTTACATTGCCACTCACTGAATATCCTAATTCAGACCCTCCGATTCACACCACCCCGTGATGTTTGTCTCACTCCTACTAGTGAATGTAATGTAACACACACCCATACAATGCGCACCACCCCGCGATGTTTTTCATTAACCTATCCTACATTGCCACTGCATGTTCCCTGACCTCCCCATGCTGACTACCCCGAGGTGCTTTTCTCCATCCTACATTGACACTCACTGCCTATCCTAATTCAGACCCTCTGATTCACACTTCCCCGTGATGTTTTTCTCACTCCTACTAGTGAATGTAATGTAACACACACCCATTCAATGCGCACCACACCGCGATGTTTTTCAGAAACCTATCCTACATTGCCACTGCATGTTCCTGACCTCCCCATGCTGACCACCCCACGGTGCTTTTCTCCATCCCACATTGCACACACTGCCTATCCTAATTCAGACCCTCCGATTCACACCACCCCGTGATGTTTTTCTCACTCCTACTAGTAAATGTAATGTAACACACACCCATACAATGCGCACCACCACGTGTTTTTCTCACTCCTACTAGTGAATGTAATGTAACACACACCCATACAATGCGCACCACCCCGTGATGTTTTTCTCACTCCTACTAGTAAATGTAATGTAACACACACCCATACAATGTGCACCACCCCATGATGTTTTTCTCACTCCTACTAGTGAATGTAATGTAACACACACCCATACAATGCGCACCACCTCGCGATGTTTTTCAGAAACCTATCCTACTTTGCCACTGCATGTTCTCAGACCTCCCCATGCTGACCACCCCGCGGTGCTTTTCTCCATCCTACATTGCCACTCACTGCCTATCCTAATTCAGACCCTCAGGTTCACACCACCCTGCGATGTTTTTCTCACTCCTACTAGTGAATGTAATGTAACACACACCCATACAATGCGCACCACCCCGCGATGTTTTTCAGAAACCTATCCTACATTACCACTGCATGTTCCCTGACCTCCACATGCTGACCACGCCGCGGTGCTTTGCTCCATCCTACATTGCCACTCACTGCCTATCCTAATTCAGACCCTCCGATTCACTCCACCCCGTGATGTTTTTCTCACTCCTTCTAGTGAATTTAATGTAACATACACCCATAAAATGTGCACCACCCCGTGATGTTTTCTCACTCCTACTAGTGAATGTAATGTAACACACACACATACAATGCGCACCACCCCGCGATGTTTTTCATTAACCTATCCTACATTGCCACTGCATGTTCCCTGACCTCCCCATGCTGACCACCCCGCGGTGCTTTTCTCCATCCTACATTGACACTCACTGCCTATCCTAATTCAGACCCTCCGATTCACACTTCCCCGTGATGTTTTTCTCACTCCTACTAGTGAATGTAATGTAACACACACCCATTCAATGCGCACCACCCCGCGATGTTTTTCAGAAACCTATCCTACATTGCCACTGCATGTTCCCTGAACTCCCCATGCTGACCACCCCACGGTGCTTTTCTTCATCCTACAATGACACTCACTGCCTATCCTAATTCAGACCCTCCGATTCACACCACCCCGTGATGTTTTTCTCACTCCTACTAGTAAATGTAATGTAACACACACCCATAAAATGCGCACCACCACGGGATGTTTTTCTCACTCCTACTAGTGAATGTAATGTAACACACACCCATACAATGCGCACCACCCCGCGATGTTTTTCAGAAACCTATCCTACATTGCCACTGCATGTTCCCTGACCTCCCCATGCTGACCACCCCGCGGTGCTTTTCTCCATCCCACATTGCACACATTGCCTATCCTAATTCAGGCTTTCCGATTCACACCACCCCGTGATGTTTTTCTCACTCCTACTAGTGAATGTAATGTAACACACACCCATACAATGTGCACCACCCCGTGATGTTTTTCTCACTCCTACTAGTGAATGTAATGTAACACACACCCATACAATGCGAGCCACGCCGTGATGTTTTTCTCACTCCTACTAGGGAATGTAATGTAACACACACCCATACAATGCGCACCACCCTGCGATGTTTTTCATAAACCTATCCTACATTACCACTGCATGTTCCCTGAGCTCCGCATGCTGACCACCCCGCGGTGCTTTTCTCCATCCTAAATTGCCACTCACTGCCTATCCTAATTCAGACCCTCCTATTCACACCACCCCGTGATGCTTTTCTCACTCCTACTAGTGAATGTAATGTAACACACACCCATACATTTCGCACCACCCCGTGATGTTTTTCTCACTCCTACTAGTGAATGTAATGTAACACACACCCATACAATGCACACCACCCCGCGATGTTTTTCAGAAACCTATCCTACATTGCCACTGCATGTTCCCTGACCTCCCCATGCTGACCACCCCGCGGTGCTTTTCTCCATCCCACAGTGCCACACACTGCCTATCCTAATTCAGACCCTCAGATTCACACCACCCCGTGATGTTTTTCTCACTCCTACTAGTGAATGTAATGTAACACACACCCATACAATGCGCACCACCCCGTGACGCTTTTCTCACTCCTACTAGTGAATATAATGTAACACACACCCATACAATGCGCACCACCTCGCGATGTTTTTCAGAAACCTATCCTACATTGCCAATGCATGTTCCCTGACCTCCCCATGCTGACCACCCCGCGGTGCTTTTCTCCATCCTACATTGCCACTCACTGCCTATCCTAATTCAGACCCTCAGATTCACACCACACTGCGATGTTTTTCTCACTCCTACTAATGAATGTAATGTAACACACACCCATACAATGCGCACCACCCCGCGATGTTTTTTTAGAAAACTATCCTACATTGCCACTGCATATTCCCTGACCTCCCCATGCTGTCCACCCCGCGGTGCTTTTCTCCATCCTACATTGCCACTCACTGCCTATCCTAATTCAGACCCTCTGATTCACACCACCCCGTGATGTTTCTCTCACTCCTACTAGTGAATGTAATGTAACACACACCCATACAATGCGCACCACCCCGCAATGTTTTTTAGATACCTATCATACATTACCACTGCATGTTCCCTGACCTCCCCATGCTGACCACGCCGTGGTGCTTTTCTGCATCCTACATTGCCACTCACTGCCTATTCTAATTCAGACTCTCCGATTCACACCACTCCGTGATGTTTTTCTCACTCCTACTAGTGAATGTAATGTAACATACACCCATACACTGCGCACCACCCCGTGATGTTTTTCTCACTCCTACTAGTGAATGTAATGTAACACACACCCATACAATGCGCACCACCCCGCGATGTTTTTCAGAAACCTATCCTACATTGCCACTGCATGTTCCCTGACCTCCCCATGCTGACCACCCCGCGGTGCTTTTCTCCATCCTACATTGCCACTCACTGAATATCCTAATTCAGACACTCCGATTCACACCACCCCGTGATGTTTTTCTCACTCCTACTAGTGAATGTAAAGTAACACACACCCATACAATGCGCACCACCCCGCGATGTTTTACAGAAACCTATCCTACATTGCCACTGCATGTTCCCTGACCTCCCCATGCTGACCACCCTGTGGTGCTTTTCTCCATCCTACATTGACACTCACTGCCTATCCTAATTCAGACCATCCGATTCACACTTCCCCGTGATGTTTTTCTCACTCCTACTAGTGAATGTAATGTAACACACACCCATTCAATGCGCACCACCCCGCGATGTTTTTCAGAAACCTATCCTACATTGCCACTGCATGTTTGCTGGCCTCCCCATGCTGACCACCCCTCGGTGCTTTTTACCATCCTACATTGCCACTCACTGCCTATCCTAATTCAGACCCTCCGATTCACACCACCCCGTGATGTTTTTCTCACTCCTACTAGTGAATGTAATGTAACATACACCCATAAAATGCGCACCACCCCGTGATGTTTTTCTCAATCCTACTAGTGAATGTAATGTAACACACACCCATACAATGCGGACCACCCCGCGATGTTTTTCAGAAACCTATCCTACATTGCCACTGCATGTTCCCTGACCTCCCCATCCTGACCACCCCGTGGTGCTTTTCTCAATCTTACATTGCCACTCACTGAATATCCTAATTCAGACCCTCCGATTCACACCACCCCGTGATGTTTGTCTCACTCCTACTAGTGAATGTAATGTAACACACACCCATACAATGCGCACCACCCCGCGATGTTTTTCATTAACCTATCCTACATTGCCACTGCATGTTCCCTGACCTCCCCATGCTGACTACCCCGAGGTGCTTTTCTCCATCCTACATTGACACTCACTGCCTATCCTAATTCAGACCCTCTGATTCACACTTCCCCGTGATGTTTTTCTCACTCCTACTAGTGAATGTAATGTAACACACACCCATTCAATGCGCACCACACCGCGATGTTTTTCAGAAACCTATCCTACATTGCCACTGCATGTTCCTGACCTCCCCATGCTGACCACCCCACGGTGCTTTTCTCCATCCCACATTGCACACACTGCCTATCCTAATTCAGACCCTCAGATTCAAACCATCCCGTGATGTTTTTCTCACTCCTACTAGTGAATGTAATGTAACACACACCCATAAAATGCGCACCACCCCGCGATATTTTTCAGAAACCTATCCTACATTGCCACTGCATGTTCCCTGACCTACCCATGCTGACCACCCCGCGGTGCTTTTCTCCATCCTACATTGCCACTCACTCCGTATCCTAATTCAGACCCTCCGATTCACACCACCCCGCGATGTTTTTCTCACTCCTTCTAGTGAATGTAATGTAACACACACCCATACAATGCGCACCACCCCGCGATGTTTTTCAGAAACCTATCCTACATTGCCACTGTATGTTCGCTCACCTCCCCATGCTGACCACCCCGCGGTGCTTTTCTCCATCCTACATTGCCACTCACTGCCTATCCTAATTCAGACCCTCCGATTCACACCACCCCGTGATGTTTTTCTCACTCCTACTAGTGAATGTAATGTAACACACACCCATACAATGCGCACCACCCCGTGATGTTTTTCAGAAAACTATCCTACATTGCCACTGCATGTTCCCTGACCTCCCCACGCTGACCACCCTGCGGTGCTTTTCTCCATCCTACATTGCCACTCACTGCCTATCCTAATTCAGAGCCTCCGATTCACACCACCCCGTGATGTTTTTCTCACTCCTACTAGTGAATGTAATGTAACACACACCCATACAATGCGCACCACCCCGCGATGTTTTTCAGAAACCTATCCTACATTGTCACTGCATGTTCCCTGACCTCCCCTTGCTGAACACCCCGCGGTGCTTTTCTCCACCCTACATTGCCACTCACTGCCTATCCTAATTCAGAACCTCCGATTCACACCACCCCGTGATGTTTTTCTCACTCCTACTACTGAATGTAATGTAACACACACCCATACAATTCGCACCACCCCGTGATGTTCTTCTCACTCCTACCAGTGAATGTAATGTAACACACACCCATACAATGCGCACCACCAGGCGATGTTTTTCAGAAAACTATCCCACATTGCCACTGCATGTTCCCTGACCTCCCCATGCTGACCACCCCGCGGTGCTTTTCTCCATCCCACATTGCCACACACTGCGTATCCTAATTCAGACCCTTCGATTCACACCACCCCGTTATGTTTTTCTCACTCCTACTAGTGAATGTAATGTAACACACACCCATAAAAGGCGCACCACCCCGCGATGTTTTTCAGAAACCTATCCTACATTACCACTGCATGTTCCCTGACCTCCCCATGCTGACCACGCCGCGGTGCTTTTCTGCATCCTACATTGCCACTCACTGCCTATCCTAATTCAGACCCTCCGATTCACACCACCCCGTGATGTTTTTCTCACTCCTACTAGTGAATGTAATGTAACATACACCCATACAATGCGCACCACCCCGTGATGTTTTTCTCACTCCTACTAGTGAATGTAATGTAACACACACCCATACAATGCGCACCACCCCGCGATGTTTTTCAGAAACCTATCCTACATTGCCACTGCATGTTCCCTGACCTCCCCATGCTGACGACCCCGCGGTGCTTTTCTCCATCCTACATTGCCACTCACTGAATATCCTAATTCAGACCCTCCGATTCACACCACCCCGTGATGTTTTTCTCACTCCTACTAGTGAATGTAATGTTACACACACCCATACAATGCGCACCACCCGCGATGTTTTTCAGAAATCTATCCTACATTGACACTGCATGTTCCCTGACCTCCCCATGCTGACCACCCCGCGGTGCTTTTCTCCATCCTACATTGCCACTCACTGCCTATCCTAATTCAGACCCTCCGATTCACACCACCCCGTGATGTTTTTCTCACTCCTACTAGTGAATGTAATGTAACACAAACCCATACAACGCGCACCACCCCGCGACGTTTTTCGGAAACCTATCCTACATTGCCACTGCATGTTCCCTGACCTCCCCATGCTGACCACCCCGCGGTGCTTTTCTCCATCCTACATTGCCACTCACTGCCTATCCTAATTCAGACCCTCCGATTCACACCACCCCGCGATGTTTTTCTCAATTGTACTAGTGAATGTAATGTAACACACACCCATACAATGCGCACCACCCCGCGATGTTTTTCAGAAACCTATCCTACATTGCCACTGCATGTTCCCTGACCTCCCCATGCTGACCACCCCGCCGTGCTTTTCTCCATCCTACATTGCCACTCACTGCCTATCCTAATTCAGACCCTCCGATTCACACCACCCCGTGATGTTTTTCTCACTCCTACTAGTGAATGTAATGTAACACACACCCATACAATGCGCACAACCCCGCGATGTTTTTCGGAAACCTATCCTACATTGCCACTGCATGTTCCCTGACCTCCCCATGCTGACCACCCCGCGGTGCTTTTCTCCATCCTACATTGCCACTCACTGCCTATCCTAATTCAGACCCTCCGATTCACACCACCCCGTGATGTTTTTATCACTCCTACTAGTGAATGTAATGTAACACACACCCATACAATTCTCACCACACCGTGATATTTTTCAAAGTACTATCCTACATTGCCACTGCATGTTCCCTGACCTCCCCATGCTGACCACCCCGCGGTGCTTTTCTCCATCCTACATTGCCACTCACGGCCTATCCTAATTCACACCCTCCGATTCACACAACCCCGTGATGTTTTTCTCACTCCTACTAGTGAATGTAATGTAACACACACCCATATAATGCGCACCACCCGGCGAAGTTCTTCAGAAACCTATCCTACTTGCCACTGCATGTTCCCTGACCTCCCCATGGTGACCACCCCGCGGTGCTTTTCTCCATCCTACATTGCCACTCACTGCCTATCCTAATTCAGACCCTTTGATTCACACCACCCCGTGATGTTTTTCTCACTCCTACTAGTGAATGTAATGTAGCACACACCCATACAATGCGCACCACCCCGTGATGTTTTTCAGAAACCTATGCTACATAGCCACTGCATGTTCCCTGACCTCCCAATGCTGACCACCCCGCGGTGCTTTTCTCCATCCTACATTGCCACTCACTGCCTATCCTAATTCAGACCCTCCGATTCACACCACCCCGTGATGTTTTTCTCACTCCTACTAGTGAATGTAATGTAACACACACCCATATAATGCGCACCACCCCGTGATGTTTTTCAAAAAACTATCCTACATTGCCACTGCATGTTCCCTGACCTCCCCATGCTGACCACCCCGCGGTGCTTTTCTCCATCCTACATTGCCACTCACTGCCTATCCTAATTCAGACCCTCCGATTCACACCACCCCGTGATGTTTTTCTTACTCCTACTAGTGAATGTAATGTAACACACACCCATAGAATGCGCACCACCCCGTGATGTTTTTCTCACTCCTACTAGTGAATGTAATGTAACACACAGCCATACAATGCGCACCACCCCGCGATGTTTTTCAGAAACCTATCCTACATTGCCACTGCATGTTCCCTGACCTCTCCATGCTGACCACTCCGCGGTGCTTTTCTCCATCCTACATTGCCACTCACTGCTATCCTAATTCAGAACCTCCGATTCACACCACCCTGCGATGTTTTTCTCACTCCTACTAGTGAATGTAATGTAACACACACCCATACAATGCGCACCACCCCGCGATGTTTTTCCCAAACCTATCCTACATTGCCACTGCATGTTCCCTGACCTCCCCATGCTGACCACCACGCGGTGCATTTCTTAATCCTACATTGACACTCACTGCCTATCCTAATTCAGACCCTGCGATTCACACCACCCTGTGATGTTTTTCTCAATCCTACTAGTGAATGTAATGTAACACACACCCATACAATGCGCACCACCCCGTGATGTTTTGCAGAAAACTATCCTACATTGCCACTGCATGTTCCCTGACCTCCCCATGCTGACCACCCCGCAGTGCTTTTCTCCATCCTACATTGCCACTCACGGCCTATCCTAATTCAGACCCTCCGATTCACACCACCCCGTGATGATTTTCTCACTCCTACTAGTGAATGTAATGTAACACACACCCATATAATGCGCACCACCCGGCGAAGTTTTTCAGAAACCTATCCTACATTGCCACTGCATGTTCCCTGACCTCCCCATGCTGACCACCCCGTGGTGCTTTTCTCCATCCTACATTGCCACTCACTGCCTATCCTAATTCAGACCCTCCGATTCACACCACCCCGTGATGTTTTTCTCACGCCTAATAGTGAATGTAATGTAACACACACCCATACAATGCGCACCACCCCGTGATGTTTTTCTCACTCCTACTAGTGAATGTAATGTAACACACACGCATACAATGCGCACCACCCCGCGATGTTTTTCAGAAACATATCCTACATTGCCACTGCATGTTCCCTGACCTCCCCGTGCTGACCACCCCGCAGTGCTTTTCTCCATCCTACATTGCCACTCACTGCCTATCCCAATTCAGAGCCTCCGATTCACACCACCCCGTGATGTTTTTCTCACTCCTACTAGTGAATGTGATGTAACACTCACCCATACAATGCGCACCACCCCGCGATGTTTTTCAGAAACCTATCCTACATTGCCACTGCATGTTCCCTGACCTCCCCATGCTCAACACCCCGTGGTGCTTTTCTCCATCCTACATTGCCACTCACTGCCTATCCTAATTCAGACCCTCCGATTCACACAACCCCGTGATGTTTTTCTCACTCCTACTAGTGAATGTAATGTAACACACACCCATACAATGCGCACCACCCCGTGATGTTCTTCTCACTCCTACCAGTGAATGTAATGTAACACACACCCATACAATGCGCACCACCACGCGATGTTTTTCAGAAAACTATCCTACATTGCCACTGCATGTTCCCTGACCTCCCCATGCTGACCACCCCGCGGTGCTTTTCTCCATCCCACATTGCCACACACTGCCTATCCTAATTCAGACCCTCTGATTCACACCACCCCGTGATGTTTTTCTCACTCCTATTAGTGAATGTAATGTAACACACAGCCATACAATGCGCACCACCCCGCGATGTTTTTCAGAAACCTATCCTACATTGCCACTGCATGTTCCCTGACCTCTCCATGCTGACCACTCCGCGCTGCTTTTCTCCATCCAACATTGCCACTCACTGCCTATCCTAATTCAGAGCTTCCGATTCACACCACCCCAGGATGTTTTTCTCACTGCTACTAGTGAATGTAATGTAACACACACCCCTACAATGCGCACCACCCCGCGATGTTTTTCAGAAACCTATCCTACATTACCACTGCATGTTCCCTGACCTCCGCATGCTGACAACCCCACTGTGCTTTTCTCCATCCTACATTGCCACTCACTGCCTATCCTAATTCAGACCCTCCGATTCACACCACCCCGTGATGTTTTTCTCACTCCTTCTAGTGAATGTAATGTAACACACACCCATACAATGCGCACCACCCCGCGATGTTTTTCAGAAACCTATCCTACATTGCCACTGTATGATCGCTCACCTCCCCATGCTGACCACCCCGCGGTGCTTTTCTCCATCCTACATTGCCACTCACTGCCTATCCTAATTCAGACCCTCCGATTCACACCACCCCGTGATGTTTTTCTCACTCCTACTAGTGAATGTAATGTAACACACACCCATACAATGCGCACCACCCCGTGATGTTTTTCAGAAAACTATCCTACATTGCCACTGCATGTTCCCTGACCTCCCCACGCTGACCACCCTGCGGTGCTTTTCTCCATCCTACATTGCCACTCACTGCCTATCCTTATTCAGAGCCTCCGATTCACACCACCCCGTGATGTTTTTCTCACTCCTACTAGTGAATGTAATGTAACACACACCCATACAATGCGCACCACCCCGCGATGTTTTTCAGAAACCTATCCTACATTGTCACTGCATGTTCCCTGACCTCCCCTTGCTGAACACCCCGCGGTGCTTTTCTCCATCCTACATTGCCACTCACTGCCTATCCTAATTCAGAACCTCCGATTCACACCACCCCGTGATGTTTTTCTCACTCCTACTACTGAATGTAATGTAACACACACCCATACAATTCGCACCACCCCGTGATGTTCTTCTCACTCCTACCAGTGAATGTAATGTATCACACACCCATACAATGCGCACCACCAGGCGATGTTTTTCAGAAAACTATCCCACATTGCCACTGCATGTTCCCTGACCTCCCCATGCTGACCACCCCGCGGTGCTTTTCTCCATCCCACATTGCCACACACTGCCTATCCTAATTCAGACCCTTCGATTCACACCACCCCGTTATGTTTTTCTCACTCCTACTAGTGAATGTAATGTAACACACACCCATACAATGCGCACCACCCCGTGATGTTTTTCTCACTCCTACTAGTGAATGTAATGTAACACACACCCATAAAAGGCGCACCACCCCGCGATGTTTTTCAGAAACCTATCCTACATTACCACTGCATGTTCCCTGACCTCCCCATGCTGACCACGCCGCGGTGCTTTTCTGCATCCTACATTGCCACTCACTGCCTATCCTAATTCAGACCCTCCGATTCACACCACCCCGTGATGTTTTTCTCACTCCTACTAGTGAATGTAATGTAACATACACCCATACAATGCGCACCACCCCGTGATGTTTTTCTCACTCCTACTAGTGAATGTAATGTAACACACACCCATACAATGCGCACCACCCGCGATGTTTTTCAGAAATCTATCCTACGTTGACACTGCATGTTCCCTGACCTCCCCATGCTGACCACCCCGCGGTGCTTTTCTCCATCCTACATTGCCACTCACTGCCTATCCTAATTCAGACCCTCCGATTCACACCACCCCGTGTTGTTTTTCTCACTCCTACTAGTGAATGTAATGTAACACAAACCCATACAACGCGCACCACCCCGCGACGTTTTTCGGAAACCTATCCTACATTGCCACTGCATGTTCCCTGACCTCCCCATGCTGACCACCCCGCGGTGCTTTTCTCCATCCTACATTGCCACTCACTGCCTATCCTAATTCAGACCCTCCGATTCACACCACCCCGCGATGTTTTTCTCAATTGTACTAGTGAATGTAATGTAACACACACCCATACAATGCGCACCACCCCGCGATGTTTTTCAGAAACCTATCCTACATTGCCACTGCATGTTCCCTGACCTCCCCATGCTGACCACCCCGCCGTGGTTTTCTCCATCCTACATTGCCACTCACTGCCTATCCTAATTCAGACCCTCCGATTCACACCACCCCGTGATGTTTTTCTCACTCCTACTAGTGAATGTAATGTAACACACACCCATACAATGCGCACAACCTCGCGATGTTTTTCGGAAACCTATCCTACATTGCCACTGCATGTTCCCTGACCTCCCCATGCTGACCACCCCGCGGTGCTTTTCTCCATCCTACATTGCCACTCACTGCCTATCCTAATTCAGACCCTCCGATTCACACCACCCCGTGATGTTTTTATCACTCCTACTAGTGAATGTAATGTAACACACACCCATACAATTCTCACCACACCGTGATATTTTTCAAAGTACTATCCTACATTGCCACTGCATGTTCCCTGACCTCCCCATGCTGACCACCCCGCGGTGCTTTTCTCCATCCTACATTGCCACTCACGGCCTATCCTAATTCACACCCTCCGATTCACACCACCCCGTGATGTTTTTCTCACTCCTACTAGTGAATGTAATGTAACACACACCCATATAATGCGCACCACCCGGCGAAGTTCTTCAGAAACCTATCCTACTTGCCACTGCATGTTCCCTGACCTCCCCATGGTGACCACCCCGCGGTGCTTTTCTCCATCCTACATTGCCACTCACTGCCTATCCTAATTCAGACCCTTCGATTCACACCACCCCGTGATGTTTTTCTCACTCCTACTAGTGAATGTAATGTAGCACACACCCATACAATGCGCACCACCCCGTGATGTTTTTCAGAAACCTATGCTACATAGCCACTGCATGTTCCCTGACCTCCCAATGCTGACCACCCCGCGGTGCTTTTCTCCATCCTACATTGCCACTCACTGCCTATCCTAATTCAGACCCTCCGATTCACACCACCCCGTGATGTTTTTCTCACTCCTACTAGTGAATGTAATGTAACACACACCCATATAATGCGCACCACCCCGTGATGTTTTTCAAAAAACTATCCTACATTGCCACTGCATGTTCCCTGACCTCCCCATGCAGACCACCCCGCGGTGCTTTTCTCCATCCTACATTGCCACTCACTGCCTATCCTAATTCAGACCCTCCGATTCACACCACCCCGTGATGTTTTTCTTACTCCTACTAGTGAATGTAATGTAACACACACCCATAGAATGCGCACCACCCCGTGATGTTTTTCTCACTCCTATTAGTGAATGTAATGTAACACACAGCCATACAATGCGCACCACCCCGCGATGTTTTTCAGAAACCTATCCTACATTGCCACTGCATGTTCCCTGACCTCCCCATGCTGACCACTCCGCGGTGCTTTTCTCCATCCTACATTGCCACTCACTGCTATCCTAATTCAGAACCTCCGATTCACACCACCCTGCGATGTTTTTCTCACTCCTACTAGTGAATGTAATGTAACACACACCCATACAATGCGCACCACCCCGCGATGTTTTTCCCAAACCTATCCTACATTGCCACTGCATGTTCCCTGACCTCCCCATGCTGACCACCACGCGGTGCATTTCTTCATCCTACATTGACACTCACTGCCTATCCTAATTCAGACCCTCCGATTCACACCACCCCGTGATGTTTTTCTCAATCCTACTAGTGAATGTAATGTAACACACACCCATACAATGCGCACCACCGCGTGATGTTTTGCAGAAAACTATCCTACATTGCCACTGCATGTTCCCTGACCTCCCCATGCTGACCACCCCGCAGTGCTTTTCTCCATCCTACATTGCCACTCACGGCCTATCCTAATTCAGACCCTCCGATTCACACCACCCCGTGATGATTTTCTCACTCCTACTAGTGAATGTAATGTAACACACACCCATATAATGCGCACCACCCGGCGAAGTTTTTCAGAAACCTATCCTACATTGCCACTGCATGTTCCCTGACCTCCCCATGCTGACCACCCCGTGGTGCTTTTCTCCATCCTACATTGCCACTCACTGCCTATCCTAATTCAGACCCTCCGATTCACACCACCCCGTGATGTTTTTGTCACGCCTAATAGTGAATGTAATGTAACACACACCCATACAATGCGCACCACCCCGTGATGTTTTTCTCACTCCTACTAGTGAATGTAATGTAACACACACGCATACAATGCGCACCACCCCGCGATGTTTTTCAGAAACATATCCGACATTGCCACTGCATGTTCCCTGACCTCCCCGTGCTGACCACCCCGCGGTGCTTTTCTCCATCCTACATTGCCACTCACTGCCTATCCTAATTCAGAGCCTCCGATTCACACCACCCCGTGATGTTTTTCTCACTCCTACTAGTGAATGTAATGTAACACTCACCCATACAATGCGCACCACCCCGCGATGTTTTTCAGAAACCTATCCTACATTGCCACTGCATGTTCCCTGACCTCCCCATGCTCAACACCCCGTGGTGCTTTTCTCCATCCTACATTGCCACTCACTGCCTATCCTAATTCAGACCCTCCGATTCACACAACCCCGTGATGTTTTTCTCACTCCTACTAGTGAATGTAATGTAACACACACCCATACAATGCGCACCACCCCGTGATGTTCTTCTCACTCCTACCAGTGAATGTAATGTAACACACACCCATACAATGCGCACCACCACGCGATGTTTTTCAGAAAACTATCCTACATTGCCACTGCATGTTCCCTGACCTCCCCATGCTGACCACCCCGCGGTGCTTTTCTCCATCCCACATTGCCACACACTGCCTATCCTAATTCAGACCCTCTGATTCACACCACCCCGTGATGTTTTTCTCACTCCTATTAGTGAATGTAATGTAACACACAGCCATACAATGCGCACCACCCCGCGATGTTTTTCAGAAACCTATCCTACATTGCCACTGCATGTTCCCTGACCTCTCCATGCTGACCACTCCGCGCTGCTTTTCTCCATCCTACATTGCCACTCACTGCCTATCCTAATTCAGACCTTCCGATTCACACCACCCCAGGATGTTTTTCTCACTGCTACTACTGAATGTAATGTAACACACACCCCTACAATGCGCACCACCCCGCGATGTTTTTCAGAAACCTATCCTACATTACCACTGCATGTTCCCTGACCTCCGCATGCTGACAACCCCACTGTGCTTTTCTCCATCCTACATTGCCACTCACTGCCTATCCTAATTCAGACCCTCCGATTCACACCACCCCGTGATGTTTTTCTCACTCCTACTAGTGAATGTAATGTAACACACACCCATATAATGCGCACCACCCGGCGAAGTTCTTCAGAAACCTATCCTACATTGCCACTGCATGTTCCCTGACCTCCCCATGCTGACCACCCCGCGGTGCTTTTCTCCATCCTACATTGCCACTCACTGCCTATCCTAATTCAGACCCTCCGATTCACACCACCCCGTGATGTTTTTCTTACTCCTACTAGTGAATGTAATGTAACACACACCAATACAATGCGCACCACCCCGTGATGTTTTTCTCACTCCTACTAGTGAATGTAATGTAACACACAGCCATACAATGCGCACCACCCCGCGATGTTTTTCAGAAACCTATCCTACATTGCCACTGCATATTCCCTGACCTCTCCATGCTGACCACTCCGCGCTGCTTTTCTCCATCCTACATTGCCACTCACTGCCTATCCTAATTCAGACCTTCCGATTCACACCACCCCGTGATGTTTTTCTCACTGCTACTAGTGAATGTAATGTAACACACACCCATACAATGCACACCACCCCGCGATGTTTTTCAGAAACCTATCCTACATTACCACTGCATGTTCCCTGACCTCCGCATGCTGACAACCCCACTGTGCTTTTCTCCATCCTACATTGCCACTCACTGCCTATCCTAATTCAGACCCTCCGATTCACACCACCCCGTGATGTTTTTCTCACTCCTACTGGTGAATGTATTGTAACACACACCCATACAATGCGCACCACCCCGTGATGTTTTTCAGAAAATTATCCTACATTGCCACTGCATGTTCCCTGACCTCCCCATGCTGACCACCCCGCGGTGCTTTTCTCCATTCTACATTGCCACTCACGGCCTATCCTAATTCGCACCCTCCGATTCACACCACCCCGTGATGTTTTTCTCACTCCTACTAGTGAATGTAATGTAACACACACCCATATAATGCGCACCACCCGGCGAAGTTCTTCAGAAACCTATCCTATATTGCCACTGCATGTTCCCTTACCTCCCCATGCTGACCACCCCGCGGTGCTTTTCTCCATCCTACATTGCCACTCACTGCCTATCCTAATTCAGACCCTCCGATTCACACAACCCGTGATGTTTTTCTCACTCCTACTAGTGAATGTAATGTAGCACACACCCATACAATGCGCACCACCCCGAGATGTTTTTCAGAAACCTATGCTACATTGCCACTGCATGTTCCCTGACCTCTCCATGCTGACCACCCCGCGGTGCTTTTCTACATCCTACATTGCCATTCACTGCCTATCCTAATTCAGACCCTCCGATTCACACCACCCCGTGATGTTTTTCTTACTACTACTAGTGAATGTAATGTAACACACACCTATAGAATGCGCACCACCCCGTGATGTTTTTCTCACTCCTACTAATGAATGTAATGTAACACACAGCCATACAATGCGCACCACCCCGCGATGTTTTTCAGAAACCTATCCTATATTGCCACTGCATGTTCCCTGACCTCTCCATGCTGACCACTCCGCGGTGCTTTTCTCCATCCTACATTGCCACTCACTGCCTATCCTAATTCAGACCCTCCGATTCACACCACCCTGCGATGTTTTTCTCACTCCTACTAGTGAATGTAATGTAACACACACCCATACAATGCGCACCACCCCGCGATGTTTTTCCCAAACCTATCCTACATTGCCACTGCATGTTCCCTGACCTCTCCATGCTGACAAACCCACGGTGCTTTTCTCCATCCTACATTGCCACTCACTGCCTATCCTAATTCAGACCCTCCGATTCACACCTCCCCGTGATGTTTTTCTCACTCCTACTAGTGAATGTAATGTAACACACACCCATACAATGCGCACCACCCCGTGATGTTTTGCAGAAAACTACCCTACATTGCCACTGCATGTTCCCTGACCTCCCCATGCTGACCACCCCGCAGTGCTTTTCTCCATCCTACATTGCCACTCACGGCCTATCCTAATTCAGACCCTCCGATTCACACCACCCCGTGATGTTTTTCTCACTCCTACTAGTGAATGTAATGTAACACACACCCATACAATGCGCACTACCCCACGATGTTTTTCAGAAACCTATCCTACATTGCCACTGCATGTTCGCTCACATCCCCATGCTGACCACACCGCGGTGCTTTTCTCCATCCTACATTGCCACTCACTGCCTATCCTAATTCAGACCCTCCGATTCACACCACCCCGTGATGTTTTTCTCACTCCTACTAGTGAATGTAATGTAACACACACCCATACAATGCGCACCACCCCGTGATGTTTTTCAGAAAACTATCCTACATTGCCACTGCATGTTCCCTGACCTCCCCATGCTGACCACCCTGCGGTGCTTTTCTCCATCCTACATTGCCACTCACTGCCTATCCTAATTCAGAGCCTCCGATTCACACCACCCCGTGATGTTTTTCTCACTCCTACTAGTGAATGTAATGTAACACTCACCCATACAATGCGCACCACCCCGCGATGTTTTTCAGAAACCTATCCTACATTGCCACTGCATGTTCCCTGACCTCCCCATGCTCAACACCCCGCGGTGCTTTTCTCCATCCTACATTGCCACTCACTGCCTATCCTAATTCAGACCCTCCGATTCACACAACCCCGTGATGTTTTTCTCACTCCTACTAGTGAATGTAATGTAACACACACCCATACAATGCGCACCACCCCGTGATGTTCTTCTCACTCCTACCAGTGAATGTAATGTAACACACACCCATACAATGCGCACCACCACGCGATGTTTTTCAGAAAACTATCCTACATTGCCACTGCATGTTCCCTGACCTCCCCATGCTGACCACCCCGTGGTGCTTTTCTCCATCCCACATTGCCACACACTGCCTATCCTAATTCAGACCCTCTGATTCACACCACCCCGTGATGTTTTTCTCACTCCTATTAGTGAATGTAATGTAACACACAGCCATACAATGGGCACCACCCCGCGATGTTTTTCAGAAACCTATCCTACATTGCCACTGCATGTTCCCTGACCTCTCCATGCTGACCACTCCGCGCTGCTTTTCTCCATCCTACATTGCCACTCACTGCCTATCCTAATTCAGACCTTCCGATTCACACCACCCCGCGATGTTTTTCTCACTGCTACTAGTGAATGTAATGTAACACACACCCCTACAATGCGCACCACCCCGCGATGTTTTTCAGAAACCTATCCTACATTACCACTGCATGTTCCCTGACCTCCGCATGCTGACAACCCCACTGTGCTTTTCTCCATCCTACATTGCCACTCACTGCCTATCCTAATTCAGACCCTCCGATTCACACCACCCCGTGATGTTTTTCTCACTCCTACTAGTGAATGTAATGTAACACACACCCATATAATGCGCACCACCCGGCGAAGTTCTTCAGAAACCTATCCTACATTGCCACTGCATGTTCCCTGACCTCCCCATTCTGACCACCCCGCGGTGCTTTTCTCCATCCTACATTGCCACTCACTGCCTATCCTAATTCAGACCCTCCGATTCACACCACCCCGTGATGTTTTTCTTACTCCTACTAGTGAATGTAATGTAACACACACCAATACAATGCGCACCACCCCGTGATGTTTTTCTCACTCCTACTAGTGAATGTAATGTAACACACAGCCATACAATGCGCACCACCCCGCGATGTTTTTCAGAATCCTATCCTACATTGCCACTGCATATTCCCTGACCTCTCCATGCTGACCACTCCGCGCTGCTTTTCTCCATCCTACATTGCCACTCACTGCCTATCCTAATTCAGACCTTCCGATTCACACCACCCCGTGATGTTTTTCTCACTGCTACTAGTGAATGTAATGTAACACACACCCATACAATGCACACCACCCCGCGATGTTTTTCAGAAACCTATCCTACATTACCACTGCATGTTCCCTGACCTCCGCATGCTGACAACCCCACTGTGCTTTTCTCCATCCTACATTGCCACTCACTGCCTATCCTAATTCAGACCCTCCGATTCACACCACCCCGTGATGTTTTTCTCACTCCTACTGGTGAATGTATTGTAACACACACCCATACAATGCGCACCACCCCGTGATGTTTTTCAGAAAATTATCCTACATTGCCACTGCATGTTCCCTGACCTCCCCATGCTGACCACCCCGCGGTGCTTTTCTCCATTCTACATTGCCACTCACGGCCTATCCTAATTCGCACCCTCCGATTCACACCACCCCGTGATGTTTTTCTCACTCCTACTAGTGAATGTAATGTAACACACACCCATATAATGCGCACCACCCGGCGAAGTTCTTCAGAAACCTATCCTATATTGCCACTGCATGTTCCCTTACCTCCCCATGCTGACCACCCCGCGGTGCTTGTCTCCATCCTACATTGCCACTCACTGCCTATCCTAATTCAGACCCTCCGATTCACACAACCCGTGATGTTTTTCTCACTCCTACTAGTGAATGTAATGTAGCACACACCCATACAATGCGCACCACCCCGTGATGTTTTTCAGAAACCTATGCTACATTGCCACTGCATGTTCCCTGACCTCCCAATGCTGACCACCCCGCGGTGCTTTTCTCCATCCTACTTTGCCACTCACTGCCTATCCTAATTCAGACCCTCCGATTCACACCACCCCGTGATGTTTTTCTCACTCCTACTAGTGAATGTAATGTAACACACACCCATATAATGCGCACCACCCCGTGATGTTTTTCAAAAAATTATCCTACATTGCCACTGCATGTTCCCTGACCTCTCCATGCTGACCACCCCGCGGTGCTTTTCTACATCCTACATTGCCATTCACTGCCTATCCTAATTCAGACCCTCCGATTCACACCACCCCGTGATGTTTTTCTTACTCCTACTAGTGAATGTAATGTAACACACACCTATAGAATGCGCACCACCCCGTGATGTTTTTCTCACTCCTACTAGTGAATGTAATGTAACACACAGCCATACAATGCGCACCACCCCGCGATGTTTTTCAGAAACCTATCCTATATTGCCACTGCATGTTCCCTGACCTCTCCATGCTGACCACTCCGCGGTGCTTTTCTCCATCCTACATTGCCACTCACTGCCTATCCTAATTCAGACCCTCCGATTCACACCACCCTGCGATGTTTTTCTCACTCCTACTAGTGAATGTAATGTAACACACACCCATACAATGCGCACCACCCCGTGATGTTTTGCAGAAAACTACCCTACATTGCCACTGCATGTTCCCTGACCTCCCCATGCTGACCACCCCGCAGTGCTTTTCTCCATCCTACATTGCCACTCACGGCCTATCCTAATTCAGACCCTCCGATTCACACCACCCCGTGATGTTTTTCTCACTCCTACTAGTGAATGTAATGTAACACACACCCATACAATGCGCACTACCCCACGATGTTTTTCAGAAACCTATCCTACATTGCCACTGCATGTTCGCTCACATCCCCATGCTGACCACCCCGCGGTGCTTTTCTCCATCCTACATTGCCACTCACTGCCTATCCTAATTCAGACCCTCCGATTCACACCACCCCGTGATGTTTTTCTCACTCCTACTAGTGAATGTAATGTAACACACACCCATACAAAGCGCACCACCCCGTGATGTTTTTCAGAAAACTATCCTACATTGCCACTGCATGTTCCCTGACCTCCCCATGTTGACCACCCTGCGGTGCTTTTCTCCATCCTACGTTGCCACTCACTGCCTATCCTAATTCAGAGCCTCCGATTCACACCACCCCGTGATGTTTTTCTCACTCCTACTAGTGAATGTAATGTAACACTCACCCATACAATGCGCACCACCCCGCGATGTTTTTCAGAAACCTATCCTACATTGCCACTGCATGTTCCCTGACCTCCCCATGCTCAACACCCCGCGGTGCTTTTCTCCATCCTACATTGCCACTCACTGCCTATCCTAATTCAGACCCTCCGATTCACACCTCCCCGTGATGTTTTTCTCACTCCTACTAGTGAATGTAATGTAACACACACCCATACAATGCGCACCACCCCGTGATGTTTTGCAGAAAACTACCCTACATTGCCACTGCATGTTCCCTGACCTCCCCATGCTGACCACCCCGCAGTGCTTTTCTCCATCCTACATTGCCACTCACGGCCTATCCTAATTCAGACCCTCCGATTCCACCACCCCGTGATGTTTTTCTCACTCCTACTAGTGAATGTAATGTAACACACACCCATATAATGAGCACCACCCGGCGAAGTTTTTCAGAAACCTATCCTACATTGCCACTGCATGTTCGCTCACCTCCCCATGCTGACCACCCCGCGGTGCTTTTCTCCATCCTACATTGCCACTCACTGCCTATCCTAACTCAGACCCTCCGATTCACACCACCCCGTGATGTTTTTCTCACTCCTACAAGTGAATGTAATGTAACACACACCCATAAAATGCGCACCACCCCGCGATGTTTTTCAGAAACCTATCCTACATTACCACTGCATGTTCCCTGACCTCCCCATGCTGACCACGCCGCGGTGCTTTTCTGCATCCTACATTGCCACTCACTGCCTATCCTAATTCCGACCCTCCGATTCACACCACCCCGTGATGTTTTTCTCACTCCTACTAGTGAATGTAATGTAACATACACCCATAAAATGCGCACCACCCCGTGATGTTTTTCTCACTCCTACTAGTGAATGTAATGTAACACACACCCATACAATGCGCACCACCCCGCGATGTTTTTCAGAAACCTATCCTACATTGCCACAGCATGTTCCCTGACCACCCCATGCTGACCACCCCGCGGTGCTTTTCTCCATCCTACATTGCCACTCACTGAATATCCTAATTCAGACCCTCCGATTCACACCACCCCGTGATGTTTTTCTCACTCCTACTAGTGAATGTAATGTAACACACACCCATACAATGCGCACCACCCTGCGATGTTTTTCAGAAATCTATCCTACATTGCCACTGCATGTTCCCTGACCTCCCCATGCTGACCACCCCGCGGTGCTTTTCTCCATCCTACATTGCCACTCACTGCCTATTCTAATTCAGACCCTCCGATTCACACCACCCCGTGATGTTTTTCTCACTCCTACTAGTGAATGTAATGTAACACACACCCATACAATGCGCACCACCCCGTGATGTTTTTCAAAATACTATCCTACATTGCCACTGCATGTTCCCTGACCTCCCCATGCTGACCACCCCGCAGTGCTTTTCTCCATCCTACATTGCCACTCACGGCCTATCCTAATTCAGACCCTCCGATTCACACCACTCCGTGATGTTTTTCTCACTCCTACTAGTGAATGTAATGTAACATACACCCATACAATGCGCAACACCCCGTGATGTTTTTCTCACTCCTACTAGTGAATGTAATGTAACACACAGCCATACAATGGGCACCACCCCGCGATGTTTTTCAGAAACCTATCCTACCTTGCCACTGCATGTTCCCTGACCTCCCCATGCTGACCACCCCGCGGTGCTTTTCTCCATCCTACATTGCCACTCACTGAATATCCTAATTCAGACCCTCCGATTCACACCACCCCGTGATGTTTTTCTCACTCCTACTAGTGAATGTAATGTAACACACACCCATGCAATGCGCACCACCCCGCGATGTTTTTCAGAAATCTATCCTACATTGCCACTGCATGTTCCCTGACCTCCCCATGCTGACCACCCCGCGGAGCTTTTCTCCATCCTACATTGCCACTCACTGCCTATCCTAATTCAGACCCTCCGATTCACACCACCCCGCGATGTTTTTCTCAATTCTACTAGTGAATGTAATGTAACACACACCCATACAATGCGCACCACCCCGCGATGTTTTTCACAAACCTATCCTACATTGACACTGCATGTTCCCTGACCTCCCCATGCTGACCACCCCGCGGTGCTTTTCTCCATCCTACATTGCCACTCACTGCCTATCCTAATTCAGACCCTCCGATTCACACCACCCCTTGATGTTTTTCTCACTCCTACTAGTGAAAGTAATGTAACACACACCCATACAATGCGCACCACCCCGCGATGTTTTTCAGAAACCTATCCTACATTGCCACTGCATGTTCCCTGACCTCCCCATGCTGACCACCCCGCGGTGCTTTTCTCCATCCTACATTGCTACTCACTGCCTATCCTAATTCAGACCCTCCGATTCACACCACCCCGTGATGTTTTTCTCACTCCTAATAGTGAATGTAATGTAACACACACCCATACAATGCGCACCACCCCGTGATGTTTTTCTCACTCCTACTAGTGAATGTAATGTAACACACACCCATACAATGCGCACCACCCCGCGATGTTTTTCAGAAACCTATCCTACATTGCCACTGCATGTTCCATGACCTCCCCATGCTGACCACACCGCGGTGCTTTTCTCCATCCTACATTGTCACTCACTGCCTATCCTAATTCAGACCCTCCGATTCACACCACCCCGTGATGTTTTTCTCACTCCTACTAGTGAATGTAATGTAACACACACCCATACAATGCGCACCACCCCGTGATGTTTTTCAAAATACTATCCTACATTGCCACTGCATGTTCCCTGACCTCCCCATGCTGACCACCCCGCGGTGCTTTTCTCCATCCTACATTGCCATTAACTGCCTATCATAATTCAGACCCTCCGATTCACACCACCCCGTGATGTTTTTCTTACTCCTACTAGTGAATGTAATGTAACACACACCCATACAATGCGCACCACCCCGTGATGTTTTTCTCACTCCTACTAGTGAATGTAATGTAACACACAGCCATACAATGCGCACCACCCCGCGATGTTTTTCAGAAACCTATCATACATTGCCACTGCATGTTCCCTAACCTCCCCATGCTGACCACCCCGCGGTGCTTTTCTCCATCCTACATTTCCACTCACTGCCTATCCTAATTCAGACCCTCCTATTCACACCACCCCGCGAAGTTTTTCTCACTCCGACTAGAGAAATTAATGTAACACACACCCATACAATGCGCACCACCCCGCGATGTTTTTCAGAAACGTATCCTACATTGCCACTGCATGTTCCCTGACCTCCCCATGCTGACCACCCCGCAGTGCTTTTCTCCATCCTACATTGCCACTCACTGCCTATCCTAATTCAGACACTCCGATTCACACCACCCCGTGATGTTTTTCACACTCCTACTAGTGAATGTAATGTAACACACACCCATACAATGCGCACCACCCTGCGATGTTTTTCGGAAACCTATCCTACATTGCCACTGCATGTTCCCTGACCTCCCCATGCTGACCACCCCGCGGTGCTTTTCTCCATCATACATTGCCACTCACTGCCTATCCTAATTCAGACCCTCCGATTCACACCACTCCGCGATGTTTTTCTCACTTATACTAGTGAATGTAATGTAACACACACCCATACAATGTGCACCACCCCGCGATGTTTTTCAGAAACCTATCCTACATTGCCACTGCATGTTCCATGACCTCCCCATGCTGACCACCCCGCGGTGCTTTTCTCCATCCTACATTGCCACTCACTGCCTATCCTAATTCAGACCCTCTGATTCACACCACCCCGTGATGTTTTTCTCACTCCTACTAGTGAATGTAATGTAACACACACCCATACAATGCGCACCACCCCGTGATGTTTTTCAAAATACTATCCTACATTGCCACTGCATGTTCCCTGACCTCTCCATGCTGACCACCCCGTGGTGCTTTTCTCCATCCTACATTGCCATTCACTGCCTATCCTAATTCAGACCCTCCGATTCACACCACCCCGTGATGTTTTTCTTACTCCTACTAGTGAATGTAATGTAACACACACCCATACAATGCGCACCACCCCGTGATGTTTTTCCCACTAGTACTAGTGAATGTACTGTAACACACAGCCATACAATGCGCACCACCCCGCGATGTTTTTCAGAAACCTATCCTACATTGCCACTGCATGTTCCCTGACCTCTCCATGCTGACCACTCCGCGCTGCTTTTCTCCATCCTACATTGCCACTCACTGCCTATCCTAATTCAGACCTTCCGATTCACACCACCCCGCGATGTTTTTCTTACTGCTACTAGTGAATGTAATGTAACACACACCCATACAATGCGCACCACCCCGCGATGTTTTTCAGAAACCTATCCTACATTACCACTGCATGTTCCCTGACCTCCGCATGCTGACAAGCCCACTGTGCTTTTCTCCATCCTACATTGCCACTCACTGCCTATCCTAATTCAGACCCTCCGATTCACACCACCCCGTGATGTTTTTCTCACTCCTACTAGTGAATGTAATGTAACACACACCCATACAATGCACACCACCCTGTGATGTTTTTCAGAAAACTATCCTACATTGCCACTGCGTGTTCCCTGACCTCTCCATGCTGACCACCCTGCGGTGCTTTTCTCCATCCTACATTGCCACTCACAGCCTATCCTAATTCACACCCTCCGATTCACACCACCCCGTGAGGTTTTTCTCACTCCTACTAGTGAATGTAATGTAACACACACCCATATAATGCGCACCACCCGGCGAAGTTCTTCAGAAACCTATCCTACATTGCCACTGCATGTTCCCTGACCTCCCCATGCTGACCACCCCGCGGTGCTTTTCTCCATCCTACATTGCCACTCACTGCCTATCCTAATTCAGACCCTCCGATTCACACCACCCCGTGATGTTTGTCTCACTCCTACTAGTGAATGTAATGTAACACACACCCATACAATGCGCACCAACCCGTGATGCTTTTCTCACTCCTACTAGTGAATGTAATGTAACACACACCCATGCAATGCGCACCACCCCGCGATGTTTTTCACAAACCTATCCTACATTGCCACTGCATGTTCCCTGACCTCTCCATGCTGACCACCCCGCGGGGCTTTTCTCCATCCCACATTGCCACACACTGCCTATCCTAATTCAGACCCTCCGATTCACACCAACCCATGATGTTTTTCTCACTCCTACTAGTGAATGTAATGTAACACACACCCATACAATGCGCACCACCCCGCGATGTTTTTCAGAAACATATTCGACATTGCCACTGCATGTTCCTTGACCTCCCCATGCTGACCACCCCACGGTGCTTTTCTCCATCCTACATTGCCACTCACTGCCTATCCTAATTCAGACCCTCCGATTCACACTTCCCCGTGATGTTTTTCTCACTCCTACTAGTGAAAGTAATGTAACACACACCCATGCAATGCGCACCACCCCGCGATGTTTTTCACAAACCTATCCTACATTGCCACTGCATGTTCCCTGACCTCTCCATGCTGACCACCCCGCGGTGCTTTTCTCCATCCCACATTGCCACACACTGCCTATCCTAATTCAGACCCTCCGATTCACACCAACCCATGATGTTTTTCTCACTCCTACTAGTGAATGTAATGTAACATACACCCATGCAATGCGCACCACCCCGCGATGTTTTTCAGAAACCTATCCTACATTGCCACTGCATGTTCCCTGACCTCCCCATTCTGACCACCCCGCGGTGCTTTTCTCCATCCTACATTGCCACTCACTGCCTATCCTAATTCAGACCCTCCGATTCACACCACCCCGTGATGTTTTTCTTACTCCTACTAGTGAATGTAATGTAACACACACCAATACAATGCGCACCACCCCGTGATGTTTTTCTCACTCCTACTAGTGAATGTAATGTAACACACAGCCATACAATGCGCACCACCCCGCGATGTTTTTCAGAATCCTATCCTACATTGCCACTGCATATTCCCTGACCTCTCCATGCTGACCACTCCGCGCTGCTTTTCTCCATCCTACATTGCGACTCACTGCCTATCCTAATTCAGACCTTCCGATTCACACCACCCCGTGATGTTTTTCTCACTGCTACTAGTGAATGTAATGTAACACACACCCATACAATGCACACCACCCCGCGATGTTTTTCAGAAACCTATCCTACATTACCACTGTATGTTCCCTGACCTCCGCATGCTGACAACCCCACTGTGCTTTTCTCCATCCTACATTGCCACTCACTGCCTATCCTAATTCAGACCCTCCGATTCACACCACCCCGTGATGTTTTTCTCACTCCTACTGGTGAATGTATTGTAACACACACCCATACAATGCGCACCACCCCGTGATGTTTTTCAGAAAATTATCCTACATTGCCACTGCATGTTCCCTGACCTCCCCATGCTGACCACCCCGCGGTGCTTTTCTCCATTCTACATTGCCACTCACGGCCTATCCTAATTCGCACCCTCCGATTCACACCACCCCGTGATGTTTTTCTCACTCCTACTAGTGAATGTAATGTAACACACACCCATATAATGCGCACCACCCGGCGAAGTTCTTCAGAAACCTATCCTATATTGCCACTGCATGTTCCCTTACCTCCCCATGCTGACCACCCCGCGGTGCTTGTCTCCATCCTACATTGCCACTCACTGCCTATCCTAATTCAGACCCTCCGATTCACACAACCCGTGATGTTTTTCTCACTCCTACTAGTGAATGTAATGTAGCACACACCCATACAATGCGCACCACCCCGTGATGTTTTTCAGAAACCTATGCTACATTGCCACTGCATGTTCCCTGACCTCCCAATGCTGACCACCCCGCGGTGCTTTTCTCCATCCTACTTTGCCACTCACTGCCTATCCTAATTCAGACCCTCCGATTCACACCACCCCGTGATGTTTTTCTCACTCCTACTAGTGAATGTAATGTAACACACACCCATATAATGCGCACCACCCCGTGATGTTTTTCAAAAAATTATCCTACATTGCCACTGCATGTTCCCTGACCTCTCCATGCTGACCACCCCGCGGTGCTTTTCTACATCCTACATTGCCATTCACTGCCTATCCTAATTCAGACCCTCCGATTCACACCACCCCGTGATGTTTTTCTTACTCCTACTAGTGAATGTAATGTAACACACACCTATAGAATGCGCACCACCCCGTGATGTTTTTCTCACTCCTACTAGTGAATGTAATGTAACACACAGCCATACAATGCGCACCACCCCGCGATGTTTTTCAGAAACCTATCCTATATTGCCACTGAATGTTCCCTGACCTCTCCATGCTGACCACTCCGCGGTGCTTTTCTCCATCCTACATTGCCACTCACTGCCTATCCTAATTCAGACCCTCCGATTCACACCACCCTGCGATGTTTTTCTCACTCCTACTAGTGAATGTAATGTAACACACACCCATACAATGCGCACCACCCCGTGATGTTTTGCAGAAAACTACCCTACATTGCCACTGCATGTTCCCTGACCTCCCCATGCTGACCACCCCGCAGTGCTTTTCTCCATCCTACATTGCCACTCACGGCCTATCCTAATTCAGACCCTCCGATTCACACCACCCCGTGATGTTTTTCTCACTCCTACTAGTGAATGTAATGTAACACACACCCATACAATGCGCACTACCCCACGATGTTTTTCAGAAACCTATCCTACATTGCCACTGCATGTTCGCTCACATCCCCATGCTGACCACCCCGCGGTGCTTTTCTCCATCCTACATTGCCACTCACTGCCTATCCTAATTCAGACCCTCCGATTCACACCACCCCGTGATGTTTTTCTCACTCCTACTAGTGAATGTAATGTAACACACACCCATACAATGCGCACCACCCCGTGATGTTTTTCAGAAAACTATCCTACATTGCCACTGCATGTTCCCTGACCTCCCCATGTTGACCACCCTGCGGTGCTTTTCTCCATCCTACGTTGCCACTCACTGCCTATCCTAATTCAGAGCCTCCGATTCACACCACCCCGTGATGTTTTTCTCACTCCTACTAGTGAATGTAATGTAACACTCACCCATACAATGCGCACCACCCCGCGATGTTTTTCAGAAACCTATCCTACATTGCCACTGCATGTTCCCTGACCTCCCCATGCTCAACACCCCGCGGTGCTTTTCTCCATCCTACATTGCCACTCACTGCCTATCCTAATTCAGACCCTCCGATTCACACCTCCCCGTGATGTTTTTCTCACTCCTACTAGTGAATGTAATGTAACACACACCCATACAATGCGCACCACCCCGTGATGTTTTGCAGAAAACTACCCTACATTGCCACTGCATGTTCCCTGACCTCCCCATGCTGACCACCCCGCAGTGCTTTTCTCCATCCTACATTGCCACTCACGGCCTATCCTAATTCAGACCCTCCGATTCCACCACCCCGTGATGTTTTTCTCACTCCTACTAGTGAATGTAATGTAACACACACCCATATAATGAGCACCACCCGGCGAAGTTTTTCAGAAACCTATCCTACATTGCCACTGCATGTTCGCTCACCTCCCCATGCTGACCACCCCGCGGTGCTTTTCTCCATCCTACATTGCCACTCACTGCCTATCCTAACTGAGACCCTCCGATTCACACCACCCCGTGATGTTTTTCTCACTCCTACAAGTGAATGTAATGTAACACACACCCATAAAATGCGCACCACCCCGCGATGTTTTTCAGAAACCTATCCTACATTACCACTGCATGTTCCCTGACCTCCCCATGCTGACCACGCCGCGGTGCTTTTCTGCATCCTACATTGCCACTCACTGCCTATCCTAATTCCGACCCTCCGATTCACACCACCCCGTGATGTTTTTCTCACTCCTACTAGTGAATGTAATGTAACATACACCCATAAAATGCGCACCACCCCGTGATGTTTTTCTCACTCCTACTAGTGAATGTAATGTAACACACACCCTTACAATGCGCACCACCCCGCGATGTTTTTCAGAAACCTATCCTACATTGCCACAGCATGTTCCCTGACCACCCCATGCTGACCACCCCGCGGTGCTTTTCTCCATCCTACATTGCCACTCACTGAATATCCTAATTCAGACCCTCCGATTCACACCACCCCGTGATGTTTTTCTCACTCCTACTAGTGAATGTAATGTAACACACACCCATACAATGCGCACCACCCCGCGATGTTTTTCAGAAATCTATCCTACATTGCCACTGCATGTTCCCTGACCTCCCCATGCTGACCACCCCGCGGTGCTTTTCTCCATCCTACATTGCCACTCACTGCCTATTCTAATTCAGACCCTCCGATTCACACCACCCCGTGATGTTTTTCTCACTCCTACTAGTGAATGTAATGTAACACACACCCATACAATGCGCACCACCCCGTGATGTTTTTCAAAATACTATCCTACATTGCCACTGCATGTTCCCTGACCTCCCCATGCTGACCACCCCGCAGTGCTTTTCTCCATCCTACATTGCCACTCACGGCCTATCCTAATTCAGACCCTCCGATTCACACCACTCCGTGATGTTTTTCTCACTCCTACTAGTGAATGTAATGTAACATACACCCATACAATGCGCAACACCCCGTGATGTTTTTCTCACTCCTACTAGTGAATGTAATGTAACACACAGCCATACAATGGGCACCACCCAGCGATGTTTTTCAGAAACCTATCCTACCTTGCCACTGCATGTTCCCTGACCTCCCCATGCTGACCACCCCGCGGTGCTTTTCTCCATCCTACATTGCCACTCACTGAATATCCTAATTCAGACCCTCCGATTCACACCACCCCGTGATGTTTTTCTCACTCCTACTAGTGAATGTAATGTAACACACACCCATACAATGCGCACCACCCCGCGATGTTTTTCAGAAATCTATCCTACATTGCCACTGCATGTTCCCTGACCTCCCCATGCTGACCACCCCGCGGAGCTTTTCTCCATCCTACATTGCCACTCACTGCCTATCCTAATTCAGACCCTCCGATTCACACCACCCCGCGATGTTTTTCTCAATTCTACTAGTGAATGTAATGTAACACACACCCATACAATGCGCACCACCCCGCGATGTTTTTCACAAACCTATCCTACATTGACACTGCATGTTCCCTGACCTCCCCATGCTGACCACCCCGCGGTGCTTTTCTCCATCCTACATTGCCACTCACTGCCTATCCTAATTCAGACCCTCCGATTCACACCACCCCTTGATGTTTTTCTCACTCCTACTAGTAAAAGTAATGTAACACACACCCATACAATGCGCACCACCCCGCGATGTTTTTCAGAAACCTATCCTACATTGCCACTGCATGTTCCCCGACCTCCCCATGCTGACCACCCCGCGGTGCTTTTCTCCATCCTACATTGCTACTCACTGCCTATCCTAATTCAGACCCTCCGATTCACACCACCCCGTGATGTTTTTCTCACTCCTAATAGTGAATGTAATGTAACACACACCCATACAATGCGCACCACCCCGTGATGTTTTTCTCACTCCTACTAGTGAATGTAATGTAACACACACCCATACAAAGCGCACCACCCCGCGATGTTTTTCAGAAACATATCCTACATTGCCACTGCTTGTTCCCTGACCTCCCCATGCTGACCACCCCGCGGTGCTTTTCTCCATCCTACATTGCCACTCACTGCCTATCCTAATTCAGACCCTCCGATTCACACCACCCCGCGATGTTTTTCTCAATTCTACTAGTGAATGTAAAGTAACACACACCCATACAATGCGCACCACCCCGCGATGTTTTTCAGAAACCTATCCTACATTGCCACTGCATGTTCCATGACCTCCCCATGCTGACCACACCGCGGTGCTTTTCTCCATCCTACATTGTCACTCACTGCCTATCCTAATTCAGACCCTCCGATTCACACCACCCCGTGATGTTTTTCTCACTCCTACTAGTGAATGTAATGTAACACACACCCATACAATGCGCACCACCCCGTGATGTTTTTCAAAATACTATCCTACATTGCCACTGCATGTTCCCTGACCTCCCCATGCTGACCACCCCGCGGTGCTTTTCTCCATCCTACATTGCCATTAACTGCCTATCATAATTCAGACCCTCCGATTCACACCACCCCGTGATGTTTTTCTTACTCCTACTAGTGAATGTAATGTAACACACACCCATACAATGCGCACCACCCCGTGATGTTTTTCTCACTCCTACTAGTGAATGTAATGTAACACACAGCCATACAATGCGCACCACCCCGCGATGTTTTTCAGAAACCTATCATACATTGCCACTGCATGTTCCCTAACCTCCCCATGCTGACCACCCCGCGGTGCTTTTCTCCATCCTACATTTCCACTCACTGCCTATCCTAATTCAGACCCTCCTATTCACACCACCCCGCGAAGTTTTTCTCACTCCGACTAGAGAATGTAATGTAACACACACCCATACAATGCGCACCACCCCGCGATGTTTTTCAGAAACGTATCCTACATTGCCACTGCATGTTCCCTGACCTCCCCATGCTGACCACCCCGCAGTGCTTTTCTCCATCCTACATTGCCACTCACTGCCTATCCTAATTCAGACACTCCGATTCACACCACCCCGTGATGTTTTTCACACTCCTACTAGTGAATGTAATGTAACACACACCCATACAATGCGCACCACCCTGCGATGTTTTTCGGAAACCTATCCTACATTGCCACTGCATGTTCCCTGACCTCCCCATGCTGACCACCCCGCGGTGCTTTTCTCCATCATACATTGCCACTCACTGCCTATCCTAATTCAGACCCTCCGATTCACACCACTCCGCGATGTTTTTCTCACTTATACTAGTGAATGTAATGTAACACACACCCATACAATGTGCACCACCCCGCGATGTTTTTCAGAAACCTATCCTACATTGCCACTGCATGTTCCATGACCTCCCCATGCTGACCACCCCGCGGTGCTTTTCTCAATCCTACATTGCCACTCACTGCCTATCCTAATTCAGACCCTCTGATTCACACCACCCCGTGATGTTTTTCTCACTCCTACTAGTGAATGTAATGTAACACACACCCATACAATGCGCACCACCCCGTGATGTTTTTCAAAATACTATCCTACATTGCCACTGCATGTTCCCTGACCTCTCCATGCTGACCACCCCGTGGTGCTTTTCTCCATCCTACATTGCCATTCACTGCCTATCCTAATTCAGACCCTCCGATTCACACCACCCCGTGATGTTTTTCTTACTCCTACTAGTGAATGTAATGTAACACACACCCATACAATGCGCACCACCCCGTGATGTTTTTCCCACTAGTACTAGTGAATGTAATGTAACACACAGCCATACAATGCGCACCACCCCGCGATGTTTTTCAGAAACCTATCCTACATTGCCACTGCATGTTCCCTGACCTCTCCATGCTGACCACTCCGCGCTGCTTTTCTCCATCCTACATTGCCACTCACTGCCTATCCTAATTCAGACCTTCCGATTCACACCACCCCGCGATGTTTTTCTTACTGCTACTAGTGAATGTAATGTAACACACACCCATACAATGCGCACCACCCCGCGATGTTTTTCAGAAACCTATCCTACATTACCACTGCATGTTCCCTGACCTCCGCATGCTGACAAGCCCACTGTGCTTTTCTCCATCCTACATTGCCACTCACTGCCTATCCTAATTCAGACCCTCCGATTCACACCACCCGTGATGTTTTTCTCACTCCTACTAGTGAATGTAATGTAACACACACCCATACAATGCACACCACCCTGTGATGTTTTTCAGAAAACTATCCTACATTGCCACTGCGTGTTCCCTGACCTCTCCATGCTGACCACCCTGCGGTGCTTTTCTCCATCCTACATTGCCACTCACAGCCTATCCTAATTCACACCCTCCGATTCACACCACCCCGTGAGGTTTTTCTCACTCCTACTAGTGAATGTAATGTAACACACACCCATATAATGCGCACCACCCGGCGAAGTTCTTCAGAAACCTATCCTACATTGCCACTGCATGTTCCCTGACCTCCCCATGCTGACCACCCCGCGGTGCTTTTCTCCATCCTACATTGCCACTCACTGCCTATCCTAATTCAGACCCTCCGATTCACACCACCCCGTGATGTTTGTCTCACTCCTACTAGTGAATGTAATGTAACACACACCCATACAATGCGCACCAACCCGTGATGCTTTTCTCACTCCTACTAGTGAATGTAATGTAACACACACCCATGCAATGCGCACCACCCCGCGATGTTTTTCACAAACCTATCCTACATTGCCACTGCATGTTCCCTGACCTCTCCATGCTGACCACCCCGCGGGGCTTTTCTCCATCCCACATTGCCACACACTGCCTATCCTAATTCAGACCCTCCGATTCACACCAACCCATGATGTTTTTCTCACTCCTACTAGTGAATGTAATGTAACACACACCCATACAATGCGCACCACCCCGCGATGTTTTTCAGAAACATATTCGACATTGCCACTGCATGTTCCTTGACCTCCCCATGCTGACCACCCCACGGTGCTTTTCTCCATCCTACATTGCCACTCACTGCCTATCCTAATTCAGACCCTCCGATTCACACTTCCCCGTGATGTTTTTCTCACTCCTACTAGTGAAAGTAATGTAACACACACCCATACAATGCGCACCACCCCGTGATGTTTTTCTCACTCCCACTAATGAATGTAATGTAACATACACCCATGCAATGCGCACCACCCCGCGATGTTTGTCAGAAACCTATCCTACATGGCCACTGCATGTTCCCTGACCTCCCCATGCTGAACACCCCGAGGTGCTTTTCTCCATCCTACAATGCCACTCACTGCCTATCCTAATTCAGACCCTCCGATTCACACCACCCCGTGATGTTTTTCTCACTCCTACTAGTGAATGTAATGTAAAACACACCCATACAATGCGCACCACCCCGCGATGTTTTTCAGAAACCTATCCTACATTGCCACTGCATGTTCCCTGACCTCCCCATGCTGACCACCCCGCAGTGCTTTCTCCATCCTACATTGCCACTCACTGCCTATCCTAATTCAGACCCTCCGATTCACACCACCCCGTGATGTTTTTCTCACTCCTACTAGTGAATGTAATGTAACACACACCCATACAATGCGCACCACCCCGTGATGTTTTTCAAAATACTATCCTACATTGCCACTGCATGTTCCCTGACCTCCCCATGCTGACCACCCCGCGGTGCTTTTCTCCATCCTACATTGCCATTCACTGCCTATCCTAATTCAGACCCTACGATTCACACCACCCCGTGATGTTTTTCTTACTCCTACTAGTGAATGTAATGTAACACACACCCATACAATGCGCACCACCCCGTGATGTTTTTCTCACTCCTACTAGTGAATGTAATGTAACACACAGCCATACAATGCGCACCACCCCACGATGTTTTTCAGAAACCTATCCTACATTGCCACTGCATGTTCCCTGACCTCTCCATGCTGACCACTCCGCGCTGCTTTTCTCCATCCTACATTGCCACTCACTGCCTATCCTAATTCAGAGCTTCCGATTCACACCACCCCGCGATGTTTTTCTCACTGCTACTAGTAAATGTAATGTAACACACACCCATACAATGCGCACCACCCCGCGATGTTTTTCAGAAACCTATCCTACATTACCACTGTATGTTCCCTGACCTCCGCATGCTGACAACCCCACTGTGCTTTTCTCCATCCTACATTGCCACTCACTGCCTATCCTAATTCAGAGCTTCCGATTCACACCACCCCGCGATGTTTTTCTCACTGCTACTAGTAAATGTAATGTAACACACACCCATGCAATGCGCACCACCCCGCGATGTTTTTCACAAACCTATCCTACATTGCCACTGCATGTTCCCTGACCTCTCCATGCTGACCACCCCGCGGGGCTTTTCTCCATCCCACATTGCCACACACTGCCTATCCTAATTCAGTCCCTCCGATTCACACCAACCCATGATGTTTTTCTCACTCCTACTAGTGAATGTAATGTAACACACACCCATACAATGTGCACCACCCCGCGATGTTTTTCAGAAACATATCCGACATTGCCACTGCATGTTCCCTGACCTCCCCATGCTGACCACCCCACGGTGCTTTTCTCCATCCTACATTTCCACTCACTGCCTATCCTAATTCAGACCCTCCGATTCACACTTCCCCGTGATGTTTTTCTCACTCCTACTAGTGAATTTAATGTAACACACACCCATACAATGCGCACCACCCCGTGATGTTTTTCAGAAAACTATCCTACATTGCCACTGCATGTTCCTTGGCCTCCCCATGCTGACCACCCCGCGGTGTTTTCCCCATCCTACATTGCCACTCACTGCCTATCCTAATTCAGACCCTCCGATTCACACCACCCCGTGATGTTTTTCTCACTCCTACTAGTGAATGTAATGTAACACACACCCATACAATGCGCACCACCCCGTGATGTTTTTCTCACTCCTACTAGTGAATGTAATGTAACACACACCCATGCAACGCGCACCACCCCGCGATGTTTTTCAAAAACCTATCCTACATTGCCACTGCATGTTCCCTGACCTCCCCAAGTTGACCACCCCGCGGTGCTGTTCTCCATTCTAAATTGCCACTCACTGCCTATCCTAATTCAGACCCTCCGATTCACACCACCCCGTGATATTTTTCTCCCTCCTACTAGTTAATGTAATGTAACACAGACCCATACAATGCGCACCACCCCGTGATGTTTTTCTCACTCCTACTAGTGAATGTAATGTAACATACACCCATGCAATGCGCACCAACCCGCGATGTTTTTCAGAAACCTATCCTACATGGCCACTGCATGTTCCCTGACCTCCCCATGCTGAACACCCCGAGGTGCTTTTCTCCATCCTACAATGCCACTCACTGCCTATGCTAATTCAGACCCTCCGATTCACACCACCCCGTGATGTTTTTCTCACTCCTACTAGTGAATTTAATGTAACACACACCCATACAATGCGCACCACCCCGCGATGTTTTTCAGAAACCTATCCTACATTGCCACTGCATGTTCCCTGACCTCCCCATGCTGACCACCCCGCAGTGCTTTCTCCATCCTACATTGCCACTCACTGCCTATCCTAATTCAGACCCTCCGATTCACACGACCCCGTGATGTTTTTCTCACTCCTACTAGTGAATGTAATGTAACACACACCCATACAATGCGCACCACCCCGTGATGTTTTTCAGAAAACTATCCTACATTGCCACTGCATGTTCCATGGCCTCCCCATGCTGACAACTCCGCGGTGCTTTTCTCCATCCTACATTGCCACTCACTGCCTATCCTAATTCAGACCCTCCGATTCACACCACCCCGTGATGTTTTTCTCACTCCTACTAGTGAATGTAATGTAACACACACCCATACAATGCGCAGCACCCCGTGATGTTTTTCTCACTCCTACTAGTGAATGTAATGTAACACACACCCATGTAATGCGCACCACCCCGCGATGTTTTTCAAAAACCTATCCTACCTTGCCACTGTACGTTCCCTGACCTCCCCATGCTGACCACCCCGCGGTGCTTTTCTCCATCCTAAATTGCCACTCACTGCCTATCCTAATTCAGACCCTCCGATTCACACCACCCCGTGATATTTTTCTCACTCCTACTAGTTAATGTAATGTAACACACACCCATACAATGCGCACCACCCCGTGATGTTTTTCTCACTCCTACTAGTGAATGTAATGTAACATACACCCATACAATGCGCACCACCCCGCGATGTTTTTCAGAAACCTATCCTACATGGCCACTGCATGTTCCCTGAACTCCCCATGCTGAACACCCCGCAGTGCTTTTCTCCATCTCACATTGCCACTCACTGCCTATCCTAATTCAGATCCTCCGAATCACTCCACCCCGTGATGTTTTTCTCACTACTACTAGTGAATGTAATGTAACACACACCCATACAATGCGCACCACCCCGCGATATTTTCCAGAAACCTATCCTACATTGCCACTGGATGTTCCCTGACCTCCCCATGATGACCACCCCGCGGTCCTTTTCTCCATCCTACATTGCCACTCACTGCCTATCCTAATTCAGACCCTCCGATTCACACGACCCCGTGATGTTTTTCTCACTCCTACTAGTGAATGTAATTGAACACACACCCATACAATGCGCACCACCCCGCAATGTTTTTCAGAAACCTATCCTACATGGCCACTGCATGTTCCCTGACCTCCCGATGCTGACCACCCCGCGGTGCTTTTCTCCATCCTACATTGCCACTCACTGCCTATCCTAATTCAGACCCTCCGATTCACACCACCCCGTGATGTTTTTCGCACTCCTACTAGTGAATGTAATGTAACACACACCCATACAATGCGCACCTCCCCGCGATATTTTCCAGAAACCTATCCTACATTGCCACTGGATGTTCCCTGACCTCCCCATGATGACCACCCCGCGGTGCTTTTCTCCATCCTACATTGCCACTCACTGCCTATCCTAATTCAGACCCTCCGATTCACACGACCCCGTGATGTTTTTCTCACTCCTACTAGTGAATGTAATGTAACACACACCCATACAATACGCACCACCCCGCGATGTTTTTCAGAAACCTATCCTACATTGCCACTGCATGTTCCCTGACCTCCCCATGCTGACCACCCCGCGGTGCTTTTCTCCATCCTACATTGCCATTCACTGCCTATCCTAATTTAGACCCTCCGATACACACCACCCCGTGATGTTTTTCTTACTCCTACTAGTGAATGTAATGTAACACACACCCATACAATGCGCACCACCCCGTGATGTTTTTCTCACTCCTACTAGTGAATGTAATGTAACACACAGCCATACAATGCGCACCACCCCGCGATGTTTTTCAGAAACCTATCCTACATTTCCACTGCATGTTCCCTGACCTCTCCATGCTGACCACTCCGCGGAGCTTTTCTCCATCCTACATTGCCACTCACTGCCTATCCTAATTCAGACCCTCCGATTCACACCACCCCGCGATGTTTTTCTCACTGCTACTAGTGAATGTAATGTAACATACACCCATACAATGCGCACCACCCCGCGATGTTTTTCAGAAACCTATCCTACATTGGCACTGCATGTTCCCTGACCTCCCCATGCTGACAACCTCACTGTGCTTTTCTCCATCCTACATTGCCACTCACTGCCTATCCTAATTCAGACCCTCCGATTCACACCACCCCGTGATGTTTTTCTCACTCCTACTAGTGAATGTAATGTAACACACACCCATACAATGCGCACCACCCCGTGAAGTTTTTCAAAATACTATCCTACATTGCCACTGCATGTTCCCTGACCTCCCCATGCTGACCACACCGCGGTGCTTTTCTCCATCCTACATTGCCATTCACTGCCTATCCTAATTCAGACCCTCCGATTCACACCAGCCCGTGATGTTTTTCTTACTCCTACTAGTGAATGTAATGTAACACACACCCATACAATGCGCACCACCCCGTGATGTTTTTCTCACTCCTACTAGTGAATGTAATGTAACACACAGCCATACAATGCGCACCACCCCACGATGTTTTTCAGAAACCTATCCTACATTGCCACTGCATGTTCCCTGACCTCTCCATGCTGACCACTCCGCGCTGCTTTTCTCCATCCTACATTGCCACTCACTGCCTATCCTAATTCAGAGCTTCCGATTCACACCACCCCGCGATGTTTTTCTCACTGCTACTAGTGAATGTAATGTAACACACACCCATACAATGCGCACCACCCCGCGATGTTTTTCAGAAACCTATCCTACATTACCACTGTATGTTCCCTGACCTCCGCATGCTGACAACCCCACTGTGCTTTTCTCCATCCTACATTGCCACTCACTGCCTATCCTAATTCAGACCCTCCGATTCACACCACCCCGTGATGTTTTTCTCACTCCTACTAGTGAATGTAATGTAACACACACCCATACAATGCGCACCACCCCGTGATGTTTTTCTCACTCCTACTAGTGAATGTAATGTAACACACACCCATACAATGCGCACCACCCCGTGATGTTTTTCTCATTCCTACTAGTGAATGTAATGTAACACACACCCATACAATGCGCACCACCCCGCGATGTTTTTCAGAAATCTATCGTACATTGCCACTGCATGTTCCCTGACCTCCCCATGCTGACCACCCCGCGGTGCTTTTCTCCAACCTACATTGCCACTCACTGCCTATCCTAATACAGACCCTCCTATTCACACCACCCCGCGAAGTTTTTCTCACTCCGACTAGAGAATGTGATGTAACACACACCCATACAATGCGCACCACCACGCGATGTTTTCAGAAACCTATCCTACATTGCCACTGCATGTTCCCTGATCTCCCCATGTTGACCACACCGCAGTGCTTTTCTTCATCCTACATTGACACTCACTGCCTATCCTAATTCAGACCCTCCGATTCACACCACCCCGCGAAGTTTTTCTCACTCCGACTAGAGAATGTGATGTAACACACACCCATACAATGCGCACCACCCCGCGATGTTTTCAGAAACCTATCCTACATTGCCACTGCATGTTCCCTGATCTCCCCATGCTGACCACACCGCGGTGCTTTTCTTCATCCTACATTGACACTCACTGCCTATCCTAATTCAGACCCTCTGATTCACACTTCCCCGTGATGTTTTTCTCACTCCTATTAGTGAATGTAATGTAACACACACATATACAATGCGCACCACCCCGTGATGTTTTTCTCACTCCTACTAGTGAATGTAATGTAACACACACCCATGCAATGCGCACCACCCCGCGATGTTTTTCACAAACCTATCCTACATTGCCACTGCATGTTCCCTGACCTCTCCATGCTGACCACCCCGCGGTGCTTTTCTCCATCCCACATTGCCACACACTGCCTATCCTAATTCAGACCCTCCGATTCACACCAACCCATGATGTTTTTCTCACTCCTACTAGTGAATGTAATGTAACATACACCCATGCAATGCGCACCACCCCGCGATGTTTTTCAGAAACCTATCCTACATGGCCACTGCATGTTCCCTGACCTCCCCATGCTGAACACCCCGAGGTGCTTTTCTCCATCCTACAATGCCACTCACTGCCTATCCTAATTCAGACCCTCCGATTCACACCACCCCGTGATGTTTTTCTCACTCCTACTAGTGAATGTAATGTAACACACACCCATACAATGCGCACCACCCCGCGATGTTTTTCAGAAACCTATCCTACATTGCCACTGCATGTTCCCTGACCTCCCCATGCTGACCACCCCGCAGTGCTTTCTCCATCCTACATTGCCACTCACTGCCTATCCTAATTCAGACCCTCCGATTCACACGACCCCGTGATGTTTTTCTCACTCCTACTAGTGAATGTAATGTAACACACACCCATACAATGCGCACCACCCCGTGATGTTTTTCAGAAAACTATCCTACATTGCCACTGCATGTTCCATGGCCTCCCCATGCTGACAACCCCGCGGTGCTTTTCTCCATCCTACATTGCCACTCACTGCCTATCCTAATTCAGACCCTCCGATTCACACCACCCCGTGATGTTTTTCTCACTCCTACTAGTGAATGTAATGTAACACACACCCATACAATGCGCAGCACCCCGTGATGTTTTTCTCACTCCTACTAGTGAATGTAATGTAACCCACACCCATGTAATGCGCACCACCCCGCGATGTTTTTCAAAAACCTATCCTACCTTGCCCCTGTACGTTCCCTGACCTCCCCATGCTGACCACCCCGCGGTGCTTTTCTCCATCCTAAATTGCCACTCACTGCCTATCCTAATTCAGACCCTCCGATTCACACCACCCCGTGATATTTTTCTCACTCCTACTAGTTAATGTAATGTAACACACACCCATACAATGCGCACCACCCCGTGATGTTTTTCTCACTCCTACTAGTGAATGTAATGTAACATACACCCATACAATGCGCACCACCCCGCGATGTTTTTCAGAAACCTATCCTACATTGCCACTGCATGTTCCCTGAACTCCCCATGCTGAACACCCCGCAGTGCTTTTCTCCATCCCACATTGCCACTCACTGCCTATCCTAATTCAGATCCTCCGAATCACTCCACCCCGTGATGTTTTTCTCACTACTACTAGTGAATGTAATGTAACACACACCCATACAATGCGCACCACCCCGCGATATTTTCCAGAAACCTATCCTACATTGCCACTGGATGTTCCCTGACCTCCCCATGATGACCACCCCGCGGTGCTTTTCTCCATCCTACATTGCCACTCACTGCCTATCCTAATTCAGACCCTCCGATTCACACGACCCCGTGATGTTTTTCTCACTCCTACTAGTGAATGTAATTGAACACACACCCATACAATGCGCACCACCCCGCGATGTTTTTCAGAAACTTATCCTACATGGCCACTGCATGTTCCCTGACCTCCCGATGCTGACCACCCCGCGGTGCTTTTCTCCATCCTACATTGCCACTCACTGCCTATCCTAATTCAGACCCTCCGATTCACACCACCCCGTGATGTTTTTCTCACTCCTACTAGTGAATGTAATGTAACACACACCCATACAATGCGCACCACCCCGCGATATTTTCCAGAAACCTATCCTACATTGCCACTGGATGTTCCCTGACCTCCCCATGATGACCACCCCGCGGTGCTTTTCTCCATCCTACATTGCCACTCACTGCCTATCCTAATTCAGACCCTCCGATTCACACGACCCCGTGATGTTTTTCTCACTCCTACTAGTGAATGTAATGTAACACACACCCATACAATGCGCACCACCCCGCGATGTTTTTCGGAAACCTATCCTACATGGCCACTGCATGTTCCCTGACCTCCCGATGCTGACCACCCCGCGGTGCTTTTCTCCATCCTACATTGCCACTCACTGCCTATCCTAATTCAGACCCTCCGATTCACACCATCCCGTGATGTTTTTCTCACTCCTACTAGTGAATGTAATGTAACACACACCCATACAATGCGCACCACCCCGTGATGTTTTTCAAAAAACTATCCTACATTGCCACTGCATGTTCCCTGACCTCCCAATGCTGACCACCCCGCGGTGCTTTTCTCCATCCTACATTGCCATTCACTGCCTATCCTAATTTAGACCCTCCGATACACACCACCCCGTGATGTTTTTCTTACTCCTACTAGTGAATGTAATGTAACACATACCCATACAATGCGCACCACCCCGTGATGTTTTTCTCACTCCTACTAGTGAATGTAATGTAACACACAGCCATACAATGCGCACCACCCCGCGATGTTTTTCAGAAACCTATCCTACATTGCCACTGCATGTTCCCTGACCTCTCCATGCTGACCACTCCGCGGAGCTTTTCTCCATCCTACATTGCCACTCACTGCCTATCCTAATTCAGACCCTCCGATTCACACCACCCCGCGATGTTTTTCTCACTGCTACTAGTGAATGTAATGTAACATACACCCATACAATGCGCACCACCCCGCGATGTTTTTCAGAAACCTATCCTACATTGGCACTGCATGTTCCCTGACCTCCCCATGCTGACAACCTCACTGTGCTTTTCTCCATCCTACATTGCCACTCACTGCCTATCCTAATTCAGACCCTCCGATTCACACCACCCCGTGATGTTTTTCTCACTCCTACTAGTGAATGTAATGTAACACACACCCATACAATGCGCACCACCCCGTGATGTTTTTCAAAATACTATCCTACATTGCCACTGCATGTTCCCTGACCTCCCCATGCTGACCACCCCGCGGTGCTTTTCTCCATCCTACATTGCCATTAACTGCCTATCATAATTCAGACCCTCCGATTCACACCACCCCGTGATGTTTTTCTTACTCCTACTAGTGAATGTAATGTAACACACACCCATACAATGCGCACCACCCCGTGATGTTTTTCTCACTCCTACTAGTGAATGTAATGTAACACACAGCCATACAATGCGCACCACCCCGCGATGTTTTTCAGAAACCTATCATACATTGCCACTGCATGTTCCCTAACCTCCCCATGCTGACCACCCCGCGGTGCTTTTCTCCATCCTACATTTCCACTCACTGCCTATCCTAATTCAGACCCTCCTATTCACACCACCCCGCGAAGTTTTTCTCACTCCGACTAGAGAATGTAATGTAACACACACCCATACAATGCGCACCACCCCGCGATGTTTTTCAGAAACGTATCCTACATTGCCACTGCATGTTCCCTGACCTCCCCATGCTGACCACCCCGCAGTGCTTTTCTCCATCCTACATTGCCACTCACTGCCTATCCTAATTCAGACACTCCGATTCACACCACCCCGTGATGTTTTTCACACTCCTACTAGTGAATGTAATGTAACACACACCCATACAATGCGCACCACCCTGCGATGTTTTTCGGAAACCTATCCTACATTGCCACTGCATGTTCCCTGACCTCCCCATGCTGACCACCCCGCGGTGCTTTTCTCCATCATACATTGCCACTCACTGCCTATCCTAATTCAGACCCTCCGATTCACACCACTCCGCGATGTTTTTCTCACTTATACTAGTGAATGTAATGTAACACACACCCATACAATGTGCACCACCCCGCGATGTTTTTCAGAAACCTATCCTACATTGCCACTGCATGTTCCATGACCTCCCCATGCTGACCACCCCGCGGTGCTTTTCTCAATCCTACATTGCCACTCACTGCCTATCCTAATTCAGACCCTCTGATTCACACCACCCCGTGATGTTTTTCTCACTCCTACTAGTGAATGTAATGTAACACACACCCATACAATGCGCACCACCCCGTGATGTTTTTCAAAATACTATCCTACATTGCCACTGCATGTTCCCTGACCTCTCCATGCTGACCACCCCGTGGTGCTTTTCTCCATCCTACATTGCCATTCACTGCCTATCCTAATTCAGACCCTCCGATTCACACCACCCCGTGATGTTTTTCTTACTCCTACTAGTGAATGTAATGTAACACACACCCATACAATGCGCACCACCCCGTGATGTTTTTCCCACTAGTACTAGTGAATGTAATGTAACACACAGCCATACAATGCGCACCACCCCGCGATGTTTTTCAGAAACCTATCCTACATTGCCACTGCATGTTCCCTGACCTCTCCATGCTGACCACTCCGCGCTGCTTTTCTCCATCCTACATTGCCACTCACTGCCTATCCTAATTCAGACCTTCCGATTCACACCACCCCGCGATGTTTTTCTTACTGCTACTAGTGAATGTAATGTAACACACACCCATACAATGCGCACCACCCCGCGATGTTTTTCAGAAACCTATCCTACATTACCACTGCATGTTCCCTGACCTCCGCATGCTGACAAGCCCACTGTGCTTTTCTCCATCCTACATTGCCACTCACTGCCTATCCTAATTCAGACCCTCCGATTCACACCACCCGTGATGTTTTTCTCACTCCTACTAGTGAATGTAATGTAACACACACCCATACAATGCACACCACCCTGTGATGTTTTTCAGAAAACTATCCTACATTGCCACTGCGTGTTCCCTGACCTCTCCATGCTGACCACCCTGCGGTGCTTTTCTCCATCCTACATTGCCACTCACAGCCTATCCTAATTCACACCCTCCGATTCACACCACCCCGTGAGGTTTTTCTCACTCCTACTAGTGAATGTAATGTAACACACACCCATATAATGCGCACCACCCGGCGAAGTTCTTCAGAAACCTATCCTACATTGCCACTGCATGTTCCCTGACCTCCCCATGCTGACCACCCCGCGGTGCTTTTCTCCATCCTACATTGCCACTCACTGCCTATCCTAATTCAGACCCTCCGATTCACACCACCCCGTGATGTTTGTCTCACTCCTACTAGTGAATGTAATGTAACACACACCCATACAATGCGCACCAACCCGTGATGCTTTTCTCACTCCTACTAGTGAATGTAATGTAACACACACCCATGCAATGCGCACCACCCCGCGATGTTTTTCACAAACCTATCCTACATTGCCACTGCATGTTCCCTGACCTCTCCATGCTGACCACCCCGCGGGGCTTTTCTCCATCCCACATTGCCACACACTGCCTATCCTAATTCAGACCCTCCGATTCACACCAACCCATGATGTTTTTCTCACTCCTACTAGTGAATGTAATGTAACACACACCCATACAATGCGCACCACCCCGCGATGTTTTTCAGAAACATATTCGACATTGCCACTGCATGTTCCTTGACCTCCCCATGCTGACCACCCCACGGTGCTTTTCTCCATCCTACATTGCCACTCACTGCCTATCCTAATTCAGACCCTCCGATTCACACTTCCCCGTGATGTTTTTCTCACTCCTACTAGTGAAAGTAATGTAACACACACCCATACAATGCGCACCACCCCGTGATGTTTTTCTCACTCCCACTAATGAATGTAATGTAACATACACCCATGCAATGCGCACCACCCCGCGATGTTTGTCAGAAACCTATCCTACATGGCCACTGCATGTTCCCTGACCTCCCCATGCTGAACACCCCGAGGTGCTTTTCTCCATCCTACAATGCCACTCACTGCCTATCCTAATTCAGACCCTCCGATTCACACCACCCCGTGATGTTTTTCTCACTCCTACTAGTGAATGTAATGTAAAACACACCCATACAATGCGCACCACCCCGCGATGTTTTTCAGAAACCTATCCTACATTGCCACTGCATGTTCCCTGACCTCCCCATGCTGACCACCCCGCAGTGCTTTCTCCATCCTACATTGCCACTCACTGCCTATCCTAATTCAGACCCTCCGATTCACACCACCCCGTGATGTTTTTCTCACTCCTACTAGTGAATGTAATGTAACACACACCCATACAATGCGCACCACCCCGTGATGTTTTTCAAAATACTATCCTACATTGCCACTGCATGTTCCCTGACCTCCCCATGCTGACCACCCCGCGGTGCTTTTCTCCATCCTACATTGCCATTCACTGCCTATCCTAATTCAGACCCTACGATTCACACCACCCCGTGATGTTTTTCTTACTCCTACTAGTGAATGTAATGTAACACACACCCATACAATGCGCACCACCCCGTGATGTTTTTCTCACTCCTACTAGTGAATGTAATGTAACACACAGCCATACAATGCGCACCACCCCACGATGTTTTTCAGAAACCTATCCTACATTGCCACTGCATGTTCCCTGACCTCTCCATGCTGACCACTCCGCGCTGCTTTTCTCCATCCTACATGGCCACTCACTGCCTATCCTAATTCAGAGCTTCCGATTCACACCACCCCGCGATGTTTTTCTCACTGCTACTAGTAAATGTAATGTAACACACACCCATACAATGCGCACCACCCCGCGATGTTTTTCAGAAACCTATCCTACATTACCACTGTATGTTCCCTGACCTCCGCATGCTGACAACCCCACTGTGCTTTTCTCCATCCTACATTGCCACTCACTGCCTATCCTAATTCAGAGCTTCCGATTCACACCACCCCGCGATGTTTTTCTCACTGCTACTAGTAAATGTAATGTAACACACACCCATGCAATGCGCACCACCCCGCGATGTTTTTCACAAACCTATCCTACATTGCCACTGCATGTTCCCTGACCTCTCCATGCTGACCACCCCGCGGGGCTTTTCTCCATCCCACATTGCCACACACTGCCTATCCTAATTCAGTCCCTCCGATTCACACCAACCCATGATGTTTTTCTCACTCCTACTAGTGAATGTAATGTAACACACACCCATACAATGTGCACCACCCCGCGATGTTTTTCAGAAACATATCCGACATTGCCACTGCATGTTCCCTGACCTCCCCATGCTGACCACCCCACGGTGCTTTTCTCCATCCTACATTTCCACTCACTGCCTATCCTAATTCAGACCCTCCGATTCACACTTCCCCGTGATGTTTTTCTCACTCCTACTAGTGAATTTAATGTAACACACACCCATACAATGCGCACCACCCCGTGATGTTTTTCAGAAAACTATCCTACATTGCCACTGCATGTTCCTTGGCCTCCCCATGCTGACCACCCCGCGGTGTTTTCCCCATCCTACATTGCCACTCACTGCCTATCCTAATTCAGACCCTCCGATTCACACCACCCCGTGATGTTTTTCTCACTCCTACTAGTGAATGTAATGTAACACACACCCATACAATGCGCACCACCCCGTGATGTTTTTCTCACTCCTACTAGTGAATGTAATGTAACACACACCCATGCAACGCGCACCACCCCGCGATGTTTTTCAAAAACCTATCCTACATTGCCACTGCATGTTCCCTGACCTCCCCAAGTTGACCACCCCGCGGTGCTGTTCTCCATTCTAAATTGCCACTCACTGCCTATCCTAATTCAGACCCTCCGATTCACACCACCCCGTGATATTTTTCTCCCTCCTACTAGTTAATGTAATGTAACACAGACCCATACAATGCGCACCACCCCGTGATGTTTTTCTCACTCCTACTAGTGAATGTAATGTAACATACACCCATGCAATGCGCACCAACCCGCGATGTTTTTCAGAAACCTATCCTACATGGCCACTGCATGTTCCCTGACCTCCCCATGCTGAACACCCCGAGGTGCTTTTCTCCATCCTACAATGCCACTCACTGCCTATGCTAATTCAGACCCTCCGATTCACACCACCCCGTGATGTTTTTCTCACTCCTACTAGTGAATTTAATGTAACACACACCCATACAATGCGCACCACCCCGCGATGTTTTTCAGAAACCTATCCTACATTGCCACTGCATGTTCCCTGACCTCCCCATGCTGACCACCCCGCAGTGCTTTCTCCATCCTACATTGCCACTCACTGCCTATCCTAATTCAGACCCTCCGATTCACACGACCCCGTGATGTTTTTCTCACTCCTACTAGTGAATGTAATGTAACACACACCCATACAATGCGCACCACCCCGTGATGTTTTTCAGAAAACTATCCTACATTGCCACTGCATGTTCCATGGCCTCCCCATGCTGACAACTCCGCGGTGCTTTTCTCCATCCTACATTGCCACTCACTGCCTATCCTAATTCAGACCCTCCGATTCACACCACCCCGTGATGTTTTTCTCACTCCTACTAGTGAATGTAATGTAACACACACCCATACAATGCGCAGCACCCCGTGATGTTTTTCTCACTCCTACTAGTGAATGTAATGTAACACACACCCATGTAATGCGCACCACCCCGCGATGTTTTTCAAAAACCTATCCTACCTTGCCACTGTACGTTCCCTGACCTCCCCATGCTGACCACCCCGCGGTGCTTTTCTCCATCCTAAATTGCCACTCACTGCCTATCCTAATTCAGACCCTCCGATTCACACCACCCCGTGATATTTTTCTCACTCCTACTAGTTAATGTAATGTAACACACACCCATACAATGCGCACCACCCCGTGATGTTTTTCTCACTCCTACTAGTGAATGTAATGTAACATACACCCATACAATGCGCACCACCCCGCGATGTTTTTCAGAAACCTATCCTACATGGCCACTGCATGTTCCCTGAACTCCCCATGCTGAACACCCCGCAGTGCTTTTCTCCATCTCACATTGCCACTCACTGCCTATCCTAATTCAGATCCTCCGAATCACTCCACCCCGTGATGTTTTTCTCACTACTACTAGTGAATGTAATGTAACACACACCCATACAATGCGCACCACCCCGCGATATTTTCCAGAAACCTATCCTACATTGCCACTGGATGTTCCCTGACCTCCCCATGATGACCACCCCGCGGTCCTTTTCTCCATCCTACATTGCCACTCACTGCCTATCCTAATTCAGACCCTCCGATTCACACGACCCCGTGATGTTTTTCTCACTCCTACTAGTGAATGTAATTGAACACACACCCATACAATGCGCACCACCCCGCAATGTTTTTCAGAAACCTATCCTACATGGCCACTGCATGTTCCCTGACCTCCCGATGCTGACCACCCCGCGGTGCTTTTCTCCATCCTACATTGCCACTCACTGCCTATCCTAATTCAGACCCTCCGATTCACACCACCCCGTGATGTTTTTCGCACTCCTACTAGTGAATGTAATGTAACACACACCCATACAATGCGCACCTCCCCGCGATATTTTCCAGAAACCTATCCTACATTGCCACTGGATGTTCCCTGACCTCCCCATGATGACCACCCCGCGGTGCTTTTCTCCATCCTACATTGCCACTCACTGCCTATCCTAATTCAGACCCTCCGATTCACACGACCCCGTGATGTTTTTCTCACTCCTACTAGTGAATGTAATGTAACACACACCCATACAATACGCACCACCCCGCGATGTTTTTCAGAAACCTATCCTACATTGCCACTGCATGTTCCCTGACCTCCCCATGCTGACCACCCCGCGGTGCTTTTCTCCATCCTACATTGCCATTCACTGCCTATCCTAATTTAGACCCTCCGATACACACCACCCCGTGATGTTTTTCTTACTCCTACTAGTGAATGTAATGTAACACACACCCATACAATGCGCACCACCCCGTGATGTTTTTCTCACTCCTACTAGTGAATGTAATGTAACACACAGCCATACAATGCGCACCACCCCGCGATGTTTTTCAGAAACCTATCCTACATTTCCACTGCATGTTCCCTGACCTCTCCATGCTGACCACTCCGCGGAGCTTTTCTCCATCCTACATTGCCACTCACTGCCTATCCTAATTCAGACCCTCCGATTCACACCACCCCGCGATGTTTTTCTCACTGCTACTAGTGAATGTAATGTAACATACACCCATACAATGCGCACCACCCCGCGATGTTTTTCAGAAACCTATCCTACATTGGCACTGCATGTTCCCTGACCTCCCCATGCTGACAACCTCACTGTGCTTTTCTCCATCCTACATTGCCACTCACTGCCTATCCTAATTCAGACCCTCCGATTCACACCACCCCGTGATGTTTTTCTCACTCCTACTAGTGAATGTAATGTAACACACACCCATACAATGCGCACCACCCCGTGAAGTTTTTCAAAATACTATCCTACATTGCCACTGCATGTTCCCTGACCTCCCCATGCTGACCACACCGCGGTGCTTTTCTCCATCCTACATTGCCATTCACTGCCTATCCTAATTCAGACCCTCCGATTCACACCAGCCCGTGATGTTTTTCTTACTCCTACTAGTGAATGTAATGTAACACACACCCATACAATGCGCACCACCCCGTGATGTTTTTCTCACTCCTACTAGTGAATGTAATGTAACACACAGCCATACAATGCGCACCACCCCACGATGTTTTTCAGAAACCTATCCTACATTGCCACTGCATGTTCCCTGACCTCTCCATGCTGACCACTCCGCGCTGCTTTTCTCCATCCTACATTGCCACTCACTGCCTATCCTAATTCAGAGCTTCCGATTCACACCACCCCGCGATGTTTTTCTCACTGCTACTAGTGAATGTAATGTAACACACACCCATACAATGCGCACCACCCCGCGATATTTTTCAGAAACCTATCCTACATTACCACTGTATGTTCCCTGACCTCCGCATGCTGACAACCCCACTGTGCTTTTCTCCATCCTACATTGCCACTCACTGCCTATCCTAATTCAGACCCTCCGATTCACACCACCCCGTGATGTTTTTCTCACTCCTACTAGTGAATGTAATGTAACACACACCCATACAATGCGCACCACCCCGTGATGTTTTTCTCACTCCTACTAGTGAATGTAATGTAACACACACCCATACAATGCGCACCACCCCGTGATGTTTTTCTCATTCCTACTAGTGAATGTAATGTAACACACACCCATACAATGCGCACCACCCCGCGATGTTTTTCAGAAATCTATCGTACATTGCCACTGCATGTTCCCTGACCTCCCCATGCTGACCACCCCGCGGTGCTTTTCTCCAACCTACATTGCCACTCACTGCCTATCCTAATACAGACCCTCCTATTCACACCACCCCGCGAAGTTTTTCTCACTCCGACTAGAGAATGTGATGTAACACACACCCATACAATGCGCACCACCACGCGATGTTTTCAGAAACCTATCCTACATTGCCACTGCATGTTCCCTGATCTCCCCATGTTGACCACACCGCAGTGCTTTTCTTCATCCTACATTGACACTCACTGCCTATCCTAATTCAGACCCTCCGATTCACACCACCCCGCGAAGTTTTTCTCACTCCGACTAGAGAATGTGATGTAACACACACCCATACAATGCGCACCACCCCGCGATGTTTTCAGAAACCTATCCTACATTGCCACTGCATGTTCCCTGATCTCCCCATGCTGACCACACCGCGGTGCTTTTCTTCATCCTACATTGACACTCACTGCCTATCCTAATTCAGACCCTCTGATTCACACTTCCCCGTGATGTTTTTCTCACTCCTATTAGTGAATGTAATGTAACACACACATATACAATGCGCACCACCCCGTGATGTTTTTCTCACTCCTACTAGTGAATGTAATGTAACACACACCCATGCAATGCGCACCACCCCGCGATGTTTTTCACAAACCTATCCTACATTGCCACTGCATGTTCCCTGACCTCTCCATGCTGACCACCCCGCGGTGCTTTTCTCCATCCCACATTGCCACACACTGCCTATCCTAATTCAGACCCTCCGATTCACACCAACCCATGATGTTTTTCTCACTCCTACTAGTGAATGTAATGTAACATACACCCATGCAATGCGCACCACCCCGCGATGTTTTTCAGAAACCTATCCTACATGGCCACTGCATGTTCCCTGACCTCCCCATGCTGAACACCCCGAGGTGCTTTTCTCCATCCTACAATGCCACTCACTGCCTATCCTAATTCAGACCCTCCGATTCACACCACCCCGTGATGTTTTTCTCACTCCTACTAGTGAATGTAATGTAACACACACCCATACAATGCGCACCACCCCGCGATGTTTTTCAGAAACCTATCCTACATTGCCACTGCATGTTCCCTGACCTCCCCATGCTGACCACCCCGCAGTGCTTTCTCCATCCTACATTGCCACTCACTGCCTATCCTAATTCAGACCCTCCGATTCACACGACCCCGTGATGTTTTTCTCACTCCTACTAGTGAATGTAATGTAACACACACCCATACAATGCGCACCACCCCGTGATGTTTTTCAGAAAACTATCCTACATTGCCACTGCATGTTCCATGGCCTCCCCATGCTGACAACCCCGCGGTGCTTTTCTCCATCCTACATTGCCACTCACTGCCTATCCTAATTCAGACCCTCCGATTCACACCACCCCGTGATGTTTTTCTCACTCCTACTAGTGAATGTAATGTAACACACACCCATACAATGCGCAGCACCCCGTGATGTTTTTCTCACTCCTACTAGTGAATGTAATGTAACCCACACCCATGTAATGCGCACCACCCCGCGATGTTTTTCAAAAACCTATCCTACCTTGCCCCTGTACGTTCCCTGACCTCCCCATGCTGACCACCCCGCGGTGCTTTTCTCCATCCTAAATTGCCACTCACTGCCTATCCTAATTCAGACCCTCCGATTCACACCACCCCGTGATATTTTTCTCACTCCTACTAGTTAATGTAATGTAACACACACCCATACAATGCGCACCACCCCGTGATGTTTTTCTCACTCCTACTAGTGAATGTAATGTAACATACACCCATACAATGCGCACCACCCCGCGATGTTTTTCAGAAACCTATCCTACATTGCCACTGCATGTTCCCTGAACTCCCCATGCTGAACACCCCGCAGTGCTTTTCTCCATCCCACATTGCCACTCACTGCCTATCCTAATTCAGATCCTCCGAATCACTCCACCCCGTGATGTTTTTCTCACTACTACTAGTGAATGTAATGTAACACACACCCATACAATGCGCACCACCCCGCGATATTTTCCAGAAACCTATCCTACATTGCCACTGGATGTTCCCTGACCTCCCCATGATGACCACCCCGCGGTGCTTTTCTCCATCCTACATTGCCACTCACTGCCTATCCTAATTCAGACCCTCCGATTCACACGACCCCGTGATGTTTTTCTCACTCCTACTAGTGAATGTAATTGAACACACACCCATACAATGCGCACCACCCCGCGATGTTTTTCAGAAACTTATCCTACATGGCCACTGCATGTTCCCTGACCTCCCGATGCTGACCACCCCGCGGTGCTTTTCTCCATCCTACATTGCCACTCACTGCCTATCCTAATTCAGACCCTCCGATTCACACCACCCCGTGATGTTTTTCTCACTCCTACTAGTGAATGTAATGTAACACACACCCATACAATGCGCACCACCCCGCGATATTTTCCAGAAACCTATCCTACATTGCCACTGGATGTTCCCTGACCTCCCCATGATGACCACCCCGCGGTGCTTTTCTCCATCCTACATTGCCACTCACTGCCTATCCTAATTCAGACCCTCCGATTCACACGACCCCGTGATGTTTTTCTCACTCCTACTAGTGAATGTAATGTAACACACACCCATACAATGCGCACCACCCCGCGATGTTTTTCGGAAACCTATCCTACATGGCCACTGCATGTTCCCTGACCTCCCGATGCTGACCACCCCGCGGTGCTTTTCTCCATCCTACATTGCCACTCACTGCCTATCCTAATTCAGACCCTCCGATTCACACCATCCCGTGATGTTTTTCTCACTCCTACTAGTGAATGTAATGTAACACACACCCATACAATGCGCACCACCCCGTGATGTTTTTCAAAAAACTATCCTACATTGCCACTGCATGTTCCCTGACCTCCCAATGCTGACCACCCCGCGGTGCTTTTCTCCATCCTACATTGCCATTCACTGCCTATCCTAATTTAGACCCTCCGATACACACCACCCCGTGATGTTTTTCTTACTCCTACTAGTGAATGTAATGTAACACATACCCATACAATGCGCACCACCCCGTGATGTTTTTCTCACTCCTACTAGTGAATGTAATGTAACACACAGCCATACAATGCGCACCACCCCGCGATGTTTTTCAGAAACCTATCCTACATTGCCACTGCATGTTCCCTGACCTCTCCATGCTGACCACTCCGCGGAGCTTTTCTCCATCCTACATTGCCACTCACTGCCTATCCTAATTCAGACCCTCCGATTCACACCACCCCGCGATGTTTTTCTCACTGCTACTAGTGAATGTAATGTAACATACACCCATACAATGCGCACCACCCCGCGATGTTTTTCAGAAACCTATCCTACATTGGCACTGCATGTTCCCTGACCTCCCCATGCTGACAACCTCACTGTGCTTTTCTCCATCCTACATTGCCACTCACTGCCTATCCTAATTCAGACCCTCCGATTCACACCACCCCGTGATGTTTTTCTCACTCCTACTAGTGAATGTAATGTAACACACACCCATACAATGCGCACCACCCCGTGATGTTTTTCAAAATACTATCCTACATTGCCACTGCATGTTCCCTGACCTCCCCATGCTGACCACTCCGCGCTGCTTTTCTCCATCCTACATTGCCACTCACTCCCTATCCTAATTCAGAGCTTCCGATTCACACCACCCCGCGATGTTTTTCTCACTGCTACTAGTGAATGTAATGTAACACACACCCATACAATGCGCTCCACCCCGCGATGTTTTTCAGAAACCTATCCTACATTACCACTGTATGTTCCCTGACCTCCGCATGCTGACAACCCCACTGTGCTTTTCTCCATCCTACATTGCCACTCACTGCCTATCCTAATTCAGACCCTCCGATTCACACCACCCCGTGATGTTTTTCTCACTCCTACTAGTGAATGTAATGTAACACACACCCATACAATGCGCACCACCCCGTGTTGTTTTTCAGAAAACTATCCTACATTGCCACTGCATGTTCCCTGACCTCCCCATGCTGACCACCCCGCGGTGCTTTTCTCCATCCTACATTGCCACTCATGGCCTATCCTAATTCACACCCTCCGATTCACACCACCCCGTGATGTTTTTCTCACTCCTACTAGTGAATGTAATGTAACACACACCCATATAATGCGCACCACCCGGCGAAGTTCTTCAGAAACCTATCCTACATTGCCACAGCATGTTCCCTGACCTCCCCATGCTGACCACCCCGCGGTGCTTTTCTCCATCCTACATTGCCACTCACTGCCTATCCTAATTCAGACCCTCCGATTCACACCACCCCGTGATGTTTTTCTCACTCCTACTAGTGAATGTAATGTAACACACACACATACAGTGCGCACCACCCCGTGATGTTTTTCTCACTCCTACTAGTGAATGTAATGTAACACACACCCATGCAATGCGCACCACCCCGCGATGTTTTTCACAAACCTATCCTACATTGCCACTGCATGTTCCCTGACCTCTCCATGCTGACCACCCCGCGGTGCTTTTCTCCATCCCACATTGCCACACACTGCCTATCCTAATTCAGACCCTCCGATTCACACCAACCCATGATGTTTTTCTCACTCCTACTAGTGAATGTAATGTAACACACACCCATACAATGCGCACCACCCCGCGATGTTTTTCAGAAACATATCCGACATTGCCACTGCATGTTCCCTGACCTCCCCATGCTGACCACCCCACGGTGCTTTTCTCCATCCTACATTGCCACTCACTGCCTATCCTAATTCAGACCCTCCGATTCACACTTCCCCGTGATGTTTTTCTCACTCCTACTAGTGAATGTAACGTAACACACACCCATACAATGCGCACAACCCCGTGATGTTTTTCAGAAAACTATCCTACATTGCCACTGCATGTTCCATGGCCTCACCATGCTGACCACCCGGCGGTGCTTTTCTCCATCCTACATTGCCACTCACTGCCTATCCTAATTCAGACCCTCCGATTCACACCACCCCGTGATGTTTTTCTCACTCCTACTAGTGAATGTAATGTAACACACACCCATACAATGCGCAGCACCCCGTGATGTTTTTCTCACTCCTACTAGTGAATGTAATGTAACACACACCCATGCAATGCGCACCACCCCGCGATGTTTTTCAAAAACCTATCCTACCTTGCCACTGTACGTTCCCTGACCTCCCCATGCTGACCACCCCGCGGTGCTTTTCTCCATCCTAAATTGCCACTCACTGCCTATCCTAATTCAGACCCTCCGATTCACACCACCCCGTGATGTTTTTCTCACTCCTAATAGTGAATGTAATGTAACACACACCCATACAATGCACACCACCCCGTGATGTTTTTCTCACTCCTACTAGTGAATGTAATGTAACACACACCCATACAAAGCGCACCACCCCGCGATGTTTTTCAGAAACATATCCTACATTGCCACTGCTTGTTCCCTGACCTCCCCATGCTGACCACCCCGCGGTGCTTTTCTCCATCCTACATTGCCACTCACTGCCTATCCTAATTCAGACCCTCCGATTCACACCACCCCGCGATGTTTTTCTCAATTCTACTAGTGAATGTAAAGTAACACACACCCATACAATGCGCACCACCCCGCGATGTTTTTCAGAAACCTATCCTACATTGCCACTGCATGTTCCATGACCTCCCCATGCTGACCACACCGCGGTGCTTTTCTCCATCCTACATTGTCACTCACTGCCTATCCTAATTCAGACCCTCCGATTCACACCACCCCGTGATGTTTTTCTCACTCCTACTAGTGAATGTAATGTAACACACACCCATACAATGCGCACCACCCCGTGATGTTTTTCAAAATACTATCCTACATTGCCACTGCATGTTCCCTGACCTCCCCATGCTGACCACCCCGCGGTGCTTTTCTCCATCCTACATTGCCATTAACTGCCTATCATAATTCAGACCCTCCGATTCACACCACCCCGTGATGTTTTTCTTACTCCTACTAGTGAATGTAATGTAACACACACCCATACAATGCGCACCACCCCGTGATGTTTTTCTCACTCCTACTAGTGAATGTAATGTAACACACAGCCATACAATGCGCACCACCCCGCGATGTTTTTCAGAAACCTATCATACATTGCCACTGCATGTTCCCTAACCTCCCCATGCTGACCACCCCGCGGTGCTTTTCTCCATCCTACATTTCCACTCACTGCCTATCCTAATTCAGACCCTCCTATTCACACCACCCCGCGAAGTTTTTCTCACTCCGACTAGAGAATGTAATGTAACACACACCCATACAATGCGCACCACCCCGCGATGTTTTTCAGAAACGTATCCTACATTGCCACTGCATGTTCCCTGACCTCCCCATGCTGACCACCCCGCAGTGCTTTTCTCCATCCTACATTGCCACTCACTGCCTATCCTAATTCAGACACTCCGATTCACACCACCCCGTGATGTTTTTCACACTCCTACTAGTGAATGTAATGTAACACACACCCATACAATGCGCACCACCCTGCGATGTTTTTCGGAAACCTATCCTACATTGCCACTGCATGTTCCCTGACCTCCCCATGCTGACCACCCCGCGGTGCTTTTCTCCATCATACATTGCCACTCACTGCCTATCCTAATTCAGACCCTCCGATTCACACCACTCCGCGATGTTTTTCTCACTTATACTAGTGAATGTAATGTAACACACACCCATACAATGTGCACCACCCCGCGATGTTTTTCAGAAACCTATCCTACATTGCCACTGCATGTTCCATGACCTCCCCATGCTGACCACCCCGCGGTGCTTTTCTCCATCCTACATTGCCACTCACTGCCTATCCTAATTCAGACCCTCTGATTCACACCACCCCGTGATGTTTTTCTCACTCCTACTAGTGAATGTAATGTAACACACACCCATACAATGCGCACCACCCCGTGATGTTTTTCAAAATACTATCCTACATTGCCACTGCATGTTCCCTGACCTCTCCATGCTGACCACCCCGTGGTGCTTTTCTCCATCCTACATTGCCATTCACTGCCTATCCTAATTCAGACCCTCCGATTCACACCACCCCGTGATGTTTTTCTTACTCCTACTAGTGAATGTAATGTAACACACACCCATACAATGCGCACCACCCCGTGATGTTTTTCCCACTAGTACTAGTGAATGTAATGTAACACACAGCCATACAATGCGCACCACCCCGCGATGTTTTTCAGAAACCTATCCTACATTGCCACTGCATGTTCCCTGACCTCTCCATGCTGACCACTCCGCGCTGCTTTTCTCCATCCTACATTGCCACTCACTGCCTATCCTAATTCAGACCTTCCGATTCACACCACCCCGCGATGTTTTTCTTACTGCTACTAGTGAATGTAATGTAACACACACCCATACAATGCGCACCACCCCGCGATGTTTTTCAGAAACCTATCCTACATTACCACTGCATGTTCCCTGACCTCCGCATGCTGACAAGCCCACTGTGCTTTTCTCCATCCTACATTGCCACTCACTGCCTATCCTAATTCAGACCCTCCGATTCACACCACCCCGTGATGTTTTTCTCACTCCTACTAGTGAATGTAATGTAACACACACCCATACAATGCACACCACCCTGTGATGTTTTTCAGAAAACTATCCTACATTGCCACTGCGTGTTCCCTGACCTCTCCATGCTGACCACCCTGCGGTGCTTTTCTCCATCCTACATTGCCACTCACAGCCTATCCTAATTCACACCCTCCGATTCACACCACCCCGTGAGGTTTTTCTCACTCCTACTAGTGAATGTAATGTAACACACACCCATATAATGCGCACCACCCGGCGAAGTTCTTCAGAAACCTATCCTACATTGCCACTGCATGTTCCCTGACCTCCCCATGCTGACCACCCCGCGGTGCTTTTCTCCATCCTACATTGCCACTCACTGCCTATCCTAATTCAGACCCTCCGATTCACACCACCCCGTGATGTTTGTCTCACTCCTACTAGTGAATGTAATGTAACACACACCCATACAATGCGCACCAACCCGTGATGCTTTTCTCACTCCTACTAGTGAATGTAATGTAACACACACCCATGCAATGCGCACCACCCCGCGATGTTTTTCACAAACCTATCCTACATTGCCACTGCATGTTCCCTGACCTCTCCATGCTGACAACCCCGCGGGGCTTTTCTCCATCCCACATTGCCACACACTGCCTATCCTAATTCAGACCCTCCGATTCACACCAACCCATGATGTTTTTCTCACTCCTACTAGTGAATGTAATGTAACACACACCCATACAATGCGCACCACCCCGCGATGTTTTTCAGAAACATATTCGACATTGCCACTGCATGTTCCTTGACCTCCCCATGCTGACCACCCCACGGTGCTTTTCTCCATCCTACATTGCCACTCACTGCCTATCCTAATTCAGACCCTCCGATTCACACTTCCCCGTGATGTTTTTCTCACTCCTACTAGTGAAAGTAATGTAACACACACCCATACAATGCGCACCACCCCGTGATGTTTTTCTCACTCCCACTAATGAATGTAATGTAACATACACCCATGCAATGCGCACCACCCTGCGATGTTTGTCAGAAACCTATCCTACATGGCCACTGCATGTTCCCTGACCTCCCCATGCTGAACACCCCGAGGTGCTTTTCTCCATCCTACAATGCCACTCACTGCCTATCCTAATTCAGACCCTCCGATTCACACCACCCCGTGATGTTTTTCTCACTCCTACTAGTGAATGTAATGTAAAACACACCCATACAATGCGCACCACCCCGCGATGTTTTTCAGAAACCTATCCTACATTGCCACTGCATGTTCCCTGACCTCCCCATGCTGACCACCCCGCAGTGCTTTCTCCATCCTACATTGCCACTCACTGCCTATCCTAATTCAGACCCTCCGATTCACACCACCCCGTGATGTTTTTCTCACTCCTACTAGTGAATGTAATGTAACACACACCCATACAATGCGCACCACCCCGTGATGTTTTTCAAAATACTATCCTACATTGCCACTGCATGTTCCCTGACCTCCCCATGCTGACCACCCCGCGGTGCTTTTCTCCATCCTAGATTGCCATTCACTGCCTATCCTAATTCAGACCCTACGATTCACACCACCCCGTGATGTTTTTCTTACTCCTACTAGTGAATGTAATGTAACACACACCCATACAATGCGCACCACCCCGTGATGTTTTTCTCACTCCTACTAGTGAATGTAATGTAACACACAGCCATACAATGCGCACCACCCCGCGATGTTTTTCACAAACCTATCCTACATTGCCACTGCATGTTCCCTGACCTCTCCATGCTGACCACCCCGCGGTGCTTTTCTCCATCCCACATTGCCACACACTGCCTATCCTAATTCAGACCCTCCGATTCACACCAACCCATGATGTTTTTCTCACTCCTACTAGTGAATGTAATGTAACACACACCCATACAATGCGCACCACCCCGCGATGTTTTTCAGAAACATATCCGACATTGCCACTGCATGTTCCCTGACCTCCCCATGCTGACCACCCCACGGTGCTTTTCTCCATCCTACATTGCCACTCACTGCCTATCCTAATTCAGACCCTCCGATTCACACTTCCCCGTGATGTTTTTCTCACTCCTACTAGTGAATGTAACGTAACACACACCCATACAATGCGCACAACCCCGTGATGTTTTTCAGAAAACTATCCTACATTGCCACTGCATGTTCCATGGCCTCACCATGCTGACCACCCGGCGGTGCTTTTCTCCATCCTACATTGCCACTCACTGCCTATCCTAATTCAGACCCTCCGATTCACACCACCCCGTGATGTTTTTCTCACTCCTACTAGTGAATGTAATGTAACACACACCCATACAATGCGCAGCACCCCGTGATGTTTTTCTCACTCCTACTAGTGAATGTAATGTAACACACACCCATGCAATGCGCACCACCCTGCGATGTTTTTCAAAAACCTATCCTACCTTGCCACTGTACGTTCCCTGACCTCCCCATGCTGACCACCCCGCGGTGCTTTTTTCCATCCTAAATTGCCACTCACTGCCTATCCTAATTCAGACCCTCCGATTCACACCACCCCGTGATGTTTTTCTCACTCCTAATAGTGAATGTAATGTAACACACACCCATACAATGCACACCACCCCGTGATGTTTTTCTCACTCCTACTAGTGAATGTAATGTAACACACACCCATACAAAGCGCACCACCCCGCGATGTTTTTCAGAAACATATCCTACATTGCCACTGCTTGTTCCCTGACCTCCCCATGCTGACCACCCCGCGGTGCTTTTCTCCATCCTACATTGCCACTCACTGCCTATCCTAATTCAGACCCTCCGATTCACACCACCCCGCGATGTTTTTCTCAATTCTACTAGTGAATGTAAAGTAACACACACCCATACAATGCGCACCACCCCGCGATGTTTTTCAGAAACCTATCCTACATTGCCACTGCATGTTCCATGACCTCCCCATGCTGACCACACCGCGGTGCTTTTCTCCATCCTACATTGTCACTCACTGCCTATCCTAATTCAGACCCTCCGATTCACACCACCCCGTGATGTTTTTCTCACTCCTACTAGTGAATGTAATGTAACACACACCCATACAATGCGCACCACCCCGTGATGTTTTTCAAAATACTATCCTACATTGCCACTGCATGTTCCCTGACCTCCCCATGCTGACCACCCCGTGGTGCTTTTCTCCATCCTACATTGCCATTAACTGCCTATCATAATTCAGACCCTCCGATTCACACCACCCCGTGATGTTTTTCTTACTCCTACTAGTGAATGTAATGTAACACACACCCATACAATGCGCACCACCCCGTGATGTTTTTCTCACTCCTACTAGTGAATGTAATGTAACACACAGCCATACAATGCGCACCACCCCGCGATGTTTTTCAGAAACCTATCATACATTGCCACTGCATGTTCCCTAACCTCCCCATGCTGACCACCCCGCGGTGCTTTTCTCCATCCTACATTTCCACTCACTGCCTATCCTAATTCAGACCCTCCTATTCACACCACCCCGCGAAGTTTTTCTCACTCCGACTAGAGAATGTAATGTAACACACACCCATACAATGCGCACCACCCCGCGATGTTTTTCAGAAACGTATCCTACATTGCCACTGCATGTTCCCTGACCTCCCCATGCTGACCACCCCGCAGTGCTTTTCTCCATCCTACATTGCCACTCACTGCCTATCCTAATTCAGACACTCCGATTCACACCACCCCGTGATGTTTTTCACACTCCTACTAGTGAATGTAATGTAACACACACCCATACAATGCGCACCACCCTGCGATGTTTTTCGGAAACCTATCCTACATTGCCACTGCATGTTCCCTGACCTCCCCATGCTGACCACCCCGCGGTGCTTTTCTCCATCATACATTGCCACTCACTGCCTATCCTAATTCAGACCCTCCGATTCACACCACTCCGCGATGTTTTTCTCACTTATACTAGTGAATGTAATGTAACACACACCCATACAATGTGCACCACCCCGCGATGTTTTTCAGAAACCTATCCTACATTGCCACTGCATGTTCCATGACCTCCCCATGCTGACCACCCCGCGGTGCTTTTCTCCATCCTACATTGCCACTCACTGCCTATCCTAATTCAGACCCTCTGATTCACACCACCCCGTGATGTTTTTCTCACTCCTACTAGTGAATGTAATGTAACACACACCCATACAATGCGCACCACCCCGTGATGTTTTTCAAAATACTATCCTACATTGCCACTGCATGTTCCCTGACCTCTCCATGCTGACCACCCCGTGGTGCTTTTCTCCATCCTACATTGCCATTCACTGCCTATCCTAATTCAGACCCTCCGATTCACACCACCCCGTGATGTTTTTCTTACTCCTACTAGTGAATGTAATGTAACACACACCCATACAATGCGCACCACCCCGTGATGTTTTTCCCACTAGTACTAGTGAATGTAATGTAACACACAGCCATACAATGCGCACCACCCCGCGATGTTTTTCAGAAACCTATCCTACATTGCCACTGCATGTTCCCTGACCTCTCCATGCTGACCACTCCGCGCTGCTTTTCTCCATCCTACATTGCCACTCACTGCCTATCCTAATTCAGACCTTCCGATTCACACCACCCCGCGATGTTTTTCTTACTGCTACTAGTGAATGTAATGTAACACACACCCATACAATGCGCACCACCCCGCGATGTTTTTCAGAAACCTATCCTACATTACCACTGCATGTTCCCTGACCTCCGCATGCTGACAAGCCCACTGTGCTTTTCTCCATCCTACATTGCCACTCACTGCCTATCCTAATTCAGACCCTCCGATTCACACCACCCCGTGATGTTTTTCTCACTCCTACTAGTGAATGTAATGTAACACACACCCATACAATGCACACCACCCTGTGATGTTTTTCAGAAAACTATCCTACATTGCCACTGCGTGTTCCCTGACCTCTCCATGCTGACCACCCTGCGGTGCTTTTCTCCATCCTACATTGCCACTCACAGCCTATCCTAATTCACACCCTCCGATTCACACCACCCCGTGAGGTTTTTCTCACTCCTACTAGTGAATGTAATGTAACACACACCCATATAATGCGCACCACCCGGCGAAGTTCTTCAGAAACCTATCCTACATTGCCACTGCATGTTCCCTGACCTCCCCATGCTGACCACCCCGCGGTGCTTTTCTCCATCCTACATTGCCACTCACTGCCTATCCTAATTCAGACCCTCCGATTCACACCACCCCGTGATGTTTGTCTCACTCCTACTAGTGAATGTAATGTAACACACACCCATACAATGCGCACCAACCCGTGATGCTTTTCTCACTCCTACTAGTGAATGTAATGTAACACACACCCATGCAATGCGCACCACCCCGCGATGTTTTTCACAAACCTATCCTACATTGCCACTGCATGTTCCCTGACCTCTCCATGCTGACAACCCCGCGGGGCTTTTCTCCATCCCACATTGCCACACACTGCCTATCCTAATTCAGACCCTCCGATTCACACCAACCCATGATGTTTTTCTCACTCCTACTAGTGAATGTAATGTAACACACACCCATACAATGCGCACCACCCCGCGATGTTTTTCAGAAACATATTCGACATTGCCACTGCATGTTCCTTGACCTCCCCATGCTGACCACCCCACGGTGCTTTTCTCCATCCTACATTGCCACTCACTGCCTATCCTAATTCAGACCCTCCGATTCACACTTCCCCGTGATGTTTTTCTCACTCCTACTAGTGAAAGTAATGTAACACACACCCATACAATGCGCACCACCCCGTGATGTTTTTCTCACTCCCACTAATGAATGTAATGTAACATACACCCATGCAATGCGCACCACCCCGCGATGTTTGTCAGAAACCTATCCTACATGGCCACTGCATGTTCCCTGACCTCCCCATGCTGAACACCCCGAGGTGCTTTTCTCCATCCTACAATGCCACTCACTGCCTATCCTAATTCAGACCCTCCGATTCACACCACCCCGTGATGTTTTTCTCACTCCTACTAGTGAATGTAATGTAAAACACACCCATACAATGCGCACCACCCCGCGATGTTTTTCAGAAACCTATCCTACATTGCCACTGCATGTTCCCTGACCTCCCCATGCTGACCACCCCGCAGTGCTTTCTCCATCCTACATTGCCACTCACTGCCTATCCTAATTCAGACCCTCCGATTCACACCACCCCGTGATGTTTTTCTCACTCCTACTAGTGAATGTAATGTAACACACACCCATACAATGCGCACCACCCCGTGATGTTTTTCAAAATACTATCCTACATTGCCACTGCATGTTCCCTGACCTCCCCATGCTGACCACCCCGCGGTGCTTTTCTCCATCCTAGATTGCCATTCACTGCCTATCCTAATTCAGACCCTACGATTCACACCACCCCGTGATGTTTTTCTTACTCCTACTAGTGAATGTAATGTAACACACACCCATACAATGCGCACCACCCCGTGATGTTTTTCTCACTCCTACTAGTGAATGTAATGTAACACACAGCCATACAATGCGCACCACCCCACGATGTTTTTCAGAAACCTATCCTACATTGCCACTGCATGTTCCCTGACCTCTCCATGCTGACCACTCCGCGCTGCTTTTCTCCATCCTACATTGCCACTCACTGCCTATCCTAATTCAGAGCTTCCGATTCACACCACCCCGCGATGTTTTTCTCACTGCTACTAGTAAATGTAATGTAACACACACCCATACAATGCGCACCACCCCGCGATGTTTTTCAGAAACCTATCCTACATTACCACTGTATGTTCCCTGACCTCCGCATGCTGACAACCCCACTGTGCTTTTCTCCATCCTACATTGCCACTCACTGCCTATCCTAATTCAGAGCTTCCGATTCACACCACCCCGCGATGTTTTTCTCACTGCTACTAGTAAATGTAATGTAACACACACCCATGCAATGCGCACCACCCCGCGATGTTTTTCACAAACCTATCCTACATTGCCACTGCATGTTCCCTGACCTCTCCATGCTGACCACCCCGCGGGGCTTTTCTCCATCCCACATTGCCACACACTGCCTATCCTAATTCAGTCCCTCCGATTCACACCAACCCATGATGTTTTTCTCACTCCTACTAGTGAATGTAATGTAACACACACCCATACAATGTGCACCACCCCGCGATGTTTTTCAGAAACATATCCGACATTGCCACTGCATGTTCCCTGACCTCCCCATGCTGACCACCCCATGGTGCTTTTCTCCATCCTACATTTCCACTCACTGCCTATCCTAATTCAGACCCTCCGATTCACACTTCCCCGTGATGTTTTTCTCACTCCTACTAGTGAATTTAATGTAACACACACCCATACAATGCGCACCACCCCGTGATGTTTTTCAGAAAACTATCCTACATTGCCACTGCATGTTCCTTGGCCTCCCCATGCTGACCACCCCGCGGTGTTTTCCCCATCCTACATTGCCACTCACTGCCTATCCTAATTCAGACCCTCCGATTCACACCACCCCGTGATGTTTTTCTCACTCCTACTAGTGAATGTAATGTAACACACACCCATACAATGCGCACCACCCCGTGATGTTTTTCTCACTCCTACTAGTGAATGTAATGTAACACACACCCATGCAACGCGCACCACCCCGCGATGTTTTTCAAAAACCTATCCTACATTGCCACTGCATGTTCCCTGACCTCCCCAAGTTGACCACCCCGCGGTGTTGTTCTCCATTCTAAATTGCCACTCACTGCCTATCCTAATTCAGACCCTCCGATTCACACCACCCCGTGATATTTTTCTCCCTCCTACTAGTTAATGTAATGTAACACAGACCCATACAATGCGCACCACCCCGTGATGTTTTTCTCACTCCTACTAGTGAATGTAATGTAACATACACCCATGCAATGCGCACCAACCCGCGATGTTTTTCAGAAACCTATCCTACATGGCCACTGCATGTTCCCTGACCTCCCCATGCTGAACACCCCGAGGTGCTTTTCTCCATCCTACAATGCCACTCACTGCCTATGCTAATTCAGACCCTCCGATTCACACCACCCCGTGATGTTTTTCTCACTCCTACTAGTGAATTTAATGTAACACACACCCATACAATGCGCACCACCCCGCGATGTTTTTCAGAAACCTATCCTACATTGCCACTGCATGTTCCCTGACCTCCCCATGCTGACCACCCCGCAGTGCTTTCTCCATCCTACATTGCCACTCACTGCCTATCCTAATTCAGACCCTCCGATTCACACGACCCCGTGATGTTTTTCTCACTCCTACTAGTGAATGTAATGTAACACACACCCATACAATGCGCACCACCCCGTGATGTTTTTCAGAAAACTATCCTACATTGCCACTGCATGTTCCATGGCCTCCCCATGCTGACAACTCCGCGGTGCTTTTCTCCATCCTACATTGCCACTCACTGCCTATCCTAATTCAGACCCTCCGATTCACACCACCCCGTGATGTTTTTCTCACTCCTACTAGTGAATGTAATGTAACACACACCCATACAATGCGCAGCACCCCGTGATGTTTTTCTCACTCCTACTAGTGAATGTAATGTAACACACACCCATGTAATGCGCACCACCCCGCGATGTTTTTCAAAAACCTATCCTACCTTGCCACTGTACGTTCCCTGACCTCCCCATGCTGACCACCCCGCGGTGCTTTTCTCCATCCTAAATTGCCACTCACTGCCTATCCTAATTCAGACCCTCCGATTCACACCACCCCGTGATATTTTTCTCACTCCTACTAGTTAATGTAATGTAACACACACCCATACAATGCGCACCACCCCGTGATGTTTTTCTCACTCCTACTAGTGAATGTAATGTAACATACACCCATACAATGCGCACCACCCCGCGATGTTTTTCAGAAACCTATCCTACATGGCCACTGCATGTTCCCTGAACTCCCCATGCTGAACACCCCGCAGTGCTTTTCTCCATCTCACATTGCCACTCACTGCCTATCCTAATTCAGATCCTCCGAATCACTCCACCCCGTGATGTTTTTCTCACTACTACTAGTGAATGTAATGTAACACACACCCATACAATGCGCACCACCCCGCGATATTTTCCAGAAACCTATCCTACATTGCCACTGGATGTTCCCTGACCTCCCCATGATGACCACCCCGCGGTCCTTTTCTCCATCCTACATTGCCACTCACTGCCTATCCTAATTCAGACCCTCCGATTCACACGACCCCGTGATGTTTTTCTCACTCCTACTAGTGAATGTAATTGAACACACACCCATACAATGCGCACCACCCCGCAATGTTTTTCAGAAACCTATCCTACATGGCCACTGCATGTTCCCTGACCTCCCGATGCTGACCACCCCGCGGTGCTTTTCTCCATCCTACATTGCCACTCACTGCCTATCCTAATTCAGACCCTCCGATTCACACCACCCCGTGATGTTTTTCGCACTCCTACTAGTGAATGTAATGTAACACACACCCATACAATGCGCACCTCCACGCGATATTTTCCAGAAACCTATCCTACATTGCCACTGGATGTTCCCTGACCTCCCCATGATGACCACCCCGCGGTGCTTTTCTCCATCCTACATTGCCACTCACTGCCTATCCTAATTCAGACCCTCCGATTCACACGACCCCGTGATGTTTTTCTCACTCCTACTAGTGAATGTAATGTAACACACACCCATACAATACGCACCACCCCGCGATGTTTTTCAGAAACCTATCCTACATTGCCACTGCATGTTCCCTGACCTCCCCATGCTGACCACCCCGCGGTGCTTTTCTCCATCCTACATTGCCATTCACTGCCTATCCTAATTTAGACCCTCCGATACACACCACCCCGTGATGTTTTTCTTACTCCTACTAGTGAATGTAATGTAACACACACCCATACAATGCTCACCACCCCGTGATGTTTTTCTCACTCCTACTAGTGAATGTAATGTAACACACAGCCATACAATGCGCACCACCCCGCGATGTTTTTCAGAAACCTATCCTACATTGCCACTGCATGTTCCCTGACCTCTCCATGCTGACCACTCCGTGGAGCTTTTCTCCATCCTACATTGCCACTCACTGCCTATACTAATTCAGACCCTCCGATTCACACCACCCCGCGATGATTTTCTCACTGCTACTAGTGAATGTAATGTAACATACACCCATACAATGCGCACCACCCCGCGATGTTTTTCAGAAACCTATCCTACATTGGCACTGCATGTTCCCTGACCTCCCCATGCTGACAACCTCACTGTGCTTTTCTCCATCCTACATTGCCACTCACTGCCTATCCTAATTCAGACCCTCCGATTCACACCACCCCGTGATGTTTTTCTCACTCCTACTAGTGAATGTAATGTAACACACACCCATACAATGCGCACCACCCCGTGAAGTTTTTCAAAATACTATCCTACATTGCCACTGCATGTTCCCTGACCTCCCCATGCTGACCACACCGCGGTGCTTTTCTCCATCCTACATTGCCATTCACTGCCTATCCTAATTCAGACCCTCCGATTCACACCAGCCCGTGATGTTTTTCTTACTCCTACTAGTGAATGTAATTTAACACACACCCATACAATGCGCACCACCCCGTGATGTTTTTCTCACTCCTACTAGTGAATGTAATGTAACACACAGCCATACAATGCGCACCACCCCACGATGTTTTTCAGAAACCTATCCTACATTGCCACTGCATGTTCCCTGACCTCTCCATGCTGACCACTCCGCGCTGCTTTTCTCCATCCTACATTGCCACTCACTGCCTATCCTAATTCAGAGCTTCCGATTCACACCACCCCGCGATGTTTTTCTCACTGCTACTAGTGAATGTAATGTAACACACACCCATACAATGCGCACCACCCCGCGATGTTTTTCAGAAACCTATCCTACATTACCACTGTATGTTCCCTGACCTCCGCATGCTGACAACCCCACTGTGCTTTTCTCCATCCTACATTGCCACTCACTGCCTATCCTAATTCAGACCCTCCGATTCACACCACCCCGTGATGTTTTTCTCACTCCTACTAGTGAATGTAATGTAACACACACCCATACAATGCGCACCACCCCGTGTTGTTTTTCAGAAAACTATCCTACATTGCCACTGCATGTTCCCTGACCTCCCCATGCTGACCACCCCGCGGTACTTTTCTCCATCCTACATTGCCACTCATGGCCTATCCTAATTCACACCCTCCGATTCACACCACCCCGTGATGTTTTTCTCACTCCTACTAGTGAATGTAATGTAACACACACCCATATAATGCGCACCACCCGGCGAAGTTCTTCAGAAACCTATCCTACATTGCCACTGCATGTTCCCTGACCTCCCCATGCTGACCACCCCGCGGTGCTTTTCTCCATCCTACATTGCCACTCACTGCCTATCCTAATTCAGACCCTCCGATTCACACCACCCCGTGATGTTTTTCTCACTCGTACTAGTGAATGTAGTGTAACACACACCCATACAGTGCGCACCACCCCGTGATGTTTTTCTCACTCCTACTAGTGAATGTAATGTAACACACACCCATACAATGCACACCACCCCGCGATGTTTTTCACAAACCTATCCTACATTGCCACTGCATGTTCCCTGACCTCTCCATGCTGACCACCCCGCGGTGCTTTTCTCCATCCCACATTGCCACACACTGCCTATCCTAATTCAGACCCTCCGATTCACACCAACCCATGATGTTTTTCTCACTCCTACTAGTGAATGTAATGTAACACACACCCATACAATGCGCACCACCCCGCGATGTTTTTCAGAAACATATCTGACATTGCCACTGCATGTTCCCTGACCTCCCCATGCTGACCACCCCACGGTGCTTTTCTCCATCCTACATTGCCACTCACTGCCTATCCTAATTCAGACCCTCCGATTCACACTTCCCCGTGATGTTTTTCTCACTCCTACTAGTGAATGTAACGTAACACACACCCATACAATGCGCACCACCCCGTGATGTTTTTCAGAAAACTATCCTACATTGCCACTGCATGTTCCATGGCCTCACCATGCTGACCACCCCGCGGTGCTTTTCTCCATCCTACATTGCCACTCACTGCCTATCCTAATTCAGACCCTCCGATTCACACCACCCCGTGATGTTTTTCTCACTCCTACTAGTGAATGTAATGTAACACACACCCATACAATGCGCAGCACCCCGTGATGTTTTTCTCACTCCTACTAGTGAATGTAATGTAACACACACCCATGCAATGCGCACCACCCCGCGATGTTTTTCAAAAACCTATCCTACCTTGCCACTGTACGTTCCCTGACCTCCCCATGCTGACCACCCCGCGGTGCTTTTCTCCATCCTAAATTGCCACTCACTGCCTATCCTAATTCAGACCCTCCGATTCACACCACCCCATGATGTTTTTCTCATTCCTACTAGTGAATGTAATGTAACACACACCCATACAATGCGCACCACCCCGTGATGTTTTTCTCACTCCTACTAGTGAATGTAATGTAACACACACCCATACAATGCGCACCACCCCGTGATGTTTTTCTCATTCCTACTAGTGAATGTAATGTAACACACACCCATACAATGCGCACCACCCCGCGATGTTTTTCAGAAATCTATCGTACATTGCCACTGCATGTTCCCTGACCTCCCCATGCTGACCACCCCGCGGTGCTTTTCTCCAACCTACATTGCCACTCACTGCCTATCCTAATACAGACCCTCCTATTCACACCACCCCGCGAAGTTTTTCTCACTCCGACTAGAGAATGTAATGTAACACACACCCATACAATGCGCACCACCCCGCGATGTTTTCAGAAACCTATCCTACATTGCCACTGCATGTTCCCTGATCTCCCCATGCTGACCACACCGCGGTGCTTTTCTTCATCCTACATTGACACTCACTGCCTATCCTAATTCAGACCCTCTGATTCACACTTCCCCGTGATGTTTTTCTCACTCCTATTAGTGAATGTAATGTAACACACACATATACAATGCGCACCACCCCGTGATGTTTTTCTCACTCCTACTAGTGAATGTAATGTAACACACACCCATGCAATGCGCACCACCCCGCGATGTTTTTCACAAACCTATCCTACATTGCCACTGCATGTTCCCTGACCTCTCCATGCTGACCACCCCGCGGTGCTTTTCTCCATCCCACATTGCCACACACTGCCTATCCTAATTCAGACCCTCCGATTCACACCAACCCATGATGTTTTTCTCACTCCTACTAGTGAATGTAATGTAACATACACCCATGCAATGCGCACCACCCCGCGATGTTTTGCAGAAACCTATCCTACATGGCCACTGCATGTTCCCTGACCTCCCCATGCTGAACACCCCGAGGTGCTTTTCTCCATCCTACAATGCCACTCACTGCCTATCCTAATTCAGACCCTCCGATTCACACCACCCCGTGATGTTTTTCTCACTCCTACTAGTGAATGTAATGTAACACACACCCATACAATGCGCACCACCCCGCGATGTTTTTCAGAAACCTATCCTACATTGCCACTGCATGTTCCCTGACCTCCCCATGCTGACCACCCCGCAGTGCTTTCTCCATCCTACATTGCCACTCACTGCCTATCCTAATTCAGACCCTCCGATTCACACGACCCCGTGATGTTTTTCTCACTCCTACTAGTGAATGTAATGTAACACACACCCATACAATGCGCACCACCCCGTGATGTTTTTCAGAAAACTATCCTACATTGCCACTGCATGTTCCATGGCCTCCCCATGCTGACAACCCCGCGGTGCTTTTCTCCATCCTACATTGCCACTCACTGCCTATCCTAATTCAGACCCTCCGATTCACACCACCCCGTGATGTTTTTCTCACTCCTACTAGTGAATGTAATGTAACACACACCCATACAATGCGCAGCACCCCGTGATGTTTTTCTCACTCCTACTAGTGAATGTAATGTAACCCACACCCATGTAATGCGCACCACCCCGCGATGTTTTTCAAAAACCTATCCTACCTTGCCCCTGTACGTTCCCTGACCTCCCCATGCTGACCACCCCGCGGTGCTTTTCTCCATCCTAAATTGCCACTCACTGCCTATCCTAATTCAGACCCTCCGATTCACACCACCCCGTGATATTTTTCTCACTCCTACTAGTTAATGTAATGTAACACACACCCATACAATGCGCACCACCCCGTGATGTTTTTCTCACTCCTACTAGTGAATGTAATGTAACATACACCCATACAATGCGCACCACCCCGCGATGTTTTTCAGAAACCTATCCTACATGGCCACTGCATGTTCCCTGAACTCCCCATGCTGAACACCCCGCAGTGCTTTTCTCCATCCCACATTGCCACTCACTGCCTATCCTAATTCAGATCCTCCGAATCACTCCACCCCGTGATGTTTTTCTCACTACTACTAGTGAATGTAATGTAACACACACCCATACAATGCGCACCACCCCGCGATATTTTCCAGAAACCTATCCTACATTGCCACTGGATGTTCCCTGACCTCCCCATGATGACCACCCCGCGGTGCTTTTCTCCATCCTACATTGCCACTCACTGCCTATCCTAATTCAGACCCTCCGATTCACACGACCCCGTGATGTTTTTCTCACTCCTACTAGTGAATGTAATTGAACACACACCCATACAATGCGCACCACCCCGCGATGTTTTTCAGAAACTTATCCTACATGGCCACTGCATGTTCCCTGACCTCCCGATGCTGACCACCCCGCGGTGCTTTTCTCCATCCTACATTGCCACTCACTGCCTATCCTAATTCAGACCCTCCGATTCACACCACCCCGTGATGTTTTTCTCACTCCTACTAGTGAATGTAATGTAACACACACCCATACAATGCGCACCACCCCGCGATATTTTCCAGAAACCTATCCTACATTGCCACTGGATGTTCCCTGACCTCCCCATGATGACCACCCCGCGGTGCTTTTCTCCATCCTACATTGCCACTCACTGCCTATCCTAATTCAGACCCTCCGATTCACACGACCCCGTGATGTTTTTCTCACTCCTACTAGTGAATGTAATGTAACACACACCCATACAATGCGCACCACCCCGCGATGTTTTTCGGAAACCTATCCTACATGGCCACTGCATGTTCCCTGACCTCCCGATGCTGACCACCCCGCGGTGCTTTTCTCCATCCTACATTGCCACTCACTGCCTATCCTAATTCAGACCCTCCGATTCACACCATCCCGTGATGTTTTTCTCACTCCTACTAGTGAATGTAATGTAACACACACCCATACAATGCGCACCACCCCGTGATGTTTTTCAAAAAACTATCCTACATTGCCACTGCATGTTCCCTGACCTCCCAATGCTGACCACCCCGCGGTGCTTTTCTCCATCCTACATTGCCATTCACTGCCTATCCTAATTTAGACCCTCCGATACACACCACCCCGTGATGTTTTTCTTACTCCTACTAGTGAATGTAATGTAACACACACCCATACAATGCGCACCACCCCGTGATGTTTTTCTCACTCCTACTAGTGAATGTAATGTAACACACAGCCATACAATGCGCACCACCCCGCGATGTTTTTCAGAAACCTATCCTACATTTCCACTGCATGTTCCCTGACCTCTCCATGCTGACCACTCCGCGGAGCTTTTCTCCATCCTACATTGCCACTCACTGCCTATCCTAATTCAGACCCTCCGATTCACACCACCCCGCGATGTTTTTCTCACTGCTACTAGTGAATGTAATGTAACATACACCCATACAATGCGCACCACCCCGCGATGTTTTTCAGAAACCTATCCTACATTGGCACTGCATGTTCCCTGACCTCCCCATGCTGACAACCTCACTGTGCTTTTCTCCATCCTACATTGCCACTCACTGCCTATCCTAATTCAGACCCTCCGATTCACACCACCCCGTGATGTTTTTCTCACTCCTACTAGTGAATGTAATGTAACACACACCCATACAATGCGCACCACCCCGTGATGTTTTTCAAAATACTATCCTACATTGCCACTGCATGTTCCCTGACCTCCCCATGCTGACCACACCGCGGTGCTTTTCTCCATCCTACATTGCCATTCACTGCCTATCCTAATTCAGACCCTCCGATTCACACCACCCCGTGATGTTTTTCTTACTCCTACTAGTGAATGTAATGTAACACACACCCATACAATGCGCACCACCCCGTGATGTTTTTCTCACTCCTACTAGTGAATGTAATGTAACACACACCCATACAATGCGCACCACCCCGTGTTGTTTTTCAGAAAACTATCCTACATTGCCACTGCATGTTCCCTGACCTCCCCATGCTGACCACCCCGCGGTGCTTTTCTCCATCCTACATTGCCACTCATGGCCTATCCTAATTCACACCCTCCGATTCACACCACCCCGTGATGTTTTTCTCACTCCTACTAGTGAATGTAATGTAACACACACACATATAATGCGCACCACCCGGCGAAGTTCTTCAGAAACCTATCCTACATTGCCACAGCATGTTCCCTGACCTCCCCATGCTGACCACCCCGCGGTGCTTTTCTCCATCCTACATTGCCACTCACTGCCTATCCTAATTCAGACCCTCCGATTCACACCACCCCGTGATGTTTTTCTCACTCCTACTAGTGAATGTAATGTAACACACACACATACAGTGCGCACCACCCCGTGATGTTTTTCTCACTCCTACTAGTGAATGTAATGTAACACACACCCATGCAATGCGCACCACCCCGCGATGTTTTTCACAAACCTATCCTACATTGCCACTGCATGTTCCCTGACCTCTCCATGCTGACCACCCCGCGGTGCTTTTCTCCATCCCACATTGCCACACACTGCCTATCCTAATTCAGACCCTCCGATTCACACCAACCCATGATGTTTTTCTCACTCCTACTAGTGAATGTAATGTAACACACACCCATACAATGCGCACCACCCCGCGATGTTTTTCAGAAACATATCCGACATTGCCACTGCATGTTCCCTGACCTCCCCATGCTGACCACCCCACGGTGCTTTTCTCCATCCTACATTGCCACTCACTGCCTATCCTAATTCAGACCCTCCGATTCACACTTCCCCGTGATGTTTTTCTCACTCCTACTAGTGAATGTAACGTAACACACACCCATACAATGCGCACAACCCCGTGATGTTTTTCAGAAAACTATCCTACATTGCCACTGCATGTTCCATGGCCTCACCATGCTGACCACCCGGCGGTGCTTTTCTCCATCCTACATTGCCACTCACTGCCTATCCTAATTCAGACCCTCCGATTCACACCACCCCGTGATGTTTTTCTCACTCCTACTAGTGAATGTAATGTAACACACACCCATACAATGCGCAGCACCCCGTGATGTTTTTCTCACTCCTACTAGTGAATGTAATGTAACACACACCCATGCAATGCGCACCACCCCGCGATGTTTTTCAAAAACCTATCCTACCTTGCCACTGTACGTTCCCTGACCTCCCCATGCTGACCACCCCGCGGTGCTTTTCTCCATCCTAAATTGCCACTCACTGCCTATCCTAATTCAGACCCTCCGATTCACACCACCCCTGATGTTTTTCTCATTCCTACTAGTGAATGTAATGTAACACACACCCATACAATGCGCACCACCCCGTGATGTTTTTCTCACTCCTACTAGTGAATGTAATGTAACACACACCCATACAATGCGCACCACCCCGCGATGTTTTTCAGAAACGTATCCTATATTGCCACTGCATGTTCCCTGACCTCCCCATGCTGACCACCCCGCGGTGCTTTTCTCCATCCTACATTGCCACTCACTGCCTATCCTAATTCAGACCCTCCAATTCACACCACCCCGTGATGTTTTTCCCACTCCTACTAGTGAATGTAATGTAACACACACCCATACAATGCGCACCACCCCGCGATGTTTTTCAGAAACCTATCGTACATTGCCACTGCATGTTCCCTGACCTCCCCATGCTGACCACCCAGCGGTGCTTTTCTCCAACCTACATTGCCACTCACTGCCTATCCTAATACAGACCCTCCTATTCACACCACCCCGCGAAGTTTTTCTCACTCCGACTAGAGAATGTAATGTAACACACACCCATACAATGCGCACCACCACGCGATGTTTTCAAAAACCTATCCTACATTGCCACTGCATGTTCCCTGATCTCCCCATGTTGACCACACCGCAGTGCTTTTCTTCATCCTACATTGACACTCACTGCCTATCCTAATTCAGACCCTCGGATTCACACCACCCCGCGAAGTTTTTCTCACTCCGACTAGAGAATGTGATGTAACACACACCCATACAATGCGCACCACCCCGCGATGTTTTCAGAAACCTATCCTACATTGCCACTGCATGTTCCCTGATCTCCCCATGCTGACCACACCGCGGTGCTTTTCTTTATCCTACATTGACACTCACTGCCTATCCTAATTCAGACCCTCTGATTCACACTTCCCCGTGATGTTTTTCTCACTCCTATTAGTGAATGTAATGTAACACACACATATACAATGCGCACCACCCCGTGATGTTTTTCTCACTCCTACTAGTGAATGTAATGTAACACACACCCATGCAATGCGCACCACCCCGCGATGTTTTTCACAAACCTATCCTACATTGCCACTGCATGTTCCCTGACCTCTCCATGCTGACCACCCCGCGGTGCTTTTCTCCATCCCACATTGCCACACACTGCCTATCCTAATTCAGACCCTCCGATTCACACCAACCCATGATGTTTTTCTCACTCCTACTAGTGAATGTAATGTAACACACACCCATACAATGCGCACCACCCCGCGATGTTTTTCAGAAACATATCCTACACTGCCACTGCATGTTCCCTGACCTCCCCATGCTGACCACCCCGCGGTGCTTTTCTTCATCCTACATTGCCACTCACTGCCTATCCTAATTCAGACCCTCCGATTCACACCACCCCGTGATATTTTTTTCACTCCTACTAGTTAATGTAATGTAACACACACCCATACAATGCGCACCACCCCGTGGTATTTTTCTCACTCCTACTAGTGAATGTAATGTAACATACACCCATACAATGCGCACCAACCCGCGATGTTTTTCAGAAACCTATCCTACATGGCCACTGCATGTTCCCTGACCTCCCCATGCTGAACACCCCGAGGTGCTTTTCTCCATCCTACATTGCCACTCACTGCCTATCCTAATTCAGACCCTCCGATTCACACCACCCCGTGATGTTTTTCTCACTCCTACTAGTGAATGTAATGTAACACACACCCATACAATGAGCACCACCCCGCGATGTTTTTCAGAAACCTATCCTACATTGCCACTGCATGTTCCCTGACCTTCCCATTCTGACCACCCCGCGGTGCTTTCTCCATCCTACATTGCCACTCACTGCCTATCCTAATTCAGACCCTCCGATTCACACCACCCCGTGATATTTTTCTCACTCCTACTAGTGAATGTAACGTAACACACACCCATACAATGCGCACCACCCCGCGACGTTTTTCAGAAACCTATCCTACATGGCCACTGCATGTTCCCTGACCTCCCCATGCTGACCACCCCGCAGTGCTTTTCTCCATCCTACATTGCCACTCACTGCCTATCCTAATTCAGACCCTCCGATTCACACCACCCCGTGATGTTTTTCTCACTCCTACTAGTGAATGTAATGTAACACACACATACAATGCGCACCACCCCGCGATGTTTTTCAGAAACCTATCCTACATTGCCACTGCATGTTCCCTGACCTCCCCATGATGACCACCCCGCGGTGCTTTTCTCTATCCTACATTGCCACTCACTGCCTATCCTAATTCAGACCCTCCGATTCACACCACCCCGCGAAGTTTTTCTCACTCCTACTAGAGAATGTAATGTAACACACACCCATACAATGCGCACCACCCCGCGATGTTTTTCAGAAACCTATCCTACATTGCCACTGCATGTTCCCTGATCTCCCCAGGCTGACCACCCCGCGGTGCTTATCTTCATCCTAAATTGACACTCACTGCCTATCCTAATTCAGACCCTCCGATTCACACTTCCCAGTGATGTTTTTCTCACTCCTACTAGTGAATGTAATGTAACACACACCCATACAATGCGCACCACCCCGTGATGTTTTTCAGAAAACTATCCTACATTGCCACTGCATGTTCCTTGGCCTCCCCATGCTGACCAACCCGCGGTGCTTTTCCCCATCCTACATTGCCACTCACTGCCTATCCTAATTCAGACCCTCTGATTCACACCACCCCGTGATGTTTTTCTCACTCCTACTAGTGAATGTAATGTAACACACACCCATAAAATGCGCACCACCCTGTGATGTTTTTCTCACTCCTACTAGTGAATGTAATGTAACACACACCCATACAATGCGCACCACCCGGCGATGTTTTTCAGAAACCTATCCTACATGGCCACTGCATGTTCCCTGACCTCCCCATGCTGAACACCCCGAGGTGCTTTTCTCCATCCTACATTGCCACTCACTGCCTATCCTAATTCAGACCCTCCGATTCACACCACCCCGTGATGTTTTTCTCACTCCTACTAGTGAATGTAATGCAACACACACCCATACAATGCGCACCACCCCGCAATGTTTTTCAGAAACCTATCCTACATTGCCACTGCATGTTCCCTGACCTCCCCATGCTGACCACCCCGCAGTGCTTTCTCCATCCTACATTGCCACTCACTGCCTATCCTAATTCAGACACTCCGATTCACACCACCCCGTGATGTTTTTCTCACTCCTACTAGTGAATGTAATGTAACACACACCCATACAATGCGCACCACCCCGCGACGATTTTCAGAAACCTATCCTACATGGCCACTGCATGTTCCCCCACTTCCCCATGCTGACCACCCCGCGGTGCTTTTCTCCATCCTACATTGCCACTCACTGCCTATCCTAATACAGACCCTCCGATTCACACCACCCCGTGATGTTTTTCTCACTCCTACTAGTGAATGTAATGTAACACACACCCATAAAATGCGCACCACCCGGCGACGTTTTTCAGAAACCTATCCTACATGGCCACTGCATGTTCCCTGACCTCCCCATGCTGACCACCCCGCAGTGCTTTTCTCCATCCTACATTGCCACTCACTGCCTATCCTAATTCAGACCCTCCGATTCACACCACCCCGTGATGTTTTTCTCACCCCTACTAGTGAATGTAATGTAACACACACACATACAATGCGCACCACCCCGCGATGTTTTTCAGAAACCTATCCTACATTGCCACTGCATGTTCCCTGACCTCCCCATGATGACCACCCCGCGGTGCTTTTCTCCATCTATATTGCCACTCACTGCCTATCCTAATTCAGACCCTCCGATTCACACCACCCCGCGAAGTTTTTCTCACTCCTACTAGAGAATGTAATGTAACACACACCCATACAATGCGCACCACCCCGCGATGTTTTTCAGAAACCTATCCTACATTGCCACTGCATGTTCCCTGATCTCCCCAGGCTGACCACCCCGCGGTGCTTATCTTCATCCTAAATTGACACTCACTGCCTATCCTAATTCAGACCCTCCGATTCACACTTCCCCGTGATGTTTTTCTCAATCCTACTAGTGAATGTAATGTAACACACACCCATACAATGCGCACCACCCCGTGATGTTTTTCAGAAAACTATCCTACATTGCCACTGCATATTCCTTGGCCTCCCCATGCTGACCAACCAGCGGTGCTTTTCCCCATCCTACATTGCCACTCACTGCCTATCCTAATTCAGACCCTCCGATTCATACCACCCCGTGATGTTTTTCTCACTCCTAGTAGTGAATGTAATGTAACACACACCCATACAATGCGCACCACCCCGTGATGTTTTTCTCACTCCTACTAGTGAATGTAATGTAACACACACCCATGCAATGCGCACCACCCCGCGATGTTTTTCAAAAACCTATCCTACATTGCCACTGCATGTTCCCTGACCTCCCCATGTTGACCACCCCGCGGTGCTTTTCTCCATTCTAAATTGCCACTCACTGCCTATCCTAATTCAGACCCTCCGATTCACACCACCCCGTGATATTTTTCTCACTCCTACTAGTTAATGTAATGTAACACACACCCATACAATGCGCACCACCCCGTGATGTTTTTCTCACTCGTACTAGTGAATGTTATGTAACATACACCCATACAATGCGCACCACCCGGCGATGTTTTTCAGAAACCTATCCTACATGGCCACTGCATGTTCCCTGACCTCCCCATGCTGAACACCCCGAGGTGCTTTTCTCCATCCTACATTGCCACTCACTGCCTATCCTAATTCAGACTCTCCGATTCACACCACCCCGTGATGTTTTTCTCACTCCTACTAGTGAATGTAATGTAACACACACCCATACAATGCGCACCACCCCGCGACGTTTTTCAGAAACCTATCCTACATGGCCAGTGCATGTTCCCCCACCTCCCGATGCTGACCACCCCGTGGTGCTTTTCTCCATCCTACATTGCCACTCACTGCCTATCCTAATTCAGACCATCCGATTCACACTTCCCCGTGATGTTTTTCTCACTCCTACTAGTGAATGTAATGTAACACACACCCATACAATGCGCACCACCCCGTGATGTTTTTCAGAAAACTATCCTACATTGCCACTGCATGTTCCATGGCCTCCCCATGCTGACCACCCCGCGGTGCTTTTCTCCATCCTACATTGCCACTCACTGCCTATCCTAATTCAGACCCTCCGATTCACACCACCCCGTGATGTTTTTCTCACTCCTACTAGTGAATGTAATGTAACACACACCCATACAATGCGCACCACCCCGTGATGTTTGTCTCACTCCTACTACTGAATTTAATGTAACACACACCCATACAATGCGCACCACACCGCGATGTTTTTCAGAAACCTATCCTACATTGCCACGGCATGTTCCCTGACCTCCCCATGCTGACCACCCCGCAGTGCTTTTCTCCATCCTACATTGCCACTCACTGCCTATCCTAATTCAGACCCTCCGATTCACACCACCCCGTGATGTTTTTCTCACCCCTACTAGTGAATGTAATGTAACACACACACATACAATGCGCACCACCCCGCGATGTTTTTCAGAAACCTATCCTACATTGCCACTGCATGTTCCCTGACCTCCCCATGATGACCACCCCGCGGTGCTTTTCTCCATCTATATTGCCACTCACTGCCTATCCTAATTCAGACCCTCCGATTCACACCACCCCGCGAAGTTTTTCTCACTCCTACTAGAGAATGTAATGTAACACACACCCATACAATGCGCACCACCCCGCGATGTTTTTCAGAAACCTATCCTACATTGCCACTGCATGTTCCCTGATCTCCCCAGGCTGACCACCCCGCGGTGCTTATCTTCATCCTAAATTGACACTCACTGCCTATCCTAATTCAGACCCTCCGATTCACACTTCCCCGTGATGTTTTTCTCAATCCTACTAGTGAATGTAATGTAACACACACCCATACAATGCGCACCACCCCGTGATGTTTTTCAGAAAACTATCCTACATTGCCACTGCATATTCCTTGGCCTCCCCATGCTGACCAACCAGCGGTGCTTTTCCCCATCCTACATTGCCACTCACTGCCTATCCTAATTCAGACCCTCCGATTCATACCACCCCGTGATGTTTTTCTCACTCCTAGTAGTGAATGTAATGTAACACACACCCATACAATGCGCACCACCCCGTGATGTTTTTCTCACTCCTACTAGTGAATGTAATGTAACACACACCCATGCAATGCGCACCACCCCGCGATGTTTTTCAAAAACCTATCCTACATTGCCACTGCATGTTCCCTGACCTCCCCATGTTGACCACCCCGCGGTGCTTTTCTCCATTCTAAATTGCCACTCACTGCCTATCCTAATTCAGACCCTCCGATTCACACCACCCCGTGATATTTTTCTCACTCCTACTAGTTAATGTAATGTAACACACACCCATACAATGCGCACCACCCCGTGATGTTTTTCTCACTCGTACTAGTGAATGTTATGTAACATACACCCATACAATGCGCACCACCCGGCGATGTTTTTCAGAAACCTATCCTACATGGCCACTGCATGTTCCCTGACCTCCCCATGCTGAACACCCCGAGGTGCTTTTCTCCATCCTACATTGCCACTCACTGCCTATCCTAATTCAGACTCTCCGATTCACACCACCCCGTGATGTTTTTCTCACTCCTACTAGTGAATGTAATGTAACACACACCCATACAATGCGCACCACCCCGCGACGTTTTTCAGAAACCTATCCTACATGGCCAGTGCATGTTCCCCCACCTCCCGATGCTGACCACCCCGTGGTGCTTTTCTCCATCCTACATTGCCACTCACTGCCTATCCTAATTCAGACCATCCGATTCACACTTCCCCGTGATGTTTTTCTCACTCCTACTAGTGAATGTAATGTAACACACACCCATACAATGCGCACCACCCCGTGATGTTTTTCAGAAAACTATCCTACATTGCCACTGCATGTTCCATGGCCTCCCCATGCTGACCACCCCGCGGTGCTTTTCTCCATCCTACATTGCCACTCACTGCCTATCCTAATTCAGACCCTCCGATTCACACCACCCCGTGATGTTTTTCTCACTCCTACTAGTGAATGTAATGTAACACACACCCATACAATGCGCAGCACCCCGTGATGTTTTTCTCACTCCTACTAGTGAATGTAATGTAACACACACCCATGCAATGCGCACCACCCCGCGATGTTTTCCAAAAAACTATCCTACCTTGCCACTGTACGTTCCCTGACCTCCCAATGCTGACCACCCCGCGGTGCTTTTCTCCATCCTAAATTGCCACTCACTGCCTATCCTAATTCAGACCCTCCGATTCACACCACCCCGTGATGTTTTTCTCACTCCTACTAGTGAATGTAATGTAACACACACATACAATGCGCACCACCCCGCGATGTTTTTCAGAAACCTATCCTACATTGCCACTGCATGTTCCCTGACCTCCCCATGATGACCACCCCGCGGTGCTTTTCTCTATCCTACATTGCCACTCACTGCCTATCCTAATTCAGACCCTCCGATTCACACCACCCCGCGAAGTTTTTCTCACTCCTACTAGAGAATGTAATGTAACACACACCCATACAATGCGCACCACCCCGCGATGTTTTTCAGAAACCTATCCTACATTGCCACTGCATGTTCCCTGATCTCCCCAGGCTGACCACCCCGCGGTGCTTATCTTCATCCTAAATTGACACTCACTGCCTATCCTAATTCAGACCCTCCGATTCACACTTCCCAGTGATGTTTTTCTCACTCCTACTAGTGAATGTAATGTAACACACACCCATACAATGCGCACCACCCCGTGATGTTTTTCAGAAAACTATCCTACATTGCCACTGCATGTTCCTTGGCCTCCCCATGCTGACCAACCCGCGGTGCTTTTCCCCATCCTACATTGCCACTCACTGCCTATCCTAATTCAGACCCTCTGATTCACACCACCCCGTGATGTTTTTCTCACTCCTACTAGTGAATGTAATGTAACACACACCCATAAAATGCGCACCACCCTGTGATGTTTTTCTCACTCCTACTAGTGAATGTAATGTAACACACACCCATACAATGCGCACCACCCGGCGATGTTTTTCAGAAACCTATCCTACATGGCCACTGCATGTTCCCTGACCTCCCCATGCTGAACACCCCGAGGTGCTTTTCTCCATCCTACATTGCCACTCACTGCCTATCCTAATTCAGACCCTCCGATTCACACCACCCCGTGATGTTTTTCTCACTCCTACTAGTGAATGTAATGTAACACACACCCATACAATGCGCACCACCCCGCGACGATTTTCAGAAACCTATCCTACATGGCCACTGCATGTTCCCCCACTTCCCCATGCTGACCACCCCGCGGTGCTTTTCTCCATCCTACATTGCCACTCACTGCCTATCCTAATACAGACCCTCCGATTCACACCACCCCGTGATGTTTTTCTCACTCCTACTAGTGAATGTAATGTAACACACACCCATACAATGCGCACCACCCGGCGACGTTTTTCAGAAACCTATCCTACATGGCCACTGCATGTTCCCTGACCTCCCCATGCTGACCACCCCGCAGTGCTTTTCTCCATCCTACATTGCCACTCACTGCCTATCCTAATTCAGACCCTCCGATTCACACCACCCCGTGATGTTTTTCTCACCCCTACTAGTGAATGTAATGTAACACACACACATACAATGCGCACCACCCCGCGATGTTTTTCAGAAACCTATCCTACATTGCCACTGCATGTTCCCTGACCTCCCCATGATGACCACCCCGCGGTGCTTTTCTCCATCTATATTGCCACTCACTGCCTATCCTAATTCAGACCCTCCGATTCACACCACCCCGCGAAGTTTTTCTCACTCCTACTAGAGAATGTAATGTAACACACACCCATACAATGCGCACCACCCCGCGATGTTTTTCAGAAACCTATCCTACATTGCCACTGCATGTTCCCTGATCTCCCCAGGCTGACCACCCCGCGGTGCTTATCTTCATCCTAAATTGACACTCACTGCCTATCCTAATTCAGACCCTCCGATTCACACTTCCCCGTGATGTTTTTCTCAATCCTACTAGTGAATGTAATGTAACACACACCCATACAATGCGCACCACCCCGTGATGTTTTTCAGAAAACTATCCTACATTGCCACTGCATATTCCTTGGCCTCCCCATGCTGACCAACCAGCGGTGCTTTTCCCCATCCTACATTGCCACTCACTGCCTATCCTAATTCAGACCCTCCGATTCATACCACCCCGTGATGTTTTTCTCACTCCTAGTAGTGAATGTAATGTAACACACACCCATACAATGCGCACCACCCCGTGATGTTTTTCTCACTCCTACTAGTGAATGTAATGTAACACACACCCATGCAATGCGCACCACCCCGCGATGTTTTTCAAAAACCTATCCTACATTGCCACTGCACGTTCCCTGACCTCCCCATGTTGACCACCCCGCGGTGCTTTTCTCCATTCTAAATTGCCACTCACTGCCTATCCTAATTCAGACCCTCCGATTCACACCACCCCGTGATATTTTTCTCACTCCTACTAGTTAATGTAATGTAACACACACCCATACAATGCGCACCACCCCGTGATGTTTTTCTCACTCGTACTAGTGAATGTTATGTAACATACACCCATACAATGCGCACCACCCGGCGATGTTTTTCAGAAACCTATCCTACATGGCCACTGCATGTTCCCTGACCTCCCCATGCTGAACACCCCGAGGTGCTTTTCTCCATCCTACATTGCCACTCACTGCCTATCCTAATTCAGACTCTCCGATTCACACCACCCCGTGATGTTTTTCTCACTCCTACTAGTGAATGTAATGTAACACACACCCATACAATGCGCACCACCCCGCGACGTTTTTCAGAAACCTATCCTACATGGCCAGTGCATGTTCCCCCACCTCCCGATGCAGACCACCCCGCGGTGCTTTTCTCCATCCTACATTGCCACTCACTGCCTATCCTAATTCAGACCATCCGATTCACACTTCCCCGTGATGTTTTTCTCACTCCTACTAGTGAATGTAATGTAACACACACCCATACAATGCGCACCACCCCGTGATGTTTTTCAGAAAACTATCCTACATTGCCACTGCATGTTCCATGGCCTCCCCATGCTGACCACCCCGCGGTGCTTTTCTCCATCCTACATTGCCACTCACTGCCTATCCTAATTCAGACCCTCCGATTCACACCACCCCGTGATGTTTTTCTCACTCCTACTAGTGAATGTAATGTAACACACACCCATACAATGCGCAGCACCCCGTGATGTTTTTCTCACTCCTACTAGTGAATGTAATGTAACACACACCCATGCAATGCGCACCACCCCGCGATGTTTTCCAAAAAACTATCCTACCTTGCCACTGTACGTTCCCTGACCTCCCAATGCTGACCACCCCGCGGTGCTTTTCTCCATCCTAAATTGCCACTCACTGCCTATCCTAATTCAGACCCTCCGATTCACACCACCCCGTGATGTTTTTCTCACTCCTACTAGTGAATGTAATGTAACACACACATACAATGCGCACCACCCCGCGATGTTTTTCAGAAACCTATCCTACATTGCCACTGCATGTTCCCTGACCTCCCCATGATGACCACCCCGCGGTGCTTTTCTCCATCCTACATTGCCACTCACTGCCTATCCTAATTCAGACCCTCCGATTCACACCACCCCGCGAAGTTTTTCTCACTCCTACTAGAGAATGTAATGTAACACACACCCATACAATGCGCACCACCCCGCGATGTTTTTCAGAAACCTATCCTACATTGCCACTGCATGTTCCCTGATCTCCCCAGGCTGACCACCCCGCGGTGCTTATCTTCATCCTAAATTGACACTCACTGCCTATCCTAATTCAGACCCTCGGATTCACACCACCCCGCGAAGTTTTTCTCACTCCGACTAGAGAATGTGATGTAACACACACCCATACAATGCGCACCACACCGCGATGTTTTCAGAAACCTATCCTACATTGCCACTGCATGTTCCCTGATCTCCCCATGCTGACCACACCGCGGTGCTTTTCTTTATCCTACATTGACACTCACTGCCTATCCTAATTCAGACCCTCTGATTCACACTTCCCCGTGATGTTTTTCTCACTCCTATTAGTGAATGTAATGTAACACACACATATACAATGCGCACCACCCCGTGATGTTTTTCTCACTCCTACTAGTGAATGTAATGTAACACACACCCATGCAATGCGCACCACCCCGCGATGTTTTTCACAAACCTATCCTACATTGCCACTGCATGTTCCCTGACCTCTCCATGCTGACCACCCCGCGGTGCTTTTCTCCATCCCACATTGCCACACACTGCCTATCCTAATTCAGACCCTCCGATTCACACCAACCCATGATTATTTTCTCACTCCTACTAGTGAATGTAATGTAACACACACCCATACAATGCGCACCACCCCGCGATGTTTTTCAGAAACATATCCTACATTGCCACTGCATGTTCCCTGACCTCCCCATGTTGACCACCCCGCGGTGCTTTTCTTCATCCTACATTGCCACTCACTGCCTATCCTAATTCAGACCCTCCGATTCACACCACCCCGTGATATTTTTTTCACTCCTACTAGTTAATGTAATGTAACACACACCCATACAATGCGCACCACCCCGTGGTATTTTTCTCACTCCTACTAGTGAATGTAATGTAACATACACCCATACAATGCGCACCAACCCGCGATGTTTTTCAGAAACCTATCCTACATGGCCACTGCATGTTCCCTGACCTCCCCATGCTGAACACCCCGAGGTGCTTTTCTCCATCCTACATTGCCACTCACTGCCTATCCTAATTCAGACCCTCCGATTCACACCACCCCGTGATGTTTTTCTCACTCCTACTAGTGAATGTAATGTAACACACACCCATACAATGAGCACCACCCCGCGATGTTTTTCAGAAACCTATCCTACATTGCCACTGCATGTTCCCTGACCTTCCCATTCTGACCACCCCGCGGTGCTTTCTCCATCCTACATTGCCACTCACTGCCTATCCTAATTCAGACCCTCCGATTCACACCACCCCGTGATATTTTTCTCACTCCTACTAGTGAATGTAACGTAACACACACCCATACAATGCGCACCACCCCGCGAAGTTTTTCAGAAACCTATCCTACATGGCCACTGCATGTTCCCTGACCTCCCCATGCTGACCACCCCGCAGTGCTTTTCTCCATCCTACATTGCCACTCACTGCCTATCCTAATTCAGACCCTCCGATTCACACCACCCCGTGAAGTTTTTCTCACTCCTACTAGTGAATGTAATGTAACACACACATACAATGCGCACCACCCCGCGATGTTTTTCAGAAACCTATCCTACATTGCCACTGCATGTTCCCTGACCTCCCCATGATGACCACCCCGCGGTGCTTTTCTCTATCCTACATTGCCACTCACTGCCTATCCTAATTCAGACCCTCCGATTCACACCACCCCGCGAAGTTTTTCTCACTCCTACTAGAGAATGTAATGTAACACACACCCATACAATGCGCACCACCCCGCGATGTTTTTCAGAAACCTATCCTACATTGCCACTGCATGTTCCCTGATCTCCCCAGGCTGACCACCCCGCGGTGCTTATCTTCATCCTAAATTGACACTCACTGCCTATCCTAATTCAGACCCTCCGATTCACACTTCCCAGTGATGTTTTTCTCACTCCTACTAGTGAATGTAATGTAACACACACCCATACAATGCGCACCACCCCGTGATGTTTTTCAGAAAACTATCCTACATTGCCACTGCATGTTCCTTGGCCTCCCCATGCTGACCAACCCGCGGTGCTTTTCCCCATCCTACATTGCCACTCACTGCCTATCCTAATTCAGACCCTCTGATTCACACCACCCCGTGATGTTTTTCTCACTCCTACTAGTGAATGTAATGTAACACACACCCATAAAATGCGCACCACCCTGTGATGTTTTTCTCACTCCTACTAGTGAATGTAATGTAACACACACCCATACAATGCGCACCACCCGGCGATGTTTTTCAGAAACCTATCCTACATGGCCACTGCATGTTCCCTGACCTCCCCATGCTGAACACCCCGAGGTGCTTTTCTCCATCCTACATTGCCACTCACTGCCTATCCTAATTCAGACCCTCCGATTCACACCACCCCGTGATGTTTTTCTCACTCCTACTAGTGAATGTAATGCAACACACACCCATACAATGCGCACCACCCCGCAATGTTTTTCAGAAACCTATCCTACATTGCCACTGCATGTTCCCTGACCTCCCCATGCTGACCACCCCGCAGTGCTTTCTCCATCCTACATTGCCACTCACTGCCTATCCTAATTCAGACCCTCCGATTCACACCACCCCGTGATGTTTTTCTCACTCCTACTAGTGAATGTAATGTAACACACACCCATACAATGCGCACCACCCCGCGACGATTTTCAGAAACCTATCCTACATGGCCACTGCATGTTCCCCCACTTCCCCATGCTGACCACCCCGCGGTGCTTTTCTCCATCCTACATTGCCACTCACTGATTATCCTAATACAGACCCTCCGATTCACACCACCCCGTGATGTTTTTCTCACTCCTACTAGTGAATGTAATGTAACACACACCCATACAATGCGCACCACCCGGCGACGTTTTTCAGAAACCTATCCTACATGGCCACTGCATGTTCCCTGACCTCCCCATGCTGACCACCCCGCAGTGCTTTTCTCCATCCTACATTGCCACTCACTGCCTATCCTAATTCAGACCCTCCGATTCACACCACCCCGTGATGTTTTTCTCACCCCTACTAGTGAATGTAATGTAACACACACACATACAATGCGCACCACCCCGCGATGTTTTTCAGAAACCTATCCTACATTGCCACTGCATGTTCCCTGACCTCCCCATGATGACCACCCCGCGGTGCTTTTCTCCATCCTACATTGCCACTCACTGCCTATCCTAATTCAGACCCTCCGATTCACACCACCCCGCGAAGTTTTTCTCACTCCTACTAGAGAATGTAATGTAACACACACCCATACAATGCGCACCACCCCGCGATGTTTTTTAGAAACCTATCCTACATTGCCACTGCATGTTCCCTGATCTCCCCAGGCTGACCACCCCGCGGTGCTTATCTTCATCCTAAATTGACACTCACAGCCTATCCTAATTCAGACCCTCCGATTCACACTTCCCCGTGATGTTTTTCTCAATCCTACTAGTGAATGTAATGTAACACACACCCATACAATGCGCACCACCCCGTGATGTTTTTCAGAAAACTATCCTACATTGCCACTGCATATTCCTTGGCCTCCCCATGCTGACCAACCAGCGGTGCTTTTCCCCATCCTACATTGCCACTCACTGCCTATCCTAATTCAGACCCTCCGATTCATACCACCCCGTGATGTTTTTCTCACTCCTAGTAGTGAATGTAATGTAACACACACCCATACAATGCGCACCACCCCGTGATGTTTTTCTCACTCCTACTAGTGAATGTAATGTAACACACACCCATGCAATGCGCACCACCCCGCGATGTTTTTCAAAAACCTATCCTACATTGCCACTGCACGTTCCCTGACCTCCCCATGTTGACCACCCCGCGGTGCTTTTCTCCATTCTAAATTGCCACTCACTGCCTATCCTAATTCAGACCCTCCGATTCACACCACCCCGTGATATTTTTCTCACTCCTACTAGTTAATGTAATGTAACACACACCCATACAATGCGCACCACCCCGTGATGTTTTTCTCACTCGTACTAGTGAATGTTATGTAACATACACCCATACAATGCGCACCACCCGGCGATGTTTTTCAGAAACCTATCCTACATGGCCACTGCATGTTCCCTGACCTCCCCATGCTGAACACCCCGAGGTGCTTTTCTCCATCCTACATTGCCACTCACTGCCTATCCTAATTCAGACTCTCCGATTCACACCACCCCGTGATGTTTTTCTCACTCCTACTAGTGAATGTAATGTAACACACACCCATACAATGCGCACCACCCCGCGACGTTTTTCAGAAACCTATCCTACATGGCCAGTGCATGTTCCCCCACCTCCCGATGCTGACCACCCCGCGGTGCTTTTCTCCATCCTACATTGCCACTCACTGCCTATCCTAATTCAGACCATCCGATTCACACTTCCCCGTGATGTTTTTCTCACTCCTACTAGTGAATGTAATGTAACACACACCCATACAATGCGCACCACCCCGTGATGTTTTTCAGAAAACTATCCTACATTGCCACTGCATGTTCCATGGCCTCCCCATGCTGACCACCCCGCGGTGCTTTTCTCCATCCTACATTGCCACTCACTGCCTATCCTAATTCAGACCCTCCGATTCACACCACCCCGTGATGTTTTTCTCACTCCTACTAGTGAATGTAATGTAACACACACCCATACAATGCGCAGCACCCCGTGATGTTTTTCTCACTCCTACTAGTGAATGTAATGTAACACACACCCATGCAATGCGCACCACCCCGCGATGTTTTCCAAAAAACTATCCTACCTTGCCACTGTACGTTCCCTGACCTCCCAATGCTGACCACCCCGCGGTGCTTTTCTCCATCCTAAATTGCCACTCACTGCCTATCCTAATTCAGACCCTCCGATTCACACCACCCCGTGATGTTTTTCTCACTCCTACTAGTGAATGTAATGTAACACACACATACAATGCGCACCACCCCGCGATGTTTTTCAGAAACCTATCCTACATTGCCACTGCATGTTCCCTGACCTCCCCATGATGACCACCCCGCGGTGCTTTTCTCCATCCTACATTGCCACTCACTGCCTATCCTAATTCAGACCCTCCGATTCACACCACCCCGCGAAGTTTTTCTCACTCCTACTAGAGAATGTAATGTAACACACACCCATACAATGCGCACCACCCCGCGATGTTTTTCAGAAACCTATCCTACATTGCCACTGCATGTTCCTTGATCTCCCCAGGCTGACCACCCCGCGGTGCTTATCTTCATCCTAAATTGACACTCACTGCCTATCCTAATTCAGACCCTCCGATTCACACTTCCCAGTGATGTTTTTCTCACTCCTACTAGTGAATGTAATGTAACACACACCCATACAATGCGCACCACCCCGTGATGTTTTTCAGAAAACTATCCTACATTGCCACTGCATGTTCCTTGGCCTCCCCATGCTGACCAACCCGCGGTGCTTTTCCCCATCCTACATTGCCACTCACTGCCTATCCTAATTCAGACCCTCTGATTCACACCACCCCGTGATGTTTTTCTCACTCCTACTAGTGAATGTAATGTAACACACACCCATAAAATGCGCACCACCCTGTGATGTTTTTCTCACTCCTACTAGTGAATGTAATGTAACACACACCCATACAATGCGCACCACCCGGCGATGTTTTTCAGAAACCTATCCTACATGGCCACTGCATGTTCCCTGACCTCCCCATGCTGAACACCCCGAGGTGCTTTTCTCCATCCTACATTGCCACTCACTGCCTATCCTAATTCAGACCCTCCGATTCACACCACCCCGTGATGTTTTTCTCACTCCTACTAGTGAATGTAATGCAACACACACCCATACAATGCGCACCACCCCGCAATGTTTTTCAGAAACCTATCCTACATTGCCACTGCATGTTCCCTGACCTCCCCATGCTGACCACCCCGCAGTGCTTTCTCCATCCTACGTTGCCACTCACTGCCTATCCTAATTCAGACCCTCCGATTCACACCACCCCGTGATGTTTTTCTCACCCCTACTAGTGAATGTAATGTAACACACACACATACAATGCGCACCACCCCGCGATGTTTTTCAGAAACCTATCCTACATTGCCACTGCATGTTCCCTGACCTCCCCATGATGACCACCCCGCGGTGCTTTTCTCCATCCTACATTGCCACTCACTGCCTATCCTAATTCAGACCCTCCGATTCACACCACCCCGCGAAGTTTTTCTCACTCCTACTAGAGAATGTAATGTAACACACACCCATACAATGCGCACCACCCCGCGATGTTTTTCAGAAACCTATCCTACATTGCCACTGCATGTTCCCTGATCTCCCCAGGCTGACCACCCCGCGGTGCTTATCTTCATCCTAAATTGACACTCACTGCCTATCCTAATTCAGACACTCCGATTCACACTTCCCCGTGATGTTTTTCTCAATCCTACTAGTGAATGTAATGTAACACACACCCATACAATGCGCACCACCCCGTGATGTTTTTCAGAAAACTATCCTACATTGCCACTGCATATTCCTTGGCCTCCCCATGCTGACCAACCAGCGGTGCTTTTCCCCATCCTACATTGCCACTCACTGCCTATCCTAATTCAGACCCTCCGATTCATACCACCCCGTGATGTTTTTCTCACTCCTAGTAGTGAATGTAATGTAACACACACCCATACAATGCGCACCACCCCGTGATGTTTTTCTCACTCCTACTAGTGAATGTAATGTAACACACACCCATGCAATGCGCACCACCCCGCGATGTTTTTCAAAAACCTATCCTACATTGCCACTGCACGTTCCCTGACCTCCCCATGTTGACCACCCCGCGGTGCTTTTCTCCATTCTAAATTGCCACTCACTGCCTATCCTAATTCAGACCCTCCGATTCACACCACCCCGTGATATTTTTCTCACTCCTACTAGTTAATGTAATGTAACACACACCCATACAATGCGCACCACCCCGTGATGTTTTTCTCACTCGTACTAGTGAATGTTATGTAACATACACCCATACAATGCGCACCACCCGGCGATGTTTTTCAGAAACCTATCCTACATGGCCACTGCATGTTCCCTGACCTCCGCATGCTGAACACCCCGAGGTGCTTTTCTCCATCCTACATTGCCACTCACTGCCTATCCTAATTCAGACTCTCCGATTCACACCACCCCGTGATGTTTTTCTCACTCCTACTAGTGAATGTAATGTAACACACACCCATACAATGCGCAACACCCCGCGACGTTTTTCAGAAACCTATCCTACATGGCCAGTGCATGTTCCCCCACCTCCCGATGCTGACCACCCCGCGGTGCTTTTCTCCATCCTACATTGCCACTCACTGCCTATCCTAATTCAGACCATCCGATTCACACTTCCCCGTGATGTTTTTCTCACTCCTACTAGTGAATGTAATGTAACACACACCCATACAATGCGCACCACCCCGTGATGTTTTTCAGAAAACTATCCTACATTGCCACTGCATGTTCCATGGCCTCCCCATGCTGACCACCCCGCGGTGCTTTTCTCCATCCTACATTGCCACTCACTGCCTATCCTAATTCAGACCCTCCGATTCACACCACCCCGTGATGTTTTTCTCACTCCTACTAGTGAATGTAATGTAACACACACCCATACAATGCGCAGCACCCCGTGATGTTTTTCTCACTCCTACTAGTGAATGTAATGTAACACACACCCATGCAATGCGCACCACCCCGCGATGTTTTCCAAAAAACTATCCTACCTTGCCACTGTACGTTCCCTGACCTCCCAATGCTGACCACCCCGCGGTGCTTTTCTCCATCCTAAATTGCCACTCACTGCCTAACCTAATTCAGACCCTCCGATTCAAACCACCCCGTGATATTTTTCTCACTCCTACTAGTTAATGTAATGTAAAACACACCCATACAATGCGCACCACCCCGTGATGTTTTTCTCACTCCTACTAGTGAATGTAATGTAACATACACCCATACAATGCGCACCACCCCGCGATGTTTTTCAGAAACCTATCCTACATGGCCACCGCATGTTCCCTGAACTCCCCATGCTGAACACCCCGCGGTGCTTTTCTCCATCCCACATTGCCACTCACTGCCTATCCTAATTCAGACCCTCCGAATCACACCACCCCGTGATGTTTTTCTCACTCCTACTAGTGAATGTAATGTAACACACACCCATACAATGCGCACCACCCCGCGATATTTTCCAGAAACCTATCCTACATTGCCACTGGATGTTCCCTGACCTCCCCATGATGACCACCCCGCGGTGCTTTTCTCCATCATACATTGCCACTCAGTGCCTATCCTAATTCAGACCCTCCGATTCACACGACCCCGTGATGTTTTTCTCACTCCTACTAGTGAATGTAATGTAACACACACCCATACAATGCGCACCACCCCGTGATGTTTTTCTCACTCCTACTAGTGAATGTAATGTAACACACACATACAATGCGCACCACCCAGCGATGTTTTTCAGAAACCTAACCTACATGGCCACTGCATGTTCCCTGACCTCCCCATGCTGACCACCCCGCGGTGCTTTTCTCCATCCTACATTGCCACTCACTGCCAATCCTAATTCAGACCCTCCGATTCACACCACCCCGTGATGTTTTTCTCACTCCTACTAGTGAATGTAATGTAACACACACCCATACAATGCGCACCACCCCGTGATGTTTTTCTCACTCCTACTAGTGAATGTAATGTAACACACATGCATACAATGCCACCACCCCGCGATGTTTTTCAGAAACCTATCCTACATTGCCACTGCATGTTCCCTGACCTCCACATGCTGACCACCCCGTGGTGCTTTTCTTCATGCTACATTGCCACTCACTGACTATCCTAATTCAGACCCTCCGATTCACACAAACCCATGATGTTTTTCTCACTCCTACTAGTGAATGTAATGTAACACACACCCATACAATGCGCACCACCCCGTGATGTTTTTTAGAAACCTATCCTACATTGCCACTGCATGTTCCCTGACCTCCCCATGCTGACCACCTCGCGGTGCTTTTCTCCATCCTACATTGCCACTCACTGCCTATCATAATTCAGACCCTCCGATTCACACCACCCCGTGATGTTTTTCTCACTCCTACTAGTGAATGTAATGTAACACACACCCATACAATGCGCACCACCCCGCGATTTTTTTCGCACTCCTACTAGTGAATGTAATGTAACACACACCCATACAATGCGCACCACCCCGCGATGTTTTTCAGAAAACTATCCTACATTGCCACTGCATGTTCCCTGACCTCCCCAGGCTGACCACCCCACGGTGCTTTTCTCCATCCTACATTGCCACTCACTGCCTATCCTAATTCAGATCTTCCGATTCACACCACCCCGTGATGTTTTTCTCACCCCTACTAGTGAATGTAATGTAACACACACCCATACAATTCGCACCACCCCGTGATGTTTTTCTCACTCCAACTAGTGAATGTAATGTAACACACACCGATACAATGCGCACCACCCCGCGATGTTTTTCAGAAACCTAACCTACATGGCCACTGCATGTTCCCAGACCTCCCCATGCTGACCACCCCGCCGTGCTTTTCTCCATCCTACATTGCCACTCTCTGCCTATCCTAATTCAGACCCTCCGATTCACACCACCCCGTGATTTTTTTCTCACTCCTACTAGTGAATGTAATGTAACACACACCCATACAATGCGCACCACCCCGTGATGTTTTTCTCACTCCTACTAGTGAATGTAATGCAACATACAGCCATACAATGCTCACCACCCCGCGATGTTTTTCAAAAACCTATCCTACATGGCCACTGCATGTTCCCTGACCTCCCAATCCTGACCACACCGCGGTGCTTTTCTCCATCCTACATTGCCAATCACTGCCTATCCTAATTCAGACCCTCCGATTCACACCACCCCGTGATGTTTTTTTCACTCCTACTAGTGAATGTAATGTAACACACACCCATACAATGCGCACCACCCCGTGATGTTTTTCTCACTCCTACTAGTGAATGTAATTTAACACACACCCATACAATGCGCCCCACCCCGTTATGTTTTTCTCACTCCTACTACTGAATGAAATGTAACACACACCCATACAATGCGCACCACCCCGTGATGTTTTTCTCACTCCTACTAGTGAATGTAATGTAACACACACATACAATGCGCACCACGCCGCGATGTTTTTCAGAAACCTAACCTACATGGCCACTGCATGTTCCCTGACCTCCCCATGCTGACCACCCCGCGGTGCTTTTCTCCATCCTACATTGCCACTCACTGCCAATCCTAATTCAGACCCTCCGATTCACACCACCCCGTGATGTTTTTCTCACTCCTACTAGTGAATGTAATGTAACACACACCCATACAATGCCACCACCCCGCGATGTTTTTCAGAAACCTATTCTACATTGCCACTGCATGTTCCCTGACCTCCCCATGCTGACCACCCCGCGGTGCTTTTCTCCATCCTACATTGCCACTCACTGCCTATGCTAATTCAGACCCTCCGATTCACACCACCCCGTGATGTTTTTCTCACTCCTACTAGTGAAAGTAATTTAACACTCACCCATAAAATGCGCACGACCCCGTGATGTTTTTCTCACTCCTACTAGTGAATGTAATGTAACACACACCCATACAATGCGCACCACCCCGCGATGTTTTTCAGAAACCTATCCAACATTGCCACTGAATGTTCCCTGACCTCCCCATGCTGACCACCCCGCTGTGCTTTTCTCCATCCTACATTGCCACTCACTACCTATCCTAATTCAGACCCTCCGATTCACCCCACCCCGTGATGTTTTTCTCACTCCTACTAGTGAATGAAATGTAACACACACCCATACAATGCGCACCACCCCGCGATGTTTTTCAGAAACCTATCCTACATTGCCACTGCATGTTCCGTGACCTCCACATGCTGACCACCCCGCAGTGCTTTTCTTCATGCTACATTGCCACTCACTGCCTATCCTAATTCAGACCCTCCGATTCACACAAACCCATGATGTTTTTCTCACTCCTACTAGTGAATGTAATGTAACACACACCCATACAATGCGCACCACCCCGTGATGTTTTTCAGAAACCTATCCTACATTGCCACTGCATGATCACTGACCTCCCCATGCTGACCACCTCGCGGTGCTTTTCTCCATCCTACATTGCCACTCACTGCCTATCCTAATTCAGACCCTCCGATTCACACCACCCCGTGATGTTTTTCTCACTCCTAATAGTGAATGTAATGTAACACATACCCATACAATGCGCACCACCCCGTGATGTTTTTCTCACTCCTACTAGTGAATGTAATGTAACACACACCCATACAATGCGCACCACCCCGCGATGTTTTTCAAAAACCTATCCTACATTGCCACTGCATGTTCCCTGACCTCCCAATGCTGACCACACCGCGGTGCTTTTCTCCATCCGACATTGCCAATCACTGCCTATCCTAATTCAGACCCTCCGATTCACACCACCCCGTGATGTTTTTTTCACTCCTACTAGTGAATGTAATGTAACACACACCCATACAATGCGCACCACCCCGTGATGTTTTTCTCACTCCTACTAGTGAATGTAATTTAACACACACCCATACAATGCGCACCACCCCGTGATGTTTTTCTCACTCTTACTAGTGAATGAAATGTAACACACACCCATACAATGCGCACCACCCCGTGATGTTTTTCTCACTCCTACTAGTGAATGTAATGTAACACACACATACAATGCGCACCACCCCGTGATGTTTTTCAGAAACCTAACCTACATGGCCACTGCATGTTCCCTGACCTCCCCATGCTGACCACCCCGCGGTGCTATTCTCCATCCTACATTGCCACTCACTGCCAATCCTAATTCAGACCCTCGATTCACACCACCCCGTGATGTTTTTCTCACTCCTACTAGTGAATGTAATGTAACACACACCCATACAATGCGCACCACCCCGTGATATTTTTATCAATCCTACTAGTGAATGTAATGTAACACACACCCATACAAGGCGCACCACCCCGCGATGTTTTTCAGAAACCTATCCTACATGGCCACTGCATGATCCCTGACCTCCCCACGCTGACCACACCGTGGTGCTTTTCTCCATCCTACATTGCCACTCACTGCCTATCGTAATTCAGACCCTCCGATTCACACCACCCCGTGATGTTTTTTTCACCCCTACTAGTGAATGTAATGTAACACACACCCATATAATGCGCACCACCCCGCGATGTTTTTCAGAAACCTATCCTACATTGCCACTGCATGTTCCCTCACCTCCCTATGCTGACCACCCCGCGGTGCTTTTCTCCATCCTACATTGCCACTCACTGCCTATCCTAATTCAGAGCCTCCGATTCACACCACCCCGCGATGTGTTTCTCACTCCTACTAGTGAATGTAATGTAACACACACCCATACATTGCGCACCACCACGTGATGTTTTTCAGAAACCTATCCTACATTGCCACTGCATGTTCCCTGACCTCCCCATGCTGACCACCCCGCGGTGCTTTTCTCCATCCTACATTGCCACTCACTGCCTATCCTAATTCAGACCCTCCGATTCACACCACCCCGTGATGTTTTTCTCACTCCTACTAGTGAATGTAATGTAACACACACGCATACAATGCCACCACCCCGCGATGTTTTTCAGAAACCTATCCTACATTGCCACTGCATGTTCCCTGACCTCCACATGCTGACCACCCCGCGGTGCTTTTCTTCATGCTACATTGCCACTCACTGCCTATCCTAATTCAGACCCTCCATTTCACACAAACCCGTGATGTTTTTCTCACTCCTACTAGTGAATGTAATGTAACACACACCCATAAAATGCGCACCACCCCGTGATGTTTTTCAGAAACCTATCCTACATTGGCACTGCATGATCCCTGATCTCCCCATGCTGACCACCTCGCGGTGCTTTTCTCCATCCTACATTGCCACTCACTGCCTATCCTAATTCAGACCCTCCGATTCACACCACCTCGTAATGTTTTTCTCACCCCTACTAGTGAATGTAATGTAACACACACCCATACAATGCGCACCACCCCGTGATGTTTTTCTCCTCCTACTAGTGAATGTAATGTAACACACACCCATACAATGCGCACCACCCCGCGATGTTTTTCAGAAACCTAACCTACATGGCCACTGCATGTTCCCAGAACTCCCCATGCCGACCACCCCACGGTGCTTTTCTCCATACTACATTGCCACTCTCTGCCTATCCTAATTCAGACCCTCCGATTCACACCACCCCGTGATGTTTTTTTCACTCCTACTAGTGAATGTAATGTAACACACACCCATACAATGCGCACCACCCCGTGATGTTTTTCTCACTCCTACTAGTGAATGTAAAGTAACATACACATACAATGCGCACCACCCCGTGATGTTTTTCTCACTCCTACTTGTGAATGTAATTTAACACACACCCATACAATGCGCACCACCCCGTGATGTTTTTCTCACTCCTACTAGTGAATGTAATGTAACACACACCCATACAATGCGCACCACCCCGTGATGTTTTTCTCACTCCTACTAGTGAATGTAAAGTAACATACACATACAATGCGCACCACCCCGCGATGTTTTTCAGAAACCTAACCTACATGGCCACTGCATGTTCCCTGACCTCCCCATGCTGACCACCCCGCGGTGCTTTTCTCCATCCTACATTGCCACTCATGGCCAATCCTAATTCAGACCCTCCGATTCACATCACCCCGTGATGTTTTTCTCACTCCTACTAGTGAATGTAATGTAACACACACCCATACAATGCCACCACCTCGCGATGTGTTTCAGAAACCTATCCTACATTGCCACTGCATGTTCCCTGACCTCCCCATGCTGACCACCCCGCGGTGCTTTTCTCCATCCTACATTGCCACTCAATGCCTATCCTAATTCAGACCCTCCGATTCACACCACCCCGTGATGTTTTTCTCACTCCTACTAGTGAATGTAATGTAACACACACCCATACAATGCGCACCACCCCGTGATGTTTTTCAGAAAACTATCCTACATTGCCACGGCATGTTCCCTGACCTCCCCATGCTGAAAACCCCACGGTGCTTTTCTCCATCCTACATTGCCACTCACGGCCAATCCTAATTCATACCCTCCGATTCACACCACCCCGTGATGTTTTTCTCACTCCTACTAGTGAATGTAATGTAACACACACCCATACAATGCGCACCACCCCGTGATATTTTTCTCACTCCTACTAGTGAATGTAATGTAACACACACCCATACAAGGCGCACCTCCCCGCGATGTTTTTCAGAAACCTATCCTACATTGCCACTGCATGTTCCCTGACCTCCCCATGCTGACCACCCCGCGGTGCTTTTCTCCATTCTACATTGCCACTCACTGCCTATCCTAATTCAGACCCTCCGATTCACACCACCCCGTGATGTTTTTCTCACTCCTACTAGTGAATGTAATGTAACACACACCCATACAATGTGCCCCACCCCGCGATGTTTTTCAGAAACCTATCCTACATTGCCACTGCATGTTCCCTGACCTCCCCATGCTGACCACCCCGCGGTGCTTTTCTCCATCCTACATTGCCACTCACTGCCTATCCTAATTCAGACCCTCCGATTCACACCACCCCGTGATGTTTTTCTCACTCCTACTAGTGAATGTAATGTAACACACACCCATACATTGCGCACCACCACGTGATGTTTTTCAGAAACCTATCCTACATTGCCACTGCATGTTCCCTGACCTCCCCATGCTGACCACCCCGCGGTGCTTTTCTCCATCCTACATTGCCACTCACTGCCTATCCTAATTCAGACCCTCCATTTCACACAAACCCGTGATGTTTTTCTCACTCCTACTAGTGAATGTAATGTAACACACACCCATACAATGCGTACCACCCCGTGATGTTTTTCAGAAACCTATCCTACATTGCCACTGCATGTTCCCTGACCTCCCCATGCTGACCACCTCGCGGTGCTTTTCTCCATCCTACATTGCCACTCACTGCCTATCCTAATTCAGACCCTCCGATTCACACCACCTCGTGATGTTTTTCTCACCCCTACTAGTGAATGTAATGTAACACACACCCATACAATGCGCACCACCCCGTGATGTTTTTCTCCTCCTACTAGTGAATGTAATGTAACACACACCCATACAATGCGCACCACCCCGCGATGTTTTTCAGAAACCTAACCTACATGGCCACTGCATGTTCCCAGAACTCCCCATGCTGACCACCCCGCGGTGCTTCTCTCCATACTACATTGCCACTCTCTGCCTATCCTAATTCAGACCCTCCGATTCACACCACCCCGTGATGTTTTTTTCACTCCTACTTGTGAATGTAATGTAACACACACCAATACAATGCGCACCACCCCGTGATGTTTTTCTCACTCCTACTAGTGAATGTAATTTAACACACACCCATACAATGCGCACCACCCCGTGATGTTTTTCTCACTCCTACTAGTGAATGTAATGTAACACACACCCATACAATGCGCACCACCCCGTGATGTTTTTCTCACTCCTACTAGTGAATGTAAAGTAACACACACATACAATGCGCACCACCCCGCGATGTTTTTCAGAAACCTAACCTACATGGCCACTGCATGTTCCCTGACCTCACCATGCTGACCACCCTCGGTGCTTTTCTCCATCCTACATTGCCACTCACGGCCAATCCTAATTCAGACCCTCCGATTCACACCACCCCGTGATGTTTTTCTCACTCCTACTAGTGAATGTAATGTAACACACACCCATACAATGCCACCACCCCGCGATGTTTTTCAGAAACCTATCCTACATTGCCACTGCATGTTCCCTGACCTCCCCATGCTGACCACCCCGCGGTGCTTTTCTCCATCCTACATTGCCACTCACTGCCTATGCTAATTCAGACCCTCCGATTCACACCACCGCGTGATGTTTTTCTCACTCCTACTAGTGAATGTAATGTAACACACACCCATACAATGCGCACCACCCCGTGATGTATTTCAGAAAACTATCCTACATTGCCACGGCATGTTCCCTGACCTCCCCATGCTGAAAACCCCGCGGTGCTTTTCTCCATCCTACATTGCCACTCACTGCCTATCCTAATTCAGATCCTCCGATTCACACCACCCCGGGATGTTTTTCTCACTCCTCCTAGTGAAAGTAATGTAAAACACACCCATAAAATGCGCACCACCCCGTGATGTTTTTCTCACTCCTACTAGTGAATGAAATGTAACACCCACCCATACAATGCGCACCACCCATTGATGTTTTTCAGAAACCTATCCAACATTGCCACTGAATGTTCCCTGACCTCCCCATGCTGACCACCCCGCGGTGCTTTTCTCCATCCTACATTGCCACTCACTGCCTATCCTAATTCAGACCCTCCGATTCACACCACCCCGTGATGTTTTTCTCACTCCTACTAGTGAATGTAATGTAACACACACCCATACAATGCGCACCACCCCGCGATGTTTTTCAGAAACCTATCTTACATTGCCACTGCATGTTCCCTGACCTCCACATGCTGACCACCCCGCCGTGCTTTTCTTCATGCTACATTGCCACTCACTGCCTATCATAATTCAGACCCTTCGATTCACACAAACCCATGATGTTTTTCTCTCTCTTATTAGTGAATGTAATGTAACACACACCCATACAATGCGCACCACCCCGTGATGTTTTTCAGAAACCTATCCTACATTGCCACTGCATGATCCCTGACCTCCCCATGCTGACAACCTCGCGGTGCTTTTCTCCATCCTACATTGCCACTCACTGCCTATCCTAATTCAGACCCTCCGATTCACAACACCCCGTGATGTTTTTCTCACTCTTAATAGTGAATGTAATGTAACACACAGCCATACAATGCGCACCACCCCGTGATGTTTTTCTCACTCCTACTAGTGAATGTAATGTAACACACACCCATACAATGCGCACCACCCCGCGATTTTTTTCAGAAACCTATCCTACGTTGCCACTGCATGTTCCCTGACCTCCCCATGCTGACCACCCCGTGGGGCTTATCTCTATCCTACATTGCCACTCACTGCCTATGCTAATTCAGACCCTCCCATTCACACCACCCCGTGATGTTTTTCTCACTCCTACTAGTGAATGTAATGTAACACACACGCATACAATGCCACCACCCCGCGATGTTTTTAAGAAACCTATCCTACATTGCCACTGCATGTTCCCTGACCTCCACATGCTGACCACCCCGCGGTGCTTTTCTTCATGCTACATTGCCACTCACTGCCTATCCTAATTCAGACCCTCCATTTCACAAAAACCCGTGATGTTTTTCTCACTCCTACTAGTGAATGTAATGTAACACACACCCATACAATGCGCACAACCCCGTGATGTTTTTCAGAAACCTATCCTACATTGCCACTGCATGATCCCTGACCTCCCCATGCTGACCACCTCGCGGTGCTTTTCTCCATCCTACATTGCCACTCACTGCCTATCCTAATTCAGACCCTCCGATTCACACCACCTCGTGATGTTTTTCTCACTCCTAATAGTGAATGTAATGTAACACACACCCATACAATGCGCACCACCCCGTGATGTTTTTCTCACTCCTACTAGGGAATGTAATGTAACACACACCCATACAATGCGCACCACCCCGCGATTTTTTTCAGAAACCTATCCTACGTTGCCACTGCATGTTCCCTGACCTCCCCATGCTGACCACCCCGCGGTGCTTATCTCTATCCTACCTTTCCACTCACTGCCTATCCTAATTCAGACCCTCCGATTCACACCACCCCGTGATATTTTTCTCACTTCTAGTAGTGAATGTAATGCAACACACACCCATACAATGCGCACCACCCCGGGATGTATTACTCAATCCTACTAGTGAATGTAATGTAACACACACCCATACAATGCGCACCACCCCGCGATGTTTTTCAGAAACCTATCCTACATTGCCACTGCATGTTCCCTGACCTCCCCATGCTGACCACCCTGCGGTGCTTTTCTCCATCCTACATTGCGACTCACTGCCTATCCTAATTCAGACCTTCCGATTCACACCATCCCGTGATGTTTTTCTCACCCTTACTAGTGAATGTAATGTAACACACACCCATACAATGCGCACCACCCCGTGATGTTTTTCTCCTGCTACTAGTGAATGTAATGTAACACACACCCATACAATGCGCACCTCCCCGCGATGTTTTTCAGAAACCTAACCTACATGGCCACTGCATGTTCCCAGAACTCCCCATGCTGACCACCCCGCGGTGCTTTTCTCCATACTACATTGCCACTCTCTGCCTATCCTAATTCAGACCCTCCGATTCACACCACCCCGTGATGTTTTTTTCACTCGTACTAGTGAATGTAATGTAACACACACCCATACAATGCGCACCACCCCGTGATGTTTTTCAGAAAACTATCCTACATTGCCACTGCATGTTCCCTGACCTCCCCATGCTGAAACCCCGCGGCGCTTTTCTCCATCCTACGTTGCCACTCACTGCCTATCCTAATTCAGATCCTCCGATTCACACCACCCCGGGATGTTTTTCTCACTCCTACTAGTGAAAGTAATGTAACACACACCCATAAAATGCGCACCACCCCGTGATGTTTTTCTCACTCCTACTAGTGAATGTAATGTAACACACACCCATACAACGCGCACCACCCCGCGATGTTTTTCAGAAACCTATCCAACATTGCCACTGAATGTTCCCTGACCTCCCCATGCTGACCACCCCGCGGTGCTTTTCTTCATCCTACATTGCCACTCACTGCCTATCCTAATTCAGACCCTCCGATTCACACCACCCCGTGATGTTTTTCTCACTCCTACTAGTGAATGTAATGTAACACACACCCATACAATGCGCACCACCCCGCGATGTTTTTCAGAAACCTATCCTACATTGCCACTGCATGTTCCCTGACCTCCACATGCTGACCACCCCGCCGTGCTTTTCTTCATGCTACATTGCCACTCACTGCCTATCCTAATTCAGACCCTCCGATTCACACAAACCCATGATGTTTTTCTCACTCTTACTAGTGAATGTAATGTAACATACACCCATACAATGCGCACCACCCCGTGATGTTTTTCAGAAACCTATCCTACATTGCCACTGCATGATCCCTGACCTCCCCATGCTGACCACCACGCGGTGCTTATCTCTATCCTACATTTCCACTCACTGCCTATCCTAATTCAGACCCTCCGATTCACACCACCCCGTGATGTATTTCTCACTCCTACTAGTGAATGTAATGTAACACACACCCATACAATGCGCACCAGCCCGCGATGTTTTTCAGAATCCTATCCTACATTGCCACTGCATGTTCCCTGACCTCCCCATGCTGACCACCCCGCGGTGCTTTTCTCCATCCTACATTGCCACTCACTGCCTATCCTAATTCAGACCTTCCGATTCACACCACCCCGTGATGTTTTTCTCACCCCTACTAGTGAATGTAATGTAACACACACCCATACAATTCGCACCACCCCGTGATGTTTTTCTCACTACTACTAGTGAATGTAATGTAAACCACACCCATACAATGCGCACCACCCCGCGATGTTTTTCAGAAACCTAACCTACATGGCCACTGCATGTTCCCAGACCTCCCCATGCTTACCACCCCGCGGTGCTTTTCTCCATACTACATTGCCACTCTCTGCCTATCCTAATTCAGACCCTCCGATTCACACCACCCCGTGATGTTTTTCTCACTCCTACTTGTGAATGTAATGTAACACACAGCCATACAATGCGCACCACCCCGTGATGTTTTTCTCACTCCTACTAGTGAATGTAATGTAACACACACCCATACAATGCGCACCACCCCGCGATGTTTTTCAAAAACCTATCCTACATGGCCACTGCATGTTCCCTGACCTCCCAATGCTGACCACACCGCGGTGCTTTTCTCCATCCTACATTGCCAATCACTGCCTATCCTAATTCAGACCCTCCGATTCACACCACCCCGTGATGTTTTTTTCACTCCTACTAGTGAATGTAATGTAAGACACACCAATACAATGCGCACCACCCCGTGATGTTTTTCTCACTCCTACTAGTGAATGTAATTTAACACACACCCATACAATGCGCACCACCCCATGATGTTTTTCTCACTCCTACTAGTGAATGTAATGTAACACACACCCATTCAATGCGCACCACCCCGTGATGTTTTTCTCACTCCTACTAGTGAATGTAATGTAACACACACCCATACAATGCGCACCACCCCATGATGTTTTTCTCACTCCTACTAGTGAATGTAATGTAACACACACCCATACAATGCGCACTACCCCGCGATGTTTTTCAGAAACCTATCCTACATTGCCACTGCATGTTCCCTGACCTCCCCATGCTGAAAACCCCGCGGTGCTTTTCTCCTTCCTACATTGCCACTGTCTGCCTATCCTAATTCAGACCCTCCGATTCACACCACCCCGTGATGTTTTTCTCACACCTACTAGTGAATGTAATGTAACACACACCCATACAAGGCGCACCACCCCGTGATGTTTTTCCCATTCCAACTAGTGAATGTAATGTAACACACACCCATACAATGCGCACCACCCCGCGATGTTTTTCAGAAACCTATCCTACATTACCACTGCATGTTCCCTGACCTCTCCATGCTGACCAGCTCGCGGTGCTTTTCTCCATCCTACGTTGCCACTCACTGCCTATCCTAATTTAAACCCTCCGATTCACACCACGCCGTGATGTTTTTCTCACTCCTACTAGTGAATGTAAAGTAACACACACCCATACAATGCGCACCACACCGTGATGATTTTCAGAAAACTATCCTACATTGCCACTGCATGTTCCCTGACCTCCCCATGCTGACCACCCCGCGGTGCTTTTCTCCATCCTACATTGCCACTCACTGCCTATCCTAATTCAGACCCTCCGATTCACACCACCCCGTGATGTTTTTCTCACTCCTACTAGTGAATGTAATGTAACACACACCCATACAATGCGCACCACCCCGCGATGTTTTTCAGAAACCTATCCTACATTGCCACTGCATGTTCCCTGACCTCCACATGCTGACCACCCCGCCGTGCTTTTCTTCATGCTACATTGCCACTCACTGCCTATCATAATTCAGACCCTTCGATTCACACAAACCCATGATGTTTTTCTCTCTCTTATTAGTGAATGTAATGTAACACACACCCATACAATGCGCACCACCCCGTGATGTTTTTCAGAAACCTATCCTACATTGCCACTGCATGATCCCTGACCTCCCCATGCTGACAACCTCGCGGTGCTTTTCTCCATCCTACATTGCCACTCACTGCCTATCCTAATTCAGACCCTCCGATTCACACCACCCCGTGATGTTTTTCTCACTCTTAATAGTGAATGTAATGTAACACACAGCCATACAATGCGCACCACCCCGTGATGTTTTTCTCACTCCTACTAGTGAATGTAATGTAACACACACCCATACAATGCGCACCACCCCGCGATTTTTTTCAGAAACCTATCCTACGTTGCCACTGCATGTTCCCTGACCTCCCCATGCTGACCACCCCGTGGGGCTTATCTCTATCCTACATTGCCACTCACTGCCTATCCTAATTCAGACCCTCCCATTCACACCACCCCGTGATGTTTTTCTCACTCCTACTAGTGAATGTAATGTAACACACACGCATACAATGCCACCACCCCGCGATGTTTTTAAGAAACCTATCCTACATTGCCACTGCATGTTCCCTGACCTCCACATGCTGACCACCCCGCGGTGCTTTTCTTCATGCTACATTGCCACTCACTGCCTATCCTAATTCAGACCCTCCATTTCACAAAAACCCGTGATGTTTTTCTCACTCCTACTAATGAATGTAATGTAACACACACCCATACAATGCGCACAACCCCGTGATGTTTTTCAGAAACCTATCCTACATTGCCACTGCATGATCCCTGACCTCCCCATGCTGACCACCTCGCGGTGCTTTTCTCCATCCTACATTGCCACTCACTGCCTATCCTAATTCAGACCCTCCGATTCACACCACCTCGTGATGTTTTTCTCACTCCTAATAGTGAATGTAATGTAACACACACCCATACAATGCGCACCACCCCGTGATGTTTTTCTCACTCCTACTAGGGAATGTAATGTAACACACACCCATACAATGCGCACCACCCCGCGATTTTTTTCAGAAACCTATCCTACGTTGCCACTGCATGTTCCCTGACCTCCCCATGCTGACCACCCCGCGGTGCTTATCTCTATCCTACCTTTCCACTCACTGCCTATCCTAATTCAGACCCTCCGATTCACACCACCCCGTGATATTTTTCTCACTTCTAGTAGTGAATGTAATGCAACACACACCCATACAATGCGCACCACCCCGGGATGTATTACTCAATCCTACTAGTGAATGTAATGTAACACACACCCATACAATGCGCACCACCCCGCGATGTTTTTCAGAAACCTATCCTACATTGCCACTGCATGTTCCCTGACCTCCCCATGCTGACCACCCCGCGGTGCTTTTCTCCATCCTACATTGCGACTCACTGCCTATCCTAATTCAGACCTTCTGATTCACACCATCCCGTGATGTTTTTCTCACCCTTACTAGTGAATGTAATGTAACACACACCCATACAATGCGCACCACCCCGTGATGTTTTTCTCCTGCTACTAGTGAATGTAATGTAACACACACCCATACAATGCGCACCTCCCCGCGATGTTTTTCAGAAACCTAACCTACATGGCCACTGCATGTTCCCAGAACTCCCCATGCTGACTTCCCCGCGGTGCTTTTCTCCATACTACATTGCCACTCTCTGCCTATCCTAATTCAGACCCTCCGATTCACACCACCCCGTGATGTTTTTTTCACTCGTACTAGTGAATGTAATGTAACACACACCCATACAATGCGCACCACCCCGTGATGTTTTTCAGAAAACTATCCTACATTGCCACTGCATGTTCCCTGACCTCCCCATGCTGAAACCCCGCGGCGCTTTTCTCCATCCTACGTTGCCACTCACTGCCTATCCTAATTCAGATCCTCCGATTCACACCACCCCGGGATGTTTTTCTCACTCCTACTAGTGAAAGTAATGTAACACACACCCATAAAATGCGCACCACCCCGTGATGTTTTTCTCACTCCTACTAGTGAATGTAATGTAACACACACCCATACAACGCGCACCACCCCGCGATGTTTTTCAGAAACCTATCCAACATTGCCACTGAATGTTCCCTGACCTCCCCATGCTGACCACCCCGCGGTGCTTTTCTTCATCCTACATTGCCACTCACTGCCTATCCTAATTCAGACCCTCCGATTCACACCACCCCGTGATGTTTTTCTCACTCCTACTAGTGAATGTAATGTAACACACACCCATACAATGCGCACCACCCCGCGATGTTTTTCAGAAACCTATCCTACATTGCCACTGCATGTTCCCTGACCTCCACATGCTGACCACCCCGCCGTGCTTTTCTTCATGCTACATTGCCACTCACTGCCTATCCTAATTCAGACCCTCCGATTCACACAAACCCATGATGTTTTTCTCACTCTTACTAGTGAATGTAATGTAACATACACCCATACAATGCGCACCACCCCGTGATGTTTTTCAGAAACCTATCCTACATTGCCACTGCATGATCCCTGACCTCCCCATGCTGACCACCACGCGGTGCTTATCTCTATCCTACATTTCCACTCACTGCCTATCCTAATTCAGACCCTCCGATTCACACCACCCCGTGATATTTTTCTCACTCCTAGTAGTGAATGTAATGCAACACACACCCATACAATGCGCACCACCCCGTGATGTATTTCTCACTCCTACTAGTGAATGTAATGTAACACACACCCATACAATGCGCACCACCCCGCGATGTTTTTCAGAATCCTATCCTACATTGCCACTGCATGTTCCCTGACCTCCCCATGCTGACCACCCCGCGGTGCTTTTCTCCATCCTACATTGCCACTCACTGCCTATCCTAATTCAGACCTTCCGATTCACACCACCCCGTGATGTTTTTCTCACCCCTACTAGTGAATGTAATGTAACACACACCCATACAATTCGCACCACCCCGTGATGTTTTTCTCACTACTACTAGTGAATGTAATGTAAACCACACCCATACAATGCGCACCACCCCGCGATGTTTTTCAGAAACCTAACCTACATGGCCACTGCATGTTCCCAGACCTCCCCATGCTGACCACCCCGCGGTGCTTTTCTCCATACTACATTGCCACTCTCTGCCTATCCTAATTCAGACCCTCTGATTCACACCACCCCGTGATGTTTTTCTCACTCCTACTAGTGAATGTAATGTAACACACAGCCATACAATGCGCACCACCCCGTGATGTTTTTCTCACTCCTACTAGTGAATGTAATGTAACACACACCCATACAATGCGCACCACCCCGCGATGTTTTTCAAAAACCTATCCTACATGGCCACTGCATGTTCCCTGACCTCCCAATGCTGACCACACCGCGGTGCTTTTCTCCATCCTACATTGCCAATCACTGCCTATCCTAATTCAGACCCTCCGATTCACACCACCCCGTGATGTTTTTTTCACTCCTACTAGTGAATGTAATGTAAGACACACCAATACAATGCGCACCACCCCGTGATGTTTTTCTCACTCCTACTAGTGAATGTAATTTAACACACACCCATACAATGCGCACCACCCCATGATGTTTTTCTCACTCCTACTAGTGAATGTAATGTAACACACACCCATTCAATGCGCACCACCCCATGATGTTTTTCTCACTCCTACTAGTGAATGTAATGTAACACACACCCATACAATGCGCACCACCCCATGATGTTTTTCTCACTCCTACTAGTGAATGTAATGTAACACACACCCATACAATGCGCACTACCCCGCGATGTTTTTCAGAAACCTATCCTACATTGCCACTGCATGTTCCCTGACCTCCCCATGCTGAAAACCCCGCGGTGCTTTTCTCCATCCTACATTGCCACTGTCTGCCTATCCTAATTCAGACCCTCCGATTCACACCACCCCGTGATGTTTTTCTCACACCTACTAGTGAATGTAATGTAACACACACCCATACAAGGCGCACCACCCCGTGATGTTTTTCCCATTCCAACTAGTGAATGTAATGTAACACACACCCATACAATGCGCACCACCCCGCGATGTTTTTCAGAAACCTATCCTACATTGCCACTGCATGTTCCCTGACCTCTCCATGCTGACCAGCTCGCGGTGCTTTTCTCCATCCTACGTTGCCACTCACTGCCTATCCTAATTTAAACCCTCCGATTCACACCACGCCGTGATGTTTTTCTCACTCCTACTAGTGAATGTAAAGTAACACACACCCATACAATGCGCACCACACCGTGATGATTTTCAGAAAACTATCCTACATTGCCACTGCATGTTCCCTGACCTCCCCATGCTGACCACCCCGCGGTGCTTTTCTCCATCCTACATTGCCACTCACTGCCTATCCTAATTCAGACCCTCCGATTCACACCACCCCGAGATATTTTTCTCACTCCTACTAGTGAATGTAATGTAACACACACCCATACAATGCGCACCACCCCGTGATGTATTTCTCACTCCTACTAGTGAATGTAATGTAACACACACCCATACAATGCGCACCACCCCGTGATGTTTTTCTCCTCCTACTAGTGAATGTAATGTAACACACACCCATACAATGCGCACCACCCCGCGATGTTTTTCAGAAACCTAACCTACATGGCCACTGCATGTTCCCAGAACTCCCCATGCTGACCAGCCCGCGGTGCTTTTCTCCATACTACATTGCCACTGTCTGCCTATCCTAATTCAGACCCTCCGATTCACACCACCCCATGATGTTTTTTTCACTCCTACTTGTGAATGTAATGTAACACACACCAATACAATGCGCACCACCCCGTGATCTTTTTCTCACTCCTACTAGTGAATGTAATTTAAAACACACCCATACATTGCGCACCACCACGTGATGTTTTTCAGAAACCTATCACACTTTGCCACTGCATGTTCCCTGACCTCCCCATGCTGACCACCCCGCGGTGTCTTTTCTCCATCCTACATTGCCACTCACTGCCTATACTAATTCAGACCCTCCGATTCACACCACCCCGTGATGTTTTTCTCACTACTACTAGTGAATGTAATGTAACACACACCCATACAATGTGCCCCACCCCGCGATGTTTTTCAGAAACCTATCCTACATTGCCACTGCATGTTCCCTGACCTCCCCATGCTGACCACCCCGCGGTGCTTTTCTCCATCCTACATTGCCACTCACTGCGTATCCTAAATCAGACCCTCCGATTCACACCACCCCGTGATGTTTTTCTCACTCCTACTAGTGAATGTAATGTAACACACACCCATACATTGCGCACCACCACGTGATGTTTTTCAGAAACCTATCCTACATTGCCACTGCATGTTCCCTGACCTCCCCATGCTGACCACCCCGCGGTGCTTTTCTCCATCCTACATTGCCACTCACTGCCTATCCTAATTCAGACCCTCCGATTCACACCACCCCGTGATGTTTTTCTCACTCCTACTAGTAAATGTAATGTAACACACACGCATACAATGCCACCACCCCGCGATGTTTTTCAGAAACCTATCCTACATTGCCACTGCATGTTCCCTGACCTCCACATGCTGACCACCCCGCGGTGCTTTTCTTCATGCTACATTGCCACTCACTGCCTATCCTAATTCAGACCCTCCATTTCACACAAACCCGTGATGTTTTTCTCACTCCTACTAGTGAATGTAATGTAACACACACCCATACAATGCGTACCACCACGTGATGTTTTTCAGAAACCTATCCTACATTGCCACTGCATGATCCCTGACCTCCCCATGCTGACCACCTCGCGGTGCTTTTCTCCATCCTACATTGCCACTCACTGCCTATCCTAATTCAGACCCTCCGATTCACACCACCTCGTGATGTTTTTCTCACCCCTACTAGTGAATGTAATGTAACACACACCCATACAATGCGCACCACCCCGTGATGTTTTTCTCCTCCTTCTAGTGAATGTAATGTAACACACACCCATACAATGCGCACCACCCGCGATGTTTTTCAGAAACCTAACCTACATGGCCACTGCATGTTCCCAAAACTCCCCATGCTGACCACCCCGCGGTGCTTTTCTCCATACTACATTGCCACTCTCTGCCTATCCCAATTCAGACCCTCCGATTCACACCACCCCGTGATGTTTTTTTCACTCCTACTTGTGAATGTAATGTAACACACACCAATACAATGCGCACCACCCCGTGATGTTTTTCTCACTCCTACTAGTGAATGTAATTTAACACACACCCATACAATGCGCACCACCCCGTGATGTTTTTCTCACTCCTACTAGTGAATGTAATGTAACACACACCCATACAATGCGCACCACCCCGTGATGTTTTTCTCACTCCTACTAGTGAATGTAAAGTAACACACACATACAATGCGCACCACCCCGCGATGTTTTTCAGAAACCTAACCTACATGGCCACTGCATGTTCCCTGACCTCACCATGCTGACCACCCTCGGTGCTTTTCTCCATCCTACATTGCCACTCACGGCCAATCCTAATTCAGACCCTCCGATTCACACCACCCCGTGATGTTTTTCTCACTCCTACTAGTGAATGTAATGTAACACACACCCATACAATGCCACCACCCCGCGATGTTTTTCAGAAACCTATCCTACATTGCCACTGCATGTTCCCTGAACTCCCCATGCTGACCACCCCGCGGTGCTTTTCTCCATCCTACATTGCCACTCACTGCCTATGCTAATTCAGACCCTCCGATTCACACCACCCCGTGATGTTTTTCTCACTCCTACTAGTGAATGTAATGTAACCCACACCCATACAATGCGCACCACCCCGTGATGTTTTTCAGAAAACTATCCTTCATTGCCACGGCATGTTCCCTGACCTCCCCATGCTGAAAACCCCGCGGTGCTTTTCTCCATCCTACATTGCCACTCACTGCCTATCCTAATTCAGATCCTCCGATTCACACAACCCCGTGATGTTTTTCTCACTCCTACTAGTGAAAGTAATGTAAAACACACCCATAAAATGCGCACCACCCCGTGATGTTTTTCTCACTCCTACTAGTGAATGTAATGTAACACACACCCATACAATGCGAACCACCCCTTGATGTTTTTCAGAAACCTATCCAACATTGCCACTGAATGTTCCCTGACCTCCCCATGCTGACCACCCCGCCGTGCTTTTCTTCATGCTACATTGCCACTCACTGCCTATCATAATTCAGACCCTTCGATTCACACAAACCCATGATGTTTTTCTCTCTCTTACTAGTGAATGTAATGTAACACACACCCATACAATGCGCACCACCCCGTGATGTTTTTCAGAAACCTATCCTACATTGCCACTGCATGATCCCTGACCTCCCCATGCTGACAACCTCGCGGTGCTTTTCTCCATCCTACATTGCCACTCACTGCCTATCCTAATTCAGACCCTCCGATTCACACCACCCCGTGATGTTTTTCTCACTCTTAATAGTGAATGTAATGTAACACACACCCATACAATGCGCACCACCCCGTGATGTTTTTCTCACTCCTACTAGTGAATGTAATATAACACACACCCATACAATGCGCACCACCCCGCGATTTTTTTCAGAAACCTATCCTACGTTGCCACTGCATGTTCCCTGACCTCCCCATGCTGACCACCCCGCGGTGCTTATCTCTATCCTACATTTCCACTCACTGCCTATCCTAATTCAGACCCTCCGATTCACACCACCCCGTGATATTTTTCTCACTTCTAGTAGTGAATGTAATGCAACACACACCCATACAATGCGCACCACCCCGGGATGTATTACTCAATCCTACTAGTGAATGTAATGTAACACACACCCATACAATGCGCACCACCCCGCGATGTTTTTCAGAAACCTATCCTACATTGCCACTGCATGTTCCCTGACCTCCCCATGCTGACCACCCCGCGGTGCTTTTCTCCATCCTACATTGCGACTCACTGCCTATCCTAATTCAGACCTTCCGATTCACACCATCCTGTGATGTTTTTCTCACCCCTACTAGTGAATGTAATGTAACACACACCCATACAATGCGCACCACCCCGTGATGTTTTTCTCCTGCTACTAGTGAATGTAATGTAACACACACCCATACAATGCGCACCTCCCCGCGATGTTTTTCAGAAACCTAACCTACATGGCCACTGCATGTTCCCAGAACTCCCCATGCTGACCACCCCGCGGTGCTTTTCTCCATACTACATTGCCACTCTCTGCCTATCCTAATTCAGACCCTCCGATTCACACCACCCCGTGATGTTTTTTTCACTCCTACTAGTGAATGTAATGTAAGACACACCAATACAATGCGCACCACCCCGTGATGTTTTTCTCACTCCTACTAGTGAATATAATGTAACACACACCCATACAATGCGCACCACCCCGCGATGTTTTTCAAAAACCTATCCTACATGGCCACTGCATGTTCCCTGACCTCCCAATGCTGACCACACCGCGGTGCTTTTCTCCATCCTACATTGCCAATCACTGCCTATCCTAATTCAGACCCTCCGATTCACACCACCCCGTGATGTTTTTTTCACTCCTACTAGTGAATGTAATGTAAGATACACCAATACAATGCGCACCACCCCGTGATGTTTTTCTGACTCCTACTAGTGAATGTAATTTAACACACACCCATACAATGCGCACCACCCCATGATGTTTTTCTCACTCCTACTAGTGAATGTAATGTAACACACACCCATTCAATGCGCACCACCCCGTGATGTTTTTCTCACTCCTACTAGTGAATGTAATGTAACACACACATACAATGCGCAACACCCCGCGATGTTTTTCAGAAACCTAACCTACATGGCCACTGCATGTTCCCTGACCACCCCATGCTGACCACCCCGCGGTGCTTTTCTCCATCCTACATTGCCACTCACTGCCTATCCTAATTCAGACCCTCCGATTCACACCACCCCGAGATATTTTTCTCACTCCTACTAGTGAATGTAATGTAACACACACCCATACAATGCAAACCACCCCGTGATGTATTTCTCACTCCTACTAGTGAATGTAATGTAACACACACCCATACAATGCGCACCACCCCGCGATGTTTTTCAGAAACCTATCCTACATTGCCACTGCATGTTCCCTGACCTCCCCATGCTGACCACCCCGCGGTGCTTTTCTCCATCCTACATTTCCACACACTGCCTATCCTAATTCAGATCTTCCGATTCACACCACCCCGTGATGTTTTTCTCACTGCTACTACTGAATGTAATGTAACACACACCCATACAATGCGCACCACCCCGTGATGTTTTTCTCACTCCTACTAGTGAATGTAATGCAACACACACCCATACAATGCGCACCACCCCGCGGTGTTTTTCAGAAACCTAACCTACATGGCTACTGCATGTTCCCTTACCTCCCCATGCTGACCACCCCGCGGTACTTTTCTCCATCCTACATTGCCACTCACTACCTATGCTAATTCAGACCCTCCGATTCACACCACCCCGTGATGTTTTTCTCACTCCTACTAGTGAATATAATGTAACACACACCCATACAATGCGCACCACCCCGTGATGTTTTTCTCACTCCTACTAGTGAATGTAATGTAACACACACTCATACAATGCGCACCTCCATGTGATGTTTTTCTCACACCTACTAGTGAATGTCATGTAACACACACCCATACAATGCGCACCACCCCGCGATGTTTTTCAGAAACCTATCCTACATTGCCACTGCATGTTCCCTGACCTCCCCATGCTGACCACCCCGCGGTGCTTTTCTCCATCCTACATTGCCACACAGTGCCTATCCTAATTCAGACCCTCCGATTCACACCACCACGTGTTGTTTTTCTCACTCCTACCAGTGAATGTAATGTAACACACACCCATACAATGCGCACCACCCCGTGATGTTTTTCTCACTCCTACTAGTGAATGTAATGTAACACACACCCATACAATGCGCACCACCCCGCGATGTTTTTCAGAAACCTATCCTACATTGCCACTGCATGTTCCCTGACCTCCCCATGCTGACCACCCCGCGTAGCTTTTCTCCATCCTACATTGCCACTCACTGCCTATCCTAATTCAGACACTCCGATTCACACAACCCCGTGATGTTTTTCTCACTCCTACTAGTCAATGTAATGTAACACACACGCATACAATGCGCAGCACCCCGCGATGTTTTTCAGAAACCTATGCTACATTGCCACTGCAGGTTCCCTGACCTCCCCATGCTGACCACCCCGCGGTGCTTTACTCCATCCTACATTGCCACTCACTGCCTATACTAATTCAGACCCTCCGATTCACACCACCCCGTGATGTTTTTCTCAGTCCTACTAGTGAATGTAATGTAACGCACACCCATACAATGCGCACCACCCCGTGATGTTTTTCTCACTCCTACTAGTGAATGTAATGCAACACACACCCATACAATGCGCACCACCCCGCGGTGTTTTTCAGAAACCTAACCTACATGGCTACTGCATGTTCCCTTACCTCCCCATGCTGACCACCCCGCGGTACTTTTCTCCATCCTACATTGCCACTCACTACCTATGCTAATTCAGACCCTCCGATTCACACCACCCCGTGATGTTTTTCTCACTCCTACTAGTGAATATAATGTAACACACACCCATAAAATGCGCACCACCCCGTGATGTTTTTCTCACTCCTACTAGTGAATGTAATGTAACACACACTCATACAATGCGCACCTCCATGTGATGTTTTTCTCACACCTACTAGTGAATGTCATGTAACACACACCCATACAATGCGCACCACCCCGCGATGTTTTTCAGAAACCTATCCTACATTGCCACTGCATGTTCCCTGACCTCCCCATGCTGACCACCCCGCGGTGCTTTTCTCCATCCTACATTGCCACACAGTGCCTATCCTAATTCAGACCCTCCGATTCACACCACCCCGTGATGTTTTTCTCAGTCCTACTAGTGAATGTAATGTAACGAACACCCATACAATGCGCACCACCCCGTGATGTTTTTCTCACTCCTACTAGTGAATGTAATGTAACACACACCCATACAATGCGCACCACCCCGCGATGTTTTTCAGAAACCTATCCTACATTGCCACTGCATGTTCCCTGACCTCCCCATGCTGACCACCCCGCGGTGCTTTTCTCCATCCTACATTGCCACTCACTGCCTAACCTAATTCAGACCTTCCGATTCACACCACCCCGTGATGTTTTTCTCACTCCTACTAGTGAATGTAATGCAACACAAACCCATACAATGCGCACCACCCCGTGATGTTTTTCTCACTCCTACTAGTGAATGTAATGCAACACACACCCATACAATGCGCACCACCCCGCGGTGTTTTTCAGAAACCTAACCTACATGGCCACTGCATGTTCCCTGACCTCCCCATGCTGACCACCCCACGGTACTTTTCTCCATCCTACATTGCCACTCATTACCTATGCTAATTCAGACCCTCCGATTCACACCACCCCTTGATGTTTTTCTCTCTCCTACTAGTAAATGTAATGTAACACACACCCATACAATGCGCACCACCCCGTGATGTTTTTCTCACTCCTACTAGTGAATGTTATGTAACACACACCCATACAATGGACACCACCCCATGATGTTTTTCTCACTCCTACTAGTGAATGTAATGTAACACACACCCATACAATGCACACCACCCCGCGATGTTTTTTAGAAACCTATCCTACATTGCCACTGCATGTTCCCTGACGTCCCCATGCTGACGACCCCGCGTTGCTTTTCTCCATCCTACATTGCCACTCACTGCCTATCCTAATTCAGATCCTCCGATTCACACCAACCCATGATGTTTTTCTAACTCCTACTAGTGAATGTAATGTAACACACACCCATAAAATGCGCACCACCCCGCGATGTTTTTCAGAAACCTATCCTACATTGCCACTGCATGTTCCCTGACCTCCCCATGCTGACCACCCCGCGGTGCTTTTCTCCATCCTACATTACCACTCACTGCCTATCCTAATTCAGACCCTCCGATTCACACCACCCCGTGATGTTTTTCTCACTCCTACTAGTGAGCGTAATGTAACACACACCCATACAATGCGCACCACCCCGCGATGTTTTTCAGAAACCTATCCTACATTGACACTGCTTGTTCCCTGACCTCCCCATGCTGACCACCCCGCGGTGCTTTTCTCCATCCTACATTGCCACTCACTGCCAATCCTAATTCAGACCCTCCGATTCACACCACCCTGTGATGTTTTTCTCACTCCTACTAGTGAATGTAATGTAACACACACCCATACAATGCGCACCACCCCGTGATGTTTTTCAGAAACCTATCCTATATTGCCACAGCATGTTCCCTGACCTCCCCATGCTGACTACCCCGCGGTGCTTTTCTCCATCCTACATTGCAACTCACTGCCTATCCTAATTCAGACCCTCTGATTCACACCACCCCGTGATGTTTTTCTCACTCATACTAGTGAATGTAATGTAACACACACCCATACAATGCGCACCACCCCGCGATGTTTTTCAGAAACCTATCCTACATTGCCACTGCATGTTCCCTGACCTCCCCATGCTGACAACCCCGCGGTGCTTTTCTCCGTCCTACATTGCCACTCACTGCCTATCCTAATACAGACCCTCCGATTCACACCACCCCGTGATGTTTTTATCACTCCTACTTGTGAATGTAATGAAACACACACCCATACAATGCGCACCACCCCTTGATGTTTTTCAGAAACCTATCCTACATTGCCACTGCATGTTCCCTGACCTCCCCATGCTGACCACCCCTCGGTGCTTTTCTTCATCCTACATTGCCACTCACTGCCTATCCTAATTCAGATCCTCCAATTCTCACCACCCCGTGATGTATTTCTCACTCCTACTAGTGAATGTAATGTAACACACAACCATACAATGCGCACCATCCCGTGATATTTTTCAGAAAACTATCCTACATTGCCACTGCATGTTCCCTGACCTCCCCATGCTGACCACCCCGCGGTGCTTTTCTCCATCCTACATTGCCACTCACTGCCTATCCTAATTCAGACCCTCTGATTCACACCACCCCGTGATGTTTTTCTCACTCCTACTAGTGAATGTAATGTAACACACACCCATACATTGCGCACCACCCTGTGATGTTTTTCTCACTCCTACTAGTGAATGTAATGAAACACACACCCATACAATGCGCACCACCCCGCGATGTTTTTCAGAAACCTATCCTACATTGCCACTGCGTGTTCCCTGACCTCCCCATGCTGAACACCCCTTGGTGCTTTTCTCCATCCTATATTGCCACACACTGACTATTCTAATTCAGACCCTCCGATTCACACCACCCCGTCATGTTTTTCTCACTCCTACTAGTGAATGTAATGTAACACACACCCATACAATGTGCACCACCCCATGATGTTTTTCTCACTCCTACTAGTGAATGTAATGTAACACACACCCATACAATGCGCACCACCCCGCGATGTTTTTCTCACTCCTACTAGTGAATGTAATGTAACACACACCCATGCATTGCGCACCACCCCGCGATATTTTTCAGAAACCTTTCCTACATGGCCACTGCATGTTCCCTGACCTCCCCATGCTGACCACCCCGCGGTGCTTTTATCCATCCTACATTGCCACTCACTGCCTATCCTAATTCAGACCCTCCGATTCACACCACACCGTGCTGTTTTTCTCACTCCTACTAGTGAGTGTAATGTAACACACACCCATACAATGCGCACCACCCCGCGATGTTTTTCAGAACCCTGTCCTACATTGCCACTGCATGTTCCCTGAACTCCCCATGCTGACCACCCCGCAGTGCTTTTCTCCATCCTACATTGCCACTCACTGCCTATCCTAATTCAGACCCTCCGATTCACACCACGCCGTGATGTTTTTCTCACTCCTACTAATGAATGTAATGTAACACACACCCATACAATGCGCACCACCCCGTGATGTTTTTCAGAAAACTATCCTACATTGCCACTGCATGTTCCCTGACCTCCCCATGATGACCACCCCGCGGTGCTTTTCTCCATCCTACATTGCCACTCACTGCCTATCCTAATTCAGACCCTCCGATTCACACCACCGCGTGATGTTTTTCTCACTAGTGAATGTAATGTAACACACACCCATACAATGCGCACCACCCCGTGATGTTTTTCTCACACCTAGTAGTGAATGTAATGTAACACACACCCATACCATGCGCACCACCCCGTGATGTTTTTCTCACTCCTACTAGTGAATGTAATGTAACACACACCCATACAATGCGCACCACTCCGCGATATTTTTCAGAAACCTAACCTACATTGCCACTGCATGTTCCCAGACCTCCCCATGCTGAACAAACCGCGGTTCTTTCTCCACCCTACATTGCCATTCAGTGCCTATCCTAATTCAGACCCTCCGATTCACACCAACCCGTGATGTTTTTCTCACTCTTACTAGTGAGTGTAATGTAACACACACCCATACAATGCGCACCACTCCGCGATATTTTTCAGAAACCTATCCTACATTGCCACTGCATGTTCCCTGACCTCCCCATGCTGAACACACCGCGGTTCTTTCTCCATCCTACATTGCCACTCACTGCCTATCCTAATTCAAACCCTCCGATTCACACCACCGCGTGATGTTTTTCTCACTAGTGAATGAAATGTAACACACACCCATACAATGCGCACCACCCCGTGATTTTTTCTCACTCCTACTACTGAATGTAATGTAACACACACCCATAAAATGCGCACAACCCCGTGATGTTTTTCTCACTCCTACTACTGAATGTAATGTAACACACACCAATACAATGCGCACCACCCCGCGATGTTTTTCAGAAACCTATCCTACATTGCCACTGCATGTTCCCTGACCTTCCCATGCTGACCACCCCACGGTGCTTTTCTACATCCTACATTGCCACTCACTGCCTATCCTAATTCAGACTCTCCGATTCACACCACCCCGCGAAGTTTTTCTCACTCCTACTAGTGAATGTAATGTAACACACACCCATACAATGCGCACCACCCCGCGATGTTTTTCAGAAACCTATCCTACATTGCCACTGCATGTTCCCTGACCTCCCCATGCTGACCATCTCGCGGTGCTTTTCTCCATCCTACATTGCCACTCACTACCGATCCTAATTCAGACCCTCCGATTCACACCACCCCGTGATGTTTTTCTCACTCCTACTAGTGAATGTAATGTATCACACACCCATACAATGCGCACCATCCCGCGATGTTTTTCAGAAACCTATCCTACAGTGCCACTGCATGTTCCCTGACCTCCCCATGCTGACCACCCCGCGGTGCTTTTCTCCATCCTACATTGCCACTCACTGCCTATCCTAATTCAGACCCTCCGATTCACACCACCCCGTGATGTTTTTCTCACTCCTACTAGTGAATGTAATGTAACACACAGCCATACAATGCGCAACACCCCGTGATATTTTTCACACTCCTTCTAGTGAATGTAATGTGACACACAACCATACAATGCGCACCACTCCGCGATGTTTTTCGGAAACCTATCCTACATTGCCACTGCATGTTCCCTGACCGCCCCATGCTGACCACCCCGCGGTGCTTTTCTCCATCTTACATTGCCACTCACTGACTGTCCTAATTCAGACCCTCCGATTCACACCACCCCGTGATGTTTTTCTCACTCCTACTAGTGAATGTAATGTAACACACACCCATACAATGCGCACCACCCCGCGATGTTTTTCAGAAACCTATCCTACATTGCCACTGCATGTTCCCTGACCTCCCCATGCTGACCACCCCGCGGTGCTTTTCTCCATCCTACATTGCCACTGACTGCCTATCCTAATTCAGACCCTCCGATTCACACCCCCCGTGAGGTTTTTCTCACACCTAATAGTGAATATAATGTAACACACAAACATACAATGCGCACCACCCCGTGATGTTTTTCTCACTCCTACTAGTGAATGTAATGTAACACACACCCATACAATGCGCACCACCCCGCGTTTTTTTTCAGCATCCTATCCTACATTGCCACGGCATGTTCCCTGACCACCCCATGCTGACCAACCCGCGGTGCTTTTCTCCATCCTACATTGCCACTCACTGCCTATCCTAATTCAGACCCTCCGATTCACACCACCCCGTGATGTTTTTCTCACTCCTACTAGTGAATGTAATGTAACACACAGCCATACAATGCGCAACACCCCGTGATATTTTTCACACTCCTTCTAGTGAATGTAATGTGACACACAACCATACAATGCGCACCACTCCGCGATGTTTTTCGGAAACCTATCCTACATTGCCACTGCATGTTCCCTGACCGCCCCATGCTGACCACCCCGCGGTGCTTTTCTCCATCTTACATTGCCACTCACTGACTGTCCTAATTCAGACCCTCCGATTCACACCACCCCGTGATGTTTTTCTCACTCCTACTAGTGAATGTAATGTAACACACACCCATACAATGCGCACCACCCCGCGATGTTTTTCAGAAACCTATCCTACATTGCCACTGCATGTTCCCTGACCTCCCCATGCTGACCACCCCGCGGTGCTTTTCTCCATCCTACATTGCCACTGACTGCCTATCCTAATTCAGACCCTCCGATTCACACCCCCCGTGAGGTTTTTCTCACACCTAATAGTGAATATAATGTAACACACTCCCATACAATGCGCACCACCCCGTGATGTTTTTCTCACTCCTACTAGTGAATGTTATGTAACACACACCCACACAATGCGCACCACCCCGCGATGTTTTTCAGAAACCTGTCCTACTTTGCCACTGCCTGTTCCCTGACCTCCCCATGCTGACCACCCCGCGGTGCTTTTCTCCATCCTACATTGCCACTCACTGCCTATCCTAATTCAGACCCCCCGATTCACACCACCCCGCGATGTTTTTCACACTCCTACTAGTGAATGTAATGTAACCCACACCCATACAATGCGCACCACCCCGCGATGTTTTTCAGAAACCTGTCCTACATTGCCCTGCATGTTCCCTGAGCTCCCTATGCTGACTACCCCGCAGTGCTTTTCTCCATCCTACATTGCCACTCACTGCCTATCCTAATTCAGACCCTCCGATTAACACCACGCCGGGATGTTTTTCTCACTCCTACTAATGAATGTAATGTAACACACACCCATACAATGCGCACCACCACGTGATGTTTTTCAGAAAACTATCCTACATTGCCACTGCATGTTCCCTGACCTCCCCATGATGACCACCCCGCGGTGCTTTTCTCCATCCTACATTGCCACTCACTGCCTATCCTAATTCAGACCCTCCGATTCACACCACCGCGTGATGTTTTTCTCACTAGTGAATGTCATGTAACACACACCCATACAATGCGCACCACCCCGTGATGTTTTTCTCACACCTAGTATTGAATGTAATGTAACACACACCCATGCAATGCACACCACCCCGTGATGTTTTTCTCACTCCTACTAGTGAATGTAATGTAACACACACACATGCAAGGCGCACCACCCCGCGATGTTTTTCAGAAACCTATCCTGCATTGCCACTGCATGTTCCCTGACCTCCCCATGCTGACCACCCCTCGGTGCTTTTCTCCAGCCGACATTGCCACTCACTGCCTATCCTAATTCAGACCCTCCGATTCACACCACCCCGTGATGTTTTTCTCACTCCTACTAGTGAATGTAATGTAACACACACCCATACAATGCGCACCAACCCGTGATGTTTTTCTCACTCCTACTAGTGAATGTAATGTAACACACACCCATACAATGCGCACCACCCCGCGATGTTTTTCAGAAACCTATCCTACATTGCCCTGCATGTTCCCTGACTTCCCCATGCTGACCACCCCGCGGTGCTTTTCTCCATCCGACATTGCCACTCACTGCCTATCCTAATTCAGACCCTCCGATTCACACCACCCCGTGATGTTTTTCTCACTCCTACTAGTGAATGTAATGTAACACACACCCATACAATGCGCACCACCCCGCGATGTTTTTCAGAAACCTATCCTACATTGCCACTACATGTTCCCTGACCTCCCCATGCTGACCACCTCGCGGTGATTTTCTCCATCCTACATTGCCACTCACTGCCTATCCTAATTCAGACCCTCCGATTCATACCAACCCGTGATGTTTTTCTCACTCCTACTAGTGAATGTAATGTATCACACACCCATACAATGCGCACCACCCCGCGATGTTTTTCAGAAACGTATCCTACATTGCCACTGCATGTTCCCTGACCTCATCATGCTGACCACCCCGCGGTGCTTTTCTCCATCCTACATTGCCACTCACTGACTATCCTAATTCAGACCCTCCAATTCACACCACACCGTGATGTTTTTCTCACTCCTAATAGTGAATGTAATGTAACACACACCCATAGAATGAGCACCACCCCGTGATGTTTTTCTCACTGCTACTAGTGAATGTAATGTAACACACACATACAATACGCACCACCCCGCGATGTTTTTCAGAAACCTATCCTACATTGCCACTGCATGTTCCCTGACCTCCCCATGCTGACAACCCCGCGGTGCTTTTCTCCATCCTACATTGCCATTCACTGCCTATCCTAATACAGACCCTCCGATTCACACCACACCGTGATGTTTTTCTCACTCCTATTAGTGAATGTAATGTAACACACACCCATACAATGCGCACCACCCCGTGATATTTTTCTCACTCCTACTACTGAATGTAATGTAACACACACCCATACAATGCGCACCACACCGCGATGTTTTTCAGAAACCTATCCTACATTGCCACTGCATGTTCCCTGACCTTCCCATGCTGACCACCCCGCGGTGCTTTTCTCCATCCTACATTGCCACTCACTGCCTATCCTAATTCAGACACTCCGATTCACACCCCCCGTGAGGTTTTTCTCACTCCTAATAGTGAATATAATGTAACACACAAACATACAATGCGCACCACCCCGTGATGTTTTTCTCACTCCTACTAGTGAATGTAATGTAACACACAGCCATACAATGCGCACCACCCCGCGTTTTTTTTCAGCATCCTATCCTACATTGCCAAGGCATGTTCCCTGACCACCCCATGCTGACCACCCCGCGGTGCTTTTCTCCATCCTACATTGCCACTCACTGCCTATCCTAATTCAGACCCTCCGATTCACTCCACCCCGTGTTTTTCTCACTCCTACTAGTGAATGTAATGTAACACACACCCATACAATGCGCACCACCCCATGATGTTTTTCTCACTCCTACTAGTGAATGTAATGTAACACACACCCATACAATGCGCACTACCCCGCGATGTTTTTCAGAAACGTATCCTACATTGCCACTGCATGTTCCCTGACCTCCCCATGCTGAAAACCCCGCGGTGCTTTTCTCCATCCTACATTGCCACTGTCTGCCTATCCTAATTCAGACCCTCCGATTCACACCACCCCGTGATGTTTTTCTCACACCTACTAGTGAATGTAATGTAACACACACCCATACAAGGCGCACCACCCCGTGATGTTTTTCTCATTCCAACTAGTGAATGTAATGTAACACACACCCATACAATGCGCACCACCCCGCGATGTTTTTCAGAAACCTATCCTACATTGCCACTGCATGTTCCCTGACCTCTCCATGCTGACCAGCTCGCGGCGCTTTTCTCCATCCTACGTTGCCACTCACTGCCTATCCTAATTTAAACCCTCCGATTCACACCACGCCGTGATGTTTTTCTCACTCCTACTAGTGAATGTAAAGTAACACACACCCATACAATGCGCACCACCCCGTGATGATTTTCAGAAAACTATCCTACATTGCCACTGCATGTTCCCTGACCTCCCCATGCTGACCACCCCGCGGTGCTTTTCTCCATCCTACATTGCCACTCATTGCCTAACCTAAATCAGACCCTCCGATTCACACCACCGCATGATGTTTTTCTCACTAGTGAATGTAATGTAACACACACCCATACAATGCGCACCACCCCGTGATGTTTTTCTCACACCTACTAGTGAATGCAATGTAACACACACCCATACAATGCGCACCATCCCGTGATGTTTTTCTCACTCCTACTAGTGAATGTAATAACACACACCCATACAATGCGCACCACCCCGCGATGTTTTTCAGAAACCTAACCTACATTGCCACTGCATGTTCCCTGACCACCTCCATGCTGACCACCCGGCGGTGCTTTTCTCCATCCTACATTGCCACTCACTGCCTATCCTAATTCAGACCCTCCGATTCACACCACAGCGTGATGTTTTTCTCACTAGTGAATGTAATGTAACACACACCCATACAATGCGCACCACCCCGTGATGTTTTTCTCACTCCTACTAGTGAATGTAATGTAACACACACCCATACAATGTGCACCACCCCGCGATGTTTTTCAGAAACCTATCCTACATTGCCACTGCATGTTCCCTGACTTCCCCATGCTGACCACCCCGCGGTGCTTTTCACATCCGACATTGCCACTCACTGCCTATCCAAATTCAGACCCTCCGATTCACACCAACCCATGATGTTTTTCTCACGCCTACTAGTGAATGTAATATAACAAACACCCATACAATGCGCACCACACCGCAATGTTTTTCAGAAACGTATCCTACATTGCCACTGCATGTTCCCTGACCTCCCCATGCTGACCACCTCGCGGTGCTTTTCTCCATCCTACATTGCCACTCACTGCCTATCCTAATTCAGACCCTCCGATTCAAACCACCCCGCGATGTTTTTCTCACTCCTACTAGTGAATGTAATGTAACACACACCCATACAATGCGCACCACCCCGCGATGTTTTTCAGAAACCTATCCTACATTGCCACTGCATGTTCCCTGACCTCACCATGCTGACCACCCCGCGGTGCTTTTCTCCATCCTACATTGCCACTCACTGCCTATCCTAATTCAGACCCTCCAATTCACACCACCCCGTGATGTTTTTCTCACTCCTACTAGTGAATGTAATGTAACACACACCAATACAATGCGCACCACCCCGTGATGTTTTTCTCACTCCTACTAGTGAATGTAATGTAACACACACCCATACAATGCGCACCACCCCGCGATGTTTTTCAGAAACCTATCCTACATTGCCACTGCATCTTCCCTGACCTCCCCATGCTGACCACCGGGCGGTGCTTTTCTCCATCCTACATTGCCACTCACTGCCTATCCTAATACAGACCCTCCGATTCACACCACCCCGTGATGTTTTTCTCACTCCTACTAATGAATGTAATGTAACACACACCCATACAATGCGCACCACCCCGTGATGTTTTTCAGAAAACTATCCTACATTGCCACTGCATGTTCCCTGACCTCCCCATGCTGACCACCCCGCGGTGCTTTTCTCCATCCTACATTGCCACTCACTGCCTATCCTAATTCAAACCCTCCGATTCACACCACCGCGTGATGTTTTTCTCACTAGTGAATGTAATGTAACACACACCCATACAATGCGCACCACCCCTTGATGTTTTTCTCACACCTAGTAGTGAATGTAATGTAACACACACCCATACAATGCGCACCACCCCGTGATGTTTTTCTCACTCCTACTAGTGAATGTCATGTAACACACACCCATACAATGCGCACCACCCCGCGATGTTTTTCAGAAACCTATCCAACATTGCCACTGAATGTTCCCTGACCTCCCCATGCTGACCACCCCGCGGTGCTTTTCTCCATCCTACATTGCCACTCACTGCCTATCCTAATTCAGACCCTCCGATTCACACCACCCCGTGATGTTTTTCTCACTCCTACTAGTAAATGTAATGTAACACACACGCATACAATGCCACCACCCCGCGATGTTTTTCAGAAACCTATCCTACATTGCCACTGCATGTTCCCTGACCTCCACATGCTGACCACCCCGCGGTGCTTTTCTTCATGCTACATTGCCACTCACTGCCTATCCTAATTCAGACCCTCCATTTCACACAAACCCGTGATGTTTTTCTCACTCCTACTAGTGAATGTAATGTAACACACACCCATACAATGCGTACCACCACGTGATGTTTTTCAGAAACCTATCCTACATTGCCACTGCATGATCCCTGACCTCCCCATGCTGACCACCTCGCGGTGCTTTTCTCCATCCTACATTGCCACTCACTGCCTATCCTAATTCAGACCCTCCGATTCACACCACCTCGTGATGTTTTTCTCACCCCTACTAGTGAATGTAATGTAACACACACCCATACAATGCGCACCACCCCGTGATGTTTTTCTCCTCCTTCTAGTGAATGTAATGTAACACACACCCATACAATGCGCACCACCCGCGATGTTTTTCAGAAACCTAACCTACATGGCCACTGCATGTTCCCAAAACTCCCCATGCTGACCACCCCGCGGTGCTTTTCTCCATACTACATTGCCACTCTCTGCCTATCCCAATTCAGACCCTCCGATTCACACCACCCCGTGATGTTTTTTTCACTCCTACTTGTGAATGTAATGTAACACACACCAATACAATGCGCACCACCCCGTGATGTTTTTCTCACTCCTACTAGTGAATGTAATTTAACACACACCCATACAATGCGCACCACCCCGTGATGTTTTTCTCACTCCTACTAGTGAATGTAATGTAACACACACCCATACAATGCGCACCACCCCGTGATGTTTTTCTCACTCCTACTAGTGAATGTAAAGTAACACACACATACAATGCGCACCACCCCGCGATGTTTTTCAGAAACCTAACCTACATGGCCACTGCATGTTCCCTGACCTCACCATGCTGACCACCCTCGGTGCTTTTCTCCATCCTACATTGCCACTCACGGCCAATCCTAATTCAGACCCTCCGATTCACACCACCCCGTGATGTTTTTCTCACTCCTACTAGTGAATGTAATGTAACACACACCCATACAATGCCACCACCCCGCGATGTTTTTCAGAAACCTATCCTACATTGCCACTGCATGTTCCCTGAACTCCCCATGCTGACCACCCCGCGGTGCTTTTCTCCATCCTACATTGCCACTCACTGCCTATGCTAATTCAGACCCTCCGATTCACACCACCCCGTGATGTTTTTCTCACTCCTACTAGTGAATGTAATGTAACCCACACCCATACAATGCGCACCACCCCGTGATGTTTTTCAGAAAACTATCCTTCATTGCCACGGCATGTTCCCTGACCTCCCCATGCTGAAAACCCCGCGGTGCTTTTCTCCATCCTACATTGCCACTCACTGCCTATCCTAATTCAGATCCTCCGATTCACACAACCCCGTGATGTTTTTCTCACTCCTACTAGTGAAAGTAATGTAAAACACACCCATAAAATGCGCACCACCCCGTGATGTTTTTCTCACTCCTACTAGTGAATGTAATGTAACACACACCCATACAATGCGAACCACCCCTTGATGTTTTTCAGAAACCTATCCAACATTGCCACTGAATGTTCCCTGACCTCCCCATGCTGACCACCCCGCCGTGCTTTTCTTCATGCTACATTGCCACTCACTGCCTATCATAATTCAGACCCTTCGATTCACACAAACCCATGATGTTTTTCTCTCTCTTACTAGTGAATGTAATGTAACACACACCCATACAATGCGCACCACCCCGTGATGTTTTTCAGAAACCTATCCTACATTGCCACTGCATGATCCCTGACCTCCCCATGCTGACAACCTCGCGGTGCTTTTCTCCATCCTACATTGCCACTCACTGCCTATCCTAATTCAGACCCTCCGATTCACACCACCCCGTGATGTTTTTCTCACTCTTAATAGTGAATGTAATGTAACACACACCCATACAATGCGCACCACCCCGTGATGTTTTTCTCACTCCTACTAGTGAATGTAATATAACACACACCCATACAATGCGCACCACCCCGCGATTTTTTTCAGAAACCTATCCTACGTTGCCACTGCATGTTCCCTGACCTCCCCATGCTGACCACCCCGCGGTGCTTATCTCTATCCTACATTTCCACTCACTGCCTATCCTAATTCAGACCCTCCGATTCACACCACCCCGTGATATTTTTCTCACTTCTAGTAGTGAATGTAATGCAACACACACCCATACAATGCGCACCACCCCGGGATGTATTACTCAATCCTACTAGTGAATGTAATGTAACACACACCCATACAATGCGCACCACCCCGCGATGTTTTTCAGAAACCTATCCTACATTGCCACTGCATGTTCCCTGACCTCCCCATGCTGACCACCCCGCGGTGCTTTTCTCCATCCTACATTGCGACTCACTGCCTATCCTAATTCAGACCTTCCGATTCACACCATCCTGTGATGTTTTTCTCACCCCTACTAGTGAATGTAATGTAACACACACCCATACAATGCGCACCACCCCGTGATGTTTTTCTCCTGCTACTAGTGAATGTAATGTAACACACACCCATACAATGCGCACCTCCCCGCGATGTTTTTCAGAAACCTAACCTACATGGCCACTGCATGTTCCCAGAACTCCCCATGCTGACCACCCCGCGGTGCTTTTCTCCATACTACATTGCCACTCTCTGCCTATCCTAATTCAGACCCTCCGATTCACACCACCCCGTGATGTTTTTTTCACTCCTACTAGTGAATGTAATGTAAGACACACCAATACAATGCGCACCACCCCGTGATGTTTTTCTCACTCCTACTAGTGAATATAATGTAACACACACCCATACAATGCGCACCACCCCGCGATGTTTTTCAAAAACCTATCCTACATGGCCACTGCATGTTCCCTGACCTCCCAATGCTGACCACACCGCGGTGCTTTTCTCCATCCTACATTGCCAATCACTGCCTATCCTAATTCAGACCCTCCGATTCACACCACCCCGTGATGTTTTTTTCACTCCTACTAGTGAATGTAATGTAAGATACACCAATACAATGCGCACCACCCCGTGATGTTTTTCTGACTCCTACTAGTGAATGTAATTTAACACACACCCATACAATGCGCACCACCCCATGATGTTTTTCTCACTCCTACTAGTGAATGTAATGTAACACACACCCATTCAATGCGCACCACCCCGTGATGTTTTTCTCACTCCTACTAGTGAATGTAATGTAACACACACATACAATGCGCAACACCCCGCGATGTTTTTCAGAAACCTAACCTACATGGCCACTGCATGTTCCCTGACCACCCCATGCTGACCACCCCGCGGTGCTTTTCTCCATCCTACATTGCCACTCACTGCCTATCCTAATTCAGACCCTCCGATTCACACCACCCCGAGATATTTTTCTCACTCCTACTAGTGAATGTAATGTAACACACACCCATACAATGCGCACCACCCCGTGATGTATTTCTCACTCCTACTAGTGAATGTAATGTAACACACACCCATACAATGCGCACCACCCCGCGATGTTTTTCAGAAACCTATCCTACATTGCCACTGCATGTTCCCTGACCTCCCCATGCTGACCACCCCGCGGTGCTTTTCTCCATCCTACATTTCCACACACTGCCTATCCTAATTCAGATCTTCCGATTCACACCACCCCGTGATGTTTTTCTCACTGCTACTACTGAATGTAATGTAACACACACCCATACAATGCGCACCACCCCGTGATGTTTTTCTCACTCCTACTAGTGAATGTAATGCAACACACACCCATACAATGCGCACCACCCCGCGGTGTTTTTCAGAAACCTAACCTACATGGCTACTGCATGTTCCCTTACCTCCCCATGCTGACCACCCCGCGGTACTTTTCTCCATCCTACATTGCCACTCACTACCTATGCTAATTCAGACCCTCCGATTCACACCACCCCGTGATGTTTTTCTCACTCCTACTAGTGAATATAATGTAACACACACCCATACAATGCGCACCACCCCGTGATGTTTTTCTCACTCCTACTAGTGAATGTAATGTAACACACACTCATACAATGCGCACCTCCATGTGATGTTTTTCTCACACCTACTAGTGAATGTCATGTAACACACACCCATACAATGCGCACCACCCCGCGATGTTTTTCAGAAACCTATCCTACATTGCCACTGCATGTTCCCTGACCTCCCCATGCTGACCACCCCGCGGTGCTTTTCTCCATCCTACATTGCCACACAGTGCCTATCCTAATTCAGACCCTCCGATTCACACCACCACGTGTTGTTTTTCTCACTCCTACCAGTGAATGTAATGTAACACACACCCATACAATGCGCACCACCCCGTGATGTTTTTCTCACTCCTACTAGTGAATGTAATGTAACACACACCCATACAATGCGCACCACCCCGCGATGTTTTTCAGAAACCTATCCTACATTGCCACTGCATGTTCCCTGACCTCCCCATGCTGACCACCCCGCGTAGCTTTTCTCCATCCTACATTGCCACTCACTGCCTATCCTAATTCAGACACTCCGATTCACACAACCCCGTGATGTTTTTCTCATTCCTACTAGTCAATGTAATGTAACACACACGCATACAATGCGCAGCACCCCGCGATGTTTTTCAGAAACCTATGCTACATTGCCACTGCAGGTTCCCTGACCTCCCCATGCTGACCACCCCGCGGTGCTTTACTCCATCCTACATTGCCACTCACTGCCTATACTAATTCAGACCCTCCGATTCACACCACCCCGTGATGTTTTTCTCAGTCCTACTAGTGAATGTAATGTAACGCACACCCATACAATGCGCACCACCCCGTGATGTTTTTCTCACTCCTACTAGTGAATGTAATGCAACACACACCCATACAATGCGCACCACCCCGCGGTGTTTTTCAGAAACCTAACCTACATGGCTACTGCATGTTCCCTTACCTCCCCATGCTGACCACCCCGCGGTACTTTTCTCCATCCTACATTGCCACTCACTACCTATGCTAATTCAGACCCTCCGATTCACACCACCCCGTGATGTTTTTCTCACTCCTACTAGTGAATATAATGTAACACACACCCATAAAATGCGCACCACCCCGTGATGTTTTTCTCACTCCTACTAGTGAATGTAATGTAACACACACTCATACAATGCGCACCTCCATGTGATGTTTTTCTCACACCTACTAGTGAATGTCATGTAACACACACCCATACAATGCGCACCACCCCGCGATGTTTTTCAGAAACCTATCCTACATTGCCACTGCATGTTCCCTGACCTCCCCATGCTGACCACCCCGCGGTGCTTTTCTCCATCCTACATTGCCACACAGTGCCTATCCTAATTCAGACCCTCCGATTCACACCACCCCGTGATGTTTTTCTCAGTCCTACTAGTGAATGTAATGTAACGAACACCCATACAATGCGCACCACCCCGTGATGTTTTTCTCACTCCTACTAGTGAATGTAATGTAACACACACCCATACAATGCGCACCACCCCGCGATGTTTTTCAGAAACCTATCCTACATTGCCACTGCATGTTCCCTGACCTCCCCATGCTGACCACCCCGCGGTGCTTTTCTCCATCCTACATTGCCACTCACTGCCTAACCTAATTCAGACCTTCCGATTCACACCACCCCGTGATGTTTTTCTCACTCCTACTAGTGAATGTAATGCAACACAAACCCATACAATGCGCACCACCCCGTGATGTTTTTCTCACTCCTACTAGTGAATGTAATGCAACACACACCCATACAATGCGCACCACCCCGCGGTGTTTTTCAGAAACCTAACCTACATGGCCACTGCATGTTCCCTGACCTCCCCATGCTGACCACCCCACGGTACTTTTCTCCATCCTACATTGCCACTCATTACCTATGCTAATTCAGACCCTCCGATTCACACCACCCCTTGATGTTTTTCTCTCTCCTACTAGTAAATGTAATGTAACACACACCCATACAATGCGCACCACCCCGTGATGTTTTTCTCACTCCTACTAGTGAATGTTATGTAACACACACCCATACAATGGACACCACCCCATGATGTTTTTCTCACTCCTACTAGTGAATGTAATGTAACACACACCCATACAATGCACACCACCCCGCGATGTTTTTTAGAAACCTATCCTACATTGCCACTGCATGTTCCCTGACGTCCCCATGCTGACGACCCCGCGTTGCTTTTCTCCATCCTACATTGCCACTCACTGCCTATCCTAATTCAGATCCTCCGATTCACACCAACCCATGATGTTTTTCTAACTCCTACTAGTGAATGTAATGTAACACACACCCATAAAATGCGCACCACCCCGCGATGTTTTTCAGAAACCTATCCTACATTGCCACTGCATGTTCCCTGACCTCCCCATGCTGACCACCCCGCGGTGCTTTTCTCCATCCTACATTACCACTCACTGCCTATCCTAATTCAGACCCTCCGATTCACACCACCCCGTGATGTTTTTCTCACTCCTACTAGTGAGCGTAATGTAACACACACCCATACAATGCGCACCACCCCACGATGTTTTTCAGAAACCTATCCTACATTGACACTGCTTGTTCCCTGACCTCCCCATGCTGACCACCCCGCGGTGCTTTTCTCCATCCTACATTGCCACTCACTGCCAATCCTAATTCAGACCCTCCGATTCACACCACCCTGTGATGTTTTTCTCACTCCTACTAGTGAATGTAATGTAACACACACCCATACAATGCGCACCACCCCGTGATGTTTTTCAGAAACCTATCCTATATTGCCACAGCATGTTCCCTGACCTCCCCATGCTGACTACCCCGCGGTGCTTTTCTCCATCCTACATTGCAACTCACTGCCTATCCTAATTCAGACCCTCTGATTCACACCACCCCGTGATGTTTTTCTCACTCATACTAGTGAATGTAATGTAACACACACCCATACAATGCGCACCACCCCGCGATGTTTTTCAGAAACCTATCCTACATTGCCACTGCATGTTCCCTGACCTCCCCATGCTGACAACCCCGCGGTGCTTTTCTCCGTCCTACATTGCCACTCACTGCCTATCCTAATACAGACCCTCCGATTCACACCACCCCGTGATGTTTTTATCACTCCTACTTGTGAATGTAATGAAACACACACCCATACAATGCGCACCACCCCTTGATGTTTTTCAGAAACCTATCCTACATTGCCACTGCATGTTCCCTGACCTCCCCATGCTGACCACCCCTCGGTGCTTTTCTTCATCCTACATTGCCACTCACTGCCTATCCTAATTCAGATCCTCCAATTCTCACCACCCCGTGATGTATTTCTCACTCCTACTAGTGAATGTAATGTAACACACAACCATACAATGCGCACCATCCCGTGATATTTTTCAGAAAACTATCCTACATTGCCACTGCATGTTCCCTGACCTCCCCATGCTGACCACCCCGCGGTGCTTTTCTCCATCCTACATTGCCACTCACTGCCTATCCTAATTCAGACCCTCTGATTCACACCACCCCGTGATGTTTTTCTCACTCCTACTAGTGAATGTAATGTAACACACACCCATACATTGCGCACCACCCTGTGATGTTTTTCTCACTCCTACTAGTGAATGTAATGAAACACACACCCATACAATGCGCACCACCCCGCGATGTTTTTCAGAAACCTATCCTACATTGCCACTGCGTGTTCCCTGACCTCCCCATGCTGAACACCCCTTGGTGCTTTTCTCCATCCTATATTGCCACACACTGACTATTCTAATTCAGACCCTCCGATTCACACCACCCCGTCATGTTTTTCTCACTCCTACTAGTGAATGTAATGTAACACACACCCATACAATGTGCACCACCCCATGATGTTTTTCTCACTCCTACTAGTGAATGTAATGTAACACACACCCATACAATGCGCACCACCCCGCGATGTTTTTCTCACTCCTACTAGTGAATGTAATGTAACACACACCCATGCATTGCGCACCACCCCGCGATATTTTTCAGAAACCTTTCCTACATGGCCACTGCATGTTCCCTGACCTCCCCATGCTGACCACCCCGCGGTGCTTTTATCCATCCTACATTGCCACTCACTGCCTATCCTAATTCAGACCCTCCGATTCACACCACACCGTGCTGTTTTTCTCACTCCTACTAGTGAGTGTAATGTAACACACACCCATACAATGCGCACCACCCCGCGATGTTTTTCAGAACCCTGTCCTACATTGCCACTGCATGTTCCCTGAACTCCCCATGCTGACCACCCCGCAGTGCTTTTCTCCATCCTACATTGCCACTCACTGCCTATCCTAATTCAGACCCTCCGATTCACACCACGCCGTGATGTTTTTCTCACTCCTACTAATGAATGTAATGTAACACACACCCATACAATGCGCACCACCCCGTGATGTTTTTCAGAAAACTATCCTACATTGCCACTGCATGTTCCCTGACCTCCCCATGATGACCACCCCGCGGTGCTTTTCTCCATCCTACATTGCCACTCACTGCCTATCCTAATTCAGACCCTCCGATTCACACCACCGCGTGATGTTTTTCTCACTAGTGAATGTAATGTAACACACACCCATACAATGCGCACCACCCCGTGATGTTTTTCTCACACCTAGTAGTGAATGTAATGTAACACACACCCATACCATGCGCACCACCCCGTGATGTTTTTCTCACTCCTACTAGTGAATGTAATGTAACACACACCCATACAATGCGCACCACTCCGCGATATTTTTCAGAAACCTAACCTACATTGCCACTGCATGTTCCCAGACCTCCCCATGCTGAACAAACCGCGGTTCTTTCTCCACCCTACATTGCCATTCAGTGCCTATCCTAATTCAGACCCTCCGATTCACACCAACCCGTGATGTTTTTCTCACTCTTACTAGTGAGTGTAATGTAACACACACCCATACAATGCGCACCACTCCGCGATATTTTTCAGAAACCTATCCTACATTGCCACTGCATGTTCCCTGACCTCCCCATGCTGAACACACCGCGGTTCTTTCTCCATCCTACATTGCCACTCACTGCCTATCCTAATTCAAACCCTCCGATTCACACCACCGCGTGATGTTTTTCTCACTAGTGAATGAAATGTAACACACACCCATACAATGCGCACCACCCCGTGATTTTTTCTCACTCCTACTACTGAATGTAATGTAACACACACCCATAAAATGCGCACAACCCCGTGATGTTTTTCTCACTCCTACTACTGAATGTAATGTAACACACACCAATACAATGCGCACCACCCCGCGATGTTTTTCAGAAACCTATCCTACATTGCCACTGCATGTTCCCTGACCTTCCCATGCTGACCACCCCGCGGTGCTTTTCTACATCCTACATTGCCACTCACTGCCTATCCTAATTCAGACTCTCCGATTCACACCACCCCGCGAAGTTTTTCTCACTCCTACTAGTGAATGTAATGTAACACACACCCATACAATGCGCACCACCCCGCGATGTTTTTCAGAAACCTATCCTACATTGCCACTGCATGTTCCCTGACCTCCCCATGCTGACCATCTCGCGGTGCTTTTCTCCATCCTACATTGCCACTCACTACCGATCCTAATTCAGACCCTCCGATTCACACCACCCCGTGATGTTTTTCTCACTCCTACTAGTGAATGTAATGTATCACACACCCATACAATGCGCACCATCCCGCGATGTTTTTCAGAAACCTATCCTACAGTGCCACTGCATGTTCCCTGACCTCCCCATGCTGACCACCCCGCGGTGCTTTTCTCCATCCTACATTGCCACTCACTGCCTATCCTAATTCAGACCCTCCGATTCACACCACCCCGTGATGTTTTTCTCACTCCTACTAGTGAATGTAATGTAACACACAGCCATACAATGCGCAACACCCCGTGATATTTTTCACACTCCTTCTAGTGAATGTAATGTGACACACAACCATACAATGCGCACCACTCCGCGATGTTTTTCGGAAACCTATCCTACATTGCCACTGCATGTTCCCTGACCGCCCCATGCTGACCACCCCGCGGTGCTTTTCTCCATCTTACATTGCCACTCACTGACTGTCCTAATTCAGACCCTCCGATTCACACCACCCCGTGATGTTTTTCTCACTCCTACTAGTGAATGTAATGTAACACACACCCATACAATGCGCACCACCCCGCGATGTTTTTCAGAAACCTATCCTACATTGCCACTGCATGTTCCCTGACCTCCCCATGCTGACCACCCCGCGGTGCTTTTCTCCATCCTACATTGCCACTGACTGCCTATCCTAATTCAGACCCTCCGATTCACACCCCCCGTGAGGTTTTTCTCACACCTAATAGTGAATATAATGTAACACACAAACATACAATGCGCACCACCCCGTGATGTTTTTCTCACTCCTACTAGTGAATGTAATGTAACACACACCCATACAATGCGCACCACCCCGCGTTTTTTTTCAGCATCCTATCCTACATTGCCACGGCATGTTCCCTGACCACCCCATGCTGACCAACCCGCGGTGCTTTTCTCCATCCTACATTGCCACTCACTGCCTATCCTAATTCAGACCCTCCGATTCACACCACCCCGTGATGTTTTTCTCACTCCTACTAGTGAATGTAATGTAACACACAGCCATACAATGCGCAACACCCCGTGATATTTTTCACACTCCTTCTAGTGAATGTAATGTGACACACAACCATACAATGCGCACCACTCCGCGATGTTTTTCGGAAACCTATCCTACATTGCCACTGCATGTTCCCTGACCGCCCCATGCTGACCACCCCGCGGTGCTTTTCTCCATCTTACATTGCCACTCACTGACTGTCCTAATTCAGACCCTCCGATTCACACCACCCCGTGATGTTTTTCTCACTCCTACTAGTGAATGTAATGTAACACACACCCATACAATGCGCACCACCCCGCGATGTTTTTCAGAAACCTATCCTACATTGCCACTGCATGTTCCCTGACCTCCCCATGCTGACCACCCCGCGGTGCTTTTCTCCATCCTACATTGCCACTGACTGCCTATCCTAATTCAGACCCTCCGATTCACACCCCCCGTGAGGTTTTTCTCACACCTAATAGTGAATATAATGTAACACACTCCCATACAATGCGCACCACCCCGTGATGTTTTTCTCACTCCTACTAGTGAATGTTATGTAACACACACCCACACAATGCGCACCACCCCGCGATGTTTTTCAGAAACCTGTCCTACTTTGCCACTGCCTGTTCCCTGACCTCCCCATGCTGACCACCCCGCGGTGCTTTTCTCCATCCTACATTGCCACTCACTGCCTATCCTAATTCAGACCCCCCGATTCACACCACCCCGCGATGTTTTTCACACTCCTACTAGTGAATGTAATGTAACCCACACCCATACAATGCGCACCACCCCGCGATGTTTTTCAGAAACCTGTCCTACATTGCCCTGCATGTTCCCTGAGCTCCCTATGCTGACTACCCCGCAGTGCTTTTCTCCATCCTACATTGCCACTCACTGCCTATCCTAATTCAGACCCTCCGATTAACACCACGCCGGGATGTTTTTCTCACTCCTACTAATGAATGTAATGTAACACACACCCATACAATGCGCACCACCACGTGATGTTTTTCAGAAAACTATCCTACATTGCCACTGCATGTTCCCTGACCTCCCCATGATGACCACCCCGCGGTGCTTTTCTCCATCCTACATTGCCACTCACTGCCTATCCTAATTCAGACCCTCCGATTCACACCACCGCGTGATGTTTTTCTCACTAGTGAATGTCATGTAACACACACCCATACAATGCGCACCACCCCGTGATGTTTTTCTCACACCTAGTATTGAATGTAATGTAACACACACCCATGCAATGCACACCACCCCGTGATGTTTTTCTCACTCCTACTAGTGAATGTAATGTAACACACACACATGCAAGGCGCACCACCCCGCGATGTTTTTCAGAAACCTATCCTGCATTGCCACTGCATGTTCCCTGACCTCCCCATGCTGACCACCCCTCGGTGCTTTTCTCCAGCCGACATTGCCACTCACTGCCTATCCTAATTCAGACCCTCCGATTCACACCACCCCGTGATGTTTTTCTCACTCCTACTAGTGAATGTAATGTAACACACACCCATACAATGCGCACCAACCCGTGATGTTTTTCTCACTCCTACTAGTGAATGTAATGTAACACACACCCATACAATGCGCACCACCCCGCGATGTTTTTCAGAAACCTATCCTACATTGCCCTGCATGTTCCCTGACTTCCCCATGCTGACCACCCCGCGGTGCTTTTCTCCATCCGACATTGCCACTCACTGCCTATCCTAATTCAGACCCTCCGATTCACACCACCCCGTGATGTTTTTCTCACTCCTACTAGTGAATGTAATGTAACACACACCCATACAATGCGCACCACCCCGCGATGTTTTTCAGAAACCTATCCTACATTGCCACTACATGTTCCCTGACCTCCCCATGCTGACCACCTCGCGGTGATTTTCTCCATCCTACATTGCCACTCACTGCCTATCCTAATTCAGACCCTCCGATTCATACCAACCCGTGATGTTTTTCTCACTCCTACTAGTGAATGTAATGTATCACACACCCATACAATGCGCACCACCCCGCGATGTTTTTCAGAAACGTATCCTACATTGCCACTGCATGTTCCCTGACCTCATCATGCTGACCACCCCGCGGTGCTTTTCTCCATCCTACATTGCCACTCACTGACTATCCTAATTCAGACCCTCCAATTCACACCACACCGTGATGTTTTTCTCACTCCTAATAGTGAATGTAATGTAACACACACCCATAGAATGAGCACCACCCCGTGATGTTTTTCTCACTGCTACTAGTGAATGTAATGTAACACACACATACAATACGCACCACCCCGCGATGTTTTTCAGAAACCTATCCTACATTGCCACTGCATGTTCCCTGACCTCCCCATGCTGACAACCCCGCGGTGCTTTTCTCCATCCTACATTGCCATTCACTGCCTATCCTAATACAGACCCTCCGATTCACACCACACCGTGATGTTTTTCTCACTCCTATTAGTGAATGTAATGTAACACACACCCATACAATGCGCACCACCCCGTGATATTTTTCTCACTCCTACTACTGAATGTAATGTAACACACACCCATACAATGCGCACCACACCGCGATGTTTTTCAGAAACCTATCCTACATTGCCACTGCATGTTCCCTGACCTTCCCATGCTGACCACCCCGCGGTGCTTTTCTCCATCCTACATTGCCACTCACTGCCTATCCTAATTCAGACACTCCGATTCACACCCCCCGTGAGGTTTTTCTCACTCCTAATAGTGAATATAATGTAACACACAAACATACAATGCGCACCACCCCGTGATGTTTTTCTCACTCCTACTAGTGAATGTAATGTAACACACAGCCATACAATGCGCACCACCCCGCGTTTTTTTTCAGCATCCTATCCTACATTGCCAAGGCATGTTCCCTGACCACCCCATGCTGACCACCCCGCGGTGCTTTTCTCCATCCTACATTGCCACTCACTGCCTATCCTAATTCAGACCCTCCGATTCACTCCACCCCGTGTTTTTCTCACTCCTACTAGTGAATGTAATGTAACACACACCCATACAATGCGCACCACCCCATGATGTTTTTCTCACTCCTACTAGTGAATGTAATGTAACACACACCCATACAATGCGCACTACCCCGCGATGTTTTTCAGAAACGTATCCTACATTGCCACTGCATGTTCCCTGACCTCCCCATGCTGAAAACCCCGCGGTGCTTTTCTCCATCCTACATTGCCACTGTCTGCCTATCCTAATTCAGACCCTCCGATTCACACCACCCCGTGATGTTTTTCTCACACCTACTAGTGAATGTAATGTAACACACACCCATACAAGGCGCACCACCCCGTGATGTTTTTCTCATTCCAACTAGTGAATGTAATGTAACACACACCCATACAATGCGCACCACCCCGCGATGTTTTTCAGAAACCTATCCTACATTGCCACTGCATGTTCCCTGACCTCTCCATGCTGACCAGCTCGCGGCGCTTTTCTCCATCCTACGTTGCCACTCACTGCCTATCCTAATTTAAACCCTCCGATTCACACCACGCCGTGATGTTTTTCTCACTCCTACTAGTGAATGTAAAGTAACACACACCCATACAATGCGCACCACCCCGTGATGATTTTCAGAAAACTATCCTACATTGCCACTGCATGTTCCCTGACCTCCCCATGCTGACCACCCCGCGGTGCTTTTCTCCATCCTACATTGCCACTCATTGCCTAACCTAAATCAGACCCTCCGATTCACACCACCGCATGATGTTTTTCTCACTAGTGAATGTAATGTAACACACACCCATACAATGCGCACCACCCCGTGATGTTTTTCTCACACCTACTAGTGAATGCAATGTAACACACACCCATACAATGCGCACCATCCCGTGATGTTTTTCTCACTCCTACTAGTGAATGTAATAACACACACCCATACAATGCGCACCACCCCGCGATGTTTTTCAGAAACCTAACCTACATTGCCACTGCATGTTCCCTGACCACCTCCATGCTGACCACCCGGCGGTGCTTTTCTCCATCCTACATTGCCACTCACTGCCTATCCTAATTCAGACCCTCCGATTCACACCACAGCGTGATGTTTTTCTCACTAGTGAATGTAATGTAACACACACCCATACAATGCGCACCACCCCGTGATGTTTTTCTCACTCCTACTAGTGAATGTAATGTAACACACACCCATACAATGTGCACCACCCCGCGATGTTTTTCAGAAACCTATCCTACATTGCCACTGCATGTTCCCTGACTTCCCCATGCTGACCACCCCGCGGTGCTTTTCACATCCGACATTGCCACTCACTGCCTATCCAAATTCAGACCCTCCGATTCACACCAACCCATGATGTTTTTCTCACGCCTACTAGTGAATGTAATATAACAAACACCCATACAATGCGCACCACACCGCAATGTTTTTCAGAAACGTATCCTACATTGCCACTGCATGTTCCCTGACCTCCCCATGCTGACCACCTCGCGGTGCTTTTCTCCATCCTACATTGCCACTCACTGCCTATCCTAATTCAGACCCTCCGATTCAAACCACCCCGCGATGTTTTTCTCACTCCTACTAGTGAATGTAATGTAACACACACCCATACAATGCGCACTACCCCGCGATGTTTTTCAGAAACCTATCCTACATTGCCACTGCATGTTCCCTGACCTCACCATGCTGACCACCCCGCGGTGCTTTTCTCCATCCTACATTGCCACTCACTGCCTATCCTAATTCAGACCCTCCAATTCACACCACCCCGTGATGTTTTTCTCACTCCTACTAGTGAATGTAATGTAACACACACCAATACAATGCGCACCACCCCGTGATGTTTTTCTCACTCCTACTAGTGAATGTAATGTAACACACACCCATACAATGCGCACCACCCCGCGATGTTTTTCAGAAACCTATCCTACATTGCCACTGCATCTTCCCTGACCTCCCCATGCTGACCACCGGGCGGTGCTTTTCTCCATCCTACATTGCCACTCACTGCCTATCCTAATACAGACCCTCCGATTCACACCACCCCGTGATGTTTTTCTCACTCCTACTAATGAATGTAATGTAACACACACCCATACAATGCGCACCACCCCGTGATGTTTTTCAGAAAACTATCCTACATTGCCACTGCATGTTCCCTGACCTCCCCATGCTGACCACCCCGCGGTGCTTTTCTCCATCCTACATTGCCACTCACTGCCTATCCTAATTCAAACCCTCCGATTCACACCACCGCGTGATGTTTTTCTCACTAGTGAATGTAATGTAACACACACCCATACAATGCGCACCACCCCTTGATGTTTTTCTCACACCTAGTAGTGAATGTAATGTAACACACACCCATACAATGCGCACCACCCCGTGATGTTTTTCTCACTCCTACTAGTGAATGTCATGTAACACACACCCATACAATGCGCACCACCCCGCGATGTTTTTCAGAAACCTATCCAACATTGCCACTGAATGTTCCCTGACCTCCCCATGCTGACCACCCCGTGGTGCTTTTCTCCATCCTACATTGCCACTCACTGCCTATCCTAATTCAGACCCTCCGATTCACACCACCCCGTGATGTTTTTCTCACTCCTACTAGTGAATGTAATGTAACACACACCCATACAATGCGCACCACCCTGTGATGTATTTCTCACTCCTACTAGTGAATGTAATGTAACACACACCCATACAATGCGCACCACCCCGCGATGTTTTTCATAAACCTATCCTACATGGCCATTGCATGTTCCCTGACCTCCCCACGATTACCACCCCGCGGTGCTTTTCTCCATCCTACATTGCCACTCACTGCCTATCCTAATTCAGACACTCCGATTCACACCACCAAGTGATGTTTTTCTCACTCCTACTAGTGAATGTAATGTAACACACACCCATACAATGCGCACCACCCCGCGATGTTTTTCAGAAACCTGTCCTACATTGCCACTGCATGTTCCCTGAACTCCCCATGCTGACCACCACGCGGTGCTTTTCTCCATCCTACATTGCCACTCACTGCCTATCCTAATTCAGACACTCCGATTCACACCACCAAGTGATGTTTTTCTCACTCCTACTAGTGAATGTAATGTAACACACACCCATACAATGCGCACCACCCCGTGATGTTTTTCAGAAAAGTATCTTACATTGCCACTGCATGTTCCCTGACCTCCCCATGCTGACCACCCCGCGGTGCATTTCTCCATCCTACATTGCCACTCACTGCCTATCCTAATTCAGACCCTCCGATTCATACCACCGCGTGATGTTTTTCTCACAAGTGAATGTAATTTAACACCCACCCATACAATGCGCACCACCCCGTGATGTTTTTCTCACACCTGCTAGTGAATGTAATGTAACACACTCCCATACAATGCGCACCACCCCGTGATGTTTTTCTCACTCCTACTAGTGAATGTAATGTAACACACACCCATGCAATGCGCACCACCCCGCGATGTTTTTCAGAAACCTATCCTAAATTGCCACGGCATGTTCCCTGACTTCCCCATGCTGACCACCCCGCGGTGCTTTTCTCCATCCGACATTGCCACTCACTGGCTATCCTAATTCAGACCCTCCGATTCACACCATCCCGTGATGTTTTTCTCACTCCTACTAGTGAATGTAATGTAACACACACCCATACAATGCGCACCACCCCGCGATGTTTTTCAGAATCCTATCCTACATTGCCACTGCATGTTCCCTGACCTCCCCATGCTGACAACCTCGCGGTGATTTTCTCCATCCTACATTGCCACTCACTGCCTATTCTAATTCAGACCCTCCGATTCATACCAACCCGTGATGTTTTTCTCACTCCTACTAGTGAATGTAATGTATCACACACCCATACAATGCCTACTACCCCGCGATGTTATTCAGAAACCTATCCTACATTGCCACTGCATTTTCCCTGACCTCCCCATGCTGACCACCCCGCGGTGCTTTTCTCCATCCTACATTGCCACTCACTGCCTATCCTAATTCAGACCCTCCAATTCACACCACCCCGTGATGTTTTTCTCACTCCTACTAGTGAATGTAATGTAACACACACCCATACAATGCGCACCACCCCGTGATGTTTTTCTCACTCCTACTACTGAATGTAATGTAACACACACCCATACAATACGCACCACTCCGCGATGTTTTTCAGAAACCTATCCTACATGGCCACTGCATGTTCCCTGACCTCCCCATGCTGACAACCCCGCGGTGCTTTTCTCCATCCTACATTGCCATTCACTGCCTATCCTAATTCAGACCCGCCAATTCACACCACACCGTGATGTTTTTCTCACTCCTACTAGTGAATGTTATGTAACACACACCCACACAATGCGCACCACCCCGCGATGTTTTTCAGAAACCTGTCCTACTTTGCCACTGCCTGTTCCCTGACCTCCCCATGCTGACCACCCCGCGGTGCTTTTCTCCATCCTACATTGCCACTCACTGCCTATCCTAATTCAGACCCTCCGATTCACACCACCCCGCGATGTTTTTCACACTCCTACTAGTGAATGTAATGTAACCCACACCCATACAATGCGCACCACCCCGCGATGTTTTTCAGAAACCTGTCCTACATTGCCCTGCATGTTCCCTGAACTCCCTATGCTGACTACCCCGCAGTGCTTTTCTCCATCCTACATTGCCACTCACTGCCTATCCTAATTCAGACCCTCCGATTAACACCACGCCGGGATGTTTTTCTCACTCCTACTAATGAATGTAATGTAACACACACCCATACAATGCGCACCACCACGTGATGTTTTTCAGAAAACTATCCTACATTGCCACTGCATGTTCCCTGACCTCCCCATGATGACCACCCCGCGGTGCTTTTCTCCATCCTACATTGCCACTCACTGCCTATCCTAATTCAGACCCTCCGATTCACACCACCGCGTGATGTTTTTCTCACTAGTGAATGTCATGTAACACACACCCATACAATGCGCCCCACCCCGTGATGTTTTTCTCACACCTAGTATTGAATGTAATGTAACACACACCCATGCAATGCGCACCACCCCGTGATGTTTTTCTCACTCCTACTAGTGAATGTAATGTAACACACACACATGCAAGGCGCACCACCCCGCGATGTTTTTCAGAAACCTATCCTGCATTGCCACTGCATGTTCCCTGACCTCCCCATGCTGACCACCCATCGGTGCTTTTCTCCAGCCTACATTGCCACTCACTGCCTATCCTAATTCAGACCCTCCGATTCACACCACCCCGTGATGTTTTTCTCACTCCTACTAGTGAATGTAATGTAACACACACCCATAAAATGCGCACCACCCCGTGATGTTTTTCTCACTCCTACTAGTGAATGTAATGTAACACACACCCATACAATGCGCACCACCCCGCGATGTTTTTCAGAAACCTATCCTACATTGCCCTGCATGTTCCCTGACTTCCCCATGCTGACCACCCCACGGTACTTTTCTCCATCCTACATTGCCACTCATTACCTATGCTAATTCAGACCCTCCGATTCACACCACCCCTTGATGTTTTTCTCTCTCCTACTAGTAAATGTAATGTAACACACACCCATACAATGCGCACCACCCCGTGATGTTTTTCTCACTCCTACTAGTGAATGTTATGTAACACACACCCATACAATGGACACCACCCCATGATGTTTTTCTCACTCCTACTAGTGAATGTAATGTAACACACACCCATACAATGCACACCACCCCGCGATGTTTTTTAGAAACCTATCCTACATTGCCACTGCATGTTCCCTGACGTCCCCATGCTGACGACCCCGCGTTGCTTTTCTCCATCCTACATTGCCACTCACTGCCTATCCTAATTCAGATCCTCCGATTCACACCAACCCATGATGTTTTTCTAACTCCTACTAGTGAATGTAATGTAACACACACCCATAAAATGCGCACCACCCCGCGATGTTTTTCAGAAACCTATCCTACATTGCCACTGCATGTTCCCTGACCTCCCCATGCTGACCACCCCGCGGTGCTTTTCTCCATCCTACATTACCACTCACTGCCTATCCTAATTCAGACCCTCCGATTCACACCACCCCGTGATGTTTTTCTCACTCCTACTAGTGAGCGTAATGTAACACACACCCATACAATGCGCACCACCCCGCGATGTTTTTCAGAAACCTATCCTACATTGACACTGCTTGTTCCCTGACCTCCCCATGCTGACCACCCCGCGGTGCTTTTCTCCATCCTACATTGCCACTCACTGCCAATCCTAATTCAGACCCTCCGATTCACACCACCCTGTGATGTTTTTCTCACTCCTACTAGTGAATGTAATGTAACACACACCCATACAATGCGCACCACCCCGTGATGTTTTTCAGAAACCTATCCTATATTGCCACAGCATTTTCCCTGACCTCCCCATGCTGACTACCCCGCGGTGCTTTTCTCCATCCTACATTGCAACTCACTGCCTATCCTAATTCAGACCCTCTGATTCACACCACCCCGTGATGTTTTTCTCACTCATACTAGTGAATGTAATGTAACACACACCCATACAATGCGCACCACCCCGCGATGTTTTTCAGAAACCTATCCTACATTGCCACTGCATGTTCCCTGACCTCCCCATGCTGACAACCCCGCGGTGCTTTTCTCCGTCCTACATTGCCACTCACTGCCTATCCTAATTCAGACCCTCCGATTCACACCACCCCGTGATGTTTTTATCACTCCTACTTGTGAATGTAATGAAACACACACCCATACAATGCGCACCACCCCTTGATGTTTTTCAGAAACCTATCCTACATTGCCACTGCATGTTCCCTGACCTCCCCATGCTGACCACCCCTCGGTGCTTTTCTTCATCCTACATTGCCACTCACTGCCTATCCTAATTCAGATCCTCCAATTCTCACCACCCCGTGATGTATTTCTCACTCCTACTAGTGAATGTAATGTAACACACAACCATACAATGCGCACCATCCCGTGATATTTTTCAGAAAACTATCCTACATTGCCACTGCATGTTCCCTGACCTCCCCATGCTGACCACCCCGCGGTGCTTTTCTCCATCCTACATTGCCACTCACTGCCTATCCTAATTCAGACCCTCTGATTCACACCACCCCGTGATGTTTTTCTCACTCCTACTAGTGAATGTAATGTAACACACACCCATACATTGCGCACCACCCTGTGATGTTTTTCTCACTCCTACTAGTGAATGTAATGAAACACACACCCATACAATGCGCACCACCCCGCGATGTTTTTCAGAAACCTATCCTACATTGCCACTGCGTGTTCCCTGACCTCCCCATGCTGAACACCCCTTGGTGCTTTTCTCCATCCTATATTGCCACACACTGACTATTCTAATTCAGACCCTCCGATTCACACCACCCCGTCATGTTTTTCTCACTCCTACTAGTGAATGTAATGTAACACACACCCATACAATGTGCACCACCCCATGATGTTTTTCTCACTCCTACTAGTGAATGTAATGTAACACACACCCATACAATGCGCACCACCCCGCGATGTTTTTCTCACTCCTACTAGTGAATGTAATGTAACACACACCCATGCATTGCGCACCACCCCGCGATATTTTTCAGAAACCTTTCCTACATGGCCACTGCATGTTCCCTGACCTCCCCATGCTGACCACCCCGCGGTGCTTTTATCCATCCTACATTGCCACTCACTGCCTATCCTAATTCAGACCCTCCGATTCACACCACACCGTGCTGTTTTTCTCACTCCTACTAGTGAGTGTAATGTAACACACACCCATACAATGCGCACCACCCCGCGATGTTTTTCAGAACCCTGTCCTACATTGCCACTGCATGTTACCTGAACTCCCCATGCTGACCACCCCGCAGTGCTTTTCTCCATCCTACATTGCCACTCACTGCCTATCCTAATTCAGACCCTCCGATTCACACCACGCCGTGATGTTTTTCTCACTCCTACTAATGAATGTAATGTAACACACACCCATACAATGCGCACCACCCCGTGATGTTTTTCAGAAAACTATCCTACATTGCCACTGCATGTTCCCTGACCTCCCCATGATGACCACCCCGCGGTGCTTTTCTCCATCCTACATTGCCACTCACTGCCTATCCTAATTCAGACCCTCCGATTCACACCACCGCGTGATGTTTTTCTCACTAGTGAATGTAATGTAACACACACCCATACAATGCGCACCACCCCGTGATGTTTTTCTCACACCTAGTAGTGAATGTAATGTAACACACACCCATACCATGCGCACCACCCCGTGATGTTTTTCTCACTCCTACTAGTGAATGTAATGTAACACACACCCATACAATGCGCACCACTCCGCGATATTTTTCAGAAACCTAACCTACATTGCCACTGCATGTTCCCAGACCTCCCCATGCTGAACAAACCGCGGTTCTTTCTCCACCCTACATTGCCATTCAGTGCCTATCCTAATTCAGACCCTCCGATTCACACCAACCCGTGATGTTTTTCTCACTCTTACTAGTGAGTGTAATGTAACACACACCCATACAATGCGCACCACTCCGCGATATTTTTCAGAAACCTATCCTACATTGCCACTGCATGTTCCCTGACCTCCCCATGCTGAACACACCGCGGTTCTTTCTCCATCCTACATTGCCACTCACTGCCTATCCTAATTCAAACCCTCCGATTCACACCACCGCGTGATGTTTTTCTCACTAGTGAATGAAATGTAACACACACCCATACAATGCGCACCACCCCGTGATTTTTTCTCACTCCTACTACTGAATGTAATGTAACACACACCCATAAAATGCGCACAACCCCGTGATGTTTTTCTCACTCCTACTACTGAATGTAATGTAACACACACCAATACAATGCGCACCACCCCGCGATGTTTTTCAGAAACCTATCCTACATTGCCACTGCATGTTCCCTGACCTTCCCATGCTGACCACCCCGCGGTGCTTTTCTACATCCTACATTGCCACTCACTGCCTATCCTAATTCAGACTCTCCGATTCACACCACCCCGCGAAGTTTTTCTCACTCCTACTAGTGAATGTAATGTAACACACACCCATACAATGCGCACCACCCCGCGATGTTTTTCAGAAACCTATCCTACATTGCCACTGCATGTTCCCTGACCTCCCCATGCTGACCATCTCGCGGTGCTTTTCTCCATCCTACATTGCCACTCACTACCGATCCTAATTCAGACCCTCCGATTCACACCACCCCGTGATGTTTTTCTCACTCCTACTAGTGAATGTAATGTATCACACACCCATACAATGCGCACCATCCCGCGATGTTTTTCAGAAACCTATCCTACAGTGCCACTGCATGTTCCCTGACCTCCCCATGCTGACCACCCCGCGGTGCTTTTCTCCATCCTACATTGCCACTCACTGCCTATCCTAATTCAGACCCTCCGATTCACACCACCCCGTGATGTTTTTCTCACTCCTACTAGTGAATGTAATGTAACACACAGCCATACAATGCGCAACACCCCGTGATATTTTTCACACTCCTTCTAGTGAATGTAATGTGACACACAACCATACAATGCGCACCACTCCGCGATGTTTTTCGGAAACCTATCCTACATTGCCACTGCATGTTCCCTGACCGCCCCATGCTGACCACCCCGCGGTGCTTTTCTCCATCTTACATTGCCACTCACTGACTGTCCTAATTCAGACCCTCCGATTCACACCACCCCGTGATGTTTTTCTCACTCCTACTAGTGAATGTAATGTAACACAAACCCATACAATGCGCACCACCCCGCGATGTTTTTCAGAAACCTATCCTACATTGCCACTGCATGTTCCCTGACCTCCCCATGCTGACCACCCCGCGGTGCTTTTCTCCATCCTACATTGCCACTGACTGCCTATCCTAATTCAGACCCTCCGATTCACACCCCCCGTGAGGTTTTTCTCACACCTAATAGTGAATATAATGTAACACACAAACATACAATGCGCACCACCCCGTGATGTTTTTCTCACTCCTACTAGTGAATGTAATGTAACACACACCCATACAATGCGCACCACCCCGCGTTTTTTTTCAGCATCCTATCCTACATTGCCACGGCATGTTCCCTGACCACCCCATGCTGACCAACCCGCGGTGCTTTTCTCCATCCTACATTGCCACTCACTGCCTATCCTAATTCAGACCCTCCGATTCACACCACCCCGTGATGTTTTTCTCACTCCTACTAGTGAATGTAATGTAACACACAGCCATACAATGCGCAACACCCCGTGATATTTTTCACACTCCTTCTAGTGAATGTAATGTGACACACAACCATACAATGCGCACCACTCCGCGATGTTTTTCGGAAACCTATCCTACATTGCCACTGCATGTTCCCTGACCGCCCCATGCTGACCACCCCGCGGTGCTTTTCTCCATCTTACATTGCCACTCACTGACTGTCCTAATTCAGACCCTCCGATTCACACCACCCCGTGATGTTTTTCTCACTCCTACTAGTGAATGTAATGTAACACACACCCATACAATGCGCACCACCCCGCGATGTTTTTCAGAAACCTATCCTACATTGCCACTGCATGTTCCCTGACCTCCCCATGCTGACCACCCCGCGGTGCTTTTCTCCATCCTACATTGCCACTGACTGCCTATCCTAATTCAGACCCTCCGATTCACACCCCCCGTGAGGTTTTTCTCACACCTAATAGTGAATATAATGTAACACACTCCCATACAATGCGCACCACCCCGTGATGTTTTTCTCACTCCTACTAGTGAATGTTATGTAACACACACCCACACAATGCGCACCACCCCGCGATGTTTTTCAGAAACCTGTCCTACTTTGCCACTGCCTGTTCCCTGACCTCCCCATGCTGACCACCCCGCGGTGCTTTTCTCCATCCTACATTGCCACTCACTGCCTATCCTAATTCAGACCCCCCGATTCACACCACCCCGCGATGTTTTTCACACTCCTACTAGTGAATGTAATGTAACCCACACCCATACAATGCGCACCACCCCGCGATGTTTTTCAGAAACCTGTCCTACATTGCCCTGCATGTTCCCTGAGCTCCCTATGCTGACTACCCCGCAGTGCTTTTCTCCATCCTACATTGCCACTCACTGCCTATCCTAATTCAGACCCTCCGATTAACACCACGCCGGGATGTTTTTCTCACTCCTACTAATGAATGTAATGTAACACACACCCATACAATGCGCACCACCACGTGATGTTTTTCAGAAAACTATCCTACATTGCCACTGCATGTTCCCTGACCTCCCCATGATGACCACCCCGCGGTGCTTTTCTCCATCCTACATTGCCACTCACTGCCTATCCTAATTCAGACCCTCCGATTCACACCACCGCGTGATGTTTTTCTCACTAGTGAATGTCATGTAACACACACCCATACAATGCGCACCACCCCGTGATGTTTTTCTCACACCTAGTATTGAATGTAATGTAACACACACCCATGCAATGCGCACCACCCCGTGATGTTTTTCTCACTCCTACTAGTGAATGTAATGTAACACACACACATGCAAGGCGCACCACCCCGCGATGTTTTTCAGAAACCTATCCTGCATTGCCACTGCATGTTCCCTGACCTCCCCATGCTGACCACCCCTC